>NC_080546.1:52711408-54100783 GCF_028640845.1 Ahaetulla prasina | reverse complement strand
TTTTTTTTACTACCGGTTCTGTGGGCATGGCTTGGTGGGTGTGGCAGAGAAGGATACTGCAAAATCTCCATTCCCACCCCACTCTGGGCTCAGCCAGAGGTGGTATTTTCCAGTTCTCCGAACTACTCAAAATTTCCACTACCAGTTCTCCAGAACCTGCTGGATTTCACCCCTGCTATCATTGATTCTCAGTCATCCAGGTCATTGCTGTCCCAAAAGAGTTTTTTTCAGGAGGCAACTGGACTTTCTTGTTTTTTCTTTTGAAGGCATTTCACTTCTCATCCAAGAAGCTTTTTCAGTTCTGACAGGACAGTGGGGAATGGAAGGATTTATATTCTTTGCAGACAGCAGACATCCTTTTAAAGCAGTGGTTCTCAACCTTTATAGTGCTGTGACCCCTTTAATGCAATACCCCCCGATGTGGCGACCCCAACCGTAAAATTATTTTCGTTCATAGGCCTAAATAACTGTACTTTTGCTAAAGCGGCAAACTGTTTTTTTTAATTTATCGCGCCTGAAGCCGTATTGGCTAGCGATCTGAACTGCTTGCAATTGCCTTGAGGACGGAGGCATTAAAGTGGAGACTCCTCTCCTATTAAGTTTATCTGAAGCCAGATTAGGCTAATGATTGGGAGTGATTGCAGCTGGCTTGAGAGGAAGACCTCAGAGCAAAGATTCGGCTAGCTGTTTGAAGAGCCTGCAGCTGGCTTGCGGAGTCAACCATTGGAGCGCGATTCTTCGACTCACAAGTATACTTCCCATATTTCTGATGGTCTTAGGCAACCCCTGGCAAATCGTCATTCGACCCCCAATGGGGTCATGACCACAGGTTGAGAACCGCTGTTTTAGAGGGTCATTGAAGCACTAGGAGGTTTATCTGTGTTTTCAGGGTCACTTGAGTAGTGCTCCTTGTTCCTCAAGTCTGCAATTTTTTCCTGGGAATCCATTCCTACTCCCACACCATTTAAAGGGGGGGTTCATCCCAAATTATATAGCTAAAAGTCTGTAGAGATTCTCAGTCATCTTAGATAAATCATTCTTTATATTTACTGACTCAATCATTAATACAGTACTGAATTCTGACTGCATGTGACAATTTGAATTACACCATCACAGATACAACCTCATTGTTCCAAATCTAACAATGATTCTCTATAGAAGCAACTGTAAGATTTGGAATTGGGTTTAGGATTGTACTATAAAATTTTTGCTTACACCTCAGTTATTTCAGAGTACTTTCGAATTAATCCTTCTTATTTCAAAGAAGAATGTGAGGATGTCATTATGTGGGACGACCTGGTGACCTTATCTAGTCAGGGAAATTAAGCAGGTTTGGATTTGGTTAGTACTTGTAGCAGAGACCATCAGGGAATCTAAAAGTCATAGGTGAGACTGGAAGGAAAGAAGATTGTTTCTCGAGAAAATTACATGAATTTGGACATGAAAGACATGGAAGTTAGCAGGAGTCAAGACTGACTACAGAAAGGGGGAAAAAAGAGTATATACCAGAATACAAACTATGTTTTTTGTTCACACAAATGATCAGTCGGTATATTGACAAGAAGAATAGGCTGTAAAGAAAAAAAAGTATGCCCAGTCAAATTTGTTATAGTAATTCTCCAATCATTTGTTATGTTAAAAAGGAGTTTGCTTTAATTAAGCAGTAAGGCATGATAGAGTGTGAATTACAATCTAGTAGTTCTTATTCAGAATATGATTGGGCAAGAGGCCAAAAGCCAAGTGTCATTCAGGATAGTAGGCAACAATTATTCCTCAGTGCTTTATATTCAGCAATACACTATTGAGAGCTTTTCAAATCGTTTTATTTTTTGACAAAGGAAAGATGGAAATGTATTTTTCCAGATAGACACATTTTTCACCAATTCACCCACTTCCTTTCTTTGGAGGTCGTCTCATTTGGAAAGCCTTTAAAATTCATCTCAGGTCACATAGAAGAGTAAGTTGTTTTAAAAACCTGCATTTTTAAAATCTCTCTTTCTAGCAGCATCAAAGGGGATGTCAATGGGGAGAGGATTGAACAGCAGGCAAAAGAATGCTCCCACTGACTTTATCTGCTACAGAGCCCTGAAGACAGTAAAACTTCAAATAGGGGCAATCATTTTGAAAAAAAGTTTTGACTTGGCATAGTTTTTCTTCTGTCTACTCAGATGAGGCTTCCAGTCACAAAGTAGTTTTTCTTCTTTTACCATGTATGCAAAAGCACTGCCTTTTGTGATAGCCAATTGATATCAATTTTTATTTGAGAAATTAATATAGTTTAATATAGATTTTAAGATTTCTGCATGTGTATAATAATGGGCACAAACTAAAATTGATCAAACTACCGTCCTTCAGAAATGGAAATTCTGAATTGTTGAAGAGTGTCTGGTTAGAAGAAAAAAAGCCACATGTTAACTTAGATTAAATGGATATGTTCACTCACAACACAATTGGCTGTCAACAGATGCCTTCACAAGGAATGGTAATCTAGAATTTTGTTGCCAATGCTGCTGGACTAAGGGGTGCTGCCATCTTAACTTCAGCCAATGGGCAGAAATTGATCTCTACCAATAGAACAAAAATTTTAGGAGACTGGCAGACATCATGGTGAATGGAATCAAGATATTTGGTATTAGATATTTCATATTGATTCTATTCTATTTAACTGGAGCAGCCAGCTAGTTTTCCTCTTTTGTCACTAGTGGATTGGTTAATCAGATGTAATGAATTTCTGGCAGTGACAAGAGTTCCAATTATGAAAAGGGATTTGACCCTGACAAAATAGTCCAGAATTGAAAAGATTAGTCCTTTCTACACTGAAGCCTGGGCAAGAGTCAGATCAGTGGGAAGAATACTAGAGCGTGATCTGTGGAAGGAAAGCAAGACAACTGTGAGTTAGGAAGCATATGTAAAGAATTCCCGGGCTGCTGGTTTCAAATTGCAGCCTAAGAGAAATGGCTTGGGGTGGGGGGAGACTATCATTGTTGTTGAAAGCTTCTTTTACATGTAATATGAAACAAACAACAGCATTTAATTGCTGGGAGAGGTTTGTGTGAGTCCAGGATGAAATGAAGTAGGAAGGCAGAAATGTGGTAGGGATGAACTGAAAGAAATATGGAAGGTATTGGGCATGCCGTAACATGGGGAAACTAGACTTGATATTTAAGGCCAATCCTACATTTAGTTTTCTGAATTTCTATCTGGCCTAGGTTGCTGAGTTATTGGGATCCTTAACTTAATTTGCCAGATGTAAATGTCAGGCCTGTAATGATTTCATTTGTATCCATTATCCATCCTGTCTGAAAGACAGGATGGATAATGCCGCACCAAACATCAATCAAAGCATCCAACCATCCGTCACACCAACCAACTTCCAACTGCCCATTGAACAGAACCTCCAAACTTTCATAGCTCAACCAACCAACCTCCAACTGCCTGTTGAACAGAACCCTCAAACATTCGTAGTTCAAGCAACCAACCTCCAAATACCCTTTGAACAGAACCTCCAAACATTTGTGGATCAAAACCCCCAACCGACTATCATCAATAACTAGGTACGCACGCCCCTTATTTCCTCTTCACCAAACACTGCAGACCTTAAATGCAAATTGATAAATGCAAGAAGCATTGTAAACAAATTGCCTGAATTTATCCTCATGTTAAAAAATGGTACTTTTGATATTATATTTGTATGCGAAACATGGCTTAACTCATCCATCCCTGACTCCATTATTTCAGACAAAGAGTACCATATTTTTAGATCAGACCGTGAAACCCGCAGAGGAGTGGAGTAGCTATCTTTCATAAAAAAATCACTGAATCTAAAAAATGTTCAAGTTGCACATAATCTATCTATCCCAGAATCTATTGTGTGCGACCTATCCCTTAACACCACACTTCGATTCCTACTATGCTACAGAGCCCCTGACTATGACATTGCACATGCGAACAAATTAACCTCACTACTATCTTGGGCTACCTCTTGCCCATATCCTCTCATCTTCCTGGGTGACCTCAATCTACCTCTTATTAACTGGATAACAAACGAATGTACAACTGGACCTATCCATTTTACCCTATACAATGCTGTTAGGTCTTGATCAATTAGTAACTAATAATACAAGACTCAACAACTGCCTTGACCTCATCTTCTGCAATAATACAAACTCAATTTATGGGCTACAAATAAAAGAACCCTTTTCCAACAGTGACCACAGCATAATAAACTTTTGCCTCAATATACGCCCTTACAAAAATCATCATAATAATAGTATTCCAATCTACAATTTCAAAAAAGCCAACTATGACCTTATAAACACCTACCTCTCATTTCTTGACTGGCAAAATCTATTCTCAACCTGTATCACTGCTGAAGACCACTACAAAGTTTTCCTACTCTAAGTCAATAGAGTCATTAAACTTTACATACCACAAACCACCACCAAAATCAGGAAAAACAAATTACCCATATCAATAAAAAAAGCTTCAATCTAAAAAAAATCTCTTTGGAGAAAAAACAAAAAGGGGCATGTAGCTAATTTCAAAAACCGCTATAGAGATATATGCAACCAAATAAAAATTGAATGCACAAATTACCACACCAAGCAAGAAGACCTTCTGCGCACAAATTCCAATCGTGCTTTTTATAATTTTGTGAATAACAAACTTAATGACTCGAGATCCATTCCACCACTAAAAGAACCTAACGGCAAAGAATGTAATGATGAAACTGTTAAAGCAAATCTCTTTAGCCCATTCTTCGGCTCAGTCTTTGTCAACAGCAATGGCTCATACCTGAAATTTCCCACCCGCACCAAAAATGACCTAACACATATAGATTTCACTGAAGAAAATGTTGAAAAAGCTCTTCGCAAACTGAAACCATCCCTATCTATAGGACCTGATGGACTATGTGCATACTTCTTAAAAAAGCTTTCCACTAATATAGCTGAACCCCTAAGCATAATCTTTGAAAAAGCCTATACGACCAGTTCCCTTCCCAAACTTTGGTCACAAGCCACGGTCATCCCTGTCTTCAAAAAAGGAGACCCCAGCTTAGTTGAAAAGTACAAACCTATCTCTCTATGCAGTGTCACCTGTAAAGTTATGGAATCTATCATCAACCAGTCCATTACCCTCCACCTAGAAACAAACAATCTACTCTCTAATAAACAATTTGGTTTCGGGGAAAAATTATCATGTAACTTACAACTTCTTCACTGCAAAAACATATGGACTACAAATCTTGATCAAGGCAAAACAATAGATGCAATATACATAGACTTCTGTAAAGCTTTTGACTCAGTGGTACACGATAAGCTTTTGCTAAAACTAAAATCCTACGATATTTCAGGACCCCTCCACAACTGAATATCAGCGTTCCTGTCAAACAGACAACAAGTGGTCAAAATAGGCAGTGCCCTATCAAACCCTGTTCCTGTCAATAGCGGCGTTCCCCAAGGCAGTGTTCTTGGACCAACACTCTTCATATTATACATTAATGATCTCTGTGATCATTTTAAAAGTAATTGTGTTCTCTTCGCTGACGATGTCAAACTATTTAACACTACCAATAATACAGCTACTCTTCAAAAAGACCTTGACTTTGTGTCAGAATGGTCTAAAACCTGGCAACTCCAAATCTCAACCAGCAAATGCTCTGTCTTACACATTGGAAAAAAGAATCCAAACACTAAATACAAACTCAATGGACATTACCTTACAGATGACCCCCACCCAATCAAAGACCTTGGAGTCTTCATATCCAATGACCTAAGTGCCAAAGCCCACTGCAACTACATCGCAAAAAAGGCATTAAGAGTTGTTAACCTAATCTTACGTAGATTCTTCTCCAGAAACATTACACTATTAACCAGAGCATATAAAACATTTGCTAGACCAATACTTGAATACAGCTTGCCTGTTCAGAGCAGTGGAGAACTCTTCTTGTAAAATATTTCTGGACACGTTCAATTGTAGTGATATCTGAAATGTGGTACCACATTTCAGACATCACTACAATTGAACGTGTCCAGAAATATTTTACAAGAAGAGTTCTCCACTCCTCTGAATATAACAAAATACCTTATACCACCAGACTTGAAATCTTGGGTTTAGAAAACTTAGAACTCCGCCGCCTTCGACATGACCTGAGTTTAACTCATAGAATCATCTATTACAAAGTCCTTCCTGTTGAGGATTACTTCAGCTTCAATCACAACAATACAAGAAAAAAAAATAGATTTAAACTTAATGTTAACCGCTTCAAACTTGATTGCAGAAAATATGACTTCAGTAACAGAGTTATTAATGCTTGGAACACACTACCAGACTCTGTGGTAGCTACTCAAAATCCCCAAAGCTTTAACCAAAAGCTGTCTACTGTTGACCTCACCCCATTCCTAAGAGGTCTTTGAGGGATGTGCATAAGAGCACAAATGTGCCTACCATTCCTGTCCTACTGTTTCATTTCATTATATCCAATTTATATAGTTATTTCATACTTATACTCATATATATGCTTATATACTATATAGTTACTTCATGCTTATGCTTATATATACTGTTGTGACAAAATAAATAAATAAATAAAATAAAGACAGGGGAGACCTTGAAGAGATAAGAAATAAGTTTGTGCATAAGAGCACCAACGTGCCTACCGTTCCTGTCCTAATGTTCCCTTTGTATCCAATTTCATATAGTTATTACATACTTATGCTTATATATAGTATAGTTATTTCATGCTTATGCCTATATTTACTGTGTGACAAATAAATAATTAAAATAAATAAAAATAAATAAATAAATAAAATAAGAATGGAAGGATAACCTTACCCAAGGTCTATAAGACCTAGAACTCCATGGCTTGGAAGAAGGAGTCGCAAGATCCTGAACATTTTGATGGTTACTAAGAATGAAAGGTTCAAAGAATAAAATGTGCTTTTCAATTTTGATAATGTTGAATTTTATTATGTATACATTCAGGAATGTGGCTAAAATTCGAAACACCTCTTCTTCCACCCAGGCATGTTAACTAAACAATGGCAGAAAGTATATTTTGGTGAATTAAATAATGTTAACTTATATAAACAATTGGCGTGTGTGTGTGTGTTTGTGCGTGTAACACACTAAACAGTCACTGAATTTCTTTGGGGAATACCAAAGATAACAAAATACATCAAATTATAATGATTAGAGCTGAGGAAATTAGCATCCCAATTTAGATAAAAAATAAAGAATAAAATGCAAATTAAATGAAGCACTAAATAAGTATTAGCAGTGTAGAATAGAAAAAGAAAATGAGAGCATTTAAATTAAGTGAAGAGCTTAATTTAAGTTTGGATGGCAGGTTTAATGGTGTTTTCATCTCAGGCTTTAGTTTTGTTTTGGGTTTGTTTTGTTTTTTTGTTTTTTGTTTTTGTTTTTTTGCGTTCCTGGACCATCCACTATGACTAGCTTGGTTTGATTGGAAAAAGATACTTCCAGACAATTGATGATTTTGTCACCTATTAAATTTTTCAATTAGAACATCTTGAACCACTTTTCTCATTTCTCAATTTCTGAGCAATGTGTTTTCCCATTCCTCCCTAGCTTTGCATCAATATAGAACATATTCGTAGAAGTTCCCCTCAAGGTCATTTTATATTTCTGCCTATGCTCCTGGCGGAATGGACAAATCTTGGACTTTTGAAGAAAGTCTAAATCTACAAGAATATTGTTTATTGGAACTATCAAAACAGTTTCTTGGGGGATTCTCTTACTGCTTATAGTCTCTCTGAGGTTTTTTTTTAAAGTGTGAAATGGAGGACAAAACTATAGCAATGTTATTTAGAGACTACATTATAACATAAGGTAACTGTTTTTAGCTCAATGAAACAAAGAGGCTATTTCACGTGGCATACTTTATTTGACCCTTAAACTGGGAAACAATATTTTAATTCTAATTTCAATAAAGATGATTATTACAATAATAAAAACTAATACAAAAAATGGAAGAATATAAATGCAGAAAGAAAATAAATAGAAAAAAGGATCAAAAATAGTAACAGAGTAAAGAAAAAGAAAAGAAACATATGAAGAAGAGACTTTCCCCTTCATTACAAGTATAGATGGAGCCTATGTGGGCCTTGTCCACTCTTCACTGGCTCTTGCTGTCTCTTCATTCTGCAACTATCATCAGTTCCACTTTTAGTAGAACCATATTCAGTCTGGCATTTCTATCCTGGAAATCCAAACTGGGAAATAATTCTTGACTGGAGTAGTTCATATGGAAAAGGGAACATTATATACAAGCCTGATTGGCTACATACCTCCCTAGTAGTCTGGTTATGTCTAGATATACCCAAGTATTCCAGAATGGATTCAAATTAAGGCATAATTACTTTCTTCTTCAGAAAGAACATTTTAACATTTCTTAGAAATCCAGCTTGATTGCATTTTAAAACCAAGCAGCAAACTAAAATACAATATTTTGAACATATACACAAAGAATAGCTACTTAAATGGAACTATGGAACTAAGCACTAAAAATTGTACCATTAAATTTCTCAGTCAACTCAAATAGATCCCTTCATCTTGAAATGAAACAGCTACAAAGTGCCATTTTGACATCTGTTTTGAACTTCTAAAACATATAAAAAGCCATCACAAATGAGTCAAAGTGAAAGACTTAGTCAAAGACTCAAAGTCAAAGATTCAGATTTTCTCTTAACTCAGACAAAATCCAAATCAGAGAAAAATGTTCAGGTATCTCCACAGGTTCCAAACAAACAAAAATATTTTCTTTGCTGGGAAAAAAAAATCCTCTTTCTGTTCACTTTGTTGAAGTAGTCTAGTTCTTAGGGAACTATGTCACTCTTAGTGCCTGAGGAAGGGGAGATTGTTAAAAAGGAAGAGAAGGAGTAGAAAAATAATTCCTTTCACTGATTATCATAAATAATATGGGGATAAAGAGCCGATGGAAATGGGTAAGATTTTTTTTAGATCCTTAAATTAAGTTATAGAAATTACAATATTTTTTCTGAACTTTTTAAAATTGCATGGAAATCTTTGTATAAGATGCTTTTGTCTGGCAAGAATAAAAATCTTGCTCAGACCAGCCAACGCCTTTAAAAGGACACTAAGTTTGCATATTTCCTTTTTAAATCATATTTAGAAATTGCTTGTTACTGACTTTTCAGGTATTAGGAAGTTTTGTAGATAGTCAACAATATTCACAAATAACATGTTTATTCCTTTATTTATATTTAGGGATCAACTGTGACATAAATGCGCACTCAGATTTTTAAAAAAGGTGGGGTGGAGGAATAACATGATAAAGTTACTCAAACAATACAGAAGGCTAAATAAATTATTCCACATCCAGTCAACATTTACATGTTTATTTACATTTTTGATTTACATAGCCACCCATCTCACAATCATAAGACAAAATTCAAAACCGAAAGAATTTTTTTTAAAAAGCAATAACATAAATACACACACAAACAATGGCATCTAAGGACAATGAACCTCAAACCACATAATCCTAGTCATTTCAGGGGGGAAAACATGATTGATTCATTCAACTTACAGACTCAGGGATTTATGATCTTCATTCATTCAGTCATTCATTCAGTCAGTCATTCAATTCCTGGAATCAAGTCTCACCTAAGTGACTCTGGGTGATTTACAACCACATAACAGAGCAATATAAACCCATGAATAAAAGCACAGTTAAAACAGAATTAGGAACAAGGTTAAAATTTATAAGGTAGAAATAAAAATCAAAGTTTAAATATTTGAGAAGACTAAAAGGTTAACAAGGTGGAGAAAGCATCCTCAAGCCATCAGCCATCCCCAGGGTTATATTACATTCTTAGACCACCATGGTAATTAGCACTTAGGTCTTAACGCTTTTTTGAAAAACCAGAGTAGGTTCACCTCATCTCTGAGACTAAGATGTTCCAAATGATGGCAGCAAAGCAGAAAAGGCTTTCCTCCTAGATCCCACCAGTCAACTTTTTTTTTACCAAAGGGATTTACAACATGTTCTTCCTGCTTGACTGGGTGGGTTTGATCAATGTAATTAGGACAAGATGGTTCCTCAATATCCGTCAGAATCAGGGTCAAACTAATGTTTGGGTGGAGTATGATGAAGAGAAGACACTATAAGAGAGAGGGCCCACTTTCAAGGCTTTTGTAGTAGTAGGCAGCACCTTGAATAGCATCCAAAAGCCACCTGAAAGCCAGTGCAGTTCATGAAGTAGTGGTGTAACATAGCCATAGCAAAGTGCGCCCATAACTCTCCAAGCATTCTTGAAGAGCAGTCCCAGTTAGAGCTCATTACAGTAATCTGCGTGGAAGATGGCCAAGGCCTTCCAGTCCAGAAAGGACACAATAGACAAATAATGTTTAGACATTAATGGCTCTGTGTTGCGTTATTTTGAGGGGACAGTACATTTACACTGTAATACAAACTGTATACTCACTACTTTACATTGTAGCCAAGTGTCATTTCTTCAGTGTTGTCACATGAAAAGATATACTTAAATATTTACAAAATGTGACAGGGCGTACTCACTTCTGTGACGTACTGTAGCAATAGCTATCAGCCCCTTATAGCATTAGCAACCCAGTAGTTTCTATAGATGAGTCTTACTTAGAAAGGATGCAGTCTCATCAACCAACCTGCTCCAATGTTTAACTAACAAGGGTATTATCAGACAGTGCAACAAAACATAAGAAACTGTTTTCAGCATTAGATATGGTGTAATGTTAGCAGATGTTATATGTATCTGTCTCCTGGCAGCCCACTGGTACGATGCTGCCCCACCATGGTGAGCTGTGATGGAGGCCGCTGTGGATGCTCACCTCTACCCTGGATAGGTGCTGCTGCTGCTGTTGCTGCTGCTGTTCTCCCCTGGAAGGGGCACCTTCAGGGCAATGGAGCAGCAGCACAGGGCCCAGCGTTGTTTGGCTGCAAACTGCCTAGGGAGCCTGGCATGGGCCATGGGCTTGACTGGTCATGAAGAGGACCTGGACCAGTTGGCGAATAGAATAGAATAGAATAGAATAGAATAGAATAGAATAGAATAGAATAGAATAGAATAGAATAGAATAGTTGGAAAGGATCTTAGAGGTCTTCTAATCCAACCCCCTGCTTAGGCAGGAAACCTTATACCATTTCAGACAAATGGTTATCTAGTCTCTTCTTAAAAACTTCCAGTGTTGGAGCATTTACAACTTCTGGAGGCAACTTGTTCCACTGATTAATTGTTCTAATACTCAGGAAATTTCTCCTTAGTTCTAATTTGCTTCTCTCCTTGATTAATTTCCACCCATTGCTTCCTGTTCTACCCTCAGCTACTTTGGAGAATAGTTAATAATCGGCAAGCTGAAGAGCCACTACCTCTTGGTCTACCGGACTGCAAGCCCCTTTGACCCGGCTCCTGGAATGGGCCAACAGGCTGCCAAGGCCGTCTTTGCATGGCATGTGATTCAGCGTCTTCTCAAGCTCTCGAAGCATGCCTTGCATTTTAACAATCCCAAGTTCCACAGCAGTGGCACCTGGTAAACAGTTGGCCAGGCATGGGTGGCCTGTCTGTCGGGGTCCTGAGGGGCATGGGTGCAGTGTGCGTTGGGAAGCTCCATCCCCGATTGTAGCCATGAGCAACCAGACGGTGGAATGCAGTGAGTGCGTGGACACGCAGGCTCCTGCTAGACAGGGCTTCTGCGGCTGGTGCCGATAAGACATCCCCCCGAAAATAAGCCCTAATGTGTCTTTTGGACCAAAAATAAATGTAAGACCTGGTCTTATTTTCGGGGAAACACAATAAAGCAACTATGTGCAATATTTCATCCCTTGAGAGTGACTGATACAGGCACATGTTCAAAGGGATTGTGTTTATATTATAAACAAACAAACAAATGATGTATTAGTAGAGTTTCTATGAGTGCCAATTTGGTCTAGTAGTTAAGGCAGTAGGCTCTAGAAATCAGGAAACTGTGAGTTCTAGTCCTACCTTAGGGACTAGGAAGCCAGCTAAGTCTTTTTCAGGTCTCAATGTCAGGCATAGGCAATGAGCCTGCTGGTCAATTCCTGTTACAACACATAAACACTTTGTTGATCCAAAAAAATAATAGACTTTGCACTTGCAGGAAAACTCAAGGAAATAAAAAAAATTAACAGAGATTGTAGTTGGAACACCAAAATTGTTAAATAATCTTATATAATGCTATCTATAATGTTATTTAATAATTTTTGTGTAAAAAACAATCTTTTCTATGCACTTTCTTTCCAAAATAGAAATATATTTGATTTGCAGTGACTTAAAGATTTGTATTCTTAGTACGAAAAGGAAAGAATTTGGACTGAGTAATTAAAATCAATACATATTAATTAAATAACTAGGCAGATAACTCTGGTATGGAGAGTTTAGAAGCCATTTTCAGTTGCCATTCACATTGTGGAAATCTAAGAGTTCAGTGATGGAATCAAAGAGTCAATTATCCCATCTTTATTACTATATAAGTAACTCAAGGCATGAACATGTATAATACTCCTTCCTATTTTCTCTATAACACCGGTGAGATAAGTTGGACTGAAAGAGTGATTGACCCAAAGTTACCCAGCCAGCTTTCATATCTAAGGTGGGAATAGAACTCACAGTGTCTTTATTTCTAGGCCAGCATTTTTATCACTATACCAAACTATAAATTTTATTAGTATCATTATCGCTCTAACCACAATATAGTCTCTTGTACCTCCATTCGCAAAATCTGAATTATAATTCACATAGCTTCCTGCTCTCTCTTTGTCCGTCTCTTTCCAGAGACACAGACATATATACACACACGTATTTGCGTTCACAGACACATCAAATTCATAGAAGTACATTTCAAATTCCAAGAAAGGAATGATATTTACATAGTGATCTAATATTCTTTTTTTTTCAAATTCCTTTAGACACAGCACAAACCAAGTATCAGCCTGGGACCAAAGTACTTTTCAACCCGTTCTCCCTTGATATTAATCTACTAAAAATCAATGGCTGTAGTCATGATAGCTGCATTATTATCTCTGCTGTCAAATACAGTATGCTCTGTATTGCCAGTTGCCTCTGCAGGCCAGTTTGGGAAGGATGTATACATGCATTTATATAGTCCTTGTGGGCTCCTGATCAGCATCTAGTTGGCTACTGTGGGAATAGTGTGCTGAATGATAATCCTTTGATCTGATCCAATAGGATTCTTCTTATGATCTTAGGAATGCTTGAAGAATTTGACCTTGTGAATTCCAATACAACTGATGTGATCTATAGCTCCTGGATTAATGTGTAGATCAGAATGCACTTACCACATCGTTTGCATTTCATTAATGATCAGTTTTCAGTTCAAAGGTCTGCAGGATAGGCATAGTTTGATATCAGGTTTAGAAATGGGTATTCTAGGAAGGAATACATTAAGAAACATATTTAATTATGGAGTTTAATACACTTTAATTTATTTTAATCACATTTTGAAGGAGAAGAAAGGATTACTGACTTATCAATGAATATATATGAAAGTTATATATAGCCAAGTGAAATGATCTGCTAAACTTAAAAAAAAATGTTGCATCCAAATATTCTAAAGCTGTTGATAAAGATATACAGGCATCATAAGAAATCATTATATTAAGCCCTGATGGTGCAGTAGTTAACATGCAGTATTGCAGACAAACTCTGCCCATAGCCTGGAGTTTGATTCTCATGGGGTTCAAAGTTGACTTAGCCTTCCATCCTTCAGAGGTCGGTAAAATGAGGACCAGATTGTTGGGGGGAAAATGCAAATAATACTTACATTGTAAACTGTTGAAAGAGTGCAATTACCATAATGTAAAGCACTATGTGACAGTATATAAACCTAAATTATACTGCTATTATTATTTTTTAAAAATTCCCTTCTCATCCTTATGGTTGTTCTGTATCATCCTCAATCTCAGATATTCTACCAGAGGCCTGGGAGTTTGAGGGTTGAGCTAAAATGTTAGCTGTTCCTAACATTACACTCTTCTAGAAGAAAATGCTAATGTCATTCTTGGGATCTGTTTGAGCCTCCCAGCCTACGTGTCACAGCCCTGAGTGCTTAGCCCCACTGGGATCACTTTAGCCTTTATTTCCCATATCCTCTCTGGCACTAACTTCAAGCCTAGCACTTCTCTAGCTTTCCATACTCCTTCTTCCTCATGTTGCTTTAACTTCGCACTGCTATATCTTATCGCCACTGCGGCTCCTTTCTATTACTATGATGTCTGGTTAATTGACAACTACCTGTCTGTCAATCTGGCTCTGGAAGTCCCACAGGATACTAGCCCTGATATTCTCCACACCCTTCTGTGGAACCTCCCAACTGGGTTTGGAACCTCCTCCTGGGCCCGTATACTGTGCAAATGTTCCTGCCTGCATTTTAACTCTTCCACTATAGTATGTGCTGGACTGTCTCTGAGGCCTCTCTGCAGAAGTCTGTACCATGAGTCCTATATTGTGTGGTAATTCTCTACTTCTATACATGAAGTGTGTAGTACCTGTTCTTGTGCTGTTATGATCAGTGCAGTCTTTTAGTCCAGCCTTGTCCGGTCACTTGTAGGATTTCCCAATGTCAACCACTTTACTATCTGTAGATGATACATGCCATGCAAGGTCTGGTCTCGCGATGTCACTTTCTCTACTTGATCCTTCTCCTATGTCTGTTGCTGTGTCAGGCATTTTCTCAGCGACTTGTGTTTAGGTGTCATCTTACTGATATATTCCTGGATGCTCTGGGTTTTGTGCAGGACAGTAGCTGTGATGTTCACTACACCCACCCTCTTTCCAGCTGATATACCATATATAATCTCTGGGTGTTGGACTTGGGGTGAAACATTGGGTACATTTGTGAGGAGCTTCCATGTCTTCACATCAGCAGTCTCCATATCCTTCTTTGGCCAATTCACTACACTAGCAGAGTACCTGATGGCTGGCATGGCATACATATTGATGATGTGAAACTTGTTCTTCCCATTGAGCTGACTCTTCAGAACTTCTCTTATCTTTTGGTAGTATTTGGATGTTGCTATCTTGCTTCCTCCTCATGATTCCCATATGACTGTGTATAGCAAGGTACTTATGGCTCATCTATATGTTTACTGTACTATGTGGCCCGCTGGTAATTCCACCTCATCAGTTTTAACTACCTCCCTTCTCTTTACTACTATCCAGTCTAAATGACATCTCTCTGTCCTTGTTGTAGATCTGTGTCAAATGGATTAGCAATTCTATGTCTCCTTCATTCTTAGCATACAATTTGATGTCATCCTTGTAGATGAGGTGGCTGATAGCAGTTCCATTCCTGAACATATATTCATATCCAGTCCTGATGATTAGCTGGCTGAGCAGGCTCAAGCCTTTGCAGAACAGCAACAGAAACAGTATATCACCTTGTTATATGCTACACTTGATGGCAACTTGTGCTAAATGTCTTGAATTGACTTTCAGTGTTGTTTTGTATAGTGGCAAGCATTCATAGATGTGTGCCACTGAATCATACTTTCCTGTGATCATTCCTGATGCTTGGTGGCTATGATACCTGATAGGACTTTCATATTGTGGGAAGACAGATTATTTGGCCAATAATTGGATAGTGTTATTCCTTTGTGGGGGTCTATTGTTAGCAACTGGTTCATCTAGGATCCTGGGTATTTATGCCCTGTTGTTAATTTCTTTAGCCAGTAGGTGTGGATCATGTCTGGGTCAGATGCTGTCCAGCTCTTCATTTTCTTGACTTGCTCTTGGATTCCTGCTACTGTAATGGTGACTGGTTCCTATTCTGGGAGATTGCTATCTGAGGTCCTGCAGCCATTTTGAACTGGTAGGTTATATCTTTTCTTTTTCTCATGTGTTCTTCTAATACTGTTCAGCTGTTTGGTGGCTCAGCTGTTATTCTGTTGTTGCACTACAGTTGGAAGTACACTTTGAATTTTTGGGGATAACAGGTAATTTCTCTTCTTGACTTCTGCTTTGCTAGTGTATCTCTTTGGTCTAGTATTCCATGTTTTAAGCCTTTGTTTAGCTGTATCTATGGATTAAGGTATATTCAGGTTCTTGTATTTTTCAGTAACTGAAAAACTGAACTAATATTCACACCCCTTTGTAATTCATCAGCTAACTAATTTCTCTCTGAGTTGCCTTGATCATAGCATCATTTTCTAGGGAAATTTGAATTTATATTCATATTCATATCTTGTTGGTTGTTTACCCAAGCATCTCCAGGATTATAGTGGTTATAGTGATTATAGTGGTTGTATCAGTTTACTGATTTGAGTTATGGTGATAATAGGGATTGTCATGAGATCTCTGTTGTCATTTTATAGCATACTATCTGATGGCATTATCCATTGAGCCTTAGTAATCAGTCTTGATTATAAACAGGCTGACTGTAGCGATTACTGACTGCAATCAGGCTGACTGTAGTTAGTTTATCTATGAGTTTATGTCTCATATCAGCTGCTGTGCTCTGTAATGGAATAGCTGGCAGTAACTATCCAGCTTCAGGTGTTGATTGCACATCCAGTTCTTCTTCCAAATCTTTTTGAGTTTGGGATGTAAGTTTGAGTTTGGTCTATCACAAGTTGGGAGCAGCTTCTTCTTCACTATGTTGAAGGATCGGATAGTTATTTCTCAGTTAGGTGAATGTCCATCCATACTTGCCCCACTCCATCTATAATTGTCCCGTACGTTTCATTAGATCTACTGTTGTAGCATTCCATCAATTCCAGGTTCTGTTGCCTTGTCATGTATAGTTTATTCCACTAGTCCACATATTGCCAGATTGTCCTGAATATCTAGTGTGGACTTTATTAATCCAGGCAATGTCAGAAGCATGTCTCTTCGTTTGTGTCATTCTCATATTCTAGGTAGGCAGGTGAAAAAATTGTGGGTCTTTGCACAAACAAAGGGAGTTTACCCACCTTTGGTTTTTGCTAACATGGCTGTAATATAACATATATATTTACAATACACACACACACACACACACACACACACACATACATATATATACACGCACACATACATACACACAATATATATTTACAAAATATATATTTAAAATATATATTTTCTGAATCTTGGTTGAGCAATTTGTATTTAAATGCAATAGATTTTATACTCTTTCATGGCAGTGAGTGTATCTACTTAACTAATAATATATAATGTGGATCAGTGTGAGATATTTGACAGAGGGAGAGAGGGAAGAGGGGAGGGAGGGAGAGAATTACAATTCATCATTCAGGGTAAAATGAATAGAAGAGATACCGTATATACTCGAGTATAAGCCGAGTTTTTCAGCACGTTTTTTGTGCTGAAAAACGTCCCCTCGGCTTATACTCGGGTCTATACGGCTTATACTCGAGTTTTTTTTTTTTTTTAAGCCCCTCGGCTTATACTCGAGTATATACGGCTTATACTCGAGTTTTTTTTCTTTTCTTTTTTTCACATTTTACCGGACGGAAGCCCTGCCGGTGCAGTGAGAGGGCGGGCGGGGAGCCAGCCTTCTCAGCTGAGGAGGAGGGTTTCAACCGGTAGGTGCCTCATTTCCCACCCTCGGCTTATACTCGAGTCCCCAGTTTACCCCAGTTTTTGGGGTAAAATTGGGGACCTCGGCTTATACTCGGATCGGCTTATATTCGAGTATATACGGTACTCTAAAGCATTTGTTTGAGTTTGTACTAAATCCAAAACTAAGATCTTCTCGTAGATGCTTAATTGAGTTTCATATAGCAACATACCCAGAACACTGACTTTAAATAGCTCAATGACAGCTGGGACAAAAACATTCTTAAAAATGATTTTATTGCAACATGGAGTGCTGACCCTGTGAATGATTGTCATCATCTACCCCTGCAATAATGTTTATATCCTGGAATATTGCAAGATAATTCCCAAACGATCTAGGCCATGTTTTATCTATATCAGGAGTGTCAAACTTGTGGCCCACGGGTGTCGTGGTCTGGCCAAGCCCACACCCGGTCTAGCAAAGTGGGGGTTGTAGTCGCAATACATCACATGATGGCTTTCAAAGGAATATTCTTTTTCTGAAGGTAGCAACAAAGTACCAGTAAAACTGACCAGTAAAATTTCACCTTTGATTGTTCCATGTTAAAGTTCTGGTAGAATTCCACACTGTCATATCACAAATACATTCTTTTTAATTAAAAAAGAGACTATGTCTGCTTGTTTCTCAGTTTTATAAAACATAATTTCATTCATGCTACTAAACAACTTTCAATTGAAATAATAAAAATAAAAATAATGGTTTTAAAAAATCCACTAAAAGTACAGTGCAGTAGTTGAGTAGATCCACCTTTCCTTTGCATCAAGTAAGATCTACTTTCTGTAAAATTTCATTTATTGTTTTTCAGCACAGTCATCTTGTTCACATAAAGTAGCTATTTAGTAGAGAATCATTTTCAAAGATGAAATGGAAAAAGATGTACACATTCATATTATTCCCACTAAAATTAATACTTTTTTTCTACAGAATTCTAAGACTAAAAACAAATATGATAGTGCTCAGGGGGGATCTAACTGTTTGGGGAAGCTTTTTAGAGAGCACAGGAAGCTTCACAAAGAAGGAACTAGAAACAAAAAAACTTTCCTTCTCCAAGCTTCCTTAATTTAAAAATCAGGCTGTAATCTACTGTTCCCTTACCTGAAGACCCTAGAAATGATTGTTGGGCGATGATTCCTTGCCTTTGTAGAAGCTGGCTTGTGGTGTATTGCAATGCCATCTGTCACTAGTACCCTCTAACTTCTACTTGAAGTCTCACGGAGTGATTGTCTGGAGGTTTGCAATGCAATGTCATCAGTATGCTGATGAATCCCTGCTCTGTTTTTTTGTTTACATTGGGTTCTGGTACAGGTCCAAGATTAGTGTCTGGGGGCTGCAACAGATTGGATGTAACCTAGCAAACAAGTAGAGTCCATGAGTCAAAATTCTGGGCTCAACCACACTGCAACTATGGTTATATTACAGTTACAGATGGCAAATGGTTAGCACTTAACTGACAGTTACAGCCTGATTCTATTCTCTGATTCCCATATTCTAAACCTGATTCTATTCTCTGATTCCCATATTTCACACATGTTCTCATAAGGATTTGAATATTGTTGGCAAATCAGTGTTGTGGGATTTAATTTGGAGAAAATGATCTAATCAGAAACACATGTTAAAATATTGCTTATCACATAAAGATTTGAAATTTACAATTATTTCCCTTTCCTAAAGATCCCTTCAACTTTGTATCTAAACTCTGGTCAGATGGCCAGGTTTCATCACTATAACGTAACGTTTCAGGTTTGTAAAACAAGGATACTTTATGGGTTAGTATTATATACTGTATCCTTCAAAATGGCCTACACAGCCAACAGCAGTAATGGGAATGATTAAACCCTGTCACTTGGGGTTAGATTTGGTGCATTCTTCTATATGACAGGCTGTGACAGCCAAGCACCATTGGAGCAAATCAAATGACTATGACAGTTTGTTGTGAGCAGAGGTTCTGTCAGAACTCTTATTGTGAGCAAAATGCTAGGTTTATCAGCCAGGGAAGTTTTCAACTAGACAACATAAAATTTATTTTCATAAATTTCTGCACAAATAGCAAGGGCAGTGCCAGTGTAGCAGAATTGTGATTTATCACAATTGATATTTGAGCCAGTGAGTTGCCATATAACTAGTTTGTGACATATACACATAAATGTCCTATACCATGTTTGCCACATGTTCGTTCTTTCAAAGAAAGCTGTCTTAACTTTATTGCCACTCAGTTGTAATTCAAATATAACTTAACATTATTTTGCTGTGTTTGCTTGTTATTTGGAATGATTACAGGCAAGCTGTCAGAAAATAACAATGTCTATTTCCCAGGTTTGTCATATTGCTACAAGACTGGCTCATATTTCAACTGCATAATATCTAGTCACTGAACAGAGGATATTAGCGTCATAAGTGCTTGAAATGCATCATTCTAATTTAGCAGAAGGGAGATTAGTCTGAAAGTGAAAGCCTGTCTAAGGAAAGACAGTATTTTTAGTTATATGTATTGTCAATTTAGAGGATCTATAGAACCATGAACATTTCATCCTATACGATTAACCAGCAGCAACATATTTGTGATTTAACAAAATACTTTCTTTAAAATTGCACCTAGCCAATGTCCCAATGACAATACATGAAAATCTAGGACATGATACCATATTTTATCAAAAAGTTTTATCAAAATTATATTTTAACTTCAGAAAGGCAATTTCCTGTTGTGTTTTGATCTGGTTTACTTGCATGATTCACTTTTATCTTGACTAACTAGTCACTCTTATCTGCATATTTTAATATCTCAAAGTAAAATGCAAGTTTAGTTTACATACATACACACACACACACACACACACACACACACACGTATGTATATGAATTTAATCTTGAAAAAGCAGATTAAATAACACTTCCTCCCATAAGCCCTAAGCACCAAAATGACCTTGGTTGATCTTGAAAAATGTACCCTGTATGAATTTGACTAACTTTTGGGGCAATGGGGGGAGACATAATCCATATCTGCAAACCGGTAATGTTGTTGATGGGGAAAACTGCGTGGATGTTCCATGTAGAGAATCAAAAATTAGGGGCCGGATAGCTCACGCTGGTAAAAGCCTGTTATTAAGAACACAAAGCCTGCAATTACTGCAGGTTCAAGCCCGGCCCAAGGTTGACTCAGCCTTCCATCCTTTATAAGGTAGGTAAAATGAGGACCCAGATTGTTGGGGGGGCAATAAGTTGACTTTGTAAAAATATACAAATAGAATGAGACTATTGCCTTATACACTGTAAGCCGCCCTGAGTCTTTGGAGAAGGGCGGGGTATAAATGTAAACAAAAAAAAAAAAAATCAATCTCAGCTTGAGAAAGAATCTATCTTCCCCTCCCTTCCCTCCCCTACATATATTCAGGATTACAGTGTACAAGCGATTCTTCTTCAGACAGCAAAATGTAAATTCTCTTCTATAAAAAAAATAAATAACCTATGTTTGTAAAACAGACTCTGATAAATTGATGCATAGTTAACTAAACTAGGCTGCAAAATTGCAGGCAATTTTAAATAATATATGAAAAATGTCGGTATTTTTAATATTGTTTCTTATTTATTCACAATACAAAAAGACTCATATAATTCCATTTTTGCAGTTACGTATGAAATTTTTTTTAGAGCCAGTAAATTAGACTGCTAAAAGAAGCCACAGTTTTTACTTCTTTCTTTTACAACTTCCACTGTTTTTCTTTGATCTATGATTTGCAAGCTGCTATTATTATTTGTGTTCTACAATTACCAAAAATGACATCTCCCCTTCCTCAGCCTCAAGCTACCACTCTGAAATGAGTAAATGCTGTTTATTGTGACAGTCTGTGTTTTGCCTGTGGAAAAATGATAGACTATACTAATGCTGGCCAACTACTGTTTTTTTTACTGGTTTCTATTGGAAAATCAGAGAATATTTAAAACTGTGACAAAAGATAACATGAATAATGAGTAAAAATCTCTACAGTTCATTTTTAGCTGTATTTTAGGTTGTGTTAGTACATTAGATTAGCAGTTTTCATTTTTAAAAAGTTAAAATCAAGTTAAAACAGCATTTTAACTAACATTATACTCTGAATAAGTATGTTAGTACATAGAACTGCTAATGAGAACTACTACTTCAATTTTATATTGAACTGTATGTTATTAGTTCTATTTGAGAATGCTTGAACAGTGTCTATCAAACCAGTTCTTGCATGTTTCAGTTTTATGACTATAAAATACTACATTCTGAACTACTGAAATTCTATATAAATGTCTGAGAGTAATTGAAATTTTGGAGTGAACTAGATTTTTCAAAAATTATTTTGAATTATTTTGACTAATCAAATTATAGTGGAAGCTTGTGTGTATTTATTCAGAATTAATTCTACTGCATTTTCAATTCAGTGGAAGGTTTTCAATAAGAGGTGACTAGAATGCCAGCTGCTTCATATAATTATGCTTGGGCAAGTGCATACTTTTTTTTAATATTATTGATATTGTACTATTTCAGACAAATGCTATTTTCATATATTTCACTATTTTTCTAATTTCCATGCATCTTCTTTCTCTTCCTGTGTATTTTACACATCAATAAATACAAAAGCAACAGCCCTCATACTGAAGCCACAATAATTTCTCCTTTTTCAGTTTCATGAATGTTTATAATTTAAGAAAAAGGAAAAAGGAAAGGAAAATAAATGCTGTTTCCTAAGTGTATCCATTAACATTCCACTTAGGTGAGACAATCATTCAGATAGGTTTTTAGTGAGAGGAATGTTTTCTCAATATACTATCCCTGTCCCCTGACTAATGACTTTTCTCCAACTCTCCTTAAGTCCTTGCCATATTGTTTTCAGCCTAATACAATTTGTTCATTCAGCTCTATTTTAGTCACATGCTATAAGTTTTGCTAGGTAGTCCAGATAAGAAGCAGTTCCAGAAAACTTGCTCTAACTTTATTATAAGGTTATTTTAACAGAATCTTGCAAGTCTGAAAGTACATCTCTCCCCATTCACCTTTAAAATCCAAGAAATTACAAAGTTTCCTTCCTAAGATATTTACTATGACAACATTCCTTCTGCAGGCTCATTGTCTAGACTCCAGCTCTTCCTCCTGTGAATTCCCACATACCTTTACATATAGCAGCCTATTGTTCAGTTTTTACTTGTTGAATTTGGTTTGGTTTTCTATGGCAGAGGTAGTGAAGGTTGTTGTTTGTTATGGATAGTGTATGTATTTCAGGACCCACAAATGTGAAATTCCAAAGGGGAAGTTACTGCGGATGTATCAGAGACTTCCCCATTTTCTCTTTAATATTTCAGGCATATTACTTTTGGACCTGAAGATTTTATATACCCATCTTGACTTGATAAAACTTTCTGGCTCCATGATTGTGTCTAATTCCCCTTTAAAGCTGTCTAAGGTAATAGCCATCAATACATCTTGTGGCAGCAAATTCCATAAATTAATGATATGCTGGATGCAGCAATAATTTCTTTTTCCTATTCTGACCTCATCAATTTAGCTGGATGCCTCTGTATTCTAACTGCATTAGATGTGTTTTGAAAAGTGTACTTCAGCATCAGCTTCAGCTTTTATTTCAAAGGATAAACAGTTGTAAAATCCTATTCTCAGCTGTAATGTTATTACAGATTAGAACAGCAGAACAAGTTTTCTCATGGAATACCAGCAGAAATGTCTGATACAGACAGTACAATTTTTATTAAGAACCTCCTGTTTTTCTTCCAAAGATAAATAGTCAATATAAAATTATATGCTATTTGCTTCCTATGCCCTACAATGTTCATATATGGCAACAACATGGAGATGTGAAGGCTTGTGACTATTATCCCATTTCTCTTGCTGTCAAGCCGGGCTCAGATTTAGTGTCTGAGGAAGAGATTGATGATGAGCATTCAATGCCAGAACCAGCTTCAGAAATCCTAACAGATAAATAGCCAGCTCTAGCACCACTGGGTGGACCGTCAACCGCAAGTAGGCCAAAGAGGCAGAGCAAAAGAGCAAATAGCAGACACAGTTTCTGTCTTTCTCCAGAGATGAAGGCACAGAATTACTGCCTCTTCCCAACACAAGAACTGGGCAGACTGCAAAGAGACTAGAGCAAAGGCACCCTGCAAGCCTGCTTGCACAGGAGTCTCCTCCTTCTAAAAGAACTACACTGGAGCTGGTTCTGTTAAAACAGAGCAGCAACCACAAGCTCTCTGTTGATGACAACAGAAATACTAAGGCCTAAACCTGGTTCTAAAATATATATACTGTGATTTTATAACTCGCATTATATACTCAAGAGCCAAAGGTGCTAATGATTGTAAGATATAATTTTAATGTGAGCATATGGCTGTTTGCTTTATATTTCATCAGCACCAATTAACAAAAAAAAAATAATAGATCCTCCCTTGCATTGTATCATTCAATTCTAAAATGTGCAGTAGGGCTTTGTCTGACTCAATTGTTTAGCGATTCAGATCTAAATATTCTTAATGAGACAGTAAGTGGGGACTGTTCTGCAGAATTGACAAAATGATCAGGATTTAATATGAGTAGGATTCTATGTAACAATGTTTTTGTAACTTGCTACATTTCTTAGATTCTTTTAAGATTGATTGCTGCCTGCCTGAATAGTGGTCGCTTCTTACTAGTTTTAAATCTTAATTTTAGGCTTTGTTTAAATCTAAGTTTAAGTGCAGGTATAAACCTTCTCATATGAGAAGGATAAGAAAAGAGAGTCTTTCTTATCTTGCACCTAAGTATGGAACAAATATGTCTTGGCTATGCACTACTACCTCGGTAAATTCTGTTGTAAAAAGTAAACATTTTAGCAAATATAGGTAATTCCTAATTGTACCTGTTTCTTGACTTAGAATGTGTTGCGGCAAATATCAGAAATTTTGAAGTTCACTCTTGTAATAATGCATTCCCACCTTCTTCTTTTGTTTGCCCAATAAATTTCAAGTACTTCCTAAGGCAGAGGGAAAACAGCCTCATTGTTCAAGTGAACTATTGCTCATACAGTTTGAATTAATATTTTTGAATGTAATTTTTTACATTTGAATTAGTATTTTTAGCAAAACATGTATAGCTTGTTGTCCCAGGTAGAAGTTAAATTTATTTACCATCAATAGAAAGGTCATACAAATCACATGGAATTTGAAAATGTTTGCATTTTTTAAAAAATTGAAGCAATAAGTGTGAAAGTAATTTGAAAACACTGAGCTGATGACCCTCATTTTAAAACTCATCAGTATTCAGCCAGATATAAATATGGCAAAAAGTCAATTTTTCACATAAAATAGAATAGACACATTTCTGTGAAGGAAAAGAAACATTGGTGCTTAAGGCACTTGAGAGCTCAGCTGGCCCAAGAACTAAGGATAAAGAATTATTTGAATTCTTTTAAAAATCAGTATAAAATGAAATGATGTTTTGTTTAGGTTTTAACAAAATGTTCAGGGGTAAAATCTGGTCAAAGACGGCATATCTCAGTTTGATCTCAAGGGAATTAATGGTATCGTCGTCTACTTACATCTCAGAATGTAATTTCAGAAATGTAAGAAGTTTTCTATTTTAGCCAGTACTATGCTTATTTTATCTTAAGAAAACCAAAGGAAGCAGGTTGATGGAATCCTTACTTGACAGTCTCCTTCTTGTTTGAAATATGCCCAGCCAACTCTTTTTTATCATCTGCAGCATGGAGCTGTAATAGTTCTTAACATTTCATTTTTATTCCACCTGTGTCTGTCACTGGTCCCCTATAGTTCTTCACATTCACAGATTCTTTAAAGTTTAGCCAATCACAAAGACCAGAAGAAAATCTGATTGATGATGTGATCTTTCTTTGACTGCCAAAGGAACAGATTTTGTTGCAGCAGTCACTTGGGAAACAGATTCAGGCCACATGGTGTGCCAAAATACATGCTTCATAAAAGTACACTCGATAATCATTCTGTTTGCAGATATTATGATGACAGAGGTCAATAACTAAATAGTCAAGATGACAGAGCTTAGTACCCTAAGCAACAGGGGGAGAGCGGGAGGCAGAGGTTCAACACTCCAGCTGTTTAGCACAAATTCTTACTTTTTTCCCTATCCAGAAGGGAAATGAGATGGAATTGCTGTAGAATCAGACTCTACCTGAAAAATGTCCTTATTTTATGGATTGCAATATTCCTGTACTTAAAAAAAAACTTAATCAAAAATATAATGTAAGATGCAAAATATGCCTTGTGAATAATTTTTGCATTTGGTGATATAAAGAATTTTTTTGGATGATTATTAGAGATATAAGGATTAATAGCCTTAACTATAAAAGGACAATATCAGGCAGGCTAGCCTTACATTAGAAATGTTCCTTATTCTTTTAAAATGTTCTCCTGCCAATGATGGAGAGTAATCTGCATGCTAAAGTAGGACAGCTATCAATGGCAGACAGAAATAATGATGTTCTTGAGCACAGTAGGTTGGGTTTTGTTTGTTAATTCATTGCTTACTAAATAATATTTTTTCTATCTAAATTCAGAATAACATGGAAGAGTTAAATGAATTTCTATACGTCACAAAAAAATTGCTTAAGAATTATTTACTTATGGTATTTATGTAATATAGCAAATGAGACCAGAGCCCTATAAAATCAAACATAACTGTTAATGTTTTTTTTAATAATGTAGCAAAAAGATAAATAAATTCAGCATTCAGTTTACATAACTAGTCCAAACTAATTAGCTGGAATAGAAAAAGAAATTATTTGATGGAAAATGAAAAAAGACAATTTGTCAATAAAAATGGAGAAGGAAGAATGATGTTGAGAACATAAAGTGCTACAAGGTGAGGAGAACTCACACAAGATTTCAAAGGCTGGCATACCAGCAGTTGAGGTGAGTGCATGCACCATTTCCTTTGTGGCTTTATATGTTAATCGTCTTGTGTGCCAAATAGCAAAAGAATATTATTCCATCTGAGGAAAGCTCAACAAAGGAACACTTGGACATGGGTTTATTCTCCATCTTGTCCTATGCTCACTTGATACATTAAGTTCACATATTTATGACAACTATTGATAATATCTCTGGGCAGGTTATAATCTATTAGAAAGTGATAGAAAACACTAAAACCTTGTAAAAATAATTGAAGGGTGGTCTATGTAACAATCTTGTCATCACTTCTTACATTTCATGACAGCTGTTCTTGTCAGCATAAGTACTTTTAGGAGTTATATTTAATTTTTATTTTGATTTCTATAACTACTCTTTGTTAAATATAAATTTAATTTTTCCAGAAAAAAAATAATCTTTTACTGTTATGTTTGTAAGCATAAAATTTCTTATTATAAAAATGTAGTTAAAATTTTTTCTCTTTTCCAGCTAATTGGAACTAATTGCCTCATTTTCTACAGAAATATCACTTCAAATATTGTGAATTTGATTAATGTGAATAATTTGTAAGATTAGTTTCAGCACTGAGATCTGCCTATGTTGTGCTAATCTCTCTAATATTGAACAGGAAGTTATGAAGAGAGGTTGTAACTCTGCTTCACTGATGGTTAGTTTACCAAGATAAGATCCAAATCACCAGCAGAACTGATATTATGTACACCTGAATATGGATGCCCTTCAGGTTTCCCATTCAGAATGAAGTAGGCAGTATAAGATTTTTTTCATGAATACAGTTTATGAATGGCTGATTAAAACATTTCTCAATATTGGTTAGCCCCTAGCAAGTCAAAAGTACTAATTCATTCTAGCAACATACAAATTCCTTTGCCTTAATATTTTTGACAGCAAAAAGTCCCTCTTCTTTACATTGGAAGAAATTCTACACAGCCCTGTTAAGATGCCAGGTTTTTGAGATGTAAAAATCAGACCAAGATTAATCACTTCAGAATTCTTTCCACTTTAAATATAACATATAAAATGTACTTACTGAAAAATAAATTGAAAGCTTTTAGGGGGGGGAATGACAACAAAAAATTAGAATAATGTATCTGCATAAGTGTTCACACTCTCTTATAAGTAATGATATGGCTGTGTTCAGAATTGTTCAATATTCAGTACACACCTGTCATCAATTATAAAGTGACTTTGATCAGGCCCCTATAAAGTTCAGCTGTTCTAGTAGGATTTTTCTGGTATTTACTCAGTTGCCATGTATTTACCATGACAGAAAAAGTCATGGTCTGCAAAGAACTTACAAAGCATCAAAGGAAGGTATCAGTCAGTAGAAGAGTACAAAATATTTCCAAGGCATTGTATATACCATGGAATAGACTGAAGTTATTCACAAGTATAGAAAATATGACACAAAAGTGACATTACCAAAAGCTGGGTGTCCTTCCAAAATTGATGAAAAAATAAGAAAACTGGTCTAGAGGTTGCCAACAGGCCTGTAAGCAATATTGAAGGAGCTGCAGGAATTTCTGGCAAGTACTGGTTGTGTACCACATGTGACAATTATCACCGATATTCCTCATATGTCTAGGTTGTGAAGTAGAGTGGTAAGACGGAAAACTTTTCATACAAAGAAAAACATCCAGGCCTGGCTAGGTCTTGCAGAGACCTACCTCAAGTCTGATGAAAGCATCTGGGAAAATGTGTTATGGTCTGATGAGACTAAGATTGACTTTTCAGACATGATTCCAAAAAGTATGTTTGCTGCAAAAGCAACACTGTGCACCACCAAAAGTACAGCAATGAATCTTGATGTGGTAGCATTATGTTTTTGAGCTGCTTTTCTTCAGCTTGAACTGGGTCTTTAGTCAAGATGGAGGGAATTATGAATAGTTCAAATGTCAGTCCATTTTGGCACAAAACCTTCAAGCCGCCGCTAAAGTATTGAAGATGAAGAGGAATTTCAACTTTCAACATGACAACAACCCAAAGTATAACTCTAAATCAACAAAAGAATGACTTCGCTGGAAAAAGATCAAAGTTTTGGAATGGCCCAGCCAGAATCTGGGTCTGAATCCAACTGATAATGTGTGGGGTGACTTAAATAGGGCTGCGCATAGGAGATGCCCTTGCAATCTGACAGGTTTGGAGCACTTGTGTAAGGAAGAATGGCAAAGTTCCCCAAGGCAATATGTACCAATCTTCTACCTCAAACGATTGAATGCTGTCATAAAATCAAATGGTGCTTCAACAAAATATTAGGTTAAATGTGTACATTTTTATGTAACCATGTTATTCTAACTTATACTTTATTCCAAAAGGGTTCAAACATGCACATTTGTATAAGATCAATGCAGACTTTTTCTGAGTTAAATAATACGGTAATTTTGTATTTTATAAATGCAACTTTTTTTCTGCATTAAGACAACAAGTAACCCTTTGATTCCAGGTGTGCTCTATAAGTGTTTGTGCAAAGGATGAGGCACTCACCATCTAAGGACAGCCAGCATCATATGAAGATATCCAGAAGTAACAAATTTAAATAGTTTATAAATTTGCAAAAGCAATGGACGTACTAACATTTTTACTAATGGGCTTAATAGCACAAGGGCATCTCATCTTAATTATCCAAATAATTGAGTTACATAGGATCATATGTATATACCAACTGTAATTAATATAAAAGTTTTTCTGTTCCTTTACAGGGAAATAGATATAAATATCTACAGATACTTTTTATCAGAAGAGAAAAAACAAATTGGAAAACATTACAGGCTATAATATGAGAAAATTGACAGAGGCAACACTTTATTTTTTATAATTTTGTTAACTGGAGGCAGCACTTTATTTTTTGCAATTTTGTTAAATACTAGAATTATAACAGTAAAAACTAATAAATACTAGAAAACGAAAGAAAAAATATAAAAGGAAAAAAATAAAAAAATATAGTAAAGAAAGAGAAATATATAAAGTTACTTCATCACAACAAGTATAAACAATTTTAATAGCTAATACACAAGGGAATGTTTATAGAAAAAATGAAGAACAATAACTTATTGCAAAATATGCAACATTCAAAATAAATGTCTATATTTTTCTGCATTATTTCAGCAATAAACTTTAAATAATTAATTTATACAATATTTAAGCCTAAGAGGTAAGTGGAAAAACTTAATTAGATACACACATTTTGAATATGAATACTACAATTGGGTTCAAAGTTGTACATAAACCTTCTCATAAGAAAAAATAATCTTTAGCATTTGGAGGAAAAACTTTAGACCCTATAAAATCTAGAATCTTTTATATCTTACTCAGTTTTGCAAATCTAACTTTAATATTCTGTTTGATAGTCCTTTTCTAGTGACCATGGTACAATCAAGTAGATTAGACATTACGATAGCCTTGTTTATAGATAGTAAACACAGATTTAGAGACCCCTTCATTTAGCAACTGTTTGAAGTTATGACAGTGACAAAATAACTTTATGAACAATTTTCACATTTACAATCTTCACAGGACTGTAAAGCGAAGGAAAGTTGAAGTAAAATTATAAGCACAACACTTAGCAACCACTTTGCTTAACAGCCAACTTGCTGGCTCCAATTGTTCATTACCTGAAGATCAGAATGAAGGCAGTGCTAATCTGCCTACAGAGGTAAACACATTTGTTCAGGTGAAAACCCTGCTTTTTGGGTAGAAACATTCATATTCCCTGAAAAGAGGATGTAATAGCTAGTTTTATGACATAACCAGAGACAAAGAATTTTACAGATGGAATGATGCTTTCCTTAAAAGATGAGGTAGGCTCCTTTTATTTTCTCTATTTTACAACAAAGGCAATCAGTCATAATGCCAATGGAAATTACATTAGATCATGTTGAAATGATCTCAGTAACCAATGGGACAGATAGCCATTTCCCTAACTCCCAAGATTCTCATTTGAAACTAAATGACATAAGATTGCCTCATTCCTATGAGACATTCAATCCAAACTTACAAAAACTAAAAGAAAGCAGACGGGTTGCTAAACATAGTGATAGCAAAGATTTCTTGGACTGTTAAAGGGAAGGGAGAAAAAGAATGCAGTCCCCCCTCCCTTCACAATTTGATAAATTTGTGTATTTCTCAATGAAGCATTCTCCCCTATATCTTGAATGTAACAAATATATATAAAATACTTAAATTGATCTCTAATTCATTTTATATATACAGTATAATCAATGTTCCATTTAATAAACTTCATCTAACTTTGTCATATACTTCAGGTACCAAATGAATAATATGGCATAATAGTCTTCATTCCACATTACTAGTATTGCCAGCAAAGCTTGTTCGGCTAAAGGCCAGGTAAGACCTTTGGGAACTTATAATACTCATTTTGCAGAAGCGGCAGGCATTATGAGATCCTGAATTATTCACCATCTTAGATTAAAATTTCAACCCTAGCAGAATTTCTTAGTTCTCCTAAGGGGCTTCCAAGTCAGGAATGGAGCTTTTCTACAGTCCAGGATCAGGCAAAAGAGTTAGCAGCTCCAAAAGTGCCCAATGGATGAATATAATTGGTGGTTTGTGTTTATTCACCTCCAAAAATTCTTAAATCTTTTTAAAATCTCTGCTCTGAATTAAATGGAGATATAAGGGATTTTTTTGCTGATTTAATGGGAATATCACAGAAGTTTTGGACCTTGTGATAGTGTATGTATGATTACCCTGTCTGAAAATATTAAAAGCAGGTGTTTTCTTTTCTTTTTTTTATTGAAAAGGTTTTACAACAACAATTACATTTTTCCCCTCCCCCCTCCCCCTCCTTCCCCCCTCCCTCCAAAACCCCCCTCCCCCCCAACTTCCCGGAGCAAACACAAGGTATAGTTCAATAAACAAACAGTCATACATTAAATTTTTAAAATCTAACACAATTATAATCCTTCTCTCTCACATAACCTGACTTCTTCTATTAAAATCAAAAACAACGTCCTTCATTCAAAGGCAATCTGAAATTTCTTAATCTGATATCTATTTTGAATATAATCAATCCAATTCTTCCATTCTTTTAAATATTTTTCTTGAGATTGCCTTTCAAGAAGGCTGAGATTTTAGCCATCTCAGCCAAATTGGAAACTTTCAATATCCATTCTTCTATTGTGGGTAATTCTTTTTTCTTCCAATATTGTCCAATCAACAGTCTTCCTGCTGTTATTAAGTTCAAAATCAACTTAGTCTCAATCACGGTTTGTTATTCCCAAAAGGAAAAATTGCAGTAGGAACTTTATCTTCTTCTTCAGAACATTCTGCATAATCCACCAAATTCTTATCCAGAAAGACTTAATTTTCTTACAAGTCCACCATACATGAAAATATGTAGCATCATCACAATTACATCTCCAACATTTCGCTTGCATATCTGGATACATACATGATAATTTCTTAGGATCTAAATGCCATCTATAAAATATCTTATAAAAATTTTCCCTTAAATTCTGCGCTTGCGTAAATTTAACATTTCTAACCCAAATTTTTCCCATGTTTCCAACATTATTGGTTCTTGAATATTCTGTGCCCATTTTATCATACAATCCTTTATTAAATCTTTCAGAATCTATTTCTATCAACACAGTATACAATCTCTTTATATGCCCCTGGGTTTGATTTCTAATTTGTTTAACCAAATTTTCTTCATTTTGAATAATACCAATTTTCTGATCTTCTTTCCATCTAGCCTTTAACTGTCCATATTGAAACCAAGTATAATTCCTCCCTTCTTCTTTTAATGTATCCAAAGATTTTAGTTGTAGATTTCCCCTCTCATTAAAAGCAGGTATTTTCATGTACCTTCTTTCTACTTTTCTATACAATTTGATTTAATTTAAATAATACAATTTTTTAAAGTCTGATTTATCATATTAATTGATAACTATCCAGTTGAAAATACCATGGAAACTGTACTCTTAAAACAATAAAAAGGAAGGAATATAGTTTTAAGGAATAAAATGCACTGTTTTGGGGTTTCTAAAATCTACACAATAATTATTATTATAATTAATAATAATTCATCATAATAATGGGGCCTCTGGTGGCTCAGCAGACTAAGTCTGTCTGTTATTAACATAGCTGCTTGCAATTACTGCAAGTTCAAGTCCCACCAGGCCCAAGGTTGACTCAGCCTTCCATTCTTTATAAGGTAGGTAAAATGAGGACCCAGATTGTTGGGGGCAATAAAAGTTGACTTTGTATATAATATACAAATGGATGAAGACTATTGCTTAACACAGTGTAAGCCGCCCTGAGTCTTCGGAGAAGGGCGGGATATAAATTCAAATAAATAAATAAATAAATAAACAAACAAACAAACAAACAAACAAACAAATAAATAAATAAATAAATAAATAAATGATGATGTACACAATGGGAGAAAAACATTCTGTCTGAAAATTGACATTTACAATTACTTGGTTTAAAAATAAAAGTTTGGAAATTAGTTTTACCATTATTTCAATTTGTCAGGAACATCTGACAATTTTCAGCAAATTGCCCCAATGAAACTGAGTGACAAAAAGCTAGGTAGCCGAAACAGATTAATAGATGGGAATCAAATGTGTTTATTGGCCAGGGGTAAGAGCAAAATAGAAAAGAGGAAAAACAATATTATGGGAAAGAAACATGACATATAAAGAAAGCAGATATCGGGGGGGGGGTGGATTTCTATCCTTATACACATGCCAAAAGCTGCATTTCATTGAATCAAAGTGAATTGAATTGAATTTGAAGCAAAGTTTTAAAAAGGCTTGAAGCAATATGAATAGACAGATTGCACAGGGAGATAGATTTTCACATAAGAATTAAAACTTTAGCTTAAAGTCTTTATTAGTGTATAAGTAATTCTGATGAAGGTGTTGATTGAGTTATTCTAAGATCTGTGGTTCTGAAATTTATATATATTCTTGGTTCAAAGCAATACTGTTTTGCAAGATGAAGTTCCTTTTATCAGCAATCAAAAAATATGAGAATTATATTTACTTTGTATTGGACTGTTGAAAAATATGATGAACCTGTTGAATGGCAGCAGCTGAAACTCAGTTCTAAAGCACAATAACCATTCATTTTGTTATGAGAGGATGAGTTAGTTCCATATATGCTTTAGTTACCATAATGGGTACATTTGAGCAAAGGACACAAACATTATCAAATGATTTATTATGATGTGATAGCAGGAGATAAAATATTTATGGTCAGAGATGTAGTCACAATCATTCTGGGCAATTAAAACTTTCAAAGTTTGAAAGACACAAGAAGGCACTAGACCCATTTTGATATTTACTTTGGTTTTCTTCTTTCAAGTTTTTTTATTTTTTTCCATAAGAGTTTTTTTGCATAATGTACATTTGTTAGCAGAAGAAAATGATTTGATTTAATGAGACTGAATCTAACATTTTACTATTACTACTACTACTACTACTCTACATAGGTAACCTCATTTATTGTTTTCTCGCAATAGGTTTTCTCGCAATAGGTTATGAAAGTTTCTTGCATTAATTGTGCATTAAAAGGTACTGGTTTTTCATTAACAAGTGAAAGAAAAAAACTATATTCAGTACTGAACATATCAGTCCTAAAGATGATATTCCAGTAATCTCAAAATAATGTCAATATATATCCATTTATGACATAGAAAAGGTTACATTCTCAGCATAAGAACACAATTTTTTGGTACATATGCTCCACTCCACTTATGCTCCACTCCACTCAGTCTCTACGTGTCTGAACCTCCCCAGTCAATCCTGGGTTGCTTTGTCCTATAGTTATATTGTAAATCCCGAACTCAAAAACTAGTATTTCATTTCTTGCTTCAAAATTCAACCAAATGTACACACAGTGAAATCATATACATATATTAATCTAAAGGTTATCTGCAGGAGGGGTTTTCTGGAACGCTGGCACAGAGTATGTTTAGTGGCTGGTGACAGAATACCTGGTTCGTTAAGGTTATCAGACATCCAGCAAAAGGACACTTCCTCCTTTTTGTCTTCATCTACTATCTGACTTCTTAAGTATCGAATTAAGCTGCTTTTTTCCTGTGATATAGAGCTTCCTTAATAGTGCTAACTGCAAATTAACAAGCTTCATCTGAAATTGACAGGACCTTAGTCAATTACAGCCTGAAGGCTTTTGCCTCCTAACTGGCTGGGGACTCATGCCTGGGGGTGCATTAGGCTGAGGGTGCACTAGGCAACACCCAGCACTACTGCATTCCTCTCAATATGTATTCCCCATTGTATGCCTATTTACTCATGTGTAATCCCTTCTTCTGTGTTAAATATTAATACACAAATATTCTTCTTTCCCCCATTTTTGTTCTTTTTCTGTCCATGTCCTTCTTTACTTGTTCAGTTATCAGGATTGTTGGAGGATGACCTGGATGCTAGTCATAGGAATCAGTGGACTCAAGCCATCATATTCTACTGAGTGTCCTTACATGCACACTTACCATATTATTTTTTGTCATCCCTTTGACAACACTGTGTTTATGTGGATGGCAACCTAGATCCAATTCCATACATAAAGCATGAAAGGTGCTCGGACAGTCATTGGTAAAAGTCTACTGAAATGTAGTAGAGGGAAATGTACAATATTAATATTAATTAATATTAATATTAACAAAATGTACAATATTAATATTAAAGAAGAAAATTGTTACTTTTGAATATTGCTGGGATCTTGTTAACTATGAAGCAAATTCATAAATTAGTGAAAATTTCAAACATTTGTCTCATACAGATGTTTAAATATGCATATTTGAGCAAGGCAACCAGTTGTTTTTATTTTCGTTAGATTTCATTAAAGATAACTCATTTAAATCTTAATGGACCACTTCTCACAGTAGGAAAACAGTTGTGTTAAGTAGAATAGATTTTTGGAAGAGAACTTCCTTATTCTAAGCTGCTTTCAGCTAGTTTATAGTTATAACCATAGCTTATTAAATAAGCACATAAAACATAATGCATGAAATATAAAGCAACCTGCCCAATTAAACAAAAAAAGATAACAAAATTTCTGCATATCAAAGGTTATGACACAACATGACTAAAATCTGTATAGAGCTAGCTCTAAAGCTACAACAAAGCTATGGGTCTAGAAGGTCTCATGGATCCACATCTTTTTTAAAATTTTAAAACACCACAGAATATAAATGACTACTTGATAAACACTAAAATAAAATAAAAAATAGAATGTAGTTTTTAATGTAATAATTTCTGCAAAGAGACACCCATGTTGGAACCATATAATAAACAATGTGCTCTTATGCCTGTAACTAAAGACTAGCATTTGGATTTCATAGTCATCAGTCTTGAAATTTTCCCTTTTGCAGTAAACAATAACTAGCATGCTCTGAAGCCCATTTTTAACATGGCTTAATTGCCATATAATAGACTTATGCCAAGATCAGTACTCTGCAACATTCAAGTGAAGTGATGTGATGTGTGGAATGGCTGTGCCTCTATGACTAGAACAAAATCATTAATATAAAAATTGAACAGGAAGGAAGGCAATAAAAGTCCTGCTTGACTCCTCCCTTTATAATTATAGAATCCAATAGGGAGCCCTGCTGGACTCCAATATAATTGTAATAAAATAAACTTTAGTTGTAGGGTAAGAGTGCAGTTCAACCTGAGAATCCATTTTTCAATATTTAAATCTCTATCAGTGGCATATGAGTTCAATAAATGGAACATTAAGAGATTGTTTAGTATGAGTGTGTGTATATGTATTTGAATCAAGACCTGATGTAATTTCCTTAGCCAGGAAAAAGTACTATACACACTCAGAAGATGCTTCCACTGAGGCACAATTAGTTCACATATATTACTTTTTTTATGCACGTTGAACTTTTTAACTCTTATGCACATTGAACTTTTTAACTCTCTGTGAATTGGAACTAGTAATAAGCGGTATCAAGATCATCAGATAATACAATGCTGTAAAAAAGATCCATTCCTAAAATAAAATAGGGTTCATATTTCTTTATTTACCAAAAGAACCTCTGATAATTTAAAAAGTCTTTGGGGACAGATAGCACTATTTATATTCAACTTATTTAACTCCTTCTGGTGAGAAGAAATAAATGTTATGGGACAAATATTAGAAATGCTGTTTTACAGATTGTGGCTAGTGCCATTCTCTGAAACTCCTCTATATAATACTTTTCCATACTATGTCATATTTTCTTACCCAATATAATATGTCTGCCACGTTTTTCCCAGATGGCTTTATTTCTTTTTTTTCAGGGCATCCTACAATGTAGAGTTAGGAATCCTACAGGCATTACTTTGAAGAGACCCACAGCAGTTGGCTCCAGCAGCTTACAAATGCAGACTCTGGAGAATTATGTGTGTTGGTACAATAAAGCAAGTGCTCCAGGTGGTGGGTCAAGAAATAAGTAGTTAGGGTCTCAGCATCAATTTCCCGCCCATTTCCATCCACCACCTAAAGCAGTTGCTTCATTTCCCTAGATCGGGGTGTCAAACTGGCGGCCCACGGGCCGGATATGTCATTTGCAGGCCACACCCACCCCATCTCCACAAAGGGAAAAAATGTCATGATACATGATGTGATGGCAACGTGACGCCACAAGTTTGACACACGTACCCTAGATGGTTAGATTCTTTAAACTCTAGTCTCTGAAAATGAATTAAGAAGAAATGCATTTTTATTCCTCACTTACTGCAAGCAAACAATTTGTTTCTTTGTTCCTGGATTGTAAATGTCAAGACAATTGACACTGAAAAATGAAGAAAGGAAAAGCCAACTAAATTCTTCCCGACAAACTCCATTCCAAAATAAAAACTCTTTTAACATTTACCTCTTTAGGAGTATTTTAACCACTCCTTTTTGCTTCTGGAATTACTTGTCACAGTTGGGGAAGGTATTTTGGCATAAGGGACAAATTGAATTCAGGCAAGAGCATCTGCCATCAGTAGTAAGGAATACCCCATTACAGCCATACAGACCCAACTGTATTTGCCTGGAGACAAGCACATACAAATGTTCCCATGGCAATTTGAATTCACTGACATCGGGTGGAAACTTGACAGCAGCACAGGGGCCATTTTCTTTCTGAGTGGAATCACAGAGGTGGTGAGAAGAGAGATAAAGGTTTTCTCTACAGAAGTATTGTCTCTTAATTAACCCTTAAAGCAAGCTTTTGTGACAACCACTGAAAAGAACAAGCTGTATGTGATCAAGGAAAGCTCTCATTTCTAATCAGCTATTAAACAAAAATATGTCTTCTATTTTTAAACAGCTTTAAAAAACAGTGCATTATATTCAGCCCATAATCCACCAGTTGGCTAGTCCTAAGAAATTCCAGGGTTACTGTATTATGAAAATTCACCTTAAGGAAGAGAAATTTCATGCACTTAAAGACAGAACACTGACATTTATGATTTTTTTTGAAAAAGTATAATTATTTCTGTATATTAAATAGAGGCTATCTTATAAAGCAACTGGGTGCTTTAACGAATGCCAATGTTAGTTAGTTTTAGTATGTTGCAACAGGTTGGTGATGTACAAAGTTAGATTAACAAGTGATGGAATTTATGTGATTTGAGTTTGTTTTCTATCAAGCCTGGCTGATGCTGCTATTTGTTGCCGCAAATTGTCTTCCTTGTTAGATTATGTAGTGGCTTGGAACAGAATTGCATGCAGTGCCTAGAACTCCGCTGTTATTTGGGCTGTTGCTGGACTGTTGGTTGGATTGTTGTCTACCTTGGAGCAACAGTTGGATAATTGGATTGCTGGGTGCATCAGGCATGTTGAACAGCTGAGTAGCAGTTGGTTATGGAATAATGGAAAGTGGTGCCTCTGGGGAAATAGAGGATGCCTGCAGCTGACTTGTGCAAAGTTGGTGAGCTCCAGGCTGGTGGCCACTTGGGAATTAATATAAAGTAGCATTTAGGAATAGTTAATAGGCTGAAGCAGTCCCAAGGACAGGTCAAGATACAATTTTTGACTTTGTCTTTGTAGCTATGCATTCATTCTCCTGTTCACCTGTGCAAACAGTTTGTCTTCTTCTGTGAACAGAGAGACTGTACAAATTTTTCCCTTTTTTAGTGAAAATTTAGAGAAAGTGATCATAGGGCAACTTCAAAAGGCCCTGATGAAGCAGTTTATCTGGATTCCTTTCAATCAGGATTTATGTCAGGATATGCAACTGAGATGGCATTGATCTCGCTCTTGAATTACCTCTGGCAGGAGCTGGATGGGGTAATGCATCCATCTTTGCTCTTCTTGACCTTTCATAGCCTTCAGTACCATCCACCATGGTATCCTCTGGACCAGGCTTGAGAGTTGGGAGTCGGTGGCAGTATTATACTGGTTCTCCTCCTTCCTCTGGGGCCAGTCCTAGTTGTTGTTGATGGCAGGGAGAGAGGCTCAGCCCACAGTCCCTGCTTTGTGGGGTGCCATAGTGCTTAGTCCTTTTTCCATTTTTATTCAACATATAGATGAGACAGCTGTAAGAGGTTATCAATGGTTTGAGATGAAATATCATCAGTATGCTCCAGTTCCATTAGACAAGAAATATTAGCTTGCGGAGATTGAGAGACAAGCCTTATTTGCCCTAGCACCTGCCCAACGGAATCCTTCCTCCTGAGACAATGATCCCCTGACCCTGCTGGCCTTTTGGAAGGTCTGGAAAATGTGATTATGGACCCGGGCATGGGATTTTGACTGTATGAAGGGCCACATTTTCTAATTATGTTAACATTTACAGATTATAATATTCCTTGGCTGTTATATGTATCTATTTTTTATTCTGCTTTAACTGCTTTAATTGATTTTATGATTGATTACCACACAGACTCACTTATTTGTGAAGGACAGATATGCAAATTAAATAAATAAATAAATACCATAAACTTTTCCACACAGTGATTTTTGCAGGTGGAGTAATGTATCAACTGTGCTAAATATGAGGAACTCAGCTGTTTATATTTTTCCATTGAAAAAATTCTCCACTTATTCTTACTTTACTTTCTTTAGTTACTTATTTCTCTAAAACAAGACTTCTCTTACCCTGTGACTGCTAACTTTGCTCTGAATCTTCTGTCAAAAGTAGTTTGAATTTCTAAAAGAACAATAACCACTCCTGATCTGACATAACAATTGTATATGTATGTTTAAAAGGAAAATTAAAGAGGAGTGTTTAGAGTTTTAAATTTTTATATTATGGTGTCATTTGAGACCTTTCACTAAAAAAAATAAAAAACTATAAATGGAAAGATTATCTATAAGAACTTGAATGTAGGATTATTGTAGGTCCTGTCAAAATAAATAGGAAAATATTTTTCAGTGTGTAATTATATGTCAAGATTTGGTAGCTAATGGACTTTTTGTAGGCACATCAAGGTCAGAAGAGCAATTACTGTTTATGAATTATTTGAAATCTTTTATAGCTTTTTCCAGTTTTATCGCATCTGTTTATATTAGACATCTTTGCCATTTCACATATTTCTTCCCCATTGTTTTCTGTAAGAGCATTGTAGAGCATTTTGTCAATTTTGCACTTGTTTGCAAAACCTTCCTTTATTTCACCAAAGAGCTTGCAATTAGCCCACTTCTTCCTATTGAGAAGCATCTTTGTAATAACAGCTTTCCTGGCAGATCTTTTGTTAGGCAGATTTTAAAATCAAGAGGCTACAAAGGATTGGGGGGAGGGGGAACCAGCCTTAGAAAAGTTCAGCAAATCCCCTTCAAGGTCATATCAGTGAAGATTATAGAGATTTTCTACTTCAGTAGGCATTGCAGTTTTGGTCTTTTCTAGGTGCTAATTTGGAACGATCAAATTAATAGAATAGAGTCAACTTTGCAGAAGATGATTCCTAAATCTAAGGAAGAGCCTGAAATCTTATTTTCCATGTTTAATAGTGTTTATTTTCTGTCTTTTTTCCCCCTGCAGCTTGCTTTATCACTTCCTTTGAAGCAGTTCACAGTATATACTTTGACAGCCACTGGTTGTGAGAAGTGTAAGACTGCAGCAAGCAACCCCATAGCCTAATCCATCCAGTCGCTGTTGGTCACTGATCCAGCTGCATGCATCAGCTTAGTACTCAAAAGGGCATGGTAATTCCCTCCTTCTGCTTTTTCTTTCTTCGAAGGCAAAATCTTCACCTGGTGTTTTTTATTCATGCATTCTAATTATGATGGTTGCCATCATCAGCCCTGTGGGTGACAGTAGAAATTCTGTGAGCCAAGACCTAATGCCACTGCTTGTTAAGCGACCATGTCAGACTGATTTTAGGGCCCATTTTGCAGTTCACCACAGGCCTATCTGAAAGCATCAGGAGCCTCTGTCTAGCAGGACAGACTCATTGTCTTTCTAAATGTCTCCTTCTGATAAGCAGCTCCAAATATCGTTTATTCATTGTGGATTTGAAGGCACAGTGGGGAACTTAGCTTGCAGAGCAGATACTAGAAAATGCTTAATATTTTCACTTGGTAGAAAGATAAATAATCCATTTTGAGATTGAATAAATGCAGTGCTATACTCTATTTCACTCTCACACAAATAAACTCTGCTTAGGTTGAAAAGTTTGAAATTAATATCAGAAATTTTAGAAGGCAATATGTTATTTAAAGAAACCGCTTTTACCTGCTGAAAGAATATGCTGGGAATTCTTATTTACAGCTGTTTGTAGATATTTTATTACAAAGATTCAAAAATTCCCTTATATTAGCATTTGAACTATGAAGGCTGCTTTATTAACAACAATCAATTTCAGGTATTGCTTTTTATTTATTCAAGTCCTATCAGCTTTTAATATTTAATATTTCTCACCTCTCCTTTAAAAAAGTTCATGAGAGTGGTGGGTGAAAATTACTTAATAAGATTCATTGTATGTATATTTTGAAGATGCTTAGAAATAATAGTCTTCATGTACAATACGTCATTTGTTTTAAAACTGGATGCATAAATGTTTTGATTAAGAGGAAAGGGTATTTGACACTTGTGGTGTGATTATGTTACAAATTCAATTTTGTCTAAAAATAACATAATGCTGCCACACTGCACAACTATACTCAGAATGAATGCCTGTGATCCACTGTGTAATTAGATGTAAGTTCCTCTGGAAAGCAGCCAATGGAAGTTACAGCATATCATTATGGTTATACTTAGGGCCTATTCTTTTGACCAATTCAGCCCTTTGGCAACTACACTTTTTAGGCAGCCTGAGATATCTTCCAGCCGTGTTGCCACAGGCTGAGCTGCACATTCATGTGCTGAATTAGCATAAAATATTAGCAGTTAAAAATGATGAGAAAATTCAACTGAGTTTAGTTTTCAGTTTGTGCTGAATTTTGTCCATAAGAATCTTATTAAAATCTGTTCTTATTCACCAAGTGTCTGAGCGCAGCCCAAAAATTCAGTTATGCATTAATTAATGTTATGCATTAATACTAAGCAGACATTAGCAAACAAACTTTTCATTATATCACAAGGGAAATTAGGATAAATGAACAAATGTTTGTAATTTAATACAACACAGCACTGATTAAAAGAGTCAGAAATGTGAGGAACTTTGATTACCATGAAAGCGTTTTTGGAGTGTCCCCTTATATAAGGAGTGATGCTAATTTGTATTTGTTGGTTCTGTCCTCTTGTGCAACACAGACATGCATTGTAGGAAGAAAGATTAAGAGTTGGCAGTTCTTCAGAGAAGATGGATACTTTCATCTTCATAGCAGTTATAAGTGCAATTATAAATTTGTCTCTTCCTCTATAGTTACAACATAACCGTCTCTATTCTATAATCAATTCTGTGTACTCATCAAAATCATGAGTTCATCTTTTTCTGTTTTACTCAAAACAGAAGGGCTCCGTAAGAGATTTCCAGTGAGCCATAAATGCAGATATTGTCTTTTCTCTCATTAAAGAAATCAATTTAGCCATCTCAGGATGTTAATTTTAAGAGAAGTTTTTATGACAAAAATAATGGGAAATTACGCTACTATTTCCTGGTGAATTGCTATCAAATTCTCTGCATGATTTCTGGTGCATTTTCTTTAAAAGGCATGTTCGGATCAGAAAGTACATGCACTCCACAGTTTATCAGACTGTGTTTAAAGGCTTCATCTTGCTGCAGGAATATAAAAACAGAATGAGACTATTGCCTTATACATTGTAAGCCGCCCTGAGTCTTCGGAGAAGGGCGGGGTATAAATGTAAAAAAAAACAACAACAACAACCTGTCCCAGTTTTTTAGCTATATGTGTTATCCACCAAAATTAAATCTATCATGATATGAATAGGCATGTAATGCTAGTTTCCATTTTCATGAGAAGTATTACATTTTGGAATACAGTATTAAATAAGCAATTGCAGATTTTGAATGAAGGGTTCATGACTGAGCCTTACCAAATCAGTATCACACTGGATATAAACTACTGCGCAGATTTCTGTCTACACATACAGAGGAGGTTTCCCATTAATAGGACAAAAAGTGGTTGGCATATGACATAAACAAGTTGAAAAACAAACATCCAATGTTGCAGTCAATATGAAACAGAAAGCAGTGATAACCGAAGTCCTGTGCATAAGCCTGGCTATTATAGGGGATAACTTTTTATTTCACCAGGCTGAACATTAAGTGCTATAAAGAAGTTCAAATTTGATTTCTTTTAATTTCAAGTTTGTATCCCTGAATGCCAATGCAAATCCCACTTTGCTCAATTTGATGTCATTTTAAATACATGATCAGAGAAATAGTCCCTGGCCCATAGCTAAGGTTCTCCATATACACTTATTTAGAAATAAATTATTGAAAAACATGTTTTCCTTCTCTACCCTTGTGATAGATTAAGGATTGAAAACCCTCTGAGCAGAGAGACTGCATCTGTGTTTTCTACAAATATAGGCATAATATAGGTGTACATATCCCAATGTCTTTGCCTAGGTGATGAATGAATGTATCTCTCATTGCTACAGAAGAGCATTATCTGTCAGCCCTCAGCTTTCCTGTAGAGAATTTGGGAATAGGTCCTTATGCTTATTTATGGTTTTTGTTAAGATTCATTAGATTTCAGTCCAATCAATTTTTAACAATCATTGTTTTTATATTGATTAGCAAAGATGTTGGACAATACATCAAGCAAGTCAGACATTTTACACCAAATTCCTTCCTTCCTTCCTTCCTTCCTTCCTTCCTTCCTTCATTCATTCATTCATTCATTCATTCATTCATTCAATCAATCTCTATAGACACCCATCTCAATCAAACACCTTGATTACAATTCCAAAAACAAAAAAACAGTAAAGATAATTTTAAAAACAATAAAAATGTCCCAAATAAATATATACAGTAGCCAAGATACTTGGCCAGTTAATAGTAAAACCAAGAAATAGGGCCCTTAACATTTTTAGCACCCCAGGCTCGGGAACAGAGCCAGGTTTTTAAAGGTTTATGAAAGGCCAACAAGGTTGGGTCCATTATAATCTCTGTGAGGAGGATATTCCACAGAGCAAGGGGCCAGATTAGAAATAGATTTGCTCACTCATAATATATGTTACTGCCTGAACACATTGCCTGAGTACAAGTTATTCTAATTAGAGAATGTTATTATATTTGAAATTAGCATTTAATACGAAGGCCCACTTTTCACTAGCATTAATTCATCTGCCTCAAGAGACATATGCATTTCTATTGAAGATACCTAAGTGCAGGTTCTTTTCCCATAAGTATATGTAATGCTGCATGAAATTTGGGCCATCCATCATGTATATGTAACACCTTCTGTTTATTGACCATAACTTACATTAATGAGAAAGGTATTTGCCAGAAGAAGAAAAAAGATGAGCTTCAGCATCTGTACCTGAATCTGAGCCACAGGGTTCAGATTATTAGTTGGCTAATTTATATAAAAATGTATTTGAATGTACATGTTATTAGTATAGTTACAAGCTTTTTGCTATCTATATTTCTGTAATGGAAAAAATATGAATCACTGTCATTGAATGTACATTTCTTTCAACACCAAAACATGCAATATACAAAGCTCTAAGACAATCGTGAAATGCGAAGGCAAGATGCAAACAGTGCTCTGGATTAATGGATGATTCATGATGTAGCTGTCCTGTGAATCATGCTCTCTTTCACTGCCCATTTCTGAACCTGCTATTTTCCCTCAATTATGTCTATTATGTACTCTACACACGCACAGACGCACACCACACACACACACACACACACACACACACACACACTTGTATACAAATACATAGGCATATTTAATTTAATGTAGGAGCAGATATTAAAAAATATTACATTCTCTCATGTGGTTTAATTGCTACTGTATCCTGTAAAAGAATTATTCACTAATCTTTCACGTTTAGCTTCATTCTTTTAATAGTTTTTCTGGTTGGCTGGTTGGTTAGTTAGTAAGCTTGTATATTTTAGGGAAACTACCTCTGAGTTTTCTGCTCCTAGTCAGAATTCACTCTCTCATAGCACTGTGAGTGGGCAAACTGTGATTAATTTTTCCCTGTGTTTTCAAGGTAGATCTGCCAGTCTATCTTAATCATTGCGCTTACTTTTTAAACTCCTCACTTTAAAATTTACGCCCCCCCCAAAGAAAAACCAACCCCAGAAGATATAACTAGTACCTGTTTTTTAAGAATTTGTCTGACTACATTGCTATAAATCACCTGTCTACAAAATAGAAATAGCACAAAATCCTTGTGAACATCTCAGTTCTGTTACCTTGTAACACCACAACATTGTCCAATGCAAACAGTTTTTTTAGTATTCACTCCCTGGCCAAATATGGCACATAATCCTCTTGTGAGTCACAGAGATTAGGAATGAGTCAGTTTGCATTGGAAACTGCAAAAATCTTAATACTCAAACTTTGTTGTATTCCTTTCTTTCCTTAAATTCAATTTACAAATATATCAAGGCAATATATCTTACCTATATTTTATACAATAGCATAATAGTACAGACATCTGATTTTGTGTACTAGTGGTATGTAATGAAAGTGGAAAAGTGCATATAATTTATCACAGTGACTACCTGGGAATTTTTGGCATTGAAACTGAATAAGCATAATTAAGTTCATATTGTCATCAGCAACTAGTCCAGTGGTGGGATGTTACTGGTTTGCATCGGTTCAGGAGGACCGGTAGCAGTAATTTGGGCTGGTTCGAAGAACCGTTAGTAATTGCTGGGTGGCCACACCCATGAATCGGCCCCACTCGCTCATCCCAGCAGCCCAATGCTTGTTCACCCCACTCCCCTCCACCCAGTCACTCCTCACTTATACTGTGTGGGTCCTCACTTGCAGCTTGCCTGCCTGAAGCACTGCGCTCCAAATGAGCGGCCCTGATCTGCCTGTCAGGTAAGCCTGCAAGTCGCAGCCTACCTAGCTGCCCCTGCCCACCCCCCATCCCAGCCTGCCTCCCCTACTCCCTTCCCCGTAGCCCTGCTATGCTTCCCTGCCTTCCATGCAGCCTTCCCAGTGTCCCTGAGACCAGCTTTTGAAGCCAGGCAAGCGGGCCTAGCCACGAGGACTGCCAGGAAGGCAGGCAAGCATGACAGGGCCACCTGGCTGTGGGGTAGAGAGCTAGCAGCTTACTCTCTTCCCCAAAGCCCTGCCATGCTTACCTGCATTCCACACTGCCTTCCCAGGGTCCTGGTGGCCAGCTTGCAAAGTCAGGCAAGCAGAAGGCCACATGGAAGGCAGGTAAGCATGGCAGGGCTGTGGGGAAGGAGCTAGCAGGCTTCTCCCTTGCCCGAAGCCCTGCCATGCTTGCCTGCCTGCCACACTGCCTTCCCAGTGTCCCCATGGCCAGTTTGCCACCCACTCCCACCCCGCTTCCCTTTTACCTTTCTTTAATGCACTCCGCTTCCCTCCCTAAACCTTAGGAGGCAGCATCCTCCACACCGCAAAGCCCTTAAAGTGGCTGCAGGAAGGGAAAAAGAAAAAAAAAAGCCTTGGCTTCTGAAGCCTCTCGAAGGAGACCTCCGTGTGTGTGTGTTTGGCAGCACTGAAGTGAGCCATTCAAAGGGAGCCTGCCAGGTAACCACGCTGGCTGCGATCGGCCCCTTGCCTTCCATTGCCACTGCCACCTCTGCATCTTCCTTCACTCTTCCAACAGAAGTTGGAGAGAAAAAGGCAGTTGCTTCACCAAGGGTTTTTCTGCGTTTCCATTCCAAGTCAGCTGCCTTCACTGGAAATGAGGAGAAACGCTTGGCGAAGCAACTGCCTTTTCCTCTCGACTTCTGTTGGCAGAGAGAAGGAAGATGCAGAGATGGCAGAGAAAGGTGAGGGGCTGATTGCAGCCGGCATGGTTACCCAGCAGGCTCCCTTTGCATGGCTCCCTTCAGCACCACCAAACACACACACAGAGGCCTCCTTCAAGAGGCTTCAAAAGTCGAAGCTTTTTTTTTTCTTTTTTCCCCTCCTGCAGCCGCCTCGAGGGCTTTGCGGTGCAGAGGACACCACTTCCCAAGGTTTGGGGAGGGAAGCAAGGCATGTTAAAGAAAGGTAAAAGGGAAGCGTGGTGAGGTAGGATTTGGTCCCCCCCCCTCGCGATCCTCTTCCAAGCACAGATGGTTCCTCATTTAATACCTGGTCCTGCACTTGACCTGGCCAGACAGAGCCCCACACACACACACCCTCCCTTCTATCCTTCCTTCTCCTGACAGGCTCCAGCAATTTGTCATGGGAGCCCTTAGCATACCTGCTCCCTTCCCAAGGTTATTTGGCCGCGTTTGTGTGCTGCAGGGGCTGGGTGGTTTTCTGGACTGTGCCACCCTGAGAGTGGGCCTTCTGATGTTTCAAAAGTGTGAGGGTGAGGTCCTTGCTGTGAAATCGGCCCCTAAAGCAGATGAAAGGAGTCTTTGGGCGCCAGGGTTACCCAGCCACCGAGCACTGGACTAAGGTCTGCCTTTCACCCCTCTGGTGAAGAATGGGGCTGCCTTCCCCGGTGCTTGGCTCTCGGGTGAAATTCCAGGGGGGGCATAGTGGCAGTTGGAGGAGCTGTTGGCTGGATCAGGTGACCCAGAGGGCTGCAGAGACCAAAGGTCTTTGTGGGGGGCGGGCTTTGTTGCTCAGGCCGAGAAGCGACGTGGGAGAGAGAGAGCCAGCTTTGCTGGCTGAGGAACTCTGGGAGTTGAAGTCCACAAGTCTAAAAGTTGCCAAGGTTGGAGACCCTTGCCCTAGACCATTTTAGGAGCAAAGTGGTGGGTTTTGCTGGCATTTCAGGAGGGAGGGAGAGAGAAATAGAAAAAGAGAGAGAGAAAGAAAGAGAAGGAAGGAAGGAGAGGGAGAGAAAAGAGAGAGAAAGAGACAAAAAGAGAAGAAAGAAAGAAAGAAAGAAAGAAAGAAAGAAAGAAAGAAAGAAAGAAAGGGGAAGGGAGAGAGAGAAAAGAGAGAGAGAAAGAAAAAGAGAAAGAAAGAAAGAGGAAGGGAGAGAGAGAAAAGAGAGAGAGAGAAAGTGAGAAAGAAAGAAGGAAGAGGAAGGAAGAGGAAGGGGAGGGAGAGAGAGAGAGAGAAGAGGAAGGAAAGACCACAAACCCTGGTACTAGATGTGGCTTCAGAAGATGCTTTGAAACAGGAAAGCAATCTAGGGCTGGAAGGGACCTTAGAGGCCATCTAGTCCAATCCTCTGCTCCAGCAGGAAACCTTACATCGTCTGAATTATTTTGGTGCCTCTAACAGAGAGGAAAATTGACAGAAAGGAGAAGGAGTTTACTAGGACAAGGCTGACATGCAGAGGAAGGCAGAGATAGTCCTTGACTTAATACCAGAATTGAGTCCAAAATTTTGGTTACTAAACAAGAGCATTGTTAAGTGAATTTCACCACATTTTACTCAATCCATGATCTCTCCTGGCTCTAACAGGCATGTGTAAGTTAGGGAAGAACATCTGAAGGTGTGCATAATATTCTAAATGTACAGAAGTTATAGTTAAATGTGTGGCAGAAAGTAGACTCTGGGTGTGTTTTTCTAAATGCAGTAAGGTTGAATGTGTATAGTTTTAGAAGAGGGGTGTGTGTGTGTGTGTGTGTGTACATACACATACAGTATATATAGTAGATAATGTATCTTTTTGTGTGCCTATACACACTATACTATGTAATATGTATGTACACATATGGCATATATACATAGGATTAAATAGTATATTTTGGATGTTCAATAGTAGTAAATAGACAGGGAAATTGTATCTTGTTGAGACCTTTGAAGCGAGGAGAGGCCAGGCACCCTAACCCTAACATTTGACATGAGTGACATCAAGTTGGCCACACCCACCCAGTCACATGACCATCAAGCCACACCCACCAAACAAGCCACGCCCACAGAACTGGTAGTAAAAAAATGTGGAATCCACCCCTGAACTAGTCACACAAAATTTTTGATTTTAACTCCCCAACCATTATTAAAGATATATTCTACAAGGCTTGTAGAATTTTAAAGCATAATTTGCACCCCTAATAAAACCCTCCTCTTCCTCCTTAAATCTCATTTTTTTCTCATTTTAGGTGAGTTTAGGTAGGTAATAAAATAGAGGCTTGAAGTCTTTACAGGGCCACAGTGTCACCAGCCATGCCCTCTATGACCTTCAAATACAACACGAAGACAAATTGCTGGCTAAGAAAGGTTGTTCATCCCTATAGTATATCAGAGAAACAGGACTGACTTTTCCATACAATTTCATTTGTCTTTCATGGCCATGTTCAAAATAGTATCCATTAATCTTCGTACCTATCCAATGCAGAAAGCACACTGGAATTTGTTAAAAGGAAGAAGTTGATGCTCAGGAAGATCAGGTATCCTAAAGGTTTTCCAGCATACCTTTGTACAAATAAGTGATTAAGGTAAAGGTAAAGGTTTCCCATGCACATATGTGCTAGTCGTTGCTGACCCTAGGGGGCGGTGCTCATCTCCGTTTCAAAGCCGAAGAGCCAGCGCTGTCCAAAGACTTCTCCGTGGTCATGTGGCCGGCATGACTCAACACCAAAGGTGCACGGAACGCTGTAATAAGTGATTAATGATCTGCAAACAAAGAGAAAATAGATGCTTCCAGTATCATGCCCATTGAGTTGGGTGAATTCCCTTTAAGATTTCCCAATTTTTGTATTAATCTTAAGGCTTTCTGAATATGAACATTGATTTTTTAAAAAAGGAATGCAATAGTGTCAGTGATCTGTTTTTCCAATAGAAAAGAAGACAAACTACTCAGAAGTTCTGGAATGAAATATTCATTCATTCATTCATTTCACTACTTACAATTAAATAAACTTTGAAGGAATAACTATAATTCTCAGGATGAGATAAATTGCCTGGTATTCTAAAATAAAAATGATAAATAAATAAATAAATACTGGTAATAAGAACTACTTTATAAATGTGGTGGAATTAAAGAATAAAAATAATAATAAGCAGCTAATGGCCAAATCTTTAAAGAATTTTTCAATAAATGTATTCAGTTTAAATCAACTTGTATCAAATAGCAGATATTCTAACAAATTGTGTCACATTTAAATTATGAATGATCTAGCTCAACAATGTTATAGTTATTTAATAAAAGAATTATCATTATTTGACCATTACTTTTACAAAGTTCCATAAAAATGTGATAGATATTATTTTCCATGTGTATTAGCTAAGCTAGGCAAGCAAATGATAATCCTGTACTGCTGTCCAGAGGACTTAAAGAATCTAGAAGAAATTTGCTGTAGTAAGAAAATAATACCTCTGAAGTACATGAGGGAATTAAAGTTTAACTAATCTAAGTCATGGAGAAGAATTCCAATTGCAAGAATCACAGACAATTAAAAAATTGAGGGAAAAAGTCTAAATACAGGAAATGTGTGGATTTTCTCTAATATAGACTGTCCCTGAAAACTAACATGCGTGGACCAAAACATTAACTAGGTTTCTATGATACTCTTATTTTCTTCCTTGTCTATGATTGGTTCTAACAATCATGATTATAAACTCAATTTCAAACTTAATCCACAGTAGTAAGAGAGCAGCAGCTATATTTCTTCTTCGATTCTGCATTATTGTGCTAGAAGCCAGTTACCTTTTTCAAGATGACCAACTCCCCATTTTTTAAGTTGGGCAGCTCTGCAGGGGTAAATAGTAAAGTTATCTAGCACTCGTGACTATTTGCAAACATTTTGCTGCCAAAGTTGCTTAGAGTTACCAAAGGTTTGTCACGTGGTGGAGTTCATGGTGTTCACTGGTAAATGTTTTCCTTGTAGACCAATTCAATAATTAGGATGGTCTATAGCATGATGCCACCTTTGGTCATGGCACATATCTGTTCTAATTCTTGCATAGGGATGGGTGATGCTGTAATTGGCTGGATCCAGAAATGGTCTATGTTCCACGTTAGAAGGTTGAATTGCCTGTGGCCTTGAATGAATTGATAGTTGGCAATAATCAGGAAGGAGATATCTATCCCATGACCATTATTTGTTGAACATCACAAGATTCAGTACTCTATTCAATACCTTCCGAAACTACTGGTGAGGTTATCCATAATTTCAGGATACACTATTTCCAATATATTAATGATACTAAAAGGTACATCATAGCATGGACCCTGCCAGTTACGTAGTGAAGATCTTGAATCCAAATGCTTGTTTTATCAACACTGTTTGCTCTGGAGTTCTTTCTTGAAGAAGTAGTACTCAGTGACTTGGGAAGTCCCTCTGGAGAGAGATGGAGGTCTTTCATTGGGAGGTACTTAATAGAATCTTTAATGTAGTAGAGTAGCTCAACAATTTTCTCAACAATTACATTTTCATCATTATCTCGCTGAACAACTACCATCCACTCTGCATAGGGTTGAGTTGGAAACTGGTTGGTACAAAATGCAGTTACCTACTTATTAACGAGAACTTGATGCCACAGATACATTAAACCTATGATGTGGCTCCTGCATTGGTTACTAGTATAGGTACATAAAGTTGTGACTTGGGCCTATAAAAACTCTGTGTGACTCATTGCTGAAGTATTTACAGAACCATTAGAGATGTCCCTGGGGGAGGGAAAGCAGTCAGTGCATCTTTAATGTGTATGTAAATATGAAATGTAAATAAATAAAATAAAATAAAAAGTAGGCTTATATAGTATAATAGCAATAGCAAAAGCACTTAGATTTATATACCGCTTCACAGTGCTTTACATCCCTCTCTAAGCAGTTTACAGAGTCAGTATATTGCCCCCAACAATCTGGGTCCTCAGTTAAATAAGTTACAGTAGTGGTTTCTTCCTCTGCTCAACATCCTTGGGTTCTTCTCTCACTAAATAAACAGACTGAATAAACAATTTGATGCAAATTATAGTTGCTAGAATAGCATATGTTTTGGTCTTAGTCCTTTCACAGAATTATTGTTGTGGTCAATGACTATTTCTTCTACACTGAAAGTTCTCAGTCAATGAAAAAAGTCCTGTCTTAAAGTCCTGTCTTAAAGTGGCCTGGCTCTAATAGGACAAAAAATCAAACCAAGTACTCTGCTCATTGGAACAGTTACATCACTCTGTCAGTGATCCGCCATTTTATAAATTCTCCCAACTATAGGGTTGAAGAATAGCAAAATGTTTTTCGACTGGGAAAAAAAATGGGAGGGGGGGGGAATTGTGACTTGAACATAGTTGGCACCATTACAGAATTTATACATTCAAAAGTGAAAGCTATAAAGTAGTCCTGAGCAAGAATTCTATTTCTTTTTATTACTATTTTGTAAGAATTTATCATAGTCATGATAAAAACTTGAGGCTGAATGAAGAAGTAGCAGAAGTGATAGAATTTTTATTCAGAAATAAGCTATGAGTTCAAAATGAAGAACACACTTTTTAAAATTTTATTTCAAGGTAAAGCAAAATATACTGTTTTTGTTCCACCTCAGGAACAAAACATGCTTTCTAAACTGTGCTACCTTCACAAATGCTTTATACTGTTCTGAGTACTGTGATTTGTGGCTTCTGATTTAAGATTCTTAAAACAAATCCTGCCTGGGCCAGTATACCAGTAGGAAATTGTTTTTGTCCCTATTGCTATTGGCTTAGGCTAGATGAGATGAGGGTGAAGTGCTGGAGTAAAGCAGTCAGCATTTAAAGGAGCATGAAGAGACATTCTGGATTCATTCTGTGCTGCAGAGAAAAAAAAAGGAAACTGCTGCGATAAATAGTTGTGACTAGACCAATACTACTCCTGCTGCTGCTGCTGCTATGGTAAGTGTATCTGGAGATTGCTCACCTCTGAAACAACATCTACTCAATTATAATTCTACTGCTCGGTTGTAGTTTAATAGTATACTGGTTGGTGGTTTGAAAGAAAAGAGATAAATTTCTACTTTCCGTTGTTCTTCAAATCATACTGAGCTGCTCAATCTTGTTTATACATGTTTAAAGCTGGTTATCATAGGAGCCCAACTATTTGCTTCAATTTCTGTGGCCATCTCATCATCATGACTCTGGGCAATTAACAGCAATTGAAAATACAAACTACAGCAAAATAATGGTTTCATGGTAACAAACCAAAAGCAATCTGTCAAACACAGTTCCTCAATATCAGCTGCAATTGTTCATGAATTGCACTTCATCATGTGAAATAGCCTTGACAGGCCTACACCACGTTTATTCTTTTAATAAATAGTCTCCCGTGGTCTTATTAAGAAATGTCATAGATTTAGTTATTATTTCTATTATATTGTGAAAATGAAGTGGATTCTAGACTAATTCTAGATTGATTTCAACCAACTAATGTTCTATTACTGGTACTATGACAAACCTATTGTTTGAGTTGGCATTTGATCTTGTTAGCAGTTTTTTTAACTGCCAAGAGAGTCAAACTCAATGATATTATACCCTTACTTCTTTTTTAGAAAAATTCATGGATGATCTCCAAGAAAAAAAATGGACTTAAAGGACAACCAAGTTCTGGAAACACAATTTTACATTGTAATAATGTGATGGATGAAACCATTGGCTAATGAATATGCATTATGAATATCAGCCTATATGACCCAAGTGTAAAGGAGATCATAAATACAATAATTTATTCTATTAGAAGACACTCCTGATTGTAGATGGCTCTTGTTAAAGAAGGAATGTCATACCTAGAAGAAACAGGTTGATATGCTCAGTAGATATTCAGCTCCCAGCAGCATGAATAGCTAAGATCTGTAAAGGGAATATGCTAGGCCAAGAATATAGCTCCACCCAGACTAGATGGTCTACCCCGTGAGGGGAACAGTAACGAGCATATATGGGTGTCAGGTGAAAGGTAGAGAGAAAAAAGACTACAGAGGTGGATCGAGCATACATGATAAGAACATGAGGGAGTATGTACCAATATAACGGGTGCGACCAAAGGCCTTAAAAAGAGCAAGTAGGGAGGGGTGGTTCCAGACCATTGAAATTATCTTGAAGGTGTAACCAGCGGCCTTGGAAAGAACATCAAGGGAGGAGTTACAATATATGGACGTGAGAAGCATGACTGTATGCTTGCGGTGGAAGGATAGAGAGTTTCACGGGCAGGGTTACAACATGGGACACCATTTGGAACAGGATAGTCATGGTTATTAATAACGGATATTCTCCCAGCATAAGATTCTTGGCAAGCCAAAATATATTAAACACCTTTATTTATTTATTTATTTATTTATTTATTTATTTATTTATTTATTTATTCAAATTTGTATACCGCCCTATCTCCCGAAGGACTCAGGGCGGTTCACAGGCACATAAAACATTTATATACAATTAAAATAACTATTAAAAAACTTATTCTAATGCCAAATATTAAAAATATAAATATAAATCTTAAAACCAAATTTAAACCCCTGTAAATTTAAAAATCTATAAATTTAAAATCTAAATTTAAAATCTAAAATCTAAGCCAGTCCTGCACAGATGAATAAATGCGTCTTAAGCTCATGACGGAAGGTTCGGAGGTCCGGAAGTTGACGGAGTCCTGGGGAGTTCGCTCCAGAGGGTGGGAGCCCCCACAGAGAAGGCCCTTCCCTGGCGCCGCCAGACGACACTGTCTAGCTGACGGCACCCTGAGGAGTCCCTCTGTGAGAGCGCACAGGTCGGTGAGAGGTATTCGGTAGCAGTAGGCGGTCCCAGAGATAACCCGCCCTATGCCATGGAGCGCTTTAAAGGTGGTTACCAACACCTTGAAGCGCACCCGAAGGCCACAGGTAGCCAGTGCAGTCAGCGCAGGTTAGGTGCCACGCGGGAGCCACGAGGGGCTCCCTCTATACCCCGCGCAGCCGCATTCTGAACTAACTGCAGCCTCCGGAGGCCCTTCAAGGGGAGCCCCATGTAGAGAGCATTGCAGTAATCCAGGCGAGATGTCACGAGGGCGTGAGTGACCGTGCATAGGGCATCCCGGTTCAGAAAGGCGAACTGGCGCACCAGGCGAACCTGGTAAAAGCTCTCCTGGAGACGGCTGTCAAATGATCTTCCAAAGACAGCCGCTCATCCAGGAGGACGCCCAAGTTGCGCACCCTCCATCGGGCCAATGACTGCCCAACAGTCAGCCGAGGACTCAGCTGACTGTACCGGGATGCCGCATCCACAGCCACTCTGTCTTGGAGGGATTGAGCTTGAGCCTGTTTCTCCCCATCCAGACCCGACGGCCTCCAAGCACCGGGACAACACTTCGATAGCTTCGCTGGGGTGGCCCGTGTGGAAAAGTACAGCTGGGTGTCATCAGCGACAGCTGGTACCTCACACCAAGCCACTGATGATCTCACCCAGCGGCTTCATATAGATGTTGAACAAAACGGGCGAGAGGATCGACCCCTGCGGCACCCCACAAGGGGGGCGCCGCGGCGCCGACCTCTGCCCCCGTCAACACTGCTCATGCACCGATCGGAGAGATAGGAGGAGAACCACCGATAAACGGTGCCTCCCACTCCCAATCCCCCCAATCGGCGCAGCAGGATACCATGGTCGATGGTATCAAAAGCCGCTGAGAGGTCTAACAGGACCAGGGCAGAGGAACATCCCCTATCCCTGGCCCTCCAGAGATCATCCACCAACGCGACCAAAGCCGTCTCAGTGCTGTAACCGGGCCGGAAGCCGGACTGGAACGGGTCTAGAGACCCGTCTTTAGAGACAACATAGTTGCTGCATTACTCAGGAAAAGAGTAATGCCTCAGTTAGTAGGATCTGTGATAACATTGAGCAGGAAAAATGTAAACCAGCAGATCTACTCTTCTTCTGGTCACTCAATACTTGCTTTTTGCAACAGTGTCCAAAGTGAAAGATTTTCCAGGTAGAGAGTGAAAATCCAGCTGAAGAAATTAGTAATAATGTTATCTGGAATTCTTATATATCAAATACACAAAAACATCCATGTTTGAATTATCTAGATAACTTGAGAATATTTTTACCTTGATCAGGGCAGTGAACTTTTTAGCTTCATGTTCAATACCATTTGCATATGATATAAAAACATCCAAAGTTATTAGTCTAGTCTGTATCTTAAATGAAAACTGGTCAGTTTTCCAGGTGCAGCTTTCCTTTTGTTGGCCTGCTATCTTGACACCAAGCTGGCCATTTGTTGTTAAATTATGGTACAAGCAGTTCTCATTGACTGAAGTTTTAAAACCACTTTTAGGCTCAGTTTTGGCCCCATGGTTTCTCTGTGGCTATACAATTGAGAGTAGTTTCATTGATTAGTATTATTATAGCCATTGTGTGAAGCTGAATGTACTGCAGTTATTTCTTTGTACAAAATGTCTCATGAAATTACACACAAGATATAAATCACAATTATACTTAGAAGATTGCTTGTATATTTGTAGATTTTTATGGTTATCACTATTTAGATTCAAACATAGAATCGACTGTAGAAATATCAATTATTTTTGAGATTTTATGAAATGTAATCATTAAATGTCACCCCAAATTAACTTAGATCAAGATATTGCTTATTAATGCAATTTAACAGGGATATTTCCTTATGCACTCTTGCTCTGACATAAATTTGATTTTTCATGTCATGGTGATAGTATTGTCAACCCACAAATCATAATGTACAATATTTATTAGAGTCCATATTATATTTTTATACAACATATTTCTATGAACAAGGAAGCATATTAGAAATAAATATTGGACTATCCTAAAATTTGCATTTTTCAATCCATTATTTCCAGCCTCTAAGGCTCTATCAAATATTGATGAAAATCTACTTTTTAAAAAATTAAAATATGTCTGAAAGGTAGCAAAAGATATCATAAGTTCTATTTGCATGAGATTTGGTTTTCCAGTCATCTGTCTTCCATAATTCTAAAAGCCTTAATACTATTATAACCATTTATTATCATAATGCCTTACCACTTCTTCATGGCAAATGTATCTTCTGGGGACTGGAATATTGTCTGTACATCCTCATAAGAGCTATGATGTGAAATATTTAGACTTACTGTGAATAGATATTTCAATGATTTACTGCAGGACAAAAATGTAACAGCAAAAGGAGGGCAATACTTTTAAAAACATGGCAAGAAAAGATTTTTAATTCTCCAGAATTCTTCACTGGGCAACAGTGAAGTTTCCCTATTGCTGATGCATAATCTGAATCTTGCTCTCTTTTAAACCAGATTGGTTTTATTTCCATATCCCAAGTATCACTTTTATATTGAATATATGGCAAATCTCATGCCCAGTTTAGCAAGTGCAATTTCTAAATCAAGGCAGTAAAAAATTAATTTGAGCAGTTGTTCTGTTTTGTTGTGCACTCTTTTACATTGCTATTTTGGTCAGTGTCTTTAATGTGTTTCCATGGCCATTGCAATGCATAAAATGGAACATTAATTTCCCTATGTGTTCCTGCAGGAAAAGGAAGGACTGAGATTGCCCTGTATCTAATTTCAATTGGTTTTATAGTGTAAGTAGGTTGCCTGATTCTCCTGCATTTATAAATGTCTCAAATATTAACTGTAATATAGACACTTGCATGAGCTAAGTTAAAATACAAAATTGGGGAGCAGGAGAAAAAACAAGCAAGTGAACCTTAAATGCTGACGATAAAAATAGAAAACGTGTACAAAAATATATATATATCATTAACACTTACTCTATATATAAAACGTCTACCCTGGTTGAATGCTGAAAAATATATCTAAAATGTCTGATGCGTTCTTCCCCCTCCCCCCACCCATTACGCAACAGGTGTGCAAGTAATTAGAATCTTTCCCATCTATATTTAATAAAAATAACATGTTGCATAGAAAAATATCACTAATATGGAAATCTATTGATCTATCAATCCATCAACCATTGATAGGAAATAAAAATGCCAACTTTTCTATTAATTTACATGATTTACTTAAAAGATCCTGTAAAATCCTCTGGAGGCCATCTTGCTATAGTGCTTTTAAGGCAATATTCATTCTTAACATCTACAGTCCTACTAACCATCCATGAGTTTCAAGGTAAAAATTTTTAGAAACTTGCTTATCTTTTATAGATAGTCCTCAACTTACAATAGGTCACTTAGAGACCATTTGGTTATGACAGACGCCCCAAAAGCTACTTATAGCCCATTCAAAGTTATGGTGGCTGTAGCACCTCCACAGTCATTAACCTTTACAACCAACTGTAGGGATGCTGCAGAACTCATCCACACATCCATCTCACCCAACTGGATCCCTACAGCCACACATCCTTCAAAAGGAGATCAAGCAGCTATAGCAGGGGCAAATCAGCTGAGACTGGTAAGCCTTCAACTTCCTTCCGACCCATCAAAAAAGGGGAGATCAGGCCATCTGGAATTTGCAAATTCTAACAAACAAGGGGAAACTGGATTGTGCAAACTCCAGCAAGCAAGGGAGGTTACAAGTCTCCAGCTTCCTTCTCTTTCAAGAGCTTGCAGGACTCAGGCTGTTCCAGGCCCAGCAACACCCAACTTACCATTTTGGTTTTTTTTGCACTTTCTAAGAAAGGCACCTAATAATATAGGATCAGCTTTCTTACAGACCTAGCTTCATGGTAAAATGTGTTATTCTACAAACCTGTAGGGGCTCCACAAATAAAGCTTTCTTAAAAAATGGAGCCTCAAAAAAAAAAACCTCTCTACAACAGGGGTGTCAAACTCAAGGCCCACCGGTTGGATCCGGCCCACGTGGTGCTTAGATCTGGCCTGCAGGGCCACCCTGGAAACAGCAAAGGACCAGCCCGTGGTGCCTCTGCCAGCAAAAACAGAACCATTTTTGCTGGCAGAAGGTTGCAGGAAGCCATCACATCTGGAAGTGAAGCTTGCCTGAGCTCCATTTTTGCTGGCAGAGTGCTTGGGCCACCATGGGTGCCCCTGACACGAGTGACATTGAGCTGCCTATGCTCACACTGGCCATGCCCATCCCAGCCCTCCAAGATCAAAGACTACCCTGATGCGGCCCGCAATGAAATTGAATTTGACACCTCTGCTCTACAACATAGTGAGTCCAGGGGTGAAATGTTCCCACTTCAGACCAGATTGGCCGATCCGATAGCAATGGCAGCGGATGTTTCGGAGAACCAGTAGCAAAAATCCCTGCCCCGCCCCATGCCCAGCTGAGCCACGTGATCATCAGAGGCTTTTTTTTTTACTTTTAAAAGCAATTTGTAACAACCTCTCCGGCCGAAGAGGTTGTAAAAAAATGCTTTTAAAGGGTTAAAACAAGGCTCTGACGATCCCAGCTGAGATGCCTGATCATCAGAGGTGTTTTTTTTACTTTTAAAAGTATTTTTAAAAGGTAAAAAAGCTGAAGCCTGCTAGTCAAAAAAAGGGGGGTGTAGGCAAAAAATGGGGGGGGTTCGTTTGAGAGAGTGTGAGAGAAAAGAAAGAGAGAGAGAGAGAGAAGGAAGGAAGGAGGGAGGGAGGGAGGAAAAAGGAGAGGAAGAAAGGACTATAAACCTGGCACTAAATGCAGCTTCAGAGGATAATTCAGGGCTGGAAGGGACCTGGAGGTCATCTAGTCCAACCCTGCTCCAGCAGGACATTGTTAGTGAATTTCTGTCTTTTGATCCCCTGGTCACATAGCCATGCCCACCCAGTCACATGACCCCACACACACCAAGCCACGCCCACCAAGCCATGCCCATAGAACTGGTAGGAAAGAAATTTAGATTTCACCACTGGTATAGACCCTATTGGAAAACAGGAGTTTGCCATAAGGCTGAGTCTATATGAAATTGCTCCTGTATTAAGCTAGCTGCCTCTCTTCAGAAGCTGCAGAAATCAGAAAGATTCTGTTAGGCCCCTGAGCAGAAGTACATTAACTATCCATACTAAATGAAGTATTAGGAAGCAAAGCAAAGCGGTACAAGTAAGACAGAAAGCAATGAGACATTCTTGGCCCAACTTTCCCACTTACAGTACACCTAAGTTTGGATATAACATCAGGCCCAAATCCAAATTTTTACCCTGACAGTCATCTTCCTGCCTGCAGCTAGCAACCACCAAACTGGCAGGCCATAAGCAGGTCTAATAAAAACAGGTCACAAGTTTACTTGGCAAGAGAAATCAGGGACTGAGACTGCTTTCTCCTCAATTTAGCTGTTTGCCAGGATCCACTGTTCTATTCTTGCCATCTAACAAACTGGCAAAATTGCTAAGCTGTGCACATGGCCCTTTGTGGCTTTTGGGGCTAGATCTGTTGAAAATAGAAAGGGCTTGTGACAGAACAGTGGAGCACGGCAGGGGATTAAACTGAGGAAGAAGCAGTCTTGTGGACTGACACAATTTATTGCAATTTGCAAATTACTATTATTATTTAGGTTTTTAACTATAAAGTACATCCAGCTTCTATTATCACAATGTGGAATTGAAACATTATAATCCAGGACAATCTTACTTCCTTCTAGTCGTGTTTAGAAAAATTACATAGCTTCTCTGCTGGTAATCAGCTAACACAAAACATGATTCAAAAAGCAGATTCGATTCTTGTACTCTAGGCTTGCGGTAAGGTTATTTGGATGTTGCTGTCCACAAATTGCTTGATATTAAACCAGTTGTTTGCCACATCAGCCCATGATCAGCATACTTCAGGAGACTGATCCTGGTATTCATGGACAACCAATAATAATGACTTTAAAGCAAGGGTGAAATGCTCCCAGTTCAGACCAGATTGAGCGATCCGGTAATGATTGTGGCAGGTAGTTCAGAGACCTGGTAGCAATGGTGGCACGAGGTTCCACCCACCCATCCGGGTGTCTTTTTTTTTAAAAAGGTAAAAAAAAGGCTCTGAAGATCATGCGCCACAGCTGTGATCATCAGAGCCTTTTTTTACCTTTTAAAAACATTTTTTTACAACCTTTTCAGAAGGAAGAAAGGAAGGGAAAAAGAGAGGAAGGAAGGACTACAAATCTGGCACTAGACACAGCTTCAGAGGATAATCCAGGGCTGGAAGGGACCTGGAGGTCATCTAGTCTGATCTGGCTCCAGCAGGACATTGTTAGTGAGTTTCTGTCTTTTGATCCCCCAGTCACATGGTTATATAGCCACACCCACCCAGTCACATGACACCCCCCACCAAGCCACGCCTACAGAACCAGTTGGAAAGAAATTTACATTTCACCACTGCTTTAAAGTATATTTTAAAAAGAAACAAAAGAAATCCTCATCTTAACATTTCATTTTATATTGTAAAATCAGCAAGTAAAAGGGAAAACTTCATTTCTGTACTTCTATAAAATTCAGTAGGGAAATATTTCTCTTCTTAAACTTGTACTAGTTGAGCTACTTGTAATATGTTCAACATTATATGCCAGAAGTTTTAATGGAATGGAATGAATGAATGAATGAGCTGGAAGAGACATTGGAGGTCTCCTAGTCCAGCCCCCTGCTCAAGCAGGAGAACCTATACAATTTCAGATAGGTGACTGTCTAGACTCTTCTTAAAAACATCCAGTGATGGAACACCCATGGTTTCTGGAGGCAAGCTGTTCCACTGGTTAATTGTCCTCACTGTTAGGAAGTTTCTCCTTAATTCCAAGTTGCTTCTCTCTGGTTAGTTTCCAGTGGAGTCCACTTCCATTGTTACTTGTCCTGCCCTCTGGTGCTTTGTAGAATAATTTGACCTACCTTCTTTGTGGCAGCCCCTCAAATACTGGAATACTGCTATCATGTCACCACTACTTCTTTTTTTCCTTAGACTAGCCAAACTCAAATCCTGCAGTTGTTCTTCATATGTTTTAGTCTCCAGGCCTTTGATCATCTTAGTTGCTCTTCTCTGATTTTTTTCCAAAGTCTCAACATCTTTTTTGTAGTATGAATCTTAACACATTTTCAATATTAAATGGTTGTGGACCTCTTTCAAATATGTTGTAACAAGCTACTGTACATTTTTTTGCCTTAAAACAAGCCTTTAAATGAATAAACACAATAAAGTCTATATCTCATACTATGTTGCATATCTTACCAGGTTTCTAAAAGGTAATCTGGCCTAATGTTCTGGTAAATTATGTTCTTTATTAAAATCAGCTATTCTTACAATTAGACGTTTGTAAGCAGATAATCTTTGTGTCTTCTTTTTTGTATTCTACTGTAAGCAAAATGCCAAGAAAGAAATCTAAAAGTTTAGAACAATAATATAGATTGACCAATTTCTTGATCAAGAGCACTGATTTGGGAATATCTGGTATTGTGTCCCTCTTTTTGACGTTACAGAATAAAAATCAGAGCTATAGCTGAAGTGGTGAGAACTTTAAATCCAAATAATCCAATCCTTTCACAGATACCCCACCCACCCACCCAAGAACAAGGCAAAAATTGTTGCTGCTGGTGGTGTTCTTTTATGTGATTTATATATCTGCCCATCTTACACAAGTGACTCAGGGTAGCTTAGAAGACAATAAGCTTGAGTGAGACAAACATCTACGCTCATTCTTTATTTATTCAACCTTAATGCAGAGTAGGTGAACAAAATGCATTGGATTTTTTTTTTAATTGGAGGAGGAAAATTTATTTTTATAGCCAGCCATCTCACAATAAAGGATCAAAATCAAGGGCAGAAACAGCCTATAATAACAACTAACAGCAACTGAGTAAACCATAGAAATATGTGTGATATCTAAACACGATACTGATACTGCTCTAATAGCTAGAAATGCAAATGATCTGCAAGCTCAAGTAATGGAGCACAGAGAAAAAGGTCCAGTTATAATGGCAATTCATTTGCCATTGGAAGGCCTGAAGGACCAGGATGGTGACAGATCACAATCTGGTCACAAAGACGTGATGTAAAATTAATGGCACATGATCAAATAGTAGTCCTTAATGGGTCTAAGTCTACATGGAGAGAAGTAAGCAGTGGAATGCCACAAGGTTCTGTCTTAGGCCCAGTACTCTTCAATATCTTCATAAACAACTTAGATGAGGGAATAGAAGGGGAACTCACCAAATTTGCAGATGATATCAAGCTGGCAGGAATAGCTAACACCCTAGAAGATAGGCTCAAGATCCAGATGTATCTCGACAGACTTGAACACTGAGCCCTATCTAACAAAATGAAATTCATTGTCAAGTCTTACACTTAGGTAAGAAAAAGCAAAAGTACACATATAAATTGGGGGAAACCAGGCTTAATAGCAGTGACTGTGAGAGGGATCTTGGAGTCTTAGTGGACAATCAGCTAAATATGAACCAGCAGTGTGCAGTGGCAGCTAAAAAGCCAATGCAATCCTAAACTGCATTAACAGAGGGATACAATCAAGATCAAGTGAGGTACTAATACTACTCTATAAAGCCCTAGTAAGACCTCACCTAGAGTACTGCATCCAGTTTTGGTCACCACACTATAAAAATGGTTTTGAGACTCTAGAAAAAGTGCAGACGAGAGCAACCAGGATGATTAGGGGACTGGAGACTAAAACATATGAAGAATGGTTACAGGAACTGGGCATGGCTAGTCTAGTGAAGCGAAGGACCAGGAGAGATATGATAGCTGTCTTCCAATACTCGAGGAGCTGCCACAGACAGGAGGGGGCCAAGCTGTTTTCCAAAGCACCTGAAGGCCAGACAAGGAATAATGGATGGAAACTGACCAAGAAGAGATTCAACCTAGAAATGAGGAGGAATTTTCTGACAATGAGAATAATCAACCAATGGAACAGCTTGCCTTCAGAAGCTCTGGGAGCTTCATCACTTGAGACTTTCAAGAAAAGATTGGACTGCCATTTCTCAGAAATGGTGTAGGGTCTCCTGCTTGAGGGGGGTTAGACTAGATGACCTATAAGGTCCCTTCCAACTCTGTTAATCTGTTAATCTATTAATCTATTATTAAACAATTATTTTACTTAATTCACTATTTCTATCTCAAAATCTTGGGTAAAAGTATTTTATATGGGTTTAGTTGGATTGGATTATATTTTTTGTTTGTTTTTAGCATACCACATCCAATATTATTCTGTATATATTTTCTAATAAGCTCCTAATTCAATAGGGTATATTGCTACTGTGTTGCTATAGTATCCTGGCCTAAAAGCATAGTGTCTAGGCTGTGTTGCCCTTCAGATTTGATTTTAAAAAGTGTTTCCAGTAAATCTAAAAGTATTGACACTGCATCTGTTGACAACTGCATCTTATTCTGAGATTGTGGGACTCACATCTGTAACTGTGGCACAATTCCAGGCATAGATATATTTAATTCCAGGATTTGGCAATAGGCATCATACATGTGTTCTAAAGCACTTCAAATTCAAAGGACTGCATAAACTGAATTTTCAGAATGCTTAAAATGGGCACTACTTCTTTCTCAATTGCCTTTATCTATTCAATTACATTGCATTTTTCTTCCTTTTTCTTCCATTTTGAATTCAAAATAGCATATATTTATTTCTGAGACAGATGTCCCAATTATTCTTCACTGTCATCCTACTTATTTGAGTTAAAGTTGGCTACATTTACTCCAGAAAGGAAAAATTATGCATACATTATTTGTAAGTTAGTCATAATATATGTATGTGATATATGGATAGCAGTTCTTAGATTCACAGTTGTAGAAAACACCCCCCCCCCAAGGAGCATCATTTTACAATATGGCCCTTGTAGTAACAAACTGTCAACAACTTTCTTGAATATTATTATGCCTATTACCATGCTAAATTTATCTGAGGATCATACAGTAATTGTGCATATAATTCAGTATTGGACAAATGTTTTTTCCTAAATAAGAAAGCCTTACCATGTAGAAATATTTACTGGTTTCTTACTTTGATAAGAGATAAAAAAGGATGATGCAAGCTATAACAATTCAATAAAATCTATTGCCTATGACACTGTTTCTTAATATTTTTGCTTTCAGGTACCTTTTCTACTTTTAAAAATTATAGAGGACCCCAAAAGAGCTTTTATTGATATGGGTAGTGTTTACCAACATTTATCATATTAAAAATTAAAATGGATATTTGTTGAATATTTATTGAATATTTATTTATAGCAAAAATATGATTAAATCCATTTGATAATCATAAAATATTTGGCTATTATATATTTGTGTGTGTGTGTATATATATATATATATATATATATATATATATATATATATATATATATATATATATATATACACACACAAATATATATATTTGTTTTCTGAGGTTTTCGCGGGTGTTTGTATATAGGTCTTTGGTTGTTCGGGTTTTCTCCGTAAAATTGGAAGTGTCTTGGCGACGCTTCGACGAAGTCTCATTCGTCATCTTCAGGCTTCAACCGTGCTTCTGGGAGCAATGTGTGATCGCAGCTGTTTCTTCCTTTTAACTGCTAGTGGGGTTTGAACTGATTGGGTGGGAGCTTGGCTGTGCTCTGATTGGATGGGGTTTTCTGTGCTCTGATTGGCTGGGGTGTGTCCTGTGTTGGTGGGGCTTGGTTGTGCTCAGTCTAATCTGTGCTGCAGGGGATTTGAGCTGGTGAGCTGCACTGCTGCTGTTTGGTTTCGTGGTCGTGCTACATCTTCGTAGTGGGTGTCAGTCTGCTGCATGTATGGATTGGAGGGGTTTGAAATGGTTAATGTTGCAGCTGCGGTCTGGCTTCTGGTCCTTGGTCGTGCTTCCTGATCAGTGTGGGTTTGGGTGTGCTTTCTGGGTGGATGTGGTGGTGACATCCTGTGTGGACCTCGTGAGTGTGGGTCTGGTGTCATTCCTCGTGTTAGGGACACGTTTGTCAATAAGGGCAGGTTTCCAAATGGCTGGTAGGCGGAGGTATCATCTCGTTTGTTCATGCTGTGTGGGCGTTTATCTCGATGGCTTCTCTGATTATTCTGTTGTTAAAGTGTTCAGTTTTGGCGATAGTTCTGGTCTTTTAAAGTCAATATCGTGTCCTGTGACTTTAAAGTGTTGGACCAGGGAAGAAGTTGGTTCCTCTTTTGAATGAGTTCTTGTGTTCTTCAATGCGTGCACTTATTCTTCTGTTGGTTTGTCCAATGTATGTGGTGGGGCAGGCGGTGCATGGGATTTCATATACTCCTTGATTTTCTAACTCAATTTTGTCTTTGGGGTTTCTTAGGATGGTGGGTATTTTTTGGTTTGTGCAGAATGCTGTCTTGATGTTATGTTTGTGGAGGATCTTGCTGATTCTGTCTGTGGTGCCTTTTATATATGGGAGGAGGGCTTTGCCATTTTCTTGTTCTCTGTCTTGGGTTTTAGTGGGGGTTCTTTTGGATTAGTTTGGTAATCTTATTTCTCTGGAATCCATTGGATGTTAGTACGTTTGTGAGAGTGTGTAGTTCGGTTTTTAGGTGTTGTTCGTCAGCTAAGCATTTTGTTCTAGAGATGAGTGTCTTGGCTACGGAGTTGATCTGTGCTGGGTGGTGGTGTGAGAGTGCATGCAGATAGCGGTTTGTGTGAGTTATATATATATCCATTTGATAATCATAAAATATTTGGCTATTATATATTTGGCTAACACGTTCTATTTTTAACAAATAAAAAATAATGAAAAGACTGACAAGTGTTTTGATTTTTTGCAAATATCATCCATATCTGGCTTATCCTGAGTTGAGAGGTCTTGGGGGACCCCAGGGGTGCTCAAACTCCACTTTAAGAAGCACTGGTTTGTGTAACAACTGCTTCAGAGTGATATATAATAATCCTCATGTGGGAAGTTAAAAAAAGAAGAAGAAATTGCTGGCTTCAGAAAGTAATGATTTTATTTACTAAGCTACAGCATGACATGAAAGTATAATCTTGTACAATACTATCCATGCTTTACTGGCAGTTGATAACAAAATTGCTTTGCTATATTTCTCACAGCGTTCTTCTACTGTGTTAATGGTCATCTATGGAAAGACAAATTTCAGTTTGCATTAAATCTTGCCATTACAGCAGGATCTACTGCAGTGGAAAGCATCCAGAGATGTGCAACTGATTGGTAATAAGATCTAGTTTACTTTATAGACAGATTGGAAGCTGCAACTGATAATTCCCTTGGCCACAATTTCATTTATATTATACAAAGATTTACCTTGATATTGATTTATTTAAAAATGTATATGCTGTAGACCAGTGATGGCTAACCATTTTTTCCTTGGGGGCCAAAACGTGTGTGCCCACAATTCAAGTCAAACAAGTTTAACCCTTGATTTTCTAACTCAATTTTGTCTTTGGGGTTTCTTAGGATGGTGGATATTTTTGGTTTGTGCAGAATGCTGTCTTGATGTTATGTTTGTGGAGGATCTTGCTGATTCTGTCTGTGGTGCCTTTTATATATGGGAGGAGGGCTGTGCCATTTTCTTGTTCTCTGTCTTGGGTTTTAGTGGGGGTTCTTTTGGATTAGTTTGGTAATCTTATTTCTCTGGAATCCATTGGATGTTAGTACGTTTGTGAGAGTGTGTAGTTCGGTTTTAGGTGTTGTTCGTCAGCTAAGCATTTTGTTCTAGAGATGAGTGTCTTGGCACGCCGACGAAGTCTCATTCGTCATCTTCAGGCTTCAGCTTCGTGCTTCTGGGAGGTTTCAGCTTCAGGCTTCAGCTTCGTGCTTCTTCTTGCTCCCAGAAGCACTAAGCTGAAGCCTGAAGATGACGAATGAGACTTCGAAACATCGCCAAGACACTTCCAATTTTACGCGGGAGAAAACCCGAATAACCAAAGACCTATATATATATATATATATATATATATATATATATATATATATATATATATATAATTTGATAATCATAAAATATTTGGCTATTATATATTTGGCTAACACGTTCTATTTTTAACAAATAAAAAATAATGAAAAGACTGACAAGTGTTTTGATTTTTTGCAAATATCATCCATATCTGGCTTATCCTGAGTTGAGAGGTCTTGGGGGACCCCAGGGGTGCTCAAACTCCACTTTAAGAAGCACTGGTTTGTGTAACAACTGCTTCAGAGTGATATATAATAATCCTCATGTGGGAAGTTAAAAAAAGAAGAAGAAATTGCTGGCTTCAGAAAGTAATGATTTTATTTACTAAGCTACAGCATGACATGAAAGTATAATCTTGTACAATACTATCCATGCTTTACTGGCAGTTGATAACAAAATTGCTTTGCTATATTTCTCACAGCGTTCTTCTACTGTGTTAATGGTCTTCTATGGAAAGACAAATTTCAGTTTGCATTAAATCTTGCCATTACAGCAGGATCTACTGCAGTGGAAAGCATCCAGAGATGTGCAACTGATTGGTAATAAGATCTAGTTTACTTTATAGACAGATTGGAAGCTGCAACTGATAATTCCCTTGGCCACAATTTCATTTATATTATACAAAGATTTACCTTGATATTGATTTATTTAAAAATGTATATGCTGTAGACCAGTGATGGCTAACCATTTTTTCCTTGGGGGCCAAAAACGTGTGTGCCCACACCCATTATGCAATGCCCCCTTGCATGCCCTGCCCCTCTGCACAAGTGTGAGCAAATCCCAACTCCTGGGATGGGCGGGGTGACATGGGCATGCACACACATCTCCCGCATGCATGGCAAAGACCCAAAAATCAGTTGGCCAGCAGGAGGCGTGCACGCATGCACGTTGGAGCTGACCTATGGGGACAGCTTGTGTGCCCACAGAAATGGTTCCGCGTGCCACCTGTGCCACCTGTGCCATAGATTCACTATCACGGCTGTAGACCAAGACAACCCAAGAAAGCAACAAAAATATGAAAAGAAAAAAGGTTTAATCTTATAATAAATTTAAATACAATACTAAAAAAACCAAGTAATATCATATAAAATAATACATGTAATTCAGCCATTCTAAAATATATTCCTTGGAAAGGGGTTCTTTGTGGCATTGACACTGCTGAAATTTGAAACTCTTCTAATTAAGAAACAGCTTGTATTTACTGTGTGAACATTTTTGGAGCAAAAAAGGATCATTATAAATGGACAGGGAACTTTTATTGTCAATTGTTGGCTAACATATGAAAGAGGAAAATGGTAGCAGTGGTGGAATGGAGTATCCTGTTGAAACATTAACTTGGTATGCTGAACTACAGAAAGAACATTTCTGTTAAGTGCAAATGCACTTCAACATTTTACTTCAGGAGTTGCTTGAGAGATTTTATAGTAATAGCTTATTAAAACCATGTTTTCTTGTTATATAAAATTGAGAATCAACAAAAATGTGTCTTATGTAGAATTGCTCCATTTCAGAAACTACTTAAGATGCACTAGCAAAAATGTTTTACAATTTGGGAGGCTGCAAAATTAACCATATTTATTGAATTTTAGATTATGGTCTGAATTACAAACCACATTTGATGCCTTACTTAAAACAACCATTCTTTTGTAATCATTAATGGCATTCTCAGTCTCATTTTGTATTTAATTTGTCCTGTCTATTAAAAGATATATCAAGGAGAAAATTGCAGTTCTGCTACAAGCACAAATAGGTAAATGGCAATTCTGATAAAATTGGTGCATTAAGAAGCCAAGGGATTCATATTAGCATACAAGACAATTCTGTATTTTGTTGTAGCACGAAGAAAAGACTTGTCATACACGTACCCAGAACAAATTCTAACTAGGACCTGCTGTCGATGTGACTGATGAAAACAACTTGACATTTAAATATTTCAACTGCCAGTTTATCACATGAGTGGATCCAGTGATTAGTTTCTTAAACAGATACTTACAAAGACAGAAACTGAAAGGGACTCATGTACTCAACAGAGTAAGTTGCAAAAGGAATAACAACATGTACACATTTGCTTAGATGATACAAAATTAGAATTATTTCTGTTTCGGGACAAATGATAGCAAAATAATTCCTGTCTGCCCTGGAGTGGAACTTTCCCTATAATCATGCATGTATAAGTGAGTATGTGCACACACACACACACATACAAACACACACACTTAAATCATAACATTAACTTACTGTTACCAAATATCACACTTATAAGGGTTAACTTACTTTATTTTAAATTGCTTTCTACACTACATATCAAATAATCTGTTCTAAGGTAGACTGAAACCATTTAATTTGCTACTTAGACAACCTGTGTCCTATTGTGTTATCTTTTCAGAGATATAGCCTTACCTAAACAGAAAAACAGGATGAAAAGGAAGGGCAAAAAAACTGTGGAAGCTGGAGTAACTTCCAACTTCTCACCAGCTTCCCCATTGAGTTCCCTTATGGGAATCTGGCAAGGAACATCAGAAATTTTCCTTCTTCCTCTCTCCATTTCCAGCAGGCAGGTAAGCTACTGTTGCTGGGTGGGAGAGGAAGCAGAGAATTGCAAGACTGGTTGGGAAACTGTCACAGAACGTAGAAAGTAAAGACCATAGCAGTATGGCGGCAGCAGCAGCCAGTAGCACTGAAGCAGCCATGACTTTTCCCAATTTCATTCCTTTGGGAGAAATGGGTCCTGGATTTTGGACATATTCCATATTAAGGTACCTTGGTTCAAAAATAGTTGCCCTTTTATGCAGCATTTTGCCCAGTTAAAGGTCATAACAATGAGATTTTTAGTAGTATATAGATATCTCAGTGCTATTAATCCACTTTAGGAATGAGGTGAAAGCTATATGCTGTGTGTGCCATTCCATAAAATTATAGAATACATCTTTCATATGTATACAATGTTGTCATCTCAATATAGGCTTTCATCTATGCTCTAAACTGTCAATGACTTAATAATGCAGTTATAATTCATCAATAGACTAGTCATCAGTTTTTTGTCAGGTCACCTCCTTCAACCAGTTGTTGGAGTTTTGGAAAAAAACAAGATGCATTATATATTCATGAACTATTAGACACAAGGACTTTAAGGACTGCCTTAAAGTGAAGAAATCCAGAACATTCATTCTTTTCCAATTTAAAAAACATTAATATGTCATTAAGGGGCGTGCATAAGAGCACAAAAGTGCCTACCGTTCCTGTCCTATTGTTTCCTTTCATTATATATACGCTTATATGTTGTATAGTTATTTCATGCTTATGCTTATGTTTACTGTTGTGACAAAATGAAATTTAAAAAAACACACAATAAGTCTCAATAATTTATTAAGTCTGCACTATTATTAATCTCTCATCATTCCTATCACCCATCTCCTCCCACTTACAACTGTATGACTGTAACCTTGTTGCTGGTATCGTTGCTGGTAAAGTGACTGTTTCCTAATATGATTTGATTGCTTATTTGTAGCCTATGACTTATCATTAAGTGTTGTATCATTAAGTGTTGAATTTGTACCCTAAGTGTTGTACCTTATGATTCTTAATGAATGTATCTTTCTTTTATCTACACTGAGAGCATATACACCAAGACAAATTTCTTGTGTGTCCAATCACACTTGGCCAATAAAGAATTCTATTCTATTCTTTAAAAAAATACATAAATGTATTTTCTTAGAAATCAGTTAAGGCTGCATTCTCACAATGTAGTTGCAAAATCATAGATAGACCATAATAATTACAAAGCAAATGTACTGGTAGAAAATGTATTAAGGTACTCTGAGTACTCAAGCGGATTGTACAATTGTAGGAAACTTTAAACAGAAGCATTATTACTTCTTACCTGGATACCTGTAGAGAAGAGACTACAAACTTATGATTGGTTATAGCTGAGAATATATTATCTCCTTTGTAAGCTTATCTAAGACCTTAAAAAGGGACACTCAATCTATGTGCAGTTGCGGCTATCTTTTTTATAGGCTATGACTAAGTATTTTTTATTTATTTATTTATTAGATTTTTATACCGCCCTTCTCCCAAAGGACTCAGGGCGGTGTACAGCCAAAATAAAAACAGTAACAAATACAATTAAAATAAACAATTAAAAAACTTATTATAAAGTTGGCCAAAAATTTAAAGCATATTAAAATTTAAAACCCATTTAAAATACATCCAAAAATTTAAAATTTAAAATTTAAGCCAACCCCGCATGGGTAAATAAATACGTCTTCAGCTCGCGGCAAAAGGTCCGAAGGTCGGGCAATTGGCGCAAGCCAGGGGGAAGTTCGTTCCAGAGAGTAGGAGCCCCCACAGAGAAGGCTCTTCCCCTGGGGGCTGCCAGCCGACATTGCTTGGCGGATGGCACCCTGAGAAGTCCCTCTCTGTGTGAGCGTACGGGTCGGTGGGAGGCATGAGGTAACAGCAGGCGGTCCCGTAAATACCCAGGCCCTAAGCCATGGAGCGCTTTAAAGGTAGTAACCAACACCTTAAAGTGCACCCGAAAGGCCACAGCCAGCCAGTGCAGTCTGCGCAGGAGTGGTGTTACACGGGCACTGCGTGCGGCTCCCTCCATAACCCGTGCAGCTGCATTCTGGACTAACTGAAGCCTCCGAGTGCACTTCAAGGGGAGCCCCATGTAGAGAGCATTGCAATAATCCAAGCGAGAGGTAACAAGAGCATGAGTGACCGTGCATAAGGCATCCCGGTCGAAGAAGGGGCGCAACTGGCGAACCAGACGAACCTGGTGAAAAGCTCCCCTGGAGACGGCCATCAAATGATCTTCAAACGACAGCCGTCCATCCAGGAGAACACCCAAGTTGCGCACCCTTTCCACTGGGGCCAATGACTCGCCCCCAACAGTCAGCTGCAACTGTACCGGGGTGCCAGCATCCACAGCCACTCCGTCTGTGTAGGCACTGTCCGAGAGTACCAAAGCTTAGGTTACACCAATGCTGTCCCTTCTTCTGTGCTGCCCTTCCTTCCAAATCATTCTGAAATGCACAAATCTTCACATAAGCAATAATGCCCTTTCGGGAGAAGGGCGGTATAGAAGTTTGATAAATAAATAAATAAATAAATAAAGTGGCACCATCAGTCAATATGGCCTAGGAGCACCATATACTGATGACACTGGTTAAAGAGCATAAATGTTTTAGTTGGCTTCTCAAATTATGTTTTTTAATATTTTCATTTCTATTATCTTGAAAATGCCCTCTTATCTTACGGAACATATGTGCTCAGATCCGCTGATGCTATGAAGATACAAAATATATAATTAAGTTCATTTTGAAATAAGTATGAGAAGCTGGGGGTGTGTTGCATGTTTTTAATAAAAGTAAGTGTGGAAAAATAAATCACTACTCTCTCCACCACCACCCTTTTTTCTTCTTTTAATTAGGCATTGTTGCTCACAATAAAAAGTTAAGATGCATATAAACTTTAATATTGTGTATTTCTATACAATATACAAATATGTACTATATTTCATAGGATACTCATGACTCCATTTTTAAGTATGGCTCCATTCCAAACGTCAGATAGCTGTGATATATCACTTATATTTTAGACATCCTAGTCTAGTTTCCAATATTCTAGATTTTAAAATACAAACTACAGATAGCAGCATCAACAAGGTCAAAAAAAGAAATGAGGACATAGAAGAGAATGACTGTAGAAGTTTACCTCTCATAACAAGAGCAAATCATATGGGGACAGAGTATCTCTAAGTGCTATGTTGTTATTCAGCATTGTTAATGTTAGCTGTGGATATACACAACAATGAACAGTATATTGGTTCCACTGTCCATATACAGTAATCCTTGACTTACAGAAGTTCATTTAGTGACCATTCCAAGTTACAACAGCACTGAAAAAAGTGACTTATGACCATTTTTCACATTATGTCAGTTGCAGCATAACCTGATCAAAATTCAGATGCTTGGCAACTGACTCATATTTATGACGGTTGCAGTGTCCCAGGGTCATGAGATTGCCTTTTGCAATCTTCTCAAAAGGAAAGTCAATGGGGAAGCCAGATTTACTTAACAACTGTGTTACTAAGTAAACTTCAGTGATTCACTTAACAGCTATGGCAAAAAAGGACATAAAATGGAGCAAACCTCACTTAAAAAAGGTCTCACTTAGTAGCAGAAATTTTGGGCACAATTGTCATAAGTTGAGGACTACCTGTAATTAAAAGGGAAAGAAAAGAAAAGAATTTAGCGAGAATTTTTAGAAAAAGGATTTAGAGATTAGAGAAGCTGGTAAGAAGGAATTTTCTTTTTAAGCTTTCAATGGTCTCTATTTTGTTTTCTATGTTTAAGACTGAATTTTTATCTTTGAATCTAAGATGAGTTGGGTAGATGCAATTTCTACCATGCCCTTGCTTTCTTAATATAGTTAATATAATATTGCATCGCAACTATTGCCCCTCTGCATTAAGTAGTTAACATAAAACTCTATGAATTTACCTCAGATATGATTTACATGTAGTCTTCATTTAGTAACCACTATTAGGACCAGCAACTCAGTCATTAAGTAAAGTGGTCATTAAGTGAAATTGTGACTATGCTTATGACTCAACTTTCCTTTGCTTTACAGACCTGAAAATATTATAAAAGTGAGGACTGGTCACAAAGTTACTTTTTAATCACTGTTGTAACTAAACAGTTGCTGTACAAGGCAGTCATTAAATGAGGATTTCTTGTCTCAGTTACTTTTTATGAAAGTTGAAACATTGATCCCTATATCTGTTCCAGTTTATATAAGGGCCTCTTGTGGCTCAACAGGCTAATGCAGTCTGTTATTAACACAGCTGCCTGCAATTACAATTACTGCAGGTTCGAGTCCCACCAGGCCCAAGGTTGACTCAGCCTTCCATCCTTTATAAGGTAGGTAAAATGAGGACCCAGATTGTTGGGGGGGCAATACAAGTTGACTTTGTATATAATATACAAATGGATGAGACTATTGCCTTACACAATGTAAGCCGCCCTGAGTCTTCGGAGAAGGGCGGGATATAAATTCAAAAAACAACAACCAAAAAACTGATGATGGCAGCATTCATGGCAAATGAAACTGGCTTTAACTTCTTCATCTGTTGCCAGTTTATGATCTATGCAGGTAGAAATTTTATCCAAGTAAAAAATAATTCATTTCATACATTTGCCTGTATCTGCTGAATAACACCAGCATTTTACATTCACAATGAAAATTTATTTTGCTTGTGCTTCAGTTCATGAAAACTTGGTTCAACCCAATTCACTTTTGAATTAAGAGCATTTCAGGTGGGCAGTCCTCTGGCGCCCAATTTCTGTTCTGTGCTTTGCAGTTCACTTCGGGATATGCATCAGTGGGCTTTTCTCAAAGAAAAAGTAGATTTCAGCTAAAGGGAAATTGGAGTCTTCTGAAGTATCCAAATGAATTGAAATCTTATTGCAACTTGTGAAAAATTTCAGAGAAAATTTCAATAGAACATAGTCACTATTTTTGCAAGAAGTTGATAGCTCCCTGTTCAGATGTTCCTTAGAACACCTGTAACACTGCACATTCCGATGCTGTTAGTAGTTGTACTATTATGGAAACCCAGTGTGTGCCCACAATTCAAGTCAAACAAGTTTAACCCTTGATTTCTGTAATTATTCCATTATGAATAATAACTCTTTACAACTCAGAATAGAAGGACATTTCCAAAATTTCCAGGCTGCTAGGAAATGTCATTTCAAATGAAGGGAAGCAGGAATACGGATGGTCTGTTTCCTCACCATATTTCCTTTATTTCTTTATTTTTAATTGCAAAATAATGTTAATTAAAGGTTTTAGTTATTCTGAAATTCAGCACATGCATCTCTACCGGAAAGAAAATAGGAAGCTGCAGTTCTGACAATTTTATAGGCTTACAGAAGCACACTGTTGCAAAAGTATTACTCTAATATTGGTTATATTTGTAGTGTGCTTTAAAACCAGATTTTGATAATTCCTTTATTGGATGGAAAAGGAGCACCCACTTGAGAAAGAATAATACTGATATTTTACTTTAATCTGGAAAACTAGAAATGAATTTAAGTCCACAGATTCCAGTCTCTGACTATTGTCATCTTTAGTTGTCTCATATCTTTATAGAGGTTGGCTAATGATAATGTATAATCCCTAAAGCAGGTTCATAGAAATTTATCAAGAGACCACAACCTCCCAACCTGTTCCACTTGTTGGTATCTATTGTGATACTGGTAAGAACACTAGACAAACAATTCCAATATGTAGGAGCCAAATCCTATCTGATCTCTATGTGAATTACTCTATATAATAACATGTATTAGTAGTATATGGGAGAGATCTTGGGAGACATGACAGAGGTAAGGACATGCCTAAGGTATGGAAATAGCATAGCCTGCAGCTGCATACTGGGTAGAGCAAGAGTCTCAGAAGGGACCCTCTCTGTTTCTCAGACTATATAAAGGTGACAATGGGAGAAATTTACTTTCCGAGTTGCATCATTTTGCTGTTGTGGTGGTGTTGATCTCTATTATAGTCTTCAATTTCATTACTCCATATTGAATAACTAATGATATAGAAACTACAGCCTGATGCATAATCAAGACTGAAAATGTACTTGAAAATGTACTTCAAGGAGCTCTACAATGGGCTTATTTATTAACGAGTTCTTATTGGTCAAGTGGGTTTTATGATACTTCTGAAAATTCTTTTTATTGGAACTTATATTCAAAAACTTCACATATCTGAAAAATATTTTTTCATACGTGGTTGCTAAGTTGCAAGGGAAACTTTTTTTTCTGTGATGTGGTGCACCTAATCCCTTTGAATGGACAGATTCATAATTGATAGACTTGAAATTGAACCCTTTCCAAATAAAAAAAATATGTAATAATTTTTTCTATATCTAGGTAGAAGGTTCAATTTCAAGTCTGTCTGAGTCCATTTAATGGTTTATGTACTCAGTACTCAGAAAATAGGTAGGTATATCTGTATTTTCATTGGTTGAAGACCCTTAAACATTTTATATATGAATATAATCTCGAGTTTTCTTGCTTGAGGAGCTTGCCATCTTGATTCATTGATGGGGAAACCCAATATTACTATTGTTGATAGTAAACTCCCTGCGAAAATATTCTGCGCTTCTATATTCTTACTAGAAATATTGGAATTCTTGAAAAGTTACAGAAATTGAAATTATGAAACCACTGAAGGAAATTATTGCATGTAATCACCATACCCTTTTCCTCACAGCTGGACTCTATGACAGTTTGATGGGTTTATTGCAGTTGGCATGGATTGCTTTGGCTAAACTAAATGGCAGCTAGTTCCCTTTCCTTTGATTGTGCTAAGATTAATGAAAAGCTTTTGAAGCAATAACTTTTTGTAGCTAGCATAAAAAAACATTTCCTAAATGGGTTGTGTTTTAAATACAGTATATACAGATTTTTCAAGATCGCTGGGCTATGGTAATGAAATTCTGTTAGGGTATTATTATTTTCCTACAGCAATATGAAAATTGAAACACAAGTTGATGGGAGTGATGTAGCTCACGTGCTTTTTTTCTTTCCACCAACAAATTTCATCATATTTTCCCAAACTATTACTACGTAAGTACTTGCAAACACATGAAAATAAAAGTTTTATAAATGCAAAAAAAAAAGTATCATAAGGTTTATATTTAAAATTACCTGTATTATTTATTTGTTATAAATGTATAAAATTATTATGCAAACTTTACTCTTCAAGTGTTGTTACATTGTAAGTTTTCCTATTATGTATCATTAAAAGCAGAAAATAAAGTACAATTACTATTCAAATTTTAGAATAGCAATTTCCCCTGAAAAGGGAATTAAAGATAACCCTGGCCCTATCCACTTATATCATGTTGCACTACATGCCTCACTTTATCACTCTACTCACTACAGCAAAGCATTCCCAAAGAAAGGGGTTAGAAAAAAAAATAATCCAATGCATAGCAGCTTTTTTTTTTTTTAAGAAAAGTGAAATCATTTGTTTGTCTCCGACTAAAGAACAAAATATTCTTGGTCTCCCTCACAGGCTAATGATCCTGTCAGGATCACTGAGGATCGTGAGGCCAGCCCTGAAGAGGGCACTTATTCTGGCCACAAGAAAAAGGCCAAGGCAGTTTCTAACAAGAACAAGCCTAACAAGCCCAGCAAGGCGGAGGAACGCCGCCACAGGGCACTTGAAAAGGTGATTGACAGGGCTCAATTCCTTAAGGATAATGCCCTATATAATTATTCTGGGCCATCAACTGCTCCATTAAGGGAGCTTAGTCCAATTGGAAAGGTTTTTCCTCAAACTGCTTCTACTGCTTGGTCTCCAGACCGTTCTATTAGGTCTGACCAGCGCTCTTCCACCAGTGTGGATGCACTTTTTCAGTCTGTCTCAGAACCAATAATCCATCGCTCCATCCATCCATTCGAAAATCCATAATTTTTTAATTCAGTGGCGTGCCAGTCAGCTGTAGATAAAAGGCTTGAGCCGTGGTGGGGAAGCTATTCAGCCTGGCGCGGAATAAACGTCACGCCTGAAAACTGCTGAGCAAACGCTCCTATGCAGTTGCAGATGCCCTCCCAGCTGGGATGATGGGCTTGGGGAGGAATGCTGCCCCCTCTCCCCTCAGGCACTGACAGCTGTCAGCCCTGTGCCGTCACAAGCGGCCTTCGGCGGCTACGGGCAAAAGCCCTCCTCGCCGGAACGAATCCTCCTATAAATCAGAAAACTCCACTTGCAAAGAGGCTGTATCCAAGGTACTAAAAAAATCAATACTTAGTAAGATAGTCTATCAAGAGAAGGTCTTAGCAGGGGTAGACACATCCAGTCCACTGCTTAGACCGAGTCGAAAAGCTGGAAGGCAAGAGAGGCGGGGCCAAAAGAAATAAGCAGACTCGGTCCTGATTGGCTAGACACGAGAGAAACCCAACCTGACCGGTGTTCCCACTGAATGGGAGAATAACTAGAACTATATCAAATGACATTAGAGCGAGTTAGTTCAAGTATATAGTCACATGTGGCAGTAATATACCTTGCTCCAACATTATGTATGCTTTCTTCAGAGCTTTTTGAATTATTGATTAGTGGAATTATTGCAGGGAGCATCAGTGTGCTCATCTATTTCAGTAGAGAGGATCAGACTTTCTATTAGTTCTTTTCATAATTCTACTAATTCTATCAGTTATTTTCATTGACATCAACAGAAGTTAAAGAACAACCCTGAATTCTGAGAAAAAGTAAAAAGCTATAGTAAATGTCCATGGTCATTAAAGGAAGCTGTCGTCATTCATTGAATAACATCATACATTTAGTTGAGAGATACAAATTTAGTTGAGAGATACAAATACAAAGTACACATATAGATTTATTTATTTTATTTTATTTATTTAAAATATTTTTATTTTTTATTCATTTATTTATTTATTTTATTTTGTCATAACAATATACACAAGCATCACACAAAAAGATTATATAATATGTAAACATATATGTGATGAGAAACAAGGCAGTATAAGCATATATATATATATATATATATAGGGGAAGAAACAATAGGACAGGAACGGTAGGCACGTTTGTGCCCTTAAAGTCCTCTTAGGAATGGGGTGAAGTCAACAGTGGATAGATTTTGGTTAAAGCTTTTGGAGTTATGAGAAGAGACCACGGAGTCGGGAAATGCATTCCAAGCACAGACAATTCTGTTACAGAAATCATATTTTCTGCAATCCAAATTGGAGCGGTTGACATTAAGTTTAAATCTATTGGTAGCTCTTGTATTATTGCAGTTGAAACTGAAGTAGTCATTAACAGGAAGGACATTACAATGGATGATTCTATGAGCTAAACCCAGGTCCTGTTGAAGGCGACGGAGTTCCAAGTTTTCTAAACCCAGGATTTCAAGTCTGGTGGGATAAGGTATTTTGTTGGTTACAGAGGAGTGGAGAACTCTTCTCGTAAAATACCTCTGGACACGCTCAACTGTATTGATGTCAGAAATGTGGTGAGGGTAATCAAGAATTGGCCTAGCAAATGTTTTATATATTCTAGTCAGTAGTTTGGTGTTTTTAGAAAAGAAGCTACGTAAGATTAGGTTAACAACTCTTAGAGCCTTTTTTGCTATGTAGTTGCAGTGGGCTTTGGCACTTAGATCAGTAGATATGAAAACTCCAAGGTCTTTGACAGGGTGGGGGTCATCTGTAAGATAATGTCATCAAGCATGTACTTAGTATTTGTTGTTTTTTTTCCAATATGTAAGACTGAGCATTTGCTGGTTGAGATTTGTAATTGCCAAATTTTAGACCAAGCGGTTAGATGATCAAGGCCTTTTTGAATGGTAGATGTATTGTCAGTGGTGTTAAACAGTTTGACATCATCAGCAAAGAGAACACAGTTACTTGAGATATGGTCACAAAGATCATTTATGTATAGTATAAAGAGAGTTGGTCCAAGAACGCTACCTTGAGGAACATCACTCTTGACAGGAACAGGATTTGATAGAGCATTACCAATTTTAACCACTTGTTGTCTGTTAGACAGAAAAAGAGATATCCAATTGTGTAGGGGTCCTGAAATGCCATAGGATTTTAATTTTAGAAGTAGTTTATCATGTACTACTGAGTCAAAAGCTTTGCAGAAGTCTATGTAGATTGCATCAATTGTTTTGCCTAGATCAAGATTTGTAGTCCATAAGTTTTTACAGTGGAGAAGTTGTAAGTTGCATGATAATTTTTTTCTGAAACCAAATTGTTTATTTGAGAGTAGGTTGTGTATTTCTAAGTGGAAGGTAATGGACTGGTTGATGATAGATTCCATTACTTTGCAGGTGACGCAGCATAGGGAGATTGGTCTGTAATTTTCAACTAAGCTGGGGTCGCCTTTATTGAAGATTGGAATGACTGTGGCTAGTGACCAAAGATTGGGATGGGAACTTCAAAGATTGGGTGAAACCTGGATTAATAGCAGTAATTGTGAGAGGGATCTTGGAGTCTTAGTGGACAATCAATTAAATATAAGCCAACAGTGTGCAGCAACAGCCAAAAAAGTCAATGCAATCCTAAATAGCATTAAGTTGCATGAATTAAGTTGCTAGTCTAGTAAAGAGAAGGACCAGGGGTGACATGATAGCAGTTTTCTAATATTTGAGGGCTGTCACAGAGAGGGAGGGGTCAATCTATTTTTCAAAGCACCTGAAGGCCAGTCAAGGAATAATGGATGGAAACTGATCAAGGAGCAATTCAATTTATTTATTTATTTATTTATTTATTTATTTATTTATTTATTTATTTATTTTATTAGATTTTTATACCGCCCTTCTCCCGAAGGACTCAGGGCGGTGTACAGCCAGAATAAAATACAGAATATATACAATTAAAAGAATTTAAAATAAACTATTACTAAACGGCCGATAATTTAAAAGATTTAAAAATTTAAAATATTACTAAAACCCCAATTTAAAATCAACTATTTATGCCAGTCCTGCTTGAATGAATAAATATGTTTTTAGCTCACGACGAAAGGTCCGAAGATCAGGCACTTGACGTAAGCCAGGGGGGAGTTCATTCCAGAGCGTCGGTGCTCCCACAGAGAAGGCCCTACTCCTGGGGGCCGCCAGCCGGCATTGTTTGGCGGATGGCACCCTGAGAAGGCCCTCTCTGTGAGAGCGTACGGGTCGATGGGAGGCATAAGGTAACAGCAGGCAGTCTCGTAAGTACCCGGGTCCTAAGCCATGTAGCGCTTTAAAGGTGGTAACCAGGATCTTGAAGCGCACCCGAAAGACTACAGGAAGCCAGTGCAGACTATGGAGCAGTGGTGTTACGTGGGAGCCACGAGCGGCTCCCATTACCACTCGCGCAGCTGCATTCTGGACTAACTGCAGCCTCCGGGTGCACCTCAAGGGCAGCCCCATGTAGAGAGCATTGCAATAATCCAGCCGAGACGTAACCAGAGCATGAGTGACTGTGCATAAGGCATCCCGGTCAAGGAAGGGACGCAACTGGCAAACCAAGCGAACTTGGTAAAAGGCCCTCCTGGTGACGACCGCCAGATGTTCATCAAAGGACAGCCGACCATCCAGGAGGACGCCCAAGTTGTGAACCACCTCCTTTGGGGCCACTAACTCGCCCCCAACAATTTAGAAATAAGGAGACATTTTCTGACAGTGAGAACAACTAACCAATGAGACAGCTTGTCTTCAGTTGTGAGTGCTTCATCACTGGAAGCTGTCAATAAAAGACTGCACAGCCATCTGTCAGAAATGGTATAGGGTCTCCTGTTTGAACAGGGGTTGGACTATGTGACCTACAAGGTACCTTCCAATTCTGTTATTCTATTCTATTCTGTTCTATTCTATTCTACTGTTCTGTTCTCTTCTGTTCTGTTCCATTCTAAATTGATTGTTCACCACTACCCTGTTTTCCCCAAAATAAGACATCCCCTGATAATAAGCCCAGTCGGGCTTTTGAGCGCATGGCAATAAGGCCAAGCACTTATTTCAGGGTTTAAAAGAATATAACATAAGGTAATCATATCACTAAAAAAAGAATAGCTTCTTTAAAAAGGGAAAATGGATAATTCAAGCAGTGCCACATTGCATTTTGACCTTCTACTCAGTTATTAGATATATCCTTTCAGGATATTAAAGGATATCTAGACAAGAATTAGAAGATTCAACAATAGAAATATAGACATTCTTCCCCCTAATCTTCAACCTTTTATTGAGTAGAATGAACTTATACATTGAATAGACAGTACCAAAGTAGATATCAGAGAACTTTGTGATGTAGTTAAAATGCTCTACAGTCAGAATGCTCTGATCCATATAATACTGTGTCAGATATAGGTTGCAAACTGAAACTCTTATAAGACCATTTAATATTTGGATGCCCCATCACAGAGTAGTCTATTAAAAAAGATTTTCCATCCCCCAATCCCCAGTCTTCTACCATTTATGTAAAATTCATCATCTTCTCTCTCCCTCTTTCTTTTTTTTTTTTTTTTTTTTTGTAGCAGGTAAATATATTGATGGAAAGTGCTTGGTAATATCCAAATAAGGCTTAAATAAACAAATAACAATAGGCATGCAAAAAAGAACATTCTTAATCTGTTGGCAAACATTTGAAAGTTTCTTATTACCATAATATTTTATAATGTTGTGATAAATATTTCCTATATATTTGATAATTTTTATAGGAAATGTCCCTGCATTCTCTTAAGTCAAGGGGCTTCACCAAAATAAACAGAATTAACCCTGTATCTAGAATCCCTTAATATGCTGTTGGAAAATCTATTCCTCAGAGTTTCCTTAATTCAAAATTTCTCTATTTTCAAAGACAGTTTTTCTTCATTTTTCTTGTACTTAATTTAAAATAATCTAAAAGGGCTTTTTAATCAATTTTTTTAAAAAAATGTGGTTTTCAAATATTTTTACTTTCTTACATTTTTCTTCATTTTTTATCCTTACACCCCTTTTTGGGGATCAGTTCAACCAGGATCAAAATCCTCCAGGCCCTTTCTACCTGAGAATCTGATAAGACCTCAGACACAGACATTCTCAATCTCTGTTCCATGCTTATGAACCATGTTTTAATCTGTTTAGTTTTATGGTGTTATATATTATTTTAACTATTGATTGGGTGCTTCCCAGAGATGGTTAGAAGATGACTGGCTATATAAAGGTACTAAATAGATGAATGGATTAATTAAAAATAAACTCCTTCCTTCCTAGGTTTCAGGAGAGCAGTTAACACCACTGGTTATTTCATCTAGTCCAAGAAGAAGAAATGTTTTGATTGTTAGGGCAAACTGGCAAACATAAAACTATGTTTCTTTTGCTTTTGTTTATTTATGTTGTGAATTTTGTCAATTTTGCAGTGAGTTTATTTATTATTTCTGGAGGGTTTTTCGTCTTTTTATAAAACTACTGATTGCTAGTCTCTAAAAATCTTCAGGAATGGGCAACGTAGAAATAAAAATATAATTATGGTAAGCATCTGACTTACATAGTTAGGAGCCTTGTGCTGAGGCTTTTAAACCACTATTTCCATTAACCCCATTAAACACAATAATTCCTCCTCTTCTTGTTACTGTTATTTTAAATGTTTTATAGCTGCCCATTCCCATAGATTCTGGGTGGCTTACAAATACAAAAACAATTAAAAATATACAACATCCCAAGCAGCATAGACTGCAACAATCATAAAAATAACAAATCAAATCAAACCCAACCGAGGACCCCACATACAACCCTCTGGCCTAACACCAAAGCCAGGCCTTAAGGCATTTTTTGGAACCCAAGGAAGAAGTCACTGCTTTTGTATCTTTGGTGGATGCTTTTTCAGAGGGTTGGAACCACAGCCGAGAAAGCATGTTTCCATGGTCCAGGAGGTCTTGGACACGACACTGGAGAAAACAGCCTGAGACCATATTCAGTGACCTATATTAAACACACTTGAGTTGCCAAATCTAGTCTTGACTCTGACATCTACTGATAAGACCTTTCTCAAAATGTCACTTGATATGGTGAAAGTTAAACAATATTCTACAGATATAAAGAATTTGGTATAAAGAGGAAAAAAAACCTCATTAATTATTTACGGAAAATATAAAATAAAACATTGTGTTATTCTACTCTCTGTATTCAAACCAAATATGTATTTCCATTAGTCATACTGAAAAAGAGTAAATGACCTTTAACTGACTTTATTGCTTCAAATATTTACACTTTTATCAGCTTAATTTCACACATTTATACTTTGTCAGAATCATTAATGTCATAATAATTACAACAATTATATGAATAATTTTTTTATGCATCACTGAAGAACTACTGTAAATGATAGGCGAAAACATGTACTAGAGTGACCTAGGAAATCAGTTCCAAGTTGTTCATTAGGAGCTTAAAAATATTTATTTTGGATGGATAGCATGTATTTCTGTATCCTGCTGACATATGACAGAATTAATAATCCAACACCAGTTTATTTAATGAGGGAAATAAATCGATATTTCATGTTACCTCCTCTGGGCAATTGGCAAAATGTCAACTTCTTAAGCATTTAAAAATACATTTGATTAATATGTTTAGAAATGAATGTTATTTTTCTTCAAATACACTTGATGCCAAAAATATGATTAAAGAAATGCAAGCAAGGCTAGAGATGTGATTGGTGCTGACCAAAATGTCAAAGTAAGGATATATGCTTATATAACGTATACTTATTTCATGCTTATGCGATATTGTTATTTGTTGTAACAAATAAATAAATAAAAATAAATAAATAAAATAAACATATAATAGGGATGGAAGAAGGGCAAGGAGAGTCATCCTAGCAAACACAGGTCCAAAAATCCAGAAGATAGTCACAGTTTAAGTGAAGGCTGTTTTATCCAAGAAGAGAGTTCATGGTCTCAAATTCCACTATGAAAGTTCAATGCGATGGAAAATAACATTATTTCCAGCAACTATCTCCACTCCCTTATAAAGCTCTCTAAAACCAGACCCTCAGTTGGTGTTCATTGTGGTTCTGATTCCTATTTTCTTTATACATGAATACACAATAAACATTTAATAAAAGCATAATATGGTTCAGTATATGTATTATTCCTCGTTAGTTTTTTAGACACCTAGACTGTTAGATTCGGGCAATAACGAGGCAGGAGACCAGGATAGTGACAACAGCTCTTTACTATATGGTGAACCCAGTGGCCAGTGCCCTGGAAAACCTCTCCTTATATACAGTTTAGCCGGTGGCTTCAACCAATCAGCAACGTGCTTTTTTCCCGCCAAAACTTTTAAAGATACATTACACTCCTTCCCTCCCAGAAAACACTTTACCACTATTTACATAATATTTACATCTTATTTTTCGACGTAATCACGCAAGTAGACTGGGCGTCTCCTGACTCTTTCAGACCTGCGCAATTCATTCTCTGGGAGTGAGTCGAGCTGGCCGGAGGGACTGTTTGTTCCTCTCAGCTCCTCCTCTAGGCCATCCGGCCCTGGATTATTTGCAGAGTCTTCTTCAGGATGAACCAGTTGGCGTCGCTGGACCTCCCGGCACTCAGATAAGTCCCGCGTTAGCCCCGGGTTTGAGTCAGCTGTGGATTCCAACATTGAATAGTCAGGGCATGTTTCGTCTGATTCTGTATTACCTGTTATGCGTTTTCTTATCTGGTCTATGTGGCGCTTCCATACCCGGCCATCCCCCAACTCTATTAGATATGACTTTGGTCCTGTTATTTCTAGGATTGTTCCTGCTAACCAGGTCGGGCCCTCGCTGTAGTTGTGTGCCCACACTAGGTCGCCTGTTGCCATCTCTCTTGTTTTACCGTGTGCCCCTTTGTAACCGTCTGGTGTGTAGTTTGGGTTTAAACGGTCTAGTGGGCACCTAAGCTTCCGACCCATTAATAGTTCGGCCGGGCTGCGGCCAGTTGTGACACAGGGGGTTCTGTGTTGGACTGCTAGGAATGTATCGATTTTTGTTTGCCAATCGCCTGGCTTGATTCTGGACAATGCTTCCTTTGCGCTCCGAACGAAACGTTCTGCAAGGCCGTTCGTCGCAGGGTGGAAAGGCGCCGAGAGGACGTGCCGGATGCCCTCCTCTGCCAAGTACCCCTCAAACTGGGTTGCCGTGAATTGCGGGCCGTTATCGGAGACTAAAGTGTCGGGCAACCCATGGGTTACAAATAGGTGCCGTAGGACTGAGATCACGGCCTCGGCTGTCATGGATCTCATAAGAATGATTTCCAGCCATTTGGAGTAGGCATCAACTACTACCAGAAAGGTTTGGCCGTGGAAGGGGCTGGCAAAATCGATATGGATCCTAGACCAGGGGCCCTGGGGTCTCTCCCATTCCCGAACCGGGGCCGTTGGGGGTAGCGGTCTGGACTCCTGGCAGGCCTGACATTTCCCTACCCTTTCAGCAATTTCTGAGTCCATTAAGGGCCACCACACATAGCTTCTTGCTAGACCCTTCATTCGCACGATCCCTGGGTGACCTTCGTGAAGGAGATCCAATACCTTTTTCCTCAATTTCTCCGGGATCACCACTCGATCCCCCCATAGCAGGCACCCCCCTTGGGCCGAGAGTTCCCCACGTTTTTTTACAAACTCTTTAAAACGCTCACCCGGCGCAGCGGGCCAACCTCTTTGTACCCAACCAATTACAGTTCTTATTGTAATGTCCTTATACGAAGCCCGAGCCACCTCTTTGGATGTGACTGGGCCAGAGTCCAAAGAGTCAATTAGCAGAACTGGTATCCCCGGAGTGGGGTCTTCGATAGTCTCTGGTAACGGGCATCTGCTCAGGGCGTCTGCATGCCCTAATTCCTTTCCTGGCCGGTGTAGTAATTTGTAAGAATACGCTGCCAGGAAGATAGTCCATCGGGTCAGTCTTGGCGAAAGTGCCACGGGCGTTGGCGGTCGCCTGCCAGCAGACCTAGCAAAGGTCTATGGTCCGTGATGATTTCAAAATCACGACCAAATACATACTCATGGAATTTCTTTACTCCTGAGACTATAGCCAAGGCTTCCTTATCAAGCTGGCTATAATTCCTTTCAGTTGATGACATGGTTCGGGAGTAGTATGCAATAGGGGCTTCTGTGCCATTTGGTAACCTGTGGCTGAGCACAGCCCCCACCCCATAGGGAGATGCATCGCAGCTTAACACTAATGGCAGCGTGCCATTGTATTGGATAAGGAGGCTATCACTCGTTAGGAGATTCTTTACCCCTTCGAATGCCCTAGCTTCCGCCTTTCCCCAAGACCATGCAGCCGTCTTTGCTAGTAATTTATGCAGCGGCTCGGCTACTGTTGCCTTATTCCTTAAGAATACTGCGTAGAAGTTGACCAGACCTAAGAATGCCTGTAACTCCGTTTTGGTCTTTGGAACCGGGGCCTTCCTGATGGCCCGTACCTTGCTCTCAGTGGGGTGAATCCCTTCCCTGTCTATCCGGTAGCCCAGGAATTCCACAGACTCAACCCCGATCTGGCATTTGTTTAGTTTAACCGTGAGACCGGCAGACCGGAAAATGCCCAAAACTTTTCGCAGCCTTGCCCCTAATTCTTCTAGATTCTCAGCGGATACCAGTACATCGTCAAAGTATGGTACCACCCCTGGTAGGCCCTGCAATAGCCGCTCCATCAGGTTCTGAAATAACCCTGGAGCCACACTAACCCCAAACTGTAACCGGGTACACTTAAAAGCCCCTCTGTGTGTCACAATTGTCTGCGCTTCGGCTGTGCTGCTATCTACGGGCAGCTGTTGATAGGCTTGGGCCAAGTCTAGCTTGGCAAAAACTTGCCCTTGCCCTATTGAGTGCAGTAAGTGCTGTACCACCGGAACGGGGTAAGCACTCTTTTGCAACGCTTTGTTAAGCGTTGCCTTGTAGTCAGCGCAAATCCGGACCGACCCGTCCGGTTTGACTGGGGTGACTATAGGGGTCTCCCACTTAGCATGGTCAACTGGCACTAGAATTCCCTGGTTTACTAGCTTGTCCAGTTCCCGGTCAATCCTGGGCTTTAGGGCGAATGGGACCCTTCTAGCCTTTAGACGGATAGGGGCAACTTGGGGGTCTAGGTTAAATGAGATAGGGGTCCCCGTGTACTTGCCCAGGCAGTCTCTGAAAACGTCCCCAAATTCTTTCACGAGTGCGTCTTTGAGGTCGACTTCGTTTCTGAAGATTCCAGTCACTCCCATGCCCAATGCTCGGAACCAGTCCAGTCCCAACAAGCTTGGCAGGGTCCCATCGACGATGGTGATGGGCAGAGTTTTCTTGTATTGTCCATACTCGACGTGGACGGACGTTACCCCTCGGACGGGGATGCGATTCCCCTGGTAGTCTTGTACCTTTAATTTCTGTGGTTGCAGTTTGCGCTTTGCGATGGCGGGTAAGGCTCTCACGAGAGTGTCCCAGGACATGATCGTGATCGATGAGCCGGTATCCACCTCCAATCGGCACGGCACCCCCTCAATCTTTGCCTTTGTAAAGATTTTTTTCTCTAGGCGAGTTGATGCGTGACCCACTCTCACGACAGTCTGATTCAACTTCGCGCCTTTTTTAAACTGACCACTCGCAGGCCGCTTCGCCGTTCCCGCGCTCTGATTGGCCGGTTTGAATTTTGGCGGAAGGTTGGGGAGCTCGACAGACCTGTGCTAGGTGCCCCTTCCTTTCGCATCGCCGACAAGTTGCATCTTTAAATCTGCATTGTTGTCGTTGGTGTTGCCCTCCGCAACTCGCGCAATCGCCCCGGTCGTCTTTCTCTGGCCTCCCGGTGTGGAAGACTCCTTCCTCCTCCTCACCGTCCGATTCGGCCTGGACCTCTTCATTGTGGACCGGGGTTGATTTCGCGCCAGCCGTTGGTGCGACCTGCTTTTGTAGGGTTTCCACCGCTTGGGTAGACATCTCGTGAGCCCTGGCTTCGTCCAAGGCGTTTGCCAGCGTTAGGTTGCTTTTAGACAGCAGCCGCCTCCGCAAACGGATGTCCCTGACCCCGCGGATGAGTTGCTCCAGCAATGCCTCGTCCAAGTCTCGGTACTGCAATGTTTTGAGGCTTTCCTCAGGGCGGCCATGTATGCGCTGATGGACTCGCCTTCTTGCTGTCTGCGCTCCCGAATTGAACCGTTGCACATACTTGGATGCCATTGGTGCAAAATGGGCTTTCAGTAAAGTCTGCAGAGTTTGCCACGGTACCGACTGTACCGGCGTTGGCTCAGCCAGGGATTCTGCGGTGTCGAAGACTTCTGGACCGCAGTGGCTCAGGAAATAGGCTCGTTTCCTGTTGTCTGAAACTCCTTGAAGTTCGTTCGCCTCGAGGAAACACTCGAAGCGAGCTATGTATGACCCCCATTTTTCCTTAGCTGGGTCGAATGGCGCTGGCGGTGTGTAGCCGGACATCGCTGCTTCCCGCCCTTGTTTTGCTGGGTTCGCGTCTTCCTGGTGAGTTCAGCTCTTTTCCTGGCGCTCTTAGCCTCGAGATCCCACCTTCGTCGCCAGTGTTAGATTCGGGCAATAACGAGGCAGGAGACCAGGATAGTGACAACAGCTCTTTACTATATGGTGAACCCAGCAACCAGTGCCCTGGAAAACCTCTCCTTATATACAGTTTAGCCGGTGGCTTCAACCAATCAGCAACATGCTTTTTTCCCGCCAAAACTTTTAAAGATACATTACACCCCTCATGATCCTCAGCCAGAGTCTCCCTTTCTCTGGGTGTCTGGACTGGAGGGGGCAGACTAGATGGCCTTCCAGTTCCCAGGGGGAGTCCAGGCTGGGGCTGCCGAGCCTCCGGAAGAGCCAAGTGGAGCCAGAGCTTCAGGGCTCCTCCTGGGCTCCGTTTGAAGTCCCCCACTGCATGGGAGCTCCCTGGGGAGGGGGGAGCTCTTGACACACACACACACACACAGAGACTCCCCTTCACCGTCTGAGGCAACCGACGCCCACCTTTCCTGGCCCTGAGAGGAAATCTCCATTTGTGGGTGGGGGCCCCAGTCCCCCCTCGGGGCTGGCTCTGCTAGACCACCGACCCCTGGAGGGAGAGGCTCCCCTGGAGGCCCCCCTTCTCCCCTCTGGCTCTTCCTGGGAGTTTCCCCCTTGGCTTCTCCCACTTTCAGCCCCCCCCCCGAAATAGAGCGGAGGAGCGGAGCTGGGTCGGGGCTTCAGCCCAGAGCCGGGAAAGTCCCCCGCAGCTTCTTCCCTTTTACAGCCGGTCCCAGCCTCTCCCCCCCACCCCAAGGCAGGAGGAGCTGGGTGGACGGAAGGCTTCGATTGGGGGGAGAAGGGAGAGGCAGACTCAAAGGCTGGAAGGGACCTTAGAGATCTTCTAGTCCAACCTCCTCCCACAAGGCGGGAGCCCTTAGACCAGCCCGGACAAACGGCTGTCCACTCTCTTCTTGAAGTGATGCAGCCCCCACAATTCCAGGTGGGGGGGTCGCTCCATTGATTAATCATTTCTCACGGTCAGGAAATCCCTCCTGATCACTTGAGGTCGGATCCCCCTCGGAGGCTTCGGACGATCCCATTTCGCCTTCCGGGCTGGTCGACCTTCTCTGGGCATCGGCTTCCGTCAGCTGAGGGGCCATCCTTGGAGACCCTGCCCAACTCCGGGATCTGCTTGTGAGATCCCAAGTGAGCGAGCGAGATCCCAAGGGCAGGAGCGGGACTCCAGTCGGTCTTCTCCTCTCCAGGAATGGTCGCAACTGGAGTTCCCCAAGCCGCCCAAAGCCCAGCCAAGACCCCCGATCCAGTGGGGAAATTGACATTCTTTTACGACCAGTTCTGTGGGCGTGGCGTGGTGGGCGTGGCAGGCAAGGATACTGCAAAATCCCCATTCCCACCCCACTCCTAGGGGAAGGATACTGCAAAATCTCCATTCCCTCCACACTCCTGGGGAAAGGATACTGCAAAATCTCCATTCCCACCCCACTCCTGGGGACAGGATACTGCAAAATCTCCATTCCCTCCACACTCCTGGGGAAAGGATACTGCAAAATCTCCATTCCCACCCCACTCTGCGGCCAACCAGAGGTGGTATTTGCCGGTTCTCCAAACTACTCAAAATTTCCGCTACTGGTTCTCCAGAACCTGTCAGAACCTGCTGGATTTCACCCCTGACCCGATCCCCCTTCTCTTCCGAGTCAAGCTGAGAATTCAGGAAGATCCCCCGTGTGAGCAGCGTCTCTTCCTCACCCCCCTCCCCAATTCTCAGCCAAAGGACCCTCGCCTCATAGTTTTTCTTCCCTCTAAAGTTTGTGCGTTTTTGTCCACAACTCCCTCCAACTTCCGTATGTGTGTTTGTACAAAACGTCTTTTGAACAGAAATATCCTTTCCAAATAAATGCAGCTTTTCCCACCTTTCCAAAGCTCTGCCTTGATTTGAAACCAACACTAACAACCTCCCTGACACGCCAGGAGGGAGAAGAAAAACTGCCTCAAACTCAAGTCCCCTAAAAGGATTTAAACTGCAGCTCCCTCAATCTCAAAAACATCTCTTTCCACTTATGACTGTATGACTATAATTTTGTTGCTGGCAATCCTTATGATTTATATTGATAATGTTATGAGAAAATATACGGCTAGAAAATGGTTCGCATTAAGCAAAGATGACTAGATAATAAAAATAATTATTTTAACCACTGTTCATGGGTTTTTACATGAAAATCTGATAGCACACTTATTGATAGCTGTTTCATGACCCTGCAAGTTAATTTTCCATTTAGAGCTGACAGTCCTATGCATTTTAAGCACTCCCTTAACCAAGAGATATAACTTTTACACATCCTTTAGCGTAACATGAAAGGGAGAGGATGGAAAGTGAGGAGAGGGTTGTTTATGAAAAATAGTCTATTTGGAAAATATACATACAAATTTTCCTTAACATACATTTTAAATATATAACAAGTGACCAGAGGAAGCTAAGTAATCTGAGTACAGATATAATGTACAATTCTGGCAATGCTTTGCATGGGATTATCCAAACATCGTAATTCTATCAAAGGTTGTAGGAATTAATATTGGGCAACAGACTTGTTTATTTATTTAAAAAATATTGAACATGGTTTCAATTGCATATAGTATCTTATGATAGAAGTGAAATAGGAAAAAATATAAAATGAGCCTACTTTATAATTATTGGTAGTGAAAAGTAATATAATACTGTTAATGAGTGAAAAATAGTATAAGCCCAAATAACATATATAATGAAAAAGAGGTGTCCCAAATGATAGACATCACTCCCAGAGTTTCCTTCCAATATCTAGCTCAGATACAGATTAAGATTCAAGAAGCTGGCATCCAGTACCTTAATTGAAAATACAAAAATTCTCTAAGCAAATGCTAATGAGAAGCGTGAAAGTACAACATAAATGCAATATCACTTCACCATTTATATTCCTAGCAGTTAGTCCTGAGAGAAATACTGCTTCCATTGCTGAAAGTAATCTATAGCCATTATAATTATTCCCCATGAATTTGTCTAATTATTGTCCCTGAATCTCTCTATATTTCACAGTTAGCTATACACTTTCTCAAGAACTGCCTTTTATCCATCTAGAATTTGCCAGTATTTAACTTGTGTGATTGACCTAGGGTTCTATAATTCTGATTAGCAAATAAAGAAGTATTACTATATATTTGCCCACATCACAAATGGTATAATTTTATATACATTTATTGTTAAGTTCGGGAAGTAACGAGGCTGGAGACCAGGGTAGTGACAACAGCTCTTTAATATAGGGTGAACCCAGCGACCTGGCTGGGGAAAAACCTCTCTTTATATACTGTTCCACTGGCGGCTTCAACCAATCAGCAACGTGCTTGATTCCCGCCAAAATATTTAAAGATACATAACACTCCTCCCCTCCCAGAAAACACTTTACCTCTATTTACATATTATTTACATGTTATTTTTCGACGTAGTCACGCAAATAACCTGGGCGTCTCCTGATTCTCTCAGACCTGCGCGGTTCAGATCTTGGTAGTGGGTTGAGCTGGTCGGAGGGGCTGTTTGCTCCTCCCAGCTCTTTTTCTAGGCCGTCCGGCCCTGGATTACTTGCAGACTCTTTTTCTAGGCCATCCGGCCCTGGATTACTTGCAGAGTTTTCCCTGCTGTTTCCATCGGGAACCTGATGGCGTCGCTGGACCTCCCGGAATTCAGCTAAGTCTTGCGCCTCCCCCGGGTTATGGTCAGCTGTGGGTTCAAAGAATGAGTGGTCATGATCTGTCTCATTTAGCTCGTGTTGTTCGGCTATTCGTTTCCTTATCTGATCTATGTGGCGCCTCCATACTTGGTTGTCTTGTAACTCGACTAAGTATGATTTTGGACCGGTTGCTTTTATGATTTGCCCTGCGAGCCAACTTGGGCCGTCCCCATAGTTGCGGGCCCACACTCGGTCGCCTATGCCCATTTCTCTCGTTTTTCCCAGTTCCCCCTTGTAACCCTCTGGTGTGTAATGGGGATTCAAACGGTCCAGTGGGCACCGGAGCTTCCGTCCCATCAACAATTCGGCTGGACTTCTGCCTGTAGCAGTGCTTGGGGTTCTATGCTGAATGGCCAGAAAGAAATCTATCTTTGTTTGCCAGTCCCCTGGCTTGAGCCTGGACAATGCCTCCTTAGCGCTCCAGACGGAACGCTCTGCAAGGCCATTCGACGCAGGGTGGAAAGGCGCAGAGAGGGCATGTCGGATGCCCTCATCTGCCAAGTATTCCTCAAACTGGGCTTCCGTGAATTGCGGGCCGTTGTCGGATACCAGCGTGTCAGGCAACCCGTGGGTTGCGAATAGGTGGCGCAGGGCTGCGATTACTGCCTCGGCTGTCATGGATTTCATGAGTATGATCTCCAACCATTTAGAGAAAGCGTCGACAACCACTAGGAAAGTTTGGCCGTGGAAAGGGCCAGCAAAATCAATGTGGATTCTTGACCAGGGCCCTTGGGGTTTTTCCCATTCCCTGACTGGGGCCGTTGGGGGTAGAGGTCTGGACTCTTGGCAAGCCTGGCATTTTCCTACCCTCTCAGCAATCTCTGAGTCCATGAGTGGCCACCACACATAGCTTCTTGCTAGCCCCTTCATCCTTACGATCCCTGGGTGACCCTCGTGGAGGAGGTCCAATACCCTTCCCCTCAATTTCTCCGGGATTACCACTCGATCGCCCCATAGCAGGCACCCCCCTTGAGCCGAGAGCTCCTCACGCTTTTTTACAAATTCCTTAAACCGTTCGCCCGGCGCAGCGGGCCACCCTCTTTGTACCCAACCGAGTACAGTCCTCAACGTAATGTCCCGGTATGACGCCCAAGCCACTTCCTTAGATGTGACTGGGCCAGAGTCCAAAGAGTCAATAAACAGGATGGGCGTCCCCGGAGTGGGGTCTTCGATCGCCCCTGGTAGTGGGCATCTGCTTAACGTGTCCGCATGCCCCACTTCTTTTCCCGGTCGATGCTGCAGCTTGTAAGAATAAGCGGCTAAGAAAATAGTCCATCGAGTCAATCGTGGCGAAAGTGCCACAGGCGTTGGGCGGTCGCCAGCCAGTATTCCTAACAGCGGTCTGTGGTCAGTCACAATTTCAAAGTCTCGCCCAAAAACATATTCGTGAAACTTTTTTACCCCTGACACAATTGCTAGCGCTTCCTTATCTAACTGGCTATAGTTCCTCTCTGTGGAGGACATCGTTCTGGAGTAGAAGGCTATAGGGGCTTCTGTGCCATTTGGCAGTCTGTGGCTGAGCACAGCCCCCACCCCGTAAGGGGAGGCATCGCAAACCAGCACTAATGGCAATGAGCTATGATACTGGATGAGGAGGCTATCGCTCGAGAGCAGGTTTTTTACTGCTTCGAAAGCCCTACTTTCCGACTTTCCCCAAGACCAAACAGTATTTTTCCCTAGAAGCTTATGCAGCGGTTCAGCAACGGTCGCTTTGTTTTTTAAAAACCGTAAAATTCACTAGCCCCAGGAATGCCTGTAGCTCTGTTTTGTTTTTGGGCGCTGGAGCCTTTCTGATTGCCTTGACTTTGCTCTCAGTGGGGTGAATTCCTTTCTTGTCTATTCGGTAGCCCAAGAATTCGACGGATTCTACCCCTATCTGGCATTTGTTCACCTTAACCTTTAGTCCGCTGACCGAAAATGCCCAGAACCTTTCTCAGACGCTCCCCAATTCCTCTCGTTTCTGCTGATATCAACACATCATCAGTAGGAACTACCCCTGGGAGCCCTTGCAGAAGTCGTTCCATCAAGTTTTGGAACAGCCCCGGTGCCACACTCACCCCAAATTGTAATCGGGTACACTTGAAGGCCCCCCTGTGAGTTACAATCGTTTGGGCTTCGGCTGTGTTGGCGTCTACGGGCAGTTGTTGGTAGGCTTGAGCCAAGTCTAACTTTGCAAAGACTTGCCCTTGCCCCAAAGAGTGCAGCAAGTGTTGCACCACGGGAACCGGGTAAGCGCTTTTCTGTAAGGCTTTGTTTAGCGTCGCCTTGTAGTCAGCGCAAATTCTAATTGACCCATCTGGTTTTACTGGGGTGACGATTGGCGTCTCCCACTTTGCGTGATCGACGGGCACCAAAATCCCCTGATTTATGAGCTTATCTAGCTCCTTGTCAATTTTTGGTTTAAGGGCAAAAGGGACTCTCCTTGCCTTTAACCTAATGGGAGCTACCTGGGGGTCTAAGTTGAAGGAAATAGGGGTCCCCTTGTACTTGCCCAGGCAGTCCTTGAAAACATCTTCGAACTCGTTCATGAGTATGTCTTTCAGGTTACAGTCACTTCTGTAGATGCCAGTCACTCCCATGCCCAGTGCACGAAACCAGTCTAGTCCCAACAAACTAGGCAGGGTCCCTTCGACGATCGTGATGGGCAGGGTCTTCTTGTGTGGTCCGTACTCGACTCGGACAGAGGTGGTCCCTCGAACAGGGATGCGATTCCCTTGGTAGTCGTGGACTCGTAGCCGTTGTGTTTGCAGGTGGCGCTTCGCGACTGATGGCAATGACTTCGCCAAAGTGTCCCAGGACATGATGGTGATCGCTGACCCGGTGTCCACTTCGAGTCGGCACCGTACTCCTTCTATTTTGGGTTTGGTGAAGATCTTCTTCTCCACCCGGGTTGAGGCGCGGCCTATGACCACAGTCGTTTGGTTCGAATCCGCGCCTTTTTTGTTTGAGCCAATCGCGGGTCGCCTTGCCGATCCCGCGCTCTGATTGGCCGATTTGAATTTTCGGCGGGAGGGTTGGGGAGCTCGACAGACTTGAGCTAGGTGCCCTTTCTTCTCGCACCGCTGACATGTTGCGTCCTTGAACTTGCAGCGTTGGCGCTGGTGTTGACCTCCGCAACTTCCGCATTCATCCCGGTCCTCTTGGCCCCGTTTCTCAGTTCGGCAAACCCCTTCCTCATCCTCACCGTCAGATTCGGTTTGGATCTCTTCTTGGTGCACCGGGGTTGACTTTGTGCTCGCCTTTGGTGTGAGAGGCTTTTGCAGGGTCTCCGCCGCTTGGGTGGACATTTCATGTGCTCTGGCTTCGTCCAGAGCGTTTGCCAGCGTCAGATTGCTTTTTGATAGCAGCCGCCTCCGCAAACGCATGTCTCTGACCCCCCTGATGAGTTGCTCCAGCAGCACCTCGTCCAGGTCTCGGTACCCACAGTCTTTGGAGGCTTTCCGCAGGGCGGCCATGTAGTCGCCGATGGATTCGCCCTCTAGCTGTCGGCGCTCTCCAAATTCAAAACGCCGCACGTATTTGGACGGCGTTGGCGCGAAATGGTTTTTTAGCAGGGTTTGCAGAATTTGCTACGATACCGATTGTACCGGCGTTGGCTCTGCCAGGGCTTCCGCGATGTCGATGACCTCGGGACCGCAGTGGCTCAAGAAGTATGCCCTTTTGCGGTTGTCTGGAACTCCTTGCAGCTCGTTGGCTTCTAGAAAGCTTTCGAAACGGGTCATGTACGTTCTCCATTTCTCTCTGGCTGGGTCAAACGGCGCGGGCGGAGTGTAGCTGGCCATCTCTGCGTTTCTGCCCTGTGTTTGCTGGGTTTGGTTCTTCCGTGCTTCAGCTCGGTTCTGGTGCTCCTTAGCCTCGAGATCCCACCTTCGTCGCCAGTGTTAAGTTCGGGAAGTAACGAGGCTGGAGACCAGGGTAGTGACAACAGCTCTTTAATATAGGGTGAACCCAGCGACCTGGCTGGGGAAAAACCTCTCTTTATATACTGTTCCACTGGCGGCTTCAACCAATCAGCAACGTGCTTGATTCCCGCCAAAATATTTAAAGATACATAACATTTATCATGTCCCTCCTTTCTCATATTTTCCCTAAATTAAACTCCCAAATGTCATAATCATTTTAGTTAGTTTTTTAATGTGGAGCAAACAAACTCTATGCATTATTTTAATATAATTGTATTATTTACTTATAATTATAATATTGGCAGTTTTATTTTACTTTTCAAATCCCTCAAAATAAAACAACTTGCCCTTTTTGTAAAAACTGTGTATGGATTGCTTCTAGGTGAAGAGATTGCTTACTTGGGGGAGGGTGGAACCAAGCATTCTCTGTAAGTAATCTCTCCTGTCCTTTATTCACTTTTTTTCCTTTTTCCCTGCTCTTATACGATGGAAATATTGAAGAAGAAGGGATTACAAGAAAGCACACAATCGGGAAGACACTAGACTGTTTGCATAGCATGCTCAGGGCTGCAGGCACCTACCCTATGTACTCTCCATGGTGTATTCTCCATTATGTGCCTTGAGATCTCTTCATCTCCAATTTCTCCACTGTGCAAGGGTAGAAAAAATAAAAACAACAGATAAGGCATAGGACAATACATACTTACAATAAATGTTGAACATGTAACTAAGTGATGCTGCAAAGGTCATAAATGCTGGCATTGATTGACAATTTATTTTTCAGTACTCTTGTAACTTTAAATCGTTACTGAACAAGGCAGTCAATGCAGTTAATGATTGCCAAAATTGGACTGCTCTGTGAGTTCCATATACAACTTCTTGTAAAAATATTTTTAACATTCAAATATGGTATCCTAAATGTTGGGAGTGCAGAGAATAAGGAAGATTATGTTGCTACATAAAAAAAAAAATTGTTGTCAATGCAACAAAGAGTAATGTAGTTGTTAAATCCAGAATACCTAGATTGGCTCAGACAGACATCTGAGGTACAGGTGCAATACAACTAGAAGGATTGCAGGAATGAATTCTATAGCATTTTAATAAAAGGTATGTAACAATTTCTAATGGCATATATATTGCATTAGTTATATTAGTTTCCCAAGTATTTTTAATTTTGTATCAAAAATCCTAAACACTTTGAGTTCAAGTTCTTTGAAGGGAATGATGTGATTTGTATCAATGATTCTATATTTTAAGATCAACAACAATGATTTTCTCAATTTTCAATTTCCTCTCTTCAGGTGTGGGATATGTACTAGAAACTTAATTTGTGTGAAGAATACTGATAGAATAGTTCTTTTTTCATGTAACATTTATACATTAAAGTTATATGTATCAAATAAATCATCTATGTATCTTATAAATATACAATACATCTAATACATGAAGTTAAATCCTTTCCCAACTTGCTGCTTGGGATAAATAAAAATATTTTAGGAATAGTTTTAAAAATAACATCTTTGTATCGATTAAAATATTTAAAATTATCACCTAGGTTTACTGCGAGCATTTCAGTTATATTGATACATTATATAGTAGTCTTTGGCTGATTATTCTCTCAGCATATTGCACTAGATTCCATTAGTAATTTTCAGTTTTGTGCTAAATTTTGGAATGTATTAGTGTTATGGAGACTAACAAACTATTATTTAACATAGATATACCTTATTATTCATTTTTTTCCATGTGATCTAGTATATCTGTTAGGTCTACAAAAATTAATTATACGTTCAAATTATTGTTATTTTAAAAGAAATATAATATTTAGACTGCAATTGTACAAAGCTTTGAAAATGTGTTTTAATTATATGATGATCCATTATTGAGGGAGCTTTATTGGTTGAGCTTTAGGGTATAGTTAAAGTGTGATTGTCACCTAATAATAATATATGGCTTGGAATAAAATTATTCCTGCAACCACCTCCTTTGAGTGTAATATTTATTTATTTATTTATTTATTTATTTATTATTTAAATTTTTATACCGCCCTTCTCCCGAAGGACTCAGGGCGGTTCACAGCCAGATAAAAAATACACAATACATTATAAATACAATTAAAAGACAATTAAAAAACTTATTAAATTGGCTAAGATTAAAAATTTAGGATAAAAACCCATTAAAAACCCATAGATTTAAAAAACTAACCCAGTCCAGCGCAGATGAATAAGTGAGTTTTAAGCTCGCGGTGAAAGGTTCGGAGGTCCGGAAGTTGACGGAGTCCTGGGGGGAGTTCGTTCCAGAGGGCGGGAGCCCCCACAGAGAAGGCCCTTCCCCTGGGCGTCGCCAGACGACACTGTCGCGCCGACGGCACCCTGAGGAGTCCCTCTCTGTGAGAGCGCACGGGTCGGTGAGAGGTATTCGGTAGCAGCAGGCGGTCCCGTAAATAGCCCGGCCCTATGCCATTTGCACTTTGAAAATGTTCACCAACACCTTGAAGCGCACCCGGAAGGCCACAGGTAGCCAGTGCAGCCTGCGCAGGATAGGTGTCACTCGGGAGCCACGAGGGGCTCCCTCTATCACCCGCGCAGCTGCATTCTGGACTAACTGTAGCCTCCGGATGCCCCTCAAGGGGAGCCCCATGTAGAGAGCATTGCAGTAGTCCAGACGAGACGTCACAAGGGCGTGAGTGACTGTGCACAAGGCATCCCGGTCTAGAAAGGGGCGCAACTGGCGCACCAGGAGAACCTGGTGGAAAGCTCTCCTGGAGACGGCCGTCAGGTGGTCTTCAAAAGACAGCCGTTCGTCCAGGAGAACGCCCAAGTTGCGCACCCTCTCCATCGGGGCCAATGACTCGCTCCCGACAGTCAGCCGTGGACTCAGCTGACTGTACCGGGATGCCGGCATCCACAGCCACTCCGTCTTGGAGGGATTGAGCTTGAGCCTGTTTCTCCCCATCCAGACCCGTACGGCTTCCAAACACCGGGACAGCACTTCGATAGCTTCATTGGGGTGGCCCGGTGTGGAAAAGTACAGCCGGGTGTCATCAGCGTACAGCTGGTACCTCACACCGAAGCCACTGATGATCTCACCCAGCGGTTTCATATAGATGTTGAACAGAAGGGGCGAGAGAATCGACCCCTGCGGCACCCCACAAGTGAGGCGCCGCGGGGTCGACCTCTGCCCCCCCATCAACACCGTCTGCGACTGGTCGGAGAGATAGGAGGAGAACCACCGATAAACGGTGCCTCTCACTCCCAATCCCTCCAACCGGCGCAGCAGGCTACCATGGTCGATGGTATCGAAAGCCGCTGAGAGGTCTAATAGGACCAGGGCAGAGGAACAACCCCTATCCTGGCCTCAGAGATCATCCACCAACGCGACCAAAGCCGTCTCAGTGCTGTAACCGGGTCGGAAGCCGGACTGGAACGGGTCCAGATAGACAGTTTCCTCCAGGTGCAGGGGAAACTGATATGCCACCATACTCTCTACAACCTTCGCCGCGAAGCGAAGGTTGGAGACCGGACGATAATTACCTAAAACAGCCGGGTCCAGGGAAGGCTTCTTGAGGAGGGGCCTCACCACCGCCTCTTTCAAGGCGGCCGGAAAGACTCCCTCCAACAAGGAAGCGCTCGTAATCCCCTGGAGCCAGCCTCGTGTCACTTCCTGAGTGGCCAGCACCAGCCAGGAGGGGCACGGGTCCAGTAAACACGTGGTGGCATTCAATCTACCCAGCAACCTGTCCATGTCCTCGGGAGTCACAGGGTCAAACTCATCCCAGACAACATCACCAAGACCGCCCTCAGATGCCCCGTCCGAATCGCCACAATTTTGGTCCAGACCGTCCCTAAGCTGAACGATTTTATCGTATAGATAACCGTTAAACTCCTCAGCACGTCCCTGCAACGGGTCATCCCGCTCCCCCTGGTGAAGGAGGGAGCGGGTCACCCGAAACAGGGCAGCTGGGCGGTTATCTGCCGACGCAATGAGGGAGGAGGCGTAGCAACGCCTCGCTTCCCTCAGTGCCACTAGGTAGGTCCTAGTGGTAAGAATTTTGGTAAGAATCAACTGAGAGACCATGTTGTGGTGCTTTCTTTTTGAGTTTGATGAAAGCGGATCCAAAGTCAAACCTTTCCTGTAGAGTACTGGTTAGTTGTTAGTAATAGGTTTAAACAGTTGATCACTTTGGGGCCTAAATGATACGACATGATCTTGGCCTCAAAGATAAAATAAATCTGAGCATCTGAAAGTATTGCCCGGCTGAAATATGCAAGAGGCCCGGAACGATAATAGCTTAAATCACATTCTAATAGGTAGCTTTAAAAAATGAAGACAATCCAACACTGTATAAACTGCAAAATTCTGAATTAAATCTAAAGGGTAGAACGAAAATGAAGAATACTCTATCAATAGGAGAACATTTGATCAGTTGTGAGTTGTCCTGAAAAGAAATAGGATGCAAAAATAAAGTAGAACATGTATGGATGGTATGAAGAGAGGACAACAGAGAAGAAATAAAAACATTTGGCATAATGATCCTACTATCTTTTATTATAAATATGTAGCTAATTTATATCTCATTTAGCCTTCCACACCTCTAAAAGAGTAGGTAGAGACAGTAGATGATCTGGTGTTGGGAGACACTGCGACACTGCAACAAATGAACCTGGGAGGAAAAGTTCACACTGCACAATATGTTTATTTAGTTGTATCCGGATTTATAAAAGAAAACAAAATCCACCGGTTTTCCGTACTTCTCTACTGCCTGTGTACACAATCTATTCATGGAAAGCATATATCATGATTAAGAGTAAGCCCTTCTATGTGCAAGGTATACAGGCATGTCATAGCTAATGCAGAAGTATGTGGTAAAAAAAGAATATTGGGTTTGCTGAGGAGACAGATTTTTGGTTTCCTTGCAATACACCTTTTACAGAATGCCGGAAAATCTCCAGGGACAAAATTCAGATTTTTCATAGATGTCATACCACTTATTATTTTATGGTATGGCCATGCTCAGAAAATTTGTAGCTCTAGAGTTATAATACTATGCCATAATTTGCAAAACTGTACTTCCTCAATAATCCTTATCTTCAGTTCTGCCTGTTCTTCAACCAGTGTTAATCTCAGGCAGTTTGATGTTGCTGCATCTTTCATATCCCAATTCCTGACTTTGTTTATCCTTTACTCATCCTTTACTCCACTTAAATAATATGGATGAAAGGACCCTTTGTTAATCTTCTGGAACAACTCATAATAGCTTTCTGATCTTTGGTGGCACTTTTAATTTGTTTTTTATCTTTTTAGACAGGTCAATATGCATTATGATTTTATAAATACATCACAAAGGTTTCAGCGATGATTATTTCTTTTTCTAAAGTTTCTGGATATGAAAATGATGAATATCATTTCTATAATATTAAAAATCACATGAATTAAATAAACAATGGTATCTCTTGTTTAAAAGTAAAACAAAAATTTGGCAGATCAAATGATTTCTTTGATTCCTATTTAAATCGTATAAATCTATTTGCAAACATTCCATTGAGGCTGTGAATGAAATATTTGTAAAGGGCATTGTCTCTTGTAATCGAGTCCTCCTCCTATAATAGTCACCACATTTGACTCTAAAAGGTCTCTAGGGAGAAAGATTAATTAGATTTAAATTGTGTTACAGAAAAATGTACTTTACATAGTTGCACTCTAGAAAGCATTATGGTGTTTCTTTAATGTGTTTAAAAATTCAAAAATGTTTTTAAAAGCCACTTAAAAAGTCAAGCTAAAGGCAAGCTAATGGAAAATCGTGTCATCCTTCAAATTGATGTATGCTCAGTTTCATGAGGCCTTACTCGTTGTATGATGTTAGGCAGATGCAAAAGAAATCTTTGTAAATGATCACTGAAGTTTTTCAAACAGGCCATTAGAATCAACAGAAAACTAGAGAAAAAACTCTTGCTGTTCTGCCGTGAATCCAGATTAAAGAGACAAGAAATATAAACACATTGAAAAGTAAGATCATGCAGTACATTTCGCACTAGCAGTTTATGGATTGTCTGAATGTAATTTATTTTTACATTTTTCATTTTTTTCATTCTCTTCCTTTTCTATGTAAACACAGATCATTCAAAAGGTGTCTTATCAAACTTTTAAAAATCTCAAATATTGAAGAAATGAAAAATTCCACCTAAAATCTCGCTGTGATCTTCTGCTATCTAATATGTTGTTATAGAAAGGTTCTGAAAGTCTAGCACTGATAATGTTACTTAACTGGGTAATGAAATGTTTGCAAGAAAATAACCAATCTCAGAGAGCACCAAGGACTCCTCAGTTCTGAAATAGTTTGAGCAAGTTTGAATGTTTTCTTGCTATAAAAATGCCATGTAGGTCTTTCAAACTATTATTACAGAAGAAGACCATTGTTGCTTTCCTCCCCCACAGTTTTCCTTACCATCACATGAAAGCAATCAGTGAATGTGCTGCTTTCCAACATTCCAAGACAGACATGTCTCTCCTATATATACAAGAACTTAGACCCATGTTTGGGGAATAAATACTGTAGAAATAATGGATATCCACTTCAAGAATTCAAGAGCATCATGTGACTGAAGAATATAATCTTCTATTATTTGAAGCCTGTATCTAACTTTACAAATCTATTTTTTTTTCCTGACAGAATACCCTTATGTCAATAGAGGTAGATGTAAAATTAGAAGGCTTGGCAAATTTAGAAAAGATGATTGTCTGTGACTTTGATCCCAGATCTTGGGTGTAAAATATATTGTTTGGGGCACAGAGTATGCTCCTGTATGCTGCTCTTGGAGGCAGAAGGTGTCTGCCTCATCTGCACTTATGGATCAGGGAAATGCTATGAGCATAGTTTACTTAGACTCAGTAAGGCATTTGATAAAATAGACCACAGTTTACTTCCTGGTGGGAAAGACAGTCCCACCAGACGGATTCACAATAGGCTGACTAACCAACCATATTAACCATGCAATCCTTAATGAAACTACATTTACATGGAGTGCAGCATGCAATTGGGTACCTCAAGTTTCTGTCTTAGGCCCAATAGCCTTCAATATTTTCATAAATGATCTATATAAGGGGGTAGAAGGGGAACTCATTAAATTTGCAGACAACATCAAGCTAGGTGGACTAGCTAACACTTTGGAAGACAAACTCAAGATTCAGAAGGATCTTGATAGATGGTTGGACTGTATCAAACCAAAGTAAGGTCCTATACTTAGACAAGAAAAATCAAATGCACAGGTATAGAATAGGTGGTACTTGCTCAACGGTAATAACTGTGATAAGTATCTAGGCATTCTAATGGACCACTACCTAAGAATGAGCAGTGTGGTAAACTGCCAAAAAAGCTAATGCAGTCCTTGGCTGCATAAGCAGAAGGATAGTATCAAGATCACATGAAGTGATAGTGCCTCTTTATTCTGCACTGCACTGGTAAGGCCACACTTATCTGTGTTTAGCTCTGGTCACTACAATAAAAAAAAGATGCTGAAACCCAGAAAAAGTACAGAGAAGAGCAACAATGATGATAAAGGGTCTGGAGGCTAAACTGTACAATGAAAGGTTGAGAGAACTAGTTATATCATTAATGAAGAGAAGAATTAGGGGTAACATGATAGCAGACTTCCAATACTTGAGGAGCTCTCACAGAGAAGACATAATTGACCTGTTCTGCAAAGCAGCAGAGGGCAGGACAAGAATATCATTAAAAAGATATCCATCCTAGAACTAAGGAGAAATTTCCTAATAGGGAGAATAATTCATCATTGGAAAAGGCTTATCTCCAGAAACTGGTGTTCCATCACTGGAAGTTTTCAGGAAGAGATTGGGCAATGATTTGTCCTGAATTGTATAAGGTATTCTGTTCAAGCAAGAGATTGGATTAGAAGACCTCCAAAGTTCTTCCAACCTTGTTATTCTATCTCTTATTGAAAACACCAAATGTCCCAAAACATTCATATATCTGAGAATTCTTCTGGACCCCAGGTAGATCCCTGAAGTGAATTTAGAAAGTGAATTTATTTCATTTTCTAAATTCACTGTTCAAAAACTATTCATTGTTTCAAAATGGGTTGTTTGTGGTCACAACCCAATGCCCCTTATCAGGTATGTCAGAAAAACATATTATTGCATGTGATAGATAGAAAGCAGATCAAAAACTTATATGAGGAACTGAAAGAAAGAAGGTGATGAGAATTGAAAAGATTCTGTAATTTTGGCTTTGTTATCTATATAATCCATTGGTCTGTTTTATTATGACACATGTTTTACCTGTCTGCCTTTCTCTGAAATCTAGAATTTTAAGGGGAATGAGATTGTAAGTAGGTGTTTATATGTGTGCATATTTCTCTGAATATTTCCAATTTGCTTTCTGTGAAATTGGTTGCTACTTTTTATGGGGGGGAATACATAATTTGAATTCCTATCTTGTTCTGATTTTTATGGCCATGTATCTTGTGTCTGCACTTTATCAATATACTTCCTGGGAAATGAGTATTGAAGTAGAAAACAGTAGATTTGAAATACTGGAATTGTATTATGGAACTCACATCATATTATTGCCTTATATTTTTGACTTTGGGGCAGCTTGTTTTTCTTTTGGCCTTCAAAATGTGCATTTTGAGAAATTAATGTTTTGTAATTCATTGCTATAGCTATGTTGTGAATAGATAAGCCTTTATGTCAGCCATTTTGTGACACTACCCACAATATTATTTCAGCATTCCTCCTTATGGACTTTTACTTTAAAAAAGAAAAAAATGAACTTGTAATTAATAGATTTCATTATTAGAAAGGGTGGACTATGGAAAGAAGGAAATTATGTTATAACCTTAGAGAGAGAGGATAATATTTAATATAAATATAAATGTAACTGCTAAGAAAATCAGACGTCACTTTTTTATAACTTTTTTCCTTCTATTTTTTATTTCTGTTCTCTGTTTCTTTCTCTGTACTTTTTTCTACTTTTCACTTTTCTTTACATTCCTTATTTTTCTTGTTAATTTTTCTTTGCTTTTATTCTTTTAAAAAATTTATTTAACAAAAATTATACACAGCAAATATTATACAAGCCTCATCATCCTAAAAGTGGGGGAACTGTATAAGACGCAAAGACTTTTCCACCCACTTTTTTGGGGGAGGGTGGAAGTGCATTTTATACTCCGAAAAATACGGTATTTATAACTTTTGGGATGACTTGGGATAGATAAGATGCCATGGTAAACTTTCAACTAGTGGATTATGATAACAGTTTAACACAGATTTTTGAAACATTAATTTTGTTTTGTTTTAGTATTATTATTCTTTCTGTTAATTACTTTGTCACTAATATATAGAAGACAGATCAATAATTTGCAAATAGATTTAGTAGTTTATTTTTTTTGGGAGGGCCTGTTTCACAAGGGGTGGGAAATAATGTTGTAGTAATGTATTAATTGGTATTCAACTAAAGGTGTATAGGGAGGGGGCTTGATGCATCTTTTTTTAATGTTTTGATTGTTTGGGGGTTTTGCCTTTTTTGCCCTTTTGTATTCATTTGGATTTTATTTGGAGTTTTTTTATTTTGTATTTTAACCTTGAACAAAATAAAATATACAATAATTTAAAAAAGAATCTGAATTAATAGTCAAAGCAAATATGTAGTAGATAAGAGACAAAGAGATTCTTGTGGGAATGAAGGTACCTGAGATTGATGATGCCTGATGAGGCATTTGATGCCTCCCTTGGGCTCAGCCTGATCATCTCCTATAATTCCCCTGCCATTAATCAGCTAAATCCATTCTTTAAACTTTATTTGTTCTTTTTTTTTGAAAAAGGCTACTTTGGTTCCTAAGGCTAAATCAAGCGATTTGGTAGGTAATGTAAAGGAATGTAGACACAACCTTTGGGAAGAAATTAATCAGTTAAGGGATGAGAAATGGCTCCCAAATCTATGAAAACAGAAAGTATAGGAAAGAAACATATTCTTTTGGGGCAGAGTTTTATCTTGCTTAGCAACAATAATTGGGATTGGGAACTCTGTCACTAAGCAATGCAACCATAGGGCACAACATTAGGTGACCATGCCAACTTATTATGCAGTTGCATAATAATATTATGGATGTCTCAGTTGCTGTCATTAGGCAAATCCCATATAGTCACAGTTCCCCACAACCATGTGATTACTACTTGCAACTTCCTGCAAGCCTTTCCATTGACTTTTTTGGCTGGGAAAGGGCAATTAAGGTCACAAATGGCAATCACATGACAGCAGGATGTTGTCACATTGTAATTGCAAGCCAGTTGCCAATCACCTAAATTACAATCATGTTATTGTGGGGATGCTGTGATAGCTACAGCTGTTATAACTCAGGTCATCTAGGCAGAAGCAGGCATGATAGAGTCCTTATTGCTCTGTTAACTACTACAACAAACAACCCTATCAACACCTGATAAGGCTCCACCCCACATTTCCCTGAAGACAGCCATCCTCAGTCCACCAAACAAAAGTCAGTAAATAATAAAACCAAGTTGCAAAGGCAGAGAGGAAGTCCAAAGAGAAGGTGCAACTCACGGGGCAAGATCTAGTCAAGGTCCAAAGGGCAAGGCAAGTCCACAGGATAAGGCAAGTCCACAAGGCAAAAGGCAGTCTGCAAGGCAAAGACAAAGCACAAATAGAAACACAAGTCAAGGCTGAGTTTTTCCAAAGCTGGGGGAGGTAAGGCAAAGCAAACAATTGTTCCTGACAGACACAAACTCCTCCGGCTTCTCCTTAAGTCAGCCAATGCTAGGTCTTCCTTATGGGGAGGGGCAGGGAGACCTTTTCCCGAGCAGCCTCACCCCCTCCTTTGAGCTTGCATCTAGTCTACTCTCCGTACCCTGAGATTGAGTGGGAGAGGCAGATATTCCTCATCAGAGGGGATTTGCTGCCTCTCAGCACCACTCCCTTTCTGCAGATGATCCTCCCCTGTATCTGTAGGGCAGGCAGTTTTATGTCTGATCGACCACCTCCCCCAATGCCTGAGGGCCTGGGAAAGCATCATCCTCAGTCCCTGGATTCTCCAAATATTCCCAGGGGCACAGGCCATCCCAGTCAGGCAGTCCCAGTTCCAACTCCAACTCTGAACCGAGATCTAATAGTTCCATGACTGCAGCTATGAGGATCAGTCATAAGTATTTCTCATTTAGCGCCATTCTAACTTCAAATAGCCATTGAATGAGTGGATGTTAAATGAGAATTATCAGCAGATGAATTTGATTTTTAGAGATACTTTATGATACTTGTTCAAAATTATTACACATAATCAAGCTTCACAAAAGTATGGCAATATAACCCTATTTTCTGATAACATTTCTTAAATATTTATTACTGACAGATCAATCTGAATGGATGTTAAGAAAGCACTGACTTATATATATATATATATATTATATAAGATCAGATGTGAATATTCTCCAAAGTACTTCTAAAACAAATATGAGAAATTTTAAAAATTTAAATGCCTATGATATCTATAATAAACAGAACTTTAATTAATATTATTTCATACTATGTGACAAGGTTGTTGTCATATAGGTTGCTTTAAAGGTTTTCATATTTAAGGGCATGTTGTTTTAAATATAGGTTTCCCACTGCATGTAATATTTCTTTCTACAGTACATTAATGAACAGTTGAGCAATATTCATAAAGAATATTTCATTGATATGTTGAAAACATAAGATGGTCATTATACGTGATTATAATAAAGTATTTACCAGATTTTAAAAACAGTAAACCACACAATACTCACTTATTACATAAGAAAACATGTTTTTAATATGAAATTTTAGAAATCGGTATATGTGCAACTAATATTCAGAAAGTAAATGTTAATCAGGGCACAAATATCATTATTTGAAAAATTACTAATGGCACAATAATATGAAAATCACCATTGACTGATCATCAGTCACAATCACAATGCCTATGATCTGCTGTTCAAGTGTGGGGAAGTGTTATTTAAATTGACTTATGTGTAATACATTGAATTTTGATAGTACATTTGAATTTTGAACTAATGTCCATCTGGATTTTACTTCCTAAACCCATTGCTTTTTTGTTCTGTCTTCTGCATGTAGCCCTTCAGATATTTGAAGATAGTTATAAGTTTCCCCACAATTTCCCCTCTCCAGGTTAACATACTCAAGAACTTCAACAATTCTTCCTTAATTATTTTTTAACTCCTTCCAAGCTCCTTATATTCTTGATTGTTATGTTCTGGTCATGTTCCAGTTTGCAGTATTCTTTGTAAAACATGACACCCAGAACTGAATCCATTTTTCCCTTGGTGCACAATAGAAAGGAATAATGATTTCTCTAGAATCAAAATATAGGATACAAAGGAAGTACAGGTAGTCCTTATGCTTAGTGACTACCATTTCCCCATGAGAAAGATTCATTCAATTAATTTCAAAAACCCATCTAGATCCTCAGTCCACTTATAACTTTCCAAAAACAATACGTATTCCTGGTCACTAATCTTTGCTGTAATGCCATCCACACTCATTCAAGGACATCTAGCTTTCCATGTCCTCATTGGAAATTTGCATATTACATAACATACCTGCATGAAGTGCAGTAGGTTTAGCGAACCTAGGGAAGACCATGACCAAATATCTAAAGATTTTTACCAGTATTCAACTACTGCATGTGCCTTCTAGTCCACACTGCCATAGTCAGCTTGTTTCAGAATATAGGTAGTCATTCTATAAAAGGACAAAGGAAGAGAAGAACATAACAAGCTACTTTTTAAATGGAATGAATAAGAACTGTTAATGATTTTTTTTTTACCTTTTTCTTTATCACAATGTTTCAGAAGAAAAGTTTATTGATTTTTTTTTCTCTTTTTGGTAGATTTTACAATTTAAGAATGGCTCTTAAGCAAACAGAACTAACTACTAAAATCTTGGAAACTTCTTCATTTCAAATATGGATATTTTTTTTATAGGAACTTTTGGAGGCTCATCTTTTCTTAATAAGTTTTTAAACAAGAGATTTTTACACCAATATATTAAAGATTGAAAATTCTTTATTGTTAGATGTTAAGCTGATTGGTGAGCAGATAGTGGAAAATGTGTAAGATAGAAGACAAGGGGAAGGAGAATGCTTAAGATGTGATTTTGATGGTATTTTTTTTTTAATATATATATATAGGGTTTAATTTTTACAACTGACTTATTTTGGGTATAAGGTGTTACTATTTGATATATGTGAGGTATAAAGGAATGGGAAGATGGAATATTGTTTAACTTTTGGAGGACAGATAGAAAAATTTATGAATGTAATATTGGTATTTGGTTAAATAGAATTTAATTGTTATAATTGATATATTTTGGATATAAGTTATAATTTTAATAATGTTATTTGACAGATGTAAAGTAAATTGAAGAAATATTAATATTAGCAATGTTATTTGATTTAACATAACATAACATAACATAACATCAGAGTTGGAAGGGACCTTGGAGGCCTTCTAGTCCAACCCCCTGCCCAGGCAGGAAACCCTACACCATCTCAGTCAGATGGTTATCCAACATTTTCTTAAAAATTTCCAGTGTTGGAGCATTCACAACTTCTGAAGGCAAGTCGTTCCACTTATTAATTGTTCTAACTGTCAGGAAATTTCTCCTTAGTTCTAAGTTGCTTCTTTCCTTGATCAGTTTCCACCCATTGCTTCTTGTTCTACCCTCAGGTGCTCTGGAGAACAGCCCAACTCCCACTTCTCTGTGGCAGCCCCTGAGATATTGGAACACTGCTATCATGTCTCCCCTGGTCCTTCTTTTTGTTAAACTAGACATGCCCAGTTCCTGCAACCGTTCTTCATATGTTTTATCCTCCAGTCCCCTAATCATCTTTGTTGCTCTTCTCTGCACGCTTTCTAGAGTCTCAACATCTTTTTACATCGTGGCGACCAAAACTGGATGCAATATTCCAAGTGTGGCCTTACCAAGGCATTATAAAGTGGTACTAGCACTTCACGTGATCTTGATTCTATCCTCTGTTTATGCAGCCCAGAACTGTGTTGGCTTTTTAACAGCTGCTGCACACTGCTGGCTCATATCTAGATGGTTATCCACTAGGACTCCAAGATCCCTCTCACAGGTACTACTATTGAGCAAGGTACCACATATACGGTACTGGTGCATTTTGTTTTTGGCCTAAATGTAGAACCTTACTTTTTCACTGTTGAATTTCATTTTGTTAGATAGCGCCCAATGTTCAAGTCTGTCAAGATCTTTCTGTAACTTGAGCCTATCTTCTGGAGTGTTGGCTATTCCTGCCAGCTTGGTGTCATCTGCAAATTTGATGAGTTCCCATCTATCCCTCGTCCAAGTCATTGATGAAGATGTTGAAGAGTACTGGGCCTAAAACAGAGCCTTGGGGTACTCCACTGCATACTTCCTCCATGTGGATGTAGTTCCGTTGAGGACTACACGTTGAGTGCGGTTGGTCAGCCAGTTACGAATCCATCTGGTGGTGGTGCTGTCTAACCCACATTTTTCTACTTTATCTAGTAGTAGGTTATGGTCTACTTTATCAAATGCTTTACTGAAGTCCAAGTAAATTATATCAACAGCATTCCTCTGGTCTACTAATTTTGTCATTTTGTCAAAGAATGCGATAAGATTAGTCTGGCATGATCTGTTTTGACAAACCCATGTTGGCTTTTGGTTATTACTTTGTTTGCTTCTAGGTGTTCGGTGATTCGTTGCTTGATTATCTTTCGAGAATCTTCCCCGGTATTGAGGTCAGACTGATAGGTCTGTAGTTTCCTGGATCTGTTTTTTTTCCTTTTTTGAAGATGGGAACTACATCAGCTCTTTTCCAGTCCTCTGGCAGCTCCCCTGTGCTCCAGGATCTTTGAAAGATATAGTTCAGTGGTTCTGAGATCACGTCTGCCAGTTCCTTCAGAACCTTGGGGTGTAATCCATCCGGTCCTGGTGATTTGAACTCGTCTAGGGTAGACAGGTGTTCACTTACCATTTTCTTCCCTATTTTAACTTGTGTTTCTAATCTGTTTTTTGTAGTGCTGTTTATTTATGTAAGTGATATTAAAGATATGAGAAGATAGAATATTGTTTATTTTTGGAGATTGGATAAAAATTTAAGAATTTAAGCCGGAAATATGAATTATATTTGGGAGACTGTTTAAGGAAGAAAGGTATATTATAAAAGAATTTCTGATGAATACTGGAAGATGGAATATCGTTTTGGTCTTGATCGATGAAGATTGGATATTAAAAACTATAAGATTCTGAAGACTTCAGGAGTGGAATGGATTGATATATATTTGGTGTTAATTGATGAAGATCGGATATTAAAAACTATGTATTTTATTGATGAACTGGAAATACTAATTTAATTGGAAGATTCTGAAGGTTTTAGGAGTGGAATGTACTGATATATAATGGACTGGAAGAAGAATGTACTTTTTTGTTTCTGGAAGGGGAGTTAAGGTCTTAGAGAGAGGAGTGACTATGGATTATGACTTATGTTGTATTTTAATTTATGATTGTTAATCTTATACCCTGTACTTTGTTCTGGGAAGTCTCGGGGGATGGGAGGAGGGAAGGGGAGAGGGGAGATGAAGGATCAATGTAAAGGAATGATTGAAGATATGTAATTAAGAAATAGAAATAATTTGAAATGAAATCGGGGCTGCTCAGCTGCCATTTCAGAAGGGAATGGAAAGGGAGAGGAGAGAGTGAAGGAAGAAAGTAGGTAGGAAAGAGAGAGGTAGAAAAGGGGGAAAGGAGAGGAAGAAGAAATGGGAAAGAGAGAGGGTTAGAAAGGGTGGAAGAGAAGAGTAGGGAAGGAGGATAGGATGTAGAAAAGTGAAGGAGAGGAAGGATGAAGAAAGTAGAAGAAAGTAGAGAAGGGAGGAGGAAAGGTTTGTTAAGGAAGGAAGTGGTAGCTGGGCAGGTCCGAATAAGTAACAAATGAAAGTTAATGACTAGTGTTGAATAAGAGACTGTATATTGAATAGGTTGTTTGAAAATGGAAATAAAACTTTTTTACAAAAAAAAAAGAATATAGGTAGTCATTGTTGAATGAACACTTGTTCAGTGATTGTTCAAAATTATATCAGCACTAACTGAGAGGAACATATGATGGCTCCTCTTATTTGAAGCTCTCACAGCATCCCCAGAGCCATGTGATTGCAATTCAGGCACTTGGCAACTGGCTCACAATTAAGACATCACAGTGTACTAAGGTCATGTAAGCACCATTTGTGACCTTCAATGTCAGCTTCTGACAAGCAAAGTCAATGGGAAAACTGGCAGGAAGTTGCAAATGCAATCATATTACCACAGGATGCTGTTACTATGCAGGATTCATTAATAATGGTAACTGGGACTGTGCAAATGCCATTAGTCAACCTAGTCATGTGACATTGAGCTTTATGACATCATTTAATGACAGAGTTGTCAGTTCCAATTACCGTAGTTAAATGAGAACTACCTGTGGTTGATCTCAAGTGCTTCCTCAGAGCAATAATTGATTAGGGTACTCAGGGTTTGTTGATTGAAATGTTTTTGAGAAAAAGTGGGTGTCAAACTCGGTTTCATGGGTGTCAAACTCACAGTATCACATTGCCATTATGTGGCATATCGCAATGTTTTTTCCTTTGCGGAGCTGGGGTAGGCATGGCCTGTGTGTGACGCATCAGGCCTACGGGCCGCCAGTTTGACACCTCTGGTCTACATCATCTACATACAGTAAATTGCAATTTGTAATTGTAATTTCTGAGGATAGTGCTCTAATTTAGTTGTTTTGGCTACAACAGAATTAATATAGAGATGAAACAAAGAGGGAAAATATTGTACAACCTTATTGCACTCTTGAGAATTCTCATAAAAGTCATGTATTAACAATAGTAACTTTTCATCTACAAAAAGGTATTTCTCAATTTACTCCACAACCTTTTTCTGGCAATAAAACCAAATGCAAACCTAAAGCCAATGAATGTTGTTATATAATGCAGAACCTGGCTTGGACAAATATTTTTCAGTCAAAGGTTGCAGTATGAGGACAAGGACAAGAACAGAATGCCCAACTCTACAGCCTGACAAAATATGCTCTAAATCGATCCAGTCAGCCAATTTATTGCATAGTTGTTTAGCATAGAGGTTACTTATAAGCAATTAGTACTGATGAACTAATTGCTTATAATCATTAAAAGATTGTATTTTATCCATTTGGATTAGTATTTTGAAAAATGTAGCCAATGAATCAGTGTGGAACAAATGTTCAGAAAACATTGCCCTTAAAATGCTGGCCAATTCACTTTCTTGGCACCACAGGCAGTTACAAAGTACAGAAATGTAAATATAAAAACTCCTAGATAATTTTACACTCATATAACAGTTATTTATAAATCTAAATAAAAAACTGTCCTTACTTACATAGGATGAAGATTCTCAGCATTGTATCAAATTCTGGACTCAAAATAGTATATTGTAGCCCTTTTTAATCATTTATAACTTAGTAGTTGTAAGTATAAAGGAAGAAATTAGCACATGCTATGTCCCATCTCCTCAATCTCTAAAGTTAAAAATGTAAATATAGTATATTTGGCTAAAAGAAGTTACAGTCCTCCATGAAATCAGAATTCTTTACAACTTCTAGTCCTGTAAGTGATCTTAAACTCATTCAGTTGGAGTGATTACAGAACATTCCTCTTCATGGTTAAGTTGGAGTGTTAGGTTAAATACCAAACTACATAGCTTTATCTCCCTAAACATCTCCATATGGCTACCCTGTTGTTTTGAAATCAATTAAAAGAAGCCTTACTGCTTTCATTTTGTGGTCCCATCTTGTCACTTTTATTCCCTCATAAATATTCAAGAAAGCAATAGGAGACCAAGTGTCCCCCCCACCCACCCAAAGAGCTTAGTGTTTTAGTAGCTCCCTATTTTGGACTACTTGAATGTTTTAATTAGACCTGTTCTTCTTTGCTGTTATTCAAGCATCAGATCATGGTTCATGGTTTGACTAAATCAAATTCTCATAAATTTGGTCTGTCAGTACCAAGACCTCAATGGGGAATTGTTGAATGAAAGAATGCTTCAGAAAAGGAAATGACTATGAATAAATCTATTTATTATTGCTTAGAAACTGGCATGTGGGACAAAGCTACTATTGACCTCACAACTTTCCAAGCTGTAAATATAAGACAATGACAAGGAAGAAATCAGTTTTGTTTAATCTTTTCTGATAACTTTTTATATATCTGTGCTTTATAGCAATATGGCATGCATTTGGATGAATTATAAGCAAGCTCCAGAGTAAGTAAAACCATGTCATTAAAAACAATTTGGACATGGGCTTTAAAACCCATCATTCCTAAAAAAGAAAATAGGCAAAAGGATTTCCCCCCCCTTTGAATTACATAATTTTTTCACTGTCCCTGTATTGCAGCCCTAACCTTTTAACAATTGTCCACCCCTGTATACATGCAGAGAATATGTTCATGAAATATAGATGATGCATCATTAATGAACAATTTCATCATAAAGTTTCAATATCCTTGGTTATTTTTTCTGTTTCTAATAAGTTACAAGTGTTTGGATGGACTACATTACACTTTGGTCTGTAGCAATATTTATATTCACATGCAGGTATAAGCAAAAATAATGTCTACGACAAATTAGCTTATGTAAACATTATAGTCACAACCCATGAGAGTTAGTTGCATCAAAGTCTCCCTTTGAAAGCAGTGGAACTAAAGTGCTTGGTTAAACAAGTTAAGTCCCATTGATTTCATCTCCTCATTACATGTACTGCTGTGCTAAATATCCTTGACCTTATACAGGCTCTGTGGGTTGTATCTTTTGCATACGGTGGTTTTTCTAACAACCTTTCTAGCCTGCCAGGAGCTCAGAACATTCAAATGATTTACAATCTTGTCTTCTGTGCAAATTGGAATCCTAGTTTTAAAGATGGGCAAAACTATTAAAAATATTTTCTAATATTTATACTAAAATGCCGCCATGCTCCAGGAAACGATACAGACAGCATAGATCATTATTGTGAGAAATGGATAAAGATACTCTGATACGACTGGAGAAGAGCTTTTTAAAAATGATTTTATCCCTAACACAGAGCAAAGTGGGCTGATCAAGTTTGCTCAGCAGGACTTTTTGGAAGAAGATTTTGAGGTACATTTAGTATCAAACTAGAATCAGATAAGATGCAACACTATTTATTGATACAGGATAGATTTGCATAAAATGAAAAAGAATTCTTAGGATAAATGCAGAATTTATATTTCCTATACATGTTTACTGTTATAAAATAGATAAAATTCTTATTTGTAATTACACATTATTAGTAAGAAAGGAGCAGAAAGACTTACTGCAATTCTGTCTGTTCAACTTGATGTTACCTTGTTGATTAGCACCCAACTATTTATTACTTACCTTTATATATACTTAGAAGCAGGACCTGATCTAGTTGTTCAGACTGCTCAGGACAAGTGGTTGTTATTATTGCTGCTGCTGTGTTGTTATTGTTATAATTGCCACTTTGTTGTGTTTTTATGTTGTTCACTATATTGTGAGACCATTCTTTGTTTATTATTTTTTCTCCTGTTTTCATGATTCTGCTTTGTGCAATCCATAAGATAATATTTTCTGGTAATCAGATAGCGTTAGAAACATACAGGCCTTCCTGCTTGTGATTGATTCCATCCTGTAATCCAGGCAGTCTGATATCTAATTTGTTCTCTTTTTTTGTTTATGAGCATGACAGAAATATTATGGTTATTCATTGTGTCTGTTTTCTCATTCTTATTCTGGCCATGTTAAACAGTTCCACTTATTCTTTAATTATATAAACCAAGAAGTATTTATTTATTTCCTAATAATTGCATATGATTATTATCATGTCAGGAAGAAACTATAAATAGTATTAAGGAGGGTAGATCATATTGATATTATATCATCACCACTGCAATTCTGTCACTTCTATATAGTCTTTGATATTGATACTTGATGGACATTATTACATTGATAGATACTTGATGGACATTACCTTACAGATGACCCCCACCCTGTTAAAGACCTTGGAGTTTTCATATCAAATGATCTAAGTGCCAAAGCCCACTGCAACTACATAGCAAAAAAGGCTCTAAGAGTTGTAAACCTAATCTTGCATAGCTTCTTTTCCAAAAACGCTACACTACTAACCAGAGCATATAAAACATTTGCTAGACCAATTCTAGAATACAGCTCACCTGTCTGGAACCCTCACCACATTTCTGACATCAATACAATTGAACGTGTCCAGAAATATTTTACAAGAAGAGTTCTCCATTCCTCTGAAAACAACAAAATACCTGTTGTGTCTTGTCCGCTCTCACCACAGCCGGGGTCTGCTTATCTGCTCCTGAACACGGAGGAATGTATGCCTCCCGGCCCCAGTTCTGGCTCCATGCCCAGACAAACTGCAGAGGAGGGGGCACCTCCCGGTCCCAGCCCTGGCTCCATGCCCAAGCAGGCTGCAGAGGAGGGAGCATCCCCTGGCCCCAGCCCTGGCTCCATGCCCAGGCAAACGGAGCAGCTAGACCCTCCCTCCTCCACAGCATGTGAGCCTGAGGAAAGTTTACTTCCAACAACAGCTGATTGGAGTGACCCTCGCATCAGAAGATTGGATAGGCGGAGGCAACAGAAGAAAGGGAGGGGCAGGCCTTAATGAGTGCTGAGTCATGGAGCCACACCCCATGGCCTATATAAAGGATCTGCTTTCTGGCAGTCTCTGAGTCAGGCAAAGTCGAACTTATCTTGCTGAAGTCACTTACTGGTCTCCTGCCTGCTCTGAGGACTTTGCTAGGACTTTGGGCAGAGCTGCAGAGGCAAGCCTGATTCGGATTTCCCTGACCCGGCCGTCAGCGGAGGAGTGGGACACGACAATACCTTATCCCACCAGACTTGAAATCCTAGGCTTAGAAAACTTGGAACTCCGTCGCCTTCGACAAGACCTAAGTTTAACTCATAGAATCATCTATTGTAATGTCCTTCCTGTTAAAGACTACTTCAGCTTTAATTGCAATAATACAAGAGCAACCAATAGATTTAAACTTAATGTTAACCGCTTTAATCTAGATTGTAGAAAATATGACTTCTGTAACAGAATCATCAGTGCTTGGAACACTTTACCTGACTCTGTGGTCTCTTCCCATAATCCCAAAAGCTTTAACCAAAAACTTTCTAATATTGACCTCACCCCATTCCTAAGAGGACCATAAGGGCACAAACGTGCATAAGAGCACAAACGTGCCTACCGTTCCTGTCCTATTGTTTTTTTCTTCTTCTTATATATATATATATGCTTATACCTACTAATATTCACTCATATATATGTTTATATACTATATAATCTTCTGTATGATACCTATATATATTGTTGTGACAAAATAAATAAATAAAATAAATAAATAAATATAAAAGACACAGCGTTCTTGATAATGTGCAAGTTCATTCCCTACAAAAAGTGTAACTATTCTGAGTGTTAGAATAGAATAGAATAGAATTTTATTGGCCAAGTGTGATTGGACACACAAGGAATTTGTCTTGGTGCATATGCTCTCAGTGTACATAAAAGAAAAGATACGATCATCAAGGTACAACATTTACAACACAATTGATGATCAATATATCAATATGTCAATATGTTTCAATATGTCTTAGATTTTAAGAGAAGAGCTAATAATCAGCCCTTCCTATAGGATAAAGTTTACAATCCGACAGCATGTGAAATGTCTTCAAAAGCTGTATCAGTACCTAAACACAATCTTTCTGCAAAAAAGAACCTTTAACATCTCTCATATCGTAATATAGAATCAAGTTGTTACAACCATACTCTAGAAAAATCTCTTCTAAATTGTGGAGATATGTAAACTGTTAAACATTTTTTAGCTGGAGCACTGATTAATGTTGTGCCACTCACTTCAATGTGCACATTTAAGAGATGTTACGTTGTCCTACTCCCACATTTTCATTGTCTATAAGAACAGAATGAAGCTCTATACCAGGTGAGGTAACTATTGATAAAAGAGAATATTTGTAGCTCAGGGTTGAAATGAGGGACCCTTGGTGCTCGCTGAGTTTGGTTGTTTTCTTGCAAACGTTTCATTACCCAAACTACATAACTTCTTCAACATTAATGGTGATTCAAAATTTGGATAATGAAACATCTGCAAGAAAGTTTCCAAGCTCAGGAAGCACCAAGAACCCCTCATGAGGAAACTATGTCTGTCAAAGTCAGCACTTGCTCAGCAGTCATATATTTAACTGACTGAGTCACATATATAATCTAGGATTCTACTTGATTTTCCTCAATGGTAATTAAGATAACAAAGTTTTGATTCTTATCTCCTAAGATTTGCATACGGGAGCTAGTAGCTATAAACTTGTAGCACTTTTCTCCGGTTGCCAAAAGGTCACAAAGGAATTATGGAGAGTAGTTGTCCGTTGATTGCTGATAGTGATATAACCTTTTATAGTTCTGCCAAAGGTAAGATAGCTTCTTCCACAGGTCTTGCACCATTGATTTTACTAATGTAATTATATCCCTAATATGTTGAGCTTGGATTGACATAATATAAGTCAGTTTCATAGTCCTGTTAACACAAATCTCCTCCCACAAATTGTGAGTTCAGTGCAGAATTAGGTATTGTCACTTAAGTATGAGTTAAAAAGCTGGATGTTATCTATATTGGCCATATGACTCCTGTCTGTCAGGAATTTGTGAGCACTGTTCTGTACAATTACCAATATGACTGAGGTTGATTTACATATTGCCTATCTTACAGCAGGTTTATCATACATGAAAACGGCTTCTGTAAACAAAGGGCTGGGATACTTAAATCCCAGATTCAGAGCAGTTTAAGGGATAAATATCAGTCTTATATATACAGAAGCTGTTGCCCAGAATTATGTAGTCCAAAAGGCATAGTTCAAGCCAGTTCTAGTATTCCATTATGATCTAAAGACTCTCCATACTTTATTTTCCATCTCTGAATTAAACATCCTTAGACGGGATTGGGGATTGACTGGGAAAGTCATAACAAATAAATTGAGATTGTGATGCATGTCAATATCCCTTACTGCCTTCATCTTTACAGAGTCCATTGATCATTATGATTAAAGAAAGTCCTCCCGTATATACTAAGATCCCAAAAGCAGTTATTTGCAAACATTCCTTCTTACTGGTACTGCCTGTGTTCTATTTTTCCCACTGAATTTTATGAGGCATGAACAATTATATTTTTTAGGAACTGCTGAAGTCTTACTATTCTCCCAAACCTTTCCTGTATATCATAAACCACGTATTAATGGTCTTCATTTGTTTCTGCTTTCTTTCTTACACTCACTTTTAAATTGAATATATAATTTTGCACTGTTTTAATTTACTGTTTATATTTTGCTTTTTCATTGCTGATGTAAAACACTTATAGATTTGAAACAAAAGGAATTTTTATATTTTTATTGTTATCATCAGAAGCTGAGAAGAAATTATGTTCCATGTATTAGCCCTACAGAAGTTATATCTTGAGACCTAGAATAATATAATTTTTATAGTAGAAAAACAAACTGATCTGTTATTTGTTTTGAATATATTCAGTAAATCTGGCTATATTAAATTATGTATTAGTTTAATAAAGGCAGGAAGATTCTAGAAGCATATTGTGGTAGCATGCTTTTTAATAAATATTTACCTAGAATAGCTATACCTTATCAATAATCATTGATAAGGTCAATAATCAATAATCAATAATCATTGATAAGGTCATCAATAATATTTTCAACATAATCTAAATTATTTTTGATACATATTTACATAGAGGTAATAATTTGATGCAATTTATTATTATTAATTTCTGTTTTAGGAATATTGCATTAATTTCTCATAATTTGGAAGTAAAATTTAAGTCAATCAATTTACAATCTCAGCATATGAATGTATTGTCCAATATGTCCTAGAAAACTTGATCAGAGCCTCATTTCAAAGATAGTTTTGAGCTGTAACAATATTGTGCAATGCAGTATCGCTCTATCGCTCTTTCTCTCTCTCTCTCTCTCTCTCTCTCTTTCTCTCTCTCTCTCTATCTATTGTATTGTGCATTATTGACTGACATCTCAATTTTAGATACATTCCTTGGACTTGCATTTTGCTTTCATGTAAATGTTTATGGGACAGCCATTTTTTTAAAGGCAACTAATTTCTTTCCAATGACATAAATATAGGATGTAATTGTTTGTCTGATTGATTTCAGTGGGACTAAACTGGCTTTAATCCAAGAAGTTTGACTTAATTGGGTCGCAGCTTGGGCTGCTGTTTTTCTTATATGCAACTCTAAATTCCATGGGTGAAAGTGATTCAATCTGTTTATTTCACTAATGCAAGTCAATCCAATTTTGGCTAATTACCAACGTGAAGCTCTCCAAATGACAAGAATTGTGTACATATTCATAGCTCTATTAGGCAAAGAGACTGAGTGTAATAAGACTCCCTTCATGTCTTTCTTAGATCACAGCTTGCAAGCTTTTGTTCAGTGTTGACACAGTGCTGTCTATGATTGATTTTTGGCATAGTATAAGTTTTTATCTATTTGGACCCTCCATCACCCTCTTGCTCACATTCTTTGTTATTCCTCTACCTCCTCCACTTTTTGATCAAATTGTCCCACAAAAGAGAACCATTAAAAAAAATACAAATTTGGAATAGAAGGCTTCACTTTAGTCATACCAGACGATAGTAAATTTGCTTTATAATTTGATGATAGCAAAGAGATACTTCCATGAAAAAATATTACAAAGAAAAAATAATAATATGAGAATGTTGACATACTGTAAGAATTGAATTTACTTACTTTAGAGAACTAAACTTTTTTTTATCATGTCATAATAGGTACTACGGTTGATTATCTAACTTATGGAGGTGAAATCCCTGAATTTTTACATTTTGCTTAAATCTCTGCAAGGATAAAGTAACAAAGAGTCTTGGACTTTAAGAGAGCTAATTTCAATAAACTTAGAGAGAGCTTGAGAAAGATTCCATGGATGAGAATCCTCAGGGGGAAAACAACTCAAGAAGCTTGGGAAATTTTGAAAAGTGAGCCTGGTGTCTCATGGGTCTCTTTGGACAGCTTTCTGGGAGTGATGGTTTCCCGACGGCGGTTGACGTCGTAATGAGGGCGACGACTGCGGGGATGACCCTCTACCTCCACATAAACATTGAATCATCTGGCCCTTCCTCCACCACCTGGGCCGTTGTCTACCTTTTTTGTCATCAAGGATTCCTTTCAGCCGGTTTCTGTCCCGTGTATTATATCATCTTTTTGAACAACTTGACCGACCAGGACTGCTTTTCCACCATTTCTCGTGATTTCTATGATATGATATATTCGTGGACGCAACCCTTTGGTTTACCAGACTTTTGTTATGCGAACATTTACAGCGGTCGACCTTCTTGCCCAGTGAGATTCCTCTCTCGCGCGGGTTTGGCCCTCCACATTATCGAGGGCCCATCTTGAGGACGGGTTTTGGAACCCCGAGAGGTGGCATGCTAAAAATAGGAGACTTAGGGGATTTTAAATTAATTGTTTTAACCAATTTTTTAAGGGGAGTTTTAATGGGAATTTTAAGGGGAGGGTGGAGATTGACGGGTTGGGGTTGGGGGGAGGGGAAGAATGGGGGGGAAACCTGTCGGGGAGGGAGCCAAGTCCAATGTGCGCTTGCGGCGTTAAGTCAGGTCCGAGGGTGGTGGGGGAGAGTTTCGTTCCAGCTTATCAGGGTTGTGCTATTGACACGGTAAGTGAGAGAGGCAGATATGGCAGAAGGGGGGGGCGCATCAGGTTTTGGGAGTACGGCCTCGCTATTTGAGAGCTATCCAGCCCCCCTGCTTTTTCCCGTTCCCCGGATGGCCAGAGTACTCGGGACTTGGGCCTCCGGCTGATGTTATGTAATGCAAGGTCCATGGTTAACAAAGCCCCCCTGATCTCAGATCTAATTCAGGAGGGGACCACAGATGTTATGGGCATTACGGAGACCTGGTTGGGCACGGAAGGGGGGGTTGCCCTAGTGGAGATGTGCCCACCAGGTTTCCGAGCATTCCATCAGTCGAGGGCCCAAGGTAGGGGTGGCAGGGAGGCGGTTATTATTAAAGAAAGCCTGGAACCGAGGGAGACCACTGTGCCTCAGATAGCTGGTTGTGAATCCCTCTATGTGAAGTGGGGCCGTAGGACTCAGGTGGGCTTGTTGATCACGTACCTGGCTCCTTGCTGCATGACAACAGCCCTGCCCGAGCTGTTGGAGTTGCTGGCCGGGTTGGCAGTTGAAACCTCTAGACTGTTGGTCATGGGGGATTTCAACTTGCAATCAACTGGCGTGGCATCCTCGACGGCCTGGGAGTTCATGGCTTCCATGACGGCCATGGACCTGACTCAATTAGTGGACGGCCCTACCCACATCGAGGGAGGCACTCTAAATCTGATTTTTGTCTCTGACCAGTGGGTGAATGATCTGATTTTAAACGATTTAGCTATCGAGCCTTTGTCATGGTCGGATCATTCTCTCCTTCGTCTGGACTTTTGGACCGCTACTCACCACTGCAGGGAGACAGAACCAATGCGTTGGTTCCGTCCCAGGCACCTGATGGACCCAGAGAGGTTCCTGATGGAGCTTGGGCCGTTACCCGAGAATCTGGCCTGCGGCACGACTGAAGAACTAGTCGCGGCCTGGGAACAGGCCGCGGCTGGAGCTTTGGACCGTGTTGTGCCTTTGCGGCCTCTGACCCGGCGCAGGTCTCAACCGGCTCCTTGGTTCTCCGAGGAGCTGAGGGAGATGAAACGCCAGAGAAGACACCTAGAGAGTGCCTGGAGATCCAGCCATTCTGAGGCTGACCGGACACTAATTAGGTCCTATAGTAGGACCTACCTAGTGGCATTGAGGGATGCGAAACATTCTTACGTTTCCTCCCTCATTGCGTCGGCAGATAACCGCCCAGCCGCCCTGTTTCGGGTGACCCGCTCTCTCCTTCAACAGGAGGGGCGGGAGGACCCATTACAAGGGCGTGCCGAGGAGTTTAACGGTTATCTATACGATAAAATCATTCAGCTTCGGAATGGATTGGATCAAAATTGGGTAGATCCAGGCGAGAGTTTCGAGACCTGTCTTGTTGAGACTGTTTGGGATAGTTTTGACCCTGTGACTCCCGAGGACATGGACAAGATGCTAGGAAGGTTGAATGCCACCACATGTTTACTGGACCCGTGCCCCTCCTGGTTGGTGCTGGCCACGCAGGAGGTGACACGAGGCTGGCTCCGGGGAATTACAAATGCTTCTTTGCGGGAGGGGGTCTTTCCTGCTGCCTTGAAAGAGGCAGTGGTGAGACCTCTTCTCAAGAAGCCTTCCCTGGACCCAGCTGTTTTAGGAAATTACCGTCCAGTCTCCAACCTTCATTTTACGGAGAAGGTTGTAGAGAGTGCGATGGCACGTCAATTACCCCAGTACCTGGATGAAACTGTCTATCTAGACCCATTCCAGTCTGGCTTCCGGCCCAGATACAGTACTGAGACGGCTTTGGTCGCGTTGGTGGATGATCTCTGGAGGGCCAGGGATAAGGGTTACTCCTCTGCCCTGGTCCTATTAGACCTCTCACCGGCTTTCGATACCATCAACCATGGTATCCTGCTGCGCCGGTTGGAGGGTTTGGGAGTGGGGGACACCGTTTATCGGTGGTTCTCCTCCTACCTCTCTGACCGGATGCAGATGGTGTTGACAGGGGGGCAGAGATCGACCCCAAGGTGCCTCATGTGTGGGGTGCCGCAGGGATCGATTCTCTCGCCCCTCCTGTTCAACATCTATATGAAGCCGCTGGGTGAGATCATCAGTGGTTTTGGGGTGAGGTACCAACTGTACGCTGATGACACGCAGCTGTACTTTTCCACCCCGGGCCACCCCAACGAAGCTGTCGAAGTGCTGTCCCGGTGTTTGGAAGCCGTACGGGTCTGGATGGGGAGAAACAGGCTCAAGCTTAATCCCTCCAAGACGGAGTGGCTGTGGATGCCGGCACCCCAGTACAGTCAGCCGCAGATGCGGCTGACTGTTGGGGGCGAGTCATTGGCCCCGATGGAAAGGGTGCGCAACTTGGGCGTGCTCCTGGATGGACGGTTGTCCTTTGAAGACCATTTGACGACCGTCTCCAGGAGAGCTTTTTATCAGGTTTGCCTGATCCGCCAGTTGCACCCCTTCCTGGACCGGGATGCCCTATGCACAGTCACTCATGCTCTCGTTACTTCTCGCTTGGACTATTGCAATGCTCTCTACATGGGGCTCCCCTTGAAGAGTACCCGGAGACTCCAGTTAGTCCAGAATGCAGCTGCGCGGGTTATTGAGGGAGCAGTTCGAAGCTCCCATGTAACATCTATCCTGCGCAGACTGCACTGGCTACCTGTCGTCTTCCGGGTGCGCTTCAAGGTATTGGTTACTACCTTTAAAGCGCTCCCGGGATACTTACGGGACCATCTACTGCCGTCCTCTATCTCCCAACGAGCGGTACGTTCTCACAGAGAGGGACTCCTCAGGGTGCCGTCAGCCAAACAATGTCGACTGGCGGCCCCCAGGGGGAGGGCCTTCTCTGTGGGGGCTCCTACCCTGTGGAATGAACTTCACCCTGGACTTTGACAACTATCTGACCTTAGGACCTTTCGCCGCGAACTTAAAACCTATTTATTCCGCCTTGCTGGACTGGCTTGATTTTTAAAATTTTTAATTTGATTTTATGGGTTTGAAATTTCTGTCAATTTTATAGGGCGTTATTATATTTTAAATTTGGCCATTTGAATAAGTTTTTTAAGGGTTGTTTTTTAGTATTGTATGTATCGTTTCTTTTGTATTTTATTTTGGCTGTTCACCGCCCTGAGTCCTTCGGGAGAACAAATACAAATTAAAATATTATTATTATTATTATTATTATTATTATTATTATTATTATTATTATTATTATTATTATTATTATTATTATTATTATTATTATAAAAGTGCAGTCTAGCACAATACCAATGAAGAAGAAAAATAATAGATCTCAAAAGAAACCAGCATGGATGCATAAAGAACTATCTGACAAATTGAAAGACAAAAAGGACGAATATAAAAAGTGGAAAGAGGAGTAAATAACTAAGGCAGAATATCAGCAAATAGCCCGAGCCTGTAAAGATGAAGTGAGGAAAGCTAAGGTTCACAATGAACAAAGGCTAGCGACAAAAGTAAAAAATAACAAAAAAAGCTTCTTCCAACAAATTAAAAACAAGAAAAAAGTCAAAGAAACAATTAGCCCATTGCTGGGGGAAAGTGGCAAGAAGATGACAAGCAACAGGGAGAAAGCAGATCTACTTAACTCATTTTTTGCATCTGTCTTTACACAAAAGGAAAAAAATCCAACCAATCAAAAACAGCACCACAAAAAACAGATTAGAAACACAAGTTAAAATAGGGAAGAAAATGGTAAGTGAACACCTGTCTACCCTAGATGAGTTCAAATCACCAGGACCGGATGGATTACACCCCAAAGTTCTGAAGGAACTGGCAGACGTGATCTCAGAACCACTGAACTATATCTTTCAAAGATCCTGGAGCACAGGGGAGCTGCCAGAGGACTGGAAAAGAGCTGATGTAGTTCCCATCTTCAAAAAAGGAAAAAAAAAACAGATCCAGGAAACTACAGACCTATCAGCCTGACCTCAATACCGGGGAAGATTCTGGAAAAGATAATCAAGCAACGAATCACCGAACACCTAGAAGCAAACAAAGTAATAACCAAAAGCCAACATGGGTTTGTCAAAAATAGATCATGCCAAACTAATCTTATTGCATTCTTTGACAAAGTGACAAAATTAGTAGACCAGAGGAATGCTGTCAATATAATTTACTTGGACTTCAGTAAAGCATTTGATAAAGTAGACCATAATCTATTACTAGATAAAATAGAAAAATGTGGGTTAGACAGCACCACCACCAGATGGATTCGTAACTGGCTGACTAACCGCACTCAACATGTAGTCCTCAATGGAACTACATCCACATGGAGGGAAGTATGCAGTGGAGTACCCCAAGGCTCTGTTTTAGGCCCAGTGCTCTTCAACATCTTCATCAATGACTTGGACGACAGGATAGATGGGGAACTCATCAAATTTGCAGATGACACCAAGCTGGCAGGAATAGCCAACACTCCAGAAGATAGGCTCAAGTTACAGAAAGATCTTGACAGACTTGAACATTGGGCACTATCTAACAAAATGAAATTCAACAGTGAAAAAAGTAAGGTTCTACATTTAGGCAAAAAAACCAAAATGCACAGTTACCGTATATGTGGTACCTTGCTCAACAGTAGTACCTGTGAGAGGGATCTTGGAGTCCTAGTGGATAACCATTTAGATATGAGCCAGCAGTGTGGAGCAGCTGCTAAAAAAGCCAACACAGTTCTGGGCTGCATAAACAGAGGGATAGAATCAAGATCACGTGAAGTGTTAATACCACTTGGTAAGGCCACACTTGGAATATTGCATTCAATTTTGGTCGCCACGATGTAAAAAAGATGTTGAGAATCTAGAAAGAGTGCAGAGAAGAGCAACAAAGATGATTAGGCGACTGGAGGCTAAAACATATGAAGAACGGTTGCAGGAACTCGGTATGTCTAGTTTAATAAAAAGAAGGACTAGGAGAGACATGATAGCAGTGTTCCAATATCTTAGGGGTTGCCACAAAGAAGAGGGAGTTGGGCTGTTCTCCAAAGCACCTGAGGGTAGAACAAGAAGCAATGAGTGGAAACTAATCAAGGAAAGAAGCAACTTAGAACTAAGGAGAAATTTCCTGACAGTTAGAATAATTAATAAGTGGAACGACTTGCCTGCAAAAGTTGTGAATGCTCCAACACTTGAAATTTTTAAGAAAATGTTGGATAACCATCCATCTGAGATGGTGTAGGGTTTCCTGCCTGGGCAGGGGGTTGGACTAGAAGGCCTCCAAGGTCTCGTCCAACTCTGTTATTATATTATATATTATAAATTTACAATTAAAGGTTTTTTTAACTTTCTTTCTTTCTTTCTTTCTTTCTTTCTTTCTTTCTTTCTTTCTTTCTTTCTTTCTTTCTTTCTTTCTTTCTTTCTTTCTGAAACCACCAGAGATTTTCATTCACATTTGAATGAAACTGCATAAATATACCATAAAGTTCCGGAATCTCTAGATATTTATGTATCCTATAAAAAGGCTAACCTTTTCAGAGAGTACAGTTGATGTAGTTTAACTTGGGGTTGGCAAAGATGAAAAACACCATGCAAGAATCTTTGAAGTACTTCAGATTCTCCAACATAGCATCAAATGCCCTTTTAAACATGTAATTAAAAAGGGCTTGGCAGAACTGCCTATCCTTATGTTTATCCTTAGAGATGGTCCTGTCTTTAATACAGATACTTAGATATATATAGCATATGCCTGCATTAATCTGATATTGGTAATGCGTCTCTGACATTGTAAGGCTTGGATACAGCTTAGATGCCAAGCAGCTTAATTATCAATTCAATTTCATTTTCAGAGAAATCTTTGAAAAATGAACTTATTTTGTAGTTCTTTAGAGCTTTGAGACTAACAGTTTTCAGTTGCTGAGAGCCATTACCTTATCTGGCTACCTACAAGCAATTTTTTTAACCAATTTTCCCCTTCCTTTCACAAGGCAAAATGCCATGATGTGTTACCACTTTCCACTCTGTTCTCTTTAGTCTTTCTGATTAGCATTGTTGTCATTTCCCCCCTTTCCGTGTGATAGGCAGTTGATGTTCATTTTTTTAGCTTGCTCTGCCTATGTATATGGCAGGGCACAATGAAGGTAGGAGCAAAATAGCTGGTGGCTGTCAGTTTTTCTGCCTTTCACTGACTAGCTAGACACTACTATCTAGCAATATGGGAGGATAGAATGCCAACAATAGTGACATTTACAAAGCAGGACAAATTACAGAAGAGTTTATGAAACACAAAACTGGCAGCTGGCAGAAATGTTAACAGGACCAAACATGATTAAAATTTTGTATCTTATAAATAGAAATTTATTGATTTTATTTCATACAATGTCAATTTTACTACTAAATTTTTCTCTTAATTTTGGGGAGAAATCTTCAACTTCATTTGTATTAGAGCATGCTTATCATTATTATTTTAAGACCAAAACTCTGTTTAATATAGATGAAAGACATAAAGTCTATCTTTGTTTTTATTAGTTTTTACAACTAACACACTGACTGTACTCCAATGGCTGATGCTTTGTGTTCAATTAGAATGCCAAAGGAGTATTAAAAATGCCAAAGATATTCATGCTGTCAGGTTTCACTATAATCTAAGCACTTTTGTGCCGATTTTACTTTGTAATTCATCCAGCAGCAATGAAGTCATAGTGGGGAAGGAATATCTAATCAATTCTATTCTAGCAACATCGACATGGTAGCTCAGATATATAATGAACAGTGGTGACAGACATTCTTCTGTTTGTTATAGAACCACTAAGACTTCACAAAACTAACATATTGCATAAAAACATGTGAACATGCAAACATTTTAAAAACTCCCAGGTGATATTTCTTTAGAGCCCAAACAAATTGAGACTTAGAAGTAGTACATAGAAACCAGATTGTGAAATAACCCTGTAGAAACAGCTGCACTAAACATTTCTTGGAGTTTCCTTATTAAACAGTGCTATTAAGAGCAACTAGAAATGCTAAATAATATAAGTCCTATAAGTAGGTAACATCTCATTTGTACCTATATAATACCTATATACCTATATACTGTAATACCTGTATAATAATATATACTTTTATACCTATCTGGCCAACTCAAATGAAAACACATTAGGTTCTACTGTAGAAAAATATTAACATTGGATTAATATTAACATTGAACCCAAATTATTCATACAATATTAGAGCAGGTTTACTACCTTTTAAACAAAGATGCTACAGATAGAAATTCAACTTGAATAGAAAACAGAGGAAGAGAGCAGAGAGATTTAAACTACCTATATAGCAACTAATGTGTACGATGTAGAAACGATAACAACTAATTTATAAGTTCATAAATTAGCATAAATTTGCATGGAGAAAAAATGGATTTTTCCCCTTTTTTTCTATTTCCAGAGTGAAAGGAAACGGTAATACTAAACCTCCATCATGATATTTGTATTATTGATGATTGATTGATTAATCTCTAAGGCTACCCACTATTTACTAAATCTGCACTATTAATCTTCTCATCGTTCCCATCACCCATCTCCTTCCACTTAATGACTCTAACTTGTTGCTTGTATCCTTACGATTTATACTGATATTGTTTCCTGATTGCTTATTTGTAGCCTATGACTATCATTAAGTGTTGTATCATAAAGTATTACATTTTTGCCCTATGACTATCATTAAGTGTTGTAAGTGTTGTACCTTGATGAAGGTATCTTTTCTTTTATGTACACTGAGAGCATATGCACAAAGACAAATTCCTTGTGTGTCCAATCACACTTGGCCAATAAAAATTCAATTCTATTCTATTCTATTCTATTCTATTCTATTCTATTCTATTCTATTCTATTCTATTCTATTCTATTCTATTCTAACCAAAGAACTTGAGGCAGCTTGCAAAGGTTAAAAACAGTAAGAACCCCAAATAAGCATCAAAAGTCAACCATTTGTGTAGTAATATAAGAAAAACTTGTCATTTTAATTGTCCAAATTTAAGGAAGATTAGTATACCACTTCATAAATAAAAACAACATTTTTTTTATGGTTAATTTCCAGTGTTATGATGTTGTAATATAACTCAGAAAGTAAAGGTGATTAAACACCTAGGTATCTATTTTCACTCTTCTTTGTCCTGGAAAGTTCAATCCTCTAATCTTATGCTCTATGCACAAGAAAAACTTTAACAAAGTAGCTGTTAAATATTGTGTTCATCTCCAAGCAAGTATTATGTGATCACATTTTGTGGATGTGAGGGTATTATCATCTTCATTTTGTCATGATCAGATCACTTCCTGGTTCAGTTGTAATTGACTGCTGTGGGGCTGGACCATTTGGAAGGCCGACCCTAGGTTTCTTGTTACTCCAATTTGTTCCAGTAATTGCTTGGGGATCATTCAAATCCAAAAAGTGCCCACTAACCAGTAGTCTTTTCCTTTTTGGAAAAGGTGGTTGAAATGGTAGTTCGGTATCAATTACGGAGTAACCTATGGAAGTGGATTATTTGAACTGTTATTAGTCAGGGTTAAGGCACAGACATGGAACAGATAGCATTGGCTACTGTATCATCCTTTTAGACCTCTCAGTGACTTTTGAAACCATTGACTATGGTATTCTTCTGGACCAGCTATGTGGGTTGGGAAATAGAAGCACAGGTTTCCATTCCTTCCTCAGCAGCCATATCAGTTGATTGGGTAGAAAACATCAGTATAGTCCTGCTGTCTTGACATAAATCAGTTCTCTCTCCTCTGTTATTTGACATTTATAACTTCAGTTTCTGGAGAGGTAATACAGAGGCTCAAGTCTAAAGTCTTCAGTATGCAGAAGATACACAGTCATATACTTCCCAAAATCCCCAAAGCTTTAACCAAAAACTATCTACTATTGACCTCACCCCATTCCTAAGAGGTCTGCAAGGGGCGTGCATAAGAGCACCAGCGTGCCTACCGTTCCTGTCCCAATGACCCCTTTGATTGTATCCAATTCATATAGTTATTTTATACTTATGCTTATATATATATGCTTATATATCGTATAGTTATTTCATGCTTATTTTTATATATACTGTTGTGACAAATAAATAAATAAATAAAAATAAATAAATAAATTCTGTGTCCCTATTTGTCAAAGTCTTATCGCAATGCCAGGAAGCAGTTGATCTGGGTGAGACAGAACAAGTTCAAATTGAACCCTAATAAGATGGAACCATTGTTGGTACATCATCCCTTTAGGCCCTTAGGTTGTCTTTGGATGAAACTGCATTGCCATTGAATAACCAAATTCACAGCTTTGGGGTTCTGCTGGACTTGTTATTTTTACTTGATCTGTAGTTAGAGGTTGTATCCAGGATAGATTTTGTCCAGTGTCTTCCCTTGAAGGTAGAGCAGACTAGGAAGCCAGTATGAATGCGAAAAATACTTTTATTTTACAATGACACAGGGGTGAAATGCTCCCGGTTCGCACCGGATTGCCCGATCTGCTAGCAATGGAGAACCAGTAGCAAAAATCCCTGCCCCCCCCCATGCCCAGCTGAGGCGTGTGATCATCAGAGATTTTTTTTTTTACTTTTAAAAGCATTTTAAAAGCTGAGTTGCCTAATCACCAGAACCCTTTTAAAACATTTTTTACAACCTCTTCGGCTGAAGAGGTTGTAGAAAAAATTCTTTTAAAAGTTAAAAAAAAAAGTTGGCCACACCCATCCAGTCACATTACCCCTCCCACCAAGTGAGACACACAGAACCGGTAGTAACAAATTTTACATTTTACCCCTGCAATGACACCTTGCAAATTGGAATAAGTTTCTCTCCTTCTTCCCTTTTTCTTCATGAGAACTAGGTAAAAAGGTAAAGGTTCCCCTCGCACATACGTGCTAGTCGTTGCCGACTCTAGGGGGCGGTACTCATCTCCGTTTCAAAGCCAAAGAGCCAGCGCTTTCTGAAGACATCTCCATGGTCATGTGGCCGGCATGACTCAACGCCAAAGGTGCACGGAACACTGTTACCTTCCCACCGAAGGTGATCCCTATTTTTTCTACTTGCATTTTTACGTGCTTTCGAAACTGCTAGGCTGGCAGAAGCTGGGACAAGTAACGGGAGCTCACCCTGTGTTGTGACTCCGGCTCCCGAGCCTGTCCTCATGGAGGAAGATGACTCTGAAAGTGAAGGGGAGGAGCTGACAAGGCCTCCTTCTCCAGGACCCTCCTTTCTGGCAATGCCTCAGGTTCCAGCTGAAGGGCCTCCCTCTCCAGGACCCTCTTTCTGGCAACGCCTCAGATTCCAGCTGAAGGCCAGGAGGAGGGCATGTCAGAGCACCCACTTATAGGGAGTGATGAAGATCAATCTTGGATTGATCCCAGGCAGCGTCGGAGGGAGAGGCAGCGCAGCAAAGGAAGAGGCGTGGAAGGGCCAGAGATTGCTGAGTCACTGAGCTATGCCCCACAGGGGATAAAAATGGGTGGGATTGCTCTGCAGGCTCTGTGATGGACAAAAACTGCATATCATGAGTTTCAGATGGAATATTTTTCGGAATTAAGGCTTGGATTTTGTGAATGACTTCTGACTACTCTTTGAACTCCTGGTTGCCCCAGCAATGGATTACAGATATGTTGACTCCTGTTTCTAGAGGTGATAAGAAACTTGGCAGGCATTTGGAAAGTACCTGCCAGAACTTTTATCTGCTAAAGGTATTCAGGTCGGCTTGTAAAACTAAATTACTGGTAGACGTCGTTTGCTCGTGTGTCATCCTATGTGAGGTGGGGGGGACCCAACACCCTGTTACACAGCAGCACTAGGTATTCGAACCGCTGAGCTGCCAACCTTTTGATCAACAAGCTCAACATCCTAGCCCCTGAGCCACCGCGTCCCTTCATGGGAACTAGGGAGGGTCAAAACTGAGAATCTTTCTCAAATTACATTTTTGCTCTGGACTCAGATTTCATTTATCTAACCATTTCCTTGTTTGTAGCTTGGTAACTCTTCAAGATAGCCTAGACAAGAAACATGATCAGAATGATCAGCACTATTTTTTTCTTCCATTCAGTTATGTCTGTTTCTCGGAGTTTGCTTGGATAAGTCCTTGCAGTTTTCTTGGCAAAGTTTTTCAGAAGAGGTTTGCCATTATCTCCTTCTTATAGCTGAAGGAAAATAACTGGCCCAAAGTAACACAGCTGGCTTGATTCCCAAGATTGGACTGGAACTCCTGGTTGCCCAGTTTCTAGGCCAACCCCTTAACTACTACTATAAAGGCTCTTATTTTTCTTGTAACGATTACATTAAAAAGAATCCTGTAAGAGTGAAAGTTTTTCTCCTTTTAGTTTCTAGAAAATTAGTGAGGCTCCCTTATGAAATGCTTCCCTTGCTTTTCCCCACCTGCAGGCTGAATTGCCTCTTTTCAAATTGAAGGTTGTAGACCTTCCTCTGTCTCCCAGGGTCATTCCCATATACTATCATTTTGTTCTTCCTTTTGTTCCTCAAAGTTATTCCTACTTCCCGTTATATCCAACTTTAGCTGATATTCCAATACAACTTTCTTAGTTGGAAAGGAGGATATGACAACAATAGGAGATTGATTCTCTCACCACCACATGTTTTAGATTGGAAAACATTCTACACCTTTACGCCATAAGCACCAGTTGATACAAAATGTGGCAGCAAACCAGCTCCTGGTGGGCACATATTACACCTATCTTGTGTATATTGACTTGGCTTCCTATTAGCTTCAAGGTACAGCTATTGCTTGTTTAAATCTGTAAAGCCCTATATGGCTTGATCCTGGGTTACTTGCAAGGCTGCATCTCTCCACTGGAGTCAGTCCAACAAATTCAATCATGCAAAAAGAAGAAGCTAGTTGTCCACCATTTCCAGGAGGTCAAGAAGGCCAAAACATTCACACAATGTGTTTCAGTACTGAGAACCTAGGAGGACACTACCACTGGTACTTATAGACACTTCCGCACTAAAAGATATAGGGCAGGAGAGTCAATAATGTCCTTTTTCTGGAATGTTTATGTACAAACACATTCAAACTGAATGTGAAACAGTTACATGTCTTTTTAACATGCTGTATCTATTATCTTTGGAGGAAACACTAATCTTTCTTCTAATCATAAATTACTAAGACTAAGGCATGTATGTGTTCCCTATTAAATGACCAAGAGCAAAAGGGACCAAGATCTCTAAGAAGATTGCTAAATTCTGTGCCATACAATAGTGGTTAGAAGCCATTGGGTCTGAACTTGATATAGGTATTTGATAAAGGTACTGGAATAAACTTACTTTTTTATACTGGATATTTTAACATTGTTTTCTTCCTTATCTTTTTAACTTGTGACTATAAATTCTTTAATAAAGTGTTAGTCTCCTTGAGAGCCATCAGTGTTGGAAGATTTGATATGAGTCAATCAATTTTTAAAACATCATTCTTATGTCCAAAAGTAAATGCCTTTTTTGAGAATGGAGCCTATCTGATAACAAATTAAAATATAATAAAATATAATTTTAATAAAATTAGCCAAAATTAGTGGTTAGGCTAATGAATAAAAAAATGAATGACTAGAAATGTGCCACTCTTACTAAACGTAGGCAACCAGGAGTTCCAGTCCAATCTTAGGAATCTTAGGCATCAGCTGAATGCTGGATTTAAAAAGGGTAATTTTATTTTTTATGACTCTCTCATACAAAGGAAACCCATTTATTTATCATAATAATAGTTTGCAAACAGTCTGTTCTAATCAGGGCAGAAGACTCTATTGAATTCCTCAATAATTAGTTTATAATTTGCATATACTGCAGAGTGTGTGTGAGTCCCAAAAGACAGTCAAAAACATGAAATGATGGAAGTCTTACATAAGAAAAAGATAAAATATTCATAGTTCATTGATTAGTGCACACTGAATCGGTCTTAATCAGTTTGTTATGACATTTACATAGTGAGTTTGCCTCTGAATAAAAGAGGCCAAATGCTCATGAGTTGTTGTGGATAAGTGAATAAATTAGCTGTTAATTACTAATACTGACATTATTGCAAGTACCTGTTTTTTTCTACTTCAGAATCTTTTTGAATTTTAGACTTGACTAATCTGTTTCAGAACTGTATTAACATCTGTCACCTATACAATTAATACAGTAGCTGAGATCTTGTATTATATAAGCAAAATTATTGAATACAACTAAAGTCTATGAACTTGTGTGTGTGTTAATACGGTTTATCACTATAGAGAGGTGGCAATTTGATATGGCAAATGAAATAAGTTGCTACTTATGAGCAAGGAATAAATTATGAGTATGAGAGAAAATAATAAAAGCTATATAAATAAACATAATTGAAAAGTAGAAATCAGACATCCAAATTAAATAGTCAAATATATGGTGTGGCAATATAAGGCTATAATCAAGGACAAGCTATTTCAGGAATTCCAACAGAGCAGATGGAAATTTACCTTTATATGAATCATTGGTTAAGTTTCCTATCTGAAAGTCAACTAGTCATTTGGAATCTGTAAGAATTCATCTGTGTTTTGGATATTAAAAGGAATATGAACCTTGTACTAGGAATATCAGGTCAACATAACCTTTTATTAAATTTACCAAGCATGTATAGCCTTAAGGTTGTAAATTATGCACACATTAGGGACTGAGGGTAGATATCAGCAAATCTGCTTTGGACAAAGACTTGATCCTTTTGATTATACTGAGAGTGAGGATTTTCCCCCAATACCTTTTATACTACTCATTATATTTATCCGTTTGTGAGAAATGTATTGAAAAAAAAACCTCTCGTAACGATCTCGTAGCTTAATTCAGATGAAAAACACGCTTGTTTCACTTTACCTGAATGACGAAGCTCTGTCACAAAATGTGGTTCTATTTGTACCATCTGCACAAGAGATTTGTCTTAGTCACATAGAAATGGAAAACTGTGGCACTATGGATTTCCTTATTTTAATTGCATTATAATTTTTAAGTTGTTTTGTTGTTTTATTCTTTGTGATACGGATGGCAGTAACTTCCTATGTTTAATAAGTAAACCTCAATCTCTATCACATGGGGGATGGTTGGTACACGTTTTTGAACATTCCATATATGACATAGTCTTTAAGGGTGCAGTACTGCTGATAGGATGGCATCCATCAACAGAATGCCATTTTACTTGCTTCTATTTATCTCACAATTTGTTCTAAAGTAATGTGGCATCTTCCAGAGCAGCATAGAGGCCAAAGGGCAGAGAAGTAGAATAAAGCACAGAAAGAAAACCAGTTCCTCAAGCAGATATCCATATGGAAAGTGTATTTAGAAAATATTACTATTTTCTATTGCTGCTTCCGCATGCCCCATTTTTGGCCTCTGCGCATCCTATTTTCGGCCTCTGCATGTCCCATTTTCGACCTGTTCCAGGTGGCGGGGACAGGTGGCAGCAGCAACCCCCCACCGCCTGGAACGGGCTGAAAATGGGGCACGCAGAGGCCAAAAATGATGCATGGAGGCTGAAAATGGGGTGCATGGAGGCAACGATAGGCAGCAGCGGCAATGGGTGGCGACAATGGCAATGGGCGGTGGTGATCTCCATAGCCTGGAACACCTGATAGGCAGTATTCTGGGAGGCAGATCCAACCACCAATCAGGCTGTGCTGAAGCTGACCACGCTGGTTGCTCAAGGAGGCAAATTGCTGGGAGGCAGAGGCTGAAGGGTGGGAACTGGCAGGTGGGTAGGGCTTCTGTAATATTTGTATGGACAGATATTTCCACCCACTTTGGTGGGGGGAGTGCATCTTATACACCGAAAAATACGGTATACAGGTTATAGAAAATGGAGTTTAGCATTAGAATTGAGTTACCAGAGATTTTCATATATTTTTTTCACAAAAAATCCTTATCACCACTTTGACAATATAACAGAAATCTCTACATTCCTAATGCTTAAATATGGCATTTATGTTTATAACATTTTCATTATCAATTAACATTTTCCTTCATACATTTGTTATTCAGTCATCAAGACTCAACAGAGAGCTGATGTCTTGGACAACCCATGAATTACACATTTCCTTAACTCCATATTTCCTTGATTCAGAAATGGTTCATTTTAAATATTAAAGTCAGTATTTGTGTATGTCATACCAACCTATAACTTATTACATTGTTCCTGATAATTGCAATTATAAATATTAATTATGGAGAACTTACAATTCAATTACATTTAACCCAAAACAAACAATTCTGAGACAAGAAATATTTTAGATGGTGGTATCGGGGCTTCCTTCCAGGTATTGCAATAAACACTTTCTTTCAATTCCACATTCACAAATAAATACAAGAAAGATAGATTTTTTAAATTTATTTTTTTGCTGAATTTACATTCTCAGGATCATATTTTTCAGGTAAACTGCTCAGGATCAAAATGCTTGATTCATTATATAAATGAACATTCTTGGCATATAAAGCATGTAAGGATGACTCTGTCTTCCAAAACCCAAATAATTTACACTTAAGCAATAATATTATTCTGAATTTTTTTTTTCAAATATTCCCTTCTCCCCATCCCCTGATGAGTACCAGCAAATTAAACATCAATCTCTCTCACTAGACTTCAGAGATCTACTAGGGGTTTTTTGTTGTTGCTTATTTATTGCTAACATAGTGTAAGCCGCCCTGAGTCTTCGGAGAAGGACGGGATATAAATGCAAATAAAAAAAAATTAAATATTTGGCAACAAAATAGCAAGCATTTTGCTGTTTGCTATAAAATATTACACTATGAGTGCAACTGGACCAAAGCCTTTGAAAAAGCCAGACAAAATAAATTAAAATAAGTTTAATTTGATCTGAACTACAGTCTTTTTTTTTTCATCAATGTAAAAAATTTTGAAGAACGGTGCAATGGAATAATCCAGAATAAAATGGCATTTCTTCACTTTATTTCATATGCAAAATTCGGCTATTCGTTTAAAGGAGTAAGGTTCTTCCTTCGTGGAAGAGCAACAAATTAATTTTCCAACACAATGAATTAATGGTGGGACAAGTGGGAGCAATTCCCAGTTTTTCAAGACATCTACAGTATGGTTTAGTTGCATGAATCACTGTCCCTAATGTAAGGAGAGCCCTGTTTATTTTGCCTTCAATCTGATTAACCTTGGTTTAATACAACTTTTGGGAAACAAATGGCACTTTTTTCACCCAACCAATAGACAACATAATACATAGTAGATTGTATTTCATCTGTAATCATTTAGTTCAATCTGTTCTAAAACCATATATTTTTTATCTACATCTTCACTAAATTAGACACAACAATTCCTTGTTGTATCCATTCAAAGTGCATTTATCACACTCAAGAGGAATGTTAGTAAAACAGTAATATCTGTAATGTCTTTTCCCCAAGATCCAAGAGATTGCTTCACCGATAATATACCTCCCTTTACTTTTGAAAGTTAGTAAGAATTCATTTTCCCTCCCATCCGCCTGCTCCTTCCATAATTATCCCCATGGCTTACATTCAACCTTTTAGTATTTTAGTTTCCTAAGGCTATGCATATTATACCAGCTTTTCCATCTTGGATAGAATCACCAGAGCTATCTTTGCAGACTGAGGTCTAATGGATCCACTCAGAAATTGAGATTCTTCCCTTGAGGTTATAGTTTGTCCAGTTATTACTCCAGAATGGCATACTTAATCTGTATCTTGTTCTCTCTGAAATCTTCTTTTATATGCTCTATGTACTTATATGTTTGCTAAGACAAATACCAGAATTGAGTATGTCAGCTAAGAAGGAAGTCAGATCTTGTAACTTCTCCTGTTTAAATATTTGTCATCTTGCCTAGAAGTGAACTGAGACACTTTGTTCACAAAGGTTTGACATTTGATTGCATACTGATGTAAGAAGCCTGAGTTTAGCTTCATTTAAGCGATTGCAGTCTTTATGACCATTCCAAATAAGTGAAATTTAAATGTATGTGGATTTCCTTTATTTATACAATAGATTAACAACGCACATTGAAGTTTAGATTTTTCATAAACTGTAAAGAATCCTTGATGTTGAATCAGACTGTTGATTACTGGCATGGACAGAGTTTTCTTGGGTGACAGTGTGGAAATACTTTGTTTTCATTTTGTTTTCATTTTCATCAAAATACTGTTTTAGAATAAATACATGTTGTATTTAGAATAAATAAATGTTGGATAACCATTTGTCTGAAATGGTGTAGGGTTTCCTGCCTGGGCAGGGGGTTGGACCAAGGTCCCTTCCAACTCTGTTGTTGTTGTTGTTGTTATTATTACTACTACTACTACTACTACTACTACTACTACTACTACTACTATTACTAGATTGTGCTGAGGAATGTGCTGCAGGAAATCCTTCTAGCATTTTCTTCCCATAGCTATTGCTTTAGGCTTGTGTTGCCAAGTAGATCTGGAAATGATGCAGTTTTTGAGTGAAAGAAAAGATGAATCCAATACTTTTAATTTTAAAGCAATTGTCTATTACATGTAGAAAAGAATTTGTACATATCCCAGATCCCCCCACAATGTTGTCTTTATGCAGCTACTTGTGTTTTCATAGTCTCCATTTTAGCTCTTAAAAATGCTAATTGATGTAGGGTTATACCATAATTCATGTTCATATAGTTGTTCTATTTAGTCATTTTCCAGGATAGGTATCTTTTAATTAAGATATAAACAATGTTCAAATACACATAGAACAATCAATTTTCACTTCACTAGCTGCATCTATCCCTCATCTTTAAAAGGTTAATCAACTAAAATAAAATTCGAAATGTAACTTTTAATCGGTTGCTATAAAATTATTTCCTCACTTCTGATTTTTATTAACTGTTTATTTTCCTCCTAAACCTTATGACATCAGACATAGGTTTCATTTTTAATGTCATTTATAATTTTATTGCATTTTTATTGTCTGTTTTGTTTTGTTTTGATATTATATTTGATGCTTCTCTTGAGGGCTGACTTAATGCTGGTTGTCCTTTCCAGTGATAAAACAAGTGCTCTCATGAGCAAATAAGAATGAAATCTGATAACTGGAAAAATGAGGAAGTTATATCTAAAATGTACCATGGCAAGTCAGAATGCTTCAAATTTTCTGTTCTTTTTTAAATAGACAACTGCAATAGAATTGTCTTTGAGGTAGCCTATATTTACTCTACAGTTCTCTCTCATCTTTTTCCACTACTCTGTGGTATACTTTGGATTGTTACCACTTGTAAAATGACATGTTTCTTTATGAAAGACAAATAGCCCTACCAATTCACTAAGCCCTAGTGTTTAGGAAATGTAACATAGTGAAACCATTTAAGGACTTTCTTTGGTGAGTTGTAGTTCTGGGGGAAAAAACTCATTTTCTAGCACAAAACTACTGCACAAATGTTATGGGAAAAGTTATAGAACTGAGATGTCTCTTTTTATATTAAAATTTAAACATAAACTATCTTCATCTATCTCTTTACTGACTGTCAATTATCTTGCTGCAAACGTTGTATCTGTTGAAAAGTCAGAGGACCATAGCAAATTAGTATATGTTTTCTTAAAATGCTGAGTCACATATTTCCATCTCCATGAATAATCTCGGCAATACAATTATTTAGAAACGGAGTTTCTAGAGCTAAGCCCCCTTTTGAAAAATGGAAGTTTGATGGATGGATGGATGGATGGGTCAATGGATTAGGTGCCTTGAAATTGATGTTAGCTCTTACTGACCATATAGATACCTCTCTCCAGGACAACTTTGTACAGTTCACTGTTGTAATTTAGTTCATCCACCTTATTGCTGGTCATCCTTCTTCCTACCAAATAAAATATTTTTACTTTATTTATTATTATGCATCTTCTCTTTTTCCCCGGAAAGGCATTGAAAACAGGTAAAACTGTTCATGTGTGCCTGTGTTTATATGCAAATCTATACTTATTTTGGTTGCAAAAGAATATTATTTAAAATGACTTCATTTTTCCTGGAAGAAAGACTAGCAAAATTCTTGTTGCAGCAGTGCACATTACATTTTCTCAGAAGGATGTATACTATTAATTTTGTGCTGTATTTTATTTATGGAATAGAAAATTTTCCCTGAAGTTCCTATTGAACAATTTTTATGCCAAGCATCCTCCTACAAATCTTTTGAAAGATAGAAAAATCTTTTTTTTCAGACAGGCATTCAGAGTGAGATAATAAGCTAAGTTGTGAATTTCCCCCCTGTATGCATTAGATTTTAGAAGACCAGTGTTAATGTTTTATATATTTTATTTTATTTTATTTTTGCAGTTTTATGGTTTTTATCTTAGCCTTTTGAAGTATATAAGAACAAGATTGAAATAAATAAAATATTGTTTCAAACCATTGCAAACATTCACTTATCATGAAGCAAATAACACATTCCTAGGCTTATGACTGAGAGAGCCCATATCCTGGTTTGATGGATGGATACATAGCATTCACTATGGGAATATACACCATAAATTTACAGAAATGAGGACAATAATATGTTCCCTCGATTTTTTTCATTAGAGCTGCCATAGGGAAAATGTTAACTGGGTTATACAAGTTGCTTTGCAGGAAATGGAAGGTTATCTCACATTTTTGAAAAAAGGATTATATTAAATCGTTCCTGGGAAAGTTGTCATTGCATCCCACAGTGCCCTTCGTAATTATTAGCCAGTTTAAGACAGCAATTTAACTTCAGGCTTCCTTAAATAATACTGAGTATCTAGATTCTTCCAATTTGATACAATTCTGGTTTTAGAAAGAAAATTGTATTTTTATTCAACTGATATTCAAAACTGAAATAATGTGTTAATAAAGGCATTTCTGGCTAAAATGAGACATGCCTTTAGAATATCAATGGACAGAAGACCAATCAAAGACAGAAAGTGTACACTGAAATACCATACAATATATATTTTAATATTCAAAATATCTCAGAAAACATTTCCTAATTACAAGAACTTTTAATAGCAGAAAATGAAATTAGATTAGCTTTTGGAAGCCTGCAGGGACTGACATAATAATACAGAAGTATAGCAAGCAACAGAAGAATCAGTCAAAGTTCTAATTAAGCTATGTCAGCAAATCTGGACAAAGACACTGTGGCCAAGAAGAGGTCAATCTATATTCCAAAATAAAGAGAGAGAGAAAAACAATTAGAGAATGTGAAAACTGTTACACAAAACTCTTAATTTCACATTCTTTGGGATCATCCAATAGAGAATAGAGCCATACATGGAAAAAAAATTGCAGATGTTCAAGCAGGCTTTAGAACAGATCAAGGAACACAGTATATTATTGTTGATGTCTACTGAATAGTTGATAAAGCTAAAAAATATAAAATCAGCATGTGCTTCATCGATTATAAAAAAAATCCTTCAGTTATGTAAAATGTAAAGCTGTGAGATGTGCTTAAAAAGGAGAGTCCCAAGAGTTCTCATTGTCCTCATGCAACACCTATGTACCTATGTAGTATAAGTCAGAAAGTCACGGTACATACTGACTGTAGGTTGTCAAAGGAATGAGACAAAGATGCTGTCAGTTTTGGAAGGCAATTTTTTTTATTTTTTTTATTTATTTATTTATTGCTTCTTAACTGCCACATATTCCTTGGAACCCTGACAGATGCATTCTCTCTCCTTATCTATTTAACCTATATTTTAAAAAGCTAGATTGGAAGAAGGTGAGCATGGTTTTAAAATTCAGGGGATCAGTAATCTGCACTATGGTGGTATCATTATTCTGATAGCCAAAAAAGAATCTGCAAGCTCTTGCAATAAATGTCAAAGAACACAATGAGAAAACGGAATTAAAATTAAAGATAAAGAAAATTAATAACAAATGCAGCATACAGTCTTAATTTACAAGGAAAATATTAAAGTGGTAGATAGCTTCTAATCAAGTAAAGGAGCTAGCAGCCAAGAAATGCTGCCACATATTAACACTTGGTAGAATAGCCAAGCCTGATGTCAGCTGGGTCTGCAGGCATGGCCTGTTGGGGGAAAGAGTCAGGAGAAGGAGGCCTCGTTATCACTATCGCTTGGCCTGCTTCTGGCTCCTGGAGCTGATCCAGGGAGGCCGGTGCTTCCGAGGTAAGTCCTGATGCCCTCCCCCCTCACTGTCCAAGTCACTTTCTGGCAGCAGGCCTGGCTCCAAGGCACTTTCGGGCATGGGGCCAGGTTCGGGGGCGGGAGCCACAACACAATGTACTAAAATACTTCTTATTTGTTTCTGTACCCAACTGGGTTGTTAGCTGTACTGTGTAAAGCTCTTGATGGTTTATGATCACGAGTTGTGGTGGCATAGTGGTTAGAATGCAGTATTGAAGGCTAATTCTGCTGACTGCAAGCAATTCGATTCTCACAGGCTCAGGATTGACTCAATCTTCCATCCTACCGAGGTCAGTAAAATAAGGACCCAGATTGTTGGGGGCAATAGGCTGACTCTGCTTAGAGAGGTCTGTAAAGCACTGTGAAGCGGTATATAGGTCTAAGTGCTATTGCTAATATAATTGTATTATGTTCATGAGAATCTTCCTATCTCTTTGACACAACAAAATTGAATGGTGGCTCAACAGACTAAGCAGTCTGTTATTAACACAGCTGCTTGCAATTACTGCAAGTTTAAGTCCCACCAGGCCCACGGTTGACTCAGCCTTCCATCCTTTATAAGGTAGGTAAAATGAGGACCCAGATTGTTGGGGGCAATAAAAAGTTGACTTTGTATATAATATACAAATGGATGAAGACTATTGCTTAACATAGTGTAAGCCGTCCTGAGTCTTCGGAGAAGGGCGGGATATAAATTCAAATTTTAAAAAATGTTGATGCATATATTCTTTGCACTACAACCTAACTGTAGGATTCTCCCTAGAAAGGACAAATGCTCCAATTTCTGCTTATTATGAAGCAACTGGGGGGGGGGGTTTGTCTGTCTTTTTTAATTTTTTTATCTGAGATCGTACTACAGTACTTCTCTTTCTGATTTTTCTACTTTTCTGATCATTTTATTGTATTACTAATTCCTTTTGTCATAGACTTATGTTTTTAAAATTATATATTTATCATATTTAGGGTCTTAACACAGAAACGGCCTTGGACTTTACATCAATTCTTATCTTGAGGCCTTCCCATAAAAGTTTTGAGCTAACTTATTTTCTATACAACCTTCAGAGATGGAAGTAAACATAGAAAATCTAAGGCTACGTACAGGTTAAAGTTGGATATGGCTCGAGCCAATGGGGTAATGTGATATTGTCTGGCTTGACACTCAGTTTAGGAACCAAAGTATTTTCACCAGAGAAGATGGCTAGGAGATGGAAAGGAATATGGGTGTCAAGCTGATGGCCCATGGGCCAGATGCGTCATGTGCATGCCCACCCCAGCTCCATAAATGGAAAAAAGTCACAATATGTCACATGATGGCAATGTGACACAGCGAGTTTGACATCCATGTGATAGTGGGAACACTCATATTCTCCACAGAGAGCTCCTCAAAAATAGTTCTGTTAAAAATACTTAAAAGGAGGCAGGAGTTTTCTTCAAAAAAGAACCTGGCTGCAGAAGAGTTCCTTACAACATCCTGGCTGGAGCTATTCCCAATTAAAGAAAAAAGGAAAGACATATTACTGAAAGAGATAGTAGCTATTGTTAACACTGCAGGGATAATATTCCCAATAAAGGTAAAATTCACAACAAACAATCCAAAACTATCTGCAGTGAATTAAGTATTTCCAGAGCTAGGGATACAATCTTTACAGGATCTCAAGTGGTCACATATAGCTTTAGTTTAGACATTATTTCTCTCAAAGAACAAGTACAAAAACATGTCTTTGCTGAAGGAGGTTACTTTATTATCGTTCAAGAATCAGAAAGCATCTGAAGGAAGACGATAACTGTACAATTGCTACTAAGGCAAAGCAATCTAAGCAAAAAAGTATGGAGGAAAAGTTTGGGGAAATGTAGTTACCTTAATGATTTTAATACAGGTATTTTGTACAGCTCCCATGAACAAAGCACTTTGTTTGAAGGATTGGCACACTCATGGCACAGCTCAAGTACAACTGAATTGAAAATTAGCTATTTGACTTACCTGTGTAAACTTACAAGCTTCCATTGTTCTTAGAGTAGCAATATTTTGTTTATAAATAATAAATTACTTTATCCTTTAGTCTCCTATACTGTATTTCAGAAAGTTAAACACTTTCTAAATTGTCATATCCAGGAAAAAAATGGCACATTTAATATATTGATACTCTGCATGATCAGTGCTTGGATTTGAACCCATTTGAGAACACCAGCATATTACAGTAATAACCTACAGAGCACTAGAGTTCTTAAAATCAAAAGAACATGAAAAAGGAATCTTTATCAATTCCAGCTGTGGATAGAAGACACATTTTAAAACATTAAAAGAACTTCCTTTCAAGACTACAGGTTCCTGCCTGTGTAGCAGACTCCCTACCATGTTCTCATTTAAGGGTCTGACATGACTGACTTCACCTGGAAAGTTACCCATTATTGGTTGGCAGTAGATAAATCCATCAAAAGATATTACAAATAAGTAGGAATATATCAGAAAACTGGGATTATCCTAGTTGTATCAGGGTGGAAATCAAATAGTTATCCGTTAATAGATTTTAAAAAAGGAAAACTATTTGGAAGTATATATTTTTTAAATTAGCATATTTAATCTGTGGCAGCAGATTCATTCATAAATTCATAAATGGTAGAATTTATTGATCATCCATTTTGGTCACTCTTTTTTTTCTCTTTTACATACAATGGTATTAAACCAGAGGAAAAGGAACTAGAAGATACCTTGTATTCAGTTGCATTCATTTATCTTTTTATTATTATTACTGGCAATTGCTAACAACCAGAGACAGCACAAAATAGTTTTGAAAGAAAAAACAAATAAACTCAAGAAGTGGAACCCAGTATAATGATAACATCAAAGAATAGAAGCAGTTTCTGCTGTCCTATATATCTTATCTTCTTATCCCAAATATATTCTTTCTTCAGTTTTGCCCTTTTCCTTACTAACTAATGGGTTCATCTACATGCTGGCAACAGGAAATCTATAGTGTGGTTACTAATAAGCAATGATACCAGTACTTTCAAGAAATTGTCTTAATATCTGCCACCATCTACACAGCTGTTAGTGTCTGGTTTCTCTGCCAGCAATGTCTGTGGAGCTGCCAGATAATTATATATGCTGGGACAAACAAGAAGGAAAATGGATATATTTTTTATTCCCTTTCCTGCTTTTCCTACATTTTCTTCGCCCCACACAAATCCTTATTTTTAGAATGATTTTATCTGCCTTGTCAGAATCATGAATCTATTCATAAAGACTGCTTATTATGAGGGGGTTGTTGTGGAGGCTTCCAAAGGTAGGCATAATATGCATCAGACAATAAACCTTGTAGTGGCAGCCTGCATTATATGATGAGTTTTGCCCTATTTGTGAACCAGCCAAAACATGACAATGTAGGTACAGTAGTTTGGCTAGCTATGAAGTTTTTATACCTAACTCAATTTTTAATAATCTTGCATATTTGTATTTATTTTCTATGTTCTTTTTGTTCTGACTTTACCATAACCTGCCCAAATGTCCATTTTAGCTAGGAGGCTATATTATAGATAAATAAGTAATCATGAGGTTGGAAACAACTATTTAAATCATAAGTTTAACCACAACAACTATGCTTTCTTCTTGTTGAATCTGCCTTCCTGTAACATAATGCATTCTTTGTATTATCTTTTTGGATAGTACAAAATAGAACTTCTTTCTACTTAATACCAGAAGGAAGGAAGTCTTATACCTTGAAGAGTGCTATCATGTTCTAACTATAGTCAAGGATGGACATTCCCAATTCTTCAACCTCTTTTTGTAGGATTTTCTTAGAACTTGATTAGATCTTGAATTCTCAAATTGTTTCTCAGAACTTCTCATTTTTTGAATGATTTGTAAAGTGTACATAATATTCAAAGTAACATATGATCCCTGCAGAATAAAGTGAAACTGTGCTTTCTCTTGATTTAGAACTTGCATTTCAGATGAGTCTGAAATTAAATTTGCCTTTACGTAGCCACATCATATTGCTAAATCCACCCATAAGCCAATGTTTTTGGATGAATCCAATGTTCAAGCGGAAAATACATTCTATGTAATTATATTTTATGTTTTCAAATTTTTTACATTTGTTTTATTAAATCTGTTTCTGTTATTTCCAGCCTTGTCCTCTAACTTTTATCAGCACCATTTACACACTTATCTCTTTATCTGAATGTAAATACCTCTCATGAATCAGGCCAAAACTTATCGTACTTCAAATGTTGCTTCTCTCAGCAACTACTCAGAATCTTCTGGGGTGATTTCAAGTAGCACATGGAAATATATATACATCTCTCCTTGAACAACAATAGAAAAGAATAATGCCCTGAAACCAAAATAATTTTGAATCTTCAATATTTCAGAAATTAGTTATCCTAGTCAAATTTATTCACAAATTTGATAGCCATGCTTTTTCCAACATTTCTTTTAAAATGTTAAAGATATAGCACCCAACTCTGAAGTTTGCACTACTCCATTTAATATCTTCCTTCAATTCAGTGAGGAACCATTTATGAATATTCATATTTTCAAGCCTATGAATCATGTATCTAGCTCATATTAAACGAGGTTGACAATGAGAATTTCATTAGCTACTTTGTCTGGAGTTTCATTCATATTGAGAAGTATTGAGCCTATAGTACTCTGAAATTATGGAAGTTAGTCAAAGAAAGAAACATGATAAAGTTCATCTAACAAGACTTGTTCTTGACAAGTTCATGCTGAAGTTTGGTAATTACTGCATTGTATTCAAGGTCCTTAAAGATCAGTAACTTTATGATTTGCTTGAAGAATCTTCTCAGGTATTAATGTCAAATTGTCTTTGGTTCCCCATATCTTTTGCTTCTCTTCTTTGAAGATAGAGGAATGCTCTTTTTTAGTAATTTTACTCACAATTCTCTATGCTTTTCTTAATGATACTACTTGACGATGGAGCTAAATTATCAGTTAATATAATACCCACAGTACAGTTCATGTGGGCCATTCAAAGTTTATAAGGATCCCTTAACTATAGTTTCTAACAGTCTCAGAATGACAGTCTTGCTCTGTCATTCTGCTTTTCAAAATTACCTGATGGCAATATCTTCTTCTCATAGGTGAGTGAACAGAAATAGCTTCTGAATATTTCCCCTTTTCTGTGTTATCTGTTTATCATTTGCCACCTTCACTGAACAACTGATTTGTTGTTCTTTTCTCTTTCTTTATTCTGAAGGGAAAAAAACAAAGACTCTTCCTAAATTTAGTGTGACAGCATCTTTATAGTTCCCCTCTATACATATCTTTCCTCAGTAGTCTTTCTATTTCCTAAAATATTCCAATTTTTTTTACATTTTCCCTAACATTTTAATGTAATTATACAGACATTTCCCCTTATTTTCTTTTCTCCTCTCCCTGGTATTTTTTATAGTAGTGCTTTCAACATATTTATTTATACATTTATTGTGCAGAAAAGAGCAACAAAGATGATTAGGGGACTCGAGGCTAAAATATATAAAAACCGGAATTGGGTATGCCTAGTTTAATGAAAAGAAGGATAGCTTTTTTTCCAAAATCTCAAGGACTGCCACAAAGAAGAATATGTCAAGCTATTCTCCAAAGCGCCTGAGGGCAGGCCAAGAAGCAATGGGTGGAAACCAGGAGTGGGTTCTATTTACCTTTACTACCGGTTCGCAATGGGACCGCACACGTTCTATTGGGAATATTTTCTCAATATTCCTGCCACTTTCAGTTCATTGATTCAGTCTTCCTATTGTAAAGTGTCAAATCGGAACTCTCAAATTGTCTTTTACCTTCTTCTACCTCTGAAGGAAAATGTCAACAAGTCAATCCAGAAATTTCAAGGAAATACCATGCTTTACAGAATTTCTCTTTCAACCTCCTTTGGGTATGCTTTATTAAGTTTGTTAAAGTTAGCTATAAGTTACATATTTAGCCATTATATTATCCTAAATCCAAATCAAATTAGGAATAATGACACATTATTACTCATATAGGAACTGTGAGTGAAGCAGTCTACAAGGAAAGGTATGATATCAGAAACTTCAAACAGCTGCATGAACCCATTTAGAGAGCACAGTTCCTTCAATATTTTGAGAAGAGAATCATTTTGCCAATGCATCTTGAAAAGCACACCAAATGTTCACACAGTTCTACAGATTTGTAAAAAAAAAAAAAAAGTCACCCCAGAAGGGTGGCAAAAAAATCAGAAAACTAGCAACAAAAAGACTGCATGTTTATAATAGTACTGGAGAGACAGAAGAGAATTCAATGGCCACCTCAATCTGTTAGGGGCTTAAGTCTTTTCCGCCTTCACCTTCTCCTGGAAATAGAGGAGAAAGGGGAGTGAAGATCTCTAAATGTAAACAATTTTGCTTTCGTTTTTTTTTAATATAATGAAGTTGAATACTATAATTTTTTGTTACATATTTTGCACCAGATTATGTTACTCAGACCATGTGCTCAGTGTTATAAATGCATCTGGCTATTTCACATTGTGTTAATTCTCCACTCCTCTGAATACAAAATACCTTATGCCACCAGACTTGAAATCTTGGGTTTAGAAAACTTAGAACTCCGCCGCCTTCGACAGGACCTGTGTTTAACTCATAGAATCATCTATTGCAATGTCCTTCCTGTTGAAGACTACTTCAGCTTCAATCATAACAATACAAGAGCAAACAATAGATTTAAACTCAATGTTAACTGTTTCAATCTTGACTGCAGAAAATATGACTTCTGTAACAGAGTTATTAGTGCTTGGAACATACTACCTGACTCTGTGTTCTCTTCTCAAAATCCCCAAAGCTTTAACCAAAAACTCTCTACTATTGACCTCCCCCCATTCCTAAGAGGTCTATAAGGGGCGTGCATAAGAGCACAAACGTGCCTACCGTTCCTGTCCTATTGTTTCCTTTCATTATATCCAATTAATATAGTTATCACATAGTTATGCTCATATATATGCTTATATATTATATAGTTATTTTCATGCTTATGCTTATATATACTGTTGTAACAAATAAAATAAATAAAAAAATAAAAAAAACACATCTAGGTAATGAATCTATCTATCAACCATAATATGAAATAAACACTGTGGAGAGGACTGCCTAAACGGGAAAGTTTGAACATTCCATTGAAACAAAGTGTTCAAGAGTTCTGTCATGATACAGATCCTTTAGGCCACTGGCTGAAATGGAAAATACTGCCATATGCCCTTTCTATTTCTATGTCTGTTTCATAGACACGGGTGATAAACACTGCTTCATCTTTAACCGTAGTGCAAAGAGAGCTCTATATGGGGACCAAAATGACACTATAGACAGATCTGAAAGGCTTCTAAAAATAATTTTTAAAATAGTGAAACTCTAAGAAAGGGAGAGAAGAATATGCAATCTCTTTAGACTCGCCCCAAGGTCAGTGGAATATGTGAATGACATGTCATATTTTGTGTGGGTATATCTTGTACCAGATAAACATTCTCAAACTTTAAACTGAGCAGAAGATCGTAGCATGTTTGTAATACAAATTAGTCTTATATACAAATCATAGAGAAACAGTAGCAGAAAAAGTTTGTACTCTGTAATAAAAGTATCCTCTTCGATCTGCCCACCCAAAATCTATGGTGATTGCTACAAAGGAAATCCACAAAAGGAAACATTTAGTGATGCATGGGTGAATATCAAAGGAAGAATAAGATCATTTTGAAAGTTATTCAGTGCTTGTGAGAAACTTTTGTTCCTTACATCCTATCTTTCTCTCAAATCGTCTTTTAAATTTGACCCAATTTCTGTATACGAGTACATTCAGATATTCATTTAGCTTTACATCCTTTACTCTATAATACTGAGCCTCTCAACATATGTCTGCTCACATAAAAAAAACCTGTCTATTGCCATTGCAAAGTGAAGGAAGAAAGGGGAAAGGATGCCTTATTGCACACTCTCAATTCTTCACCAATTCTGCAACATAGAATTTATTCCCTATCTTGGGAGTCACTTTGTATAAAGCCGTTCGCTTTTCAGATAATTTTTCTTCTCCATTTACTTTGGACAGAAAAGGGCTTTTCTTTCCCACATTGATCTGCTGAATAGCTGACAACATTCTGTATTGCTACGCATAAAAGGGAAGGAGTACCCCTGCAATGATTTCAATTCTCTACATAACTAAAGAAGTAATTGTTCTATACATGAATACACACCACTGCAACTTGAATCATTAAATAAACTAAATACTTTTATTTAGTTAGTTTAGTTATTTTATAACACTTCTATTTTTAAAAAACCTGAGTAGCTTGTTAAGATTGGTAGGTGTTCTTTAAATGTCTGGTATAACAATCACCCAATTTTTACAAGACAGTAATTTTCTATTATTACAACACAAAATATTTTAAATAACTTTTCTTTAAAAACTCACTAACATAATGCTGTAACAATTATACATGAATAATATCTTGAAGACAACTGAACCAATAAATATTTATATTAGTATTTTAATACTATATTTCAGAAAATAAGGACATTGTTTTCAGTCTATTTCTTATATGATATTTTGGTGGCAAACTTATCCTTTAACATTTTATGTTCCCCAATCCAGAAAATGCAGGTTTAAAACACAAAGCTGTTTAGTATTTTCTAAATTAGCTTATTCATTGATAGTTGCAGTTTTGAACAAGGCAGCTATCATAACCCTTACGTGGTCTCGCATATTTCTTGATCTTCATTATCATGCAGAACATAGAGCAAACTTAAAAATATCCCATATGAAATTAATGATTGATATATTTACCAACTGTAAAAGAACTGGGGGGGGGAAATCCTATGTATTATAACTGTTGGGGTGTGAAGTGTTGATTTGTTCTTCACGAATAGGTTTTTTTTTAATCATTTAATTATTCTTTTCCTTTTTGTCATATTGAAAACTTAAATTTAGCAGACATTTTTACAGAAGCCCTTTAGGACAAATCCAAGGCTTTTGAGATTTGCTTGTAACCAAGGCTGTACTCTTGGTCTATGTGTGTGTGCTTCTTCCTGTCCTTTATCAACTAACTGATCAATTAATTTAATTTGAATCAACTATGTGCTTCGATCGATCAGAATAGAGCTGGAAGGGACCTTGAAGGTCTTCTAGTTCAACCCCCTGCTCAAGCAGAAGACCATATACAATTTCAGACAGGTGGCTGTCCAGTCTTTGCTTCAAAAACCTCCAGTGATGAAGCACCTACAACTTCTGAAGGCAAGCTATTCCACTGATTGATTGTCCTCACTGTTGGGAACTTCCTTCTTAATTCTGGTTGCTTCTCTCCTTGAGTAGTTTCCATCCATTGTTTCTTATCTTATCTTCTGGTGCTTTGGAAAATAAGTTGACCCTGTCTTCTTTGTGGCAGCCCCTCAAATACTAGAATACTGCTATCATGTTACCCCTAGGCCTTCTTTTCTCTAGACTAGCCATACTCAATTCTTGCAACTGTTCTTCATATGTTTTTGTCTCCAGGCCCTTAATCATCTTTGTTGCTTTTCTTTGCACTTTTTCCAAAGTCTCAACATCTTTTTTTGTAACGTGATGACCAAAACTGGATTATCAATTACCATTACTTCTCATTACTTCTAAATGATTTGGCATAGACTATAAATTTTTCTGATATTCTGATTGGAAAACAAACGAATGTACAATTGAACTCATCCATACTACCCTGTACAATGCTGTTACAAATCTAGGTCTTGATCAACTAGTAACTAACAATACAAGACTTAACAACTGCCTTGACCTCATCTTCTGCAACAACGCAAACTCAATTTATGGACTACAAATAAAAGAACCCTTTTCCAACAGTGACCACAGCATGATAGACTTTTGTCTCAATATACGCCCTTACAATAATCTCCATAATAATGGTATACCAAACTACAATTTCAAAAAAGCCAACTATGATCTTATAGATACCGACCTCTCATCTCTTGACTGGCAAACTCTATTCTCTAACTGTATCACTGCTGAAGACCACTATAGCGTTTTCCTACTTGAAGTCAATAGAGTCATTAAACTATGCCTACCACAAACCACCACCAAAATCAGGAAAAACAAATTACCCATTTCAATAAAAAAGCTCCAATCCAAAAAAAAAAATCCCTCTGGTGAAAAAACAAAACTGGCTATGTAGCCAACTTTAAAAACCGCTACAAAAATATATGCCACCATATAAGGATTGAATGCACCAATTACCACATCAAACAAGAAGACGACCTTCTGCGCACAAAATGTTGGAAAATTGCAGATATTACAAGAAAGAATCTTGTTGTTCTCCAATTCTTTGGGAATAAAAATGGCAAAATGACTTCTGTACTTTAAATTATATTGTTGATTTAAAAAGTATACACACACACACACACACACACACACACACACACACATACACACATATATATATATACATACATACACACACACTCCATCTACCAATCAGGATGCAACCACAGAGCCAACCAACCCGCTCACAGCAACACTCCCCACCTCCCCACCAGTATTGATAGAGAGATGGCAGCTCCGACCACTCTTTGCTCGAGACGCACGAAGCCAAAGACACCAGCCTGAAGATGATGAGTGAGACCTCGTCGAAATATTGCCAAGGTACTCTCAACCTTACACGGGAAAAGACCCGAAAATGCCAAGACCTACATACCTATACCCGTGAAAACCTATGAAAACAAATATATATATATATATATATATATATATATATATATATATATATATATATATATATATATATATATATATATATATATATATATATATATATATATAATATATATATATATATATATATATATATATATATATATATATATATATATATATATATATTTATATATATATGTTTTCTGAGGTTTTCACGGGTGTTTGTATGTAGGTCTTTGGTTGTTCGGGTTTTCTCCCGTGTAAAATTGGAAGTGTCTTGGCGACGTTTCAACGAAGTCTCATTCATCATCTTCAGACTTCAGCTTCGTGCTTCTGGGAGCAATGTGTGATCACAGCTGTTTCTTCCTTTTAACTGCTAGTGGGGGTTTGAACTGATTGGGTGGAAGCTTGGCTGTGCTCTGATTGGATGGGGGTTTTTTTTGGTGCTCTGATTGGCTTGGGGTGTGTCCTGTTTGGGTGGGGGCTTGGTTGTGCTCAGTTTAGTCTGTGTTGCAGGGAGATTTGAGCTGGTGAGCTGCATAGCTGCTGTTCGGCTTTGTGGTCGTGCCACAAATATATATATATATATATATATATACACTTTAACAACAGAATAATCAGAGAAGCCATCGAGATAGAAAAACGCCCACACAGCATGAACAAAGAGATGATACCTCCGCCTACCAGCCATTTGAAACCTGCCCTTATTGACAAATGAGTCCCTAACACGAGGAATGACACCAGACCCACACTCACGAGGTCCACACAGGATATCACCACCACACATCCACCCAGAAAGCACACCCAAACCCACACTGATCAGGAAGCACGACCAAGGACCAGAAGCCAGACCGCAGCTGCAACATTAGCCACTTCAAACCCTCCAATCCATACATGCAGCAGACTGACACCCACTACGAAGATGTAGCACGACCACGAACACGAAGCCAAACAGCAGCAGTGCAGCTCACCAGCTCAAATCCCCTGCAGCACAGATTAGACTGAGCAACCAAGCCCCACCAACACAGGACACACCCCAGCCAATCAGAGCACAGAAAAACCCCAGCCAATCAGAGCACAGCCAAGCTCCACCCAATCAGTTCAAACCCCACTAGCAGTTAAAGGAAAAAGAGGCCTCTGACTGACGCTTTGCTGGGAGTATTGGGGAAGGAAACAGAACATTTTGTCCAAGACCTGACTAAAACATCTTCCACCAAAGATGGACCAGCAGCAGGTACAGCAGCAGTTACAGCAGCTACAAGCGGCTAATCAACAGCTCCAGCAGCAAGTGGCTCACTTGGCAGGCCAACTTGCTGCCAGGAATGTGCCTGCAGCCCCCCCCCCATCCTCCCACTCCTCCTCCTCGTCGCAAGTGCCCGATAACCGTGCCGGATAAGTTTTCTGGGCAGCCTGAGATGTTCCCGACCTTCTTGGGACAGTGCCAGCTCTACATGGCTATGAGGCCAGAGGATTTCCCAGACGACCGGGCTAAGGTGGCCTTCGTGATTAACCTTCTTTCCGGCTCGGCTGCTCGATGGGCCACGCCCCTCTTGCTCCAGGACAGCCCCCTGCTGGCGGACCAACAGCGTTTTTGGCAGCACCTGCGCACCATGTATGAGGACCCCGTTCGAATGCTGATGGCAACCAGGCGCCTTAAGGAACTCCGTCAAGGGAAACGCCCCCTGCAGGAGTACATCGCCGAATTTCGTCTTTTGTGCCAGGACTCTGACTGGAATGATGCAGCGCTGGTGGACGCGTTCCAGGAGGGACTCTCAGAGGAATTGCAAGACGAGCTGGCCCGGGTGGAGGCGCCGCGGACCCTCGACAACTTGGTGCATCTTTGTCTCCGCCTCGATGCCCGTCTGCAACGGCGACCGTCCCGTCGCACCCCCCGGGACCCGCCGTCGACATCTGCACCCCCACTTCCTGCACCACCAGCACCCCGGGTCGCCCCACGTTTTGTAACCGCTGCAGAAGAGCCCATGGAGTTGGGAGCGGCCAGACCTCGCCTGACAGCCCAGGAGCGGAACCGGAGGCGCCAAGGGGGATTGTGCCTGTACTGTGGGGAGCCCGGCCACTTCGCCGCTTCTTGCCCCAGAAAGCGGTGGGGCACGACGCCGTCCCCGAATCACAGCGTGACCAATCGGAAGCGGGCAGGCCCGACCGCGGGGAAACCCTAGGTCGAGCATGTACTAAGCCTCCACTGGACGTTGCGGAAGTAGACTCTGGGCCCCCTCGGCATCTGATTCTGGACACACGGATATGGTTGGGGAACCAGTGGGATGGGCTCCAGGCGCATGCGCTGGTGGACTCAGGGGCCACAACAAACTTTATGGACCAGGCCTTTGTGACCCAGTTTGCGGTCCCAGTGGTTCCGGTGGACCCTCCGATGCGGGAAGAGACAATTGATGGACGAGAACTGGTGTCCGGCCCATTAAATTTGCCACCCAGCCTTTGCGCCTGGCTATTGGGGACCATGAGGAGGCGATCCAGTTTTATGTCACGGCGGACCTTCATTTTCCCTTGGTCCTTGGGTTGGCCTGGCGGACCCACGATCCTCAGGTGGCCTGGTCGCGAACGCCATCTCTTTCCCGAGTCTGCAGTGCGTCGATCACATCCGCCACACCTGTGCCGGCCAGAACGTCCCCACCGCTGCCATCACCTTGCCTCCTGAGCTGATGGACTTCGCCCGGCGTGTTCAGCGAGAAGGAGGCGGACCGACTACCCCGCATCGGCCCCACGATTGCCCGTGGACCTTCTGCCCAACGCACCACTGCCTGTGGGACGCCTGTATTCCATGTCGGGCCGAGTTGGCCGCCTCAGGGACTTCCTGGACAAAAACCTGGCCCGAGGGTTCATCCGGCCTTCAAAGTCCCCTCTCTCGGCCCCGGTCCTCTTCGTGAAGAAGAAGACAGGGAACTTGCGCCTATGCTGTGATTACCGCCGGCTAAACGCCATTACGGTGCGGAATCACTACCCCCTGCCGCTCATCCCGGAGCTACTGGAGAGGTTGCGGGAGGCCACGATCTTCACCAAGCTCGATCTCCGGGGCCTACAACCTGGTGCGGATGCGAGAAGGAGGCGAATGGAAGACGGCATTCAGCACCCGATACGGACTCTACGAAAACTCTGTCTTGCCATATCGGTTGTCCAACGATGCCGCCGTTATCCAGCACTTCATGAACGGCTGGTTCCGAGACATGTTGGATCGGATCGTGGTTATCTACCTGAGCGACATCCTGATTTACTCCCGGTCCAGGGAAAGCCACCTTCGACACGCCGGTCTGGTTCTGCAACGCTATGGAGCAACAACTCAATGCGGCTGAGATATGCGTCTTCTTCCGGACTTCCATAGAATTCCTCGGGCATATCATCTCGCCCGAGGGCATAGCCATGGACCCATGTAAAGTAGAAGCTTTGTGTAGCTGGGAAGCCCCTCGTCGGGTGAAGGATGTTCAGCGCCTGCTGGGCTTCGCCAACTACTACCGGACCTTCATCCCGGGCTTCGCCACACTGACGGCTCCACTTACCCAGCTCCTCAGGAAGAAGGTTGCGTTCCGGTGGGGTCCCCCGCAGCAAGAAGCATTCACAGCCCTCAAGAAAGCCTTCATCACGGAACCCGTCCTGAGGCATCCCGACCCGCTCCGGCCTTTTGTGGTGGAAACGGACGCGTCCAATGTGGCTCTGGGAGCGGTGCTGCTACAGGCTCCGACGAATGGCGGCACACTTTTTCCCTGTGCTTACTACTCCCGGAAACTCAATCCTTCCGAGCGCAACTACACTATCTGGGAAAAAGAGTTGCTGGCTATCAAGGCTGCATTCGAGGCTTGGCGACACCATCTGGAGGGGGCCCGACATCAGGTGGAGGTCCGAACGGACCATCGGAATCTCGAGCACCTCACCACAGCTCGGAAGTTGAACCAGCGGCAGATCCGGTGGTCGTTGTTTTTTGCCCGGTTCAACTTCCGCGTGACCTACATTCCCAGCGGTCACAACCGGAGGGCGGATGCCCTGTCCCGCAAGCCAGAGTACCTCTGCGCCAAGGACCCCCTTCCTCCACGGACAGTGCTGCCGGCAGAAGCCTTGGCTGCAGCACGGGAGCCAGTGGACTTGCGGGCCCAGGTGCGAGAGGCGCAGCGCCAGGACGCCTGGTCGCAGCAAAGGAGAGCGGAGGTGGGCCCCACGTCTCCTTGGACCTTGGAGGAGGACTTACTCAAGTTTGGGCGATTATATGTGCCCACAGGACCACTCCGAGCCCTCGTCATGACCCAGTGCCACGACAACCCTGCAGCAGGACATTTTGGGTTCTTCAAGACCCTCCACCTGGTGACACGGACCTTTTGGTGGCCCCCAGTGCGGCATGATATACATGCCTACGTGACATCCTGCGTACCGTCCCGGCAAGCCAAGACCGCCACGGGGCACCTCCCGGCCCCTCCAGCCCTTGCCGACACCCGACAGACCCTGGGGGGCGATCTCTATGGACTTCCTGACAGACCTGCCGCCGTCCTCTGGGTTCACCACGGTGCTGGTGGTGGTGGACATGCTCACCAAGATGGCACACTTCATCCCATGCCGCGGGCTGCCCACAGCCGCAAAAACGGCCCGTCTCTTTCTGCAGCACATCTTCCGCCTCCATGGTCTACCGGACAGGGTGGTTTCGGACCGCGGAGTTCAGTTCACAGCCCGCTTCTGGAAGAGCCTGATGGCCGCGTTGGAGGTGCAGGTGTGTCTGTCGTCATCGCACCATCCGGAGACCGACGGGGGTACAGAGAAGGTCATCGGTATACTGGAACAGTATCTCCGTTGCTTCATCAACCAGCAACAGGACAACTGGGCCGACTACCTGTCCCTGGCGGAGTTTGCTTTTAACAACTCTCAGCACACCTCTACTCAGATGACCCCGTTCTTTGCCAATGTGGAGTACCATCCGCGGCTCTTCCCTCTGGCACTACCGGACTCTCCTGTTCCCGAAACGCAGACCTTCCTGACGGAATTGCATGCGGTCCAACAGTTGGTACGTCAGCAGCTGAATCGGGCAAAGGAGGACTACAAACGGTCCGCCGACCGCTCCCGACGGGCAACGCCCCCGCTGGCAGTTGGAGACCGGGTGTGGCTCTCCACCAAACACCTCCCGTCCGACCACCCGGTAAAGAAGTTGGACCACCGATTCATCGGCCCGTTCCCTGTCGAGGCAGTCATCAACCCGGTAGCCTACCGACTGACCCTGCCACGATCCATGCGGATCCACCCCGTTTTTCACCGGTCCCTTCTGGTTCCTGAGGCCACACCGAGTCCCCTTCGGTGCCCAACAGCACCCGTCACTGTCGCCGGGGGCGGATCGGAGGAATACGAAGTCCACAGCGTACGAGACTCCCGCTGGCTGAAGGGTCGTTTCCAATATTTGATCGCGTGGAAGGGATACGGGACTAATTTCTCCTGGGTAGATGCCTCCGACGTTCATGCCCCTGACCTGGTGCAGGCCTTCCATGAGCAGAACCCAGCCCGACCGCATCCCGATCGTCAGCCCCGGGGGAAGGGCCCTGCGGTGAGGGATAGTGTTGTGACCCAAGTTCCTGGACCCGGACTCCTGGACTCGGATGATTCAGAAAGTGAGGGAGAAGACCTGGCCAGCCCTGCTTCTCGTGAGCCCTTTCCCTCCCTGGCACCCACTCAAAGGGAGGAGGAGGGGCCGGCAAAGCCTGATTCCCTGGAGCCTCCTTCTGATTTGGCAACGCCCCAAGAACAGTTTTGGAGTGATGCAAGATTACGAAGACGTGACCGGCGTGCGCAGCAGCGGAAGAGTTGGGACAAAGCCAAGTCATAATTGTCATGCAGTGACATCTGCAGAGACTATAAATAGGAGGCGGGACTTCCTGGTTTTTTGTCTTGGACAAAGTAATGAATTTGCGCGGGCAATCTGTATCAACGGAGGGAAGAATATATTCGTGAGTAATTCTGGCCTTATCTGTAATTTCCTTGTTATCTCCAGAAACTTGGCAGGCCTGTGGGTAGACGTAGCCAGGACATTTATATATATGTAAATAAATCAGAAAAGAGGCCTCTGACTGACTCTTTGCTGGGAGTATTGGGGGAAGGGAAACAGAACAATATCATAAAGCTGGTCTCTCTGCTATGATTTATGCAATTTCTTATTTCTTGGTATTCCTCATTCCTATTTCATCGCTTCTTCTTCACCTTGCTTCTTTTTATATGGCTATATATGTCATATAACTTTCTTTCTATATCTAGAAGAAACATCTAGAGGCCACAGTGAATGGACAGTGAAGTAAGAAATGTGGTAGAATGGTACTGATAGAAAAGATATAAGGTCATTAAAGTAATGACAGGTTACACTACGAAATGTTCTTAATATCAATAAACATTTTACAGTGTAAGCATCTCTTCAATTGTTTGCTGGTCATTCCAAAGTTATTTTGGAATTTTGCCAAGAAGTCATTTGGATCTGTTAATGAAACCATCAGTATATCACATATTACGCTGGAAATTCCGGTAAGATTTACATGGGTTTATGCTACATTTCTAGCATGTTAATATATTCTTCCATAACTAGCTGAGGATGGTGATACATGGACATGCATACAGTTATACAAGAGTGGAATACGTTACGTGCAGATACTGCATATGATACAGATTGCAAATTAAATAATTTAATATTTAAATTGAACAGCAAGTAATATTTTCCTTGGCAAAGACAGCAGTTTTCTGATGAATGTTTTTAATTTAAAGAGATGTGTAGTACACAGTATAATAAAACTGACAGTTTGGGTTAAAGATGTTAGCCTCAATTCACATGAGGCTTTTGGAAAATTTCCAGGTTCACATTTATGGGAAAGAAGTCCACTAATTAACCCAACCAACTTTCTCCTTGTTTTAAATGATATCTTATTCCCAATGTAGCGGCTGTACTGCATGTTTGCCAAATTTTGGCATACTCAGAGTTATTATCCTAGTTAATATAATATTTATAAAAGACTCAAATATATTTGGAATGTAGGGAATTATAACTGCATTAAAATTAAATTGACAATATATTTCTTTCTACTGAATATATAATTAAGACATTTGAAATAATTTATTTTCTACCTTTAATACTACATTTTCTTTGTCCTTCCTTCCTTCCTTCCTTCCTTCCTTCCTTCCTTCCTTCCTTCCTTCCTTTCTTCCTTCCTTTTTTTTCCTTCCCTCCTTGCTATTTATTTTTGAGTCTTTAGGATACAGAGAAGATACTCTCAACTGGCAGGCAAGGAGCATTTACATTTCTTTCCATCCTGAAAAGATTGTTAGTACTACATTGTTGTTCGTATTTAATGTGGTTCCTGTCCCACTTCAGTCTCTTATCTACCTTTATTATTTATGAAATAACTGATAGTTTATGATGTAAACATATAAGTGTAAGAGAAGAGCAGGCAGAGTTGGGGGGGGCAGTTAAATGTAACATCAGCTTAGAGTCATTGCATTCCCTCAAGCACTCCAAATTCAACCATTCCTGAATTCAATTGGTGCCAATTTAGTGTGAACTTTTTGTTGACCAGATTCTTGTGTATAGGCTTGAATAAATCTTGAATAGGACGTAAATCTTGAAAAGTAAAGCAGAGCAGTATTTTATTTTGACTGATCACAGTATATGTGTGGCCCTCTTATCTGTGCTGGATGGATAAAATCATTTTCCTTTATTTCATTAAATTATCTTAAAACAGAATTCTTAAAAGTGTTTTACTTAATATATGTTACAAAATTAACTTTTTCAACTTATTTTTCTGCTCGTAACAAATTTAAATCTGGAAGGATCGTATCTCATGTTGGATAATATATTAATAGGGAGTTTAAAAATCTAATTCTCCAAAGTGAAGGAAACAAATACCCCTTGTGGGTTTTTCTATTTTTCATTGGCTAATCTTTGCCAATAATATGGAGAAAGAAAGGGAGTACCTGTTGAATGAAATAATGACAGAGAAAACCTTTTAAAAGATAATTAAAAGCATCATTACTGCAGAATGGCTAGTGATCTGGGAGTGTCTTTTAGGAAAGTCAGAGCTATTTCAATTAGCATTTTTAGGCATGAGAGAAAGAAATTCAGACCTTTACTATACAGATGAATTACAATTTTAAAAAAGAAAGTAAGCAGCTAATGAGTGCAACTGCATTTCGAGAACAGTCTTGGTCATTTCTTTTCTTTGAGATTAATATATTCTTCCCACTTTATTTTAGCATTCCATTCTTTACTAAAAAAAAATCACAGAAGTGTTTTTTAGAATTTTTAGAATTCTACTGCAGAAAATACTTTTATTCACAAATCATACTCAACCATAAACGACAGTGAGCAGATTCATACTTTATACTACATTAAAACCAACAAACCATAGGATGGCTTGGTGTAATGTGTTAATCCAGCCATAAAATAATAGGTCTCAGATTAATAACAGTAGGGAGTTCTGATAGCTGGTTCGTTAACAGAGGAAAGCCTAAAGCCTATAAAATGGTCCAAATCAGGAGAATAGTTCTTAGAAGAATGAGGTTAGACAGATTGAGATGAGCAGGAAGGAAAAAAAGAGAAAAATAGGGAAAAGAAAGTTATCTACATTTAGCTATTTAAACAGATAATGGATGGCTTTGAGTAAGATTCTGCTACCGTAGCAAAGTCTGGACTTGACATGGCTATATTTTGAATGAATGGCTTCTATTGTCATATGCTTCCTTGGCGAAAGAGGAATGTCTTTGCCATTTAGTACCTTTAGTTCTTTCCCCTAACATTCAATGAGCAAGAAGTTGATATCTTGTTCTCAGTGCTCCTTTGATGAGTTCTTTGACAGAAACCTACCCACTATATTAACCGTCTTTGCTCTGATTAATACAATTGGACCTTCTGCTTATTCTTGTCTCAGAGAAAGGAGAGTCAAAGGCCACTTGGAAAAGCATATTTTTTACCTGGACTAAGTTATAATTATAAAAGCTCACTAAGTGATATTAATGATTGGATTTAATGAATTATATCAACTCCGAGCAACAATATATTCAAAGATGACATGTTTAAAAATACTTGTCCAATCCAGGGGGAGAAAATATAGAAACAAAACAGGAAAAAAAAGAGGAAAGGGAGAACATTTCCTAAAATGAAAATATAATGCTTCCTTCAGGTTGAAATTGTCTACTTGGGACAGTATGGATATTAAACCATTAATTCTGAAAATATCCTGCTATATACTGAAGCTATGTGACACCATCTGACATTCTGGACACTGATTGAAACTGTTCTTCCCATACAGTCCTGTGGTAGATGGAAAAAAGCTTTTTCTATGCTCTATGATCTCTTGAAGGGGGTGCAATGGCTTGGCAGTTAAAGCCTGGGTTCAAGTTCCAATTGCCATGTAATGGGGTATGCTCCCATTACTTGCCCCAGCTCCTGCCCACCTAGCAGTTTGAAAGCATGCAAATATAATGAGATAAATAGTTACCACTTTGGTTCGTAAGGTAACAGTGTTCTGTGCACCTCAGTATATAGTCATGCTGGCCACCTGTCCACAGAAGTGTCTTTGGACAATGCTCAGCCAAGAAATGAAGATGAACACTGTGCCCTAGAGTCAGACATGACTGGACAGGGGAAATCCTTTACCTTTACCTATGATCTCTTGAGAAGAGCATAAGAGAGGAATATTCAGTTTTGGAATCCAGGTGAAATAATCTTACTCAGATAGATATGGCCTTGTCTACCATTCTGTAAACAAGAAATCCTTTATTTATATACTTTATTTGATCCCTTTTTATTATTGTCATTATTTTATTGCTTTTATTTTATGCTTGGTATAATCATTTTATATATTTTTCCAAATATGAGTTAATTTTTATATCTCATGGCTAGTTTAGGTTCACTGAATGCATGCATAGTCTAGGACTTTCTTAGTAATGGCATTTTATCTGCAGAACTCTTTCAGCTAATATTGAGTTAATTATTTTTTCTGCTTCAGCTTAAGACAGGATGCAATTATTTCAGTATTCTTTAGGGCTTAACTGTAGCTGACTTTCTGGACATCTTTGGGTTCTTTCTTTTTTTGAATTTCCTGATCAGTGATTATTTTTATTTTTTTGACATATGTAAGATTATACATATGTCTCTGGGTGTATGTGTTTGTACATGTGTATCTCTGGGTGAAAATATACTGAACATTTACATTACTGGTTCGTCAAATATTTGTGTTAAAATTAATACATAGAAAGAAATATAAACATACATGTAGTTGAAATTTTTTTGACTTTTACCGAGGTCTAATGACAAAACTACAAATCATCATATTTTTCAAATAATTTTGTTGTTGCTTTTTTATTGCAATTAAACTTTGATTTCATTGTTTTTCTTTAAATAAGAAAGGCCATGGGAATTGAGAATCACCTTTTTTATTTTGTAGCATATCCAGAATGCAATCAATTAAAAAAAATATTTTTGAACATGATTCTTCAAATATACTGTAATTTTCTTGTTTCATGTTTAATTGCTTATTATTTTATAGTAATTCATATTAATAATTATTATTATAGCAATGTCATTACTTTTTCCCATAATATTCACAAAAATACTTTCTAGGAGGCTTTCAACCTTGGTATTATGTGTTTCTGTACAAGTACAGTAATCCTTTATGTATAATGCTTCTGCTCTTTTGCTTGGTCTATTTCTTTTGAACAAATGATATCCCACCAATTTTTGCTAGTACCAACAATATTATACTTGCCACATGTACTAGGTCTTCAATTTCTCCCCATTTGTTCCCCATACTTTGAGCATTAGTGTACAGGTTTCTGATCCTTTTATGGCTCATCTTGTGTTTACATGCTGTGTCTCCTGTTTTTATATCTGAGTGCCCCTTCCTTCGTTGTTGTCAAATGTTCTTGTATTTACAATATATCATCAAAGTATTATGCATAAATAGTTCATTGCTTTTAATTTATTTGATTCTTTGCAACCAACACAGCCATAATGTTTCTCAGTCATCAGTTCTTATAAGTATTTGGTACATTCTATATAAATGCACTCTGCCTTGTTGCAAGCTTTGTATGTTATAAGCCTTGACATCCCCAGACAATTCTGAAAGGATAAAGCAAACTTGAATGTTTAGCCACTTTATCTTCAAGGACAGCATGTGTTACGATTCTAACTTAAAAACAATTAGTTTTCTCTAGATTTCAAACATAGCCTTGAAATATACTGTAGAAATCTTTTTATCCTTGCCTCAAGTAACTTTAAATGCCTTGAATAGTTCAACATCTTTTTGTTCATTTGATATAAATAACCTTATATCAATTATAACTTTCTCACTTTTGAGTATTGGCAAATTAAATTATCAAGAATAAAGACTGGCTAATCTTAATTTTTAAATGCTATTACAAATTTCCTTTAATAAATTTGATGGCAAAATCTCTCTTTTTGCGCTTTGTGTACTGAATAACATAATAAATGGAATATGATACTCTTACAGAATTCAGATATATTGTGAGTAAAATAATAAAATCTGAAAGAAAATATCTGTGACAATATCTGTATACTTCTTTTCATAAGAGAAAATCATGCCATGCACATAATAGCCCCTCTAAACAAAGAGACAGCTAATGCCCAAAGAATGAAGGCTGTGTGTTAAAAACATAAAAGGAAGTGGAATTTACATTGCAAACTCATTCAGAGTAGCTGCAGCCTGTGTTCATTCCCTTGATGTGCTACTGATATTAGTAAATCAAGTAAACCATTTCATTAAAATATTTTGAGTTAAAAATGCAATGTATTGAATTTATAGGAAATGTTTTGATTCAATTCTGTTTTTCACAAAACAGTTTCAAACTTGAAACAGTGGATAGGATTTTTGGGTTTTATTGAGTAGATTGATTTCTTGTTATAGAAATGGCTAGTTTATAATATTATGGAAAAGTAAAAAGTTGAGGTTTGATATTAATGCTTTATTCTACTGCAAGAGAGAGAATTGGAAGTCAGTGCTTTTCCCCCCCTTTCTCCCTCCCCTTCTCACTTTCCTTTCTCCTTCTCGTCCCTACTGCGTCCTACTATTTGCTTTTGTATTTTTGTATTCTATTCTATAATATAATAAAATGTTTTAAACAGGTGGTATTCATTTACTGGTTTGCAAATGTGAGTGCATGCTTGCGCTCTCTTTGCTTGTGCATGCCACGTCTGTGTATGCGCAGGACCTTCTGTGCATGTGCAGAGCATCAAAAATGGGACTTCATGATGTCTGGGAGGGTGGGCAGAGCCTCCCACAGCCGCCGCTACTGGTTTGCCCGAACTGGATAGAACTAGCTGAATACCACCACTGGTTTTAAACATTGAAACAGTGAATATGGTTTAGAACAGATAAGGAAGACATCCCAAACAAGACTTCTGAGATTCTTCCACATCCATTAATAATAGCTATGCTCTGGGCTAAGCAAAGGTGGGAGGCTTAGAAAGAAGAAATCAGAGTATTCCAAAGCACATGATAGACTTATTGAGGCATGATGATGATAATGATGGTGGTGGTGGTGATTACGATGATTTTACCTTATATTTTTTTTAAGTTGCAATCTCTTGTGTACAGAGAGCATTATGTAACTTAGGCTTTCTTGAGTTCTGAGCACTTTTTTAATTAATTTCTTTCCAACATGATACTGATTTTAAAAACATCAAAGTTATTACAGCTGTGCAATTCTTCAATTGTGTGTCATTCAAGTAGCAGGTATTTGCAGTGCTTTAAAGAATTCTAGCATTGTATATTTGCCTTCTGCAGCTGCCCCATGATCCCAAGGGGAAAAACACAACAGTGTAGATGCTGTTATTTTTATGCCCCACTTTCTCTGAAACAGGAGTAGAATCTAAAACTGGAGTAGATCCAAAGCTCTGGACAAACCTACTTGTTTCCTCAATTCTTCATAAAACATTTTTCAAAATTCATGTTGTGATGAAATGAATTCTCTTTATGGCAGAATTTCCAAAACTCTTCTTTGCTCTGCCCTTGTTAACTTACAATTCAACAACAGCCAGAAAGTCTCAGTAGCATCAGCACACCATAATTAAACTTTTTTGAATTTACATAACTACAATACAGAACAGTTTTCTTTATATCCCGTGTCCTGTACCCACTATAGTAGTATGCAGAACTTTGGATTCAAAAGGAAAGATTGCATTAAAAAATATGTGACCTTGCATGGAGCGCTTGTTGGCATTTCTTTAAACCAAGCATATCTTTTTTCCAGGATAATACTACAGTGCAGTCACACTATGCCAAGAAACTAAACCCCCATAAGGATTTCCCAACAGATGCTGTATACATTCCTTTCTCCAAAGCATGTTTCTTCTTGAAATCCAAAGTGTTCCACAACTCTAATGCATATAATTATTTAATAGAAAGCAAATGAAACACAAAAGACTATTTTGAGAACAATTAAAATTAGAAAAATTAGTTTCATTAGCCTCTGACTACAGATAAACTTAGCCTCAAAGATTCCTGAAGCTCGTCTGGGTCTCAGAGTTCCAACCTTTTCCTATAAGAATTGAGATTGCATTATAAAATTCATAAGTGATTTTCCAAGACTTTTTAAAAAGAAACATATATTGATGTTTAAAACGGAAATAATTGCTTCTTGCTTAGCAATGGTTTTCATTTATGAGTGTTTATCTGAGGCAAATCAAAAGTATGGTTAATCTAAGTTAAAAATGGGATCTTTAAATAGTTCTAATTATATTTTCTTTATATTTGTACATTTTAGTCACTTTGAATTTAACCAGTAACATTTCTACCAAAACCTAATGTTTATTGGCTGGTTTAAATTATTGTTATAAAATATCAGTTGAATGAAAAAATAAATTATGCTTTGGCTATTATTAAACTACATAAGTAAAAAGAGACCAGCAATGAAAAAGAGAATAATAGAGTTTATTTTTCTGTCAGGTCCCCATAGATCCCTATTAGGACCCTGCCATTCTGACACGGAGGGCCAGGATGGGCCTTTACAACCTTTTCCTGTTTCTGGCCTTTCTATCAGGGGTGAAATGCTCCCTGTTCGGACCGGCTTGCCCGATCCAGTAGCGATGGCGGCTGGTGGTTCGAAGAACTGGTAGCAAAAATCCCTGGCCCTGCCCCCTGCCCCAGCTGAGCCACGCCATCATCATTTTTTTTTTACTTTTAAAAGCATCTTTTCTTCAGCCAAAAAAAGGCTTTTAAAAGTAAAAAAAGCCTTTGATGATCGCGCAGCTCAGCTGGATCATCAGAACCCTTTAAAAGTTTTTTTAAAAATAATGTCTTCGGCTGAAGAGTTTGTAAAAACGAAAGGATTTAAAAGGCTCCTCTGGCGATCCCAGCTGAGTTGCCTGATCACCAGAACCTTTAAAAAACATGTTTTCTACAAGCTCTTCGGCCGAAGAGGTTGTTAAAACAATCATTTTAAGAGGTTCTGGGATTGTCAGAGTAGCTTTTAAAATCTTTTTTTCCTCTGGCGATCCCAGATGAGTTTCCTGATCATCACAGGCTTTTAAAATCATTTTTTAACAACCTCTTACAACAGCCCATGCCCACGCCCACCCAATCGTCCCCTCTTACCTAATTACTGCTCCTTGCTTTGTTTCAGCTGCTGCAATCAGTTGCATCAGCTAGCAACTGAATCTGCCTGCCTGCAATCCATTTCCTTGGTGAGCAACTCAATCTGCCTGCCTCCAATGTAAGTAAATGGGGGAAGCTTTAAAAAATATTTAATTGGGTTTTTTTTTAAGGAGTTGTTTTTTTTAGACAGCAATTTAAAGTTAAGGAAGTTTTAAATTTAGCTGCTTTTATCTAAAACAGGGGTCTCCAACCTTAGTAAATTTAAGGCTTGTGGACGTCAACTCCCAGAGTTCCTCAGCCAGCTTTCCTGGCTGAGGAACTCTAGGAGTTGAAGTCCACAAACCTTAAAGTTACTAAGGCTGGAGACCCCTGATCTAAAAAATATAAATAAAATAAAATAATAAAATAAAGTATTTGTGCAGCTTTCTGAGATTTGGTGTATTTCTGTAGTGTTTCACTCTAACTACACAAACACACAAAATCTCACAAAGCTGTATGTGGCATTTTGCATGTGTGTGTGTGAGCCAGTTGTGTTGTGTTGTGTATGTGTAAAGTGTGAAAGTTGGTTTTTGAGCTTTTGTGGCTGTGTGAGTTTTCTACTTGTTGCAGGGGCCATTTTGGGTGAAGTGCAGCTGCTTTTACATTGTGTGTGAGTCAGTTGTGTTGTGTTGTGTTATGTGTGTGTAAAGTGTGAAAGTTGGTTTTTGGTACCTCTTATTGTTTTGTATACTACATTTATTATTTTTATTATTTATTGTTATTGGCCATGCCCACCCAGTCATCTGACCACCAAGCCACGCCCATCAATTAAGCCATGCCCACAGAACCAGTAGGGAAAATTTTTAGATTTCACCCCTGCTTTCTATCACTTGTTGATGTACCTTCTTGGGAAAGAGATGGGGAGGGATAGGCCTGGGGCCATCTGTTTTGTCTCGGCTCCCAAGGAACTGGCAAAGCGGCACCTGAGAACAACTTCTTATCAGCTTCTCACAACAACTTTGCACCTGTGGATTGGCTCACCTCAGACTGGACATAGGGGAGGGTTTCTGCAACATTTAATCTAACGGTTCTGAGTGGGAATTTCAGATCCTGCCTTACTCTTCTTGCTATCACTATCTCCCAATAAAAGTTTCCTTTTGAAATATTATTTGTTTCAAGAGTTCTGCTTTCTTGTGGAGAGAGGAGAGGCAAGTCCTTACATTTTCCTTTTTTCAGATTAAACACAAGTAAAATCGAAGTCATTTTAAAGGAAAGATAATACTTTCAAGAAGATTATTATTATGGTTTGTCACACAGTCAACCAAATGTTTTGGCATTTTTATCTAAGGGCCAAGGATAGGTAGATGTTTTTGTGAAACATCTGGTGTGAAAGGTATTGTCACAGGATGTAGGCTGTTCCAAGTAAAGCTGCCTTTTGAAATTGACTAATGATGATTTGGTCAATACTAATTGTTATTCTTTTTTTTTTTTTTTTTTATTCAAAAAGTTTTTATTAGTCAAAAAAAGGTTTATACAAATACATATCAGGTATGGTAAATTTTCATTTTTCTTATCTAAAATAAGAATTTTACTCAAATTTTTTAACACATACAACAGCCATATGGCAAACAGGTGACACGAAGTAGCTAAGTTTACAAATTTTAAATACGTAATAAAGAAGAGTCAAGAATAAACAGAATATCGTACAAAAGAGAATAAGGAAAACCAACACAATCCCAAATATCTTTATCACTTCCTAGTTTTGGATCTCAGAACTCTGGGTTCAGCCTGACCCAACTCCAGGGCCGCAACAGCGGCAGCCGCTCGCCCCATGATCTATAACCTCCCTTCTTCAATTCCTGGGTCATCTGATTCCAGGAGGCTTTGTGTTCCTCCACATAGGCCGTAGCCTCCATAATTGTACTGATTTTTTCGTAATGCCCTCCCGGAAAATCATCAATCCCTCTGGCATCAGCCATCTGAAGCCCACTCCTTCTGGTACAATTTGCTTGACAAAAATAATATTTCTTTCTTTTTCACGTACCTGTCTGGGAATCTGCCTCAGAATGGCTATCTCCTGCCCCTGTAAATCAGTGCCCCACTCCTATGTTTTCTAAGAATTTCATCTCTCGCCTCTTCTCACAAATTTGACATGAACCTCTCTGGGAACTGCATGCGTGCGTGCATATTGCGAATTAACTCTATAAACTCGATCCACATCCCAATTCATGAAATCAACACCTCTCCCAAGAAATTCTCCCAACAATTTAGTCACAACATCTCTCAAGTCTTCTTGGTCCACTTCTTCCAAATTTTGAAACCTAAGGAAATAAGACATTTTATCCATCTGTAGTCCAAGCACAGCATTGCCTGTCGCCTCCTCTCTTTTCTGCACTGCCCGCATCTCACCCTCCAAACCTTCCACTTTCTGCTTGTTTTCTGCTGAAACTTGTTGAGTATCCTTTAAATCCTTTTGGATAGTCACAATTTCTGCTCTTATTTCATCCAATTTCTTGTCCATATTAGATAACTTTTCCAAAATTCTCTCCATCTCTCCAGCAGTTGGTCTCTGACCTTTTGCCATTAAGGAAAAAAAAATACAAAATCCTCAGGCAGGCACGGTATCCTTGTAATTTCCTCCGGATCCACCAGGGGGCACTCACAGGAGCAACGAGTCCAGAGTACAGTTAGTCAACCAGGAAGTCAAGGAAGTGATGCCACCAAAATTCTCATAGTGAAGGCGGAAGCTGGACGCCACCACTGTTCCCCAGAAGGAGGGGGGGCCTCAAACCTTCCCTCCTAAATTTCTCCATCACCTCTTCTCCAGAGCTCCACAAACCGGTAATCTTCTTATTTTAAGTTCTCCTCTCTCCAGAATAACTCGTGCTCTTCCAACCGCAGGGGAGAAAACCCCCGCACCGGAGCACTCCACCACATTTACCGATATTCCTTCCTTCTCCTCCTCAATTCTTCTCCGTTCCTGTTCACCACCAGGCTGCTGCAGTTATAATCCAATGCCCCGTGTCACGGCACAGCGCCCAGGCGACGACCAAAATAATGGCCGCGGCCTGTGGCCTCCAAACCCCGCCAAGCCTAGGACGCGCCAGCATCGGGTCCCCACAGTCCTGTATGTCGGCTGGGAGACCCTGGCGAGCCGTCTGCAAGCGGCAGGTGTCCTTTTCGGAACACCTGGCCCCTGAGGGCCTCGGCGGCGGCCGGATTCGGGCGCTGGAGGCAGGAGAAGCCTTCCAGACGTCCGTTGCCGCTGGACACCGGAAGTCGTCTCCATACTAATTGTTATTCTTATTATTGATTAAAACTCCAATTCGATTCACAGTTTGGGACTGGTAAAAACTTAATAGTTCAAGTCCTAACCAAGGACCTACGAGCTGTTAAGGTAGCATCTGAGTATATAGGCAGTTCCAAGTAGGGTGGTTTTTTGCAAAGTCAAAATATTTAGGTCTAATAAGTTCAAAAATTGCATGTATCTAGACAGCCCTTTGGGTGTTGCTCCAAGGGATCCTATTACTATTGGTACAACCATTGATTTCTTCCTCCATAGTTGCTCAACTTTAATTTGCAAATCACAATATTTTGTTATTTTTTCTAGTTGTTTCTCTTCAATTTGTGCATCAACTGGCATTGCAATATCAATCAACCAGACTTTTTTCTTTTTCATAATATTAATGTCAGGCATGTCATTAGCCAGATGTCTGTCTGTTTGGATCTGAAAGTCCCACAGGATCTTGAGTTGCTCATTTTCAAGAACTTTGTCAACTTGGTGTTTCCAGTAGTTTTTGCTGCATTCAAACCCAAACTTCTAGCAAAGCTTCCAATGTATAATTTTGGCAACTCGTTCATGATGTTGTAGATAATCAGTCTGTGAAATTTTGCTGCAGCCACTGATAAAGTGATCCACTGTTTCATCTTTCTTGTTGCATAAGGGCATTTGCTGTTGTTGCTGACATGTTAAATTTCTGTTTTCATGGAATTGGTCTGCAAGGCTTGTTCTTGGGCTGTCAAAATGAAGCCTCCAGTTCTTTCTTGAGCACCCCTGATTTCAACCATCTCCATGTTAGTTTTGTATCTGCCTTTCCTTCAATGTCTTTCAGATATTGACTGTGCATAGGTTTCTTTTTCCAGTTAAAACCTGATGCTCAATTATTCCCTTTTAATATTCTGCTTTCAATCTTGTTGTTTTCAATAGGTTTCCCTCATCCAGCAGAGGCGCTTTTGCTTTTTTTATGTAGTCATTTAAGCCGTGTTTTTCCTCTTCGACAGTTTGTTTTACCTGTAAGAGTCCTCTTCTATCCTGAGATCTAGGCAAGTACAATCAATCAACATCACTTTTTGGGTACAGAGCATGGTGCATTGTCATTAGTTTTCTTATCTTTTGATCTAACTTATCAAGTTCTAGCTGAGTCCAATCAATTGTTCCAATTGAGTTTCATTTTATAGGCACTGCCCAGGTGTTAATTGCCTTTATGATATTTTGTCCACTTAGCTTTGATCTCAAAATTTTCCGGACTCACTTTATGTATTTTGTTGAAGTAGCTTCCTCGACTTGGTTGTGCAACAGATCAGAGGTTTCCAAAACTCCTTGTACCCTTCTTCTGCTGTTACTGCTTTTATCAACGCTTCATTGTCAAATTCGAATCCATCATCTTCAACAATCTTTCCTGCCTAGAATAGAATAGAATAGAATAGAATAGAATAGAATAGAATAGAATAGAATTTTTTAATTGGCCAAGTGTGATTGGACACACAAGGAAATTGTCTTGGTGCATATGCTCTCAGTGTACATAAAAGAAAAGATACATTCATCAAGAATTCTAAGGTACAATACTTAATGATAATCATAGGGTACAAATAAGCAATCAGGAAACAATCAATATCAATATAAATCATAAGGATACAAACAACAAAGTCATACAGTCATAAGTGGAAGGAGATGGTGATGGGAACGATAACAGTAATTGTTGCATGTTTGTCAATACCAGATTGCATTTCAATGTCTCTGCTAAGCTCCTTTTCTTCAGTGAGCTCAGTTCAGCTTTTGTTATTCCAAACAATTTTAAATCATCCATGTAGAGAAAAATCAACCCAATTCATTAGCCATTGTCTGTTTTGTTCAAAATGCTTGTTAGTGGTACCATCGAAAGTATAAATAACAGAGGTGACAAATTTCTTCTCCATAGGCCCTCAGCTTAGTTTGCCATAGTTTCTTTTTTTTTAATTGAAAAAGTTTTACAAAAAATTTTTTACCACTTAATTCTACCCCATCCCCCCACCCCCCACCCTCCTCCCTCTCCCTTTCCCCCTCCCCTCCATCCTTCCCACCCCAGGACTTCCCAGAGCAGAATACAGGTTATTGCATGTGTAATGTATTACTGTAAGTTTTGGCGGGAGTTTTAGGCGGGAAATATCTCGTCCCTGATTGGTTGCAGCCTCAGGCTGAAGTGTATATAAGGAGAGGTTTTTCTCCAGAGTTTTGCTGGGTCACACTATATTAAAGAGCTGTTGTCACTAACCTGGTCTCCTGCCTCGTCAATACCCGAACTTAACATTGGCGACGAAGGTGGGATCTTGAGGCAGAGCACCAGAACAGAGCTGAACTCACTACGAGAATCAAACCCAGCAAGGTGATAGCGAATGCAGCGATGACCGGCTACACGCCACCCACTCCGTTTGACCCTGCCCAGGAAACATGGGGAATATATATGACCCGTTTGGAAAGTTTCCTGGAGGCAAGCGAGCTACAGGAGTCTCCGACAACCGCAAACGGGCTTACTTCATAAGCCACTGTGGGTCCGCAGTCATCGCCGTCGCAGAAGCCCTGGCGGAGCCAACACCGCTACACTCCGTGTCGTGGCAGACCCTTCAGACCCTCCTGAAGAATCACTCGCACCAGCCCGTCCAAATACGTTCGACGTGATGCGAGTTTGGGGGCGCAGGCAACAAGAAGGCGAGTCTATCAGCGACTACATGGCAGCCCTGAGACAAGCCTCCAAGCATTGCAGTACCGCGATCTGGACGAAGAGCTGCTGGAACAACTTATACGGGGTCAGAGACATCCGTTTGAGGAGACGGTTGCTAGCCAAGAGCAACCTGACATTGGCAAACGCCTGGGCGAAGCCAGAGCCCATGAGATGTCCAACCATGCAGCAGACACCTTGCAAAAGCGACTCACGCCGATGGCGGGCGCAAAGCCGAGCACAGTCCACCACGAAGAAACCTATCGTGAGTCAACCAGCGAAGAGGAGGAAGAAGTCCACTACACCGGAAAATCGACAAGGGAAGACCCGGAGGAATGCGGAAGCTGCGGGGGGCGACATCAGCGCCAAAGATGTAAGTTCAGGGACGCCATTTGCGGCGGTGTGAAAGGAAGGGCACCTGGCCCAAGTCTGCCGAGCACCCCAACCTTCCCGCCGAAAATTCAAATCGGCCAATCAGAGCGGCTCTGAGTCAGAGATGCAAACCCCACATTCCCGCCGAAATTTCAAACCAGCCAATCAGAGCGCGAAATCGGCAAGGCGACCCGCGATTGGCCAGGAAAGAAAGAGCGCGAAGTCAAACCGAATGACTGTTACCATAGACCACGCAGCTACCCGCATCGAAGAAAAGATCTTCACTAACCCAACAATTGAAGGCGTACCGTGCCGGCTGGAAGTAGACACAGGATCCGCCATCACAATCATGTCCTGGGACACTTTTGTGAAAGCCTTGCCGCACATCGCAAAGCGCAAGCTACAGAAACAACGGCTCCGGGTGCAGGATTACCAGGGCAACCGCATCCCTGTTCGAGGGACAACGACCGTCGAGGTCAAGTATGGAACATACGAAAAGACCCTGCCCATCACGTTAGTCGAGGGAACCTTGCCAAGTTTGCTGGGGCTAGACTGGTTCCGGCGTTGGGAGTGGGGGTGACTCGCGTCCACCGGAGCGGATGCACCCTGCAAACCGCCCTAATGGAGGAATTCGCAGACGTATTCGAGGACCGTTTAGGCAAGTACAAGGGGACCCCTATCTCCTTCAATTTAGACCCCCAAATAGCTCCCATTAGGTTAAAGGCAAGGAGGGTTCCTTTGCACTCAAACCTAAAATCGACAAAGAGTTAGATAAATTAGTCAGCCAGGGATACTAGTGCCAGTTGACCATGCCAAATGGGAGACGCCAATCGTCACCCTATAAAACCAGACGGGTCCATAAGAATTTGTGCTGATTACAAGGCTACCTTGAACAAAGCATTGCAAAAGAGCGCCTACCCAGTTCCAGTAGTGCAACACTTATTGCACTCACTAGGGCACGGACAAGTTTTCGCCAAATTAGACTTGGCACAAGCTACCAACAGCTACCCGTAGATGCTAGCACAGCTGAAGCCCAGACCATTGTAACGCACTGGGTGCCTTTAAGTGCACCCGGTTACAGTTTGGGGTGAGTGTGGCCCCGGGCTATTCCAAAATTTGATGGAGCGACTCTACAAGGGTTACCGGAGTCGTGCCCTATTTCGATGATGTGTTGGTATCAGGGAAGATTTAAGAGAACTGGGAAGCGATTAAGGAAAGTTTTGGCCATTTTAGGTCGGCAGGATTAAAAGTTAAAGCAAGCAAGTGTCAGATAGGGGTCGAATCTGTTGAATTTTTGGGTTATAGAATAGACAAAAAAGGGATTCACCCCACTGAGAGCAAAGTCAAGGCGATAAAGAGAGCCCCAGCACCCAAAAACAAGACAGAACTCCAGGCTTTCCTGGGTCTGGTAAACTTTTACGCCGTGTTTTTAAAAGACAAGGCAACCGTTGCTGAACCGCTGCATAAATTGCTTGGAAAAAACACTGTTTGGTCGTGGGGGAAGTCAGAGAATAGGGCATTTGAGGCAGTAAAAAGTTTGCTATCAAGCGATAGCCTGTTAATACAATACAATAACAGGCTGCCGTTAGTATTGGTTTGTGATGCGTCCCCCTATGGAGTAGGAGCTGTACTTAGCCACAGACTCCCAAACGGCACAGAAGTCCCTATAGCGTTCTATTCACGAACGATGTCCCCGGCTGAGAGAAATTACAGCCAGCTAGATAGGGAGGCTCTCGCAATAGTGTCAGGGTGAAAAAATTTCACGAATACGCTTTTGAGAGACTTTGACATTATCACTGACCACAGACCACTATTGGGCTTACTGGCTGGCGACCGCCCAACGCCAGTGGCACTATCACCCGACTGACCAGATGGACTATTTTTTGGCCGCCTACTCTACAAACTACAGCATCGACCTGGAAAAGAGCTGGGGCATGCGGACGACTGAGCAGATGCCCATTGCCCGGGAAATCGAGGACCCTACTCCGGCACCCCTGCTCTACTAATTGACTCTTGGGACTCTGGGCCAGTCACATCGCAGGAAGTGGCTCGGGCCTCCTACCGGGACGTTGTCTTAAGAACTGTAATCGGTTGGGTTCAAGGGATGGCCGCTGCGGGCGACCGTTTTAGAGAATTTGTAAAGAAAGAGGGAATTGTCTGTGCAAGGGGTGCCTGCTCTGGGGGATAGGGTGGTAGTTCCAGAGAAGCTGAGGAAAAAGTCCTGGAACTACTGCATGAGGGTCACCCAGGAATTGTAAGGATGAAGGGCTAGCCAGGAGCTATGTCTGGTGGCCCCTAATGGACAGGGAAATCGGTGACAGGGTTGGCCGATGCCAGGTATGTCAGGAATCCAGACCACTACCACCCACGGCCCCAGTGTTGGAGTGGGAGAAACCCCAAGGCCCTTGGTCCCGCATTCACATTGATTTTGCCGCCCTTCCACGGCCAAACATTTCTAATTGTGGTGGATGCATTCTCCAAATGGCTGGAGATCATCCTAATGAAATCCACAACCGCTGGAGCCGTCATCTCAGCACTAAAACACCTTTTCGCCACGCACGGGCTACCGGACACCCTCGTGTCCGATAACGCCCACAGTTCACCGCAGCATTATTTGAAGGGTACCTGGCTGAAGAGGGCATCCGACATGCCCTCTCAGCGCCTGCTCCACCCCGCGCCGAACGGCCTTGCTGAACGCTTTGTTCGAGTGCGAAAGAAGCGCTATCACGAAGCAGCCCCGAGACTGGCAGGCACAAATCGACGCATTCCTAACCGTCCAACACAGGACCCCTGTGTGGCCACCGCCGCAGCCCAGCCGAGCTATTAATGGGCGGAAGCTACGGTGCCCGCTAGACCGGCTACACCGAACTACGTGCAGGACGGGTTCAAAACAAAACCAGATAGAATCCGGAATTAAACATAGGAGACTCAGTGTGGGCACATAATTACAGCGACGGCCCAAACTGGAAGAGGGGATAGTCATAGACAAACGGGCCCCAAATCTTATCTAGTGGAAATAGACGATGGCAGAGTTTGGAGGCGCCACATAGATCAATTAAGAAACAGATTGAGCGATAAGGCAGAATTAGGCGAGAACAGCCCTGACTATGATTTAATTAACCCCACAGCTGACTGGAACCGAGAACAAACAGAAAGCATAGAACCAAACAGAGACTTATCTGAGTCAGGCGAGGTCCAGCGACACCCTCAGGCCCTCTAGAGGACAGCAGGTCCGAGCCGGCGACAATCCAGGGCCGGATGGCGGGAGGAGGAGCTCAGAGGAACGAAAAGTCCCTCCGGCAAGCTCGACTCAACTCCAGAAAGTGAACTGCGCAGGTCCGGGAGAGTCAGGAGACGCCCCACGTACCTGCAGGACTACGTAGAGAAGTAATATGCAAATATTGGCAAAGTGCCTTCTGGGAGGGAAGGAGTGTAATGTATTACTGTAAGTTTTGGCGGGAGTTTTAGGCGGGAAATATCTCGTCCCTGATTGGTTGCAGCCTCAGGCTGAAGTGTATATAAGGAGAGGTTTTTCTCCAGAGTTTTGCTGGGTCACACTATATTAAAGAGCTGTTGTCACTAACCTGGTCTCCTGCCTCGTCAATACCCGAACTTAACAGCATGTAACAAACATCAGCTAAATTACACCAATAAACCATAATCCATAATCTCTCCTCTCCCTTTGAAACCTTAACTCCCCTTTCCCATATAAACAAGTACATTAATACAATACAATTCTTACAATCACTCATAAACTATTTGGCACTTCAGTCTAATATTTGATTTAAATATAATCAATCCAATTTTTCATTCCAGTGTATATTTTTCTTGTAGGTAGTCTTCACGTACACGAAGAATATTCTTTTGAGTACACTAAAGTTTCTGTTTTCTTTCTTAAGTCCATTAAAGTTAGTCCAATCTTCAAGTATAAGCAGTATTCCATCTTCCAGTGTTTCAGTAACGAAAGTCCAACTACCAATATTAGATTTAAAGTCAATTTAGTCCTTATTATTCTTCAGAGTAATGTCTTATATAATCCACCAAGTTTAAAATTCTATCATACATATTAACAAATAATATTTTTAATCCTTAATACTCCATCTCTTATTCTATTTTTATCATTACCTTATTTAACCCCAAATCAAATTTTATCCAAAATAATTTATAGTACTACAATCACTCAGGTATTTAAATTATAAATTCAAACCATACCATTTAACTTTAATCCAGATTCTTCCCCATATTTCTATCACTATGTATTACCAAACCTTCGAATTATAAATTCAAATAATACCATTTACATTTAATCCTAATTATTTCCCCTATTTCCATCACTATAAATTACCAAATATTTTATAGCCATTTTTCATACATTCCCTAATAAAATATTTCTTTTTCTATTTTTATCAAGACACCCCCAGATCAAATAATACAGTTGTTAACGATTCAACCATATATAAACAAATAACCTCACATTATAAATTCAAACAAGTACAAATAATTTTTTTACAAATTCCAAATAACTATTCTTACAAAAACCATATATAAATTAATCTTTCTTCTTATATTATATTCAATTTCAATTATAATTTATCCTTTCCCATAAGAAAAAACTCTTTTCACGTAACGCTGTTTTTATTTCCTCTTTGTACCTCTTCAGCAATTACGGGCCCATCTTTATCTTGTGTTTGTTTTTCCTTCTCCCACCCTTTTGCCATCTCCTCTCCTGTTCTCATCTTAGCTTTTAACAATAAAGGATTTCCAGCCTCTAATACATTAGTATAAAAATCTCTTGCTTTGAGAACTGTACTAAGATAAAACTTTCTTCCTTTATAATTCACTGTTAATCCAGCTGGAACATCCCATCTATACTGTATCTGATGTTTCCTAACTTCTTCCACCAAAAAGGCAAACTCCTTTCTATTTCTTAACATTTTAGAAGGAATTTCTTTCATCACTAATACATCTTGTCCTAATATTTGAATTTTATTTTTATAAAATGCTTGTAAAATTCCATTCCTAATCTTCTTGTTTGTGAAATAAATCACGACATCTCTTGGTAACTGCCTTTGTTTAGCAATCCACGAGTTAACTCAATAAATTTTTTCGATATGAGCTTCAAGATCTACTGGATGCTCTCCATTTATACATGTAAAAGCCTGTACAAAAATCTCTTTTAAGTTCTCCTGCTTATTTTCCTTCAATCCTCTAACTCTCAAGGCATACTCCATCAATCTATATTGCAATATAACAATTTCTTCATCTGCCCTATCCATTTTACTCTGAACTTCCTCTGTTTTATTTTCCAAATTCAAGTTAAGTTGATTATTCTGGGCCTCCTCTATTTTCATTTCCAAATTCAAATTAGCTTGATTAATTTCTTCTATTCTTCCATCCAACTGAATCGTATTTTCTGCAATACATCGCAAAGCTGCCAGCACACTTTCACTCATATCCTTATTCCAAGGTTCCACCATATTTTTAAGTTCCAAGATTGCTTTTTCAGTTTTCTCTATTTTATTTCTCAGATTCAAATTAATTTGATTATTCTGAACCGCCTCTATTTTCTTTTCTAAATTCAAATTAACTTGATCAGTTTCTTCCATTCTTTCCTCCAACCAGATCATATTTTTTGAAAAACAGTGAGCTACTACCCCCACACATTCAGTCATATCTTTATTCTGAGCTTCCAGTGTGTTTTTAAGTTCCAATATTTTTTTTTCAATTTTACTAAATTTTTGATCTATGAGATCCTTTAGATATTCTTTCATATCTTCTTTTAGCTTATGTATTTGAACTGGCAAAACTTCAACGTCTTTAAAAGCACTTAACTTAGTTTGCATAAAAGCCATTTTTGTTAAACTTTAGGCTCTACAAAAGGAGAAGAGAAAAAAAAGGGAAAAGAAAAAAGGAAATCTTCAAATCTTCTCTTAAACACTGTAATTAAATTAATCAAATCATTTAAAATGATTTGGCTTAGCGTCTTCATGTAACTCCAGTGCAGACAGCTTAAACAAGCACTTCCTTTAACTTTTGTTTTCATGCCTTGTTATACTAGAGACGGCATTTCCTTTCTTCTTCTTAAATCATTCCAACCAAAAAAAAAGAAGAAAAATACATAATATAACTCGGTAGTTAAAAAATTGATACTTGCAACTGCCGGTACTCCTGATTTTGCTCTGTCTGCTTATTAATCCATTCCGAGTTTAAAATTGATGGCAGATGTGGTTGCGGCGTTTTGCTCTGCCTTCTGCAGAGGAGTCCCGGATCCAGAGCTTTCCGAGCTTGGGAGGGAGCCCTCACCCTCAAGCCTCCAGTATCATTCCTGGGGCTTTCCGGGGGCTCTACCTCAATTCGGTTGCTCATCTTTCCCTCTTCGCCCGAAGGAAAGGTTTCCGAGCTGCCAGACAGCTGATTTGCGCTGTCTGAGCGGCTCTACGAGATCGTGGGGCTGGTGGTCTAAAAAAGACCACCATCAATGACGCAGCGCCACCGGAAGTCCAGTTTGCCATTGTTTCATGGAAGTCTTCAGGAATTTCTGGATGTGCTGCTAATTCCAAAAATGTCTAAGCATTTCTCAATCCAGCTATGTGGAACAGAATCAAATGCTTTCTTATGGCCACGAAAAAATTCTTCGTCTTTTCTTTGAATTCTTCAAAATCACTTTATGAATTTATTGCTGTTGTTGTTGTTCATTGCACAGTCAGCCAGATGTTCAAATTGGGTTTGGCATTTTTGTCTACCTGTCAAGTCCTTACCAAGACTTGGGATAAGCGAATCTGGATGTTTGACAATGTTACAGATATCGTAGCAGGATGGATGTGTGTTGTGTCTTGCCCGCTCTCACAGCAGCCGGGGCCTTCTTATCTGCTCCCGAACACGGAGGAATGTATGCCTCCCAGCCTCAGTCCTGGCTCCATGCCCAGACAAGCTGAAGAGGAGGGGGCACCTCCCGGTCCCAGCCCTGGCTCCATGCCCAAGCAGGCTGCAGAGGAGGGAGCACCCCCCGGCCCCAGCCCTGGCTCCATGCCCAGGCAAACGGAGCAGCTAGACCCCTCCCCCTCCTCCACAGCATGTGAGCCTGAGGAAGGTTTATTTCCAACAGCTGCTGATTGGAGTGACCCTCGCATCAGAAGACTGGATAGACAGAGGTAACAGAAGGAAGGGAGGGGCAGGCCTTAATGAGTGCTGAGTCATGGAGCCACACCCCATGGCCTATATAAAGGATCTGCTTTCTGGCAGTCTCTGAGTCAGGCAAAGTCGAACTTATCTTGCTGAAGTCACTTTCTGGTCTCCTGCCTGCTCTGAGGACTTTGCTAGGACTTTGGGCAGAGCTGCAGAGGCAAGCCTGATTCGGATTTCCCTGACCCGGCCGTCAGCGGAGGAGTGGGACACGACAATTTTGTTCCAAGTAAAGCTGCCTTCTTCAATTGACAGATGGCAAATTTATCAATGTCTATGTTGTTCACATGGTGCTCTAGCTCTTGTGTGATTGCTACATTACTATTACTATTACTACCCTTACTAGCCTTTGCTATTTTTATTTGTAGGCAGTGGTGGGATTCAGCCAGTTCGCACCACTTCAGGAGAACCGGTTGTTAACTTTCTGAGCAGTTTGGTGAACTGGCTGTTGGAAGAAATCATTAGGGCAGAGAACCGGTTGTTAAATTACTTGAATCCCACCACTGTTTGTAGGTCTTGGTATTTTGTTATCTTTTTCAGTTCTTTCTCTTCTATTCCACTGTTTCATCCACTATCAATACTTTTTTGTCTTTCTTATTGACAACTGTTAAGTCCAGGGTGTTTTAAAAAGTTATGGAATTGACTTTGTAAAAAAATGAATTAGAAATTGTACTATGTGGCAATGATGAACATAATATTCCTATATTTATAAACTGTTAATGAAATTGAATTTGGACAATTGAGTATGTAAAACATTGCCTGAATCATTGGGCAAAAAATTTGGTGATAGTATAGTACTTGAACAATGGAACAAGGATTTTAAAATTTACATTAAGTTGTAACTTTAAAAAAAACTTTTATAAAATGATGTAATGCTGATATTTAACACTGGATAAATTGTCAAAAATGTATAAAGGTACTTCAAATATATGTTGGAAATGTAAATGTAAAGGATGAACTTTTTATCATTTTTGCTGGATCTGCAATAAAGGAAAGAAATATTGGGGTAGGTTTCATAACTTAATACAGATTAAGGTGAAGAGTAAGTGAATTTAAAGATAAAACCAGAGACTTTTCTTTGGGGCTTAATGGACAAAGAATTGAAAAAAATGGAACTTGTTCTGACCCAGCCTTAGCAAGTAATGATAAGCCACTTATTCATGAGTAAAAACAACCTCCTTTTAAAACAGGGTAGGAACAATCTTTTATTCTTGTGGATAAACAAAAATCAAACATAATTAGTACCAACAGACCTGGCCATGAAATCCCAATTGCTTGCTGTATCCTAAAAGCAAATGGTTGTCTGTGACAACTGGCCACTCCCAAACCCCTACTATTTATTTTCCAGCCAGGGAGGAGCTGACTAACATTCACATCTGCTTTTCCTTGAGTCAGCTTATTAATAATAATAATAATAATATTTTAATTTGTATACCGCCCTTCTCCCGAAGGACTCAGGATGGTGAACAGGCAAGTAAAATACAAACAGAAACATACACAATATTAAAACAACCCTTAAGAAACTTATTAAATTAGCCAGGAAATTTAAAATAACATTACACCGTATAAAATTACATAAATTTAAAACCCATTAAATTCAATTAAAATTTAAAAATCAGGCCAGTCCAGTCATACGAAATAAATAGGTTTTAAGTTCACGGCGAAAGGTCCTAAGGTCGGGTAATTGTCGAAGCCCAAGGGGAAGCTCGTTACACAGGGTGGGAGCCCCCACAGAGAAGGCCCTCCCCCTGGGGGCCGCCAGTCGACACTGTTTGACTGACGGCACCCTGAAGAGTCCCTCTCTGTGGGAGCGCACCAAACGCTGGGAGATAGAAGACGGCAGTAGACGGTCCCGTAAGTAACCCGCTCCTAAGCCATGGAGCGCTTTAAAGGTGGTAACCAATATCTTGAAGCGCACCCAGAAAACAACAGGTAGCCAGTGCAGTCTGCGCAGGATAGGTGTTACGTGGGAGCTCCGAACCGCTCCCTCAATAACCCACGCAGCCACATTCTGGACTAGCTGAAGTCTCCGAGTGCTCTTCAAGGGGAGCCCCATGTAGAGAGCATTGCAGTAGTCCAAGCGAGAGGTAACGAGAGCATGAGTGACCGTGCATAAGGCATCCCTGTCCAGGAAGGGACGCAATTGGTGGATCAGGCGAACCTGATAAAAAGCTCTCCTGGAGACAGTCATCAAATGATCTTCAAAGGACAACTGCCCATCCAGGAGCATGCCCAAGTTATGTACCCTCTCCATCGGGGCCAACGACTCGCCCCCGACGGACAGCCGCATCTGCAGCTGACTGTACCGGGGTGCCGGCATCCACAATCCGTCTTGGAGGGATTAAGTTTGAGCCTGTTCTTCCCCATCCAGACCCGTACGGCTTCCAAACACTGGGACAGCACTTCGACAGCTTCGCTGGGGTGGCCCGGGGTGGAAAAGTACAGCTGCATGTCATCAGCGTACAGTTGGTATCTCACCCCAAAACCACTGATGATCTCACCCAGCGGCTTCATGTAGATGTTGAACAGGAGGGGTGAGAGAGTCGATCTCTGCCCTCCTGTCAACACCGTCTGCGTCCGGTCAGAGAGGTAGGAGGAGAACCACCGATAAACGGTGCCTCCCACTCCCAACCCCTCCAACTGGCGCAGCAGGATACCATGGTCGATGGTATCAAAAGCCGCTGAGAGGTCTAATAGGACCAGGGCAGAGGAGTAACCCTTATCCCTGGCCCTCCAGAGATCATCCACTAGCGCGACCAAAGCTGTCTCTGTACTGTATCCGGGCCAAAAGCCGGACTGGAACGGGTCTAGATAGACAGCTTCATCCAGGTACTGGGGTAGCTGACATGCCACCGCACTCTCTACAACCTTCGCCGTGAAGCGAAGATTGGAGACTGGGCAGTAATTTCCTAAAACAGCTTATTGTTTTCCTTTGCTGTCCTCTCCTTTCCTCTCTGAGTATTCACATCTGGGATGGGCCCCATCTGTTCCCCCCACTCACTCAGCTCAGGCCCCAAAGACAGTTGCCCCTCCACCTGGGGGAGGACAGAAGGCACCGGCTCTGCCTCTGCCTCTGATAATGTTTCCTTATCAGAACTTTCCAAAGGCTCCGAAGCTGGCTCAGGCTCTCCCTCCACCTCCTCCTCATCTGACTATGCTAGCTCTGCTGGCAGTTAACAGGCCACAACACTTTGTTGTTATATATGCTGACAGCAGCAAGAATGCTTTACACATAAAAATGGAAAGACATTTTAATTCCCACTATGGATGACTGGCTGGAAAAACTTATGGAATTAGCAGAGATAGACAAACTGAATATGTTAATCAAGAAAATAATATATCTAATTTTGTTTGTATTTGGAAACCACTTCTGGGCTTTGTGCTTGAGAGGGAGAGAAAAAATGAAACTTTAACTTTAGGGTTTGCTGATTAGATAGGTTTATTGTTACAGAAATGACTAGTATATACTACTGTGATGGTCTCATCAGCCCAATTATTCTGGCTGGCAGGGTCCTAGAGGAGAGCCTTCTCTGCTGTAGCTCCTGCCCTCTGAACATCCTGCCCCTGATGTGAGGATGGCCCCAACCCTTCTATCTTTTCATAAGGGCCTAAAGGCATGGCTCTACCAATCAGTTTGGGGCCCCAGTGGACAAACAGCACAATGGAGGTAGTTGATTGAGTAATAATAGATCCCACCTCCCCACATTCCACACCCTGCCTTCCCCACGTGTCCTTGGTTTTAACTTATTAAACCAAAAATTTAACAAATAAACAAAAAATTAACAAATAAACCAACAATTTAACAAATAAAAAAATAAATACTATGTAAAAGTAAAAAGTTGAAGCACTACATTTTCTTCTCTTTTCTTTTCCCTCTCGTACTTTCTCATTGTTTTCAAATTTTTTGTATTTTATATTTTAATAAAATTCTTGAAAAAAATAATAAAATAAGTACAAATTGTCATTAGATGATCAGTGGTAAGTTGAGAACTACATATAGTTCAGAAGCTTGGATTGTCTTACAGAATGTGAAAATTCAAATGTACATATTTTATTAGATTTCTTTTATCCTGCCTTTATTTCTGTATAAGGTGGTAAACATACATAGTTGTCCTTCCTTTTCTCTCCTACTTTCCCAACAACAGCTTCATGAGTTGAACTGAGCTTAGAGAAAATGACTGGCCCAAAGTTATCCTGCCTAAAGCAGAATCAGAACTCGCAGTCTTGTGATTCTAGGCCAACACCTTAATTACTACACTAAACTGGCTGTGATTGGGGCTTTCTTGGGAAGGATTGAGGGAATAGTGATTGAGGGAATAGTGTCATTTTATCAGTCTGTTGTGTATAAGTTAAACCATGTCCTTGACTTCATAGTAGATTGTGTCCAGTTCCAGTGAACTATTAATAGTTCCTTCATTTGAATGCCAGATTTCCAGGAAATCTAATTGTTCTGCTGTCTACATAATCCTTTATTTCTGTATTTTCCAAGTTGTTCATAGTGAGGACATGACTGACTGTTAGGTATTTCTGATCTTGGTTCTTTGTTACAGTTAGGCATCCTCTGATTCTTTGGTACAATTGGTATCATCTCTACATGCTATAGATTTGACTATTAGGGCAGTTTTTCTGAAGAAGTGTATCTTTAATGTAGTATTTGAAACAAGATTAAATGAATAAATGAATGTGTTAAATCTAGTACCATGCCTTAAATAAATCATTGTTATTCGCTTTTAAAGGATGAATGGAAAATATTTTCCTAATAATTTACATTATAAAGTATAATATTCATAAAAATCAGTCTTTCTTCTGTTTATGCTGGCAAATCCATCTAAATCTTATGTAAACCAAGACATTCATAAGTGCATGCCAAAATGCAGATGGACTATGTTAAGCCAAAATGCAAAGAGGAGTCTGTCTAAAAATTTATTTTGTCTGCGTGCCATGTTACACTGAATCTGGACATAACTGTGCGTAAGGGGTTTTGAATACAGTCTCTGTGGACTTCATCCAACATCACATATGCAAGTTAATGACCAATTGTTATGTTTGGATGTTGCTAGCTCTTTTTGTTTTAATTGCTATTCTAACAATAAAATACAGGATTAATTAAACTCAAATCCCAGTTAATTGTGCAGGGTTCCTTTTTTTTCTTTTCTGGTGACAGTGATATTTTTTTTAAAACAACCCTACCCCATCATTCCTATGTTTGTTATAGTTTGGTAAAGTAGAACTTTATTATCTGTTTTATTTGGAATTAGGAAAAAGAGAATGCTGCAGAATTTTAATAGTGCATAGATCAGCAACTTAATCACGTTTATAATTGCTGTAAGTGACACTCATTTACAAAAATGATTAAAACTCCTATATCAAAATCATATGACAGTGGCGATGTTAGTTTATTAACCTCTGACCAAATAAATTGATCTGTGCAAATGAACTGAACTTAGGTCAGGAAAATGCATTATTTTAAAAATCTGGGATTTGATCAAGAAAGATAGGCAAAGCATAACAGTTACACAATATATTAAGAATTTTGATGAAAGATTTTAACTTAATAAGATTGTTTCCATATTTTTTTACAAGGTGCATTGTTTGTTCTGCAACGTCATTACTATTTTATCTAATAATTATATGGCCTTTTTCTTTATCTATCATTAATATTCATAGTCAGTTATGCCCTGGTCACCTCTAAGTTGGACTACCACAATGCACACTACCTGAGGCTGTCCTTGAAGAGGTTCAGCTGAACTTCAGCTGGGCCCAAATGCGAGAGCATAAGCAGTCTCTGGTAGAATTATGTTACATCTCTGCTTAGTGAGCTCATTCATTACAGTCTCTTTCTAAATTCAAGATGCTGTTGATGAGTTGGACAGGATTAGTTGAGGGACTGCTTTTCCCGGATTTAATTTGTATTACAAGATCCAGCAGAGAGGGCATGTTGCAGCTTTTATCAGCTAGGGAGATTCATTTGATGAGCCCTAGGCATTAGGCCTTTTCTATAATGTTGCCTATTTATGACGGATTTGTCTGAGTGCCAAGCTTCCAGGAATTTGTTCCCATTTTTGGATTTAACTTGCTCTAGAATGCTCACAGTTTCTCAGTTGAAACTGTGGTTGAGTCTGTCTATGTGTTGTGAAGTTAAGGAGTTTTCATCATGTCTCTGACTGCTAGTTGGTCTTCATAGATGCTCTCTGCTAGTCCTCTGCCTGCCATGCATAATGGCTGTTATAGTCCTTACGCTTTATGTTGTAGATGACTCCTGGTTTTTCTTCTTGGACTACTGGGTCTTTTGTTTTACTTAAAATGTTTTGGAGGGCTTTAATTGGTCATCTGCTATAGTTATGTTTTGTTGTAATAGTTTGTTCATTGTTTCTGAAATATTTTTGATGAATGGCAGTGCTATCCTTTGCATAGCTTGGTTGGTTATGCTGTGATGGGTTGAGTACTCAGGCACTTTTTGATAGTTGCATGGATATCCATTTTGTTGTACAATGTTGAATAGGCAGTATGTTTCCTTTTTCTAGTGTTCTCTATTGCTCAGTGCATTTGTGCTCATCCAACAGAGCTCATGTTATGGGAAATAGATAGTGGAGCACTTGGTTAGTATGTAGTTTTAAAAAAAGTAATTTTTTTATAGACTAGTGTTTCTAATTTGCCATCATTTCCACTGCTGATGAGGATATCAAGGAAGGATAGTGTGTTGTTTTATGACCCTTGTGAGTTTTATTCCTTTGAACATGTCAGTTGTTTTATGGATCTTCTCTATTTTTTATTAAAATGGAAGTGTCATCTATATACCAGATCCATATGTTTAGTTGTATGCATAAAAGTGCTACTGTTTCTAGATGTAGAATTACTGTTTATGCTGAGTCTTGAAAGTGGTGATTCCATAGGTGTTCCCCCACCCCTTTCGCTGCCTGCATAGATCTCGAGCACCTGCTCTTGTGCCATGGTGGCGGCCCATCTGCTCTCGCCCAGGTGCAGTGTCTGCATAGCGTGCGCTACCAAGGGCCTGCCACAGCAGCCCCAGCGCAAGCATCGCTGCCCGCAGCTTCCTTGGCAGGGTGGCCACCAGCGGCAAAGAGGCTTTTAGGCTTGGCTGGCAGTCGTGGAGGCCTGGCATGTCCTGCAGCTGGGCATGGGTCTCAGCGGGAATGGCTGAGGAGCTGCAGGTGTTGCTGATGCCACCGCTGTCACCTGCTGAGACCTGAGGCAAGAGTCCTGCAACGAGTTAGTGGCAGCAACAGATCTTATCAATTTCTTGCAATAATTGCAAGGCTGTGAGCTCCCAGCCAAAAGGCTGCAAATTAAGTTCTGGCAAGCAGTCTTCCATGCATGAAACACAATGAGCAAAATCTCCAGAAATACCAACTGTTGTCTCCTATGACAACCACTCCCCTTTCCTTCTATTTATTCCCCAGCCTGGGAGGGGCCTGGCACAGTGTCCACATGTGCTTTGCTTCAGGGGTGAAATCTAAAAATTTTCCCTACCGGTTCTGTGGGCGTGGCTTAATTGGTGGGCATGGCTTGGTGGTCAGATGCCTGGGTGGGCGTGGCCAATAACAATAAATAATAAAAATAATAAACAAAGTATAAAAAAACAATAAGAGGTACCAAAAACCAACTTTCACACTTTACAACACAACACAACACAACTGACTCACACACAATGTAAAAGCAGCTGCACTTCACACTTCACACAGCCACCAAAAGCTCAAAAACCAACTTTCACACTTTACACACACACAACCAAAACACACACACACACACACACACACACACACACACAATATGCCACATACAGCTTTCTGAGATTTTGTGTGTTTGTGTAGTTAGAGTGAAACACTACAGAAACACACCAAATCTCAGAAAGCTGCACAAATATTTTATTATTTTATTTTATTTTATTTTATTTTATTTTATTTTATTGTGGATTTCAAATCCCAGAGTTCCTCAGCCAGCAAAGCCAGCCAGTTGATCACCGAGGAAATAGATTAGCTAAGCGATTGATTCTGTCTGGCTGAAACTGAAACTGCTTTGCGGCTGGAAAGAGAGTCATGTGTTCATCAGTAATCAGGTAAGTGCCTTAGAATCTCTACTCTTACTTGTAGAAAACATGTTTTCTACGAGTACAAGTAAGGTTCTGCTGATGAGGAACTCAGGTGAGATTGCCAGAGGAGACTTTAATTTTTTTTTTTTAAAGTTTAAAGTCTCTGCCGATCTCAGCTGAGGGGTGGGATCCTCAAAGGCTTTTTGTTTTACTTTTAAAGGCCTGTTTCGGCTGAAGCAAAATCGGCTTTTAAAAGTAAAAAAAAATAAACCTCTGCAGATGGTGTGGCTCAGCAGAGGCGGGGGGTGGGGCCAGGGATTTTTGCTACCGGTCCTCTGAACCAGCAGCTGCCATCGCTACCAGATCGTGCGATCCGGTCTGATCCGGGAGCATTTCACCCCTGCTTTGCTTCCCGAGTCAACTCCTTGTCCTCTTTTGTTCACCTCTCCTAACTTGTCTGCCCATACATGCATCTGGAACAGGCCTCAGCTGTTCTTCCACCTCACTCATATCAGCCTCTAAAGGCAGCTGCCTCTCCAGTGGCTGGGAAATGTTGGACAGCCCTGGTTCTATCTCTGCATCCAGTGCAGAATATCCATCAGAGCCTTCCCCAGACTCCAGAACTGGCCCAAGTTCCTCCCCAACCTCCTCATTGTCCAAATCTGTTGCCTGGCAGCTGCCAGGCCACAACAGGAACTTAGTGGACAAGTATACCCTATCCCTACTTTGAATGGCTTAGATTCTACTCCCTTTTTGTCAGCTTGTGCTTTAAAGACTGCTCGGGCTTCGAGTCCTTTTCTTACTACCCTCCAGGTGTTTTACAGTTCTTGTATCCATGCTGTAAGGGATGGTATTGTAGCCTCCTCCACAGGTAATTCTGGCATCAGGTTGAAGTGGCCAGCTAGTTTTGAATCATGAGAATTTTGCATAAGGTTAAGGCTCTGACTAGCTGGGATGTACAACTTCCCTCCCAGCCACACCAGGATGTTTTTTAATAAACTAGTGTCTTTATGGATCTGGAACCATGTGTTGGTGAGAAGGGCATTGTCAGTTGGGAGATCTGTTTTTGCTTGTGCTCTGGTCATTACTTTGGCTGTTAGCTGAGAGGCTGGGAAAAGGGGTTTAGCTACTTCTGATTTTATGCTATTATATTGCGGCAATCTGGATAAGGCATCGACTAGGAAATTCTTCCCCCCAGAAAGGTACTTGAGGGTGAACTTTGGGGATAGTTTCTGTGGGGTCTTAAGGGCCTCCAGATTCTTGTGATTGATCCACAGCTGGAAAGGATTTTTACTCCTTTCCAGTAGTAAAATTCTACAGAATTTTACAGAAAATGCCTCCATGTGAAGAGGGCCCAGTGGACTGCATATTCCTCTTTCTCCCAGACAGCCCACCTCTGTTTGGTCTCTGTTAATTTTTTGGAGGTGTAGGCACATGGCTGTAACAGGCCCTGCTTGTTCTCTTGGAGGAAGACTGCCCCGACTGCTGCATCACTGGCATCTGCCTGAATGACAAAAGATTTCTCTGAGTCTGGGTGCTTCAGCACTGCTTCTGCTGAAAACAATCTCTTTAGCTTTTCAAAAGTCACTTGGCATTCCATGGTCCAGTTCACGGGTTGCCTCAATTTGGATTTATCACCCCCCTTGGCTTTTAACAGGTTGGTGATTGGGAGTGCAATTTGGGGAAAACACCGGGATAAATTGCCAATAGAAGTTAGCAAACCCCAGAAAACTTTGTAGCTGTCTACACATGCTGGAAGAGGCCCATTCAACCACTTCCCCCACTTGCTCCAGGTCCATTTCCACTCCTTCATGGGAGATTCTGTAACCTAAGTAGTCTATCCTTTCCTTGTGAAATTTGCACTTTGACAGCTTCACATAAAGCTTTGCAGCATGGAGTTTGTTTAGGACCACACGGACAAGTTTTACATGCTCCACATTGATTTTGGTGTAGATTAAAATGTCATCTAAATACACCAAAACTCCCTTGTAGAGGTGCTCATGGAGCACTTTGTTTGGTGTATTTTATGTGCACTTGCACGTGTGGAAATATGGGCCCATTGTTTTTCACCTGCCACTGTTCTTCTTTTGTGATTTGACCTTTCTTGAATAGACTATGGAGGGATCTTTGCATCAAGTTATCTGGTTTATGTATTGCATTAGTGTTCATTGGAATGTAGGTTTCTTTCACTTCCAGTATTTTTCTGGCTTTTTGTATGTATTATGATCTGTTCATGATAACCTTGGTTCAGTCTTTGTCTGCTAGGAGCATAATGAGAATTTTGTCCTTCTTTAGATTTTGAGGGCTGCTTTGTCCTATGCTTTGAGTTTGAATCTGAGTTCTTGTGGTTTGTGGTATGACTTTCTATACAGTATTTTCTTGTGTCTCTGTGAAAAATCCTGTGGTCTTAAATGTTGCTACTAAGGCTGCATAAAATTTTAACTGATCAACATCAACTGCGTTGTACTTGAGGTCTTTCTGGAGGATATTGTGTTCTGCAATGAATAGTGGTGACTGAATTTGTTGGCTACCTATTTAGCCACTTTAGATACTTCTTTGCTTCTTGGGTTTAACTTTAGCAGTTTGGTTAGTGTTTTATTTCCCCCTTTTCACCTTGTGTTAGAGACATAATCTTGATGGCGGTTGTCAGTATTTCTGTGTGTTCTGAGGTTATGTTTGTGCCGGTTGCTCCTTGAGATTATCTCTGGTATGCTGGCATTTGTTTAGTCTGAGGTGAGCATCCATGATCATTAGCCATTATCACTTTTTCAGCTGCTTTGCTAAGCTATTTCTCACACAGCTGTGCAGTTTGTTGGAGGTTATATCTAACACTTGTGGGCAGGGCATGGTATCTTAGCAATTTGTGCAGAAAAAAATAGTTGTTTCTTATCTGTGGAAAAGGCATCACACAACAAAAGAAAAGACCTTGTTTCTTTTTATTAAACTGATTTAAAATCTCAGGTTCAGATTTGAAAACATTCTTAATGTTTCTCAACACTTCAAACTGAGTTTTAAACAAATAATTATTTGATGTTTATTCAATTAATACTATGGTGCTCAGGCTGAAAAATAATAAAGTTCAAATGCAAAATAAATTAAAAGTATTGTAAAAGAAATAACTTTTTAACAAAATTACAAACCTTAAGAAATACAATATTATTATATAAAACATTTTATTAAATTCTAAAATAAACTTTACTGTAATAACATGTATTTTTTAAAAAAAGAATGCAGATATTCTAATTATGTTTTCTTGTTTTTGTGACAACAAAAACTCTTATGAGTTCCTTTAAAAGGGCCTCCTCTGCAGATCTTAAAGTTAGAATCCTAACAAAAGACACCGTTACTCAGATATTAATAATATAAAGCATTTGAAGCTTTAATTCCATACCTTGAATTGTACCTAGGATGTTTTTCCATTTTGGTATGATGTAGTTTGTAGCCTAGATGCCAAATTTTGCACCAGATAAAATCTCTTTGAGGATTGATCTTTAAAGAGTATAAAATAATAGTCTAAAAAAAACCTAAACGTTTGTGTACAAAGGTTAGCCAGTTCAAAGGATTCAAGTCCATAATGTTTTAACAACTTTCTGAAAAAAGTTTAGCTTTAAAGTAATTTTATTGAAAACAGTCAGATCATTAGTCTATACCCACAATTCTCTGAATAATATGTTCCTATTCTGATGCTCTCCAGATGTGTTCAGCTGTAACTTCCTCATTCTCACCCACTTTAACTTTTCAGATTATGAATGAATTGTTTAAAAAATCTATATTTGGTTACCTGCTAGTTAAAATACAAAATAATAAGCCCCTAATTAAGCTGCTCTCCTGCCATTATCCTGATAAATAAAAAGAAAATTATTTTAAATGTCAACAGCTAGTGAACCCAAACTTATTCAAAAGCATATATGTGCATTATGTTTTAAAGATTGGTCATGATGTCTAAAATATTATTGTCAAAGTATGCCTTTGCTACATAATTTGATTTATTCTTGATATAAATTTTAACAAAATGATTCATTGTGCATTTTAGTTATCATTAGCATTTGAGCAATTCTCTTCCTTTTGCAAATGACAAATAATACAAATTATACAAAGTGTCATCCTTTTAAAGTGAACTCTGTGTCTTTTTCCTAATTTAATATCTCAGTTGACATAACATATTTTCATATTATTCAGAAAGGTTTTAGAAACATATGACTCCAAAGCTAAGTACATCAAATGAATAATTCTGTGTGTTGAAGACTGTCCATCATTTGGAGGAATATACTGTCAATATGACTGTTCACAAAACTGTTTCAACTTGTTTGTATGAAACATTTAATATTTTGCAAAACATTTAATGTATTGCACATTTTGATACATTCGCAGTCTCTGATGAGAAAACATGCAATGTAACACATGCTAGCAATCTATCATCTAGATATCTGTAATCATGATCTTAGAAACTAATCTTGCCAATCAACACAATTTTTAAAGCCAGTCATTCATCTCCAATATTTTTCTTTTCTTAATCTGTCATATTCCATAGATAGGAATCTCATCTGAGCCCCCCATTCTTTAGCTTCCTTCCTTGATCTTGAATAGGCTGGGATGATACAATTATAATAATTTTTGGCGATGTAGTAATTGTTTCTCCCTGTGTGGATCAATATGAAGCATAATTGTCAGTGGACTTACTAAATCTCAGAAGTTATCATAGAATCACTAAGTTGAAATAGTCATTTAGACTATTCAAATTCAACTCCATTTCAATGCAGGAATTCAAATTAAGTCATCCCCTAATCTCTACTTTAAAATATACAGTGAAATAAAGTGGTTTCCTGGGAAATTAGTTCCACTGTTGAACTGCCCTTACTGATGGAGGGGTGTGTGTTTTCCCTACTGTTCAGTCAGAATCCGCTTCCTGTAATTTACACTCTAATTCCATTCTATTCCATATTCTGGAATGAAACTGTCTAAATCCTTACATTCTACAGGTATTATAACACCTGCCTCCTTAATTGTCTTTTCTCAAGATTAATCCTTTCCAACTTTTTCACAATTTCTTCATAAGATTTGTTTTCAGTTTCCTGATAACCTTCACTGCCATTATTTAAATTTACTCAAATTTCTCTGAATCTTTGAAGACTTGTGGTATCCATAACTGAATGCAACAGTCAAGATAGGATCTGATCAAAATAGAGTAGTACAAAATATTTAGCAAATTATCTTTTGTTGATGTAGTCTATATTTGCACTTGCCTTTTTTCACCCATATAATATTGCTGGCTTATTAAATTCAGTTGACAATCAGCTGCTGTTCAATATCTTTTTTCATAAATACTATTATCAAGCCAAGTATTTCATCCTATCTTTTTTTTAAAAATAGTACTTGTCTCTGTTAAATTCTATTGCATTAATTTTTACTCATTCTTTGAATTTATTAAGATCATTTTGAATTTTATTTCTGTCTTCTATGATAATAGGTATTCTACCAATTTTATAATCATATGTAGATTTTATAAGCATCTATATCTTGTCATCCAAATCATTAACAAAAATATTAATCAATACAGTATCCAAGCTGATCCTTGTATTGCAACACCCCATCTGATATTTGTCTTCAATTTGGAAAGGGACCACTGGTGAGCATTCTTTGAATACAATTTTGTAAGTGGTTATATATCTACTTAATATTCATGCAATCCATCCTACATTTAACTATTTTGCTAATCACCATGTCAGCATGTCAATAGGTGGGTTTATAAACTGCTTTGTTGAAACCAGTCTATGAAGAAAGTTAAGTGATTACAATTGAAATATGATTATTGTGGCAAGATTTGTTCTTGAGAACACCATGTTTAATTCTTGCAATTACTACATTGTTTTCAAGATAATTTCCGAACAATCTCTTTATGATCTATTTCAGAATTTTTAGATATTGATCAAACTGATTGGTTTGTACTTTGCAGGAATTTCTTTTCAAGATAGGATTTGCTCTCCATCAGTCATTTGGAACTTCAACAATGATGATACTCCTCAGATCCTTTTATACCAATTTTTCATTGGTGGATTTCAGGAGTTTAATAAAAAGTAAACTGATCCCATTCTGAGATTGATTTAGTTTAGTTTGCTATGTTTAGCTTTTTCATTTTATTACCTTTTAGTAATTTTACTAATAATTCATTTAACTGTATACAACCCTTAGATTTTTTTTAAATCATTCTTCTTTATTTTAATAAATGCTAATTTAAATGTGCTATTGCTGCAGTTATAAAATAGTGTGATTCTTTTGATCTTGATCTTTCAACAGTTTTCATTTCCATCAATATAATATCCTTTTGAACACCTCCAAGGATGAGAGGTTTGGAGCGTTACAGTCACAGTTTGTGGGAGTTGACCAGTAGACCCTTAATGGGAATGTTACAGAGCTCTACAATTTCCACACCCAATAGCCACATGAAACTGCCAAATAAAATATTCCATCAGCATGGAATCAGATTTCATGAGTATGTTTATGATGTCCAACTACCGTGTTTCCCCAAAAAGATAACTTACCCTAAAAACTAGCCCTGCAATGGCATTGCTCAGCCCCCTGCTCCATTGCGGCAGTGAGCAAGGAGAAGCGGGCTAGCAGCCACACGGGACCCTACATGGGGTTTCTAGAGACACCACCACAAGGCCAGATAGTTGTCAGGACATTGCTGGTCTGGCTGCGACCCCTCAGGTAACCTGGTGTGGAGTGTGGGCGGGCAGCTCTGTACCCCATGCCTTGCTTTGTCTTCCACCATCACCACTGCCTTGCTTTGTGCAAGCCCTAGAAGATAGATATTTTCAGGGAAACACAGTAACTTGCCATGTCCTCACCAGAAGTTGGAAGAAATCAGCTTTCTAAGTTCTTTCATGGGATAAAATGTGTTTCTAATGTTGACTTTCATCTGGAGCAGATCTTATAAAAATGGGGAAAAAGACTTGGTAATATGTATTTAAATATTAGCTAAAGATTAATTTTCATCCTTAAGATCTGATATATTTTATGCTGACAAATATTATTATTCATGGAAATGACAAATAGAAGTTACAAAAAATATGATTGTCAGCTGAAACACTGAAATCCCTGGGCAAGAACAGCTGTCATAGTTCTAAAATGAAAAATTATTGAAACAGAATTACCAACATATTTACGAACAGTAAGTTCCAACCAAGTGTACGATTGGGTCATACCAACATTTATGTTAAATGAGGGTTGTATCTTGACAAACTTACAATAATAAATTTCATAGAGTTTAATACTGTAGTGGTTTGATAGCTTGCCATCAGAAAGCTGTAGTATAAATTTCAAATAATCCTCTATGAAGAAAAGTTTTGCCCTTGCAAGGATGTAAGTATTAAATCTCAGGATCATGTTTTACTTTAATTTTTATGGTGACATTAAGTAATTAATACTAACACTTCTTCTTCAAACATTTCCTGGACAGATGGAATTTTATGTGTGGAAGCTTAGGATACTGAAATACCACTTGTTATTGCTAATTTTGTAACTGTACCTATGCAATCCAAGCTTTGCTAATAGGAATGGAGACTCAGCAAAATCATAGGCCCTTTTATTGCACATATTATATAGTGTTTTTGTATGGTCTGGGTCTATGACCTGTAATTGCTCCTTGCTTGCTAAGCAAATGTTATATTCGTTACTACAGTACTGAATAATATCATTTGTAACAGTAGCTGTGGCAGACATTAGGGAGCCTGTGAAAACTAGGAAAATGCAAAAAGAGAACTTTTAAAAATCTGTTTGCTTTACCTGAATATATGTACATTTTGATTCTGTAAATGAAAGGAACTCATAAATGAAAATAATTGACAACTGATTTTCTGGTGCAGAGGTTTGACGCCAGAGCAGTGAGAGAATTTTCCTTTCAAGTCTTCAATAGTTGCCAGTTTGGATTGAATCCCTGATAAACTGTTACCAAATCTTCCAATCCACAAAGAATGTTGTTAAACTGGTTTAGAGTCAGTGTAATGATGGAAGACGAGCAAGTCCAATATTGAGGGTACAATATAGAAATGTCTCCATTGCACATAAAACTAATAATAGGTAGGGATATTCAAATGAGGATCACAATTGAGCAGTTTTTGTCTTAGAAAGCTATAGATCCAATGGGCAGCAGAAACCATAAGCTGCAAAACTACTTAATGCAGGACATACCAGAGCAGAGCAGAACAGCTATGGTCTGTAAAATTAGTGTATAATAATTATGTATATCAATATCGGAGAATGCCTTCAATGGATACAGAATAAATGCAATCATATATTGATGCGCATAGTGCTTGCTTACTATTTTCAACAAACAATACTTACCGTGTTTTTTTTTAATGCTATAAAATGTAAAATTGACCTATTCGATTCCATTAAACATAGAATCATTAGTAGCATTTTTGCATATTTTAATTATGGAATAAAGCAGAACCTATGTGAAATAATAAAACTGATGAACTGCAGAACAGCTACCGCCATTATGTATCATTTATGTAATGGTAATATTAAATCTATCTATCTGTAAAGTGCACTCTAAACTAAAGCTAAGTTGCAGAGATTTTCCACAACTACAATAAATCTAAGACCAAAACTGAAGCCAAATATCTCATTCATGCCATTTTTTTATTCAATGAGTACACTCTACAATGCATTAAAATTTCCTATTACATACTTTATTATTATTTCAAAATTTTGAGAAAATATTAAAAATGACTACACAAAAAGCATTCTCATTGTTTGGTGGCAATATATTTCATGATGTCTGTGCTCACAGCTAAGACTTTTAAAGCAAACTATGGTAACTATATTTGCATTGTTTGCTTGTCTAAGCCTGATGACTCTGTATAGAATATCTATCTGAGATCCATTCAACTTCAAGAAATTGCTTATTGTGCCCTTCTTGTCACTAATGTGTCCAGAAAGCACAATATCATAGCTTTTGTTTCCACTATGTCTACCAAAAGATTTGTGTACTGATGGCAAATTCTGAATACAAATGAATTTGTGTCTTATATGTAAGAAATTGCCCGAATACCTGTACTTCATGCACTGCTGACTATTGTCAACATCTGACTGAATCTCAGCTATAAATCTTGAATTAGATACAGATCAGAGAATAAGCATAGATATGGCAAAATGTTCATAAAAATATGAATACTAAATAGTAAAATAAGGTCAAACTACAGTGAGTATTATAAAGCTATCACATGTTAAGTACCTAATTATATGACAGAGACAGCAATTGAATATAATTTTGCAGAACTCATTAATTCAAAGTATTATAGATTTATAATAATGATAACTTATTATCAAAGTTTTACTTTGACATTCAGTGTATATAACAAAAATAGAAACAGAACACTAAATAACAAGAGGGTTCAGCTGAGATCGAAAAGGCTAAATAAATAAGCACTTTTTATCTAGAAACAAAAGCAAAGTCGAGAACAGGCAATCTTACGGTAGAACACCTTCTGAAGTCATAGTATAACACTCCCAGACTCAGTTGTTGTTTAATTGATTGATTGATAGACTACCTAATTCCCAAACAACTCTAGGTGGCTTACAGTTAAGAACCAACATGTATAAGCATATATACTTAAAGAAAAGGGGATGCGGTGGCTCAGGGGCTAGGATGTTGAGCTTGTTGATCGAAAGGTCGGCAGCTCAGCGGTTCGAATCCCTAGTGCTGCCGTGTAACGGGGTGAGCTCCCATTACTTGTCCCAGCTTCTGCCAACCTAGCAGTTTCGAAAGCATGTAAAAATGCAAGTAGAAAAAATAGGGACCACCTTTGGTGGGAAGGTAACAGCGTTCCGTGCACCTTTGGCGTTGAGTCATGCCGGCCACATGACCACGGAGATGTCTTCGGACAGCGCTGGCTCTTCGGCTTTGAAACAGAGATGAGCATCGCCTAGAGTCGGCAATGACTAGCACGTATCTGCGAGGGGAACCTTTACCGTTACCTTATACTTAAAGAAAAGTCTTCAGGAAAAATCATAATATACGTGGATTTTTAAAGCTCAAAGTAGCACTTTTAGTTGTGACTAGAAATTGAAAGCAAGTATGTGCAGCTATTTCCACAATATTGAAATATGCTTGAAGTCAAAATTAAACGCATACAGTAGTTGCTGTGATTTGAGATAATTGCACTTTCAAAGCAGATTTAGTAGGCACTCCATGAAATGCCTGTGGCAACCAGGTGTTATAACCTTTTGTGAGTTCTTGGGAATTTGATTTAACACAAAGCATACAAGACAAATATTATTTTCTATATGTTTATTCATCAAACAGAGCAACACAAATCTCTAGTTTGAACCTAGGTAGCATTCCTTTAAGCCCACTGTTCTGCCTCCTAGCACAGATAACATCAGTAGTAAAGCAATCAGCAGCAGTAGTTCTACGGTTTAAAGTCCGTTATTTCTCTACAGGAAGCTTCTCTGAAACTATCTGCTCATGATAAAATCTATCTTGTTGTTTGTGTAGTGTACAGTTTTGGCTAAATGTGAATATTATTTATTTACCTATTTTCTATTTCAAGTAAGGGCAATTACACCATATGAATTTTTCTCTTTTAGGTGTCAGTATCTTTATCTGTCTGGCAGAATAAGGGCTCTCTGTCTCTCCACAAAAGCCATCTATGTAGATTTGTCCCACCACCGTCCCCTTTTTCTTTCAGTGAGTTTTTGGATTTTACCTTCTCATAGTCACTTCAGCAGTTTTTCAATATCTGGAAACAACAAATCTTCAACAACACCCACTATCTGGGTTCATCTTGATTTGCCAGCCATTACAATTCCATCTTTCCGCTTTCATCCCAGAAGCTATAACATCTTCATCTGTCATTTCTTTCGCTCCTGGTTAACTATAGCTACCACTTTTCATATGTGGTAATGCTGCAGGTATGAACATTATGAGAACCTTTTCTATCTCTCTTTACACTTGAATTCTGCTTCAAATACCTATGATAAATAGTTGTGACTAAACTTTTCCTAAATTGAGACAACAGTTAAGATGCTGTGAGTTCATTTCATCCGTGCTCAGTTTTTGTGACAGAATTTTTGTTGCTGCAGGACCTTCAACTGGGGTGATTATTTTCCTTTTCGTTATCAGTCTTTTGTATATTAGAAGTAAAGGCAATCACATATTACCTTTAAATTGCTTCTTGGTGTTTGAAGGGGATGATGTGAAACTGCTCTTGATTGATTGAATTAATTATCTCAGAATATAATCTAAATCACAGGATCATTGTGAGATTAAAATTGGAAGAGGTAATATACACCCAGAACAATTTCTTCTTTAGTCTTTCTGTTTCCTCTGGTTTCAGGTTAATTCAGTCTTTCAGTTTGATCAAATTTCTTCTTTCTAGCTTTCCTAAATAGGCTCTACATGAAATTTCAACATCATCTTATAGCACAGCTTGCTTATAACTCAGATACCAGTTCTAGAGGTTTTTTAGCTGTGTTCTTTCAAATTCAAAGGCTTCCTTGTGCCTAAGTTTTGTTCTCTTCAGCTTTAAAATACACTCCTTCTACTTATTTAACATTTCCCAAATGGCTGTCTAGCTGTCTTTTCTTATTTTAAAATATTCTAATTACCAATCTAATTCACTAATTTAAAAATATCATGTTTAAAGCAGAACCTTGAAATTACCTTTTCAGAGCCTCTATAACCAAGATAGCCAATTATTTCACTATAGAATAACATTATGTAGTAGCCAAACTAGATCATTCTCAGAAAACTAATACATTGCCAAAAAAAAAGAAAGATAAAATGTTTCTTCACAAGTTTATGTAGTACAGTATATGCTCTAACAAAGCAAATGCTGTCTTATTCCTTTTTTTTTTCCTTAAACGGGTTCTAGTCATGAAACATAACAGACTTCATGGATTGTTGAGGAAGATTATTATATGTGAGGTAGCCTAATCCTAAATATCCAAAATGACCAATATTTAACTGATATTAAGATGGCTGAGTATTATTTATTTCAAACTCCTTTCAATCAGAAAGAGATGGGATGTTTAGAGTCTCTTGGGTTTCCTATATTGGACTTTTCCAGACATTTTTTTCCTGACATTGTGAACATCCACCAATGGGAACCCCAAGATTGCCAGCACTAAGCATGCCACCTAGGCCACTGTCCAGATGCACGTCAATGTGCCTTATATTACCTGCACATAGCATGTTGAGGCAGGATATTTAGGGAAAACAACACTTCTAGAGTAGAACGCCTTAAACTCTATCTTAGCTGCAAGAGGAGATATAGAGGGGCATGCATTCATGTGCTTGAGAATTGGTGAACTGGAATCTTTGTACTAAGGTAAGGAAGCTGTGGATATTTGCACTAGGTCTCTCCTCTGCCTAGATGTGCATCCATTGATATACAACTACTTCCCATTTGAATTTCATTTTAGATAGGCAGGTAGTTTTCTTGGAAAACGATAGGTACACCCAGGGTGATTTTTTTCCCATATAATAAATTCCAGATACTCATGCTGAATTTCAAAGCCCAGAAATTTGTGTTAAGGATGGACATAGATCACCAGCTGATAAGAGGCCATTTGGACACAGCAGTATGCCTTGCTAACTTACCATTTGCTTCCACTTAGACATTTCAAATATAACTTCAGCATTTTATGACCTAGATATTCTTTCATTTTTGCATGGTTTTATAGCTTTGGGCATTTTCCCTAAGAAAACAGGGTTCTGGAATTTTATTATGTTGTCATATTATATATTATTTTTCCCCATATTCCATTTTTTCCTCATTCCATTTCACTGATTTTTACAAAACATCTTGGTGTCACTTTAATCCTTCCCTATTTTCATCTTCCTGTTCTACCAGCTCATTTTGCTATTCTCTTTCTGTCAATTCCCCTGGGAACCATGCTACCTCCAGCTTAACTTCGTGCTCTTTTTTTCTTTTCACCTAAATGTTGCTGATGCACAGACATATTAAACCCAAATAAATACATAGGAAGCTATTTTCATACAAGTGTATATTTGAAGGAGCATTTTCCCTCAGTCTTCAGAAGACTACAGATGCTCTTAGTAGAATTATCATTAATAAAATTAACAGTTTTATTAGTGAACTGATTACTCGTAAAGTGAGAAGTCATTTGCATTCATGCTGAGATTGTAATGTACTTATTTTCCATTTGTACAGTTGCAAAGAGATTGATTTTTTTTTCACCCATACTTAAATGCAACCACATTTACAGTACAATGGATACAGTTAATTCTAATAGATATTACTATGTATAAGGAACTTAAGTGATGTTCTTTACCCTTAAAGCAATCGAAATGTGACTAGTCTGGCTGTAGGGAAATGACAGTAGGGAACACAAGCTTCACATAGGTTTCCACTGCTCATGAGACAATTAATTTCCTCTGAGCTGGATTGGATAAGTAGGCTGAACAAAACTCTATTTGGAACCCGTTGCTTTAGATCAGATGAGGGCAAATGGTACATTGGTCTCTAACTATATTTGCAATGGATGAGCAAAAAAAATCTGACTTCCCGTTGTTTAGCAGTAGCAATAAAATGATGGTAAATTAATATCACCCTGGATTTAAATGAACTTTATATTTACTCTATGTTCACTCATAGAACCCTGTTTTAATTCACAGACATTTCCTTATTTCTAACCCCAGTTTACTTTGATGTTCTTAAAAAAAAAACACAGCAGAGATTCTGAATAGTTCTATTTAGAAAATCTTGTACCTAATCAGAATCAGTAATAACATAAAATAAAATACATTGATAAGCTGCAGTAGGATATAGTCAGCCTATACTTTATTTGATCTACTGCTATTCTCTTTTTGAAACAGTGTAAATATTTTTCCCCATGAAAATCCATGTTTCAGTGTTGTTTAAACTGAAACTGAAGTATTTCATATTCTGGTTTAATCACTCACCATTTTTTCACATAAAAAATGTTCATTCTTGCAAACAATTTATATTCAAGCTCTGAAGGACTACTATCCATCTTTCCCTAAATATATAATCAAAATGAATTATATTTGTTGGTGCTTGAAAACTATCCAGAGTTTTCAGATACAAAGAGAATCTGGATGTATTGTATCCATAACTTTGAGCAGCACAACAAAGCAAGTAAGAATACATTTAAACCTACTTTCAGAGCAGAATCACGTAGTTCTATGTTTCAGAGAGAGATGGATTTTTGCTGAAATAGTGAACCTCTTCAAATAATATTAAATACCTGATAATAAAAAAAATGAGAAAGAAAAAGACATAAAATTAGGATGGGCTACTTAGATATAAACAATTTTTTCATACATGATATATTTTAGTTTGGGCAATTGCAACCTATTGATAGCAGTGGAACATTATAAAATTTAGGGATTTATTTTTTAAAAAAGAAAGTTCATGCATAATGCCAAAAGCAACTTTGGCTTGCTTTGTTTGCTTTCACATTGAATGTGTATAAACAACTAAGCCATTGAAGGTATAATTTTAAAACCAAAAGTATGATCTAACCATTTGTTCAATGGTTGCTAGAAATAAGAAGTTTAGTATACAGGTAAACACCATAAATATATTTAAAATCCATTTATATCTGCATTATTTCCAGAAGCTTTCCTACTCTGGAACACAATTTTCTGTCTAAAAATTAAGGGAAATAATGTTTAGTAATGTTATGAAGAGTATCAGCTTGATTACACTGATTGTGGGGATACCTATATATTGTATGAACAACACTCTAGCCATTTCTTCCTTATTACTCAGGCTTCACTGTGCTATAATATTTACACTGGTTATCATAAATATCTTTGATACCTCATCGATAACATCTTCCAATAAGATATGCCTACAGGTGTGAACATTTTCCATTTCATAGCAGACACTAAAGTACAATTCAAAAGTGATACACCTGTGCAAAAAAGTATCCTATAGAGCTCATTATAAATTCAAATAAGATGAACTATATCTTAAATTCAAAGTGTTGTAGCTGTCTTTTTATTATTAAACATACTTTACATATTTACAACAGTCTGCCTTTACAAATTATATGAGTTTAATCTTTTAAACCTTTTATTAATGGCTGCTTCTCATGTAATTCTTTACCAACCCTGTTCTTTATAGATAATTAAAGTTTGATATTCCTACCCACAGTCATCAGCGCTCCTATTAAGAACTATTCTCCTTTGTTCTTGCTACAATAATCAGATGTCTATTCAATTCACTACTATTATAGATTCAGTATCAAATCCCATTTCCATATTTCCTCCAAGAATTATACATGGGTTAAATTATTGTATACACACTTCTTGCCCTTATTATTAAAAATATAGTTGTAATCTTTACCTTTCTCTTTTAAATTATCTAACTGTACCAGTTACACCATTGTACTCCTTTCTCATTGTGACTTGAGGAGAAAAGCACTTTTAAACTTATTTATTTATTTGCAATCTCATACTAATAAAAATAATGCACAAGGTCCTATAATTTTTTTTTTTAATGGATGGAAGTAATCCTTGATTGCAGCTGTAACGGTGTCTTACTAATGTCATTTTGTTTAAAGCTAATGGGAGTTGGAATATTACATTATCTAAAAGACTGCTTATTTCTAGTTTCAAACTTAGTGTGTGAATAAATAATAAAAATTTAAAAGGACACCTAATGGATTCAACTAGTTTCCAAAGGGTTCTTGGGAAAATTCCTAGCCCTATAGCAGACAATTCTATGTATTGAGTAATGAACATCTGACAACAGGAAGCAAATCAGATGCTGAACAGATGCCCCTGACCAGACCCTCTTTCTGGGTTTGGTTCACAGAAGCCCTTTGGGGAAAAGAAGCACAAGAAATGACACCTGGGGGGCCAGTGAAGAAGATAAAAAGTGAATCCAATTGAGCATGGGTACATGCCAAAATTCAGGGCACACTGTAGTGATAAGGGGTATGAAGCACTCGCATTCAGCAGGGTGGCAGTGAAGGAGCAATGGCTGGAGGCCGCACAGAGGTAGACCAGCTGAGCACAGAACAGAGCTCCCAGAGGAGCAACGGGTGGGGCAGCTAGTAAGACTGGCGGAGCACAGAACAGCCGGTGAGGAGCAGAGGAAGGCATAGAGGAAAGGGATAAGTATGGAGCAATTGAAGACAGGGACGATAGGGATAAATTTAAGGCAAGGAATAGAGAGCTAAAAGCAAACCATATAGTATCTTCAAAAAGCAGGCTGAGATTTCCTGCAAAAAGAGGTGTGACCCCCATTCAGCAAATATCAGATTTCTGTTCAGCATTCCCTTCCTTGCTGGGAAGAAAGCAGCCTTTGTCTTTGTTAAGCAGCCCTATCCTTTGTTATGTTGATGAAGCACAACTGTACTCTTTTAAGTTTTCAACATAAACTGCAAAATTCTTTTTTTGTTTTAAAACCAAGGTACACATTGCTACATACCTTTACAATAACTACAAGCTGATATCACATTTTTATTTTCAGCTGAAATATCTTTTTTTCTTTTAGCTGAGATTTTTTTTCATCTTTTATTCATCTGTAATTTTATATATTCATCTGCCATTTATTATACATCTGTAGATTACAAACTATACCTAGAGAAGATTTCAAACTATACCTAGAGAGCAATCTCTTGCATTTAAGCCCTACTCAACACTGAAAATTTTTAATTTGTTAATGAACGTTTAGAATTTTAAATTTTTAAATTTGAATTTTTTTCTAAATCTGTGATTAAATCTTTTACATTTTGAACATTTATAAACTATTAAAATACTTAATCCTTAAACAAACTAGTAAATAGAAACATAGTAATGAAAAAGAGACTGACACTGTTGTGATTTCTAAAATATATTTCATGTATGTGCTTATGCCCATAGAAGACCCGATTATACATGAACAAGTGTAAACTAAATGAATTACTGGAAGAACAAATAGAGTCTAGAGGCAACTCTATCCACTCTGAAATTCAACCTACAAAATGATTAACTCCAACCTAAATAAGAAAACTACATCCAAATTGAATATAATAAGGAACAAACAATTTCTAAAAGAAATTAATCTCTATATCAGGAATGTCAAACTCAAGGCCCATGGGCTGCATCTGGCCCACAGGGTGCTTAGATCTGCCCACAGGGCAGCCTGGAAATAGAAAAGGACTGGCCTGTGGTGCTTCTGCTAGCAAAAATGGGGGCTGGGGGGCTGCGTGCAACCCCCATGCCCCATTTTTGGCCTGGACAGCCTCCTGCAGCACTCTGCCAGTTTTGACCAGCAGGGTGCCACAGGACACATCTATTCCATCTTCCCCTGGCCAGCCCAAGGAGGACAACCATAATGCTGATCTGGCCCTTGAAGAAATCCAGTTTGATACCCCTGCTGTATATGAACCTTTAGAGGAAGATGGATGGAAACATGTCACTCACAGAAGCAAACAGCAACCAAGAACAATTATCCTGCTTTCTAGTCCAGTTCATTCCAATGCAGCTCCTTTGGAACTGAGCAATCAGTTTCACAGCATCCCCTTGCAAGAAAGCATAGAGACACGTAAAAAAGTGGCATCATCAAATGTTCCTGTGAAAAGAAGAAAAGTAGCCCAGACTTCCCTAGGTAAAAAAAGACAAGTATTGGTGATAGGAGATGCAATCTCAGGGGAACAGAACTAGCCATCTATAGGCCAGACATTCAATCTAGGCAGGTATGTTGTCTCCCTGGAACAAAAATCAAAGATGTGGTTGAGAACCTTACTAAAATAATCAAGCCCACAGATTACTACCCCTTTTTTCTCCTTCACATAAGGGTGAACAACCTGACAATGAACTTGAAAACAATGTTGAGTAGCTAGGCATGAAAGTTAAGGAGCAGACTAAAATACATGTGGTGTTTTAATCTGTACTTCCAACAAAAGGTCGACATCCAATGAGGAAACAAAGGATTTTAGAAATAAACCATTGGCTTAAGAGTTGGTGCTGTCAAGAGAACTTCAGATTCCTAGACTATGGTCTGCATTGTCTACATGAAGGGCTTTTGGCAAGGGATAGATTGCACTTCGCAAGAACTGGGAATAATTTATTTGGAAAATTACTGGCTCAATTTATCAGAAGGGCTTTAAACTCAAATTGAGGGGAGAGGCTGACCAATCCTTAGGATCTTTAGGACCTAATCCCCAGCATAAACCCCAAACAACCAAACAACCAAACAATGAGGTAGGAAGTGATAAGGAGGAAGAAAAACTCTGAAATAAAGTAGGAGATATAGGACTCATACTCAGGGTCTGCCATACAAGATTCAAATGCTCAAAGTTTGGGGAACAAACAGGGTGAACTTGAAGTACTAGTACACGAGGGCAGGTATGATATAGTTGCCATTAATGAAACTTGGTGGGATGAAGCTCATGACTGGAATGTATTGGTGGAAGGATACAAATTGTTCAAAAGAAATAGACCTAACAAAAGAAGAGGAGGAATCGCATTATATGTAAAAGATCACTACATCTCTACAGAAATGCACAAAATCAAGAATGAAAACCTCCTAGAATGCATACGGGTCAATATAAGAGGAAAAAAGTATGACATTGCCATAGGTGTATGCTACAGGCCACCCAACCAAGCAGAAGAAAGAGATGAACTTTTTGCTAACCAGTTACATGTAGAAAATACTAAAACTAAACTAGAATTAAAAGATTCTACGGAAACTGAGAATCTCTGTCCAGCCTGGCTATTATGAGCAGCAGGTGAAAAGATAATGGTATGTAGGAAAAGAGCCATAGCCTGGGGAATGGTTAGATAAAAGTCAACTTAGCCCACAGAAGAAATGGATATAGCTAACATCTCTGAAGGGACCCTTTCTAGTTTCTTGAATTGCAAGGGTATGAGGGGAAAATGTACTTTGAGATTTACAAGATTAATGATGTAACCCAGACAGAAAACATGCCCAGATGAACTAATTCTACTTTACTCTAAAGTTACATTAACAAAAATTTGCTTTCCTGTACATGGATGTTTCAAAATTTTCAAAACTTCCAAGAGTCATTTGATTATGTAAGATAGAAATCATATCAAATAACTAAAATGCATCTTTTTGTATCTCTTATTTTCATTATTTGGTGGATTGCGATATATGAGTATCTATATTTACAATAAGAGCATTAAAATCCTAGCAGAATATGTTTTACATGCAAATAGAGTACTGGATTGGTGTAGAAAATACACCACAGTAATAATGGGGGACTTTAACTACCCTAACATCAAGTGGCAGACAAACTTTACATCAAGGGGGAGATCCAACAGGTTCCTGACCAACCTAGTTGACAACTTAGTTATCCAAAAGGTAAAGTAGGAAATTAGAGAGACAGCTATACTGGACCTAATTCTTACTAACAGTGAACAAAGAAATAGACCTAATTATATTTTATCAATTCTGACATCAGTTCCAATTGGAATATATATGTAGCATACAGACCACTCATAGAATCCTCCAATCTCCCACCTGCCAGTAAGCTTTTTTGTTGTTGTTTTGTTTGTTTTTTCCTCATTATCATCACCAAGATGTGTCACATTCCTGGGCTGTAACTCTAGATTCCAGGATGGCCAACGGCAGATGTCATGAAGAATTTCATTATCATTCAGGCAGTAAAAATAAATTTGAAATATAGTATTGAAACTTACTTCTTTCAAAGTAATCAAGGAACAAATTAATTTAAAGTTGGAAAAGATAGAAACATCAACTGAGTTAAAAGTTGAACAACTTTAAGAGATAACTCAATTTAATTTAATGTGAGTGGGAAGATTTGTGTGCCTATATGTATATATCGGGTATCTACCTTGGCAACATTAAGACCTGTGGACTGCAACTCCCAGGATTCCCCAGCTATTTTCCTGGCTGGGGAATTCTGGAAGTTGAAGTTCACAAGTCTTAAAGTTGCCAAGTTTGGACTCTCCTAGTATATATGACTGTGTAGCTATATTTACTGCATCTATGTGATTATATACCAAATGCAGTCCTTTTCCTGTAAAGGATTATTATCTATTATCAATTACATCCTGCAAATGTCTGTCAAAATCTGATTTATGAACCTGAATTTCTAGTTCACCAAATCATAAATAGTTAAACTTTCTGATCAATGATTTGGTGTGACATCTGAAATAAATGTTTTGGATTTATATAAAAAGTAAAGTATCGTGGAAAAATGCTGATTTTTTTTCAGTCAACGCAAAAAAATCCATAAAATTACAAAGGAAAAATGAATGATTTTTTTCAGTCAACGCAAAAATCCATAAAATTACAAAGGAAAAATGAATGTTAACAAATGTAGAATCAGGCTGCAGCATTACAAAATTAACAAAAGTGAAGGGGGTCTGAATACTTTTTGAATGCACTGTATAAATAGATAAAGTGCTACATTATCTTGTGAATAAAAAAATACTAAAACTAAACTAGAATTAAAAGATTCTACGGAAACTGAGAATCTCTGTCCAGCCTGGCTATTATGAGCAGCAGGTGAAAAGATAATGGTATGTAGGAAAAGAGCCATAGCCTGGGGAATGGTTAGATAAAAGTCAACTTAGCCCACAGAAGAAATAAATAAATAAATAAATAAATAAATAAATAAATAAATAAAATAAACATCTCTGAAGGGACCCTTTCTAGTTTCTTGAATTGCAAGGGTATGAGGGGAAAATGTACTTTGAGATTTACAAGATTAATGATGTAACCCAGACAGAAAACATGCCCAGATGAACTAATTCTACTTTACTCTAAAGTTACATTAACAAAAATTTGCTTTCCTGTACATGGATGTTTCAAAATTTTCAAAACTTCCAAGAGTCATTTGATTGCGGTAAGATAGAAATCATATCAAATAACTAAAATGCATCTTTTTGTATCTCTTATTTTCATTATTTGGTGGATTGCGATATATGAGTATCTATATTTACAATAAGAGCATTAAAATCCTAGCAGAATATGTTTTACATGCAAATAGAGTACTGGATTGGTGTAGAAAATACTAAAGCTTTGTAGAATTTTGTATATAAAAATACCTCAGTTCAGCTATCAAGTAAAATTATGTTTTGATAACCATAAATAGTGGTTTGATTTCCAGTTTACAGAAAAACTGCAGCTAAAAGCTATTTGTCTCTTTATTTCCAGTCAGTTGATTTTTTTAATATTCAAATGATTTCTGACATAATAGACCTAATTATATTTTATCAATTCTGACATCAGTTCCAATTGGAATATATATGTAGCATACAGACCACTCATAGAATCCTCCAATCTCCCACCTGCCAGTAAGCTTTTTTTGTTGTTGTTCATTTTTGTTGTTGTTTTTGTTTGTTTTTTCCTCATTATCATCACCAAGATGTGTCACATTCCTGGGCTGTAACTCTAGATTCCAGGATGGCCAACGGCAGATGTCATGAAGAATTTCATTATCATTCAGGCAGTAAAAATAAATTTGAAATATAGTATTGAAACTTACTTCTTTCAAAGTAATCAAGGAACAAATTAATTTAAAGTTGGAAAAGATAGAAACATCAACTGAGTTAAAAGTTGAACAACTTTAAGAGATAACTCAATTTAATTTAATGTGTGAGTGGGAAGATTTGTGTGCCTATATGTATATATCGGGGTATCCTACCTTGGCAACATTAAGACCTGTGGACTGCAACTCCCAGGATTCCCCAGCTATTTTCCTGGCTGGGGAATTCTGGAAGTTGAAGTTCACAAGTCTTAAAGTTGCCAAGTTTGGACTCTCCTAGTATATATGACTGTGTAGCTATATTTACTGCATCTATGTGATTATATACCAAATGCAGTCCTTTTCCTGTAAAGGATTATTATCTATTATCAATTACATCCTGCAAATGTCTGTCAAAATCTGATTTATGAACCTGAATTTCTAGTTCACCAAATCATAAATAGTTAAACTTTCTGATCAATGATTTGGTGTGACATCTGAAATAAATGTTTTGGATTTATATAAAAAGTAAAGTATCGTGGAAAAATGCTGATTTTTTTTCAGTCAACGCAAAAAAATCCATAAAATTACAAAGGAAAAATGAATGATTTTTTTTTTACTTTTACCATTTTTCTTTTTCCTGTTTATTCAATAGTTTCAGTTGTATCTCTACTACTACTAGTTACTCAAGTTCTGCCATTCCTGAGGGCTGTATTTTTAAAATATAAAGCATTAGGTCATGTCAATTCAATATTTGTAAATTAGTAAGAAAACACACAAATTATTACCTTCCAATTTATTTTAAATATTTCATATTTTACTCTCTCATAGAGCCAATCTGGTGTCTAGTTGAAGTGCTGGCCTAAGAGCCTAGAAACCAGGAGACTATGAGTTCTAATCCCATTTTAGGCATGAAAACATGCTGGGTATCTTTGAGCCAGTCACTCTCTCTCAGCCCAGCCCCTCTTGCAAGGTTGTTTAGTAGGGAAAATAAGTACTATATTATATAAAGGAATATTATGTATATTTGTGACCTTAGTTACTTAAAAAGTAGTGAAGGTGGGATAAAAATATGTCATTTTTCTCAGGCTGTAATCCCTTTAAAGTGGTTTTGGCACTGCATATGAAATTAATTTTGGATGGATTAAAATATGCTTTAAATAATTTCAATTTTGTAAATTTATTAAAAAGAAAGAACCGGAATTCTTTCCAAGCCCTCTCTAAATTAACTCTTCTGAAGTCAAAGAGACTGGTTTTTGATGTTGCTTGTATCTGTTGCTTGTATTTGCATTGTACTGAATTCCAGTATAACATGGTCACTCTCCCGTAAAATTCTGGCAACTTCAACCCTCTCTATTTCTTTGTTCACTGTTAGTAAGAATTAGATCCAGTATAGCTGTCTCTCTAATTTCCTGCTTTAACTTTTGGATGACTAAGTTGTCAACTAGGTTGGTCAGGAACCTGTTGGATCTCCCCCTTGGTGTAAAGTTTGTCTGCCACTTGATGTTAGGGTAGTTAAAGTCCCCCATTATTACTGTGGTGTATTTTCTACATGTAACTGGTTAGCAAAAAGTTCATCTCTTTCTTCTGCTTGGTTGGGTGGCCTGTAGCATACACCTATGGCAATGTCATACTTTTTTCCTTTTATATTGACCCGTATGCATTCTAGGATCTTCAGATTTCTTTTACTATTGATTTGTGATTCTGTAAATCCTATGCATTTCATTTTCATTGCAGAAATATATTGTGTAATTTAATGCCCAAGGATTGTATTTGAATATATATTCTATAAATTGTTTTCAATGATTGCATTAAGGGCTACTATTTAGGTCTTGTTTTAACGATATTATAGATTAACTCAACTTGATTAAGATTTTGTCTTCATGTCAAAAATATGCTAGAAATCAATACAGTAGTCCCTGGAAATAAAATGAAGTCTCAATTATAAATTGTACTCTCAAACATCTGTGCTGTGGACATGCTCATTAATCTATTGTTGTGACAAAGAAAATGAACATTTTATAGAACAAAGTTCCTCTGGAATTTAAGCTTGCTATTCAGTAAAATATGAAGGTTTAAACGCTGCAAATGTTTGTGTAATTTCAAAAAATTTTGGTATGAAAGTTTCATTAAGGTATATAAACTAGTACTGTTGTCAGAAATGGCATTAAGTATTCAATAAGAGTAGACTTTATGCAATTAATAGCAATTAAAATTATACTTTTATGATGTCAGCCACCAACACTGGAAAGACGTAACTGCCCATAAGGACTTTTGTACCATAGCTTTCCCCTAAAACTGTCCAATTTATATGAAAAATGCCAAAAACACATCCCATACGGGTGCTATTATCTTCTAGGATTTCAAGAAGTAATCTATCTTATCCTGCATGTGCACATTAAGCTAATTTGCTTTAATTAGTTTTTTACCCACCCCTATTATGTTGATGCTAACCTTTGGAGATAGAGTTGTTAAATTTTTATTATAAAATCAGTACAAACATTCCATGCAAACCGTCTTGAAGGGAGACTGTTTTATTTGACTTGCTTCTCCATTCAAACTGCAGAATTTATCAACTGCCTTGAACTACTGTGGAACTTTAATAGTTAAATAGGAAATATTGAAAGTTTAACTTTCAACCATTGCAGGGAATTTCAGCCTGATTATAAATAATCAGTCAAGTTAGAAACATGTTACACTTTATTTGTATCAGTAATATAGGATGGAATGATAGGTTCTTTTTTGACTATCAGTGCTTCACTGTTAATCTGGTCTTTTAGCCAAACTTCATTTTTTTGTTACTGTATATTTGTCAGGTGCTGCAGTACAATCAAACATTCTAAATCTCACTAAACCCAGTGATACAGATTAGGAATGTAGAAGATTCTTTTCTTTATCTTCATTAATATCATTCACATTAAAAGTAATATTTTACATTTGCCAAATGATTTTTACATTTTTTCCCCTTCATTCAGGAAAGCAAGAACTCCTATGGAGATACAATCAGAAACAATTAAATTCAACAAACACATTTCAATCAACAATCAGTATAATACTTTGATAGAGAGCTTAATGAACAATAGGAATAGGATAACAATGAGCAATTTTGCATGAGTTCTTGTATCAGTGCATTGGAGTGAGAACATATGTTGAATTTGTTGACATAATGTTTGAATGTGTTTGTGAAATTATACATGGGTGTTATTCCACTAAATTAAATGAGAAATACTTGCATGGAACAAAATGAGAAACTAGGGATTTAAAATGCATTACTAATAGTTTTGCTTTGTCACCTTTACAAAAGTTAATGTATGTAGTACATTAAAACAGAATTGTCTTAAGGATCCTCATTTCTGGAGTTCAGGTACAAGAAAAGGGGTTTTTGTTTTTGTTTTGTTAATGAATTGATATTCTCAACAGCAGGCAATGAATTGGTTCACTAGATGAAACCACTAGTAGCTACAACATGGCCCTCAAGGGAAAATGGAATTTTTAGCTAGCACTATTCAAGTGCCTGATTGCTGATTAGATAGTTATCTGGGATGCATTCAAACTGCTGACATCAGTAGGGCAACTATCAATTAGCAATTGTGTGCTTGTATAGTGGTGCCTGTAGTATCACCTCTCCCTGGTTCTTAAAGGTAAATAGCTTCTTCCCCCCACCCCTCCTCAGTTGCTAAGCAGAGACTGCCAAGTGTTTTCTCAAGCAAACTGGTTCACTGATTACCATTCAGTCTCTTTTTAAAAGAGACTCACTAACTTTAGAAAACCTTCACCGTGACATAATTTGCCTCATCTGAAACTATGTTAGGGCCACATTTTTCATTTTGTTTGATAAAGTAAACTCTTTTTGTGTACAGCACTGCCAAGAAGAAAATCTGAAGTTTATTAAATATATATCAAGATCTTTTTTTTTTCATTTTAGAATAAGAAGATATATATTTATATAAGATGCCATATACATTTCATTGCAGAAAAAAAGGAAAAGAAAAAGTCCTGTCAAAATCCCTTTAAAAGTTATTGCAGCATTGTCTTCCAATTGTTGTTTTTCCCTTATTGAACTCAACACACATGGAAAACCTAACTGCCATCCAGGTGCAGCAAAATGTCAGCTGTAATTAAATCAGTTCAGTCATAGACTCTAGAAATATATAGTTAAATCTGCAAGAATCCAAATAAAGGGAAATGGTGGGGAGAGACATTTTTTTCTGGGAGATGGGTCATGAGGAAAGATTTTCTGAGAAAGGTTTTCTGCATGAAATCTGATAATAATATTATATATATATATATATATATATATATATATATATATATATATATATATATATATATATATATATATATATATATATATAATTATATAATATAATATATATAATATAACTATAAGGGGCGTGCATAAGAGCACAATAGTGCCTACCGTTCCTGTCCTATTGTTCCCTTCATTATTTCAAATTAATATTATTGATGCATATTTTTACTTATATATTTTCTTCAATACATGTTGTTTTATCTATGACAATTGTTTGTGTATACTGTTGTGACAAAATAAAAAATAAAAAATATTCTGTCCTTCTTTATATGCCACTGATGGGATAACTTATATTCAACACCAAAGTATTGGGGGGCGGGGTGAGGGCTAGAGGAAAGATTCATGTCATCCGGCTCTGCGTTTTGTGGCTAAACAAATGAACAAGGGAAAAACCTCATGGTTACATTTGTTGACTGTTATTTTATTTTTATTTATTTATTTATTTATTTTGTCACAACAATATATGTAAGTATCATACAGAAAGGTTATATAGTATATAAACATATATATGGGTAAATATTAGGAGGTATAAGCATATATATATATATAAGAAGAAGAAAAAAAAGCAATAGGACAGGAACGGTAGGCACGTTTGTGCGCTTATGCACGCCCCTTATGGGGTGAGGTCAATAGTAGAAAGTTTTAGGATAAAGTTTTTAGGATTATGGGAAGAGACCACAGAGTCAGGTAAAGTATTCCAAACACTGATGATTCTGTTACAGAAGTCATATTTTCTGCAATCTAGATTAAAGCAATTAACATTAAGTTTAAATCTATTGGTTGCTCTTGTATTATTGCAATTAAAGCTGAAGTAGTCTTTAACAGGAAGGACATTACAACAGATGATTCTATGAGTTAAACTTAGGTCTTGTCGAAGGCGATGGAGTTCCAAGTTTTCTAAGCCTAGGATTTCAAGTCTAGTGGGATAAGGTATTTTGTTGTTTACAGAGGAATGGAGAACTCTTCTTGTAAAATATTTCTGGATCAGTTTTAGAAGAGACTGCGGGATGGAGAAGTATAGAGAAATGTCCATGTATTTCTTTGTTGATTCAACTTTGTAAGTTTTAATCTACAAATATTTCAGATGATCACTTTATCAAACATTCCAGATGCCCCAATATGCAACATTTACTTATCCTGATGATATTGATTGGGTATAGTATAGGGTCATATGTAACTTTCTCACATGTTTTTCATAATTGCAGGAGGTTAAATGTCTGGACAAATTAACTTTCCTATCTTTTTATGAGAAAAACAGGCAAGACGCTTCCATGCTAAGATGCTATGTGGGACAGACAGTTTGGGCAGCAGGATCATTTACTGACAAAGTTGTTCAGCATGTATCTCACCTATTGCAGTCGATGCGATATAGGATAGCAGACTGGCAGCTACATGATACAGATATTTGAAAATTAATCTAATTGCATTTAATGCAATCCAAGCTTGGAAAATAGCAGGTGCTTCCTGCTGCTGCTGCCACTGCTGGTTACATATTTTGCTATCCCTATGAAACAATTGCTGCTGTTATCCCACTAAGAAGTAGGCCATGCGGAACGGTTATTGCCCTGTCATATCCTACCACAAGGAAGGCCAGCGGAAAGCAGTAGCACTTAATGGCCATGTAAGATTACAAAACACAATGCAAAGCACAATGTGTGAAATCTGTGATTTGGACAGAAGTTGGGGAGAATGAGCTGCTGTTTTAATAAGTCACCAATTATACATCCCATTTTTAATTTCTCCTCTGGGTCATAAGTTGGTTAGGGTGGGGTGACTAATTCTTATACCAATCACTTTCATAATATAATACCAAAAAGAGAAAAACTATTTTATAAAGTTGCAAAGTACCTTTCATATTTGTTATTTCAATGTCTAGGAGTAAAATTTTGAGCTTTAATAAAAATAGGCAAATGCTTCATTTTCTTAAACGTCTTTCAATGCCTTTTTACAATAGATTTTTATTCAAAGCTTTATTTTCTTGAATCTACAATTCTGGGATTCCTAGCATCTTATTGATTTAAGAATTAGTATTTTATTATTCTGATGCATAATGTTCTTATTACTATACTTATAAAAAGACATATTTATTGTTTCAGGGAATTACCGTATATACTCGAGTATAAGCCGAGTTTTTCAGCACGTTTTTTGTGCTGAAAAACGTCCCCTCGGCTTATACTCGGGTCTATACGGCTTATACTCGAGTTTTGTTTTTTTTTTAAGCCCCTCGGCTTATACTCGAGTATATACGGCTTATACTCGAGTTTTTTTTTTTCTTTTTTTCACATTTTTCCGGACAGGGAAGCCCTGCGGTGCAGTGAGAGGCGGGCGGGGAGCCGCCAGCCTTCTCAGCTGAGGGAGGGAGGGTTTCCCCAACCGGTAGGTGCCTCATTTCCCACCCTCGGCTTATACTCGAGTCCCCAGTTTACCCCAGTTTTTGGGTAAAATTGGGGACCTCGGCTTATACTCGGATCGGCTTATATTCGAGTATATACGGTATATGTTAACTTGTTGTACTTACATTCATAATACGAACAATTGGGTTATATTTCCGTTTCTGCAATGTGTAAATAAATAAAAATGAGACTTCATCAATGTACTTTTCATTTGTTAGAGCTAGCTGAATCTTGGTCTATAGCTGAGCCTAAAGGTAAAGTACTTTCTTTTACAGAAAATATATGAATGCCTAAAAGCAAGTTTGGCAACCTTAAAAACCAACGAATTAGATTTTATAAGGGGAATTTTGTTCAAAAGAGACACAATTTCCACAAAGACCAGTCCCACATTTTTGGGGTGTTCCATTTGATTGGTTCTAGTCCCCCAACTGCCATTCAAATAATAATGCACAGCTCTCTAGGGTAAGAACAAAAACTATACTTGCCATTATGGATAAAATTCTTGCCAGAAGAAATCAGGTTTTGAAAGATGTGTTAATAGTTCAAGATTCTCTAGGTTTTTTGTTCACTGCAAACCACAAGGGAAAGAGACCAATCTACCTTTTCTAATAGCTGGTGTTGGTTTTTGAATGTTGCTCTTTTGATAATTCTCACATGCATATAACCTGTTATCAGTCTGTTGTAATGATGATGTATCATCTCCATGATCTGCTTCTTTGCAGCCTAATATATTTGATAGCTAAAGTGAGCTTCTCTGCTTATAATTGGATGTTTGCTATTGATATGGATAATGGATCTCTCCTATGAAATGCAAACAGCAAATATGTGCTCAGCATGGAGGTAAATTAAGTACCTATGCTACCTGCGAATCAGCAGGTAGCTCAGCCTCATGACTTAAAATAAGGATGTATTTTTCGGGCATCTCAGCATATCTCTAATTGCAATTATATTTTATGCCCTTCTTGTCAGAATTCATAGAGGAGAGCTGTATGTATAAATACAAATATAAGCAGATGAGCATGAAAGGTTTTACTGACGATATAGCTGTGCTTAAAAATATACTGTATATTTATCAGTATCCAAATTCAAATCAGTTAATTTCATTTTAAAAATAATATTTTTATTAAACTAACAAAATACCATTTTAAAAATTATGAGTTTGCTGAAATATGTATTTTTATATTTTCACCTGCTACGATTGTCTGGTGGCTGTTTGTTGGTAGAATAAAATGACCAGTTTACAAGGCAAGAATATGCCAATTAGCAAGTAAAAAAGTATTGCCTTGAAATTTAGATTTCATTTAGCCATCAGATTGTTGTGAATTTATGTAAATTTGGGCTCCGTATATTATTTTATACATCTTGCATTTATAATAGAAAGAGCATTGTGTTTCTTCCTAGGGAAACTGCATTACTGTAGAAAAAAATAAAATGTTTTCACAATTACAAGTTACATTGCTGCCTGATTTTCATAAACCTTTCTTTTGCTGTCATTAGCCTTAATACATTAGTTAATAATAGACTGCCAAATCAAGTTTTCACACAATACATTTGGTTTTTGGGGGATTTTTTTAATGTAAAGATAGAAAGATGACAGCTATGTGCAAACCTGGTAAAATATTGACTTTATTTCTCAGGTTCTCAGTTCACTTTGAGGTCAAGGTTGAGAAGGGCAATAATATCTTGTAATTGTTATCAGTCATCATACTTGTCCAGGGCACTATTTCTCCCCCCCCCAAAAAAAAACCCCTTTATTGGATTTACAGACATTCCTCTTTTTGTTTGCCTTGCATCTCTCACCTTTCACAAGAAGCAAGAGAAAAAAAATTAACCCCACTGTCCCTAAGTGGTAGTAAAAAGATTCTTTAAAAATAGATGGACATGCATTTGATAATTAGCATAAGCTTTTCAAACATATCCTTGGTTTCGTTCAGCTAATCCTGTCACGGATATTGTACGGCAAGCCATCAAATCTTTCAAGTCTTATTCCTCACCCCACCTCCTTTTTTTCCCTTTAGCATTCTATAAGTGTGGGGGGGGGGGGAAACGAAGACTTGTCCCAAACCAAATACTTTCTTTTTTCTGTGAGGGTAACGTTTAATTTATTTTAGTAACCTGATTAGAACTGAATAGCCTATAAAATTAAACTCTGTTTGCTTTATATTAACTTTTACTAAGATATCACTATTAGCAATTTATAAAAAAATAAATTCTAATGTATACTAATTGGGCTTAATGTCATTACTGCAATTCTCCAAAGGCAAAACATTACCTCATTTTGTACTTTGTTCAGCATTTTGGAGGTGAACTTTGATTTAGGAAAAATGAATTGAAATAATTCTGCAAAAGATAAGAGTTCAGTAATTACAGTTAAATGATATATGCCAAATATTACAATGGACTATCGCATTTTCAGGACATATTACATGAAATGCCACTATCATTTAATTTTATTTAGTTTATATTTTTAATTTATTTAAGCCTTTTAAAATATTTTATTTAGTTGCAACTGTGCAAACAGTTGCTTGCCTTTGTTTCCAGAACTTTTTTATCTTTAGTCTGCCTACAAATTTAGTTAAGCTTTTCTTAACTAAGCTTTACTTTCATTCACTACCTTAATTCCACATATTCTAGGAATATACATTGTTCTTGGATTGAATTTTAAAAATATACTTCAGAGTCAGTTAAATACAAATAGAACACCTGGTCTACTGCTCTTTAAAGCAGCTTTCTCTTCCTGGGATACTGTGGTAAATGCAAATGATAACTGCTCAATCCTGTAAAAAAATGGCTGCTTTAAAAAGTTATAGCCAGGTACTAAGTTTGTACTGCAACGCATCTGTTTGCAGTTATGTAGCATATTCCTTAGAAAACATTTTAAAAAGCTAGAATCTTCAGTTGTATTTTCTCTTTTGGGAAATATATTAAATGGGAACATAATGGAATTTAATAACATCTCATAAATCAGTATTAAACAATGGGAATCTGAATCCCACTCCCCTTTTTTTCTTGCAATCCTTTTAATCAGTGGTGGATTTCAAATAATTTCACCACAGGTTTACTGAAAATGTGAGTGCGCATGTGCACAGCTTCCGCGCATGTGCACATACCCGGTGAGGCTCAACTGAGCAGCCTTTCGGGACCTGTTCCCCTCCATCTCTGCTCTCAGGGGCAGTGGCTCCTTCTCTCTGCACTGCTGGGAGAACGTCTTGTGCAATTTAGCAGCTGTGAATTTGTGTCTAAGCCCCATCCAGGCAGCACTGTGGCACAAAGAAGCAGCAGCCATGTTGAATGCTGTTTCTCTCAGCTCAGCCACAGCGCTTTCCAGATAGGACTTAGAGGAAAGCGGCGGCTCACAGCTGCTAAATTGCACAAGACGCTCTACCAGCAAGAGCAGCAGCAGAGAGAAGCAGCTGCCAACCCAGAGAGCACATGGAGCATCTCCACGAGAGACTGAGGCTCAGCAAGGGATGGAAGAAGTGGTTGCAAGATCTCCTCTGCAGAGCTTTCCAGATGGACTGTCCAGTCCATTCCCAAGCCACTTTGGCCCTTCTGTGTCCATGCTGCTGCCCCCGGCCACTCTTTGGCTTAGTGCAGCAGGCCACAGGCCAAATAAATTGCTTTGGCCTGGTGGGACATAGTTTGAGGCCAGAAGGGGGCAACTGCATGCGGGCAGAGGCCTGGGGCAAGGCCAGAACGGGAGAATGGCACATTCCTCGAGCTGACTGAGACAAACAGCGAGCAGGTGGAGGCTCAGGGGCAAGGCTAGAGCCAGGGAATGGCACATCCCCGGGCCCCGACCTGAGGCACAGGGCAAGTGGGCAGCATGCTTACCTTTGGTGAGCAGAGTAGGTGAGGAGCAGAGGCTCAGAGATTAGCTGGATCACATGGCAAAGACAAGATATATAAGGCATGGGGGTGGGTCAGGGGGCGGGGCCAGATGGTGGTGCGATTTGCCGGTTCTCTGAACTACTCAAAATTTCCATTACTGGCTCGCCCAAACCAGTCAGAACCGGCTGAATACCATCTCTGCTTTTAATCCTCTAAAATCATGATACTTAAATTCATAAGCAGATTGCAAAAGCGAGATATAAAATAGAAAAGTGTATTGGAACAACAGAGGACATGAGGTGGACCAGAGTACAGAAAAGCAACATATAAACTCATTATAATGTTCAATAAATGCAACATATTATAAAGGTACATATTAAAATATAATAATTATATAGATACATAAAATAAATATTTTACATATGTTAGTACCTAGATACTTAAAGTGGCCTAGAAGAGTTTTAGCAGAACAGAATACATCTTTGTCAAGATAATGCTGTGGTCAGCCAGCAGCCTGCGGAGCTGGCAACGGAGTCAGACAGTGATGAGGCTGAGGAAGAACATGGGAAGGCCCGGATGAGGGCTCTGTGTCGGAGGCAGAGATGGCGTCAGGGCCATCTGGGAATGATGTGCAGATTCCAGAGCCTCCAAAGGCTGACAGTGAGGCAGAGGAACAGGAGGAGCCTGTTCCTAATGCATGCATGAGAAAAGCTGCCAGAAGGCAAGAGCAGCTAAAGCAAAGAGGACGACTCGGGAGTAGGGCCAAGAGATTATAGGCCCCTCCCATAAGGCTTAAAAGTCCAGCAATGACGTTTGGGCTCTTTGTCGGAAAACAACGTTAATAGTCTTGCTCCTTGTCTTGCTGCATTTATTTCTTGTTGGTGTCTTCTGCTTTTGAACTTTTGCCAAGAAAAGCCTTTGGCAGTTTGCCTAATTAGACCAAGGTTGGTGATAAGACTGAAGAATTGTGTTATGAAGAATTTGCTTTGATTTAGTTTGGACGACGCTGAGAATGAGTTAATTCTCAGCTGTTCTAATAAAATCTGTTTGCTTTTGAACTGATTGTGTTTACTACTACCTGCTTGGGCCTGGGCCACAACATATAATTTGTTAGATTGCTTGTTCTGTCCCCCCCACCTCAGTCTGGGAAGCACGAGAAATGACTCAATTAGCCGGCAATTGAGTCCACGGCAGCTATCAGCTCTGGCAGCAACCCAGCGAGCGTCTGCCAAGGTTTTTCTGTTATCTTTCTTGATGCCGGTGTGTCAACCAGGAAATCAGGAATAAACAGCACTTCAGCTCAAGTTCTCTCTAGGCAGTTTGATTTATTCATCACGAAGCAGTATAGCAGCCCCTCCTGTTTTTATACCCTGTGGGGTGTGGCTCTGTGACTCATCACTTTCTAGGCCTGCCCCACCCCTTCTTCTGTTGTTCCCGCCTCTCTTGTCTATGAAACCTGGGATCTAACCAGGACTGATTGTCCTCAGCTGGGTCTGGAAGTTTCCTGGGTGGGGGGAGATACAGGAGACAGAGGCCTCGTCACCTCTTCCACCTGGCCTGCCTCTGGCTCCTGGAGCTGAGCCAGGGAAGCCGGCCCTGCAGAAGGGAGCCCTGACGGCCCTTCCCCCTCACTCTTGGAGTCACTCTCTGGCAGGGGGCCAGGCCCGGGGGGGGAGTCTGGAGCCACAACATTGCTAAGGTTTTTCTTTAAAATAAAAACCACATAAATGTCTGTGTATGTGCATGCATGTGTGTGTGTGTGTGCGTGTGTGTATATATACACATATACATATATGTATACATACACATACTTCATACATGGTATTTCCCATGATTTTACATAGAGGAAAAAAGAAACGAATGCTTGAATGATTACTGGAAAGAAGTACAGGGGAAAGGAGCTACAGGTAATCCTTGACCTATGACCATTTGGTCAGTGCCAGTTACAATGGCACTGAATATGGTGGCTATGATTGGTCCTCAAAGTTCCAGCCATCCCAACAATCACATGGTCACATGATCATGATCTGGGTGCTTGGCGACTCACTTGCACCTACAACTGATTTCTAAGTGCATCATGGTCACATGTTTGTCATTTGCACCCTTTCCTGCGAGCTTCCTCAGAAATGGTAAGTCTCTTCTACCCAGGCATCTTTCCACAGCTCTTGTGTGCTTGTCCTGCACTAACCATGTGTGCACCCCAGACACAACCTACATGACCATTGCCACGACTCCCTCATTCCTGTGTACCCTCCTTGACCTTCTTTATGCCCCCATGTGCTCTCACTGACGCGCATAGTATTCTCAAGTACCCTACTCAATTCACATGGCACATGCACTCCCTCACACCATTGCATATCCCTTTCACCCCGCGGCACTTCTCACACACCCTTCTCCAGTCTTCCCAATCTGTGGAGCACCTCTTGCTTCATTACACACATTGTTCAGCCTGTACTGTGCTTCTCATAAAACCCTTTGCATTCTTATACACCTTTCTCAATTCTTGTCAGGCACCTCTTGCACACTCCCTTTCAGTATAACACACGCTCCTTCCCAACCTGTGCCACATCTCTCATGTACCTTCTCATTGCTTAGCATTGCAATTGCTTAGGATGGAAATTCTCAACTGCCATCATAAATTGAAGTCTACTTGTACATCAAAACTATACAATTGAAAATTGTCTTAAAATGATATAAAATAAAACACACATGCTGTAAAGGAAGAAAGAAAATAGGAAAGGGGGAAGGGATAATTGCATTAAAAACTAAACAAATTCATATGAGAATGTGTTAGGCAAGAGTGGAACTAAAAACATTTTTAAATTAAATTAATTGACAACAATAAGAGAGCCAGGGAACACAATCACACAGAACCAAGATATGCCTAGGATTCGATAAGGTGTAACTGAAACAGCTATACACCAGATAAAATGGATGTAGAAAAAAAGCGCTAATAGTGGTCTGATTGAAGGTTTCTTCTGATCTCAGAACTGAGCACATATTTCCAGTATTTCCACTCTTGCCTTCTCACCATCTGTTATTGCAGATGACAAATTATGTTTTTCAATCTCCTTTTGTATAACTGCTATGGTGCTACTCTTTCAGTGTAGTGGAACCCCAAAACTGAATGTGGGAGATTGGTTTTATGGAGGACTTATGTTAGGGCATACTGGGTAACATAATATTTGTTCTGTGGAATCCTATGCATTATTTTGATTTTTGAAATAGGGAATAAAATTAAAAGCAAACACAGAACTTTATGCTTAAAGCAATTCTGTCAGATGTTGGTGGAAGAAATGTATTTTAACAGATTTTCTAAATGCAGAGAGAATGGGACCAAATATAATCCCAAAGAGAGTTTTTCATAATTTATGAGCAAGAGAGGAGAAGGCCCTCTCTTGCACGCCAGAAAACCTTGCCTCTAATCTTCTATGGTCTCTCCTGTAGCTTTTATGAGCCAGATTCATAACAAGAAACTGTTCTTTAATTATTCAAACTTCTGCCAACCTAGCAGTTTCGAAAGCACGTAAAAATGCAAGTAGAAAAAAAAAGGAACCACCTTTGGTGGGAAGGTAACAGCGTTCCGTGCGCCTTTGGCGTTGATTCATGCCAGCCACATGACCATAGAGACATCTTCGGACAGCGCTGGCTCTTCGGCTTTGAAACGGAGATGAGGACCGCCTCCTAGAGTCGGCAATGACTAGCACGTATGTGCGAGGGGAACCTTTACCTTTTTAAACCAGGGGTGTCAACCTCACGTCATCACGGCCATGTTATGTGACTTATTGGGACTTCCCCCCCCTTCGCTAAACCGGGTGTGGGCATGGCTAGCGTGTGATGCATCTGGCCCATGGGCCGGGAGTTTGACAGTCTGGCTCTAAACCAATTGGGGCTTTTAAGATCATTGCCAAGGCTTACATTCTTCCTGATAAAGTATTTCAGCTTCATATAATTGCTGCACCTTGCCCCCATCATCATCCTAGCTGTTCTATTTTGTACCAATTGAAAATTTCAGACATTTTTGGGTGATACATGGTGGTGGCCTCATCCAGAGTGTCTTACAGATTTCAAAACAGGATATAACCACTATGTGGATAACTTAGCAAATCCATATCAAACTATAGCTCCGTGATGGCAAACCTATTGCATGCGTGCCAGAGGTGGCACCCAGAGCCCTCACTGTGGGCATGTGCACCATTGCCAGCTGGTCTTCTGGTTTCTGGTGCACACATGCGCACCAGCCAGCTGGTCTTCGTAGATGCCGAGGTGCTGGAAAATGGCATGAAATGGCATAAAAAACAGGCTGTTTTCAGGCCATTTTCACATTGCTTTTCATGCCATTTTTTGGGGCCAAAAATGGCCCGAAAACACCCTGAAACGGCCTGAAAAATGCCCAAAAAACAGGTATCTGCACAAAGACCAGCTGTCTGGCACGTATGCATGTGCCAGAAACCCGAAGACCAGCTGGCCAGCTTTGGGTTTCCCACGGTCTGGTACGTGCGCACACACACATGCAGAAGGATGCACGTGGGTTCCATTCGGCACTCGGTGCCAAAAAGTTTCACCATCGCTTCTACAGCCCGTTTTATCATGAACACTGTTATCTCCCAAGAACAAGATCATGAGATATACCAGGTAAGCACTTAAATCAAAAAATAAATTCTGTATAATAGATACTTTACCACTACCACAATTTATTAACACTAATCAATAAATAAAAGAACTTTTAGGCTTAAAGAGGCCACCTTCACTTTCTTACTGCCATTTGATAGGAGAAAAGGTTTAACAAATCCTTTTCCAGCTACACACAGGATTACCAGATATCTGAACAAGCCAAGGGGGACATGGACAATTGGAAGGAGGACAAATCAGGAGAAAAGGAGGACATGGTGATCAACAAAAATTACAGCAAAAAACTTCCCCCAAAATGTACATGAGCCTACAGGTACCTGAAATTACTTTCTCCAGCATTAGAAAGATTGTTTTTTCAATCTCACAATGTGCTAGAGCCAGTTATAAGGCAAAAACCTTACACATGTAATTGATTAAGGTCTTGTCAATTTCAGGCAGCAGTATAAGCTGGCTGGAGAGTACTAATCAATTAATAGGGGAAGTGCTGTGCCACAGAGAAAAGCTGTTCAGGAAAACAGAAAATATTGATTTTAAGGGTATGCCTGTTAGACAGAGGACTTGAGAGGGAAATGAAATCCTTTTGCTGGACATCTAATAATTCTAGCTACATGTAGAGTGCATCCTGCACTATTACCTCCTCTTCACTTATTCACTGAACCTTCAGCTTCAGAGTTTTCAAGGGACAACTTCTTTTGCAGTTGTTTCTTCTATAGTAACCCCAACTATGGTAACTGCCATTCCTGGGTAGGGCTCATTTGAAGACTTAAGTCTAGGAAGTGGCTAGGCAGACAGCCTCTGTTGGAACATTTATTTATTTTTATTTTTATTTATTTATTTATTTTATTTTGTCACAACAATATATGTAGGTATCATACAAAAAATTATATAGTAAATAAACACATATATGGGTAAATATAAGGAGGTATAAGCATATATATAGGAAAAAGAAAAGAAAAACAATAGGACAGGAACGGTAGGCACGTTTGTGCGCTTATGCACGCCCCTTATGGTCCTCTTAGGAATGGGGTGAGGTCAATAGTAGAAAGTTTTTGGATAAAGCTTTTAGGATTATGGGAAGAGACCACAGAGTCAGGTAAAGTATTCCAAGCACTGATGATTCTGTTACAGAAGTCATATTTTCTGCAATCTAGATTAAAGCGGTTGACATTAAGTTTAAATCTATTAGTTGCTCTAGTATTATTGCAATTAAAGCTGAAGTAGTCTTTAACAGGAAGGACATTACAATAGATGATTCTGTGAGTTAAGCTTAGGTCTTGTCGAAGGCGACGGAGTTCCAAGTTTTCTAAGCCTAGGATTTCAAGTCTGGTGGGATAGGGTATTTTATTGTTTTCAGAGGAATGGAGAACTCTTCTTGTAAAACATGCACACAAAGGTCTAATCCTGCAAAAAAAACAAAAACAAAAGTTTTCTACAAGATAATAAGCAGGTGGGCTGAGAAACTGCCAGTCAAAAAATCCAGTACATTCTACTATCTACCTGGATTATGTAATAGACAGACTTCTTCTCATTATACATTTAAAGCAGGGTGTTACTTCAAGGCAATGTTCCTTTTAAACCCTGTTTTTTTAAAACACCATGCTTCAGGCCCTGACAGAAGACAGTTTATTCATTGCTTCTTAGCTATTTCTACATATGAATGTCCACAAGTTAAGGTATTTCCTTTAAACGAAAAGCAAATTATATGCTTTTATTTTATTTATAAACTAATGTATTTTCTTCATTCATATAAATGTGTTATGTTGAATAGATTATATATTATTACATAAAAACGCTGTTTAAGAATTAGGAATTTTCATCTAAAAAGGAAAGAGTGCAAGTTACTTTTTAAAATGTCATATGAACTGCATTTTATGTATTTATATTCTTTGCTCTTTTTTAAAGAAAAACTTACTAAATAATATACAAATTATCTATTTGCATTTTTATTCTTGTATTTTTGCTATTTTCTAATATTAACATATTCAGTTACTTTCTAGAATTCATGAAGTTTCTTGTAGACACTTACAAGATAATCACTAGAAATAGTAATGTTGCACAACTTTTTAACTTCAGTTAATCTAATTAGTAGCAAGCTACACATGAAAATGGAAAAGGCAAAAGGTCTTGATTATTCCTTGAATATTTTTGAACAGGTGTTCATACATATATCACAGGAAGGACAGCTCTTTCATGTTACCCTGTCATATGATACCAATTATTTTAAACGTGTGTGACAAATCATTGAGACATTATAAATGGGAGGTTGCATCTCAGCAGGTTTTACCAGTAATCCTGGTGAACCAGAAAGAAAGTGTGTGGGCAGAGCAGTATTGCAAGGAACAATATGCTGTGAAAATATTCTCATTCCTTAAGGAGACTTGCATTTTACTCAATGGAATGTTGTCATTAACTTTATGTATTTTGATTGTACTCTAACACAGAACCCTATGCATGTTTATGGAGGATTACATGTTTTAACATTTAGGGCAACATCACTACCTAAAGATCCAAGAATTTATATTTTTCTATAACATATAATTGCTGCGTAAAATGCTATTGTATCTGTAATCGGTTCCCTAGCTATTATTATGGATGTTTGCTAGCAATAGCTTTAGTAAAAGTATGCTAAGGAAGAAGAGAATTTTTGAAGCTTATTAAAACTGTATACACAGGTATGAACATTAGTAGAATGTAACCTACACAAAAGCAAAAAGTGAAAAAAAGAAAAAAGTTAAAGAAAAATGGGAAAGAAAAACAGATACAAAGAACTGGCTTCCAATGTTCTTCATGGAGCTATAAGTGCAATTATATTTTAGGTCTCTCTAAACTTATAGTATGATACTCTTCTTTGTTTAATCTCTCCTGCATAATCCTCAAAACCATAAATCACAAGGTGTTTTTTTTCATTTTTATGTAAAAAGTCCGTAAGAGCCTTCCAGTAACCAGTAAATGTAGATAATACCTTTTCTTTTTTTTAAAAAAATGTCATTTATACATTTTAGCAAAACTATCAACTTCACCAACCAGTCCTCCAGTGGGTAGTATCAAATCTTTCCATCTCTGTGCATGTAATAATCTCACCAGAGTAATTATATACTATATTGAAATAATACAGTATATGACTATATTCCATGACTTTTCATGACTTTTTTCTAACTATTTGTCCATCGTGCCTAGAAGGAAAATTTCTGGCTTCAATTGAACAATAATCTTGAAAACCCTCTGAATTAATATATGTATTTAAATCCTTTTACATGTACACCAAGCATGATAAAATATCCCTTTTTGTTATTCACATTTCCAACATACATTTGAAATGCCTTTATACATGCTTTTGCGTAATTGTTCTGGTACCAGTTTGGCATCAGAACCAGCTTGGTCTGGTAGTTAAGGTACCAGGATAGAAATTGGGAGACTGTGAGTTCTAGTCCCATTTTAGGCATGAATGTCAGCTGGATAACCTTGGACAAATCCAGGGGTCAGCAACCTTAAACACTCAAAGAGCCACAAAGGTCCTAACTAAAAGACCCCTGTGGAGCCGAACCCCACCATAGAGTCTCCTCCTAGCACAGCATCCTTTTTCCTCTACCTGTCCTAACTGAAAGCCCTATCAATTGTGGAGTGACCGTAAAACCCACCCCTTGCCATAGAGTCTCTTCCTGGTGCACCATGCTTTTCCTCCCAATAACCGGAAGCTCATCTCAAAATTGTGACAGCGACAGGGAGCTGCAGCAGAGGGATGAAAGAGCCACATGCAGCTCCAGAGCCACAGGTTGCTGACCCCTGGACTAGTCTCCCTCTGTCTCTCTGTCTCTCTGTCTCTGTCTCTCCCTCCCTCTCTCTCCCTCCCATAGTTTATTAACTCCCATAATTCTCTCCCCTTATTTTATATCTCTATTCAGCACCTCAGGAACTAAAGTAAACAAAAGTGGAGACATAGGACAACCTTGTCTTGTACCTTTTGAAATTCACAATGTTTTGTTAGTTTTTTATTTACAAGTATTTGTAGTTTTTGAAAAAAATATAAGTTGATCTTACCCATTCAATAAAATTGTTTCCAAGGTTCATGTGTTCCAGAACTCTAAACAAAAAAATCCAGTTCAAATTATCAAAGGCCTTCTCTGCATCTAAGAATATCAATGCTGCTTGTTTTTCATTATGTTGTTCCAAGTACTCCAAAATATCCAAAACATTTATTTTGTTTTGCAATTATCTTTTAGGTAAAAACTTGCAATGATCTTCGTGAAAAAAAAGTCTTGTAAAATTATCTTTAACTTTTCACCCAAAATGGTAGTAAACAATTTATAATCATTACTCAATATTTATTTTTAAAGTCATATCTGTGTCTCTAGATATTGGTGCTATATTAGCCTCTTTTTTGCTATCAAGCTTTCCATTCTTTGCAATAATATTCATCATTTGTGTAATGATTGTAAAAGCTCATCTTCAAAACATTTATGATAAGAAGCTGGCAACCCATCTGGATCAGATGTTTTTGTGTTTTTGTGTTTTTAATAGCTTCACAAGGTTCTCATATTGTTTAAAGTCAATTTAAAATTTGTTTCTGATTCTCTATAATCTTGGTAAATTCTTTGTTTTGCATAGTTCATCCTTACTCATTTATTTTCATCTTGCACTTTTAACATAGATAATTGCTTCTGTAAAGCTTAGTTTGGTGAGTAATAGGTATCATCCCTTGGATTTTTAAAAATTGTTTTTCCATTTTTTTTATTTCATCCGATTTATACTTTCTCTTGCTTTTTCTTTTAAATTTATTAGATATGTTGTATAAAATACCTTCTTACATAGCTTTACTTGTAACAATCCTTACTTCTGTGCCTTTAATAAGATTATTCTAAAAAAATTCCTTTAACTTTTTTTTACAGTCTTCCATGATGATTTCCTTTTGTAACAACATCTCATTCAATCTCACCTAAAACATACATTCTTTCTTTTCAAAGTTAAATTTATTGTATTCAAAGTAATGTAATGGTAATGTTTCCACATAATAAACATTATTAGCCAAAGTCTTAGACATCTTGAAAAAGATTTTTTCTGTCTTTCAGAAAAATAAGTATATTATTTTGAATCACCTTATTTATATCTCCATGCATCAACAAGCTATAAATTATATCCATTAAATTTTAAAAAATTGATAGTTTGCCCTGTGTATTTTTAAAAAGTTCTGCTTTTTTATAGGAAAACCATTTCATTCCAATCTCCCATGAAACATCAATTTTCATAAGAAAAATCCAATAATTTATCCATAAGTCCTTTGTAAAATACTATTTTATCTTCATTTAGGGCACAAATTCACAATATTAAAGTCTTAGCCCCCCCGTAGATTACTTCCACCCCAATTTATCTGCCATAATCATCAGTCAGCATAGATTTTGAATATAGCTGTATATATATATATATATTTATATACAAATAACTCCATTTTTCCTTCCTGCTAAAATAAATTCTTAAGTCAGATTTCTGTGATTCAAATGTTTTATAACTTTTTTTTTTCTAACACAGGTTTCTTTTAATCAGATTATGTCTTGCTTCAGCCTTTTCAGATAATGAAATTTATTTTTTCTCTTTTTGTTCCACTTATACTCTATGTTAAGAATTTATAATCCATGGTTAGGCCAAGATTTTTAAAAAGTCAATGCCTGTAGCATTCAACATAGAATTTTCTCATTGTTGTCTTGTTATATCTGTTGCGATATATATTTGTGAGTTATGTGTATTTATTAAAAATTATTTTCTGCATAGAATAATACAAACTACATTTGTGTTAAATATATCTGATGTGTTTAATATATCTTCTATAAATATTCCCAAACATACAAAAGATAGGCACTTTACACACTTATATAAAGCGTAATTATTAGTGGAAGGTAACAAGGGCAGATGATCAAAGCAGCATCAGCTAATTCAATTCAAGTTTCACCCCCTATTGTACTTGCAAACAAAAGGGGCAGAGCTTGTGTTGTGATGGTATAACAGAGTTTTTGGCATTTTGACAACAGTGATGGATCCTGCAGACATCTCCATAATTTACACAAAATGTTGTCTTATTAGGAATAATATTAGTTCTTAAAAACATACAAAATAAATGCAAAATTTATCTTTCAAACTCCTTGATGTTTTTTCCCTCTCTGTGTTAATGTATTTTACAGATTTAATGAATATAAGTATCTCAGAAGATACCTGGCATAAGCAGAAAACAAAGACAGAGTGAAAGGAGAAAAGGTAAGCTGATATTGATATATTTCAAACTGAATTATTTTTAGTAACAAGAGGCAAATCATAAAACTATGAAACTATTAATCCACCTTTAAAAATATGACTTTGCTTTATTTTCATTTTAATAACTGACAATCATTTGTGAAAAACAGATACGACTTTAAAGAGGAGCTAGACATTGTCAGTGAGTGTGATAGAGATAGAAGAAGGTTGGCTGTTTCAAAATAGAAATTTAAGTATTTAAGTATTTAACGGGCAAAGAAGACTTAATTGTTGACAACATGAGAATTCAATCAAGAGAAACTATTGGAAAAATACAGTTTAGAAGAGGAGAGGAATTTAGCAGTTTTCTCCAAACCATTATCCCAATGTAAATTTTTCTACTCTAGAACAGAATTTTTATGTTTCCCCCTTCAGGAATCACAGGGCAGAAAAATGAGTGAACATCATCATATTTTAATCCTGTAGGCATCTAAGTGGAGGAGAGCAATTTTGATCAGGAAACTAAGATAGAGTTTTTTCCCTTGCTGGATTAGGGCCCTTTGCAATTAGATTGAACTTGCAGGTCTTGATTATGCTGAGCAAAATTTATGAAATAAATTTATGAAATAACCATGGAGATTTGAAGGTGGTTTTATGATCCCTGCTCCACTCTCAATTAGTTTTCTCAAAACCTGACTAACTTAAGTGCAAACCTTGTGAACCTTGATAAATAGAATTCTATGAATTCAGTATATTTACTATTTCATTAACATATTTTTCAAAGCCTTATTTAAAACTGATGCAGAGTTTTACCTTCAAAAGTCACTGTAATTTCTGCATTGTCTGTTATTTCAATCATTCATTTTATCTAATCAACCAAACAACAAATTAGGTTGTTGCAGGAAAGTGAAGAAATTATTGATATGGGATTTTAGCAGTTCCTCCTCAGCAATATCAGCAGCACTGTTATTGCTGGAAAGATTCAGACTCCGGTTATTATTATGCAGATGAAATTGTTTTGTCAGAAAGTAGCTTCTTGGATGTGCCTATGCCTATGTTTGAGTATGTTCTTCTCTCTCTCCTCCCTCTCCCCCCTCTCTCTGTCTATCTTGCTGATTTCTCTATCCCTTCATTAGGTCTTACTGTTACGTTTAAAAGTAGATTATGGATGCACTGTGTAGTAGATATTATCCAACGGATGTTGAAGAGCAGATTTTCCATATATGCTCATGCTCTTATCCAAAGGCACCACTTTAATTTACGTTAAATCTTCTATTTTACAGTAGAATTATGGGTTGTTTTTTTTATAAAATGTGGATTACTGTGCCTCCCTGTTGTTGTGTTAAAATAAAATAAGCTTCACAAGGGAATGTTGCTTTCTCTATAAAATCTTTGACCACTAATTTTGCTAAATTGTATAGAAATGTAGTAGTTGATTCCTATAACCTAAAGATGGACAGGAGGTACCTGTCACAAACATATTGGACAAGAACTTTGTAAAGGAGTGAAATGTTTTTTTGTAAATAATAGAATAAGACTACAGTATTATAATTCAAAGATTAGAGTGGACAAATAGTTCTTAATTTAGCAACCATTCAAAGTCATGACAGACCTCTACAGGGGCACTTATAGTCCTATTTGGAAGTAGCCACCCGATCGCATGACCACATGTTGGGCACTTGGCACCCAGCCTGCATTTATAGTGGTCTGTGGCATCCCATGGTCATGTCACCATGTTATATTTCATTTTTGCCAAAAGCAAGCATTTGCTTCTCCTTTTTTTGGCAAAACTGGCCCATAGCAAACAATTGGTCCTTAACAACTGCAATGTTTGCTGAAGAACCACCACAAAGAAGTCATAAAATTACATGGGTGACCCGCTTCACAACCATCATGACTTAGGCTCCATTATTGTTGTAAATCAAGGATCACCTGTATTGAAGACATATAGTCATATCTATTCTATATTCATTTTGTAGCATTACTTACCCCAGTTTGGAAAATGAAATTTTATCACAATGTACCATGTTAGACTTTTTCCTGCAGATGGCCTAATTATACAAAAAGAATTTGTGCTTGAAAAATATTGTTAAATTAGGAGAAAAATTTCTTCAACTATCTATTCTCAATGTAACTCTGAATCTTGTAAAAAAATGTGTTTTCTAGTATTAATATTACATTATACTGCCCCGCAGAGCAAATTTCCTATAGAATAGTTTAAAATTATTGATGCTTCTATACTTACTAATAGGCATTATTGTACTTAATTTGGAATATCCTCTTTTAGGGACATTAGTGTTTGTGCTGCTATCTATATATTACTATATACTACATATAGAGTTCATCCAAAAACCAGGACCCATGTCTTCTATGGGATTGGGATTTGCCAAATTTGCGTCTGGTTTGGCACCATCATGGCTGCTTTAACAACATTTCCTAGAAACCTGTAGGTTGTATAACGCAAAGAAGGGGTATATCCCCATTGCCTTTTCACCTCCGTGCAGCCCCTGTTCCAAATAGGCTGGTGGGAAGACCCAGCAAACAAGCAGCTATTAGCTGCTTTGGAGTCAACCCAAAATTTGAAATCTCTTTAGAATAGAATAGAATAGAATAGAATAGAATAGAATTTTATTGGCCAAGTGTGATTGGACACACAAGGAATTTGTCTTGGTGCATATGCTCTTATGATGGTGCCCAGTGAAAAAAGAACAAGAAAACAACTCTACTGGCAAGTAAAGCTGGGAATGCTGGCATTTAACAGGTGAGCCTTCTTCCTCCTCAGAGAGATGAGGCCCTTGGCACAAGCCAAAATAGAGAGAGAGTTCACAGCTCCTTTTGTTTTCCCTTCTCCCCCCCCCCCAGCAAAAATGGCAAACAGTTCGGAGGAGGAGGCAGCTTTATCAGGGCTATTCTTAATATAGACATAAGCCTATATTATATGTGGAAAGAAGAATAACCTAATGAATCATGGGCTATCTAGTAAAATATATATTATATATAGAAGTACTTTCTTTTGTAAAACGTTATCAATAATACCTTCCATTTCCTTCATGCTTTGTCTAGTGACTATTTGTTTCTTCAGAAAAACAGCAATTTGTATGAGCACCAATATAAAAAGCATGTCGATCTTTAACTATCCATTCTTCAAACCTATCTCTTGTCAGTTATTGGAAAATTGCTCCTGTCTTATAGTGAATTTTCCTAGGGTTAGCATTTAGATTTAATAGCTAATGTAGAGACTTGAATGTTCTAGTGCCCCTGTGAGAGGCACATTGATCAGTAACTATTCATAACTGTCTACTTTCTGGGATGGATAAGTAGTTACATAGATATGCTGCATCCTAAGAAAATGAATACTATACAATCATTTCCTTACAAAAAAATAAAACTCAAAAATTTAGCTTACATCTGTCAGCCATAACAGCATAGAATTTTTTTAATTGTTACTGTGAGCTTGTGTATGTTTCTACTGTCACATATTTCTTTTTTAATACATATGTGGCTCAAAATCAAATATGACAGGGCTGAGCAATGTTTAAATCTCTGGTTGAAGTGAAGCTGCAATCCATCATAACCCTCCCTCCCTCCCTCTCTCCCTCTCTCCCTCTCTCTCCTTCTCTCCCTCCCTCTTCCCTGAATGAATTCTGGGCAGTAACCAGAAATAAAATATAATCAAACTATTTAAATCCAGTGCAAAAAATTGAGTCAAATCCCTTAAAGATCACATTGTTAATGTTCCAGACAAAACTATGCCAGAGCTCCATCAATATCCTGATCCCAGTGCTTGGTCTTAATAATCTTCTGAAAAGTTAAGGCGATTCCTCATGAGAGAAAGACATGCTTCCTGGGGCCAACTAGGTGACTCTGCTTCACTAATAGGACTTGGGGCATGCCGTGCCAGAAACAGACTTAGGAGAACCTAACCATATGTCCGCGATGGCGAACCTATGGCACATGTGCCACAGGTGGCATGCAGAGCCATATCTGTGGGCATGCGAGCATTGCCCTAGCTTAGCCAGCTGATTTTTGGGCCTTCTGGGTCCACCAGAAGTTGGGAAATGGGCTGTTTCCAGCCTCTGGAGCCTCCAGGGGGGTGAAAAAGGCTGTTTTGCCCTTCCCGGGCTCCTAGAAAGCCTCTCGAGCCCGGGGAGGGCAAAAAATGGGCCTTCTGGTCCTACCAGAAGTCAGGAAACTGGCCATTTCTGGCTTCTGGAGGGCCTCCAGGGGGTTGGATAAAGTCATTTTTGCCCTTCCCAGCCTCCTAGAAAGCCTCTTGAACCTGGGGAAAGCGAGAAACGGGCCTACTGGGCCCACCGGGCCATCGTGTACCAAAAGCAGGGGGAGCGGTGGGTCACACACACATGTACGGGGGCATATTGAATTATAGGTGTGGGCAGGTGCGCACGTGACCCTCCCGCGGTCCCCTCGTTTTTGGCATGCGATGGCAAAAAGGTTAGCCATCACTGCCCTATGTCTTTAAAGAGCTTTAAAGGTGACACTCTACCATAAACCAGTGCAGCTTGTATAACCGCAGGGCATCTCATGGTGAATGAGATAGTTTTCACATGCAGCCCCATATAGAGCTCATTACAATAGTTCAATAAGGAAATATGAAGATCATAAACTGTGCTTCCCAATTTCAGGATCAGATAACGTGTGATTGTACAAAAGCCCTCATGTCCATAATCTAGTCCTTGAGCAGAGCTATGAGTCCAGGAGAACCCCAGATTGCACACCAGCTTTGCCTTGCAGAATGTGATCCATCCAGTTAATAATGGAAAATCACTAGCTACAGGAGATCCTGAAAACTAAAGCCACTCAGTCTTTTTTATAATTTTTTTTCTTTTATCAACAAAAATAAAATAAAAAACAAAAAGGAACATCTAACACTAAGAACAAGAACAAAAATTCTTGTAGACAAAAAAAGAAAAAAACCCTCCAAATATCAAATAGATCTCAGATTGAACATAAAAAACCCACCCAGCTATATGCTGAAAAGTAAATTTTAAAAAATGGATAAGTTCTCCTCCCCTTACATAATGGGTCCACAAATAGTTATAAGCTTTCCTATCCTTATTTAACAAAAATAGTATGTTAAATAAACAAATATTCCAGATGGGGAAGTCTCTGTCTATAAAAAGCTCTCCAACCACTTTCAAGAGTCTTGCAAAGAGATGTTGACCTCATCCTAGATCCAGGTAACTATCTCCTCACAGGCTTCCTGTAGAAGCCAGAAGGATTGAGCCCACAAGTGGCAGAGGACATCCTAGATATCTACTTCATTAGGGGTTATAGGGCAAAAAAAAATAATCCCCAGTTAACATAGAAAGACAGCTCCTCAGTTATCTCCTGGAATCTAGCCATGTGGAATCAAGAACTGAGTGAATTGCCAACAAAGCAGATCACAGCAGCCAGATGGAGATCTTTAAATTGGCTTCTCCCCAAAATGAATTAGCCATGCTTAAAAAAGACTGTTGAATGACAGGATGCCAATGCAATAAGAGAGAAGTAAACACAGTTTGCTTCTCTTATCACGGTCAGATCCACTTTTTGTTTCCCTGCAATAACACTCTAAGAATTGTTTCTGTTTCTTCAATTCCCACAGATGCTTGAAAAACCAGTAAACCTTCAAAGATTGTCATCCACCACCTTTCTAGGGTAATTAGGCTGCTTGTCACCATTTTTGTTCTTAAAATGATTATTTGGGACATTCAATCAGGATATGCCTTTCTTTAAGTTAAATCTATCCTTTCATGTTCTCGCAAAGAATTAGTGAGCAATCACGTGATTACTCTTTAATTAGACATATATCTGAGGCAGCAGATCTTAAAATATTGAAACTATAATGACAATAATCTCACGGTACAAAATAGTTCATAAATAGCTAGAGAAGGGATAGTATAACTTGGATTTAATCTTTTAAATATTGTTAGTGTCTGGGTTCTTGATTGAATGCCCAGCTATAAAAATATACTGGGTCAAACATTCTGTACTTGTTTGGATTAATTACAAATGAAACTGGAAAGCAAATCACCAAATTCAAAGTTACTGCAACATGTAGATTCATTCTTAGAAAAACTTTCAGTCCAAATCTTTCTTTGTTTTCACAGATATGAGTGTTTTTATCATTGGCCATACCCACCACACCCTCGGTATAGCCAGTAGGTATCTTGGCAAACATCTTATGAAATTGACCATATCACAATCTCAACTTTCCAAGTATATGCTCTCCCATAAAAATGGTTGAAGATTCGTGCATTAGAAATGATAATATAGATTAAAAAGCCAGTAAATATACATTTTAGAATCACTCTTTAAAATATATTCATTGTTGTAAGACTGGGTGCTTCTTGAAGTGAATATTTTCATCAGGCTGAAATCATAGCTTTCCTCCATGTACTGTATGCATCCATTCATACAATATAGATTGTGCTACCACTGGTTAAATAGGTAATGGTTTGTTGCCAAAGTGAGTGAACCAAGGGCAGCTGTCACTGTCGTAATGGAGACCAGGAATTATCAAAGTGGTTATTTGCCCTGGGTATACCATATTAGGCAGCTGAATATGTGAAAATCTGTTTTAAATTCCCATATTGCCTCATTATGTTACTAGATTGAGCATTCAGAGGCTTTGTGGGAATTTAAAATGATAGCTCCCAGCCAGCTTTTGACTGTGTTTTTGCCACCCTGCCAAGAAAACCTGGCAACTTCAGTAGTGGCCCACCAGAGCACAATTTGTCCAACACCCCTTAAGCCTCAGTATCCACAATTTATTATTAAGACAAATCCTGTTTCTCTAAAAATATCTTCCAGTTCCTTGATTTTAAATCATTCTTTTGAAAAAGTCACATTCATTATAAAGGATGATTTTCATTATAACACATAGGCAAATTTTGTGAATTTTAGAAGAACTAGAATAATTAATAATCTGTACTACAGAAATGATTCAAAACCATATAACAGAAACAAGGATATGAAGATGCTGCAATGATCAAAACAGTCCTCCATTTAAAAAAAAATCCAATGCAAACATTAGCTTTGAGAGGATATAAAATATTGCTGAGAGTAAAGTACATGGCAAAGAATTAAACTTCATATCTCACCAGTGATTTCCTTCTACAATCTTTTTAAGGGTGTATTTGTGTATTTAATATATTTCTTATTAATAGTAGTATTTCTACCAATAGCCATTTTTATGGGATTTTTATTTATTTATTAATTATTTTAATTACTGAGATATTCCGTTTTGGTTTTTGATATACACAAATCAAAGTCAATTAGATTGGGGAAATTTATAAATAGTAAAAAAAATAACATCCATTTGGGACCATCTCTTCTTTTTAAACTTAAAGAGTAAGAGGCTACCACTCATCAAGTCTGAAAATGTTTTGACTGAGTGTCTTCTACTGTAAGTGTCCCCTCCCTGTTTGGCAGTTGCAGTTTTCAAGGAATTTCAACAATGAATGGTCCAATAACAATAGCTAGAGCCTTGCTAGCCATGGGGAGCCATGAGACACAAATGATAGAATCAAACCCAGCTCAGAGCTCATGACAGTATGGAAGGAAACTTTTTGGAGTCATTCAGGAACTGTGAAAAGCATTCTTAAGCCCTAGATGTGTTCTAGCAGAAGCTAGTTAGCATCTAACCAAAGATGCTTTAATTTGAATTCCTACAAATCAAATAAACAGATGGTTAGAGAAGATGCCCCATATATCCCTTCCAAGAAGATGCCCTATATAGCCCTTATGTTTCTTTGAAATTGTTAAATGCCCACAATTTCATATGTGAGCTGGAAAATTAATTCCTCAACTAACTTCATATTCAAAACAGAAATAATACAATGGAATTTAAATTACTGAAACATTTAATGTTTGCTGTTATCTTGTTAAGATATTTCAGCATGGTTACCAGAGAAAACTCTTAATCTATTCGGATATTTTTCAATGATTTGGATACTCTTTTTAATTGCAGAAATCCATCAATTACCCACTGGGTACTGGGAAATGATTTAAAGAATGTATTATATTATAGTTGGGTTCATAAACCCTGTGAGAATTTCTTAACACATGACACAGATTGAAAGATTATATACATACCTTAAATGCAGGTATAAAAAAGGGTAAAGTAGTTCAGAAAATATAAGATAAAAAGACTGCATTCAGGGGCTAAAAAAGCAAAATTTTGAAAGTTGTAAAATAGTTTATGTGTATAATTTTCATGACATTTCTCTTCAAGCAATAAAATTTTGTTTGCTTATCAAGATTTTAATCTATATTTTTTGCACAGGCCACCCTGCCACTCCTTCCCTGTGCCATTAAAATATTAAAATACAGTCAGTCTGTGTGCAAGAAATGAAGGTGACGGGGAAAAAACCTTGAAATCCACAGCAAAGATTAGTAATATCTGAAAGTGGTTTAGGATTCCTAGTGGGATTTCTCCCTCTTTTAATAACAAAGTGCAAAGGGAAAGAATATGCACAGCTTACTTGTCTTCTTATTTCTTTTGATCTGAAAGAACAATCAGATAAGGGTGATTTCTGAAGACAGTTGCCCCCAGTGATAACCATCATCATCAACAGGAGGCATTCAGGTACTGTCACTGGAGCCTTCCATGTTCAGAGGACGGGTATTTTATCTTTTTATAGTTAAAAACTACTGCTGGGTTTTCTGTTTATAGCATACATGTGGATGATGAGTGTGTAGAAGTAAAATGAACTTTGAAAAAGGAATAACGTCTGAACTTCAGAGACTGTCAGAAGCAAATCATAATTTAAGGTTAAGGTAGGAAATATCATGCACACACACAAAAATGCCTGTGTCCAATAATGGAATAAATAAACTAGTGTTATACAAAATACCTTATCCAGGATTTAGCTGACATTTTTTTCTTCTTATCTCAAATGTAAAAAAAAAAAAGGTGAACTCTGATTGATATTTATCTATAGACAACATGTAGATTGTCAAATGTTAGTGTCAGTTGAACTGAGAAAACTGAACATTGAAAGATTTTGCCAAGATAACTCATAATGTCCTCAAAATAGTGTTATGCGGGATATTTTCCTTGTTATATAGTCTCAGTATTAGGCATAGTTTTTCTGTTATATTATAGGCAAAAGTTAATTGGATTTTGTGTTATGATATGTATTGTCTATCCTACTCAACTTGCTACTTCAAAGCAGACATGCATTCCATTAATGAAAAAGATTTAGCATGTAAATACATATATTCCCACATTTATCCACATAACCAGCCAGCCACAGAATCGGACACTTCATTTCAGTCAATGACTGATAAAAATACTTTCAATAAAACAAACAAGCAAAATTAACCTGTAACATCAAAGACTGTTGATAATCATTGGCGGGTGAAACTTAGATATAATATAGCAGAATTTTGCTACTTTTACAGAAAAAGATTTGTCCTAGTTATTTAACAAATAATGCAAGTAAAAATTATTAAAGCACCCTGGAAATTTAATTTAAAAAGAACTAATCAGACTGTTGACAAGTGTCCTTGTAAAACTCTCAATCAGAAGACCATGGGCAGTATCGAGTTTTCTAAGGGGAACCAACCATATCTTGAATGAATTAGCCTTCATGCAACCATGTTTTCAGTCTGGAAGTAGCTGCAGAGCTCCATCACTACCATCGTATGTTAGATTATGTTGGATTGGGCAGACAAGAGGGCAGACATGTGGCAGTACATGGCTTAGTTCGCATCACAATGAAATGGAAACATGTTAAGGAGATATGCAATTCAATTAGACAATATCACAGAATTAAAACATTGAAATGTGCCACAAATGTATTTATTTTCCTTTGTACTATTGCTTATTTTAGCAATATGTGGCAGAAAAATAACTAGAGAAAAAAAATCCTGCATAATTATCTAGAGCTTATTCTGGTCCAGTAGAGATAACTTAATCAAGTAGTTATTTGCGACTTTTCTTTGGAGATTCTCAGTCATCCAGGTCATGGTTGTCCCAAGATGCTTTTCCAAGAGGCAACTGGACTTTCTTGTTTTTCTTTGAAGACGTTTTGCTTCTCATCCAAGAAGCTTCTTCAGCTTCCATTCCCCATCATCCAGTCAGAGCTGAAGAAGCTTCTTGGATGAGAAGCAAAACGTCTTCAAAGAAAAACAAGAAAATCCAGTTGCCTCTTGAAAAAGTACCTTTGGGACATATTTGCAACTTGATTTAAATCAGTTGTGATATGTTGACCAAATGTTTATGTTGTGTGTGTTTTTGTGAGAGTATGTGTGCTTGTGTGTGTGTATTCCATGACGATGAAATTACCATCTGCAATCTTCCCTGATGGCTTCCCATAAGCAAACTCAATGTGGATGCCAGCAGTCACTCAGGTGACTCTATCCCACCCTAATCTCTCTCATTTGCATACATTGTACCCTCTTATCACATTTGCTTACATGCGCATACACACTACCAGTGCCCACCTTCTCTGGGACTCTCTGGATTTGCACATGCTCCATGTGTTCCTTCCCCAGCCTCCTTGTGCTCACATTTGCATGTTCCTCCATAAACACCCAGTACCCTTCTTCCAGCTGTCGCTATGCTCATACACACATACACCCATGAGGCCCTTCCTTCCCGCATTTCCCTGGACTCACACACATGCATAAAACTGCAGTGACTTTCATCCCCAGCCTTTCTATGCTATATTGCAGCATCCCCTTCCCTAACACACACATGCATCACTAAGGAATGAAAACACGTGACATCACATTTTATGACAGCATTACTTATTTTTTAAAAATCCAGTTACAATTGACATCATAATTCAAGGATTGCTTTATTTAATTTGGAATCTTTGAAATGTGCCATGATTATTATTAACATTCCTTCTATTGTAATTTCATTCTTAGTTAGAATCCAAGGATGAAGTGATCCATTAGAGATGACCTGGGATCCAACTTAGCTAGTTATTTGGGAGCAATTTGATCCTGTTAGACCTGAGGAAGTGCACATGGTCTTCAGGGATGTTAGGGCAATGACTTGCTTATTAGATTAGGTAGTGGGAAAAGTTGTACTGCAACTTCAGATAATCCTGGATGAAATGGATTAACTGGATCCCTTTCAGTTAGAAAACAGGCTTGATTATGGGTCAGAGATGACATTGGCCACACTTGTAGGTGATCTCTGGTGGGAGCAGGATGGGGATAGTGCATCTCTCCTTGCTCTTCTTGACCTTTTGGAAGCTCTTGATACTATAGACCATGGTATCCTTTTGGAATGACTGCGGGAGTTGGGGCTTGGTAGCTCAGTGTTGCATTGGTTCATCTCCTTTTTTGAAGGCTAGTCCAAATCAACCAATAGGGAGTAAGATGCCCAGTTCACAGCTGCTCCTTTCTGGCATGCCAGAGATTTGGCACTCTCTCTGCTCCTTTTTAAAATCTACATGAAATTGTTGGGTAACAGCATCATCATAAGATGAGATATTATCAATTTGCCAATAATACCAAACTTTATATTTTCATCCTTAGTGACCCAAGTGATGATGCAGCTGTAACTCATGGTGCCTGAAGGCTGTGGGAGTTTGGATGGGGGACAGCAAGCTTCGGCTGAACCCTGATAAGATGGAGTGGCCTCGGGATCTGAGGGTTTATCATCCTTAGTTCTGAATCGGGTTGCACTATTCCAGACAGACCCTATGTGCAATCTAGGGATTCTCCTAGACTCACAATTCCTGCTCAAAGAAAAGGTGGCAATCATGGCTAGGAGAGCCTTTGTGCAACTTCATGTTGTTCACCAATTTCTGAATTTTGAGGCCCTGTGTGCAATCACTCATGTCCCAGTCATCACTCAGTTGGCTTACTGCAATGCATTCTACATGGAGTTACCCTTGAAGAGAATTTGGAAGCTACAACTGATGCAAAATGCAGCAACACAGGCAGCTCTGGAGGCCTCTTGGGTGGCACATGTGACACAGCTGCTACGCAGGATGCACTGCTTGCCAGTTTGCTTCTGGGTCCAATTCAAGATGTTGGTCATTACCTTTAAAATCCTTTATGGCATGTGTGCAGAATATCTGAGGATCTGTCTTATCATGATGGGATTAGCCTGCCCCATTTGTTCCAGTAGAAAAGGCCTACATTGGATCTTGTTTGAATAAAGAATTTCAGCTGACAAGGTCCAGGAAAAGAGCTTTTTCCGCTATGGCAGTATTCTCTGGAATATTCTCCCATTGGAAGTGAGGTCTGTCTCCATATGCCAGGCTTTCTGAAACAACCTGAAAATGTGGCTCTTTGTCCTGGCCTGGGGCCCTGATTTTTTATTAAATTGTAAGCTGTCCAAAATTGCAGTATTATTGAGATGGGCAGCATAAACATTTTATCAATTGGTCAGTAAAAATATTTGTTGTACCCTACTTGTTTGGTGAGATGGACAACTATTATCAGAAAATTGAAAACCTGGAAAGTTGTCTACCATCTCATGTCCCCAGTGCACTCTACGGTGTATCAACAAATACAAGTTCAGAGTAATATATAATGATTCACTTGTAATTTAATGAATTTTATCTTCAGGATAAACTGAAAAATCTTTAATACTTTGGTCCTGAAAGGCAACATTGTCAAAGACATATCTAAACTGTTACTGAAATTTATTTTCCTGAATATGTTTGGCCACATCTAATTCATAAAAATTACAGTGATCCATAGTAAAAACTAAATATTAATCAGTGGCTAAGCATTGCTTTTACAATTGCTTTTATATTGTTCTACAAAATCTAATTATCTGTTACTTTATTTGAAGCACAATACACATGAGTATCTATAGTCTACCATTCAATTCCCATTAAAAGTGTAGAATATTGTGATGATGAGAATCATGACACCTTACGGGAATATGCAGGTGTTCAATTGTGTGTATTATACACAGTCTGTCATTCCAGCAACATCCCACACTTAATTGCTCATATTTCTCATATCACACCTCTACTCATAGCTTCATTTATAAATCAGTACTATGCTCTCCGAAGGAATGGGCATGTAAACATTTTCTGATTTGCTAGTTCAGAAACACTGTGATATAATATGCTTCTGTGAGTTTTCTACATTTGTATCAATTGCACTCTTAAAATATTGTATTATACAAACATGAAACAGAATTAGATGACAATGAACTGACACAGTGTTTCAAGTACTACTATTAAAATAGAATTTTTTATCAGGTTCTATACTATAAAATAATGCTTATCAGAAAATAAACTATAGGAGGGAATGAGTTTCAAATTTCCCTTCATGGCTTGTATGAGCCTGATCACTATTGTACCACAGCTGGTGCTATATACATTTTTTAAAATATTTACATAAATTGCAAAGATGATGTTATCCCATTTGATTAAACTCTCAGTTATCCAGATGTGTACAATGGCCTCTCAAAAAACAACAGGCCACCTATGACAATTGGGTTGCTAGTGAATTATCATAGATTGAGTTATTATCCTGACATGTGACAAGTTTAAGTACTTAACAATGTACACTTTTCCTTTTCACTTTTCCCTCTTTGTCTATTTTTTAAATAAATTTTATTAAAAGTCTCAGAAAGAACATAAAAACTAACAAAAACTAATATGAATTCAAAAGAGCGAAAAAAAGGAAAGTGCAGTGAGAAAGAGTAAAAAGAAATAAAAAGAAGCTTCTGATTTCCTCTACAGAAAATACAAGTATTATTTCAAAATTATCTTTATGATTGTTTTAAAAGTTCACTTTTTTCTATAATCTATTTTTTCTACTCTCAAAACTGTAAGTGATAAGTGCATTTTCCCCCATTTCCTCCAAAAAGTCTGTAAGGGGTTTCCAATGAGCCATAAAATGTAAATATTATCTTTCTCAAAGAAATATAATTTATTTATTTATTTTTATTTATTTATTTATTTTATTCGATTTTTATACCGCCCTTCTCCTGAAGGACTCAGGGCGGTGTACAGCCAAATAAAAATCAACAATATACACTTTAAAACAAAACTAAAACATAACATATTGCAAAATGGCCAGAATTTAAAACAATTTAAAATACTAAAATATAAATAACCCCAGTTAAAATTAGTAAAACTTCTAAGCCATCTCTGCAAACTCAGTCATCATTCCTCTGTTGTGGTTAATATCAAAATTTCCTATTTCCCAATATTTTGCAAATAGTCAATAAAAAAATATATTCCTTCTCTTTTTCTTTTTCTTCAAGTGTTTTAAAAGGATGTTCCTACAGTTTAAAATATTAAAACTAATGAGGACAATCAAACAAGAACACTGAATATCATAAATGTATCACTTTCCTGCCCAAATATCAAATCTTGCATTTAGTAAGACACAGAAGACTTGTCATTCAACCATTGCTGATTATTTTGCCTGCCCCCATCGCACCCTGTTGAAATTTATACAGTACACAAAACTAAGTCAATTCTCCAGCAGTTATTACAATTCCTAGTCTCATTGAGTTATGTATAGATAAATGGATAATAATACTCAGTATAACAAAGATCATTGCAAGAGAGAATTATAACCTGTTCTGATATAATTTATAGACATGTATAATTCTGGCTTGTAAGCACTAAATTTCCATGGTATATAGTGCTTTGATATAGCATGTCTGACAAATATCTTAGAAAGTTAAACATGCATTTTGTAAAGAAAGACAATATGTTCTTCATTTGAAGTCTAGAGAAGCAAATCCTGGTATACATTTGAGATATTGATCTCATGTTATTTCATACCTTTATTTCTAGTACTAAATACTGTATGTGTCCTGCTTCTGACTTTAATTGCTTGTTCACTTGCACAGTTGCTATGAAACTTCACAATTTTCTCAAGGTTCAGAGATAACAAAATAATGCAAACAAGAACAGAATTTCTGACAGTAGCTTGTTCAAAAGATTTACTTGTACACAGAAGAATAATCCAGATTCATTCCAAGAGCCATTTTAGGATTGTCAGCAAATGCAAAGATCAAATGGCCAAGGTTTCTTACACAAATAAAATTTACAGAAACAGCAGGCAATAGCCAGATATCAAACTGTTGTTTCCAGAAAAGGAACATGCATCAGGACTCTTGATTAGCAACAGCTGGCTGCAGCCTGATTTAAGTTTAACAAGAAATTTCAGAAAATGTGTCTTCACTGCTCTGTATTCCTCACTACTTGGAGGAAGGGAGGCCTAGCATTATCCACATCTGCTGCCTACCATCCCTATGTTTGATCAGACTCAGATGATTCCTGACTTTGTGTCTCCTAAGGCTAGAATAGAATAGAATAGAATAGAATAGAATAGAATAGAATAGAATAGAATAGAATAGAATAGAATAGAATAGAATTTTTTATTGACCAAGTGTGATGGGACACACAAGGAATTTGTCTTGGTGCATATGCTCTCAGTGTACATAAAAGAAAAGATATGTTCATCTAGAAGTCTAAGATACCACACGATAGTCATAGAGTACAAATAAGCAATCAGGAAACAATCAATATCAATATAAATTGTAAGGCTACAAGCAACAAAGTTACAGTCATACAGTCATAAGTGGAAGGAAATGGATGATGGGAATGATGAGAAGATTAATAGTAGTGCAGATTTAGTAAATAGTTTGACAGTGTTGAAGGAATTATTTGTTTAGCAGAGTGATGACGTTCTGGAAGAAACTATTCTTGTGTCTAGTTGTTCTGATATGCAGTGCTCTGTAGCATCATTTTGAGGATAGGAGTTGAAACAGTTTATGTCTAGAATGTGAGAGGTCTGCAAATATTTTCACAGCCCTCTTTTTGACTTGTGCAGTATACAGGTCCTCAGTGGAAGGCAGGTTGGTAGCCATTGTTTTTTCTGAAGTTCTAATTATCCTCTAAAGTCTGTGTCTGTCTTGTTGGGTTGCAGACAGACTCAATAATTCCTCTGTAGAACTGTATCAGCAGCTGCTTGGGCAGTTTGAGCTTTCTGAGTTGGCGCAGAAAGAACATTCTTTGTTGTGCTTTTTTGATGATGTTTAGATGTTAGCTGACCATTTTAGATCTTGCGATATGGTAGAACCTAGAAATTTGAAGGTCTCTACTGTTGATTATGTGTTGTCTAGTATTGTAAGAGGTGGAAGTATGGAAGGATTTCTCCTAAAGTCTACCACCATTTCTACGGTTTTGAGTGTGTTCAGTTCCAGATTGTTCCGGTCACACCACGAGGCTAGTTGTTCAACCTCCTGTCTGTATGCAGATTCATCATTGTCTCGAATGAGACTGATCACTCTTGTGTCATCTGCGAACTTCAGTAGCTTAACAGATGGATCGTTAGAGATGCAGTCGTTGGTATACAGAGAGAAGAGAAGTGGGAAGAGCACACAGCCTTGGGGGGGGGGGCTGTGCTAATTGTATAGGTATCTGATGTGATTCTGCTTAGCTTCACCTGCTGCTTCCTGTTTGTTAGGAAGCTTATGATCCACTTACAAGTGTGTTCCGGTACCTGTAGTTGGTTTAGCTTAGTTAGAAGAGTGTCTGGAATGATAGTATTGAATGCTCAACTAAAGTCTACAAAGAGGACTCTCGCATAGGTCTTTGGAGATTCAAGATGTTGTAGTATGTAGTGCAGATCCATATTAACAGCATCATCTGTTGATCTATTTGCTCAGTATGCAAATTTCAAGGGGTCGAACAGCAGATCCGTGATAGTTTTCAAACGGTACAGCACTAGCATTTCAAAGGTTTTCATGACTACAGATGTTTATTTATTTATTATTTATTTTATTAAATTTTTATACCGCCCTTCTCCCGAAGGACTCAGGGCGGTGTACAGCCAGAATAAAAACAAAATATATACAATTTAAAACAACATTTAAAAAGAGCAAATTTTAAAGGCTGATTATTAAAATTTAGATTTAAAAATTTAAAAATATTAAGAATACCCAATTAGTTAGAGCAACTAGTCTGTATTCATTCAGTTCCTTGATGGTGGGCTTCTTCGGTACTGGGATGATAGTACAGTGTTTGAAGCAAGAAGAAACATAGCACATCTCTAGTGATTTATTGAAGATTCGGGTGAAGATGGAGGCCAATTGATCCTTTAAGTAAGGAGGAGTTATCTTGTCTGGGCCTGGAGCTTTTCCTGGCTTTTGTCTGTGAAATAGGTCTTGCACTTCCTTTTCTATGATCACTAGGGGTTGTGAACCCAATGGGTTGGGATCAGTTGTAGGAGGCTTGGCTGTTGTTGGTGTGTCTGAGGTGGGGGTTGTAGAGATAGGTGGCTGTAGTTTCCTTTCAAACCTGAAGTAAAACATGTTCAGGACATCTGCCAGTTGTTGATTTCCTTCAGCCTGAGAAGGAGGTTTGCCATAGCCATTGATATTTTTAAGAGTTTTCCACATGTTTGCTGATTTATTTGTTGAGAACTGATTCTTTAGCTTTTCAGAGTAGCTTCTTTTTGCTGCTCTGATCTCCCTTGGTAATACATTTCTGGCCTGATTGTAGAGTGTTTTATCACCTTTTCTGTAGGCTTCCTCTTTGGAACGACGTAGCTGCTTAAGTTTAGCTGTGAACCAAGGTTTGTTTTTACTGTATATTCACAAGTTCCTGGTGGGTACACATAGGTCTTCACAGAAACTGACATATGATGTTACAGTATCTGTGAGTTCATCTAGGTCTGCAGAGGTATCTTCGAAAATATTCCAATCAGTGCAGTCAAAGCAAGCCTGTAACTTTAACTTTGCCTCCTCAGTTCAGGACTTCATTGATTTAATTGTTGGTTTTGTGTAAGCAGGTACAAAGTGAATCATGCAATGATCAGAGTGTCCTGCAGCTGCTCGTGGTAAAGACTGATAAGCATCTTTTAGTGTTGTGTAGCAATGGTCTAAAGTATTCTTGCCTCTAGTGGGATAATTGACATGCTGAAAGTGTTTTGGTAGCTTTTTCCTTAAGTTTGCCTTGTTTGGATCTCCCAAACTAATGGCCAGTGAATCAGGGTATTTGGCCTCAGCCTCCATAATTTGGTCAACTAGAGTTCATAATGCCTTGTTTACACAGGCTTGTGGTGGGACATAAACAGCAATTAGAAGAAATGAGGAAAATTCACGAGGCGAATAGAAAGGTTTGCAGTTGATCATTAATGTATAGTGTATATAATATACAAATTCGTCACAGAATTTGTATATTATAGTTATATCCTAAGATCAGCTGTTGTTGATATATAAGCAGAAGCCTCCTCCCTTCTTCTTACCAGCTGTTTCAGTAATTCTGTCTGATCATTGAATCTGAAACCCTGGGATATGCAGGCTGCTATCTTTGATTGATTCATTTAACCAGGTTTCAGAGAAGCATAGAACTGCTGAATTGTAAAAATCAGAATTGTATCTGTTTAAGAGGAGTATTTCACCCATCTTATTAGCAAGTGAACATACATTGGTTAGGAAAATTGAAGGCAGAGGAGTTTTATTTCTCTTATTTTTAGCTTGCTTAGAATTCCCGCCCATTTACCTCTTCTCCTTTGCTTTCTCCGTTTGGTTTTTTTGGTAATCCATGGCTCCGGGGAAATTGCTTCTTACTGTGTTAGAATCTCCTCCGTGTTTGTAAAGACAGGTCGGGGTGAGATCACAGAAAGCTGCTCCTTAAAGAAATGTTGCTTAATTTTTAGCAGATGGTCTCTTGAGTAAGAAATCCGTAGTGAGTCACAGAGAATAATTAAAAATAAGAAAACCATTAGAGAGCATTTCACCGTAGCAGCCTTCAGCAGTGCCATCCACTTTCTTCTAGAGCAGCTTCTTCACATGCAGAGCCCTGGGCCATAACAATATGTATCAGTACACTGATCAGAATATTTTTTTCTTACAACTGAAATAATTATCCATAATTTTATTTCCAAGTATTCCATGGTGAAAGATTCTGTCATCCTTTTGTGATAGAGCATTATAAAAACATTTCTTATCAACAGATATTTTTCCTGGAGAACTGTGACTTGAAAAATGTCTCTTGAATCATATTTAGGCAGAATCTCAGAAAAATGTATTTACATAGGTTCTTTGGACTCCAAGAGGTGAGTTCCTTCAAGAAGACTCATCCAGTGTGATTTCAGACTTCCAGGGAAGAAAAATAATGAATGGTAAACTCTCCCCAAAACAAAACTGACAACTATGGTGGGGGTTTTCTTTTTAGTCTTTTATTTTTTAGTATGCATTATTTTTTATTTATGTAATTGTAATTTTTAGTAAAATTACTAATACAAAAGAAAAACCATCAAGTTTTATCTCAGTGCATGAATATTCTTAAAATTTTGTATTCTTGAGAAAGCTTATATAAAGTTTACAGGTGAATATCATTCAGATAAAATAAAAGTGTTATTATCATGCTAAAATAACATGCCTTCTTTTTAAAGAAAATTATTTGTTTTGACATTAAAACTCAAAGTAAAGAAAGGAAGGAAGGTAGTTATGCAAGTCATGAAAGGAAAAATCAGAACTGATATTCAGGCAGTACTATTATTAGGTCAATGCAGTTACCACAGTACAGGATATACATTTTTCACTGTGCTGAAATCTCTTAATCAGACAAATTGATTTGGAGGAAAAATAAAAAAGCACCTAAAGTTCAAGCTATGAAATTTCCATATAGCCACAGATTTAAAATGAAATGTAGAATTAAATCACGTTAGTCTCTAAAGTAATTTCACTTTTTGCATAGATTTTCAAATGTCTGCTGGCTTGAAAAACAAAACCTGATTTAAGTTTGCTAGCTGGCATAATGAATTGTTCAATAATGATTTTTCTATTATATTATTATTAGCTATCATATAGCTGTTAAGTTTTTGTTGTTGTTATTATCTTAATATGCCTCAAGCCAAAAGAATTCTACCAGTGTCCGAGGATGAGCGCACAAAATGTGCAAAAATAAAATCTTGCTAGATAACCCTTATGTGAATTTCAGTTCTTTTTTATGGATTTATTAGATGATGTGAATAGTCCTAATACTAGTGAATAGCCCTAGTCTGTTAGGTTCTTGTTAGAAGTACGTTAAACTACTTAGAGAATAGATCTTTGGATTGTAACATACTTTTTAAATTGTTTTATGATGCATTTTTAATTGCATGCCACCCAGAGTCATGTTCTGTGAGCAGTTATATAAATGTGATTTATAAATAAATATAACGAAATATTACAGAAATGAATAAGTAGCATTATATTTGATAACATTATATTATTGCAAGGTAATATTTTAAAACCAAGCACACTAAGCATTTCCTTGCCATAATGAGTGTGTATTGCAAGTTTAATGAGTTAAATAAACAGAGTTGTTAATTTTGAATTAATTATTCTAGGGGAGTAATTTAAAATCAAGCATTAATGTGGAATATGTGGCAACATTTTGGAATCTGCAAAGCACAATGAACTACATTTGACAGAGAGGTCTGATTTTACTCTGATACCTATCAAGCATTCAGACCACTTAAAAGATGTACACTTACAGGTAGTCCTCAATGTATGAATGTAATGGAGCCTGCTCATTCAATTTGTAACCCAAGGATTCATAGGAGTGAATTGCATAACTTGAACATGATCACTCCCTCCTTTTTCCCTCACATTTGCTAACTGAATGTGCAGCTCGTTAAGTGCATATGAGGTATCTAAGGGTGGGGAAGGCCATGGGAGGGGATTAGTGATGGAACAAGACACCTGCTTCAGACCATCCAAGGCTTCCCCCAACTCACTGAGATACCTCATTCTCCATCCCCTGCGGTCCCCATAATTGCTCCCCCCCCAACCTGCTGTGGCAGGTCACTTACCTTGTGAAGACCTGTCTCTTCTCCAGCCTCTCAGTTTCTTTGCCTGCTCCCAGTGAGTGGCGTTGCTCTAGGGGCTCCATTCTTTTCAGCAAAGGCCCTCCATTTTCAGCAGCAAAGGCTTTTTGCAAAGATGGCAACTATACTTCCTCCCAATACACCAGTGATGAAATGTAAAATTTGTTACTACCGGTTCTGTGGGCATGACTTGGTGGTGGGGGGGTATTGTGACTGGGTGGGCGTGGCTTTTTGTTTTTACTTTTAAAAGCATTTTTTCTACAACCTCTTCAGCCAAAGAGCTTGTTAAAAAAGGCTTTTAAAAGGCTCTGACGATCCCAGCTGAGTTACCTGATTGTCAGAGACTTTTGTCTTCTTTTAAAAGCATTTTTTTGCCTTTAAAAGAAAAAAAGGACTCTGACGATCAGGTAATTCAGCTAGGATCATCCGAACCTTTTAAAACTGTTTTTTTTTAATAATTTCTTCGGCCGAAGAGATTGTAAAAAAATGCTTTTAAAAGGCTCTGACCAGTTCTCAGAACCACCTGCCGCCATCGCTACTGGATCGGGCGATCCGGTCCAAACTGGGAGCATTTCACCCCTGTTGTGCACACTTGCTCCGTTTCTCTTCATCTCATTCAATTTAATTTTAAATGTATGGTCTCTGTTTATTGGTTTATGTTTTATGTGGTACTTTTACTGAATGTTTGTATGCTGCCTAGAATCAGCTTTAGTGAGATAGGTGGCATATAGGTTTAATAAATACATTTATAACTGAAATACATAATGACGGCAAATTATGAATATAAGCAATCAAGTTAAACTGTCTTATTAAAAAAATTAACTGCCCACAGAAATGTTAATTTGACTTCAATATTATATAAGAGACTAAATTAAAGCATAAATAAAAATGTGAAAGGAAATAACTATGATGGAATGTGCACCTGGGGAAGCAGCAGGCAAAGGGAGTTTTGGAAAAACAGAGCTTTTCTAGAGAAAAGCCCAGATCAAGAAACTGAGCTGGATGGGGGGAAAGAAGAGGTTCAAGATAACCATACCTTAGGGAGGCGTGTCCAGCGTCACGACGGAACGGACAAGAACCCCGAAAGCTCCAGGGTGAGTGCCGATAATCCCCTCAAAATGGGGGTCCGTCTCGGACCATAGTGCCCTGCAGGGGCAGCGAAGAATGAGGGAGCCGCTGGAGCGGACAGGGAAGTTGCAAATTCCCTGTAGCTCCGGCTTATTTCCCTCGACCCAGAGAGGAGGACCACAGCCACCACCAGCTGCTTGAAGTCAGGACAGCCACAAGAACGGGTAGGAGGATAAAGCACAAATATTGAATAAGATATTGAAGCCGGGTGAGTTAACACCAGCTCAGGAAGAGGCACTTAAGGCAATTATGCCAATAAGCATTAAAAGAAAAACTGGGAAACAGCGGCTAATTTAAACAGGAAATGAAAATGGAAGGAAATAATTAAAAATACCTAAAACCTGATAAAAGGTGGCTTGGAACTTATTTTTAGAGCTCTAATTGAATAGAAAAAACAGAGAAAATATGTTTTTCATTTAAAATTGACTTTGGAGAATTTTGGAAGATTTTATCAATTACTTAAAAACTTATAATCAAGAAGGAAAAAGAGTGGAAATAACTAGGATTTTGAAAATGGATTTTAATTGAGCTTTTCCCAGCTCTGCTACTCTTCACAAATTTGGATTTAAAGAATTATAATGTAACTATTTACAGGACTGAAAAGAGGCAACAAACTGAAACAAGTCTAGCTCCAAAATGGATACTTTGTTAATTGTGGATTGTAACTGCAGATTAAAGACTGACACCTAAAGGCAGAAAAAGAAATGCAGGAGGGAAATTCTTTGTGATTTCAGGACAATTTCAAAGGAGGATTTTAGTAACTAGATGGATGACCTTTAAGACTGATAACACCTAAGAACAAAATAGAAAACAACACTAAAGACTGACACCTAAAGGCAGAAGAAGAAATACAGGAGGGGAATGTCTTTGTAATTTCAGGACATTTCAAAGGAACACTTCTGCATCCAGATGGTTGACCTTTAAGATCAAAGAATAAAGTTGAAAACAATGGACAATAAGGGAAGTAGACAAATGTCATTTAAGCAAGAGCTGCTTGCAGCAATGATAGAGAAGAATATAAAAAGCACATTATAATAATGCAAAATTAAAATTTGTATTAAAGATTAGAGAATTATAAAAATGTTGAGGAGAGGAGGAACAGGGCAAACAAGGAATTTAATAAGTTAAGAAAATATGCAGATTTTAAGCACATCTAGTGAAATTGAAATACTTTGAGATAAAACTTCCAATAGAATATTTGAATAACTATGTGAGAAATGGGATAATGTTTGTTCCTTTTTATTTTGCTCTTTTTGTTTAGTTTATTATTTTAATACTTTTACTTGGAATGGGATTTTGAAATAAAGAAGTGATGGGAGACCTTTTAATTGAGGTGAGACTTAAAACAGGAGAGATTTTTATAGATAGTACTTTGTTTTTATTTCTTTTTGTTACGGGTCTTTGATAATATTAGGGATAAATATGGCTGTATTTGTTTAATGAAGAAGGGAGGGGCAAGAAAGGGGACAAAAATGTGGGAACTAGATTTGATTAAATGCTATTCAGGATAAAGGAGTGGAATAAATGTTTTGATAGAAATGGGCTATAATAAATTTGAAGAGGGGAAAGGGAAATATTGGATAAACAATACAATGAGGGGGTGAAATTTGAAATATGTCTAATTATGTACCTGACTGATATCTTATTCAACAAAGATCTGTATGTGGTTTTTTCTTTAAATTTTTTTTTTAAAAAACTGTTTTCAAAAAAAAAAGATAACCATACCCTAGAACAGGGGTCTCCAACCTTGGCAACTTTAAGCCTGGTGGATTTCAATTCCCAGAATTTCCCAGCCAGCAAAGCAATTCTGGGAGTTGAAGTCCACCAGGCTTAAAGTTGCCAAGGTTGGAGACCTCTGCCCTAGAATATCTCAGGATTGATTGATTGTTTGATTAAATTTGTGTGCGGTGCATCTCACTCTGTAAAGTGATTCATAGACTTCAGTTTGGCAAAATTCTGTCCATTAAATATAAGCAAATAAAGGATTGGACTCAATTGGATATAGCTACGTCATTTTTGATCTTAGGCCTGACAATATCATAGAATTAAAAGTAGTTCTAAACAGTTTTTTTTAAATCAATTTAGATGTTGTTTTATAAATGATTAATATTTATTTTTATTTTCCTAACGATATTGTTTTATTTCATAGAATACAATAAAAGTATTAATGCAAATAAAATTACAATATCAAATTAATGTTTAAAAAGCAACTAAAAACTGAAAAGATCATCAAAGACTTAACTGTAGTTACTAAAATAACAAGAAATAAATAAAAGATTTCATTTTGAGCCAACTATGAGCCAAGGTGGCACAGAGGTTAGAATGAAGTACTGCAACCTACTTCTGCTCACTGCTGGCTGCAGTTTGGCAGTTCAAGTCTCACCACGCTCAAGGCTGACTCAGCCTTCCATCCTTCTGAGGTCAGTAAAACAAGGACCCATATTGTTGGGGGCAATATGCTGATTCTGTAAACCGCTTAGAGAGAGCTCTATAGCACTGTGAAGCAGTATATAAGCCTAAGTACTATTGCTATTGCTTCTTTAAAAGGGCAGTTGAGCATGGGGGACAGAAGTCTTTTGTTGCTATCTTCCAAACCTCTTGGCTAAGGAATTTTTAAGATTGTCTCTACAGTTGTCTTTAATGAGATGACTGGTTATATAGCAGGATGTTGCTATATGTTTAGATATAACACTGAAGAAAATTTACAGCATAGCAAGATGCTGTTCATCAAATTCTGAGATTGATTGATTTTGATGACTTATGTGACTGCCTATCTCATACAATGACCCTAGATGGCTCACAATAGTAAAATACGTAGAGAGGATATTTTATATTAAAAGAGATTAGGTGTAAGATCTTATTAATTGGGGTAAAACTTACAGAATTAAATAGTTTAATGCTGTTAATAGCTTGTTGATAGGATTTTTTTGTATTTCTAACAAATCTCAACTAAATTGCAATATGAAAAAGATTAATCATCAGTGACAGAATTAGCATTTGAATTAGGCATACTGTAGTGTGATTTGGGTGACATAGAATAAGTGCGTCCATTAGATAGGCTTTATTTGAAATAAGTTGAGGAAGTTGTCATCAAACAATTACGAAAGAAAATAGTTACACAATACTGGTCATGCTCAAAAGAATTTAATATTTTTATATTTCCATGGTAGCAATATGCTTGATAATATTGTTGCACCCTATAAGTTCATCAGACTGATTAAAAAAAGAGGGAGACAATTTAAGATTAAAAGTTTAATCAGTAAAGTTTAATCCGAACTAAAAGTTGTATTTGAAAGGTGATAAAATACTGCATTGCTGCAAATCACTAATACTACAATCAGTGGTGAGTTGCTACCAGTTCTTCCCGGTTCGGGCAAACAGATAGCAGCAGTGGCAGGAGGCTCCGCCCACCCACCCAGACATCATCAAATATAATCTGCACATGTGCAGAAGCTTTGCGCATGAGCGAACCGATAGCAAAGGTAAGTGAAACCCACCCCTGACTACGATGGAGTTATTACTGTATTATGATAGTCATATTTACTAAATACATTTATTAAAGTCATATTTAGTTGGTGATATTTACTAAATACATATTTACTAAATACTAAATATTTCCTAAATTCCTTCTTTCATCCTTCTTCTTAGCTTTTTGAGTTGAAATATCATATGAAAGGATTTTTCTTGATTTAACTTTACCTAGATTTTAAAGACTCCAAAAGTCACATACTGATTGCCACATTCTGAATAATATTTTTATTTAATTGCTTACATAAAATTGGCAAAAAGGTGGATGTAAAGTAAATTTGTTAGTTGCAGCAAACACAATATTTTGGCAGCATGAGGTATCCAGAATTTTAGATAACAACTTTTGAAGTTCCCACTTCAGACATATTGTAATGTTAGTACTGTAGAAAAGTTTCATTCAGAGTATATTTCAAGTAATGTTTCTAGAGATTGGTGAATTTAGGAGACAAAAAAATATTGTTAAAACATGCAATTAATTTTTTAACTGATTTGTAAAACTAGTCTTCATGATCTTCAGTTATTAGACAATTTTTGACATGGACATTATTTCTCCAGGATTTTCTGTCAGTAGCTGGTTTTTTGAGTCCCTATAAACTAATGATTGTCATTGGTAATAGTATCTAATCATTTTATCTTCTATGACCCTCTTTTTTTGATTGCTTTCTATTTTTCCAAGCATCAGAATCTTTTCTAAGGATTTTGCATCATGTGTATTTTAGCTTTAATTTCATTATTAATATTTTCAGCAAGTACTCTGATTTTATTTCATCTACTATAAAATTATTTTTTTTTGATGTCCATGTTATTCTCAACAACTTTCTCCAGCAGTACAGTTTAAAATCACCAGATAAATTTGTTTAGCCTTTCTGTTGCTCCAGTTTTCCCAGCCATATGTAACAAATTAATGCAAAATTCTATTGAAACAATTACTTTTTTGTTAGGGAAGAATTAACATATTTTGAAGAAGTGCTATATCAAAGTAAATGGGATCCCTCCAAGGTTTTTACCTTCAGATTGGGTGAGTTACAATTAAGTGATCCAATCAGAAGTGTTGGAATTAGATTTGCAGCCAAATCACTTAAGTTGCTATTGTCTTTGAACTCAACTGGAATATAACACAGCTGTTGCTTTGGTAGCTCTTCACAGTAGGTTTCCAGTGCTGACAAGCTGAACAACTTATTTTCACCCTTAGTGTTCCGACACTGGTAGTGACTTTAGTTGAATAACAATTAAATGTGAATATGGTGTCATTTAACTTGTAATAACATAGACACACATTATCATTGCAATTCTAAAGAAAAAAAGCAGAAGTGTGATTTTGCAGACTTAAGAATAGTTTTGTCTTGTTGCTATGTGATATAAAGGTTTACCTCAGGGGTATATAAAAGATATAGTTGGTCCCATTTGAAATGCCAGATGCTACTTTATTATAACAAGAAAATGACAGTCAATTCCAATCAGAATTTACTGTGAACTTAAAGGCTGGAAGGACTTTGGCTAATCACTTATAATGTCAAATGAAAATTAAAGTATAAGGAAATTGAGTTAACACAACTTAAAAGTTTATATTCTTACTGGTTATATTAGAAGACCTACAATTTAATTAAATTATATGAAATGATTGGCCTTACTTGTATTACTACAATACATTCATATAATAGTTTTCTGATACATGCATATAGGTGGTAGCAGGATTCTTCGAGTTACTCTTTAAGAAAGACCTTTGGGAACTAAAAACAGGCTTGTAATATTAACCGGCTAGTTTTGTTCTGAGTATATTAGTTATGAAAGCCAAAATTTGCATATTGTTTTTACTTAAACCATTGAAATATTGTCAGTTTACACTACTAGGTCCGATAGTTGACATTCTCAGTTTTCTCTTCTTAAAATAGGATCTTTTCAACTATCAAGTCCTTCTTTTATTGATTATACTGCTTCTGTCTTTGGCTTAGTCTTTTTTCCTTATAGCTCAGGATTTTCTTCTCCTCCTCCCCCAGCCTTACCAAACAATGAAAGCAAAGAGAGCTGATTTATATTTATTCATAAAATGTTTCTAGTGGCCCAATTTCCCTTTATTTTTTGATAGGAAACCATGTGGAGCTTGCTCTGTAGCCTAAAATAAAGATTGGCAAGAAAATGAAACAAGACATAGCAAACTATATGTAACTAGAATTATAATAAAGCTATGGATCTAATATTATATACATAAAAAATGTGAATAAATAAATAAATAATTCTTTACTGATTATTGAAAGAATATATGAAAATTGTTTTGATAAAGTTTCAATAAAGTTAATTGGAATTTGATTATTTCCATGTCAGTTAAAACATCTAAAGGATATGAAAATATATATGATAGGAAAGAAGCAAAGCTATCAAGAGGTTAAGATTCTGTTAAAATAATACGTAATGAAAGGATCTTCCTACACTGTAGTTACAGGAGATGTGTAATGCTGGAAAATCCTTTCATTTGCTTGCAATACATTGGGTTTTTTTTCTGTTTAGCATAAGGCATTTTGCATTTCTTAGTAGTTTCTCCCCTCCACTCACTCTACAGCCATTTGTGTTAAGAAAACAAATTGATTGTTGGTGGATAATGCAAACATCGTATATGATCCAGGCTAATTTGAAGTTTCATTTTAGATTTAAATTGATGTTAAAATAAATATTGTGCATTGCACAAAAAGTATTTATATGATGCCTCAAAACATAACATCCTACTTTCACGTAACAATAAGTATAGAATTCTGTAATTAGTTTTAAATCTGGAATTTTTTTTCACAGACTCCCACCTTAGCAAGGGTGAAATTTTATATGATGTTTTGTTTTCTGAGAAGATCTGATTAAGCAGAGGAATTAATACTATACCTTTTCATCTAACATTAGTGGGAAATGAATTTATTCAGCTCTGCAAAGTGGCCTGAGGGGGTCATTTGTAATAAAATAGGTTTTCCACTTTTATGTGGGGATGGCATCATGCTGAAAACTAGATGTAATCTACATGAGGTTATATGCGCCATGTAAAAATATTTTAAGTCTCAGTTTGATTTATAGCAATAGATGTGTAAAGATATGACCTCTTGCCAGTCTCATCAGGTAGACTAGACAGGAAACACAACCAGATAAGCTACTTCTACTTTATTTTAAAACTGCATTAACAGAAATTTGAAGTCTGAAAGTACAATTCTCCTGCCATCTCATTTACAACTTGAGAAACTAGGGAGTATCCTTTCTGGACTTCTTGCCCTGCCCACAATCTACCTGCAGGCTATGCTTTCTCTTATCTGACGGTTCCCTAGGCAGCATCTCTTTGCCCCATCTCCCAAGGTCTTTACCACATACAGCTTTCTACCAATTTGTTTTTTGCAGCTTGCTGCAAAAAAGTGAAGCTTTGTAACTCCTAGAAGAGAATTAATTCTCCTATGAGATGAAATGTTCTGTCCAGTCTTGTTTCACAGTAGCTTTTAGAGCCTGACTGTACATTATTTGATTGTTCCTTGTTGCCAGAAGAGCTAGCAATTTTATTTAAATAACAATCATCCCCAAGCCTGTAGACCTTAAGCTTTGATCAAATATGCAGTGCATAACTTCTCTAATAGATACTGATGTAGCTCATATAGTCATGGTTACTGAAAAGTAAACCCCGTGAAGTAACTCAATAATTCCAATTTGCATTGGTGAAGGATTGTAAATCTCAGCATCTTATCCTGGATGTTAGATGGAACTGATAGGTGGATAGGCGTGCAATAGCAATTATATTCTGATTCTGTGCCATTTGAATCACATTCAGGTAATGTTTCTTATGTCTATAAAAAGCTGGATTGAAATAATTGCTTAGATTTGTATTAAAATAATTTTGATGAAATCTGATAAAATCATTGAGGAAATCAGATTAACAAATGAATTTTCACAGTCTTTGGCTTATCTGTTGTTGCCATTGGATTTCTGGAATTCTAGAGTTTTACATATTTTTGCAAAATACTTAAAAGTTTACCAAGTTTAACATTACCAAGTCTATTTTCCATTCCATTTTCTTTTTTCTTTTCTTTTTTTATATCCAGAAAGTACAGAATAAAGTATGCAGATAAAGTAGCTTTCCAGAAATGTGTGGAATAGATGAATAGATTTATTTATTAAAGTTGATGTATATATAGTTTCATAAATTCTTCAGTCAAAACTGAGTAGAAGATAAAAATCTCTTGAAATAGCAAATAACTCCAAAGCCAATCAATAGGATATAACAAAATTTAGGGGAAGTTATAATTTACCATTGCAACAAAATGTAAATAAAAGTATCTGGCCAGTCTAATGTGCTTAAAACTCATTGAACAAAAAGCAAGGAAAAGAAAGGGAAAACAAATGTGCATTATACATGGATTTCTGCAGTGTTTTGAAGTACTTTGTTGTACACAAAAAGCAATTGTCTTTTTTCAGTCTTGCTGTAAAACAGTTTTTTGATTAAACACTGTATATATTGTGTCTTCAATCTCGAGAATTGATTCATATCACATATATTAACATTTTAACTTCCATAAGTCTATTAAAATTAATGATGTCACATTGGGTTTAAAACAAAAATGGGGAATAAACAGTGGTGTTTCAGATCTTAAAACAGCATGAAATTGTCTGGCTGAAAGCTTCCAACTGCTAAAAATATTTTGAAGAATGTTATTTGATTCTGCTGTTTCTACTATAGGTTCATATGGTGTTTGCATATAAAGGCTTTCTTTATGGTGGTTCCTACAAAGTAAAATTACCCTAAAGTCCTCTGTCGTTTAATACCACAAGTATATTCCCTATACTTTTCTGGACTTAATATGCAAACTGTTTCCAGGTTCAGAGCTATAGTAATTCTAACGTAGGAACTGTAATATAGATGTTTTATGATATGTGGCTTATATTAAAGCAATAGGAAATAACATGTCAGTTTTCTCATTAGTAAATTGTTATAATAGCTTACATAAAATGAGACAGCCTATTAATATTTTCCTTAGATTCACATTTAAAAGAAAAATACTGCTATCTCTGTAAGTATCCTTACGATACAACAAAGAAATTCATTATATTAAAATGATCTGGCATGTCTAAACTAGCTTGAGCTATATGAAAATTTAAAGATATTGCTGAATATCCATTTTTTAATTTTAGTAAAATAATGAAAAGCATATTTTATTTTAACTTACAGTGTAAAAGCTAATTGATATGAAACTTATAGTTCTGCATATCTGTTGCAAGTTCTTTTGTGGTATTAAAAACCATTTTTCTTGTTACATATTTAACTTGCATTGGAAAAGCAATTTAAAATTCCTATCCAAACATCTACATTTGTGTTACCTGTCTAATCATGTCAAAAAAGCCTAGCCCAATTTTTAAACAATCTACTGCCAGGTTATAACATTTGCATTTTATTTTTACAGGCAATATAATGCAAATTAAACGAATTGGAGATAGCAATATCACAACATAAACTAGTTTTTTTTAAAAAAAGATTTTTACTTTGATAAAATAACTGCTGTATAGTATGAAAGAACATAGTGCTTGATCATTATTTAGGAAAATACTAAACGATATCAAAGATTTGGTCAAAAAGCAACACTAATTAATCTAACATTGTTCATGTTTCCCATATGTCTGTTATTCCTTTCTTGTGAACACAGAGTTCTTTGAAAACAATTATATAGTATTTGTGGTTTTAGTTCTCACTTGTATACTATATTCCTATTGTATTTCTACATGTTTCTCATATGTTTCTACATGTTTTCATGGGAATTGTACAAATAAAATAGGAATATAGTAGTTTATATAATTATAACCTACTATAGAAGTTTATAATATATGTCCATTACAGTTGGAAATACGTTCAAGATGGCTAGTTAAAAAGGAGAAAAGAAATAGCATTTAAAGAAATCTAGAAATGACATTTCATTTAAACACTTCCCACAATATCTGGGAAAAGTCAACAAATACTTTCCTTTTGCTGTAATTAAGTTGCATTTGTCTTTTAATTTTATTTTATTCTCACATTTCTACCTTACGTGTACTCCTTAGTATATCATTTTTTAATTTTATTTTTGTTCCCATACTATCAATCTATTGATCTATTGATTTCTTTCTTTCTTTCTTTCTCTCTCTCTCTCTTTCTTTTTTTTCTCGTAAATCTGTTTTGCAGAAATATATCTTCTTGATGCTTATTCTTAATATGTATTAGAACTTAGCGCAAAGAACTAAAAAACCCCACTGTGTTGCACACTATATTGTTCCGGAGGAATTCTTATGCATACTTCCCATTGTCTACCAGTTATGAAGCAAAGCTTTTCAACTGTAGTATGTTTCATCTTTTAAGCAAACCCACATACCAACATAACACAAGCACTTTGTCCCATAATGACTTTTTAGCTTCTACAGCACCTATATACTATGACTGCAGACTATATTAATATTAATGAAAAAATGGAAGTTTTAGATTTAGTGACTGTTGTTTCCTCCCTGCACCTCTCTTATGTTAAATCCATTAGCAGAGATGCATGTATATTAATAAATTAAAAAAAGAACAAAATGGGTCTCCATTCAGAAAATTGACCTTTGCAGTATTATGCCTTCATATGATCACAGTAATGTTTGAAATTGACCTGAATGCTGTTGTTATCTCATATTCAGCCATATAAAATTCTTATTTTATAAAATGCGTTTAATTATATTGATCTGCTTTTTATGTTTGATAAAATGTTTTGAACATTATTTTTATGAATATTATAATTACTAACAGAATTTAATAAGACACTTCTAATTATAAGTTTATTTTATTGTTCATTCAAAAAGTTCAACTCATTTCTATATAACCGTTGCAAAAAATAATAATAGGTGACGTAATCCCAATAGAGTTAATTTCCTATAGTTTACTTTCATAATTAGAGTTTACTTTAGGCTCTCAAAATTATGAAGCCCACCTTATGGTAGCAATATGGCATTAATTCTTAAATTTGGTAGATATTCAAATTTATGTTGACAACTGTAAAAATAACACCTGCATAATTGCTCCATTTATATTTCTTTTCATAATGAAGTAAGTAAATCTTTTATAGCATTCGCCACCACTTGTTTGCAAAATCTTTTATGTCAGTCTCTTGCTATTAAAAATGTGTTCACTATTAATTTTACATAAAGTTGTTCAATTCATAATTCTTGAAATTATATAAAAGTCACTTCATTTAAAAGCATTTTACAAGTGCAATTTTCAATGTGCACAAAATATATACATTGAGTGATAGTATATACATAAATATAATAGACAAAAGTATTGTAAAAATGTGCATTTGACTATAATTATGTGTATTAGGAGAAATGTACATGAAAATGTATCATGATTTTTGTATCATTTGTTTTAATTTTTAACTCATGCAGACGTAAGCTAAACAAAATTAATTGAGAAGTGAATTAAATAAAATGCACAGATTTGCCCACCCATATACTATAACAATTAGAATACAAATCTTCTTGAACCAGAAAACAAACATCCACACGTATGTACCTATATTTTAATTCCAATAAATATTGTAATGGTTGGAATAATGAATGCAAAAACAATGATGTTTTATAAAGTACCTGACCAGTTCCTAGAAAGAATAAATGCAAAGAGGTTTTTTAGTCACCAATATTTGGATGCACTAAATATACACAAAAAATTATATTATATTTGTGCATTTTCTCAAGGTAACTATTATGAAGTTGTTATATTTTTTTAAAAATCCTTCATATGCTCATGTTGTCCAGGTTATTTGGACTGGTTGATTCTGCCTGCTGTCCAGGTAGGTCAGAATGAACTCATATTTTTAGAAGCACTTTTTGAAAATTAAATGCTTGGGAAATTGCAATCTAAGTTGCATAATACTCAATGCATATGTTGAATATTATTTTTCTCTTGGTTGATATTCTCTTATTACTTATTGAATGCCTGACATGATACAAGATTTTCTTTTTACTTTTTGAAAATAAATTGTGTCAGTAGGCTATGATTTTGAACAGACAGGTTACATGAAAAGAGGGAGATTCCCCCCCCCCCCCCGTTGGTTATTTTTCATTGTATCCGTCTTCTGTTCAATATTTTTTCTTCACAAGTTCAAAAAAGGAGTTTAGGATTAAAATAGTCACCAAGGGTACAATGACATCCCCTTTCAATTCCCCCACTGAAATTGCAATCTTAAATAAGCTTGTAAGCCTCATTAAATATTTGTGTTTGTTATAAAATTGTATATTGCCCAATTTCATGGATTTGGGGTAGTTTACAAGCAAACCTTAACTGCTCTCTTCTGTATAATCTCTTTTGTTTCTAGTTTTTTTTCCCTTGATAACAATATAAAAAGCATTGTTTTAATAATGCATTATTATTATTATTATTATTATTATTATTATTATTATTATTATTATTATTATTATTATTATTATTATTATTATTATTATTATTATTATTATTATTATACTTGACTGAATTTCAATTTTATCTCATTAATCTTTATATGACTCCTAAATATCAGTACATGTTTTCCAATCTATGCAGAATCCTGAACAAAAAGGGCTACTATGATAAATAGCAGACAGGTGTTATGCTTGTGTGAGATCCAAAGTACTTCTAAATCCTTTTGAACTATATACAGCTGTAATTTATATTCATTCCTACCTACAGATCATACTATATTTGCTTGGCAGTTTGCCAACGTAAAAAACAGTCATCAAATTATATGATAAAATTATTCATATGTTTTTTATATATGTATATAATGGACTGGTCCTATGATGTATGTGAAATATTTGCACATCCTAAAGAGATTAATTGAAACATTTATGTATGAAGAAAACTTATTAATGTAAATAATTAAAATCAAAATCAGTTTCCATTAATTAAGTACCACTTGACTGTATTTTTTCTTTCCCCTACAATTCAGTAATTCTGTTATTAAGAAGCCACAGTTAAGATATTAAATATAATTATAAATGAAAGTGTAGAGAATTGTTCTTTACATGTTAATAAGAATAGAGCTCTTGACTATTTCCCACTGCTTATGCTGAACATACTATCACCTCTTCAAGAAAGCCTTTGGCTTTGAGAAAGTGACTACTGCTCTCTGCCTGCAGTCTTACCTTCTGTCTTCTGTCAGTAACACCAAAGGAAAGAGGCCCCTTCATACAACCTGGGGAAAATTCAGTCTCTTGAAGCTTATTCCTTCCTCTTAAGGACTCATTAGGTATTATACTACAATTAGAGCAATACTTATGTGAGCATATAATGGTAATTGCCTAACTAATAATCTGTATTAATGGAAACAGAAAAAGAATGTCCCCTTTGATACCTGAGTGATTTCTGTTAATCCAGGATATTTATAGTATTCTTCCCATCCACCTTTTTTTTTCATTCATTTTTTCCCTTCTCTTGCTATATTTTGCTTAAAATGAGTAGGTATGGTTCCTTAGCACCAAACAATAATACATTGTTTATAAATATTGTGACCCAGGGGAATCTACAATGTATGATTACCTCTATCAGCAAAGACAGTTGTTCTTTTTCTAAACCCTCTTTTTCACTACTTCAAACTATCTGTTCACATGTAAGCAAAATAAAATGTCTTAGCTCATTCAGGCTTCACAAGTTATTTTCATGTTTTCTGTTTTTTTATCCATGCTGTACTAATCATTAATGTCTGAGTAACCAAAAATAGTATTGATAGATTATCATAATAGAATTAAATAGTGAATCCCCCAGTTGTACTTATTAACAGCCACACTTCTGTTATGGAAAATAAATGTTCATATTAAATAAATTATTTGTTGACCATTGTGTTTTGAAGCCTAAGTTTTCAATATAAAAGTTTAAATGCTTTTATTTATAAATGAATACATTAGTAGCACTGTGTTAGTGTATGTTCATACCTGAAAGAAAGTATCATAATTAATTGAGATTCTTTTCTGAATAAACAAGTATAGATTTGTGTTCCGAAGCAATATCTTCAAAGCAATAGCAGGTGGCTCAGTGGCTAAGACACTGAGCTTGTCAGTCAGAAAGGTCAGCAGTTCTGACGTTCGAATCCCTAGTACAGGTCTCCTGTGTGAGCAGAGGGTTGGACTAGATGACCTCCAAGGTCCCTTCCAACTCTGTTATTGTTAATTTAAACCTGCAATTGCAATTAAATTTAATTTTTAAAACTTGGAAGTAACTATGATCTGTAAAAGTTCATTGATAGTACTGTTTTGATTAGCTTATCAATGAATATCTAATATGTTAAACAAAAGTGAACAGTTACTCTTATTTTTTTCTTTATTCAAAATATTTGCTAACTTTTGTGATCACTTGCAATCATAATTCTCTCTTATAGCCAACGTGTTTTTTCCTAGAACAATAATTACAGTAATTGCTGAATAAGGGGTTAATACAAAATGTAAACTATGGTATTTAATGGAGTAATTTAAGACCAGATAAAAAATATAGCATCCCACATATTTCTCCATAATTGTACAGTCCTCCAGAGATAATGGATATCATTATCAACGGCGCCTGTCCTAGGAAACTTGGCAAGGTTATGATTGTTTGTTACAGCTTTGGTTATATTAACATACACATTAATATTTATAAATATTTGATGTCATGTTAATTTTTCATATAAGATGATTTATGTAATGTTGTTGTGTTCTGTTAGAGGGCATTTACTGTAGGCTTCAGAACGGAACTGGATTGATGCATGTTCTTTAAGGGAACTTGACTATATATTACTGTACATATGTATGATGAATCATTCCAGAGAAAAGTGACCCAAAAATAAATTATATAAATTGTAGAAAAGTGCCATTAACATTTTAAATAAAACATCATGAAAAAGACCACACTAACTATTTCATACGTGTTATTAAATAGCATGCTTTTCTATCAAAAAGAGCTGAATTTAGTGATTTTTTTGTTTAACTAATGTATTACAAATATTTCACACACATTTCTTTAAGGTGCTGAAAACTTAAATTAAATTAATATAAAACAAGAATAAATTCTATTCTGATAGGATCCAAAGGAATGAATAAAATAATATCTATTGTTTCAACTGAATTACTTATTAATACTAGAATAGTGAAAATCATAAAAGTATGAAAAATGTACAATGCTCAGTTTCTCATTACTCCATGAACATTAGCATTTTACAGTAGAGTTAGAACTAAGATAGTTTGTAGAAAGTTGGGGAATTAAGTCAGTGGCAAGAAGACTGGTTTTAGTCATATATTTATATAAACATATTAATCATTTTACATCAGGCAGGAAACCTGATGTTTGAAAATTATTTTTATAGTATTATGTTAAAAGTAATGTCAAGAAGCTTCCAGCCTATGAGCCAGGTGCATCTCACCAGACCTCCTCATTATTAAATATGCTGATGCCCGACTACATATCCCCCCTCTTGAGAGTCTCTCGGAAGAGTAAGGGAAACTTTTCTAGATCATACAGAGATCTTTAAATCAGCACTTTCCAAAAGCTTTCTTTGTGCATTGCCTTTGTTGCTTGCAGTGCTTCCTGAAGAAATTATTTCCTCTTTATTGCTCCTCAGCAGCAGCTAAAAAAGAAGGCTATATAGCTAGGGCAATTTGTCTCTTCTCGAGACTACTTTCTCAAGAAATGAAATTCGATTCCTCAATTAAAATTAGGCATTTGATAACCAGGAAACAGAGAATAATACAGAACAAACTGAGGGAAATTTAGCATTTGGCCCTGGGGTTCCTGGTATTATTGAGAACTATGAACTGCCCTTGATTGTAAGTGTATGTATTTGAGTGAGTTGGTCTGACACACTTAACTAAAATTAGCATGTAGTTTCAAGTTTTCTTGAATAAAATTATTTTCCTTGAGTTAAAAAGTTCCCCAGTTTTGATTTAGAAGGCTCTATACAATTTTTGCATCTGTATCTGTTATAGGTTGCATGGAGTGGAGGGAGAGGATGCATCATATATATGCACCATAATGCTATTACACAAATGATACATTTGATGTACTTGAGACTAGATATGATACAATGGCAACTTATTTAGTTTTTGTAGTTTGTTTAACTTTTTAAAAAAAGTTTAATTATTTTCTAAATACTAATATGGTTTTAAAACCAAATTCGGATTGTTCACATTCTGAGCTCTAAATAAGTGGATAAAATGCAGCATCCTTTTTTGGGTTGAAGACTATATTCTTTTGAGAACAATTTTGATAGGATCATGTCAGTGATGGGGTAGAGTGGAAAAAGTGGTGGGGTGGCAAAATCAAGATGATCTCAATAACTTTTGTTCTCTTTTAACACCCAGCTTTGTCATTCTGACATCCCTTTCTGTATCTTTCTGATATACAGCCTACTCTCTTGTATCTTTTGTCTTAAGGCAGTACGCTGCCAGAAAGGACAAATAATTTTTTTGTATTATTTTTAAGGACTACATAAAATTAGATCTACATCCACAGGATGCCCATGCTTTAATAATTCCAATTAATGGAATTCTGTGCTTCTTTATGTGTAAGATAAACACTATTCCTAATCAACATCAAGAAAGAGCTTTAAACCCCATTCCCTAACAATCAAAATTGCTCATTTCCTGCTGTTTGTAGAGAGGGGTGGGGGAAATACCTTACCCATAGGGATAACTGACTGGGTAACCTGAAAGCCTCTCTTCCCACTGATTATGATTGGATTCACTGGTAAAGAAAACTGCCTCCTAAAAACCTACTGAAAATTTCAGCAGCAGTTTGTTTAATTAATTGCTCTATGTGTATTTGCCACCAGCCAAGACAGATTTTTTTATCAGGATCCTTTACAACAATCTGAAACAGGTTTACTAATCTAAATACTACTTTCTAAATCTAAATGTCCACTTTCCATCTAATGACACACTGAAAATGTAATAAGTAAAAGTGTTCTAGTGGTGGTGTTGGAATGAGAAAAGTACTCATGGTAAATGATAAAATCACCTAACAACAGTAATAAATTGGTATCAAAGACAACTGTCTTTCTGCCTTTGTCTTCTGGAAAGATGATAATGTTTTGATCCCAAAGCATTAAGGCTTTTTTTTTCTTTTGCTTTATGGTGGCCCAGTTTTTGTTCTTGTGGGGGGGGGCGGTTACATGTATGAGGGACATACATTTTCATGGATCTGATTGGAGAATTCAATTCTTTTGAATGCTGTTTCTAATGCTGCAAATAATTCTTCACAGGACTAGTTTCCTGGGGCATGAAAAATCCAAGACAGTCTATGACAATGTACACAGCTGCTCAGACACAACAGTATAACAAAAATGATGCTTGAACCAATAGGCCTTCTCAGCAGGAAATATCAATGTAAGCATCAGGTACTGAAAAGCCTTGATATATTCATGTAGATTAGCAAAATAGGCTAAGATTCAAGCACTCAGAAAAGGCTAAATTATATTCAAATAATATGCTAATTTGGGTTCCAATATTGGGATTTTTTTCAAAGACTTGAAAAGAGTGGGAGAGTCATGAACATTCCCTTCTATCCACATATTTTTGCATATTTAAATAATATCTGCAAGAGAAGAATTGTTTGTTTTCCTTTTCTTTATGTTTTAGCAGTGTTCATATTCTTGTATGCATGGGGAGATATAGTAGTCATGATTAAGATGTGTCTATACGGAAATAGCCTCCTGGAAATTGAACATGCCGGTTTGGAGATAACTAAAAATTTGTGAATTAAAGGGTGAGAATTTCTTTCTGCCCGGTAACCAATAATGTAAGCATAGTTCATAAGAACTAGTATTTTCAGAATAAAACTATCAGCAAAGAGCTGCAGGAATTGGCTCTCCAGGAATCTCAAGAGAAAGACTTATTTCCTTCTGCTTGCCAAATGGATATTCAGAATAACCATATAATTAATATTCTGAATTGCCTGCCATATTTATCTGTCTTTCCACTAAAAAGCTTGACTTCTATTAAAAAAATACCAAAATCTCTTCTTTTTTTGACTGGATTATAATCCATATGTTGAACAGTCTAAATAAATAAAACTACAAATTTTCTGCAAAAGGAAGGAAGGAAGGGAGGGAGGGAGGGACGGAGGGAGGGTGGGAGGGATAATTAGATAATGTCAAGAGTAAATATAGTCTTTGACATACAACCCGTCATTTAACAACCATTTGTCACAATCGCCTTGGAGTGGGAGCTTTTAGCCCCCTGATCTAAAATGTTGTGCTGGTCATGACTGCATTTTGGGTACTTAGCAATCTATTTGCATATACAATTGGTTGTCAAGTGGCCTGAGATCATGTGAATGACATTTACAATATTCTCTGCTGGGGGGGGGGTTTGCAAGTGAAGGAGGTGTTAGATTTGGGCCTGTCAGAAAGGTTCTGGAGGAGAGGAGAAAGTGCTAGCAAACACCAGCATTCTTTCCAAAAGCCGGTGCTGGCATTTGCTGGCATTTTTACCAGATTTGGGCTCTGGGGACTATTTTCTGTAATAGTCATTCAATATTATTTGTAGTCACACCAATATAAGTTACTTGAATTAATATATCTGTCCTATTATGTTCTGTTCTGTTCTCCTTTCCTACTTTATAGGAATACTGAAAGAAAAGCTACATTCAGCAGTGTCCACAGATATGGGCAAAGGGGTCAGACTGACAAAAGCAGTGTTATGGTGCTTCAACCTGTTTTCCATGTATATTGAAACATACGTAGAAGAGGCAAGGCTGGCAGCAGGATGCTGTAACACTTGTTTTTATCATTCTGAAAAAAGCAGTGTGATCCTGCAGATCTAACTGAGGTTAGATTTGCTGGGTTTTTTTAATCATTTTCTTTAGTCAAATATGTTAGTGGGATGTCAGTAGAAATACAATTCAAAACTTATTCAGACATATTTATAAAAAACACATACCATAGGAGTGCAGGAACACATGGCAAAGTTATAAGCAGTTGTGGAATTCAGCCAGTTTGCACAGTTTCCGGAGAACCGGTTGTTAACTTTCTGAGCAGTTTGGCAAACTGGTTGTTGAAAGAAATCATTAGGGCAGAGAACCAGTTACTAAATTACTTGAATCCCACCACTGGTTATATAATAAAAAAATAATTGGTGTGGTATTTCCAATTCGTAATAGGATAATCGTGCTTCTGTAGATATCTGTATGTTTCTAATTCTTTGAAAGAAGAGAGCAACTGGTATATGTTTATGGTATAGTAGTAACTACTAATGACATGCAATCTTATCTTTCCTCACTTTTAGCTTCATCATCTATTCCCTCTTTTACACATAATCTAATAGTTGATGAATATTCAACACAGTAAAAGTTTGTTTATTGCGTACTGTAAAATATGACCCTTCCAGCCAATTGGCAAGTTGCATTGCTGACATTCATGTTTTCTAATGGAAGCAGCAGATTTCTGTGCAGAATAACCTTTATAACTTTCTTCTTCCATGATCAGTATGATTATAGAAATGATTGCCCCGTTCCTTGAAAATACCGTTTCACAGAATATATTGGTTTTTCAACTGGATTTGAATGAAAGAAGGAAAAATAAAAATAAGGCTGCATTTTGCTTTGATTTTCTTTACATAATGTTTCTTACAAAGCAGACACAGAGAAGTCTTCAATAAAAGCTGGTAAAAATGTAATCCTTCTATCAGTAAGACCACCCTATTACAGTATTGCTATGTAAAGAAAACAGCTGCTATTAATTTAATAAAATATTTACATTTCAGAAAGAACTTTTAGATGATAATACATTTTTTGGAAAATACACCTCTAAAGTTCCACTTAAGCTCATCAGTTTGCATTGTTGTTGCTATATGTGTACATTTAGAAAAATGATATTTTATTAAAATATTTGACTACTCAAGCTAATTTCATCTATGTCGGGGTGTCAAACTCAATTTCATTGAGGGCGACTTCCGGTTTGGCACCGTAGGTGATGGCGGTGATCTTTATGATCACCAACCTCTGGATTATGTGGAATCGCTAGGACAGCTTAAATCTGCTGTCCAGCGGTTCGGAAAACCCCCTCTTCGGGAGAAGGAGAAGGGGTGAGCTGAGGGCAGAGGTTGAATTTCCCTAAAGCCCCTGAGAAAAAAGGGGTTTGAAGGGTTAAGTTCCCTCCAGTAACCCGAAGTGCTCCAGATCCGAGGATTCTTCTGCTTTGGCGGAACCAATCACCACGACCAAACGCCGAGATTTATTTTGGACAATAAAGGATTATACCGGACAGAACGAAAGTGGGAGAACTTTATGCAAGTAGCCAAGCCGATTCCCCGATACTTTGTAACAAGCTTGAAAACAGTAAAAAAATGGAAGCAAATTGTTAACAAGTTAACGAGTGGAAAGCGAAAGTGATACTTTCAGCGTTTGTCTGCAGTTGGTAATTTGCATGTTACTTGCTGCTTTTACTCTTTAACTCTTTGCTGCCTGCTGATAGAATCTAGGGGAGATTTTTAAATACTGCTTTAAAAGACTGTGTTTCTTAGAGGTTAAGAAGATTTAAAGTGAATATTAAGTTGGAAATAAATAAATAAATAATTTTATAGAAGATGGCAGCCAAACAATTAAAGTCTACTGTAACAAAGAGCTCTGGAACTTTATCAGCTGGTGCCTCTCCAGCTCATACAGCAGAGACTAGAACATTGAATTTAGAGGCGTTACAAGAGAACTTAAAAGGCTTTATAGAAGAAAAATTTAAAGTAATAACTGATGAGATGTCTGAAATGAAAGAGCAGATATCAGAAATTCAAGTGGGAAATAAAGAAGTTAAAGAAGGATTTGTAATGGCAGTACAAGTTTGGCAACGAATGTGATTTTATTGGAAGAGGAGGTTGAAGAAATTAAGCAACATAATTTAAAATTAGAAAATAAAATGGATGAATTTCAAAGTAAAATGGAAAAACAGAGGATGAAATAGTTTTGATACAATATAGAAATATGGAATTTGCTCTTAGAATTCGAGGTTTGAAAGAAAATAAGGAAGAGAATTTAAGGAAATTTTTCTGAAGTATTTGCTGAGATATTAGCAGCTCGTCCAGCAGATGTGGCTTATCAAATTGATAAAATATATCGTGTGAACTCTTGGATAGCAAGGCAAAAAAAGTTGCCAAGGGATGTTGTTATTTATTTTACAAACAGAACAGTGAGAAATCAGATTTTGCAAGCTTCATATAAGGGGGAGAAGATTCAGATTGCTGGTCAAGATATTTTGATATTAAAGGAAATTCCACCAAAAATGTTAAGGGCTAGGAAGGAATTTGCCTTCCTGGTGAATGAACTTAAAAAACATCAGATTGAATATAGATGGGATATTCCAACTGGTATAATAGTATATTATGCAGGGAAAGTACATCATTTCAATACGGTTGGAAAAGCAAGAGAATTTTATGTTGAGGTATTAAAAGTTGGAAGTCTTCCCCCATTGGAAGCTAGAAGAAGGGAGGCTGAAGTGAAGGAAAGAGAAGTGAAGCAGGTACAAGAACAGATTGTGATGGAAGAAGATTTATTACAAGTGTTGGAAATACCTACGACGGGTTTAGATTCAAAAGAACAAAGGCTGACAAGAGCTGCTGCTAAACGCAAGGAACAAGAGATGAAGGCACAACAACAACTGGCAACTACTACAACGGAAACAGTGGGAGGAGCAAGGCCTAAAGTAAAATGTGATCTGCGGCTGGTGTTCCAAAAGTTTCCTTCGGCCGATAATGGCAATTAAACTATTATCTTGGAATGTTAATGGCCTGAATTCACCGCAGAAGAGAAGGAAAGTATTTCATTATTTGAAACAATTTAAAAATGACATTACCTGTTCAATTTCATTGAGGGCCACATCAGGGTTGTGTTTGACTTTGGGGAGGCTGGGGGTGTGTGGCTGGGGGGGGGGTATGGCCAGCTCGATGTCACTCATTGAGGCTCTATTTTCGGCCACAATGGCCTCCTGTAGCTCTCTGCCAGTAAAAACAGGTCGCACGTGGCTCACCCAGACTCCATTTTCACTGGCAGAGGCACAACAGGCTGGTCCTTTTCTGTTTCTAGGGAGGGCCCGCGGGCCAGATCTAAGCATCCCGCAGGCCAGATCCTTGTTTATATATACTTGATGAAGATAATTATAAGGAAGTATCAATACAGGTAATAAAGGTAGACCTTGACTTACAATCACATTTGAGACTAGAACTTCTGTCACTAAGCAGTGTGCTTGCTAAATGCCCAACTTTATGATATGTTTTGCCACAATCATTAAGTGAATCATGTAGTTGTTAAACATATGCAGCTTTCTTGGTTGACTTGTCATGTCATCTGAGCACGCTGCAGCCATTGCTACCAAACACCAGAAGTTTGGTCATGAGATAGTTGTGATGCTATGATGGTAAAGTGGAACAATTTATGAGTAAGTAAATCATTTTTCTCAGTGCATCATAACTTTGAATGGTCATTTAATGAATGGGGTTATAAGTCGAGGACTACCTGTAACATTAATACCTGTAATGTGATCGAAAAATTTCATATTATTTTAAGCCTATAAATAGAGTCAATAAACTCTTATCTAACTATTCCACATTTATTTTTATTTAATAGGTTTTTTAGTTGTGTTTTCTGAATATAATTCAGGAATGGGAATTACCACTGAGTAGGTGAGACGCATTGTCTGAGATCCATCAGTCTGAAAAAGTTCTTCAAGCCCTTTTCAAGAAAGACTTTTTTCTCTCTTATTTTCCAAAGCCTTCATCTTGAATACAAGAAAATACCAGTCCTTTTCTCTCTATTCAGATTAAGGGATTGAATATGATAGACAAGGGACTGATTAGGAGGTAGTTTGGGAAACAATCCAACCTATCCTGATTCCTTATTCTGAGGTTTACAGCACAAACATTGAAATTTGAAATTAATATTAATAAAATAATATTGAGCAGAAATAATTTAAATGAAATTGAATGTAAGAAAAATCCAATTTCAAAGTAATCGTTAGCAAGAATTGACATAAAACTTTGCAATTAAAAATAAAAAAATGTAATTGGTAAAAACATGACTGAGTCTAACCAACAAACTACAGAGAAATGAAAGCATCCAAGCACTTATTCTACAACCACCATTTTTGGGTTGTAAAACTGGGTCTTTGTATCTCTTTGCTGATATCTAGATTTTTTTTTTAATCTAGAATTGGTTGAAAATGTCTAATAATTACACTGTGATTTCCATCAAATTCAAATCCCACAGCTGTTTTTGGTGTAAATTACAACTAGATTTTCCAGGATTTAGAAACCAGTTGAACACAGTTGTTGGTAACAGAAAAGTGAGCTTTTCATCTAATGAAGTAAGCTGTAGGTCATAAAAGCTTGTGTCTTTTAATAAAATAAAACATATTAGACCCAAAAAGATGCTATTAAACTCTTTCTGATTTTAGGCATTTCTGACATATTTCAGCCACTACATTCCCAGTGCAAAATGTTAAATTTACTGTGGAGACAAAGGGATTGTGTTGATTTTTTATTGCTTCAGAATGAGGGCACAATTTTATTATGCCACCGAGATTCATGATTGCCAAGTTTTGGCTGCTTTCCATTCTTAATATTATATTAGTAGTGAAAATTGTTTAAATAATAGGTTATGGGACACTAGATATTTCTTTTAGAAGCTCTCTTATACCAATTATTGTGCCACAGTTACTATGTCATCTAGATTTATAGATGGAATAGTCTACCTTATTTGTTTCCAGAATAATAAAATATTTGACATTCATATGAAATAAGGTTTAGCTTTAAGAGTTATAGAACTTTAATAGGACTCAAATATTCATTTATTCTTGGTAAAAGTTAGATGAATCTGTTCTTTACATGAATGCAAATTATATTTCTAGCCCACTTACTCCAACAAAACAGCAAATATTTATTTATTCCAAATTTAATAGTACTGCCTTGTTGGGATCACTGCTCCTTCTTCTTGGTTATATTTATCAGATAGGTTTGTTGCTTCTGTCAGCTCTTATTTTTTCAAGCATTTCAATTATCTGTTAGAGATCAAATATCAAAATAAAAGCTGGGCCCTGCATTTATCAGAGCTTGTAGATACCTTTATTTCAGGGATACAACTTGGTGGGTGTTAAGTTCGGGAAGTAACGAGGCTGGAGACCAGGGTAGTGACAACAGCTCTTTAATATATGGTGAACCCAGCAACGTGGCTGGGGAAAAACCTCTCCTTATATACTGTTTAACCGGCGGCTTCAACCAATCAGCAACGTGCTTGTTTCCCGCCAAAACATTTAAAGATACATAACACTCCTCCCCTCCCAGAAAACACTTTACCTATATTTACATATTATTTACATGTTATTTTTCGACGTAGTCACGCAAATAACCTGGGCGTCTCCTGATTCTTTCGGACCTGCGCGGTTCAGTCCTTGGGAGTGGGTTGAGCTGGTCGGAGGGGCTGTTTGCTCCTCCCAGCTCTTTTGCTAGGCCATCCGGCCCTGGATTACTTGCAGACTCTTTTTCTAGGCCATCCGCCTGGATTAATTGCAGAGTCGTCCCTGCTGTTTCCGGGAACCTGATGGCGCCGCTGGACCTCCTGGGACTCAGCTAAGTCTTGCGCCTCCGGTTTGGTCAGCTGTGGGTTCAAATAATGGGGTGGTCATTCTGTTTCATTTAGCTCGGATTGTTCGCTATTCGTTTCTTATCTGATCTATGTGGCGCCTCCATACTCGGTTGTCTTGTAACTCACTAAGTATGACTTTGGACCGTTGCTTTTATGATTTTCCTGCTAGCCAACTTGGGCCGTCCCCATAGTTGCGGGCCCACACTCGTCGCCTATGCCCATTTCTCTGGTTTTCCAGTTCCCCTTGTAACCTCTGGTGTGTAGTGGGGTTCAAGCGGTCAGTGGGCACCGAGCTTCCGTCCATCAATAATTCGGCTGGGCTTCTGCCTGTTGCAGTGCTGGGGTTCTATGCTGAACGGCCAGAAAGAAATCTATCTTTGTTTGCCAGTCGCCTGGCTTGAGTCTGACAATGCCTCCAGCGCCCGGACGGAACGCTCTGCAAGGCCATTCGACGCAGGGTGGAAAGGCGAGAGGGCATGTCGGATGCCCTCATCTGCCAAGTATTCCTCAAACTGGCTGCCGTGAATTGCGGGCCGTTATCGGATACCAGCGTGTCGGGCAACCCGTGGGTTGCAAATAGGTGCCGAGGGCTGCGATTACGCCTCGGCTGTCATGGATTTCTCATGAGAATGATTTCCAGCCATTTAGAGAAGGCGCCGATTACCACTAGGAAGGTTTGGCCGTGGAAGGGCCAGCAAAATCAATGTGGATTCTCGACCAGGGCCCTTGGGGTTTTCCCATTCCCTGACTGGGGCCGTTGGGGTAGGGTCTGGACTCTTGGCAAGCCTGGCATTTCCTACCCTTTCAGCAATTTCTGAGTCCATTAAGGGCCACCACACATAGCTTCGCTAGCCCCTTCATCCTTACGATCCCTGGGTGACCTCGTGGAGAAGGTCCAATACCTTTCCCTCAATTTCTCCGGGATCACCACGATCTCCCCATAGCAGGCACCCCTTGAGCCGACAGTTCCCCACGTTTTTTCAAATTCCTTAAAGCGCTCGCCCGGTATGACCACCCTCTTTGTACCCAACCGAGTACAGTCCTCAAAATAATGTCCGGTATGATGCCCGAGCCACCTCCTTAGATGTGATTGGGCCAGAGTCCAAAGAGTCAATTAGCAGGATGGGCGTCCCCGGAGTGGGGTCTTCGATCGCCCCTGGTAGTGGGCATCTGCTTAAAGCGTCCGCATGCCCCACTTCTTTTCCTGGTCGATGCTGCAGCTTGTAGGAATAGGCGTAAGAAGATAGTCCATCTGGTCAATCGTGGCGAAGTGCCACAGGCATTGGGCGATCGCCAGCCAGTATGCCTAACAGCGTTCTATGGTCAGTAACAATTTCAAAGTCTCTACCAAAAACGTATTCATGAAACTTTTTTACCCCTGACACAATTGCTAGCGCTTCCTTATCCAACTGGCTATAGTTCCTCTCTGTCGAGGACATCGTTCTGGAGTAGAAAGCTATTGGGGCTTCTGTGCCATTTGAAGTCTGTGGCTGAGCACAGCCCCCACCCGTAAGGGGAGGCACGCAAACCAGTAATAATGGCAATGAGCTATGATACTGGATCAGTAGGCTATATCGCTCGAGTAGGTTTTTACTGCTTCAAAGCCCTAGCTTCCGACTTTCCCCAAGACCAAACAGTATTCTTTCCCAGAAGCTTATGTAGCTGCTCAGCAACGGTCGCTTGTTTTTAAAAACCGTAAAATTCACTAGCCCCAGGAATGCCTGTAGCTCTGTTTTGTTTTTGGGCGCTGGAGCCTTTCTTATTGCCTTGACTTGCTCTCAGTGGGTGAATTCTCTTGTCTATTCTGTAGCCCAAGAACTCACGGATTCTACCCTATCTGGCATTTGTTCACCTTAACTTTAGTCCGCTGACCGGAAAATGCCCAGAACTTTCTCAAACGCCCCCAATTCCTCTAAATTTTGGCTGATATCAATACATCATCAAGTAGGGGACTACCCTGGAGCCCTTGCAGAAGTCGCTCCATTAAATTGCCACTCACCCCAAATTGTAATCGGTACACTTGAAAGCACCTGTGAGTTACAATCGTTTGGGCTTCGCTGTACTACGGCAGTTGTTGATAGGCTTGAGCCAAGTCTAACTTTGCAAAGACTTGCCCTTGCCCCAGCGAGAGTGCAGCAAGTGTTGCACCACGGAACTGGTAAGCGCTTTCTGTAAGGCTTTGTTTAACGCCGCCTTGTAGTCAGCGCAGATTCTAACTGACCCATCTGGTTTTACTGGGGTGACGATTGGTGCCTCCCACTTTGCGATCGACTGGCACCAGAATCCCTGATTTATGAGCTTATCTATCTCCTTGTCAATCTTAGGTTTAGGGCAAAAGGACCTCCTTGCCTTTAACCTAATGGGGGCTACCTGGGGTCTAAGTTGAAGGAAATAGGGGTCCCCTTGTACTTGCCCAGGCAGTCCTTGAAGACATCTTGAACTCGTTCATGAGTGTGTCTTTCAGGTTACAGTCACTTCTGTAGATATCTGTATGTTTCTAATTCTTTGAAAGAAGAGAGCAACTGGTATATGTTTATGGTATAGTAGTAACTACTAATGACATGCAATCTTATCTTTCTCACTTTTAGCTTCATCATCTATTCCTCTTTACACATAATCTAATAGTTGATGAATATTCAACACAGTAAAAGTTTGTTTATTGCACTGTAAAATATGACCCTTCCAGCCAATTGGCAAGTTGCATTGCTGACATTCATGTTTTCTAATGGAAGCAGCAGATTTCTGTGCAGAATAACCTTTATAACTTTCTTCTTCCATGATCAGTATGATTATAGAAATGATTGCCCCGTTCCTTGAAAATACCGTTTCACAGAATATATTGGTTTTTCAACTGGATTTGAATGAAAGAAGGAAAAATAAAAATAAGGCTGCATTTTGCTTTGATTTTCTTTACATAATGTTTCTTACAAAGCAGACACAGAGAAGTCTTCAATAAAAGCTGGTAAAAATGTAATCCTTCTATCAGTAAGACCACCCTATTACAGTATTGCTATGTAAAGAAAACAGCTGCTATTAATTTAATAAAATATTTACATTTCAGAAAGAACTTTTAGATGATAATACATTTTTTGGAAAATACACCTCTAAAGTTCCACTTAAGCTCATCAGTTTGCATTGTTGTTGCTATATGTGTACATTTAGAAAAATGATATTTTATTAAAATATTTGAATACTCAAGCTAATTTCATCTATGTCGGGGTGTCAAACTCAATTTCATTGAGGGCCACATCAGGGTTGTGTTTGACTTTGGGGAGGCTGGGGGTGTGTGGCTGGGGGGGGGATATGGCCAGCTCGATGTCACTCATTGAGGCTCTATTTTCTGCCACAATGGCCTCCTGTAGCTCTCTGCCAGTAAAAACAGGTCGCACATGGCTCACCCAGACTCCATTTTCACTGGCAGAGGCACAACAGGCTGGTCCTTTTCTGTTTCTAGGGAGGGCCCGCGGGCCAGATCTAAGCATCCTGCAGGCCAGATCCTTGTTTATATATACTTGATGAAGATAATTATAAGGAAGTATCAATACAGGTAATAAAGGTAGACCTTGACTTACAATCACATTTGAGACTAGAACTTCTGTCACTAAGCAGTGTGCTTGCTAAATGCCCAACTTTATGATATGTTTTGCCACAATCATTAAGTGAATCATGTAGTTGTTAAACATATGCAGCTTTCTTGGTTGACTTGTCATGTCATCTGAGCACGCTGCAGCCATTGTAAATACATGCTACCAAACATCAGAAGTTTGGTCATGAGATAGTTGTGATGCTATGATGGTAAAGTGGAACAATTTATGAGTAAGTAAATCATTTTTCTCAGTGCATCATAACTTTGAATGGTCATTTAATGAATGGGGTTATAAGTCGAGGACTACCTGTAACATTAATACCTGTAATGTGATCGAAAAATTTCATATTATTTTAAGCCTATAAATAGAGTCAATAAACTCTTATCTAACTATTCCACATTTATTTTTATTTAATAGGTTTTTTAGTTGTGTTTTCTGAATATAATTCAGGAATGGGAATTACCACTGAGTAGGTGAGACGCATTGTCTGAGATCCATCAGTCTGAAAAAGTTCTTCAAGCCCTTTTCAAGAAAGACTTTTTTCTCTCTTATTTTCCAAAGCCTTCATCCTGAATACAAGAAAATACCAGTCCTTTTCTCTCTATTCAGATTAAGGGATTGAATATGATAGACAAGGGACTGATTAGGAGGTAGTTTGGGAAACAATCCAACCTATCCTGATTCCTTATTCTGAGGTTTACAGCACAAACATTGAAATTTGAAATTAATATTAATAAAATAATATTGAGCAGAAATAATTTAAATGAAATTGAATGTAAGAAAAATCCAATTTCAAAGTAATCGTTAGCAAGAATTGACATAAAACTTTGCAATTAAAAATAAAAAAATGTAATTGGTAAAAACATGACTGAGTCTAACCAACAAACTACAGAGAAATGAAAGCATCCAAGCACTTATTCTACAACCACCATTCTTGGGTTGCAAAAACTGGGTCTTTGTATCTCTTTGCTGATATCTAGATTTTTTTTTTAATCTAGAATTGGTTGAAAATGTCTAATAATTACACTGTGATTTCCATCAAATTCAAATCCCACAGCTGTTTTTGGTGTAAATTACAACTAGATTTTCCAGGATTTAGAAACCAGTTGAACACAGTTGTTGGTAACAGAAAAGTGAGCTTTTCATCTAATGAAGTAAGCTGTAGGTCATAAAAGCTTGTGTCTTTTAATAAAATAAAACATATTAGACCCAAAAAGATGCTATTAAACTCTTTCTGATTTTAGGCATTTCTGACATATTTCAGCCAATACATTCCCAGTGCAAAATGTTAAATTTACTGTGGAGACAAAGGGATTGTGTTGATTTTTTATTGCTTCAGAATGAGGGCACAATTTTATTATGCCACCGAGATTCATGATTGCCAAGTTTTGGCTGCTTTCCATTCTCAATATTATATTAGTAGTGAAAATTGTTTAAATAATAGGTTATGGGACACTAGATATTTCTTTTAGAAGCTCTCTTATACCAATTATTGTGCCACAGTTACTATGTCATCTAGATTTATAGATGGAATAGTCTACCTTATTTGTTTCCAGAATAATAAAATATTTGACATTCATATGAAATAAGGTTTAGCTTTAAGAGTTATAGAACTTTAATAGGACTCAAATATTCATTTATTCTTGGTAAAAGTTAGATGAATCTGTTCTTTACATGAATGCAAATTATATTTCTAGCCCACTTACTCCAACAAAACAGCAAATATTTATTTATTCCAAATTTAATAGTACTGCCTTGTTGGGATCACTGCTCCTTCTTCTTGGTTATATTTATCAGATAGGTTTGTTGCTTCTGTCAGCTCTTATTTTTTCAAGCATTTCAATTATCTGTTAGAGATCAAATATCAAAATAAAAGCTGGGCCCTGCATTTATCAGAGCTTGTAGATACCTTTATTTCAGGGATACAACTTGGTGGGCCTTCCACTGTTCACAGAATGGATGAACCAAATATTCTGCTTTTTTTGTGTAGCAAATGTTGTGTCCTTTTCTGTAGTTTTTGGAGGAAAAGCTCCAAAAAGGGAGCATGAGAGGCAAAGTAGATCTAAGATTTCCAGATTCTTAAAATTACATTCAAAATGGAACCAATCATTTGGAATACAGCATAAAGCCTTTCTATGGTCCACAAGTTGTTTTCTTAATTCTTATTGGTTATATTTTATATATAAAATATCACACTGTTTTAATTTGTACCATTCACATAGCAGCTTAAAGCATTTAAAAACAATGCATTAAAATATTTAACAATAAAATAGCAGAGTAAAAAATTCACAGTCATAAAATATTCAATAAAAGTTTTAAAGCAGAGGGAAAAAAGAGGTTCTATTTGCAGATGGACACACTTCCATTCTGGTCTTCTGAGGTAAAAAAAAAAGTGCCAGTGGTTATAGCCACTGAACAGAACTTTTCTATTTTCTTAATTTTTGCCTTAGTTGAAACAGAAAAGACCCTTTACTTAGGGTAGTTTGGAAGAAGTGGTCCCTGAAGTATCAAAGATTGAAACTCTCTACTGTTTTATATCATAAAAAGCAATAATAAACTTTTTTGAATTGTACCAGAAACTCATTGCTTGTTGGACATTTCTATCACCACTCTTCTACCACCCCCTGGATTTCACTGTAGCTGCATACATTATAATCTCCTTAAATTAGTCCTGGTGATTATTTAGTGACTGCCTTATACAGTAGAACCACTGGTCACAACCATAATTCGTTCCATAACTTTGGTCGCAAACCAATTTTGTCACAACCCAAACCTAATTTTGGAAATTTGGCACTTACAAAAAAAATGGCGCGGAAGGAGAAATCAACCACGAAATTTTGTGTGTGTGTGAATTTTTTGGTCAGAACCTGATTTGGTCCTGGTCAGAAGCGTTCATGACCAGAGTTTCTACTGTATGTGACTGTATGCAGTTATGACAGTGATGAAAAGGTAATTCTGTGACCAATCCTCCATTTACAACCTTTGCAGCAGGGGTGAAATGCTCCCAGATCGGACCGGATCACCCGATCTGGTAGCGATGGGGGCGGGTGGTTCAGAGAACAAGTAGCAAAAATCCCTGCCCCCCCCCGGCCCATGCCCAGCTGAGCCGTGCGATCATCAGAGGGTTTTTTTTTACTTTTAAAAGCATTTTTTCGGCCAAAGAAAAAATGCTTTTAAAAGTTTAAAAAAAGCCTCCGATGATTGCACAGCTCAGCTAGGTGCTAGCCAAAAAATGGGTGGGGGGTGGGGGAAGAGTCCATTTTTCCTACCAGCAGGCTCTGCTAGCCAAACCAAAAAACGGTAGGAGGGGGAGTCCATTTTTCTTCCCAGCAGGCTTCCCTGAAATTTCCCTAAAGCCTGCTGAGAGGAAAAATGGACTCTCCCCCGCCATTTTTGTGTTTGCCTAGCAGAGCCTGCTGGGAAGAAAAACGGACTCCCCCCCCCATTTTTTGGTTTAGCTAGCAGAGCCTGCTGAGAGGAAAACGGGGTGTGGGGGGGTTCGTTTTTGAGAGAGAGAGAAGAGAAAGAGGAAGGAAGGAAGGAAGGAAGGAAGGAAGGAAGGAAGGAAGGAAGGAAGGAAGGAAGGAAGGAAGGAAGGAAGGAAGGAAGGAAGGAGTACAAACCTGGCACTAGACGCAGCTTCAAAGGATAATCCAGGGCTGGAAGGGACCTGGAGGTCATCTAGTCCAACCCTGCTCCAGCAGGACATTGCTAGTGAGTTTCTGTCTTTTGATCCCCCAGTCACATAGCCATGCCCATCCAGTCACATGACCCCCCACCAAGCCACGCCCACAGAACCGGTAGCAAAAAAAATTAGATTTCACCCCTGCTATGCAGGTCTGTAAAGCACAGGAAAGCTGAAGTAGGATAATAAACATGGTCACAGTTTCACTTAGTGACCAATCGCTTGATAATCAATCTATCGGATTCAATTATGGTTGGCAAATGAGAACTATCTGTTATATCCATTTGCATTTCATTTAAATACTTTTTCAATACACTTCAACTAAATTTAGAAATGTGGTTGTCTTTCTATTAATGTAGGAAAATTCTAGTTTTCTGCCCTTTTTTAATCTATACTTTCTGTTATAGTATTCTAACTAAATATTAGTGAATTTGTGAATTATTGACAGAAACATATTTCTTTTCTGGAACAGTTTTGTCTGCCATTCTCTGTTCTTCCTATTCTCAGAAACATCTGTTCATGTTTCTTTATATTGACCACTATACTCAGGATCCTAAATTTGTATCAATAAGACTACCATGTATCAATGTGTACCTAATAAGTCATCCATGGGGAATTGTTGTGCCAAATCTAATCCTGACAAAAAGAATTTATCTGATTATCCTAGTTCAGCGGTTTATTTTCCGCAAAACAATAGTGTAACTCAATAAGGACTTGTCTCCCATTAGAATAAGATCTATTATAACCTGACAATTTATCATTAAAATGGAAAGTAGTATTTAGAGCAAAGATCCAACTTATATTGACTGATTTTATGTGAATTTTCCTCTTTTACAATTAGATCTTTTATGTTTGAAATAAATTTAAAAGGTAATTTGTATGAAAATTAAAAAATATTCATAATCAAACAGGTTTATTACATTTTACAGGTGTGGGGAAATTAAAAGACATTTGTGTTAAATGTCAGGGTTTTCTTCCAGATTTATTAAATATTAAATATATATCATTTAATATATATATATATATATATATATATATATATATATATATATATATATATATATATATATATATATATATATATATATATATATATATATTATATATATAATATTATTATATAATAATATATAATATATATATTATTATATATATATATATATATTATTTAAATATATAATATTTAAAATGCATCTTGTATCTCACTGATTATATAATTTAGTATTTTATAGAATCCTATATTTTTGTACATCTCCAATTACATCAAAGGACTTCTTTTTTTTTCATTTTAAAGAAGAAACAAATCCTTTTCTTTGTATCTTCTAAAGTCTTATATGTTGGACCTAAGGAGGGAAATTATATATGTACATTGTTATAGGCTACTAAATAAAAGAATATAAAGCAATCCTATCTAAAGAGACATAAATCTTCTCATACCTCAGATTTGTGCATTTTATATAATGACATTGTATTATCACCCAGGTAGGTGGCAAAATCTTGCTGACCTTGAATTTTGAAAGACAAGCAAGATCAGACCTAGTTGGTACTTGGCTAGAAAATAACCATGAAATCCCCAATCTAAAGACTTTTGGGTAACAGATGTCCTCAAAGAAAACATTGGCCAATGAGTTATGTTGTATTGCCAGAAAATTACGCAATAGCCTCCTTGAAGTCGCCCAAAGTTGAGCTCAGCTGAGTCTGCATCTCTACTGTCAACACAACTTTCTTCAGAGTATTGTAGAACATGAGCTACATGCCAGGCTGCGTACTTTCTGAATCCACATTAACTTGTCAGGATTTGAATCTAGATCATTCAGAGACAGATTTATGATCTTGCCCACACATGGAGGTTGATTACCCCACACCCTCTCCCTTTCTATATGCAGTATTTTGAAACAAAGAAAGATGTTGAGAATTGAGATTGGGAAGATCAGTCTCTGAAATGAGCAAAATAGAATGCTCCGGGATTACCTGGAAAGAGGATCTAGGAATAATTGAGACACAGGGAAATCTGTTATAGGCAACAATTACCTATGGTAAGAGAAATAAAAACATATTGCTATTATCTTATGTGAGATTATTTTTCATTTCTTTTTTATTTGGTGTGATGTTTAATTGAATGCCCCTGGTATTTATTGTATCTATGCAAGTTTAATTATATGCTTGATGCAGCTTGGTATCCAAGTAGCAGATCCATTACACGGTGTGATCACTTCTGAACTTTTATTTCTTCTTTATAGTTTTTATGGAAGATTTCTTTAAGGTATTATTTATGATTTTATCTGTATTCCACCCCAAATTAATTGTTTTGTTGCATTATAAGATGTGAATAATACATTGTAGAATACAGATAGAGGTACAGATGCAGATAATAGCTTAGTAAATTTCTAAAATGTTAATGAAGATAACATTGCTTGAATTGTACAATTAATGCTTAAATATGACATTGATAAACAGTTGCAAAAAAGATTAATTTGATTAAATATTTGTCATAGAACTATGCTGTTAGTTTCACTGCTTTATATTCTCCAAGTTTAAATTCCCAGTCAGATATTGTTAATGCTGAATCTTTCTTCACAGCACTGTATTTTTATTTCATGCACCACTGAATGTTTTTACATATGACTACCCAAGGTTAAAAATGAATTTACATTCCCTTTTTTCTTTTTCTTAATAAATAAGTTGAATTTAAATTATATCTGGTGAAATTGATCTAACAGGAGAAAAAACTATTTGCCCTAATCTGATGACTAAAAGCTACAAGAGCCAAGTGATGGTGCTATGGAATGTATTTAATTATTATTTTTCCTTCAATTTGTCAGTAAGGCTGATAGATTGTGAGATTCCTGTATGCTGACAGTGGGGAGAATCTCACATAAAGTGGCACTTCCAGGTATCTGGTGGCAACATTTCACCTTAGCGCTCAGCTCTGCTGCTACAATCTTGTAGTTTCATATTAATATAACTTGTCTTACTTGAATCAGACAACTATCTACTTGTTAATTTGTGATTGACAACTGTTTGATTTTCTTTGTCATGCATTGAGAAATTAATTTGTACTGTTCTAACTAGAAATCTGCAGATGGCAATTGATTTTGGCACCTCAAAAATGTAAAATGTTTTTTTAAAAAACTACATGCCATTGAAATACTTGGAATGATTTCCTTTACTGAGTACCTACCTACCTACTTATAAGATTTTAATGAGAACAAGGCATGATTTCCAAATAAATGTGAGCCCAGAATTACTTTCTGAATAAATAATCTGAATTTTAAAAAGTGTATGTATGTATGTATGTATGTATGTATGTATGTATGTATGTATGTATGTATGTTATGTATGTATAAATTAAATGCTCTCCCAGGAATGTAAATGCTGATATAGGCCGAAAAGATGCCGATACCTTTTCAAGATATGTATAGAACTAAAATTCTAAAAAACAGATTTGTTAATTGGAAAATTTATATTATGTATTAGCTATACTTTTCAGATTTTATGCATTACAGTGCAATTCTTATGCTGCAATTCAGAAAGCAGATACTTCCTAAGTTTCCAAAAATATGTCTTTGGAACTGCTGCTAAGCAAGTAGTGAGTTCACTGTTGGCTCACCTTGTTTCCAGCAATATCTTGGAGGAAATCAATAGGCAGATCCATGTATGAAAATATCAATCCATAGAGATGAGAAGAAATGGGAGAACAAATAATGGGGGGAAAGTTGTTCCCACCTAGCAAATTCGTTATGCTTCCTGTGCCTTATGAAACACTGTTAAATTATTCAGTTGACGCTCTGGATGGGCAATATTCATTTAAGGACTTTTAGTACTGAAAGAGCATTAAGGTACATTATCTCATGAGCTGACATTAACTTTATATCATTGAAACTAGGACAGTCCATGTCCATCTAATACAGCAAAGTGCTTTTTCACTTTGTATAATTTTTCACGATTTCTCAAGAATTAAGTACCTCTTTTTTACTCGTAATCTACACAATATGAAAATGAAAGCAGTAATCTGTGATGTACTAAACTTTTAAAGCATAGAGATTTCAGCAACTTGCGCTTAACTGACTTGATCAAACATCTTTTACATTTAAAAGCTTCATATTATATTCTATTAAGTACAATTTACAAAAAAATTACAATATAGAGGAAACATAACTATTGTAGAATACTAAATTTATGTTAGATTCAGTATGTCCTCCAATATAATAGAAACCACTGCATAGCAAATGTCAATTTCCCTAACAAGTCCAGAACTTGGAATTATTTCCTTTTAGCAATTCACTGAAGGAATGATGTTGTGCAAACCCACAAAAGTATATTAAAAGTGAAGCTGTGTGTCATGCCAATCTGTGCTATAATTCCTGCATCTAATAACGGTAGATAGGGACTTCAGAAATGTGTGCATGGAAAAATAAAAATGCTTAAGATTGAGCACAATCTTTAAAATTTATATAACAAAAAAATTTAAGATGACTCACAAATTGATCCAAAATTTGGGATTTAGGACACATCCTTGATTGGAACCAAAGACCAATGCAACTAATTTAATTTGTCCAATAAAAGTTTGGATGTATTGCCTCTGTTAACCCTTAACTAACTAACCCTTAGTTCCTTATGCAAAGTTTTTATGACATGGAAGGAATTTCCCAAAGTAATTCACTACAATACTGAAAATAAAGACTCCTTTTCTTAACATGACCTCATCCAAAAAAATCCAAAAATGGCTCTTTGAGTCCCAGCCACTATTTTAAAGGAGACTTAATACATTTGTTTCATTGAACTGCCATTAGTGTTTATGCTTATAATCAACTCCTCCTACTGAATGCATAACTTTCTACAGTGCTATTTTAATATGCTAAAGATTCAAGAATATCCTGATATTTTATAACCATTTTTATTTCAAAACTGTTATTATTGTTATTGAAAGCCCATTTGATATAATACAGAGTTTGCAAAAATTCAGATTTATACATTATAGGTATTTAACTATACTGAATCTTTTAGGCAAGTATTTTGGCTTTCAGTTCAATTTGCAGCATATGCCACATATGGATTACTGCAATGCTCTCTACATGGGGCTCCCCTTGAGGAGCACCCGGAGACTCCAGGTAGTTCAGAATGCGGCTGCGCGGGTGATAGAGGGAGCCCCTCGTGGCTCCCATGTAACACCTCTCCTGCGCAGACTGCACTGGCTGCCTGTGGCCTTCCAGGTGCGCTTCAAGGTTTTGGTAATGATCTTCAAAGCGCTCCATGGCATAGGGCCGGGCTACTTACAGGACCGTCTGCTGCCACCGATTGCCTCTCACCGACCTGTGCGCTCTCACGGAGAGGGACTCCTCAGGGTGCCGTCGGCCAGGCAGTGCCGACTGGCAACACCCAGGGGAAGGGCCTTTTCTGTGGGGGCCCCCACCCTCTGGAACGAGCTTCCCCCAGGACTTCGCCAACTTCCTGACCTTCGAACCTTCCGCCGCGAGCTTAAGACACATCTATTTATTTGCGCAGGACTGGACTAGAATTTTTAAATGTTTTAATGGGGTTTTATTATTTATATTCCTATTTTAAATATTCGGCCTTATGTAATAAGTTTTTTAAATTGGTGTTTTATTCTGTATATATGTGTTTTATATGGCTGTAAACCGCCCTGAGTCCCTGGGGAGATAGGGCGATATAAAAGTGCGAACAAATAAATAAATAAATAAATAAATGATTTTGTTATTTTTAGGGTCAGCAGAAGCATGTCTAAAGGAAACACTATCATGAATCAAGAATGCCTTGCCAATTCTTACTACCTGCTTCCTGAATGCTCTGTGTTATTGTCACTCATCCTACATAGATGCACTCCAATAATTAATAGTAAACGGGGTGGAGAGAACTTTTTAATGGTCCCCAAGTCAAGATCTTTTAAAAAAAAAGTTCCCATGAGCGAAGTATGTTAGCTTTTTTCAAGAAAAAGAAAAGGAATGAATTACATTTTTCTTCTTGTCCTTTAAATGAATAGCATAGTTTGGGTGAAATTATCAGGCAATTGCATGCCTTTTATGCAGATAATGCTATTTGATGAAAGCGGTGTTTTGATCTGCTAAGGATAATACAGATCCAGGGTTGGATTCATTGGTAAGAGTAAAGCTGTCTTCTGTGATAACTTCATCTCAGCATGAGGTCAGACGGGGAAAACTGGGATGGGGGATTAAAAAATGACACAGTCGGAGCAGTATTCAGTTCCCTGCTGTGCTCCTGGCTGCACACTATAGCTTATGTTTCTGATCTGTTATGGTATTGTCTGCTTTTCTCTCCCAGCGCAGAAAGAGATTGCTTAAAAGTTTTCTTTCCTTTTTTCCTGCTAGAGGGATTAGTTCAGTGCAGCTTTTTTAATTAAAGAAACTGTATCTTTTTCAAGGCAATTTAAGGCTGCAGTAGAAGGCCATCAGCATTCATAACTTAGTACTATTAACTATAACAAAGAGTAGCTGTACCTATTAAATTTTAAAATAGGATCCAATCTGTGAAATTTTAGGGTTAATAATGACTACTCACACAAAATAAGTTGCACTGAATGAATTATTGTCCAGAACTAGTAACTTCAAATATTGTACATAGTATTCAGCTAAGTTTACTTTATGAAATCCCCAGGGCAAGAGTGCTTTAATTGCATAAATAAGTGAAAACAATTTGGAGTGCTTTTCTCCTTTGCTGAAAACTTTCAGGGGGTATCTCTCAATTTAAACACTGTGAGTTGATCTACCAGGAACACTTAAATTGTTTTGTACTAATAAAAATATATTTGCAGTTTGATTTCACCAAAGGTAATAGGTAGAAGCCTCAAATATTTCAGGTAAGGCCCTCTGATTATCATTTTTCCAAGGTGCTTGGATTGCAACATAAGCAGCTTCTCTTAAATTCCTTGTCAGGTCAGATAGAAACAGTTCTCTTGGCAATTAATGAACAGAATATATTGCCTCAGAGAACAAAGCAGAAGGACTAAGTCCTATCAACTGAATCTTTTTATGTGGAAAAACAATATGTTATTAAAGTTCACCAGATGCTAAAACAATATTTCAAGCTCAACAAAAAGAAAATAATAGTGTATACTTTTCTCTCAATTTTTCCCTTTTGGCATTTCAATCAAGCTGGTATGTATGTTGCTGTAAATCCTGTTTCACTGTATGGGCTTTGAGAGGAAGAATTTTATTTACAACTGGTGGCTAATGATGCTACTTCTTATTTTTTTTTTCACCTAAGAATAAAGTAGGAAAAGAAGATTAGAAAGCAACCTTCATGGGGACTTTGAAGAATGCAACTGAAAATACAAGTATAAATTATAAAATATAAATAGATAGTAGTATAAATTAGTAGTTACTATTAAAAACGGTATAAATTGTACTTAATTGATATTAATACCTTAACTATGAAGAATGATGACACTTCATATTCATGTTTTATAATTTTTGTATTAATCCTTGCAGTAGCTCTGTGGCACTGCATTCCCATATTCTGACTAAGAGGTTGAGCCTGAGCAAGAACAATTTGCCCAAAGAACTATGTTACTTCACCACGTGCACTAAATCAGTAGCTGAGTAATGGGTTTTACTTCCTTGACCTACTTTGTGTTCCCATCATAGAAATTCTGTGCAGGGCTCTGGCTATAATATATATGACAATAGATCTTCTGAAATTTATTTCATTTTTAACTAGATGAAAGATTAGAAAAGAGACCTCTGGTCCATGTTTACTAAATGTTCGCAATTAGGTTTTTTTCTTGAATGGTGATATAGAATGAAAAGGAAGATGAGATGTAAATAGTACACCTAAGTATTTTGCTAAGGTTGCAGTTGATGTATTGAGGACTTTGCTGACAATCATGCTTGACATGACAATCATTAAAACATAAACACATATGTTTTATCTGAGATGCTCATTCTCATCCCCCCCCCTTTCATAATATGTAAGGACTTCCTTAATTTTTGTCCACTGTTAATAGTTTATCAATAAACATTTACCCAGGACTATATTCATTTAATATAACTGTGTGTGTGTAAAGGAATATATATCCCAATACTCATTTTCAATAAAGTAAAGACCAGCACGGTATATGGCAATATAGATGATACTTTAGTTTAAAATTAATATATTCAAGGAAACATCAATTAACAACAAGGGCAAAAAAAATAAAAAACCCAGCATATAAACATTTATCAGACACTATTCAATTAAAATATCTATGGCTGAAATAAAAGTGTCTTGGGTGAGAAAGCATGTTAAAGTTGCTTCTAGGTATACAAATTTAAGGAAATACATACCCAAATTGGTTTCTGCTGATGAAAAGGTTGTTTCCTTTGAAGTCTTATATTCACCTAACCTGAAATACGTAAGATTTAAAAACTGGGCAATTAAGAAATCTTACATGTAAAAATGCAACATTGTTTTTGATTGGTGGCAGGAGCTTTTCAGTTATGACCCCACAACTATGAAAATTGTTTTATTTTCAGTTTGGAAGCAACTGAAAACATCTTGGCTTTAGAATTCTATTAGGAATTCTATAGTTGGATAGCTTTTACATTTAGCTTTTGTATTATGTATCTACATTGCTTAAATAGGATTTGTATTTTATTTCAGTATTTGTAATAAATTGCCTCGTGAATATTTTCGTGAAAGGATAAACTAGAAGTATATAATGGATAAATCAGTAAATAATTAAGATTACTAAAGTTGTATCTGTAAAAAAACAGCCATGTTATTTTAAAAACAACTCGCATGGGTTCCCAGTCTATTACAGTGCATGCAAGTAAAAAACAGGAGAAATATTTTGATTATTTTCTTCTTTCATGCTGTGTGTAGACTACGTCAGATTGGTTCTTTTATGAAGCCATAGTAAAGAGGGTCAACTTTTGGGTGAAACTAAAGTATTTCACTTTCTCCAAAGGTCAGCTTATACAGTATACTTGTGTATGCAGTGTAACACAAAGTAATGTAGGAAAAAAATGTGACCCCATTTAAAGGTTGATTTGTATAACCAGTACATTCAATGACTCTAGAATCAGTGTATATACACGATTCTAGTTTGCCTTAATTAAGGTAATTAAGACATATTCCTCATTGCAGACAGCCATTTAATTTTATGGTTTCTCAGCATTCAGATTAGAATACTTGTTTTCTAATATTATCACAATGATTGTGTGACCTATATGAATTATTTGAAATATGATAGGCAGCTTTTAATGTAATGTTCTTCTTGTATACATTTTTATGACTCTTCACTTAATAATGCAATAAACTGGACATTTCAGTAGATTGAAACTTACTGGTGTAATTCTGCTTTATTTCACTTCAACCTATTTATTAATATGTTTATTAATTAGCAACCAATTTTCCACTTCTAGCTGAACAATTGTTTTAAAATTTCATTTATTTAATTGGCTTAAATTGTAATACAAAATAACATCAAAGATTAGTCTTTTTTAGCTGGTGTATATTGTGCAATCATACTTTTTCCTTAAAATTCTGTTGCCTTCTCAATCCATTTTATGATGATATTCTTAGGATTCATTATACAAGGAACTTGCAGAGTCAAAAAGGAATACAAGTAGATTATACAAGATCTTTAGATAGGTAGAGAGGCTTGTCTCATAGGAATGCTCCTATAATTAGGCATAAACAAACACCTATACCGTGCCTTTCCTCTTTTTTCTGTTAAAGTTAGTAACAGTAATTATAATTAGAAAGAGAGTACATTTTGAAAATGTTTGTGCAGGCTGAAACCCCACCAATCTAGAGAAATACTCTCAGACCTTTGCAAACAAGCCAAAAGGCAAAGATTAAAGGGGAGACAGAAAAATATAACTTAGCTATAATTTTTCAAAGAAAGTCATAAACAGGAGCCCAGATCGATCCAATTCAGGAATATAGAAACATGAACCTAATAGTACCAAGAACAAATGAGAATTGTAACTCACATTATAGTCAGCCAATAAGATGGATGGAGCATCTAAACCAAGACTCTCACCACTCCCCTTTCATTTCTGTTTTAATATTATGCTTTATCCTTACCAACAGCAAGCATGAGCACTTTAGCTCCCACCCAGGAAATCTTCGATCTTACAGTTTTTAACCAGAACTTGACACAGACCCCAAAGCAAACTTAGCAGTAAGAAATAATTTCCTCCTATGTGAGTTGTCTTACTATTCTATTTTAGATATGATTTCTTTACAAGCATTTGAGTGCCTGCAAACATTTGAGCAGACATACGGCAAAAGGATCAAAGTACTTTCAGACAGATAGACAAAGTAGATTGAGATACACATCAAAAAGAAGGGTCACATTAAGGCAACATTTTAGGTCTGGAGAAGATGTAATAGTGCCTGGCATTTTTCCTCCCATTTTCATTTCACAAGTAACTTCCAGTAGGCAAAGCCAAGGTCCTTGTATTCACATCCAATCTTGTGGTTTGCTTTCAATGACTTTGTGAAGTCAAAGGAATGGTAGATGCTTCTTGCCATTTTATGCAAAAGTGTGTGTGTGTGTGTGAGAGAGAGAGAGAGAGAGAGAGACAGACAGACAGACAGACAGACTTTCGCCTATTAACTATACAAGTTTATTTGCAATGCTGGTGAACAGAGAAAGGAAACAGGCAGTACAGACTGGTCTGCTGAGAATATATTTCTTAAACGTTGTTTTTTAAGTTTAGGCACGTCTATTGGCAGATTATAACAGGATATTAGCTAGATAAGATTTGAAAGAAACGTGACTTAACACCCTTCAAATTAGCTTAAAGGCTAAATCATAATTAAAGTCCGGTAAGCCTCATCCTCCACTACAGTATTAAACATTTCCTCCGATCCTCCACGCATTACTTGAAGTAAGTCCGAGAGATCTCGAAAAGACGTTAGAGTTGGGCTGTCCGCGCCGGTATCGGAATAACTTCAAGACTTTTCTTTTGCAGGGGTACGTGGGCAAAGGGAATGGGGCTTCCATGATAGCTCTCTGTACATCAGTCGATACAATCCCAGGAATATTCGGAGGAAATGCGAGGGAACCGAGGGCATCTCTAGTCGCCCACTGCCCAGGCGGTGGTAGCAAGGTGCTTTCCCGGAACTCAGTGGCATTTCAAGAGTTGGCTGCGGTTTTCTTTTTACACCGAGACATGCACTCACCGCCTCTCCCCTCAGTCACGTCCTGAACTACTTCTGGGAATCCAGAAATTTCTTAGCAGAATTTCCTCAGCTTCAAATGCTTCCCCGCGCTAGTGATTTTGTCAGGAAGGCTTCGACGGGTTTCAGATTCTAAAACACTGGGAGCTCCGGAGTAACTTGCTATTTTTTTGGGGGGGGGGAAGGAACTTCGAAGTTTGCTTTTCCCCAACTGGGAGACTCTTCCTCCTCCTCCTGTTCCACCCCCCTTTAAAGGTCTCCATTTCACCACCGGCGTGGGATACAGCCTCAGACTTACTTCACCTCTCATGGCCAGCACTCAAAATCTGAATACTATTTTGAATTAAACGAGTTGGCAAGCCTGCAACTTTTATGCTCGGATTATTAGAGATCTCTAGCGTTAAGCATACTGGCGAAGGGACGGCGGTAGTTAAAATTGCATGTTTTGCACTTGTATTTTGTATGTGTGCACGCGCCTATGTTTGTACGTGTGTTTGAAATCCTTACACTGTACTCCAACCATTTCTGTTTTCCTTCTCTGAAAAGGTAATATGTGGTCAGAGCGATTTTTTCTTTAGTTACCCAACCGGCAAAGTAGTGGCTGATTTGAGTCGCTGCCGCTGCCGCAAGTCATAACCGAGCAATATAATTAAACTTAAAAACAGTTTATTTCTATCTTCGTTTGCTCTGCTGAACTGCCACCATAACTCAAGCAGTAGCATTTTTCCCTCGCTTTTCCTTTTATTTCTAACATCGAATCTGAGTAAGAGTTCTGTGAATCAAGGAACCTAATTCTCTGCTCTGCAGCATATCGTTCTCCAGAAAGTTTCCAGTCCGCTTTTTCTCTAATGTTCTTCAAACGGGAAAAAGCCCAGGGAGGGATGGGGGGGACAAAGTGGGAAAACGAATAGGAAAGTCCGTCCTTTCAAATGCATTACAGTGTTGTGGAACAAGTGTAAACCTATTTGGTTAGATGTTAGTCTTTGTTCTCAAATTAATGGGCTTAGTTACCATTACAGCCTGTGTAAGAACGACGAAGGATGCTTTGTTTTTCAAGACGATGTGCCTTGAGAGGTATAGAAGTACCCAGAAAGCTGAAGATGAGAAAAAAACGGAGTGCACTTTGTTTTTCTTGGGACGGAGAGGGAGGCGCAACTTGAGAAGCGGCGGTCAGCTAAATTACAACTGACTTTGACTGTAGTTCTTCAGAAGCGGCTGCCCAGTTTCACTGAGTCGCAGCTTCGGTATTTCAGAAGAAAATACTTCCTAACCACTTTGTTAGAATGAGGCCGGTGTGAGGAGCCACCTTGTCAGGGCACACCCACCAAATCAAGCCACTCTCGAGTGAGCAACATTCCTGTTGAATTCGCGACCAAGCTGTGATCTAGAGAGTGGCCACTTCAGGAACTGTTTGGCCATTGCCGCTCTCTAGGATACTGTTTCCAAACGCAACCTGGAATTCCCCCGCGGCCTCCCCTTCAAGTACCAACCAGGCCCAACTTTGCTTGTTTTCAGAGCCCAGACGTAGGAAAGGCAGCCGAGTTCACGATAGGGATACTTCACTTCGCTCATTCTAGCTCATCCACAAGCAGTTTTCAAACGGAGACTTGGGTGCGAACAGCGCCAGGCAATAGGGGAGGGGGGGGGAGTTGCGGTTCCTTTTGCTTCCTCTGCACTTGCAAGTAAACGTAAGTTAATTTCCCTCTTACTTAGGACTAAGTCTCGCTGACCCGTGGATCTTATTTCTGAATAGACTTCTATGAAGCCGCTTTGTTAAGTCCCGGCGTCATTAGAACGGAGCACGAAGTGCGCGGAGAACTCGCTGCCTTAATTACAGCCCACTTTTTTTGCTTCATCAATCTCTCGGGCAATCATTTGTTCTCCCACCCTCGCTATAATAACTCAGCTGACCTAACATGCCCAGCCTATGTAAGAGTCGAGGGGAATTAAAATGTAGACGTTAAACTAAACTAAAGAAGTATTGGCGAACAATAGCAAAGCTCCTTCCCTTGCCCTGAGAAAGCCGAGTCAACTGCAAACATTTAGCCCATTTATTCCCTTTCTTTTCTTTAGGACGTACAAATCAAATTACGGGGGAGGGGGGAAGCTCACAAAGAAGCACCAGCCTCGTGTCCTAATAGCAAGCGGCGCATCCAAAGCCTTTTTTTGGTGGGGGGGGGAGCGTCGGGGATTGCGGGCGAATATATAATGAAGCGGTCTAAGTTCATTAGTGTTTGCAATCAGCGGCACGCAGACACCCTCATCAGGGCAGAAAGCTGCGAAGAGCCATTCATCAGTGTGAAGTGTTGTTCATGGATGACCCCTAAATCATAGCACTAGTAGTAGATGCACTGATTGGACACAGCATGGGAGACTCAGCACTTTGTATTAACCAACAGAGGCGGCGGGGATGAGAATGGGGGGCGACGCGAAAGTGGTTCAGTCCAAATGACAGGAGGCGGCAGCAAAAGAGGCGACGCGTTGCACAAAACTTAGGCGGGGAGAGCAGTTGCGAGCTTGCCAAATGCCGAAGCAGAGGAGCCGAGAATTATAAATGGTCAACTGCATTCTTCGCTGCCCGCGCTGGGGAGATGGATCTCCCCGCGCGTTATGGTAGGCGCCTCTTTCTTGCGTGTGCATCCCTCTCGCTCCCTAATAAGGGAGGCAGGGGCTGAAGCGACCGCCGCCGAGCCTATTCTCCCTTCGGGGTAGCCCCCCCGCTCAGCTTAGATTCGCCTGGCTGCCGCTGCCGTTGCTCCTCCCCCTCCCCCCCCCCGGCTTCTGTGGCACTTTATTGGGGGAGCGTACTCTTCCTTTCCACCTCCCTTCTTTCGAGGACGGGCGAAAATAATAACAGTGACAACAACACTAAACTCTCGTGTCGGTGGAAGGGACGCAGCTCTGGAAGCTGCGGAGTGTGAATTCCCGAGGAGGCTCCTCTCTTTCCTTTCCCCCCCCCCGCTGCCCCCTCGCCCGGCAGGACCGGGCACGGAACTTGCACCACTTCTCTCTTTTTTCCTCCCACCCCTCCTGCCCTTCCCGTACGACGTCCCCAGTTCGGTTGGCCAAGCGGGCAGTGCTGCCGTTCGCCTGGGCGCTCTCGGGCTGACTGAGGAGAGAGAGGAGGAGGGAAAGTCCGAGTTGAGGCGCCTCGGTAAGTGGCTCCGTCTTTGTCGGTCCTAGTGCCCGCGGGCCCCTCTGAGAACCGGAGGAGTTGCGGCGAATAGCCGGGGAGGGTTCGAGGGACTCCCGGGCGGCTCTTTCTAACCTTTCCCAGTTCTCTGACCTAAAATCCTGCCTGCTTGGTGGAGCTTTACCCGCGACCTGCCTCAGGTGGGGCTTCCGTCGCTCTGGAGTTGCCCGGAAACTTTTTTTTCCCCCTCCCTCCCTCTCCTGCTTATCTTTGGGCTTTTATACCGAGGCTCTTTGCCGGCGGCAGGGCTGCCGAGAGCATTCAGTTCTTGTCCCAGAGAAAAAGGGGAGAAATGAGGGTGCAGTTGGGGGATTGGCTGGGGTGGGTGGGTAGGAAGGAAGGAGCTTCCCCGGCTCGTCCTCTTGGTGTCAGATCTGCTCGGCGAAAGAGATTGCCAGGACCTGTAGAAAGTATAGATCTGGTCTGGAATGGAAAAGGGAAACTCCCAAAAAACAAAAAACCCAACAACGGAAAGTGTTGGAGAGGTCGCTAATTCAACTTGATCTCCTCAACTCCTAGAGTGATGAGAGAGCAGCACTGACGTGACCGGACGGACCCATCTGTTGAAATCCGCGTTGCTTTTGTTATTCCATCGGTGTTCCAGGTCTCAGTCGGAGGATTTGGCACTTTAAAATTCAGCAGGTTGCCCTTTGGTGGCGAACTGCTCCAAACGCCACACGCGTTACTTAACCGAAGCATTTCCTTCTAAGCCAGTTATAGTCTAGCTTCCAGAGCTGTTGGACTGGGGTGTTCCACATAATGACAGTACGAATATGACTGCTATAGAATTTTTATCACGTTTGCCTTCGCCCCCAGTTTATTAGTTCAGGTATGAAGAAGGCAGAAGGTTTGTAAAAGCCTGTTTTGCTTTAACTTCTGTAGTTGTGTGTGTGTGTATTTTATGGTGAGGTTTGATTTTGTTCTTACCTTAAGAAAATGTGTCAAATCTTTTATAGGCAGTACTGAATCCCTGGATAGGTTATCTATTTTCCAAATTAAACATTTATTGTTTTTGCCTAGTTTTTTTATACTTCCCGGGTCAAACACACAAGTGTATTTATCTATTGAATATATAGATTATTTCTGTAGTATTTATTTGCATCAAACTTAATAAATTGGCTATAATTAACAGATTGTTAACTTTCAATTATGCAGCATAAGAAACTAAAATTTTGTAATAAAATCATAAAAAGATATCTAGATATAAATATGGATATTTAATACATGACTGTTGTTGCTGTTTACAGAATTCCAGTGACCCAATCTTACTGTCCTTTGCTATATATTCAGTTAATTTACACACACACACACACACACACACACACGTGTGTTTGTGTATGTGTGTATGTATGTATGTATGTATGTATGTATGTATATGTATATGTAAACCTTAATAAGTTAGGCTAACTTCGGTGACTTAGTGTCAGAATGTTTGCTTTCCTAGCCAAACATCTGCTATTCTAATATGAACTTGAATGTTCTGTTGACTGAAGAAACACATTTAGTTAAAGCTGTTTCTGTAAACTTTGAACAGTAGTTTAAAATCTAATGTCAGAATATATATTTAGCTAGATTTATTGTTAAAGCCATTAGGCCATAGTAGGAATTCTTAAAAGATGAATACACAACCTACCTCATTACCTAGATAACCTTACCAGTTACTTTTTTTCATGTGTAAAAGAAGAGTGATTACTCTATTCAGCTTGTGTCCATGTGCAAGAAACTGAATTGATTAGCTTGAACTCTGTAGTGTCCATTGGAAGGGTGTATGATACTTGGCTTAAATGTATAAGTATAAACAAAGACTGACTGTAACTTTTGTATATTTAAAAAAAGGAAAAATTCTTAAATGTGTTGTATATAAAGCATAGGGAACATTATAGTAGGGTTATATGTAAGGAAATATTGAAAAAAATACCAATTCTGAACCTTCAGTTGTTTATTTTGGCAGAATTTTCCTTCAGGTGTGTTTGTATTTGAAAATAATAGGTTGAATAAGGAAATGATGTATATATCTAGCAAAGGACTAATCTTGCAGGAGTACTCATAATCCAGTTAGTAAGGTATTAATATTTCATTTATTTTTTTAATCAAAATAGAGTTATTGTGGCTTAAAGATTGAAAAAAGATATTTGGAACTAATATACCCAGACATTCTGATTTTTTTTTTAAAAAATGTCAGGTCAAAAATGTCAGAAGAATACTGAGATTTTTAAAAGCTTATTGGCTGCCATATTTAGCACCACCCTAAACGAGTAAACATGGAGTTAAATGTTGTTATAATGCAAGGATATAAGGGGGGGGGAGGTAACCAGTGTATTTTATCCTAAGCATAAACCAAGATTCCTGTTTTGCCAGTGTGTAAGTCAAGTCTGATACATGATTTGGAAAAGAAAGGCCTTGCATATGATGCTACTTTGAAATGTATAGATGACAAACCAAACAAATATTTAACTTAGCTTTAGGGAAAACTATTTAACTATGATTCTTTGGGAAAAATGCTTAACGTATTGTTACTACAGTTACTTTCCTGGTGTTTTAAATAGAATTAGACAAAAACATGGTAGAAAAATGCTGAGATCTCTGCAAACTCCCATGTAATTGACTATTGAGAATTTTTATGAGATACATTATAGCTTTTCATCACTAATATATTACAAAAAACAATATTTGCACAAAAAATAAATTTCAGAAATCTTGATGTTTTTTTCTTCCCTCATCTGTTTCTATAAAGTTTATTTTAATAGATATAGCTATAAAAAGGTTCTTAACAGAAGATTGAGAAAAGTAGCCTCTTTAATTGTTAAATTACACTATCTTTCATAAAAGATATGTTTATCATATCTTTAAAATAATGCTAAATTTTGAATTCAAAACATTGAATTATCTTAGTTGTATGTGATATTTAAAGAGGTAACTTAATATTCAACCTAATACAAATTTTTAGTGTTTTATATATAAATCAGTGCTATTTAGTGAAATATTTTGTTTTTGACAATTTTTCAGAAATTGTTGAAAGTCATATTTGGATTGTCAAATACGTTTTTAAGAAGTTGATTTTGAAAGTTGCTAAATATGGACAGCGAAGATGCATAGAAAGATCCTGGAATTTTTTTTCTAGTTGAAAAACTGTATGTTTTAAAATATGATTTACTTTTAACATTTCTGGGTTTTTTAATAATAAAGATGGAAACTTCTGAATAATAGTATAATGGAAACATTTCAAATGTATTGTTTTATATCATAAAAGTATGCATAAATACCTGCTTTTATGCTGAATTAACTTGTATAATAGCAAAATGGTTACATTTTGAAGTCACTTGTTTGAAAATAAGTGTTAAAGATTTTAGGATTTTTTTCAGACTGCTGTGTCATGCAACTCTCATCTTCCTGGAATCTTAACTGTCATAGAAAAACTGAGAAAATATTTTTTTTAAGAAAGAACAGTTTGTTTAATATTTAAGTTGATCTTTAATTCACAATTAAGCTGATTTATTAAGCCAAACATGATCAATTTAAGAAACTGATAATCTTATTATGCACTTACACTTATCACAAAATAAACATTTCCAAGAATAATATAAAAACAGTAGCAATTGAAATCACCTGTTATTCATAAATTAACTGTTAACACTACTTTGCAGTGTTGGTAGTCTGTGTAGCAATGAAAAGGTACAGTTTTTAATTCTTTCCTAGAAACAGTAAGGATAGTTGGTGTTCTCATTCCTGCTGTGAAATTTGCATATTTCTTCTTTCTCTCTGTTCTTGTCTCAGCTCTGGCAGTACTTGGTTACAAATAATATTTTTTAATGATATTGGTAACTATATACAATTCATTTAAAATATCCTTTTCCGGGAAAAATTAAAATCTATATTTTTTTAAAAAAAATCAGAGGGTACAATACTATAGTTCTAACAAAGTAGGTATTTAAATGTTTCTAAATGTGAGTCTTTTCAGTCACGTGGTATAGGATAATATTTTGTATTATATATGTTGAGGTATAATTTTTAGATATGAGTCTCAGAATATTTTATTTTGAAAAAATAACAGATATTTTGAAAACTGCTGTTTATTTATATAGACCATATAAATATTAAAACAGTAAAATGGATCCTGACTGACTTCTTTTAGAACCCAGTATTTCAATAGAAAATATATATATAATAAACATGTAGCATTGCTTTGCGTTTTCATACTGAATATGTATGTATGCATGCATGCATGTATGTATGTATGTATGTATGTATAATGTATAGCATCCTGCCCCCCAAACTAAATAAACTGGGTATAAAACTGTTTAGAGTATCTCTATTAGATAAATGTTTTGTTCATTCTATAGTTGGTACTTGTATATTGAGGGTATTGAAATATCTTAAAAAAGGTATAAATGGTATAAAAGTATACAGTTAACTTAAATTGATTTTTATACTGAAACAGTTAAGTTGATCACAGAAATCTAACTTCTTATTTATTCTGTGTGAATATCAAGATATGGGCAGGGTAAAGAAATCTTTATACTTACGCATTTATTATGACACAAACTCAGAAGACAAGTTTATTTATTTGATCATATAAGTTGATAATTTCTCCAAATGTTATTTCTTTCATTACTTCAGAATGCTAAGTTATTCTATTAATTAGCGGTGATATACTATTGGATCGTAAAGCTGAAAAAAGTGATTAAATTCAGACTTGATAAATAAAAACAACCACTTACATTGATATTCATGAAAGAACTTAAAACTAAGTATAATGTTTGCATTACCTGAATTAATTGTAAAGGCACATACTTTTGTTCATTTTTGTATTTTATGTTACAAGGAAATACAAAGGATAAAAATACGGCAAAATGTCCATATGAACAAAGGTTCTTTTAAAATTAAAATTTGTGACTGAATAACCCTGAATTTGTGCAATAAATTGTGTGTTTTTGGTTTTATCTTACTGAATTTCTACTTTGAAGATATGTTATTATTTGGAAGACTGTTTTAACACATATTGATATAAATTGAGAATACATATAAATAGGTAACTGGGGTGTAATCTTCATTTGAAGAAATGAAATCTCTTGTACTGTTGTGTTTGGAAGATCATAGTTTGTGTCATAAATATTATTTAAAATGCCCACAGTGCTATAACATTTCTGGTTTGTTCGTAAGTCTCTTTCAAAATATTAATAAGGTGCACACTAAGCTATCACATAAACTAGAGGCTACTTTTCTCAGAACCTTACTTAAACCTGAAAACTCAGTTTTGTTGATTTTTCAAAAAAACCCACCACAGCCCTATAATGTACTTAATATAGCATTAAGGTTGTAAACTGGTACATACCTTTCTGGCAGTAAGTATCTTTCAATTAAACTGATATTACCTTTGAGAAGACATACACAGGAATGCTTTATTAAATGATGAAACAACCCTAATGTGTGCCTATCTCCCTCTTTACTCCCACTTTGCCAAGCTGTATAAATACTTTTATTCAGCTTTTGACATTTAATGATGGTGGCCTATTAGTATTTTATTTTTTAGGTTTTTATCATTTGGGAGGAAAATTGTACTTTCACTGGTGTGGTTTATTGTATAAGTTATTTTATGTTTTTATACATTTGGAATATGTTATATTGGCAATGCAAAAATACTGTACATAAACATATCCTATGTAAAGTGATGAAAAGTTCTGTGAATCAAGCACAATGAAGAATGGCTATATAAAAATATTTAATAATTAAACAATATAATGGATTTAAAGGTGAAGAATGTATTCCAAGGCCAAATAATTTAAGCAGACTTTGTTTACTGTGTCATATTGAATTTAATAGGTCTTCATTCTGAAAAAAATGTTTGGATTCTTGCAGGATATTCTTTCAGCATTGTTTGTTTGCCATATAATGGCTGCAATAAAATTTAGGATCCATTGGTTGTAACAGGATATAGTGGAACTCTTTGTCAGTTGAGGGTCAGCGTTCCTCAGGATAGATGTTAGATGTGTCATCAATTGCCATCCAGCATCAAGACTGAGAAGTTAAACTGAGGGTCATCAACTGTTTTAATAAGTTTTGCCTAATTCTTATCTAACCATATTGTGTTGTATGCTAAACAGTCTTATACTGAGTGCAAGCTGGACTTCTAATCAGACAATATCAGTAAGCGATGAACTGAAGAACAACCATACATGCCAGTGATACTGAACACAGCCATATATCTATTTAATAGGGATGTAAGTTACAGTTGGGTCCTAACATGTTGCTACTATTGCATTATGCATTATAAGTTTTAAAATTAGAGTTACTATATAAATAAAAAGACCCCTGTTTTATTTACAATTTGTTCTGTGCAGTGATGTAAAGAAACAAAGATTTCAAATCAAGTTATATATATATATATATATATATATATATTGTATTAAAAAATCATTTTTGTGAGAGGAATTTTTTGTTCCTTAGATGTTAAAATTGATATTTATGTATATAGTGGTTTATTAGAATGAACAATGAACCAAAAAGAGTTTGGTTCAGTTTATATGTAGAGTTATTGGTGGCCTTCGCCACTAAATCACATCTTCCATATCATGTTTATAATGTTAATAATAACCCTGGCTTTTAAAGTAAGACTTTAAAGACTTTCAAAGAATTGCTAGTGGGAATCACCCTACCGTCACTAGTAGGACATCAAATTATAGATAGTCATAATGTATAGCAGATGCATAATATAGGTTTTGACATTATGGGATAACATTTTTTTCATTTCCAAGTTGACTTTGTGGAGTGTTGTATTGCTTTTTCATTTCTAAGTATCTAATATGAATCATTAGTGCAATTTTATATAACACTGTAGATTTTAAAGTAAAGATTGTGAATTTTAAAGTTTAAATGATATAAGGAATTGCTTTTACACAAATTATTCAACAAAATAAGTTTAAGGTATTCTTTCTGTGTATTTTAAAACTATTGTCTTAATTCATTTTGAAAGTAGAAGAAATATATGGTGCTTTATTAATCACTAAAATTGGTTGAATTTTATTGTTAGAAAACTAACAACAAACTTTATTGCTTTGGTAACTGTTCCTAATTATAATGGTATGTGTTTCAAGACAGTCAGAATATTTTCCTAAATTTATAATCTGGTAATGGTGAATTTTAAACGCTTAAAACAATATGCCACTAATTCCTCAAAAGTGAACAATATTTTAATTGCTTATATGACCAAATATATTGACATTTATATTAAATTGCAATTTACTGAACAGTTAATTTAAGAGGTTAGACATATTTATTCAGCAAAGCATTCTTGCACTTTACAGTTATTAAAATACAGATTCAGTTACCAGTGGTCTTTCCTTGTCTATGATTTGTATGTTGACTAAAACATCCACTATGAAAATAAAATCTAGTAGAGGAGTTCTAATTTTCCTAAATAGCTTTAAATAGATATCAATAATATAATTTAAGACATAATTGAATATAGACATGAAATTACTGCATTGTAGTTATTTTGCTAGTCAGTTCTGTTATAATCTATACTATGTTTTGTTTTACAAAGCATTAATAGTTCATAATACAAGCTTCCTTTATTCCTGCAATGAATTCAGAAATCAAATATTTTATCAAAACTGAAATTGAAAGCCAGTTGCTTCTCTTTAAAATAACATTTTTAATGATTTGTTAGTATTATTAAAATTTAATTGAGGTAAGGATTATCATTTTATACAATGATCTATGACATACTGCAGCAGAAATTCCATATAGTCAGAGGAATCTTATATTCTAATTTTGGGTGGAGTAATGGAGGAGGAGTAGAATCTATTGGAAGTTTTTTTTATTTAACAGACATCCTATCACACTCTGTATAACATGCAGTTACTCTTGGTTGGTTCATATGGCAAGTAACACTAAAAATTTAGAGTGGAACCATCATAAACTGCTGATTCTCCATTCATGTTACATTCTCCATGTTTTCATGTTACATTCTCCAATGTAACATGAAATGCTGAAAAACAAGGCTAAAATTTTACAGAACAAAATACAGTATTAGGACTTCAGGTGAGATCTTGGTTTTAGTTTTCTTTTATTTATGGTAGTTTAATAAAAAGTTGTTAACTTATCAGAATAAATTGTGTAAATTTTATGTTTAGTGTGACTTAATACATATTAATTTGATAGTGGGAAACAGTTCACAGGAATCTAGTCTTTATACAGTATTTTATAATTTTGAATTCTTTTGAAGTAGCTATATAGATTCATAAGCTAAATGACAAAATGGGATTTTCTGATCGATGTACAGTTAATATATGAAGACATAACCGTACTATATTTTAGTTAATGATATATTTCTTTTTTTCCCTGTTTTTATGAAGCTTTGGGTTCAGGAAAATTGTGTTGATTTTGATAGGTAATGGAAGCTAAAAACATCATATAATTCACCCTTTGAGGAGGCATTATTTTTCATTTTAAATTAAATGAATTAAAATACATATATATCAGTATTCTGTTGATATTTATTTAGAATTAAGACTCTATGCTCAGTAATAACTAAGTAACTCAGTAACCTTATGGAATTAAATCCATTTGAACTTGCTGCCATTGCCGCTGAATACTTTTTTCAAGTGTAGATAATAAATTCTAACACTTCTATGATTTCCAAATTTTATTATAGTCTAATAAGTAATGATGTAAATAATTTCAAAATATTTAGCATTTTAATGAATTTTTGATGTATTAAAATGGAAAAGTGAAATTTTTGTGATAAGCTAAATAAGAGTTGCAAGATCTTCTTGAAAATGTTAGTTCATAGAATTGTATAAGAGGATAAAGTATTTTATCCATTTGTAATGTCTGAAGTGGAAAACCTTTAAATAATGGAATCATTGAATCTAGTATAAGATGGATAATTTTTGTTATATTTCGTAATATCAAAAAACTTGCAAAAATATTATAATTATATATAATTATATTATAATTAAATGTGGCAGCATAAATGTTCTTAGCTTGTGAATGAAAAATTGTCTTAATATATTTATACAGAGAGAAAGAAATGTACACATATCCTTGAACTATAATAACTTATAACTATACTTCTAAAGCTTTGTTGTGGCTGAAAATATTTTAAAAGTGACCTTCATAATGGCTTACAATATTTTATAGAATAAATGTTCTGCAGGAAGTCATATCCATGATGCATTATTTTAATTAGAGAAAAATTGAGTAGAGAACATAGGAGTTTTTAGATGTATTTTTGTTGTATCCTTTTACTTTAATCTTTTGCAGCAGGTAAAAGCAGGTAGCAACCAAACAGTTAAATGTCTTTAGTCTATCACTGTACTGTAAAAAATAATCTATCACAGTTTGGTAACAATTATGGCAGGATAAATCTACAATTATTTCTTAAGAATAAATATTATTTTGGTGATTTTTTTTGTCTTTAGGATTGGAATGATTTAGCTCAGATTTTTATGCCTTAATTATTACTTGTGCTTAACTGAGATGCAATTAAACTATATTTATGCTACTTGTTTTAAATGTGAACTGAAATATCTTGATGTAAAATAACTTTCTGTGGAATTATACATTGTTTCTTATGTTCTGATATAATATAATATAATGATAGAATGCAGTCTTATGCAGGTTTAATAAATTTGTTTCCCAATAAGAATTCTTTTTTAAAAAAGTATTTTTTGTAGCACATATATGAGTAATGTGATTAAGCCATTTAGTTTTCTACTTGAAGTATAAAGAAAAGAATACTCTGTACTTGTGGTACAGAGTTGTTTCCATTCTTTATCTTGATTAAGTTGATCTTACATGTATGCCGCAAAAGGCTTTGTTTTGGTGAGTAGGCATAAGTCAACTTCTAACCAATAGGGATTGCAATATTTATGATATTAATGCATGTTGCTATAGTTCCATGAGAATAATGTACTAGAAAATATATTACTGAATAGTAACTTCGTAAATGGAATGATGTGAAGGACTAAAGGGAAATTTCTGGGATTAAGACTTTGAGTCACAGGAATATAGGCCTCCCCCCACCCCATGCACTCATTTTATTGAATTTTTAAAATACATGTGATTTGTAGAAACATTTCTGATCCTTAGAGTAATGATATGGGAAAAATAATATGCAATTCCTTTAAAGCTAATGATATGAAAGTGATATATATTCAAGGAGATTTCAAAAAAGGAAATGGGGATACTGAGTAGCTAAAATGTATTGAATATTGTAACTCTGTTGTAATATCTTGGTAGAATACTTGGTAGAGTGCCAGTACATTTTTGTGTATAGCTATGCTGAAAATATTTTGAAGAGATTTAGCAAAGTATCTGTACTGAAGAAATACCTCAGTTTAGTTATCAAGTCACAAGGCCTCTCCTGCTATTATACAGAAAGAAGAAATTGTGTCAGGTAACTGATTTAAGCAAATGTCTTTCTCTGCCTGAGTATTGATTTGCTCAATATTATGGAAGATGAAGTCTCCAGAAACCAACTTATGGTAACATTGGTTTCATTTTAGAAATATGTAGATAGCTTATTGATTGATTAGTTTTATAACCATATTAAAAAATAATGGTAAAATACAAGGTCTATTTCCAAAATGAAATAGATAAGAGAGAATATGATAAAATATATGTGTGTTAAATGCAAACAGTCACTGTTCAGATAGTTGAATACATTGCCTTTACACAATACCCCAATCTGTTTAATGTAACAGATTTTTAGCTGAACTGCCTTCTGCCTAAACTTAGCTCTCCTGATAACAATGTATATGTTAGAGGTCAGGAGGAAATAGGACAATATGTGACTCAGATGTTTTTTGTTTTTTAGTCATCCAGTTTAAATTAATTTTTATTGGACCAATAATTCCATGTCTAGAATTTGACTGATTTTTTAACTGAGTGTCCAAACTTCAGATTCAGCTTTATATATATTTCCCAGACATGTCCAGGCTGTGATTCAGTAAGCTGGTAGAGCCTCATATTATGGAAGACATTTCAGCTTTTAAAGGCTTTTTAGGAATGGAATATGCCATTTCCTCTAGGTAGTATTCTCTGAGCTAAAATGATGCACTGGCCCAGGTCTCAGATTTTGTTTTATTTTGATTTTTTTTAAATTCATGAGGAATAAGCTGGTATATTCAGCTTTCCAAGATAAGTCTTAACCTCCACGCAACAGGAAAAATAAAACAGGTTATTTTTTTATTTAAACTCCAGGCATTCAGAAGGGATTTTCTGGGAGCCACAGAAGTATTGACAGGATACTTAGTGCCTACTGGCCATTCATTTTGCAAATGTGCCGTAACAAGCTGGATACTATTTTTATTGTCTATGAAACATTCTAGATATATCAGTCAAAATATAATTCAGAAATAATTGTTTACATGAAAATATTTAAATTCATACATTTTTCAGTTCAGTCTAGCAGATTGGTCATGCTGCTGATCCTGTCAGGTAAAGAATGTCAGCTGGCAGGTATAGAAGAGGGGCCATTTGTGCCGTAGCCTCTGCCTTGTGGGATATCTTCCCCTCAGAGATTAGAATGGCCCCAAACTTGTTGCCCTTTTGTAAGGTTTTACAACTTATTGTATTCCTGAACTTAGGGTGCTCAGTGTGTTGAAGGGCTCATTTCTTGGCTTTACTATTAACTGGCCAAGTATCTTGGCCAAGTATATTTATTTTGATTATTGTTTATTGTTTTATTTGCTTCATAGTTTGGAATTGTACCAGGGTCATTGATTGAGATGGTGGCTGTAGAAATTGAATTAGTTAAATAATAAATAAGTGTTACTACTAAAACAAATCCTCTATCTTTTTTCATTAGTGTGCGAATACAGTGAGTTAGTTTGGATGACTTAAAATTTCTGGCAGGATTTTCAACTTTGGAAACTGAAAGCCCAATTCATTATTTTGGAAACTGAAAGTAACCCAATTTCAACAAGCTTCAAAAGAGATTGTCAAAATAGATGTGAAATGGGTCTGCTATCCAAGAAATACAAGGTTTTGGCCAAAGGTGTATGAAATTCATGTTTTGTCATGTGGCTATTTTATTTTAAAAAGTATTTAGAAATAAGCACTGTTTACTTTGTAAGCTTTATCCTTAAGGTAAGTGTCCGAAAATTAGGAGCTTGAAAAATTCTTACGTATATTTAAATTAGTATATAGAATATTACCTACTTAATATAAACAGAATTTTATTTCAAGGGCTCCTTTATGGAAGGGAATTTATATCGCTGTAATCAATATATGGATTATTTCTTATCTGCAGAAGATATCCACAGTAATTTATTAGATACAATCTTATACCAAGAGTCCACTTGTTTTCAAGTGCTGCATAATTGAATAAAAAAGTTCTACCTTTTTTATCTCTATTTCTCACAAAAAAAATATTACTATCTACATAAAGTTCTGAACAAATTTCAACTGAATTTTTAATATTTGTTTGATTTCAGTCACAATCTATCGTACATGTGAATCTTATACTATTGAATTATATGTATGCATTATAAACTTTTGAGTTCAAATTTGAGCTTCTTGATGAAACTTAGTTTAAAGGTTAGCTTAAATTGTATTAAGTTATTCTTTTGTTTATATTTATCATCAGTATTGTTTTGTTTATAGTTTTATCAAATGTCTGGTCCAAGAATTGCTGTTAGAACAAATATATGATTTTAACCTGCCCTAATATTGTTACTGAATATTTTCAAGTGAAATAAATTACCTAATTATATGACATTAAGGTATTAAAGACTATAAAAGGTTCTTACACCAATATATAAAGCAAAAAAAAATCTGTTTTGAGCGACATCATTTTGGAATGCAAACAGATGCTATATTTTTCTATAAGCTATCAAAATAGTATATAGTTGGCTAGTAAGAGGGTTTTAAAACACACACATTTGCAAAGCTCACATCAGACTAACAAGCATATTTTAAGTACAATAATATTTAAAGTGGTTCAAAGTGACCTGAGCCAAGTAGCATGGTTGGTATGAGAGTTGGTAGTGCCTTCTTTCCTATTGTTATGAAGTTAGAGCAGTGATGGCCAACCTTTTAGGGACTGAGTGCCCAAACTGCAACACAAAACCCACTTATTTATTGCAAAGTGCCAACACGACAATTTAACCTGATCTCTACCTAATTTAATCTGATTACTACCTAAAATGATAAACAATGCAGAGTTCAGCTAATTGTTCTAAGAAAAACGTGATAAATGCATTTTTATGCCCCTTCATTTTTTTTCTGCTTTTGAAATATTACGTTTAGCAACAATAAAGAAGAAAAAAAATTGTAATATAATTTATCTTTCCCTCCTTCTCTTTCTTTCCCTCCCTCCTTCCCTTTCTCTCTCTATCTCTCCCCCCTCTCTCTTTCCCTCTCTGTTTTTCTCTTTCTCTCTCTTCCTCCCTCCCGCCCTCTCTCTCTCTGCCTCCCACTGTTTCTCTCTCTACCCCCCCTTGTGTGGCGGGAAGGAATTCCTGAACTGGTGCTGGGTGGTGGGAATGACATCCAAAGGCTGACAAACCCAGGAGCAGCGCGCCCACGCTCAGCTGGCTGGTGGGGAGGCAGGGCATCCCAACACAGGCAGCTCTGCAGGAAAAGAAACTGCTTTTTTTGCCGAGCCAAGCCAAGTCAGGGTCTCATTGTGGCTCCGCATCATAATGGGCTTCAGGAGGAGGACAAGACCCTGTCTCCCCCATTGTGAAGCGTGCTAGTGAAAAAGTTTCACTCAATCAATTCCAACTTCATGAGATCTTTTTCACGAGAAGTTGGAATTGATTGAAATGCGACAGAGAAATGCAATGGAGAAATGCTGGGGTGATGGCGCACATGCCCACAGAGAGGGCTCTGAATGCCATGTCTGGCATGCGTGCCATAGGTTCACCATCACAGGATTAGAGGTTATCTTATTGGCTGTTTTCTCTATAAATCAGGGTATAGCAAGAAGTCACTGGATGCAAAGTTTTAATTTCCATCGTCATTTTTCCATAATATTGTGTATATTTATTTCAAAATATTCACATATAAAAAGAGCTCTGATGGTACAGTGGTTAGAATGCAGTATTGCAGACAAACACTGTCCATAGACTGGAATTCAATCCTGAGGGACTGAAAGTTGTCTCAGAATTCCATCCTTCTGAGGTCAGTAAAATGAAGACCCAGATTCTTGGAGCAATATGCTGACATTGTAAACTGCTCAAAGAGTGCTGTAAAGCACTGGGGTGGGGAGGGGTTATATAAGTCTAAGTGCTATTGCTGTTGCTTTTAAAATAGGAATATAAATCTGTTCCTGAACAAAATCTAAACAATGGGCTGCGTAATCCATATTTATAAACAGTCAATGTCTTGGAATTTTAATTAAATTTTATTATTGTACAATATTCAGTCAATGCTTACTTTCAGGTCTTAAATTAGGCTCTAATAGTACTAGAGCAGGGGTAGTCAACCTTTTTATACCTATCGCCCACTTTTGTATCTCTGTTAGTACTAAAATTTTCTAACCGCCCTCGGGTTCCACAGTAATGCGTCATGTATCATCGTCTGCGCATGCCTCTCGCGCATCGTGGATTGGGTTGGGGGGGTGCCGGCTACCAGCTCTGCTTGTCTGTTACAACTGAGTGGTATGGAAGGAGATGTGCGAGCTATTCTGGAACGAGGCTCTTCTGTTTGCGGTCGCAGTATAGCGCCATTTAGTTTCACTTATGTAACATGAACTAAACTTATGCGCGGGCGATACAAATAGTATATTTTCAGAAATTTAAATTGTCATGGGGAATTTTATAAAAGCCTAATGAAAATGTTTTTAAATAATGCTCAGAATTTTTTTTAAAAGTCAATTAAATTAAAAAAAAGGAAAGTGCTTCAGTATTGAACAAAACCCCTACCACCCACCATGAAAGCTGGAATGCCCACTAGTGGGCGGTAGAGACCAGGTTGACTACCACTGTACTAGAGGTTTCATCTCTTCTAAATTCCTGACAATATTGCTTTTTTAAAAAATGAATATTAACATGCATGGCTTATCTGTAAATGATTAGGAATATAAAATTCAGCAGATTATTTTTTGCATGTTCAAAATGTAGTTCTAGAAGTTCTAGAAATGTAGCTCTAGAAGCTATGCAATAAACATGTCAGAAAATAATGTGTGAATATGTTAATATATTTAATATAACTTCTTCAAATCAAATTGAAAGTACACCATATGAAATGTGTTAACATAAATGGATTAATAATTTTTCCAGTTGTGTAAAAATATAATCAGTTACTTGGTAGCTAGTGAGATGCGTAATGTTCCCAAAAAGTACTTAGAAACATATCCTGCCTTTGATAATGAGATGGAGTTTTTATAATTACCAATAAATGCTTTTAACTAAACATATTTTTATTTAAATATTATTTTTAAAGTTAAAACTATTTTTAAATATTTCCATGAAAAGTTTTGTAAAAAAATTGAACATTCCCAAACCTAACTTCTGAATGTATTGTGTTTTGTCATATAGAACTGAAAACATATTTAACAAAACTGGTAAATGACTGTTTCTTAGAAGTGCAAAATAAAGATGAGTAAATACAGAATTTGATATGACAGAATAATATAATTTAAAAGCTAGTGATGGTGACCATTGTTCTTCTAGCCTGTCACTTCAGAAATATTCTGTTCAGAAAGATTTACAGCAATTCATTGAACTGTTTCATATTATAATTAGCTTGTGTGTATGTATACACTTGCTTGGTATTAAGTTAACGCCTGAAAATACATTTCAAACAATAAAAAAGTAATTGCTTTATATGTATCTCCTAAAAAATGAAATCTGTATCTCTCTATGTATTTACATAAACAGAAAGGCAGAGTGTAGAAAAAGTAAAAATGTAGAAAACGAGGGCCAAAAATGAATCAAAGCAACTGCATTCAAGTTTTATCTAATATCAAGATGGCACTTTAAAGCTTGCTGTGTAATAAATAGTGATTTTATCTATTAAATACCTTTGCAAGTTGATAATTTTCACAAATAAATCTGATTTAAATTGCATTTGCACTAATAAAACATCTGAAATAACAAACCTTAACAATCCTGTCTCTCGGCAGTTTGTCTAATTTCCTTTCAAAGATATCCAAGTTGAGCATTTACGCTTTTTCATAGTGCTTTGTGCTAATTATTTTGATTACCCTTTTCAAAATTTGCCATGTTTGTTTATATATCCATTATACTTCTATCATTTCTAAGGCAACAAAGAACAAATATAGAAGTAAAAAATGTTATAAACAAAAACGCAAAGCAAAGCACTTTATAATACACAAAACTAAAGTCATTCAGTTCATTCTTGCAGAAGATATGTGTTTTAACTTCCCTTCAAAAAATGTAGAAAATGAGGGCCAAATATTCTTTTTGAAAGGGTGAAGTTTATAGCTTGGTTAGAACACTTATTCAGAATGAGATATTGTTAACTGAATATACACTATGTCAGATCTTTGAAACCTGGAAGCATACAGTAATCTAAAATAATAGAACAAGTTATGATGTCCAGAGAAGAATAAATTATTACAAGTACAATTACATCACAGTTCCTTGCTGAAATAATACATGATCTAAAATTGAGTAAATAGATTGTATCAGACATTTTTTGGGAGTCAACTTTCTTGCAAAAGACACCATGTAAAATAATTTTAGCAACTTTAGGAAAACCTTAGTAGTAGTTTAAATATTCCATTCTGGTTCAATCCACATTAGAATGGATGATGTACCTACAGATTTGTGACTGAATTGCCATTTATTATGTTCAGTCCCCTTTCTGTTTACAAAACCTGAAGGACATGTCTCATTTATAACTTGGGCATTTTTAGTATCAGTTTGATTTAGCACATGGGCAGTTCTGTGTTTATTCTTTAATACCAATAATTTTGTGTCTTAGGGTAATATTAATGATTAGATCAGGGCATAGTGTTATTTCATTTAAAATATATTTCATTTAATCACATTGGTTACTTATTAAATTCAAAGGGATTAGATTCAGGGCAAGTTTAGATTTTTATAAAGATTGTATGATGTTTACAGGATTTTTTAAAAAATAATTTCCTAATAATCTCCAGACTGGAACACTTACTGTTATATGTGAACCCAGTTGTTGGTGAAATGAGTTATGGCTAATGTCAAAGTAATTTATCATTACATTGCTATTAAAACTACTCTATAACTAACTCAGCCTCTTTAAAACCAGAGCTAAATAATTCTTTAAAAATTTATTGCTTGAAATGTTTCAAAGAGGAAAGGATCTTGGGGAACTTATTCTGTGCCTCAAGATCCCTCCCTGATCAGTCACTATTAGTTTATACAGTAGTAATCTAAGGTATTCTTTTTTCAATGCATCAACATGGATTTTCAGTGCTTATCTAAAAGCATTTATAAACAGGAGTTTACTGAGAAAAGGTAGTAGCATACTTTTTAATTGTAACGTAAGAATCCTGTTCTTTAGTTTGTCTTTATATATTATAATATTACTCAGGAGCCTTTGGAGAAGAATCAAAAGGTTTTATGTAATATACATTGCTTCATGTTTATTCTCTCAAAGAAAGTTATTAGGTTAGGGAAATAAAGTGTTATTTTGCAAAAAGCATGTAATTTTCAAAAGTACTTCAGACATAAAAGCATTTTTAATGTTACTGTAGCCAAACTCTAAACTAACATTGCTATAGGATACATATAATCCTGGTCCAAAAACCCAGGAATTAATCATGGGGATTGGTGGTTGTTTCAGGTGATTAAATATCAAATTAACTGTTGAGACGAGAACCATGAAAGTGAACTGGTCTGCCAGTTTATTCTTGGCATCTTTCTTATACTAAATTCCAGTTAATCGTTACCCGATACTGGTCATCTTAAGTTCATTTTATAATTAGGCATTTAAGAACTGTGTCATTCTTCTCGTTTAGAAGCTGGCTGCTTCTGTTGTTTTACATAAATTTCAATTATCAATATATAGGTTTTAGGAAGGTTAACAAAAATTTCAAATGTTTTGCTGAATCTCACTATATCGTGTTCTCTGAGGTCAAATATAACTATAACTTTTTATGGCCACCCATCTCATATGAAGTGATTCTGGGCAACTTGCAACATTTACATTTTTTAAAAAAGTAAGTTTGTTAAATTTCTATGGCCATCCATCTCAGTCAATGAGGCAGGGCAGCTTACAATTCAAATATATAAAAATAATTAAAATAGTCATTATTAAAAGTACAACCATCAATACAGGATTGAGTAAACAATACCTAACAATAAGACCATCTTAGAATATAGAACCCCAAGATCTGATGACAAAAACAGGTCTTGAGGGACTTACAGAATATTAACAGGGATATTAAGCAGATATTGGTGCTGCATTTGTTGTATGCTGCTCTTAGGTATTAACTGATATTTGTGTTGAATTTAGGGAGGATAGTGTTATATCTTTGTTTTTTTCTGGTGTTATAAACTGGGTCCTGGTGTTTCCCCAGGAATATACGAAATTTATTATACAGATAGAAAGCCACTAGGGGGAGACTCCTCTCAACTGAAGGTTGAAGGTGAAGGTGATTGGGGAACACCAGTATTGGCAACAAATGCAAATTGTTCACTGTAGATGCCAACCAACTGAAACTCATTACCACTATATTACATATAAAATTATGAAAGAGTATCCCATCAAACTGTTCACCAATAAATTTGCTAAGCATTTTAAGTAAGCAGTATGCATACCACCTTTTTGAAAAATCAATGGATTGGATGTTGCAAGATAGTATTTTGGCAGTGATGCAAACTGATTTCAGGGAAGAATGAACAACTTTCAATCAATGCCCAGTCCTTCCTTATTTAGCTGACAGATACATCTCCTGAACTCTGGACAATTTTTATATTGCTTGCATTGATAACAAAATAGCCTTTGATTCAAAACCCAGAATAGGCTTTGGGAGAAGTTGCTGCTTTCTCCGCTGAATGGTCCTAATTTTGAATATAAAATTGTGGGAAAGTAGGTTTGTTGGCATCTTTCTAGGGCATTCTTTTTTTTCATCTTTAATTACTATTAAAAATACTGCATCCAGTTTGGGTCACCACATTACAAAAAAGATATTGAGACTTTGGAAAAAGTGCAAATAAGAGCAATTAAGATGAATAAAAACATGGAGACTAAAACATATGAAGAATGGCTGCAGGATTTGGGTTTGATTAGTCTAAAGAAAAGAAGAATTAGGGGTGTCATGATAGCAGTATTCCAGTATTTGAGGGACTGCCACAAAGAAGAGTGGGTCAAACTATTCTACAAAGCACCAGAGGGCAGTATGGTTGTTAACTAATCAAGGAGAGAAGCAACTTAGAATTAAAGAGAAACTTCCTAATAGTGAGGACAAATAACCAGTGGAACGGCTTGCCTTCAGATGTTGTGGTGCTTCATCACTGGAAGTTTTTAAGAAGAGATTGGACAGTCACTTGTCTGAAATGGTATAGGATCTCCTGCTTGAGCAGGGGGCTAGACTAAAAGAACTCCAAGGTCCGTTCCAGATTCTATTCCTATTCCTGTTCCTATTCCTATTCCTATTCCTATTCTAAGTCATAGGAGGGCCCTTGTTTTAAACAGATTTGATGGTTGTTTCTCATCATTGATTAAACATTTAAAAACAATAGTTTTCAACAGCATCTCTGCCCTTGCTGCACCCAGTAAGTTAAACCGATCAATTGTAGTTCCTTAAAGGTGGCATTTTGTTCAAAATTTTGTTCAGTTGCTATTGCCAACTGCCATGCTTAATGTTTCTATTCAATTTGTAATACTATTTGTGTATGATTTGCATGTGTATGGGCCTTCAAGTAAGTATTCCTAATGACTGACTGGATTAGCCCTTGCAGTTTTGGCAAAATTTTAGAAGTGGTTTTCCATTCTCTTCTTCCTAGAACTGAGAGAGACAGTACTGGTTCATACTGACCCAGCTGGCTTTTACACTACTCAGTTGTCTATAATACTATTTACTTAGTCTAGCTTTTAATAGATAAAACTTTTCATAAAGTACATTTTCAGTTATTTGTTATGTATTTCTTTATACAAATTGTCAGATTTTATTTTACTTTATAAAAGAATATTTAAGAAGACTAAATAATAATGTAAGGACAGTTAGATGCAGCATTGTTGTCCTTTCTGGTTTTTGGTAATATAAAGATACATTTATGCTGTAATACAAACTTCCAGCATTTTTCCACTAGTTCTTGCTAACAGTCATCCCTTCCATTGGGGCCAAGAATATTTAATCCTGCAATGCTGACATATATAGCGCAGAGCCATGTCAGCTACAGCTGTTTCCAAACATCAGTAACAAAATTATAGATAGGTTTTGAAGCTTCCATTGTGGAAATGAATACATCTGAGGATTCAACTTGCTGACGGTGTTTATGTAATTTAATCTTACCATCTGGAAGAGAGTAAACATTTTTCAGAAAATTAAAGTTAAAAAATACACCTCTTGTGGTTTAAAATTTAGTTAACTTCATTAAAATTACAAGTTCATTAGGCCATGCATGGAAGGTTATTATTCAAAACCATTTAGACCATGATTTGATACCAATTTGTTTGTTTAAAAAAATCTTTGAAATCATTTGTTACAATTTTTTTTTACATCAAGAACTGGCTAAACTCTGTTTTTATTTAAAATGCAGTTAATGATTATGTTTGTATTAGACTGTGTTCCTTCAACATTCTCAGTAATTTCACTGACTTTAGGTACATTTACAATATAATCTTTATACATGGAAAGTTATTGGTGATTAACCAAGTTTAGCCTGTTAAAAATAAACATTATATATTAATATTCTTTATTTTGCAAGCAGTTTTAAATTGATTTATCAATTTCTATGTTTTGTATTGTTTTTTTTTACAAACATCTCAATTATAACAAAAGGAAAAAAAGTCTCTAGGCAAAGTAAATTTATTATAACCTAAATCTTCAAAATCTTATAGATTTTGAATTTTTAGAATATAAAAAAGCTGATACATTTCTGCTTCACTTCTTGATTTTTAGTGATATTTTATTTTATTTATGTGCTGCCCATCTCATCTGAGCAGCTTACAAACATTAAAACCAGTCAATATTAAAAGAAAACAATAATAACAAAAAGTTCACATCTGCCTATCCAAGGTCTTTAGGAAAGACTTGATAGGCAGACAAAAATGCCAGTCTGAATATGTAACTGATTGCAATGAATCATAATAATGGTAGTTCATCATTAAAAGAATAAAAGAAGGGGGGAAGAAAGGAACATTAAGACCATGGGGTGAGGTGGAGTCTTCTCTCAATCTTCTAACCATGTCCAGAGAGACACCCCACCCCCATTAGGGCCCAAGGCCAGTTGGCAGAATCAGGTCTTCAGGTCCTTATATAAGATTAGGAGAGTCACCTGAGGGAGTATGATGTTACAGAGGGCAGGAGCCATGGCAGAGAAGGGTCTTCTCCTGGACCCTGCTGGCTGGAATTCCTTGACCAAGGGCATGCGTAGCATGTCCTCTATGCCTACATGGGTAGGGCAGGCCAAACCCTGCCCTGTGCCAAAGGTGAGACATTTCCTCAGATAGCCTGGGCCATGATATGCAGGGTTTGAAAGATTATAACCTATACATTGAATTGCACCCAGAAGTAAACTAGCAGCCAGTGCACCTCATGCAACTGTAATGTAACATAGGCTAGTCTGAGCCCTCTGAGAATTGTCTGCACTGCCTATTCTGCACCAGTTGGTGCTTCCAAATACTCTTCAGGGGTAGCCTTCTGTAGAGGGGATTGTAATAGTCTTGGCATGAGATGTCTTGGGCTTGAGTGACTGAGTGCAGGGACTTCTGATTCAGCAAGTGGTGCACAATGAGAAGTTTTGCAAAAGATCTCCTAGGCACAATTGCCATCTGGTCTTTGAGCAGGAGTTCATGCATCCAGGAGAACCCCCAAATTGCACACTAGGTCTGTCTGGAATAGTGCATCCAGAACTGAATGTGTTAAAAGTCCCAGCTATAATGGCAGCCTTGAAGATCCAAAGAAAAAGATGGTTCCATTCTTAACATAGAATCAAATATCGTATTTTTCAGAGTATAACTAAACCTTAGTTTATGGGAAGAAAAATAGGGGAAAAAATTCTGCCTGCCAGGTATTCATCTGGCTAGCATCTTTAGCCTGGTCAGCTTCAGCACATTAATTCGCTCACTGGTTTTGAGGTTGGGGCTGGTTGGGGCTAAAAAACAGCTTCTAAAGCACAGCTGATTGTCGGAGGGAGCAGCAATTAGAAAAGCAAGCAAAGCAAAGAAAATCGCTTTGCTCATGTTGGGGCTGAAAAACAGCTTCAAAAGCACAGCTGATTGTCGGAGGAAGCTCCAGTGAGTAAAGCAGATGCGGAAGGGGTAAGAGAAGGCAGCAGCTGTTCTGGATAGTCATTTTGGGCACAGCGTGACACATTTTCAGCCTCCAAACACATTGCATTTTTGGGCAGCGATCGACAGCAATGTGCTTTGGCGATCCCTGCAGCCTAAAGGGCTCTCAAATGGAGCGTTGGAGGCTGAAAATGTGACACGCAGAACCCAAAAACAAGCCATTGTCGGTAGCAATCTCTGCAGCCATGAAGAGCATGCGCGGAGGCCAAAGGGTGGGGGCCGGCAGGTGGGTGGGGTTACATTTGGAGTATAAAACGCACCCAAATTTTCTGCCACTTCTAGGAAGGAAACAAGTACATCTTATACTCCGAAAAATACGGTGTTAGTCTGTATCAGACTACATGGTTTTTAGAACATTAGGGCAGCTTTTCAAATAAATAAATTTAAAAGTAAGAAACTTTGGAAGTATATTTTCCTGATAAACATGAATAGTAGTGTCATTGCTGCTGAGCATGAATAGAGAAATCTTATTTTCTGTTTATGAAATAAAGAATCCTTTTGCAGATTTACTCTAAATAACAGTTAATCAGTTAACATAAGACTTCTTTATTGCTCTTATGTATGTTACTGTATCATATAAGCTTACAAAAACCACAAAACTAAACTTGTGAATATTTCAGAAAATCAAATAGAACTTGAATAAAAAGAAAAACAAATGCTTGATATTTTGGAACATAATTAGAAAGAAAAGCATAATCTACTTTGAATCTAATTCAAACACATGTTGGACCGTGAGTTCAGTATTATGCATGTTCTTGGGGTATTGTTGTCATAGAACAGAACAGAACTCTTTATTGGCCAAGTGTGATTGGACACACAAGGAATTTGTCTTGGTGCATACGCTCTCGGTGTACATAAAAGAAAAGATACTGAAGAAAAGAAAAGTCTTCAATTTCTTTCATCCAGGAGAACAGGAATGTTGTGAGGATTATGGTTCAATGTGGCAACAAGAAGGACTTAACATCCCTGAAAATGAAAATTCCTGCCAAGAAGATTAAGCTAGCTTTTCCCCCCCTGTTTTTATGTATCTGCTCAATTGTTTGATAAAAAGATGGGTTATAAATTCTGCCAAATAAATAGTCACTATAAAATCAGTAGAAAAGTATATACTTTGGAATAAACACTCAAACCAGCCAGATATAATTTTCTTAATACTATATAAAACAATTTCACTCAGCCAACAAATGCTCTTTGAAACTGCACTGAACTCTTAAATTTGAGGATTTTAGCATGAGATTATCCTAATATTTTGCTTAAGTTTATATTAATTATATATGCTATTTCCATCTTTATATTTAAAAGTTTGTGCTTGTAATATTGTTTTAATGTATAAAATATTATAGTAAAACAATAGTTGAGTGTTAAAATTAATATGTATATTTTCCCAAATATATTACTAGTAAAAGGTTCTAATAACTGGTGAAGATAAATCAGTTAGGAATGGCTTCTAAAGTAGATATGTATCTCAAGAAATGCACCGGCTTTATAATGCTTCTGATTTGCACAGCTTTAATTTATGCTTGAAATGGAAATTAATTAGTAAAATATGACTGTTGACATGATAGTTGTCCACAAAATTTTTCATATTTCTCTGATGGTTTTATGGTAGCTGGGACAGATTGATATTGTCACTATTTCAGCTTTTGTCCCCAGGAGTAGGCAAAGAGATGACATAAAATATCCTTTAATATTGTGACTTGATCCTTTGTGGAAATTCCCAATATAGCTATACCAAAATCCATAGAGAGTGATCTGTACTTTTGCAATTACACTTAATTCCTGCTACTGAATTTAATTAATAATGGAATATGATTAGTCCATTAGAGTTGGGTGGCTTATAAATTAAAATAATTTTTAAAGAAAAATTTGTAAGAGCTGAGGATTCAGCACAGTTTTATCAAAATGTAGAATTTTTTTGATGAAACGTTTTTAGACTTTATTGTGGTAAGTATTACTGTAAGCATTAATGCCAACCAGTATTTGCATTCATGCAACTTTGTCACATAATACAAGAAAATCACTTGAGTTACTGAGTCTTTGTCAGAAATATTTCCAAGGTACAAGTTTCTGTATTGGTTTCTGCATTCTGTTTTGCAGAGAAGAATTACTTTTGACACTGAAAGAAACTCTAATTGTTAAACTTTACACAAAGACTTATCAGGAAATGACAACTTTCCAAACAATCCTTTATTCAGTCTTTATTTTGACTTGGCAGAAGATTCTTTAGATTAAATTGTTGCCCATTACAGAGCAAAAAACCTAAAAGCTCTTACACTAAAAAAGGTAAGTTTTAGGTTTCTTATTTCCTCCTTTACTAGTTAAATGATATTTGATAGTTTCTAAGTGATTTTCTTGGTGGCCTTGAATGTCTAAGATAAGTTTACATATTAGTTTTCTCTAACCTGGGAATCTGGACAGCATATTAAAAAGCAGAGACATAACCTTGATGACAAAGTTCTGTACAGTCAAAGCTCTATTGTTTTCTCAGTAGTAACATGGCTGTGAGAGTTGGACCATAGGAAAGGCTGAGGGCTGAAGAATTGATGCTTTCAAATTGTATTGGAGAAAACTCTTGAAAGTCCCTTGGACTGAAAGAGATCAAAACAGTTAATCCTAATCCACCCTCTCTATTTTTTGAAGGTGAAGCTCAAATACATTGGCCACCAAATGAGAAGAGAGGACTCATTGGAGAAAACTCTGGTGTTGGAAATGATTGACATCAATAAGAGAAGGGGATGTCAGAGAATGAGATGGTTAGATAGTGTCATCAATGCAGTGGCATCAATTTGGGCAGACTCCAGAAACAGCGGAGGACAGGAAGATGTGCTGTAGTCCATGGGTGTGTTGGGCATAACTTAGTGACTGAACAACCTGGGAATTCTGATTTTTACCCTTCATCTTAAGGTTTATTCTACTTTCTCAAAATCTCAAAGGATTACTGCAATGGGCTACCCCTGAAGACTACCTGGAAACTTCAATTGATCCAGAATGCACCAGCATGCTTAGTAATGAGGACCACTAGGTTTGTCAGTATAACACCTTTGTTACATTGGCTGGCAATGGCTTCTAGTTTTTTATGGGTGATAACTCAGGGTGCTGGTTATCATTTTTAAAACCCTCTATAGCATGGGGCCAAATTGGGTGCCCAATTCCCTTCTTTTAGTAATGTGTTGCTGGAAGGCATTGGGCTACTCCTCCAGTTTCAATATTTTCCATTGGAGCTTATGAGATCTTCCATCTTCCAGAACTCTTTGTCATCTCTCTGACCAAGGACATCAGAAAGGCAGGTGGAATTTCAATTTCTTTTTTTATTACAGTAAGCAAAAATCTCCCTCTTTTCAGGTGTAGCCATAGTTCCTCTTTCATACTAAGATTGTGAGATTTCCCAGGAGATATATACCTTTTTCCTGACTAAATCACCATTCTGGAACTCTTCCTCTTATCTTTAAGAGCTCACTTGTACAGCTGTTTACCTTGTAGTCTCCTTTAGATGTACATCAACCTGTCTCCTCCGCCGCAAAGTGAAGGGGTGCTAATAATCATCTGGCTTTCTAGACAGTTGTATGAAGAGAAGAAACCCAGTAGAAAGCTTGCTATTGTTTCTAACGTTATTTTTAGAAAGAATAGTCTTTTTAATGAGGATGATCAGAACAGTTGTAGGGCATTTTGATACAAGTCAGTTTCACCATTCAGAGATGGCGAGAAGATTCCATGAGAAAATTATAAACTCCTGAATTGGTGGATGGCTGTAAAGCATATGGCAGCAGGGAAAGGTAGTAGCTACTTACGGCCTAGAATAGCAACATCCAAGTAAAGTCTGTAAATAGGGAACGTATACATTTGTCATTTGGAAATGTTTGTATAGATGTTGCATTTTTATATCTGCAAATGTCCATTCTGGCTAGTGGGTATTCAAAAAGCAAAGCACAGAACAGAAAGTTGGGAGGAAAGTTTGGGAGGTGTATGAGGCACCTCATCTGCAACCTACTCTTACCCATCAACCCCTTCGCAGCATAGTATGTGGAGACACCTGCACACCGTTTTGGGCAACTCTTATGCTTAATTCAACTGTAGAATATCAGACCAATTATCCTGCTGAAAGTTTATATGACAGCAAATATACTGCTGTCTCCTCTATTTCTCCATCTTACTGTGGATGAAGGGCAAATGAAAAATGGAGCTTGATCTTTAATAGTTGAAATAAAAATTTCTAAAATTATGTATTAAATCTATTAGAAATCAGAGAAGCAGTCTAATTATAGTATTAGAAAACTTACTGAATGAACATATAAACTCTTTTGAGGTAATGGGAAGACTACAACATGGAATGAAATTTAGCACACAGAAGGTCATTTATAAAGTCCAAGGAAATAGGATGCAACATTTAGGGCCATCTCACCTGTGCCATTGAAACTGAGAAAGGCTGCATATTAGCCCCACTCTTACTCAATTTCTATATCATCTCCTTGTTGCACCTTGGAACCAGAGTGTTTGAATGGATTAGGTGTCATAATTAGGCAACAAGGTTCTTCATTTCTGACATTGTTACTGTCTGACATTATGCCTTCAGGGGCAGGTTTTCTTGATGTCTGACATTGTGCCTCCATGGGCAGGTTTTCTATAGTTCAGCTATGGGGTCCACTTTTAACAGAGGTGTCCACGTAAAGTCCCTGAAAATATGCAGATGTGACAGAACAACATGGATGGACTATTGCTTTGGGAGTTTAATATGGTATTCCAGAATTAGGCTGAGTCTTTGGATTTGATTTTTAATTTGAACAATAAAATAAGCTACAATTGTATTAAAAAAACCCACAAAATATTAAATGCTGCTATTTAAAAATGAATTTTGCAAATATTATAACAAGGGATTTTTATCAGTTGAAATAAAATACTGTCAGAAATGCCAAATATGAATCTTAAATTAGAAATAGGAGTTATGTCTTTTAGAGCAAATTAGGTTATATAAATAACTTTTATCTTTCAATACCTTGCCTTGGTGTCTAGAGATCCTGTGTTTTTATCTACAGGCTGTTGGGGTCTGGCTTGGGAACAGTAGGCTTCAGCTCAACTCAAATAAGCCTGAGTGGCTTTGAGTTTTAGGATCTTCTGGGAAATTTCCATCTCTTATTCTGGATGTAGTCGCATTTGTCCCAAACAGATAGTATATGCAATCTGGCAGTTCTCTTGGATTCATGGCTCCTGTTTAAAAAGCAAGTGGCCAGAAGGACCTTAGCACAGCTTCATGTTGTTTGCCAGTTCCACCTGTTCCTGAACTGAGTGGCTCTGCTCATAGTCATTCGTGCCTTAATCATCTTGTGATTCGATTACTGTGAAATGCTCTATTTGGAGCTACCCTAGACTTGGACATTTTACAACCCTGGGGCCATATTTGATTGTCCCTGCCTGGCCTGCAGCAGCGAAAGGCAACAAGGGGATGTGGACGATGGGTGGCAGTGGAAGGATGGCATTTGGCATATGTGATACCTCCAATTTGTGAGCTTCATTTGCTAACCTTGTGTTTCGTAGTGCAATACAGGTTGCTGGTAGTTACCCTTAAGGTGCTTTATGGTTTGGGGCCTAGTTACTTACAGGACCATCTCTTTCCAGTGTGATCTACCTGTCCTGTAAATCTATTAGGAGAGGAATTCTCCAGGTCCCATTTATAAGAGCATTCCATCTGGCAGGAAGACAGTCTTTTCTGCTATGGCACCTGCTATCTAAAATATCATCCCCCTGATATTACCTTTGCTGGCTTTTTGTAAGTAAATAAAAATCTGGATTTGCTATTTATTCTGAGACACTGAAAATATGGGTGAGCCCATTTAGCAATAGAAATAGCAATAGCACTTAAAGTTGTATATTGCCTCATAGTGCTCTAGAGCCCTCTATAAATGGTTTACAGAGTCAGTGTATTGCCTGCAACAAGCAGGATCCTCATTTTACCAGCCTCAGAAGGATGGAAGGCAGAGCAACCTTTGGTCAGAATCAAACTCTTGGCAGTGAGAATTGAGCCACCACAGCTCTTGGTTTCGTGGTTAATTTGAAAGCTAGATGCTACAAATTTTCTCAGTAGCTATTTCATGCTGTTTATGTTGTTCATAAATTTTGATTTTTTGTTTTTATTTTGTTTTAATTGTTAGCTGTCCAGAATTTTTTAAATGAAATAAGCAGCCATATACATTTATTAAATAAGACAGCATTTGTTTGAGTCATAAATATAGCTGGGTTGTCTTATCATCCAATCTTTGCCTGTTTCAATGCATTGTTTCAGGTATATTTTATAAATAAAATTATTATACTGGAAACATTTTATCTAGATGAAAATAGTTTTTAAATTAAGTTTTACTTATGAATTAAATTTATGCTTCATTTTCAGAGAGAGTTGTCATTCATGCAGCTGCTTTTGTATTATATATAGCAGCATGCTCACAGATATCTAATGATAATGTTATAGGCATCTGGCTGCTATTGCCTGAAGTAGTATGACATTACTAGTACTTGAAAAATGAAAACTATATATGAAAGTATATGTATTCTTCAAGTTAAGCATGACTCCTGGTGACTTCATGAACATATCCTTGTACTTATTCTTAGTAATTTCAATATAGATAGTATATATATTTGTATTGTTGTTTTCTCTATTTTTTTTAATTCTCTAGTTAAATTCATAGTGTTATGAATTCTTGTGAACTATAACTCCAAATACTAAACTACGTATGCCTCTATGTAGCTTTTAAGTAGCTTTTAAGCCAAATAATGGATTTAACTTAATAATATGCAGTAAAATTAAACGTTTGGTAAAGTTGCAAAAATACAATTGCTTTAAAATTATCATAAAATATTTTTGTTTATTTAAAATAGTTTATTTATTATTTCTGTAGCCAGAATACAGACTTACTCTAGTTATAACTGAAATGCCTTAATCTATGTGTACAAAAATGTTAGCATTTTCAAATTGTGATTTAAAAATTAAAAAGATTAATTTGACTTAAATGGAAGGTTGAATGTCATTCCATCATTTCATTGGGCTATGGAAATATTTTTAGGAAGTACTGATTTCCTGTACTATTGCTCCTCAAAACTAAAGCAGATGCAACCATTTAAAGGCTTCGTATGGGTGTTTCAAAACTTCTTGGTAGGTTCTTGGCCTGCCCACAAGTTGTGCCTAACAGCAAGGGGAGGCTCTGAGCAGCTGTTCCTGGTTTTGAAACAAAGAGTTGCTCTGAGTAACAGATCATGTGTTGATTTATTCTTGAGTGAATATTTGTACAATTGTTAGCTTTACAGCTGAAATGAAGATATCTAGCAACCTTTGTAACACTAGTGGCAGTAATCAATAATTTAATATATTTATATGGCTGGTCATTCAATGTGACTGGATAGCACAGAACCACTAAATGAAAAATTATACATACCACTAAAGCAAACAAAAAAAATTAGGTGATAACCAGCACTAACATAACTTATATATAACCAATTTGGAATTCCAGTTTGGAACTTTACTCATCCTAATTAAGTTAATTAATTAAGACCAACTCTATATTTTGGGAGAGGAACAGTCCAAAAGTTTCTAGACACTGGAACAAAATCCTGACAGTTTTAATTGGGTGGCCAGTTATTGATATACTTAGTGAACGTTAAATTGAAAAGTCTAGGAATCAAAGTTGCATGAAATTCCAAAGAAAGATATGAACCTGTCGAGACTGTGGTTAAAAACATGGGGGTGGGGAAAGGACTGCAATCTTCTTAGCATATTTCATTCTAAGAATTTGTTGCCATAGCTATTGTATCAATTATGAATTGCCCCAAGTTGTTGAAAAATGGTGGACAGAGAATGGAATATAGAACTTTGAATTTAAAATAATTATATCAGTTCTTACATATTGCATATCTTACATATACATACCATGTTTCCTGGAAAATATGACCTCCCCTGAAAATAAACCTTCCCCCCAAAATAAGCAGTCCCCTGAAAATAAACCCTCCCCAAAAATATTTAAATGCATGCACAGCCGTTCCCTGCCATTTCCTCTGGTTAGGGTTTGGGAGACAGAGCTGGAAATCAGGGTAAGACTGCAAGAGGAGCTCCATCTTGCTCCACATGCCCCAAAATAAGACTTTCCCAAAAATAAGGCCAAGCGCTTATTTTGGGGTTCAAAAAAATATAAGACAGGGTCTTATTTTCAGGGAAACACGGTATTTCCTTGGTGAACTTTCAAAAGTTTGGTATTGTTTCATATCAACATGAAAGTACCCCAGACCTTAAATTAACATGTGAGAGCTGCTTTTTATTTATAACTACCCACATATATACTGACTTCTCAAATTAAACTAATTTCTTAGCTGGTCAGTGATGCATTGCTTTGGCTATCAGAATAAATTTTAAAATTGTACTCTCTCAACTGGAGTTGACAAAAACCATGAAAGCATATCTGATTCTGTGCTGTTTATTTATACAATATTTAAAAATGGAACATGTTCAGAAAATGGAGTAATGCTTTGTCAAGTATTCTTTAGTGTACTGGAATGCAATTTTGAGATCTGAAATCTAGAACTCTGTAATGCAACATGACTAATAGAAAACAAACTTAGTCATGTCCTGAATATAGAATTCTGTGTTAAAATTTGTTTAAAATTTGAAATTAATGAAGGTCATGTCATCTTCTAGGATCAATTCTAGTTCTTTGTTAAAATATCGGTTAAAAACTCCATGTATTACATTATTTAAACTATTATGAGATATGTGGTCTTCATATTATAGTTTGGTGAATTTGTAGATTTTTTTTACATTCAATTTAGAATTATATTTATCTGTTCTTTTAATGAGGCAGAACTTCCCAAACTGTCATCTCATTTATGAAACACCCGATTCTTAATTTCCCTTTCAACTAACCTGATTATTCTAGAGCAGGGATGTCAAACCAGGGGTGAAATGCTCCCGGTTCGGACCGGATCAGTTGATCCGGTAGCAATAGTGGCAGGTGGTTTGGAGAACAGGTAGCAAAAATCCTGCCCCCTATGCCCAGCTGAGCCACGCAATTTCTTTCTTTTTTTTAACTTTTAAAAGCATTTTAAAAGATGAAAAAGCTGAAGCCTGCTAGGCAAAAAATAGTGGGGTGTAGGCAAAATTTGGGGGTGGGGTGGCGGGGTTTGAGAGAGAGAGAGAAAGGAAGGAAGGAAGGAAGGAAGAAGGAAGGAAGGAAGGAAGAGAAAGAGAAAGAGAAAGAAAGAGAAAGAGAAAGAGAAAGAAAGAAAGGGGGGAGGGAAGGAGGGAAGGAGGACTACAAACCTGGCACTAGACGCAGTTTCAGAGGATAATCCAGGGCTGGAAGGGACCTGGAGATCATCTAGTCCAACCCTACTCCAGCAGGATATTGTTAGTGAATTTCTGTCTTTTGATCCCCCAGTCACATAGCCATGCCCACCCAGTTGCATGGCCCCCCACCAAGTTAAGCCCACCAAGCCACGCCCAGCAACCAGTAGGAAAGAAATTTAGATTTCACCACTGTGTCAAACTCATGTTATCCCATCGTTGTCAAGTGATGTATTGGGACTTTTTTTCCTCTTCGCTAAACCGGGCCTGGGCGTGGCCATCACGTAACATATCTAGCCCATGGACGGGAGTTTGACAGCCCTGTTCTAGAGGTTGACATACTTTTGCCATGCAAAATGTAGCTTTGGATCATTTTACCCAATAAAGAAATGAACAAGCATGTTTGTTTAATTGGGTTCTTTTCATCTGATTTTTGGACTTGTGTAGAGAACAGCCCACTTTTGCAGAAATATTAAAAATTCAAGAGGGTTCACAAATCTGTAAGCATCATTGTATGTGAACATGAAATCAGTGAATATTTAAAATGTTACTTACAATATTAATGATCATGTATTGCATGGTCTCTAATCTATGAGCAATTGCAGTTGCCAGCTATTTGAAAAGTGATTATTTCATTATATAGTAGGCCTTTATATGACAAATCTGATGTGTTGAAGACTCATTTTCATTAACAAACAAATAATAAAAAAGCAATATACTAGGGAGTTGAATGATTTTTTAAAACACATTTACGGTACTTTCTTTTATCAACAAGAATAAAATACAAAACAGAAAAATGAACATCCAATACTAACAATGAGAAAAAAATATTGTGTACAAAAAAGAAAAAAAAACCATATGAAATTGATCTAATATTAAAACATAAAAAAATCCATCCCAGCTGGATGCTGAAAAGTAAATTAAAAAAAACACCTGATAGATTTAACAAAAATATTATATTGAATAAACAAATATTCCACACTGAAAATCTATCCAAAAATCAAATTGACCCAATCTAATCATAATATATATATAAAAAAAGGGAAAAAAACAGCAGGTTAGCCCAAACATTACACTAATCTTTAAACATCTGTTGTTGTATTTAATACGTAGAAAGTCCACAAAAGGCTTCCAACTCTGATAAAGTTACCTAGTCCAGGGGTCTCCAACCTTGGCAACTTTAAGCCTGGCGGACTTCAACTCCCAGAATTCCCCAGCCAGTTTTGCTGGGAATTCCCCAGCCAGTTTTGCTGGGAATTTTGGGAGTTGAAATCCGCCAGGCTTAAAGTTGCCAAGGTTGGAGACCCCTGACCTAGTCCGTTGTCTCTAATCACTTAAGGCACTTAACTTTGCCATCTCTGCTAATTCAGTCAATTTTAAAATCCACTCTTCAAGAGGTAGCATCTCTTTTCCTTTCCAATGCTTACCAAGTACAATCCTTGCAGCAGTCACTGTGTAAAGAGCACCAAAAATTATTTTTCAATTGGTTTATCCATAATCCCTAAAAGAAAAGCTTCAGGTTTTATTAATATTTTATTTTAAATATTTTATGCATTATCATTATTATGTTTATCAAGTATGATTTAACTTATTTATAAGACCATCACATATGATAAAATGTACCTGGATTTTGTTTCAATTAGTTTTATTGATTAGCTTATAAGCCATATCAAAGTACAAGCTGCAAACACATATCACCAATAAAATCTTATGCAAACAATTTAAAATAAAAGTAGGGTAAAATACAATAGTTATAGGATAAAATACAATATAATTTATTATATAAATATATAAAATAGAATAAGATAACATAAAATTATATTTTGGTGTCACCCTTACAATCTACCCCAATCAGTCCCACATATGCAGATCTCAACCAAACCATTTTGTTTAAGTACTATGCTGTGTTAAATGTTATTTTCAGGTTCTGGCCGCACATAAAGTAAGTTGTTTTGATATGGGGATCCCAGCAGGTCATTTGTTTGTCATACGAACCAAGGTACCTGTCTCTCAACCCCTTATACAAGCAACAGTCAAATAGGATGTGAGCCAGGTCTTCTACCTCTGCTGCTCTGCAAATGCAGATACGCTCATTGTAGGGTATAGAATGGAATCTCCCATATCTGACCATTGTGTCAAGCTGTTCGAATCTCTCTCACATAAATATCTCCCTAAGATGTTTTGGCAATTGTAACTTCAAATAGATGTCTACTTGAAAAGTACGCTTGTATTTACTCAGCTATTTTAAGTTACCCACCTTACTAAGGATAGCTATATCATTTTGTGCTTCTATATTCTTAATTCTTTGGGGATCTCTTTTTTTTAAATTGTTCTCCTGTTATGCAAGAGACAGGAAAGCCACAGCTTCTTACAAAATTTATTAGTTTGGTGATCCAGGAGATTTGTGATTGTAATTTTATTTGCTCTAGTAGACATAACTTTGGGAGTCTTATCAATTCCCATTTCATTGACTTTGCACCAGTAGTTATATGCTCTAATTTTGGATAGTGCATGAATTGTATGAATCCCCAATTCACCTCTAACTGCTGCAGCAGATGTTCTTGGATCTACACCCAAAATACGTCTCAATGCTGGGGACTGTGTTTGTTCTGGGACTGTGGTTGAATATAGAACTCAAACCTCTGCTCCATACAAGAGTATAGGGGATAACCTTAGCTTTGTATACTTTAATTAATGAGGCTAGGGAACCCGGGTAACTATGGTTCTTTAGTTTAAGCAGTAAATTCAAAAGGGCATTAGCTCTAAGGTACTCCGTTGATGATGGCAAGCCCAAGATCCAGTCTTGGAAAAGGTTATGCCTAAATATACAAAGGTGTTAGTTAACCTGTTCAATTGTTCACCATATTAATTGCCCCCTATGTCTCTGATGATGTTTTCTAAACACCATTATTTTCTATTTAGATTTACTAATGATTAGGAAGTTATCCTGGCAATAAGAGCTGAATCTTCTTACTAGCCTATGTAATCTACTAGTGAATATGATAATAAAATCATATCATCCGCATAAAGCAAGCTGTTATAGTAAGTATTTAGGATTTTGTTAGAAATTTCTTTCTTTGACATATTCATCTTCCAGATTCATCTTAAGTAACATTTTATATACTTTAGCAATTAGGTCATCTGCAGAGAATAAGTTGATATCCAGTTCAGTTTTAGCTCCTGCAAAAACAAAAGTTGTTTTTTTTTGTCAAGTTTAAATCTTTCAAAAATTCTGTAATAATTAAACCAATTACAACAAATCCCTCACGTAAAGTTGTTCTATTGTTTTTATCTTAAGTCCCTTTTCAAATATCAACAAAACCCGGTATGTCACCCATTTACATTCCAATAGCATCTATTTTTTATGTAATGGTTCATGGTGACTGACACATGGGGTGATACCGAAAGTGGCACATTGTCAACTAATCTTTTATATTTCCACCATACATGCCCAGTCGATTACCTAATAATATGGTTTCTTAAAACCAGAGTTAACTTTTACTTTGTTATACTACAAGTTAGCATGCCACCCAAATCTCAAATCAGAGCCTTCGAAGTCTGACAGCCTTAAGTTTTTCAAAGTTAGCTAATCTTTTAACCATACCAAACAAGCATCATAATCTAATCCTAGATCTGGCAAATCCAGGTCTCTCTCTCTCTTTTTTTTTTTAGCATTCTGTAAAAGCTTACATTTAAATTCTTGTTTTTTTTTATTTTATCAAATAAATTTAAATATCTTTCTACCACTTTTAAAGAAGAATCTTTAATCAATATCAATATAGACTGGAATAAAAATAACTATTTAATTTAATTATTTTTTTATCTAGCTGGTACAGTTCTACAAAAGAATTATTGAGTCTGTCATTTGTACTTCTATAACTGTCTGGTTTATATAGCAACTAAACAAGATAAGTACAGACTTCAACGGATAGCTAGCACTGCAGAAAAAACAATTGCAATCAACTTGCCTTCCATTAAGGACCTGTATACCGCATGAGCCAGAAAGAGGCTTTTGCCTCTTTCTCCATTTTGTCTCACATCCTGGACATACCGGTAAATTGTTTCATCGTCTCCCCTCAGGATGCTGCTATAGGGCATTGCATGCCAAAACTAGACCAAAGACAGTCCCCCCCGCCATGCCATCACTCTGCTAAACATCTAATTCCCACAGCACTGTCTTATGCCTAAGGATATCTAACCATGTCGTAGGGCTATATTATATCCTTCTCATATTTCCTATTGCCTGCTCCTATTAGTATCATGACTATTTTGTTAATTTATGATTTTATTTTATGATTTATGATTTATTACTTTGTTGCTTGTATGTACACTGAGAACTTATGCACCAGAGACAAATTCCTTGTGTGTCCAATCACACTTAGCCAATAAAGAATATTCTATATTTTATTCTAGATAGTATGTTCATCTTAATTACTGAAATTCTTCCCATCAATGACAAATTTAGTTTTTCCCTTCTCTTTAAATCCAACTTTATCTTCTTTTTAGCGTAATTATGTTTATATAACTTAGAATTTTCATCAATAAGAATCACCCCCAAATACTGTATTTTTTTCACAACTTTAAAACCAGTTTCCAATTTCTTCTGGTCTTTCACATACATATATCTTGGTCAATAGGAGCTGGATGTTTTGATCAGTTGTTAACAGTAATTTTTTTCTAAAAAACCCTTTAAGAGCTAGACAAGCTGCATTTGCAGAAATGTATCAAATTTCTCACAATCTTTCAACACTTAAAGGAGAAGACGACAAAATTCCGTTATTTTTTTAGTGTTAAATGCCACTTGCATACTAATTTTAATGATGTTTTGGAACTGTCAAGAACTTCTTTTTATTGGCTGCTGATTCTGGAGCCTTTTCAGTGAAAGTCAGATATTATGAGAGAGAGAAAGAGAGATTTCAAACTTGAGTGTTAGTTAAACTAAGCACCTCTAGTTTGCATGGTATGGTAACTTAAATCTGAAACCTACAAGTCTTTATATTCCCAAATCATATTATTTATATAATTTGCAGACAATATAAATTCTGCTCCAAATATGAGAAAAGTGAGAAATGGAAGATGGTAAAATGTGTTCTAAAATTTGAAAGATGGGTAGGTAAATTGATGGGTAGGTAGTATTACCTTTCTAGGATGACAATATGAGGATGGACATAATCGTTCCGTCTATGACAGGCAGTCTAATAACAATTTATGGTATTTATGCTTTGCCCTGATTATGTGCTTTAAATTGAACATATGATAGACACTGAGCATGGGTTTTGCTAGTTCTCTCTCCTTTAACTCTTTTTTAAAAATATTAGAAAATCTGGAATGTTTGCATGTTGATAATTATATACAATTATATAATTATATATAAGGTTAATCTGCATTTGAGTTTATATTTGACTGTATAGTAGGTAATTAAAATTAAAAAATACTTAGAATTCTTGTTTTATTATGGCTATACACTCTAGATATAATATTTTAATGTGCTTCATTTTCCAATATTAGTTTTCCCCTGTAGCTATTATTAAGCTTTTTATTATTAGTATACTAAAAGATTTTTAAAAGAAACATTTCAATAATAATCATGAGAAATCCTGAAGTTTCATTATCATAAATATAATGAGATTTCAGTAGAAGAGAATATTTGCTGCTCAGGGTTGAATTGAGATTTGTTTTATTTATTATGAAGTCTGATGTGTGATAACATGTAATTCAAAAATTTGGGAGTTAAGTAATCTGTACAGATAATTCTGTGTTATTTGAATAAAAAGCATTTTCTCTAGCATATAATTATGCCCCATGCTATCCATTAAGTTCAATCTATTGTATTAGCTGTGTCCAGTCAAAATTAGCTAAGGGAAATAATAATAATAATAATAATAATAATAATAATAATAATAATAATAATAATAATAATAATAATAATAATAATAATAATATCACAGTTGGAAGGGACCTTGGAGGTCTTCTAGTCCAACCCCTGCCCAGGCAGGAAACCCTACACCATTTCAGACAAATGGCTATCCAACATTTTCTTAAAAATTTCCAGTGTTGGAGCATTTACAACTTCTGCAGGCAAGTTGTTCCACTGATTAATTGTTCTAACTGCTTCTCTCCTTGATTAGTTTCCACCCATTGCTGCTTCTCCTACCCTCAGGTGCTTTGGAGAATAGTTTGACTCCCTCTTCTTTGTGGCAACCCCTGAGATATTGGAACACTGCTATCATGTCTCCCCTAGTCCTTCTTTTCATTAAACTAGGCATACCCATTTCCTGCAACCGTTCTTCATATATTTTAGCCTCCAGTCCCCTAATCATCTTTGTTGCTCTTCTCTGCACTCTTTCTAGAATCTCAACATCCTTTTTACATCGTGGCAACCAGTGGTGGGATTCAAATAATTTAACAACCGGTTCTCTGCCCTAATGATTTCTTCCAACAACCAGTTCAGCAAACTGCTCAGAAAGTTAACAACCAGTTCTCCCGAAGTGGTGCGAACTGGCTGAATCCCACCACTGGTGGCGACCAAAACTGAATGCAATATTCCAAGTGTGGCCTTACCAAGGCATTATAAAGTGGTATTAACACTTCACGTGATCTTGATTCTATTTATTTATTTATTTATTTATTTATTTATTTTATTCGATTTTTATACCGCCCTTCTCCCGAAGGACTCAGGGCGGTGTACAGCCATATAAAAAATCCACAATATACACATTAAAACAAGATTAAAACCAACAAATTACAAGGTGGCCGAAATTTAAAAGCAATTTAACAAACCTTAAAATATAAATTACCCCAATTAAAATTTAATAAAACTTTTAAGCCAGTCCCGCTTGAATAAATAGGTGCGTTTTCAGTTCACGGCGAAAAGTCCGAAGATCAGGCACTTGACATAAACCAGGGGGAAGTTTGTTCCAGAGCGTAGGAGCACCAACAGAGAAGGCCCTGCCCCTGGGGGCCGTCAGCCAACATTGTTTGGCGGATGGCACCCTGAGAAGGCCCTCTCTGTGTGAGCGTACAGGTCGGTGGGAGGCATGAGGTAACAGCAGGCGGTCCCGTAAGAACCCGGGCCCTAAGCCATGGAGCGCTTTAAAGGTGGTAACCAAAATCTTAAAGCGCACCCGAAAGACCACAGGAAGCCAGTGCAGACTGTGCAGGAGTGGCGTTACATGGGAGCAACGAGTGGCTCCCGTTACTACCCGCGCAGCCGCATTCTGGACTAGCTGCAGCCTCCGGGTGCACTTCAAGGGCAGCCCATGTAGAGAGCATTGCAATAATCCAAACGGGAAATGACAAGAGCATGAGTGACCGTGCATAAGGCATCCTGGTCAAGGAAGGGGCGCAACTGGCGAACCAAGCGTACTTTGTAAAAGGCCCTCTTGGAGACGGCCGCCAAATGATCGTCAAACGACAGCCGCCCATCCAAGAGGACACCCAAGTTGCGCACCCTTTCCATTGGGGCCAATAACTCGCCCCCTACAGTCAGCCGCGGCTGCAGCTGACTGTACCGGGGTGCCGGCATCCACAGCCACTCCGTCTTGGAGGGATTGAGCTTGAGTCTGTTTCTCCTCATCCAGACACCAGGATAGCACTTCGACAGCTTCGTTGGGGTGGTCTGGGGTGGAGAAGTACAGCTGCGTGTCATCAGCGTACAGATGATAACTCACCCTCTATCCCTCTGTTTATGCAGCCCAGAACTGTGTTGGCTTTTTTGGCAGCTGCATAGATATAGATATATAGATATATAGATATATATATAGATATAGATATAGATATAGATATAATATATGAGCTGTCCATATAAAACCATATTGGTCATATAACATTGTTCCAAATTCATCAGTAAGATGGTCAGCAAATTGAGTTTTATTTGGAGCATAATAAACCAGCATCTTGATAGAGTAGGAAAACGGGATTTTTTCATAATTAGAATAGCAATATTCTTGCATTGCAACGGTTTTTTTAAAATAAAACTGATCGTTAGTGTATGTTTAAGAAGGGATCCTGTCTCTTTTTATGGTTGGTATCTTGTAGGAATACAGTGTTGGGTTAAATCTAATAGCTTTTTGTAGCAGTTTCCAAACTGTTACACCTCAAGGATACTTTTTTAACTGGCACAAGTATAAAAAGGAACAATTTAAAGGTATAAAATATCTATAGAAGTCATATCTATAGAAGTCATACATATATTTCACACTCATATCAATTACCACATGTTTCTCACAGCAGCTAACAGTGAAACATAACTCTAAATATAGTTAAAATACAAGTTTCTAATAGAGGCTAGCTCCCTCACTCTCTACAGAGTAGTAGTACTCTTTATTTATTTATCAAATTTATTTATTGCCCATCTCAGTTCAGGCAACTTACTATTAATAAAATAGTGACCTGGCAAACAGTGGCAAAGTAAAGTAATAAAACCCAAAAATGAAGACGTGAATAAAACATAATGACTAGAATTATGAACAAAGATAAACTAGATTAAATTATTTTATACTGGAGAGAAAGTCATTAAATTGACTCATTTCTTGAGGAAAAGATTAGCTAAATAGCTAGTTAATGTTAGTTACAGCTTACTTTTCATAAATGATAAAAATATCAAATATTATGGTCAGATAAAAGCAAAGCAGCAGAAAAAAACTAAAGAAATTGATAGCATTACAGACTAGACAGAAGTAAATCAGATAGCAGACATTGCCAGTATTGAACCTAAAACCAACTTACATCAATCATAATCAAAATTTGGCAACCTTTGTGGAGATTTCTATAGACCTACTAACAAAAATAGAGCATTATCGTCATCCTACAACTGAAGTGGGAAGTTAGCAGAGGCCTTAATAATTTACAGCACTATGATGTATAAGAAGGACAGTATAATAGAATATGCAAAAATGTCTTGATTGCTGCTTCTAGGAAAATGCACAAATAATCTTATGGCAGTGTATTGTTTAAACTTTATTTCAAGACCATTGATAGAAAAGTATTGAGTCTATACAGGGCAATGAATAATAAGCAAGGAGAAAGGTTTATTCCATTTATAAGAATCTTTGCTTCTCTCTGTGCAAGTCCTACTTAGACTTGCAGTTAAACTTCATGGATTGCTTTCTCAAGTCTGGAATAATCAAACATTGATCTGATATGCCATAATAATTTGGATTGAAGGCTAAGGGTTTTTTCCCAAGTAGCAAGCTCATCGGCTAAGATCAGTTGAGTCAAAGAATTATTTGGAAAGATTAATTTTAACCAATAACTAAGGAAGTCATATTGGGGTATTTTCAGGAAGCTGAGTTTTCATCAAGCATATGCTTTGGGATATCATTATGCATGCTCTGCTGCTCCTAGTGTGCAGCTTCATGGCCCAAGTGGACAAAGGGTTAAGATTGCAACATATACTTCATCATTTGTCTTCCCCTCCCTCTTCCTAAATATGCTAATGATCTCATACTAGTATCTTTGGAGAAAAAATTGAGTTCCAGCTGAAGATAACTAGCCACATAATGAGCAACATATTGTAGAGTCTGATTATGATGGCCTTGAGGGGATTTTTCAGAAGCCTTCACAGAAACAACAAGGTGTTAGAAGCATTCCTTAAGCCTCAGAAATGGGATAATATTAGAAAGATGCTTAAGCTTGTTCCACCATACCCATGGTATATAAGAAGGCAGAAGGTAAAACACAAGCAGACTTGCAAGATTTTATTACTATAGTGTGTCACATTTCAATAAAGAACTCTAGACTTTCTGTGCAATTGGTTTCCTGGTCTACCGTGTTGGGTTAACACATATAGTATAATACACAAGATATTACATTTGTATTGCTTTCAATACTTTTTTGTCTTTAAAAGTTCAAAGATTTATTTTATAATAAAACAGAAGACTCAATACCTTGACCCTAAATAATTTAACTGTAACAGGGATGAAATAGTTGCTATTGTAGCTAACAAATCAAATTTTGACATTGGAAAAACTCTGTCCTTCAGCTGTGGTTGAATCTCCCTCCTCCCCCACAAATAAAAAAACCCACAACTATTATGAATCACAAAATCATCTGTGTGTGTGTGTGTGTGTGTGTGTGTGTTTTCCCATCAAGCCAGTACACTGATATTTCTGCTGGAACAAAGAAATGTATCCAGATTATAAATTTAGCAGTATTGTTTATTTAGAGAGTATTGTTTTACCCAGCTCTAATTATTCTTTAGTACTGGTTAATTAAATGAAACCTCAAGTTCTTTGAAACATAAAAGCTTGCATGAAATTCATGCCTTCTTCAATTAATCAGTGAAATTCCAAAGTTTTTTTTGTTTATATTAGGTATGCTCTCTGGATATAAGCATTGAAACAGCTCTAGTTATATGCCTTTTTATTCCCTCATTGTATTCCTTATTTTTGTTCTTTGTTATGTTAAAGGTAATGTATTACTTTAATAAGCTCAGTTGTGAATTCTGTATTTTTGAGTAAAGTATTCCTTTTGTATGTTGAGTGTATTTATTGATGACCTTCAAAACTAGGCATGGGTCTTTAATCTGAGTAATTTAAAAAAATGAACACATTCTTGTGTTGGAATCTCATAGATTCTAATATTTGATCTGCTGTTGTGATTTTCCAGATTTTGAAGGTTTGATTGTAGATCTATAATGGTTTCTATGGTATATTCAAAAGCTTTTTTTTCTGTCTCACAGGAGAAAGAGTCATCCAGTGCAGAGGCCGCCATATCTTCTGTCATTTTTGTGATGGCTTTATACAGTTTCCTGCCTCCTTGAAGTTCTTTTTAAAGCTGTTAGAAAGAAGCTTTGAGTAATTGTCTAGTGAGTTATCAACCTTAGCTGTTCCGCTTTTTAAGGCTTTAGGGACAGAGGGAATGATATTTGCAAAAGAAACTAGTAAAAGCTAGTAGAAGGTGAAGGTCTATCTTTTGATTAAAAACAACAAAAATCTTAAGTTTTATCTTTAGGATGATCCAGTATGTTCTATTCTATATTGTGAAAATATGTAAAGTGAAAAATGAAAGAAATATGCTGTGCTTAATAGGAAAAGTGTGGTTACAAGGAGAGTTTAAGACTTATGTCCTTATCTTAGTTGAATGCTAGTCAAGTAATTATTCCTCTTCCATATTATTTAGATTGCTTCTCTGACACCTATCTAACCCTAAATTATCCATGCTTATTTCTCAAAACTATATGCCCTGTTTATATTTACATATCATGCAAAGCTATAAAATGCATTGATTACTTTTACCTAGCATAGGTTAATTTACTTATATGGCTGAATTTACATTAAATTATGGTCTCTTTTAACTATGGTTTATTGAATAGGCTATAATATAGTACTTTATTCAGAAAATAAAATAAGATTTAATTAACTAAATTGTAGCATTATGCGCAGGAACCATGTATTTGTGCTATGCACCTGTTCCCACTCCAGCACTGCCATAGAGAGAAAATCTAAAGAGGTTATACATAAGCATATGATAATATATAAAGCATGATTAGGGTCAACCATAAAACTAATTGAAAATTCTTTGAGCTGTTTTGAGTTCAAAGCTTTGAAGCTCTTTTAAAACTGTGCCAAAACAGGATGGAAAGGTAACTAACCTAAAACTTAAATCATACTGCAAAATCTTATTGTAGCATCTCATTCAGATAAGTATTACTAATTCAGATTGGTTAGTGGGAACATACAAAATAAATAAGGTAACATCTTTTTCAGTTTCATATAATCACATCACACATAGTAAGAAAGTATATCTAGAAAGGGAGTATTTATTAAGGTTTGCTGTTCATTATTCTTAAAATGATATGTTCAAATTTAATCTATATGGAAAATTTGACTGGGAACTTTTTGTAATAAACAGGATGGGTTCTTTAATAAGTATGTAGCTTGGGCTGTGGATTGGTGTGTGCACGCTCCTAAATTGTTTGCCAGTTGAAGAAATAGTGGCTTCTATGATTTGTGTCCTTTCTTTAACAGGATGTCTTGTCATTGTTTATACACTGGTGATCTCATATTTAGTTAATTGTAATGTACTTGGTAATGAGGCTGCAGCTAATACAGATTGCAGCATTTTGATTCCTGGATGTGGTATCTGTACTTGGATATTGCATAGGGTTTTTTTTAGTTATAGAGCTATATTGCATCTGGGGTAAATGCCCCTAAGTATCTTGGGACTAGGGTATGAAACCGAATTCTTTTTACAATATAAATCTGCACAATTAATAATATCATTAGAAGCGTTTCAGAATGGTTTGCACAATCAGTCCATCTTCCTTTGATCTGACAGAGAACAGCAATACAGATGTTCCATTATGTCATGCCTTCATTTACAAGGTTTTACCTGACTTCTGCTTGCCCCTCTGGGGGAGGAGGAATTTCTGTGTTTTCATATTGTATATTCTAAGCATTGTTTTCAATTACACTGACCACAAGGAGGCACTTTGTGATTGGCTTTCCGTTTACTGAAACTCTTCAGGCATAGCTACATGCATCTGAAAAGTCTCAATAAGGATGAAACCAGTGATGCAGCACCTCCTGGTGATGAAAGTAACATCAAAGAAGCCCAGCTATTTAATTTTCTGTTTGGCTCTTCTCCTTGGATCTAGGACAACTCAACATGGCCAGCTCACCTCTGACATCTCGCCAGGGGTGGACTGCTGTGGGTTCCCAAGGGTCCAGGAGAACCTCTAGTTAAGATTCTGTGCAGTTTGGCAAACCCCCAAATCCCACTCCTGGCTGGCCCCACCCACCCCGCCTTTCCCAGGAGTTCCCCCGTGGCTTGTTTTGGATACAGGTAAATGCAGGGCGTGTGTGAAGGCTTGGAGAGGGTGGAAAACGGGCCTACTGGAAGTTCAGGAAGGCTGGAAACAGGCCTCTGGAGCCTGGGGAGGCCGTTTTCGCCCTCCCGGAGGCTTGAGGAAAGCCTCTGGAGCCCAGGGAGGGCATTTTTTGCCCAGGGAGGGCAAAAACACCTCCCACCATGGTGCAGGAAGCCGACTAGGCCACACCCAAAATGACTACATTTACTACTACATACTACCAACCGGGCAGAGAACTCCTTGCTGAAAATTTTTGAAGTGTACCCTTGCATCTCGCTGCCACCAAGTCACTGCAGAACAACTCCACATGGCCAAAATTAAAGCGTATGGTATTCCATATAGTTGGACCATAAGAAAGGCTGAGCACCAAAGAATTGAGGCCTTTGAACTCTTGTGCTGGAGAAGACTCCTGCGAGTTCTTTGGACTGCAAGGCGAACAACTAGAGGAGATCAACCCTGACTGCTCTTTAGAAGGCCAGATCCTGAAGATGAAACTGAAATACTTTGGCCACCTAATGAGCAGGAAGGACTCACTGGAGAAGAGCCTAACGCTGGGAAAGATTGAGGCAAAAGAAGAAAGGGACGACAGAGAATGAGGTGGCTGGATGGAGACACTGAAGCAATAGGCATGAGTTTAAATGGACTCCAGAGGATGATAGAGGATAGGAAGGCCTGGAGGAACGTTGTCCATGGGGTCACAATGGGTTGGACATGACTTCGCAACTAGCAACAACAAATTCCATATAGCAGGTTTAAGTCTAGATCTCTTCTTCTCACTAGTGAAAACTGAAACTGACTTTGGAGGAGGAGAAAGAAGAAGAGCTACTGAAAAATTGTGCTTCCCACTCCAACCCCCTAAGCCAGTCCAAAGGGATACCATGAGCAGTGATACTAAAAAGCTACAGGTACCGGAACAGACTTGTAAGTGGATCACAAGCTTCCTAACAAACAGGAAGCAGCAGGTGAAGCTAAGCAAGATCACATCAAATACCTGTACAATTAGCACAGGGCCCCCCCAAGGCTGTGTGCTTGCCCCACTTCTCTTCTCTCTGTATACCGATGGCTGCATCTCCAACGATCCATCTGTTAAGCTGCTGAAGTTCGCAGATGACACAAGAGTGATTGGTCTCATTCAAGACAATGACGAATCCACATATAGACAAGAGGTCGAACGACTAGCCTTGTGGTGCAATCAAAACAATCTGGAACTGAACAAACTCAAAACCGTAGAAATGGTGGTAGACTTTAGGAGAAACCCTTCCATACTTCCACCTCTCACAATACTAGACAACACAGTATCAACAGTAGAAACCTTTAAATTTCTAGGTTCTATCATATCGCAAGATCTAAAATGGACAGCCAACATCAAAAACATCATGAAAAAAGGACAACAAAGAATGTTCTTTCTGCGCCAACTCAGTAAGCTCAAACTGCCCAAGGAGCTGCTGATTCAGTTCTACAGAGGAATTACTGAGTCTGTCATTTGCACCTCTATAACTGTCTGGTTTGTTTCTGCAACCCAACAAGAAAAACACAGACTTCAGAGGATAATTAGAACTGCAGAAAAAATAATTGCTACCAACCTGCCTTCCATTGAAGACCTGTATACTGCACGAATCAAGAAAAGGGCCGTGAAAATATTTACAGACCCCTCGCATCCTGGATATAAACTGTTTCAACTCCTACCCTCGAAACGACGCTATAGAGCACTGCACACCAGAACAACTAGACACAAGAACAGTTTTTTCCCGAAGGTCACCACTCTGCTAAACAAATAATTCCATCACTCTGCTAAACAAATAATTTCCCGAAGGCCATCACTCTGCTAAACAAATAATTCCATCAACACTGTCAAACTATTTACTGAATCTGCACTACTATTAATCTTCTCATAGTTCCCATCACCAATCTCTTTCCACTTATGACTGTATGACTGTAACTTGTTGCTGGTAATCCTTATGATTTATATTGATATACTGATCATCAATCGTGTTGTAAATGTTGTATCTTGATGAATGTATCTTTTCTTTTATGTACACTGAGAGCATATGCACCAAGACAAATTCCTTGTGTGTCCAATCACACTTGGCCAATAAAAAATTCTATTCTATTCTAAAAGCCACTGAGTGAACCAGTGACACCATCCCAAAACTCTCCAAAGGTATCATCAAAAGCTTCAAATGCTGATTTGGCACTATAACCCTGCTTATCCATCCTCTCATCCTCTTTTCCTAAAAATGGAAGGTTGAAGACTGGATGGAAATTATCCAGTCCTGTGGTATCTTTCACGGCCTCTTTCAAAGCATGCAAAAAAGTCCCATCCCACAAAAAAGCATTCACCACAGGATCCAACCATTTATCAGCTAATGGGAGGCTTTGAAGAAAAGATATAGATCTAAAACACAGAACATAGAGCCTCAGAACCCTGTCCATTTCCTCAGGATCAATCAAAGATTGTCTCTAAATAAGGAGGGAAGAATGTGCCTCAGTAAGTATATAGGACCTGTCCAGCCAGAATTGATCCTGAGAGGATCTGAACAATATTCAGCAGCTGCTTAAAATAAAGATCCTGCACGAGTTCCCCAGGCCTTCCTTATTAAGATGGGTCCTAGTAATTAAGAACAGGACTGCTGGATAGCTATTTATATTTGTAGATGAGATAGGAACAGAAAAATAAGCTTGTTTTCCTGCATTTATCACTATATAAATCAAATCTTTACAAAAGGTCTTATTGGTTTTTAATAAGAGTCTGTCTTCTTCCAGAAATTCTCTACACCCATTTCATCTCATACAATTGTTCAGAAAACTAGAGGGCTTCTGGCATTCATGAACACAGGTTGTCCTCATATGCATGATTGAATCCAAGCTACTCCAGTCTGCAATTAAGGTGTTAGTCCTCCACAGGACGTCAGCAAGAGAAGTTGGACATTGCCTGGAAGGACTGCAGCAATATGTTTCACATATTTTGTCTCTCAAATGATGTCAGATAATAAAGTCCGTCCCATTATCAAGACATCTTGATGAGGCACCTGGCATTCTTTTGCTAAATATGTTTTATTTTTATTTGCACCAATTTGTGATATGCCAGCTGACTTATGCCAGCAGTGATTTATCTGAACAACTCAGATACAGGTAACCCTAGACTTATGGCCATTCGTTTGACTCTTCAAAGTTACAATGGTGCTAAAAATGTGACTTACAACCTGTCTTTGCACTTATGACTTGAATTATCTCTGCAGTCATGTGATTAAAGTTGATGCTTGACAACCTGCATACATTAACAATGGCTGCAATATCTTGGGGTCATATGGTCACTATTTACATCCTTTCCAGGGGGCTTCTAACAAGCAAAGTAAATGGGAAAGCTGGATTCACTTAATGAACACATGATTCACTTGACAACCATGGTGATTTCCTCATTGGCCATGTCAATAAAGGTAGTAAAATCAGACACATTTAACTGTCCCATCACTTAGCAATGGAAGTTCCATTCTGAATTGTGGTCACAAGAGCTATCTGTACTGGTTCCTCAAAACAAATTTTACCATTTTTATAAATGGTCGTTCCCTTGCAGTATCCTTCTTTCCCTTTTGATTGTCCTCCATGGATGAAGAATAGATAAACTCACCAAAAATTTGAATTTCTTCTAGATTTTCTAAGAACATGTGGGACAATTTTATTTTTTCTTTTGATATAATAATTATATCCATCACGGATCCGCTGTTAGACTCCCTGCAATTTGCATACCAAGCAAATAAATAGATCGACAGATGATGCTGTTAATATGGATCTGCAATACATCCTACAACATCTTGAATATCCTAAGAGCTACGCAAGGGTCCTCTTTGTATACTTCAGTTCAGCATTCAATACCATCATACTGGACATTCTTCTAACTAAACTAAATCAGCTAGCAGTACCTGAACACACTTGTAAGTGGATCACAAGCTTCCTAAAAGACAGGAAGCAGCAGGTGAAGCTAGGCAAAATCACATCAGATACCTGTACAATTAGCACAGGAGCCCACAAGGCTGTGTGCTGTCTCCACTTCTCTCTATATACCAATGACTGCATCTCTAACAATCCATCTGTTAAACTACTGAAGATGACACAACAGTGATCAGTCTCATTCAAGACAATGATGAATCCGCATGCAGACGGGAGGTTGAACAACTAGCCTCGTGGTGCGACCCAAACAATCTGGAACTGAACACACTCAAAAGCGTAGAAATGGTGGTAGACTTTAGGAGAAATCCTTCTACCATCTCTCACAATACTAGACAACACAGTATCAACAGTAGAGACCTTCACATTTCTAGGTTCTACCATATCTCATGACCTAAAATGAACAGCCAACATCAAAAACATCATCAAAAAAGCACAACAAAGTATGTTCTTTCTGCGCCAACTCAGGAAGCTCGAACTGCCCAAGATACAATTCTATAGAGGAATTATTGAGTCTGTCATCTGCACCTCTATAACTGTCTGGTTTGGTCTGCTACCCTACAAGACAGACACAGACTTCAGAGGATAATTAGAACTGCAGAAAAAACAATTACTACCAACCTGTCTTCCATTGAGGACCTGTATAGTGCAGGAGTCAAAAAGAGGACTGTGAAAATATTTACAGATCCCCCGCATCCTGGACATAAATTGTCTCAACTCCTATCCTCAAAATGATGCTATAGAGCACTCCACACCAGAAAAACTAGACACAAGAACAGTTTTTTCCCAAATGCCATCACTCTGCTAAACAAATAATTCTCTCAAATTGTCAAACTATTCACTAAGGTTGCATTACTATTATTCCTATCACCCATCTCCTTCCACTTATGGCTGTATGACTGTAACTGGTTGCTGTATCCTTACAATTTATACTAATTGTTTCCTAGTATGATTTGAATGCTTATTTGTACGCTATGACTATCATTAAGTGTTGTACCTTATGGTTCTTGACAAATGTATCTTGTCTTTTTATGTGCATTGAGAGCGTATGCACCAAAGACAAATTCCTTGTGTGTCCAATCACACTTGGCCAATAAAGAATTCTTTCTTTCTTTCTTTCTATCTATCTATCTATCTATCTATCTATCTATCTATCTATCTATCTATCTATCTATCTATCTATCAAAAGAGATTGTCATTGGCCTCAGTAAGTTTTAGAAATCGTTTTGTCATATTTCTGATTCTTGCTAAAAGCACATTTCATGTACTAATAGTCCAATCATTCTACATTTATTCGATTCTGTACAGTACTGATGAATCAAACTACCACAACTATTGAAGAGTAGTTATTCATAAAAGAATAGAATTACGTACACTGCCTTTGTTCTTTTTGTTTCCTATCTGTGATGCTTTGGACCCCCTTTTCCTCCCAGGTACTATAAAACCATTTCTAAGTTTTATTAGTGCAGAATATCTTTTACACTCTTGGCTTTGCTTATTATTCTCATCTACTGAATTAGCTTCTTCTGTCAAATTTTTATTTATTTATTTATTTATTTCGATTTTTATACCGCCCTTCTCCCGAAGGACTCAGGGCGGTGTACAGCCAAATAAAATTCAATATATAAACATTAAGAGAAAGTTAAAAAAACATATTATAATGTGGCCCAAATTTTAAAACAAATTTAAATCTTAAAATATAAATAACCCCAGTAAAATTTCAATCCAGTCCCGCTTGAATAAATAGGTGCGTTTTCAGCTCATGGCGAAAGGTCCGAAGATCAGACACTTGACGTAAGCCAGGGGGAAGTTCATTCCAAAGCGTAGGAGCGTTTCGCCTCCCTCATTGCCACTAGGTAGGTCTTAGTAAAAGAACTCACTAGTGTCCGATCAGCCTCGGGCAGCTAGACCTCCAGGTACTCTCTAGGCGTCTTCTCCGGCGTTTCATCTCCCTCAGCTCCTCAGAGAACCAGGGAGCCAAGTGAGATCTCGCCGGGTCAGAGGCATCAAAGGCACGACACGGTCCAAAGCCCCAGCCAGCCCGCTCCCAGGCCGCAACTAGTTCTTCAGTCGTGCCGTGGGCAAGATCCTCAGGAAAGGCGCCTGGGGCGGAACCAACGCATTGGCTCCGTCTCCCTGCGGTGGTGAGCGGCGGTCTGAAAGTCCAGGCGAAGGAGAAAATGATCCGACCATGACACGGTTCCGTCACTAAATCTCCTAATACCAGATCATTAATCCACTGTCCAGAGATAAAAATCAGATCTAGTGTGCCTCCCCATGTGTAGGGCCATCAATTACTTGAATCAGGTCCATGGCCGTCATGGAAGCCTGGAACTCCTGAGCAAATTACACAAAATTCAAAGTCAAATACTAATATGAAAATATTTACAGATCCCCTGCATCCTGGACATAAATTGTCTCAACTCCTATCCTCAAAATGATGCTATAGAGCACTCCACACCAGAAAAACTAGACACAAGAACAGTTTTTTCCCAAATGCCATCACTCTGCTAAACAAATAATTCTCTCAAATTGTCAAACTATTCACTAAGGTTGCATTACTATTATTCCTATCACCCATCTCCTTCCACTTATGGCTGTATGACTGTAACTGGTTGCTGTATCCTTACAATTTATACTAATTGTTTCCTAGTATGATTTGAATGCTTATTTGTACGCTATGACTATCATTAAGTGTTGTACCTTATGGTTCTTGACAAATGTATCTTGTCTTTTTATGTGCATTGAGAGCGTATGCACCAAAGACAAATTCCGTGTGTGTCCAATCACACTTGGCCAATAAAGAATTCTTTCTTTCTTTTTTTTGTTTCCTCACCAAAAATGTAGGTGTGTCTTATAGTCTGGAGCGTCTTATACTCCGAAAAATACGGTATATAGATATCTCAATTTTTCTACTCAAGGAAGGTCTTGAGTAGAAAATATTTATTCTACAATTGACAGAATGCTATGGAAATCAGTTTTGTGTCAAATATGAAAACACAATTCTTAACATGAATTGTTAAGTAGAATTCAGGGTTCTATAACTTTAATTATTATTTTCTTTTACTGTCATGAATGCATCCTAGAAATGATCATAGACCTTTACATAGAAATGTATCTTCTGAATTTCAGCCCAAGAATAAGATAGAGGGTAAGGCTCTTCTTATCTCCTACTTTCTTTTGATCCCAGAGTTCTAAAGTTTCTATTTAATCCACAAACATCAATAAATCATTACATAAGCATTGTACTTATATGTCAGTGTTTGTAATCACACTCTGATCTTGAGATTTAAAAAGGAAAAAAGAGGAGTTTTGTTATGAAAATGTACTGTAGATTTGGGAAAATTTGAGATATCTTGCTGGTATTTAGTGTATTCCAGACAAATCATCTTGCTTTCGTGATTGGGAACTTTTTGTAATAAACAGGATGAGTTCTTTAATAAATATCTAGCTTGGGGTATGAGTTGGTGTGCACATGCTCCTAAATTGCTTGCCATTTGAAGAAATAGTGGCTTCTATGATTTGTGTCCTTTCTTTAACAGGATGTCTTGTCATTGTTTATACACTAGTGATCTCATATTTAGTTAATTGTAATGTACTTGGTAATGAGGCTGCAGTAAATGTCCCTAAGTATCTTGGGACTAGGGTATGAAACCGAATTCTTTTTACAATATAATTCTGCACAATTAATAATATCATTAGAAGCGTTTCAGAATGGTATGCACGATCAGTCCATCTTCCTTTGATCTGACAGAGGACAGCAATACAGATGTTCCATTGTGTCATGCCCTCATTTACAAGGTTTTACATGACTTCCACATTCTCCTCTGGGGGAGGAGGAATTTCTGTGTTTTCATATTGTATATTCTAAGCATTGTTTTCAATTACACGGACCACAAGGAGGCACTTTGTGATTGGCTTTCTGTTTACTGAAACTCTTCAGGCATAGCTACATGCAGTGGTGGGATTCAATTTTTTTAACAACCGGTTCTGTGGGCGTGGCTTATTTTGGGGTGTGGCTAGCTGGTCATGTGACCGGGTGGGCGTGGCTGGCTGGTCATGTGACCGGGTGGGCGTGGCTGGCTGGTCATGTGACTGGGTGGGTGTGGCTTTGGGCATAGAAACTACTCAGAGGGCTAAAAAAGTCATTTTTGACCAGTCCTCGCACTTTTGACCGGTCGTCACACTTATGACCATCCTCACATTAATGGCCATTGCAGCATTTTTAGCAACCATGTCACTCATTTCACAACTGCTTCTCTTCACCACGGTTACAAGATAGGGCGGAAAATGTAAAATGTGCAGTCGTAGGTGTGAGGACAGGTCAAAAATAACTTTTTCAGCCCTCTGAGAAGTCCCTATGCACAAAATGCTGCAAACAGGCATAAATGATGACCGGTCATAAGTGTGAGGACTGGTCAAAGGGCGAGAGAATCGACCCCTGCGGCACCCCACAAGTGAGGCGCCTCGCGGTCGATCTCTGCCCCCTGTCAACACCTTCTGCGACTGGTCGGAGAGATAGGAGGAGAACCACCGATAAACGGTGCCTCCCACTCCCAACCCCTCCAACCGGTGCAGCAAGATACCATGGTCGATGGTATCGAAAGCCGCTGAGAGGTCTAATAGGACCAGGGCAGAGGAACAACCCCTATCCCTGGCCCTCCAGAGGTCATCCACCAACGCGACCAAAGCTGTCTCCGTACTGTGACCGGACCGGAAGCCGGACTGGAACAGGTCTAGATAGACAGCTTCATCCAGGTACCGGGGGAGCTGCCATGCAACCACACTCTCTACAACCTTCGCCAGAAAGCGAAGGTTGGAGACTGGACGATAATTTCCCAAAATAGCTGGGTCCAGGGAAGGCTTCTTGAGGAGGGGTCTCACCACCGCCTCTTTCAAGGCGTGAGGAAAACCCCTTCCAACAATGAAGTATTTATAATTCCCCGGAGCCAGCCTCGTGTCACTTCCTGAGTAGCCAGCACCAGCCAGGAAGGACACGGGTCCAGTAAACATGTGGTCGCATGTAGCCTCCCCAGTAACCTGTCCACGTCCTCGAGAGCCACAGTCTCAAACTCATCCCAAATAACCTCAACAAGACGTGCCTCTGCCATCCCACTTGGATCATCACAATTTTGGTCTAAACTACCCCGAAGCTGAACGATTTTATCGTATAGATAACCGTTAAACTCCTCGGCACGTCCCTGCAGGGGGTCATCCCGCCCCCCCTGTTGAAGGAGGGAGCGAGTCACCCGAAACAGGGCGGCCGGGCGGTTATCTGCCGATGCAATGAGGGTGGAAACGTAGGAACGTTTCGTCTCCCTCATTGCCACTAGGTAGGTCTTAGTAAAAGAACTCACTAGTGTCCGATCAGCCTCGGAACGGCTAGACCTCCAGGTACTCTCTAGGCATCTTCTCCGGCATTTCATCTCCCTCAGCTCCTCAGAGAACCAGGGAGCCAAGTGAGATCTACGCCGGGTCAGAGGCCTCAAAGGCACGACACGGTCCAAAGCCCCAGCCGCGGCCCGCTCCCAGGCCGCAACTAGTTCTTCAGTCGTGCCGTGGGCAAGATCCTCAGGAAACGGCCCAAGCTCCATCCGGAACCTCTCCGGGTCCATCAGGCGCCTGGGACGGAACCAACGCATTGGCTCCGTCTCCCTGCGGTGGTGAGCGGCGGTCTGAAAGTCCAGGCGAAGGAGAAAATGATCCGACCATGACACCGGTTCCGTTACTAAATCTCCTAATACCAGATCATTAATCCACTGTCCAGAGATAAAAATCAGATCTAGTGTGCCTCCCCCCATGTGTGTAGGGCCATCAATTACTTGAATCAGGTCCATGGCCGTCATGGAAGCCTGGAACTCCTGAGCTACCGTCGATGACAAGCCGGCCAAGTTGAAGTCCCCCATGACCAGAAGTCTGGGAGTCTTAACTGCCACCCCGGCAAGCACCTCCAGCAACTCAGGCAGGGCTGTAGTCACGCAGCAAGGAGCCAGGTATGCGATCAACAGACCCATCTGATTCCTATGACCCCACTTCACAAGGAGGGATTCACAACCAGCTATCTGAGGCACAGTGGACTCCCTCGGCTCTAGACTTTCTTTAATCACAACCGCCACCCCGCCACCCCTACCTTGGGCCCTCGGCTGATGAAATGCGCGAAAACCCGGAGGGCACAGTTCAACCAGGGGAACTCCCCCCTCTGTGCCCAACCAGGTCTCTGTAATGCCCGTAAAGTCCGCGGACTCCCTCTGTATGAGATCGTAAATCAAGGGAGCCTTATTTACCACGGACCGGGCATTGCACAGCATCAGCCGAAGACCCAAGCTCTGAGGATCCTGGCCAACCGGGGAATGAGTAAGGACTGAGGGGCCGGAGCACGTGATCGCCTTTAAACATCGAGCACGTGCTCCCAGGGAACGATACGGCCCCCTGCCTCCGCCATATCTGCCTCTCTATAATCTTCTTATAATGCCTTCAAATTTGTTTGTTTGTTTTGTTTTCTGATCTGGGTAATTTCCATTTCCTTTATTCAGTCCTTTGACCTTTCTTTAAGGACTGTTACAAGCGTGCACTTCTCCAGTTGTGTGTCATAGTGATTTTCAGCAGAAACATAAACAAGCTGCAAATAATTTATGTATTTAGCTTCATTTTTTTCAAGAAACCTTTTTTTTGTAGGCATGTTTTCATCTCTAAGGTTAACTAAATTCCCAAATTTGAATTTTAAAAAATCTCCCTAGATACCACTGACAAATTCCCATTTATTTTCTCAGCAACTTTGGTTTTAAGAATCTGGCTGCCTTTTGTTGGTCGGTTGGTTGGTTGGTTTATCAGATTTATATAGCTACCCATATTATAAATGTGACTGTGGGTGTCGTAAAATAAAAATAAAGAACACATCTTAAATAGCCTTTAAAAAGAATGAAACATATATTCATGTCCTCTGCTTCTTCAGTAGGAAGCTTTCGATCATGACCTTTTTACATCTGAATACTGAATTGCTATTTTTCATATTTCATGTTTATATTTAATATGAAAATATTTCATTTTGATTTGGACATAGTGTTTATTAGTACGTTACTACTTTTTTCAATGTTAATATGTAGATGAAGTATAAAAAATTAAAAGTTCTGATTTTTGTATTTATCAATAAAATAAGCTTTACTAGAATTAATACAATATTTTGCTATATAGGTTTTCCAGGATTCTGCCTTTTCTGCATATCCTGCTCTGTAAAACCTACCGTATAAATAATTTATAATAAATAAACAATCTTATGCTTGCCTTATCTGTTCTTCTTCCTTGAATTTAAGACTTTGAAGTTCAGTAAATAATTTATGACACTTATTAGAGTAGATGAGTCAAGCAGTATCCTTGATCCTAGATGTTTTCTGTCATTGTTTCTGAGGAATACTTCAACATAATCTCTCTGATAAACAGGGTGTTGGAGAAAATGGCATAATATATTATAGAACATGATTTATATAATAGGAATGCATTTTTTTCTTACTGTGATGATAGCAAACTAATTTGACTTTGTATCTTCATATTTTAAAATACATGAAATAGAGAATTTCTGGCTATTAAAAAAGATTGGTGTGCCATTTTAAAACAATGTTTAAATAAATTTTGAAACTATCATAGACTGAAATGCATAATTTTGACTATATGAAGTTTCAAATAAAATTTTTGAAGGCATCTTACTGAATACAGGTCTTGTACATATTCAAACAAAGTGTGCTAATTGTCAAACTCTCAAAATAGCTGTGGTAATTAAAATATGGTTTGATCTGAAAATTGAGTGAAAAATAATCATAAAAATACATTATTTAATTTGGTTTAGTTTGGTCTTGGTTTGATTCATTTGAAATAAATGGAATAGCATTTTTATTCCTATTACATTTACAAAGAAGCAATTTGTCCATTAGTGAGTTAGGTTTAAATATACTATTTTAAAGTAATAACTACTGTATAAGATGCACATTTTTCCCACCTAAAAGGGGGTGAAAATTTGGGTGCGTCTTATACACCGAATGTAGCCTTGCCCACCCTCTGGCCCCCACCCTTTGGCTTCTGCCTCCCAGCAATTTACTTCCTTGCAGCAAGCAGCAAGAAGAAACAGCCCGTTTCAGTTTCAGCATAGCCTAATTAGCACAAGTTGATTGTCCGTTGGATTGGCCTCCTGACTCTCAGCTGTTTCAGGCTGCAGGAATTGCCACTGCCTATTGCTGCGCAGGCCTCTGCTGCTTGCTGAAAGGAGGTAAATTGCTGGGAGCAGATTTTTTTTGTGTGTGTGTGCTAATCAAGCTATGCTGAAAATGAAAATGAAAGTAGGCTGTTTGCTATTTGCTGCAACGAGGCAAAATTGCTGGGAGGCAGAGGCAGATTTCTTTCTTTTTTTTTTGTTTTCCTCACCAAAAATGTAGGTGTGTCTTATAGTCTGGAGCGTCTTATACTCCGAAAAATACGGTATATAGATATCTCAATTTTTCTACTCAAGGAAGGTCTTGAGTAGAAAATATTTATTCTACAATTGACAGAATGCTATGGAAATCAGTTTTGTGTCAAATATGAAAACACAATTCTTAACATGAATTGTTAAGTAGAATTCAGGGTTCTATAACTTTAATTATTATTTTCTTTTACTGTCATGAATGCATCCTAGAAATGATCATAGACCTTTACATAGAAATGTATCTTCTGAATTTCAGCCCAAGAATAAGATAGAGGGTAAGGCTCTTCTTATCTCCTACTTTCTTTTGATCCCAGAGTTCTAAAGTTTCTATTTAATCCACAAACATCAATAAATCATTACATAAGCATTGTACTTATATGTCAGTGTTTGTAATCACACTCTGATCTTGAGATTTAAGAAGGAAAAAAGAGGAGTTTTGTTATGAAAATGTACTGTAGATTTGGGAAAATTTGAGATATCTTGCTGGTATTTACTGTATTCCAGACAAATCATCTTGCTTTCGTGATTGGGAACTTTTTGTAATAAACAGGATGAGTTCTTTAATAAATATCTAGCTTGGGGTATGAGTTGGTGTGCACATGCTCCTAAATTGCTTGCCATTTGAAGAAATAGTGGCTTCTATGATTTGTGTCCTTTCTTTAACAGGATGTCTTGTCATTGTTTATACACTGGTGATCTCATATTTAGTTAATTGTAATGTACTTGGTAATGAGGCTGCAGTAAATGTCCCTAAGTATCTTGGGACTAGGGTATGAAACCGAATTCTTTTTACAATATAATTCTGCACAATTAATAATATCATTAGAAGCGTTTCAGAATGGTATGCACGATCAGTCCATCTTCCTTTGATCTGACAGAGGACAGCAATACAGATGTTCCATTGTGTCATGCCCTCATTTACAAGGTTTTACATGACTTCCGCATTCTCCTCTGGGGGAGGAGGAATTTCTGTGTTTTCATATTGTATATTCTAAGCATTGTTTTCAATTACACTGACCACAAGGAGGCACTTTGTGATTGGCTTTCTGTTTACTGAAACTCTTCAGGCATAGCTACATGCAGTGGTGGGATTCAATTTTTTTAACAACCGGTTCTGTGGGCATGGCTTATTTTGGGGTGTGGCTGGCTGGTCATGTGACCCCTCCACCCCTACCCTGGGCCCTCGGCTGATGGAATGCACGGAAACCCGGTGGGCACATCTCGACCAGGGGCACGCCCCCTTCAGTACCCAACCAGGTCTCCGTAACGCCTATAATATCCGTGGCACCCCCCTGAATCAGATCATATATTAGGGGGGCCTTATTGGCCACGGACCGTGCGTTGCATAACATCAGACGAAGGCCCAGGCTCTGAGAGTCTTGACCATCCGGGGAACGGGTGAAGTCAGGGGGATCGGGGCACGCGATCGCCTGCATACATCGAACGCGTGACCCCTTGTATCGATACGATCCCCCCCTTCCGCCATATCTGCCCCTCCCACTTACCGTGCTAATAGACTCACCCTCACACAAAGGAACACATTCCCCCCCCATAACCTCCGAACCCATTTGACAGTCGCCACGAGCATGCGCTGGAACTGGTTTCCCTCCCGGCGGGCTACCCCCATCCCCCGCCCTACCCCTCCCACCCCTTAAAATTGCCCTGTCTAAAAACCCCCAAAGGCTCTTTCTTCTCGCATGCCACCTCTGTGGGTCCCAAGACCCGTCATTGAGGCCGGCCCTTGGTAGCGATATGGGCCATTCCTGCGAGGCGGGGGCACCTCGCAGGCGCAAGAGTTCATGTACAGTGTAGCGCATAGAAAAAGTGCGAATCGACGAGGGATGCTAAGATGGTAAAATCCCAAAGAGATAAAATGGTGAATCTTCCAGCGGGAGTCCAGTTGGTAAAAGGACAAATGGAGCAGGAACCGGATAGCGATGACAGAGCAGGAACAGACAGGCCGGCAATCTCCATAGTGTGCCTATGGGGGCTAGTTCTACAAGGTCTCAGTCACGTAGAAGTGGCTATCGGTCTGTCCGGGTCCATAGACCAGTCCAAGCTATTCCAATCCAGTCCAATCCTCTCCATAACCCGCAGATGGACATACATGACCAACCAGTTTAGATGATCCAAAGTCCGGTATGGGGGGGGGGAAGGGGAGGTAAAAATACGATGGAGCAAGCCAGGCCTCCAAGGGCCATTTGATGACACGCAAAACAGGCCACAAGAGGGGACAAACCTCAGCCATGGATCCGGCCTCCTCTCCCACGAGGCCTCACCGCCGCTGGAGTCGCCGCTGGGATCGCCGCTGGGATCGCCGCTGGGATCGCCGCTGGGATCGCCGCTGGGATCGCCGCTGGGATCGCCGCTGGGATCGCCGCTGGGATCGCCGCTGGGATCGCCGCTGGGATCGCCGCTGGGATCGCCGCTGGGATCGCCGCTGGGATCGCCGCTGGGATCGCCGCTGGGATCGCCGCTGGGATCGCCGCTGGGATCGCCGCTGGGATCGCCGCTGGGATCGCCGCTGGGATCGCCGCTGGGATCGCCGCTGGGATCGCCGCTGGGATCGCCGCTGGAATCGCCGCTGGAATCGCCGCTGGAGTCGCCGCTGGGATCGCCACTGGGGCAGGGCCAAAATCGCCACTGGGGCAGGGCCGGAGCAGGGCCGGAGCCGAGGCCGGAGCCCGCAACAAGCAGCAGGCCTCCCTCGCCTCCCTCGCGTCAAGCAGCAGGCCTCCCTCGCCTCTCTCGCCTCCCTCGCGTCCTCGCCGCCTCGCCGCCTCCAAGATGGCCACCCCTTCCGGATCGCCACTCCGTCCCTCGGCCCGTTCTCGGCTGCCGCATGTCCCGAGAGGCCACAAACCTCTCCAGCGGCAGCCGGATAGATCATACCCACGCCGAGGGACCGGAGAAGCCTGGTGAGTCAGTCGAAGTCTCCATTCCCTGGGAAAGCCACCATCGCCGATTCGAGCTCTTCTAAGCCGCCACCATCCTCGCGCATGCGCAGAGCCTTTTAAAATGCATCACAGTAATTGTCAATTACACCTGCCCAGAGAGTCATCTCAGTTCTTCCACAATTGTTGTGGCTGAATTTATAACCTGGCCTCTAAGTTAACTCAGTTTCTGAACAATAAATCGGCTGGGTTCATGCCACATTCTGAGCCCCCCAAAAACTACTTGCATCCAGTTACAACTCCAAGCTGGAGAAAGCTAAAGGGTGTGTGTGTTAGCGGGAGAGAAATATGAGCAAGGAATCAAATAGTTTGGGGGGGGGGTTAAGAAGAAACAAAGATAAGAAGGGAGAAGAAAGAAAACTCATGTTGCCGGAGGGAGCAGAAGTACCAGCTGTTTGGGAAGAACGGAGGGAAAGAAATGCAGGAGAAGAGATGGGGGGGGCTACGATGAGGACGGAGACCGCAGTGAGTGATGGCTGGCTGAAGCCAGAAGTCATTGCAAAAAAGGATGCTGCCTAAGGAGCTGGCGATGCCGCTGGGCCAAGGAGAAGGGGTGGGGGGAGAACGGGAAAAGTGGGGGGAGGGCTGGAGGACGAGGGGCTGAGTAGGAGGGAGAGAGAAATATCGAAAGGGGGGCTTCAAAAGGAGGGGGCGAGGAGAGGGGCGATGAAGAGTAGAAGAAAAGGGAGGGCTTGGCTCAGGATGGGCGCGGGGAAGGGAAGAAGCGCTGGTGGCTGGTGGAGGAGTGCAAGGGGCTTCGCTCCTTCTATGCCCACTACCCCTCCTTCCTTCCTCCCTTCCTCCCTCCCTTCCCTCCCTCCCTCTGCGGCCTGCATTCTTCTCCACTTCCCACGCCCCTCTTTTGCACCCAGGTCGAGGCAGAATTAGCAAGCCGCGCCTCAGGCCGGCTCCGGCTCCCCTTCCTCCTCCCGCCCCCGCCCCCATCACCACCACCGGCCTTCCCTTCCCTTCCTGAAGCCAGGGTCTCCCCGAGCTGGGCCATGACCGAGTCAGCTCATCCCCATCACGCCGAGGCTGGGTCCGCCACGTAAGGAGATGAAGCCGAACGCATCTTGACAGGCGAAGGGGGCGGGGAATCGGCGGCGGTGGGAAGGAGGGAGTGCGAGCGGCTGCGCATGAGCCCGGTGGCACCAAAAGCTATGGGGAGAGAGGAGGTGGGGGGTTTTACCGTGCTGAGGGCTCACAGCCTAGCGGAGTGTAGAAGCTGCAGCAGCTCCCTGCTTGTCAGGGTGATGGAAGTGGCTGCTAAATTGTGGGGGGGAAATTGAATGGAAAAAGCTGGGATGAAGATGCCCCTCCCCACCTTTACTGTCGGCAGCCGCATGGCGCTTGGATCGGGTGAGCTGTGAGGCCACCATACAAGCATCTCTCTAGCCAGCGATTAAAGCGCCTTGCTGGCCACATGACCAGTGAGGCGCTTTAATCGCTGGCTAGAGAGACGCCTGGATGGAGGCCTGCTTCGGTCGGCGGCCTCGCAGCCCACCCAATCCAAGCACCACATGGCCACCGACAGACACCGGTAAGTAATGGTGGGGAGGGGAGGGGCAAGGGGCGGGGCGAACCGACAATTTAACAAATGGTTTGGCCGAACCGTCTAGAACTGGTAGAATCCCACCACTGGCTACATGCATCTGAAAAGTCTCAATAAGGATGAAACCAGTGATGCAGCACCTCCTGATGATGAAAGTTAGTAACATCAAAGAAGCCCAGCTATTTAATTTGCTGATTGGCTCTTCTCCTTGGATCTAGGACAACTCAACATGGCCAGCTCACCTCTGCCATCTCGCTGCCATCAAGTCAGTGCAGAATAACTCCACATGGCCAACTCACCATGGGGACAACTTGCTGAGGGGACAATTCTTTGCAGGTGTCCAGAGGGAAAGCTTGGTGAGGGAGTGGATGTGGAGCAGGCAGAGCACATTGGGGTGAGTGGTGGCAAGGCAGCAATGGTCAGGAGATTTCCATATTCATAAGCCCTGCCATCGCCACCACCAGGCTCTGAGTAGAAGAGGCCTCAGATACTGGCAGTGGTCAGGTGGTGGGGAGACAGCAGTTTATAGATAGTTCTTGGGGAAATTGTATTATGTACTATGGTTTTTTTTATCTGTCTAACTGGGTAGAATACCCTGCTAGGCCTGATAAATGGAGAAACAGTTTAGTAGTATACAGTAGTAACTTGTGCCTTATGACTAGTACAATTACTAAATCATATAAATATAAATTTACCTGTATAGGATTGAAGAAGACGCAGAAGCTGCAATAGGTACAAATTGCTGTGGCCAGATTGTTCTTTGGAAAAATCTATTATTGCAGAATTATTCCTAGTTGCCATCTAATTATCAGAAGTAATAATATTAATTTTTAAGCTATGTGACTTCTAGCTGTTTTAGACTTTAGAAATGTCTGACGTTAAGCGTATTCTTGTACACTACCCAGAATAATATCTTGAGCCAGGCTACGTATCTGCTTCTTTCACAAGCCAGATTCTTTGGCTGAAAATTCAGGTAATGAATGGTATAGATGGATTATTATGTTAAATATTGTGACACTTTATATTTTAAAGTATATTTTAATATTCCTACTGATTCTTGCTTATATTCTAGGGAAATCAGGCTACTTGGACTCATTTTATTTAGGATTCAGGTCTGGACTTGGGATATAGACAGAGTTCTGTTGAATTATCTTCATCAGGTTTTTGATGGGAATAAGCCTTTGTTGGGTCTATTAGACAGTTCATCAATTTTTATACCATCAATTTTCTATATATTTTATTGGACTGCCTTTAAGAGTTGGGGCATTGCTTTGCAATGGTTTCATTCTTCCCACAGTGAGCAATTCCATTCAATATTATTGGGAGAGGAGAGTTCATTCAAAAATCAATTGAATTATGAGACATACCTTTTAAAAAATATTTTTTTATTTTAATGTTTTAAATGTGCGTTCTAAATTTTTCAGACTTAGAAAGTCATTGTTTAGTGCTTCAAATTTTTGATAAGAATTGCATGCCAAGAAGTAATTTATATTAAAAATGTTTAGTTTTGCTGAAGGCTTTTGAAAATAAATTGCTTTTTACAACTCCAATTAATATATTTGTTTAATTACCAATGTAATTTTAATACAATGTTGTAAAAATCAAATTTTAATCATTTTCAAGTTTGTTCTTTCATGAAGTTGGGAATGTAACTATTGGCAGAACCAGTAGCCAATATGAAAAAGTCTAACTTAATTCTACCAAAAGAATTCCTTATACTTTGCTATATATACAGATGTTAAAGTTTATCTTCATATTTTGCTAACAACATAATTCATCTTAATAAAGATATGAAGAATTAACTAATATGAAAAAAGACTAGAAAAAAGCAATGTATAAGGATTATATATTCTTTTATAATCATCCTCATAAGCTACATTTACAAGAATAGCAATACTTGATTTGAGTCAAACTTTTGCCCTGAATGTACACTTTAAAGCTCATTTTATTGCTCTCTGTACTTTTTCTAATAAATATATATTTTATTAGTTTACAGTACACTGACTTTAGTAAGACATAAGAGTTTGTCTGAAGAAATCTCAAAGACCATTCCGTTATAAATTAGATACCATATTAAGCTTCACAATTTGCCCTAAAAATTGGGGGTATATTTGGATGGCATGTTTCTGCTGAAAGAACTGCTTATGTGAATGGAAATGTTAAATAAATAATTTTTCCTTCCCCTTATAATCATTTCCGCAGTCTCAAATGTTTCTTAGAGGGATCTTCCAGCCTTTGAAAACCAACTTTGAGATAATGCTACAGTGGGAAGAAAGAAAGAAATCTATTGACGTGTCATTGGCTTTGATCAAAGTGATAAAAAGGAGTTTTGAAATGTTTCTAGAGATTGGTCATGGAATGAAATAATTCCACATCTTCCTTTATTCAAACAGTTGTATCAGATTTTATGACCATAGCCAAACCTGGTGTATGTATGTATATGTATATGTGCACACATATTACATACGAATACATCTGTATAAAAATCCTATTTTTATAACTATGTTTTTGGTTTTACTTATTTTTTACATCCTTTTTCTCATTTTTTTCTATTTTGTTTAAATAGATGTATTTTTTTGTTTAAATAATTGTATTTTTTTTAAAAAAAGTTTATTGTAGCTACTCTTGAGTCACTTTTTACAGATTATTTTACTGTTTTTTTAAAAAGGGGAAGCTTGCAAGCTGCAGATCACTAGTATCTTGCATTATTTACAGAAATATTTTTGGAAACCTGTAGCAGTTTCATATGCATTGTTATAAAACAAATGTTGAATGGATACAGTGCTGGTTTTTGTTTGGAACTTAAACAACATGCGAGAAAGATGAAAAAAGCTAAGTAGCGGAAGATCACATCCTTGGGACTAATTGCAAAGAGAAAGAATCTCACCATCAAAATTCCTGCTTGTCAGATTGTTCACTACAAATGAGAATGAGAATAAACTGGAAAGCTTTACAGTTATTTGGAAAGGACTTCTCCAAAATAATATAAGGGGAAGATCATCTGTAACATATCGGTTGCAAGCAAACCCTTAGCTTCAAGTTATGGGCTCTAAAGCCCCATAATTTAGTGCCACCAACATTTGGCAAATTACAGTTACTGAAAGTGATAGTGTTATTGATATACAATAGTTTAAGTGTATTCTTCACTTTTTTTCTTCCTCTGTCAATCTTTACACTGCTTTGTTGGGATACAATTTCCCCTCCTTCCTTTTTTTTTTTTTTGGCAGTATATATAGTGGAAACCAACGCCAAATATTAGGGTTTCTTTTTCAACATGTTACTGCTTTCTTATTTTCTAATTCTTGAATGCCTGTTTACTTAGTGCTATTGGACATCAAACTAAAATAGATTCAGCAAAGTTAGAAGAGAGAACTAGATTGGGCCATGCATATGAGGATTTTCATCCCCAATTGTATGGCAAATGGGAGATGGGAGAAGGAAAGTGAAATGAAGAGTGGTTACACATTCTGGAGAGAGAGAGAGAGAGAGAAGTTCCCTGAGGGTGGGCTCCAGCATGAACCTGAACACTTGGAAGAATAAACTTTTGGTCCTGGTGACCGACTCAAATTGGATCCTGAACAGTGATAAATATAACTGAAAACTGTCACTAGCTTTTAAAGTTTTCTGGGAAAACATTTTGCCTAGGGATGAAATTAAAAATCATTCTATTTTTCCATTCTTCATTGCAACACTGACTGGCTTTGATGAAGACTCTAATCGAGGACCAGAAATTAGGCAGAAATCATCTTGCAGTTCTTTATAAAATGGCATGACTTGGGGCAGTCAATTTCCTATATACTGTTTGTAATTAATAATTAATATTTTGGATATGTTATTGAAAATTGTTGTGTTCCTGGGGTTTTTAAAACAGCCCACATTTTCTAAAATTCTATAGGTTTGATTCTTTTTCTGACTGTACTGAAAAATTAACTGTGAAGACAGATGCTGGTATTTCTGCTTGGTCCTTATTTTCTTATCTATGTGTGTAAGTAAAAACCTTGGAAATCTGTTTGCTAAATCATCTGGTAAATAGTCTTGCTGATGACTGCAGAGTTGCTCTGGGGCTGCTGTTGTTAAGTACTTATTACAGGAATCCAACCGGGTAAATTAAGAAACCTGTGTTTTTGCTTGTTATTTCAAGACTTTTATGCTTGGCTTCTGAAAAGCCCCTTACAGGACCTCATGACCTAAAAAAAGGCTTGCTGTTTTGTAGTCAGGGATTGCCTTGTGAAATCTGAATCACTGACCTGGCAACAATGAAAATTATTACCTCCAAGGGAGAGTTTAGCTTTTGTTATTCTTTAATGCAGTGTTTGAATGTCTAATATTAAAAATGTATGTGTAAAATAACTATGCAGCATTGAAGGTAGTTTTAGAAAAGCACATTAATAGATACATCTAAATGAATTTTTCCACATTTCTTTTACATTTCACTGTGAATGGTTGTTAACAATTTTCTGATTTTCAGTACAAATAAATTTGTTTTATACATGTTTAATCATAAAAAACAGGAGATTGAAACATTTGGAAATTTAGTGAAATAAGATTATGTGTAATATTAATGCTTGGAACCTTATGGATATCTAAGAGAAGTAAATATATATAATGATAAACCTACAGGAACTTCAGCAATTTACTCTGTGTGTGTGTATATATTTGTAAGCAAATACTTATAAGTAAATAAAGCAGGAAAGACATAGGGTTGAAATAAAGCAATAAAATAATAAAATAATTAAAATAATTAAAATAATTAAAATAATTAAAATAATTAAAATAAGAATATAAAATGAAGAGCAAGAGCACCTTATTAGTAAGATTCCCTCACTTTCTGCATATTTTTTCCCTGAATTCATAGTGGGAAGGTTTTAATAGAAAATGGAGAAAACTTCAGAATTTTTCTTCTTGTTATATTGCACATTCAATCTCTTTTTGCCTGATATAGCTAGGAAATAGTTGGAAAGAATCTTTTATTATGAATGCATTCAACATTTTTCATCACTGTTTTTATTCCAGTATTAAGCAAACACTGTAATTCACTGCTTTTTACCCTCTTTGTGTCAACTGCCTTAACTTACTCTCTAATTTTTTCTCTGTATTTAGTGACAAATAAAATTGAGTAATATTTGCCACATACAATTTTCTCTTTGTTTTTAAATATTTCAGTTCAGTTGTTTCTCATTTTTCGGTTATCATGTTAAAAGAAAGTTGAATTATGAAGTAGTATAACTCCTGAGAAAATTACACAAAATTCAAAGTCAAATACTAATATGAATAATCACAACCTATGCTGTAATTTTATTTTTAATGAAGTGATATGTACTAAGATCAATACAGACTTATTATCTGCGTCAGTGAAGTAATGCACTTTCTGAAAGATACAATATAGTACATCCTTTATAATGCAAGAAACCTTTATGTAGAAAACATCAATATCAAGAAAAATAGTGAATATATTGCCATATTTTTGAAATTAATGATGGTTTAAAAATTTATCCGGTATATTTTAGAGTAGTTTGTTGCCAATAAGGATAGAAAATTTCTAGAGCACTCTGTATACTTCCAGATGACCTACTGCTATAAGATGCTATTTACTCACCCAGTGGATAGAGGACTATCAAGGGCCTCTTCTCTCTGCTCAGGAAGTTACTACTGATGACAGATTGATATTAATAATGCAATAATCTTTGCATTTTGTGTTCGTTTGTATGATATAAGATTATCCTATTAAAGGAGCTGATTGAAACTGCATGCATAAAGATAAACCTTTTTTCACAAACACAGATTTTTCACTGCTGTGGTATTAAAGATAAGATACAGATATTTAGGGATATGGCTAGAGATCCTATTGGTGCTAGATTTTTCGTTTTTGCTGCCGTAGTGAAATAATGGTTGATGGCATACATACCAGTAGTAGTTTCTGAATATTTTGTTAGAATATTATAGTTTTATGTTTCTATTATAAAAATTGAAACTTAATGAAGACCCATAATTTTATCATTTTAAAGTACATAAGATTTTAAATTATAAGCCCTAGTTTTTGGATAAAATTGGAAGACAAATGGAATGAAATATTTTATTATATCATTTGCATAGTTCCAAGTATATTTCAGATTTTGATTGAAAATTCTCTTTAATTTAATTGTATACTAATGTACTACATACAGATTGATTTAAGCTATCTGACATAAGGAGAGCTACTACTTTTGGGGAAAAAATGAGGCCATATGTTTCTTAGGTATTAAAAACATTGATTACATTTATAAGAATAATGTAAGTGCTGCAATACTGAAAAGAAATCATTAGTCCGTTATATACAACTGTATTACTCATATGTAATTGTGGTTGTATAAAACGGCTGCCATGTATTCTAAATGCAATCTATATTTCAATAGGTAGAACATATAAATTCCTTACATATTCCCTTCTTTTTCATCTTGACAAAATCACAGTGTATTCTATGCTTTTCAGATCTACTGTATGTATAAAAAAAGGTAAAGGAGTCCCTGAGGATTTTACTCCGCTAGTTGCCAACTATAGGGGCCAGTGCTCATCTCTATTTAAAGGCCATTGAGCCAGCACTGTCCAAAGATATTTCTGCAGTCATGTGGCCAGCATGATATCATGGAGTGTTTTTATCTTCCCACTGAAATGGTACCTATTTATCTACTTGCATTTGCATCCTTTTGAACTGCTACATCGGCAGGATCTGGGGTGAGGACAGGAGCTTACCCGTCGCAAACTCCCTCTTGCCACCTTCTATTTGGGGTGCTACAAGGCTTAATACTCTCTTCTCCTATTAAATGTCTACATGAGGCTGCTGGGTGAGCTAATTATCACTATGGGTAGGAAAGGTATCATCTATTCCCAATCCTGTAAACATCTCATCCAGTTGCCTGGAGGCTGTGAGAATTTAAATTGGGAACAACAGGCTTCAGCTGAAGCCAGGCAAGATTAAGTGGGTTCACATTTGGGGGCCTTCCAGTTTTAGGACTCTGCCACCTTTAGTGTTGGATGGGATAGCACTGTCCCAGAAAATTCAACGAGATATTTAGGGTTCTCCTTGACTCACAACCACTGCTTGAAGAGTAGCAGATGTGATTTGTGCTGTGTCCTGATTAGTTGCTATCCTGTTCCTGGATTGGGGAGGGGCTTTGTTCACTGTCACTCATGTCCAACTCACCTTCTTTTTGGACTTCTATAATTTGCTCCACATTGGGCAGAGTATATAAAAGCTTTGGTTGGTGCAAAATCTAGTGGTCTGGTCACTTATATGTGCCCATTGAATATTACATTACCACTGTGCTCCACAAACTGTGTTGGTTATTATTTAGTTTCTCGGTCCAGTTTAAGGTACTGTTTTTGATCTTCATGGCATAGAAGAACTAATTATATCTGCTCACCTTATCCAATCTGGCAGAGAAGGCATGCTGTGGAACCTGTCTGCTAGAGGATTATACATGGTGAGTCCCTTCTTTCCCATGGCACCCATCTTATCGAATATTCTCCCCCTGGAAGTGAGGTTAGCTTCATCCTGCAAATCTTTGGGTATGCCATTAGGCCAAGGGGTCCTAAGGAACAGGCATATCTTGCTATGGTTCCTTTCATATGATTAACATCCTTTGCTGGGGTGCTTTTTATAATTTGTGTTGTTTTTAATGATGACTGTGTTTATATACTTATATATAATTTTCTTTCAAATTAACTGTTGTATACTGCCCAGACTCATGCTTTTGTAGAATGGAAGGTCCTAAAAAGATAGATACCGATAGATAGAGAGATGGAGAGATGGAGACAGACAGACAGACAACAATATTCATACAGTTCTAATTTACATGTAGGTTTGTATTAATGACATGACAATCAGGAAAAATTTACAGCTGGAGGTTGGGGAGGACAGGAGCAAGTTGTGGAGGGGGAAGGTGGGATTTTCTCTAATCCATCACTCTAATCAGATAATAGATGATAGATGCCTGTCAGAACAATCCAGTTGGAGTAATAATGGAAATTTACTCTTGCCATTGCTGCCATAGTTAGAACTACCAATATATCTCACTGTCTATCCTTGTAATTAGAGCTAAATTGGAGTTTAAAGAATTCAGTGCGGACAGACACGGAAGCTCATTCTCCTGTTTATTGTCAGTCACCTCCTTTTATTGCCATTAGGGACTTCCATGCCACATTCTTCCATTTCCTCCTTAAATCCACAGGGTCATAGGATTTTTCCTAGCCTAGATTTGAGAACTGCTGGAAAATGCTTCACCCATAGTCCAGATACATAATGGATATTTATGGAAGAATAAATTCAGTAGGAATGGTTTTTTTAAAAAAAAACAATTTCAAGTAGTAATAACAAAGTATATTGGTTTAAGAAACCAAAGATCCATATGCTAGTATTATATTCACCATCAAGCAGAGGTGGATGTCACACACTGTAACAACTGGTTCGCCCAGAACCAAAAATGTGAGCGTGCACCCCTTCTGCCATCAAGTGCATATACATAAAAACAAAGGCCAGTCAGATACCAGGGCAGTGATGATGAACCTTTTGGGCTCAGTGTGTCAAAACTCTGGAAAATGCCTAACTTGACTTTGCTGGCATGTGACCCTGTTCAAACAAACAAAAGAGAAACAATTAACTTTCCCCGTATAGGCCGCTCTGAACAATGGGCAAAGTAATTTCTGAGCAGAAGTAGAGACCTGGGCCTTGACTTCAGCTCTATTATCACTGCTGCCACTCAAAAAGGCTTACTTATGCCATTCCCCAAGGTGCAGTTGCCCCATGGCCCAGTACTCCCCAAGAAGTGGCTGTGCACCACTTATTTTCAGGCAGTATTCCTTTTCTGTTGACAGCCTCCCCACAGTCTACCTGAGGCTGCTCCGAGTCACATGAAGTCTTTGTTCTTGAAACAGTTTGGGAGAATGCTCTTCTGCAAGCTCTGCAGCATATGAAATCTGCATGAAAGCATATCCCTGTCTCACATAATTTTTAGAGGGTCAGGAGACTATTGTGTTAGGGAAATGGAAACCACCTGGTTCAAAGACAGAAATGGAAAATTAGCTCCAATGAATTCAAAAATTGAATTCAAGTAACTAAACTTATGAGTGATACAACCATGTTGTAAACAATTATTTTTCATAAAATATTTTCAAGAAGCAAATAATATTTTCCAATGAAAATATTTTAATGCAGAATGACTGAAATGGAGACAGTATAATCTTAATGATTGGACTTCTTATTAGCATGAAATCACCAGACATATAAATGGTGTTCGTGATAATGTTTTATGATATTTTATGACAAAATTGCTAGCTAATAGCATAAACTTTTATTGTTTGCTAAAAATATTTAGAAGATATTTTTAAAAAGTACTTTCTATTCTACTGACTACTAATGGAATTGCTTAAATATATCAGAGACCTTACATTATACAGTGAAGCATTCAAATTATATTTGAGTATTTATGCTCAGTATTATTTGTGTAATTGTATTTGTATCTTTTAATACAGGTATCATGTCTTTGATTTCATAGATAAGTCTCTAAATGTTTCATTTTAATTCTTTTAAAAAAATAAAAAATTGTACCAAGTTAAACATTTTCTCCTTTTTTTAAATCTCAGTTTATAAATCTACATATGCAATGTCTATTATATAAACTCAAATGTTCTTTTGATTGTCATGTTTCATAGTTTCATTATTACAATACTTTGACACAATTCTCAATTGTAATTTTACATTTAATTTTCAAATATGTTAGGAAAAAATGCCATATTTTTCTACTATTAAAATTTCATTCAGAAAAGCACAGGTTTTCAGTGACATTATTTCAGGTGTATGATTTTTTCACTAATGTGACAATTTCATTATTCTCAAATAGAATAGATTCCTTCTGAGCAATGTGTGGAATGAAGAAATCTTGATTTCACAGTTCTGCTGTTATTTTTTTACTCACGCCTCTAGTGTCTTTCTACACGTATGTGGAATTCCAAGGAAAAATTTGAAATGAGTTATTTTTTTATTAAGACCAGCAACCGGCAAGTCTCAACAGACATTAAACTAGAAATTGAGTAATAAAAGTAACGTTAAAAAACAATACATGTAAGAACCGGTAAGTGATCATAGCATTTGAAGAAGTACCCAGTGAAGAAGTACCTAGTACCTATAGTGAGAGTACCTAGTGAAAATGAATTGCATATCCTAAACATATAATTTAGAAGACATTTCTAAAATTGATCCAAATATATACAAAATAAAGGAGAAAAAATAAAAAAAAGAAACCTTTAGTTATACCAATTTTTCAACTAATTGGTATAAGGCTATGAGAAATAGCCCTAATTGGTTTTTCCTAGCAAAAGTGTGCTGCTTCTCTTCTTGGAAGAAGCGTAGCCAATGTGAGTACTAGTCATTTTATAGTCACAGTCCTCTTTAATTCTCCTTATTCCCTTTCAAATCTTTGGTCATTTAATATCAGGAGCAAATCTAGAAGTGCTGCATTATAGTCTTGTAGTGGGAACTCTTTTACTATATATGATGAAATTTCCACTTGTTTCCTCTTGAAACTATAATTTTTAATTTTTGGAGCACTGCTGCAGACAAAACCAAGTTGTTCAATATCAGATTTGGTCAAAATTCTCAGGTTGGCTACCTGAGCAGTACACATTAAGAAAAAAAGAAAGCATCATAAAATAGTGCTGTAACAAAATACAGTTAGTAGATGTTAAACACATAATAATTAACATTTTGGATCGATAACTATAAATCTTGTTTAACTTTCTCATAGTTCAGTTTAGACTTAGCTGTAAAATCCTACGATTTTTTCCTATTTCTTGCTTATTCAGTCCGATATATGTAATGTTTACCTCTGATGAAACTATATGTTCAGTATCACTTCAAACAGTCTTGTGTTTCTTTCTTGCTAGTGATAAGATTAATTTTAAGAAGATTAAGAAATTGTGTGGTATTGTTTTGAAATCAAATATACTATTATTTTCTGCTAGAAATGGATAGATTACAAAACTAACCGTAAGAGCAAAACTAACAGTAAACCAAATATCTATTCTATACAGTTCCCTGATTTGATACAGACTTCCAAGAAATTAATACTTATTCAAAATTTAATCAGTTAAGATAACAATTCCTAAAAGACACTTATAATACTCGGAATTGATTATTTGTAAATATATCTTTTGGAATATACCTTGAAATTAATTATGACAATATCACTATCTCATTCTGGTTTTGTGAATTTTATTTCTTTGTCATCCACCATATAATATTCATATAATTATATTTTCAGTATTGTCTTTCTGAACTGTGTTGCCTATTAATTATTCTTCTAAGCCAAAGACAAAGAGACAATAATATATGTAAATGCAATAATGTAGTTCCTTATAAAGTAATTTTCAATCAAGACTGTTCCTCTTGAAAAACCTAAACTTTATAGCTGGTTTATAGTTCTTTTATAATCCCCATATACAGTAGAAAGATCTTAATTGTTTTCTATTCAAATTATTGTTTTCATTTATTTTTTAATTTGTTCATTTTGATTTTAATCATATTTTATCTTCTTGATTGAGCCATTTAGAGATCTTTGTAACAGCAAAATGTTTCCATTAACCCCTGACAGTTATTTTAAAAATATTATGCATATAAATTATCAAAATATAAACAATTTCTAAGAACTGCTCCAGGGATTCTGCTTATACATCTTTGTAAATTAATTATAATTTGAGCAGGTATCAATGTTGATCAAATACAAAAAATGAATTATATTAATTTACCAAAAGATTTTACAACCAAAATGTTAGTGAAAATGTTGGAAATGTTACCTCATATGAATTCTTAATTAAGAAAGCAAACTATTAAAGCAAATTGGAAAGGAGACAATGAAATAGTAATGATGCTTTCAAGCTTTAGACCATAATCGATTTTTTTGACATTCTTGTATTTGTTAGCAAGGTATGTTGGAAAGTGGAAAAACTATAAAAGTAAAGATATAAATTAGAAATTTTGCTTAGAAAGGTGGCAATCTTAAGATAACATTCTGTTAGATATTATAATAGTTTGTTTTTCCTCTAGTCAGAGACAGGCTGCCTTTTGACCAATGGTAGAATGGTTTATTAATTCTGCAAGTATGAGCTCTTTTAGAAGTTCAGAACTATATCAGATATAACTCTAGTACTTCACTGAATCACTCTTTCTCAGCCAAAACCATCTCATAGGGTTGAGATGGAATATGAGATGGAATGAGAAAGTATAAGGATGGAATATGGAAAAGGGTGCAGAATCCTAATGAATTCTGATAAAATTTCACTCTCAGTATTATAAGATTCATATTATACAGACAAGTCCTGAAACATTAAAGTTGCTTAACCACAAGCAAAGCTACAGGAAGTTCATAGCCTAAACCGCAGACTGCTTGACAGGAAACTTAACTTAGATCGCTTTGCCAGATACCTGTGACCTATTTAGCAATAGGACACATGAAATAAGCTTATAGCAACATTTAAGGGGGGCCAACTGAGATAGTGGGCTGTCAATAAGCCAATCATGCTCTGATATACGCCTGTACAACCATATAGAGAAAGATGTCTTTTTTCTTTTCCTGTTTCCTGTATTGTCTTAAGTATAAAGATAAGTACATCAGAACACCCCGGTGTTCAGTGTGTCATATTCTCATATAGCCACTGATCCTGCGCATAAAATAAACCTGCTCTGTTCATCTAGGAATTCTCTATGAGTCCTTTAATTCTATAACACAGTGGTTGTTGTGGGGAAAAGTTATAGAAGGTAAATGCTATGTAACTTTCGTGTACCTTCTTGAACTTCTGGAGAAAAGGGAAAATATATCATTTAAGCCAGGCATACTCAACTCGTGGCCTTGGACAGCTAGTAGCCCCATAAGATTTTGTGTGATTCATATACATTAGCTATATTACATGTAGCTCATGTATATCACACATAAACAAATTAAGGGAAATATTGAAAAGAAATCTTCATTTTTCACAGATCAGAATAGGAACTCCAATGTTTTCAGTGATAGCTCACTTTTTAAATATTGCCTTTAGCAGATCAGCACCTAAAGCATATATAAGAACTTTCTATGATAGCAAATAGGTATTTGAATCTAAATTTTATTTTCTTCCTCTGGTTGTATACAGTCATTAAATGTACAAATTTAAATATATTCTTAAAACTTATGCTAGTAATATATTTTCTGTCTTTCAACATCGAGTATATTATGATATTCCTTTCTAACATGTTCACAAGAAAATTAAACACTTTAGCAGAACTTCCATCTTTTGATGTTATGAAATAAATAAATAAATAATTGATTCAGTTTGCAAGCCCTCTTACAAAAAAATCTAGCTGGCAATTTTTTTACCTAGTGAAAGATTTATTATTAGTCAAAACTTGTATTTTAAAAAGTTTCCCTAATTTTTATGTAACTTTCATATCTATCATATAGTAATTTTTAGCTTTTCTATATATTTTTATTTGATATTTCTAGTTTATAAATTTAGAGGATATAGTAATTTCAACTCTCAAAGGTTTTTTATTTTTTTACATTCCCACTTCTCAGCTTCTCTTTCTGAAAAGTCAACCTCCTTTTTTCATTTAATTTAAATTATCTGTATTCTGAATGAGAAATGAAATCCCAAATTTGAAAATGAACAATTGAGCTGAAAGGCAATTTCAAAGTTACGAATAATGCAGTAAAGGAATATACTAGGACAAAAAGTATGGGTTTATATTAATGTCCAAATAATTTTGGTTTTATATGCTTGGTGGTGGTTTTTTTTAATTTATCCCTTTAGCAGTATTCTTCCTTCAGTTAATGAAACAATAACTAGATTAGTTAGATCTGTTATGCGTCATGGAAAACCTTGAGGTTAAATTGGGAATGCTTCCAACGTATATCTTGAGTAAATTAAGTTTTTGATTGTTTTGATGAGATATAATTGCTTAAACATGACAGTTAATTTATGAGTATATTCTAAAATGTAGGCTTTAAAGAAGGTATGTTACCTTGGTAATACAATGTCTTCAGTGCTGGAGGCATTTACTTCAAATTTAACTACAGTCTCCATATTTTATAGGGTACCAATATATAATTTTTTGAGGAGTTAGCAGTATTTTATGTTTTGAAAAGAGGTTTTGCAACCGATGGCCTTTCCTATCAAACATTTTTGGTCAAATTATGAACTAGTTTTTTACTTAAAAAAATAAGTACGTATAAATTGCTGTCTTTTTAAAAATTTGACCTGGGGGTATTAAATGTATTAGGGAGATATAATGTTATGATTAGTCATCAATGTTCTTTATTCTTCTCAATGTTTAAGTAATCCAAATGCTTATTACAGTAGTTACTCTGAAGGAATACAGTTTGGAACTAAGTTTAAAGATTACGGTACTTGACCGATAAAGAGATTTCTCGTATAACATCAAATCTCTAAACATACTTACATTTGTGAGTGATTTATTCAAGAGAAGGTTCTGTGCTATGAATAAAAAATTATTGTACATTTTATTGATATTTAAATTAAAAACTTTCTTTTGCAGTAATTTATTTAAAAATTGAGATAGTCTTGCTTGACATACTTAATTTAAGAAGACACTTGGACTAGTTATTTTTCTTACCTTGTTACACATCTCATTTGCAATTAATTCTTGATCTTGCATTCAGGTATTCAGGAAAACATTGTTTCTCCTTGTATTCCCCTTCTCTAGATTCCCTTTTCCTAGATTTGTATGTCATAATAAATATATATGGATACCAGATTCAAGTTAATGGTTGATTTCTTCACTTCTCCATTGTTTTAAGTGTCTCAATTTAATTTGCTATGCCAGATTATCCTTCATATTGTGAGAAAAATGTGACTTTTCACTATTCAGTACTAAAATATGGAAATGTATTTAAAATACTGCTATTTCAAAGAACATAGCATACTTAACTAAATCTTAGAGCAGTGATGGGTTCCAAAATATTTTACTACCGGTTCTGTGGGCGTGGCTTATTTGGTGGATGTGGCTTGATGGTCATATGATGGTGGGAGTGGCTTGGTAGTCATGTGACTGGGCATATGTGACTGGGTGGTCATGTGACTGGATGGGTGTGGCTTGGTGTTTATGTGACTGGGTGGTCAAGGGTTAAGGTTAGGATGCCTGGCCTCTCGTTGCCTCAAAGGCCTCAACGAAATACAATTTCCCTGTCTATTTATTTACTACTACTTAACATCCAAAATATACTATTTAATTTAATCCTATGTATATATGCCATATGTGTGCATGCATATTACATAGTATAGGGTGTGTTTAAGCACACAAAAAGATATCTACTATCTACTATATTATCTACTATATATACTGTATGCATATGTACACACACACACACACACACACAGCTCTTCTAAAACTATACACATTCAACCTCACTTATTACATTTAGAAAAACACACCCAGAGTCCACTTTCTGCCACACATTTAACTATAACTTTTTTTTTTATTTCATTTTGTCACAACAGTATACACAAACATTGTCATAAGTAAAAAAAACATATGAAGAATACATATATATATATATGCCTGGTTCGGCAGTTACGCCCCTTCCTTGATCGGGATGCCTTGTGCACAGTCACTCACGCGCTCGTTACCTCTCGCTTGGATTATTGTAATGCTCTCTACATGGGGCTCCCCTTGAAGTGCACTCGGAGGCTTCAGTTAGTCCAGAATGCAGCTGCGCGGGTGATAGAGGAGCTTGGCGTAGCTCCACGTAACACCGCTCCTGCGCAGACTGCACTGGCTACCTGTGGCCTCGAGTGCACTTAATGCTGGTTACGACCTTTAAAGCGCTCCATGGCTTAGGCCTGGGTACTTACAGGACCGCCTGCTGTTACCACATGCCTCCCACCGACCCGTGCGCTCTCACAGAGGGACTTCTCAGGTGCCGTCCGCCAAGCAATGTCGGCTGGCGGCCCCAGAGGAAGGGCCTTCTCTGTGGGGCTCCACACTGGAACGAGCTTCCCCAAGCTTACGTCAAATACCTGACCTTGGACTTTCCGGAACTGAAGACTTATCTTTTCATTCGCTGGCTAAATTTTAAATTTTATATTTTAAATTTTAAATTTTAAATTACATAAATTTTATCGATTTTAAATTTTCTATTAATTTTAAATGGGGTTTGGTTTTATAAATTTAAGGTTTTAGGCTAATTATAATAAGTTTTTTAATTCGTATTTTAAATGGTATATTGTGGTGTTCTGTATTTTATTGTTGCCTGTACACCGCCCTGAGTCCTTCGGGAGAAGGGCGGTATAAAAATCAAATAAATAAATAAATAAATAAATAAATAAGTAAAGAATATGCATCAGCTATATTAATTTGATATAATGAAGGGAACAATAGGACAGGAACAGTAGGCACTTTTGTGCTCTTATGCACGCCCCTTATAGTCCTCTTAGGAATTTTGTACACACATCTTCAGATGTTCTTCCCTAGCTTGCACATGACTGTTAGAGCCAGGAGAGGTCATGGATTGAGTAAAATGTGATGAAACTCACTTAACAACACTCTTGCTTAGCAACCAAAATTTTGGGCTCAATTGTAGTCATAAGTCAAGGAGTATCTCTGCCTTCCTCTGCATAGCAGCCTTGTCCTAATAAACTCCTTTTCCTTTCTGGCAATTTTCCTCTCTGTTAGAGGCACCAAAACAATCCAGAAGTTACAAGGTTTCTGTCGTGTCCCACTCCTCCGCTGACAGCTGGGTCAGGGAAATCCGAATCAGGCTTGCCTCTGCAGCTCTGCCCAAAGTCCTAGCAAAGTCCTCAGAGCAGGCAGGAGACCAGTAAGTGACTTCAGCAAGATAAGTTTGACTTTTGCCTGACTCAGAGACTGCCAGAAAGTAGATCCTTTATATAGGCCATGGGGTGTGGCTCCATGACTCAGCACTCATTAAGGCCTGCCCCTCCCTTCCCTCTGTTGCCTCCGCCTATCCAATCTTCTGATGCGAGGATTACTCCAATCAGATGTTGGGAATAAACCCTCCTCAGGCTCACATGCTGTGGAGGAGGGGGAGGGGTCTAGCTGCTCCGTTTGCCTGGGCATGGAGTCAGGGCTGGGGCCGGGAGATTCTCCTTCTTCTGCAGTTTGTGTGGGCATGGAGCCAGGACTTGGGCCGGGAGGCATACATTCCTCAGTGTTCGGGAGCAGGTAAGAAGGCCCTGGCTGCTCTCAGGGCGGGCAAGACACAACACTTTCCTGCTGGAGCAGGCGGTTGGATTAGCTGGCGTCCAAGGTTCCTTCCAGCCCTAGATTGCTGCCCTGTTTCAAAACGTCTTCTGAAGCCACGTCTAGTGCCAGGGTTTGCGGTCCTTCCTTCCTCTTCTTTCTCTCTCTCTCTTTCTCTTTTTCTTTCTTTCCTCTCTTCCTCTTTCCTTCTTTCTCTTTCTTTTTCTTCCTTTGTCTCTTTCTCTCTTTTTTTCTTTCTCTCCCTTCCTTTCTCCTTTTTCTTTCTTTCTTTCTCTTTTTTCCTAACCCTAACCCTTCCTCTTTCTTTCTTTCGCTTTTTCTTTCTTTGTCTTCCTTCCTTCCTTCCTTCCTTTCTTTCTTTCTTTTCTCTCTCTCTCCCTCTTTCCTTTTCTCTTTCTTTCTCTTTCTCTTTCTTTCTCTTTTCCCCTGTCTTTCTCTCTCTTTCTCTCTCTCTCCCTCCCTCCCTCCCTACCCTTCCTCCTGAAATGCCAGCAAAACCCACCACTTTGCTCCTAAAGTGGTCTAGGGCAAGGGTCTCCAACCTTGGCAACTTTTAGACTTGTGGACTTCAACTCCCAGAGTTGAACTCTGGGAGTTGAAGTCTACAACTCTTAAAGTTGCCAAGATTGGAGATCCCTGCCCTAGAGGAACAATCCACATCACTTAAAAAAAAAAAAAAGCAACCCGTGTCACATCTGTTTTAGGGGAGGAGGTTCAATTCATTGCCCAGTTAAAGACTGAAATGAAATACTCCAGGCTGACAGCATTGTTTCCTATAACATTCGGCTCCAGATCAGATTGGGCTTTTTTCTTTTTTTTGTTTTGCATGAAGGAGGAACATGGAGCAAAGGAAAAAAAAGAGCCTCCAATTTCTGACAGATGCTGAAGCAGCCATCTCTGGTGCTGGATGCTGGGTATGCCTCTTTTTTTCCTCGGACTGCTACCTCTTTGCGGCAAGGGTTGCTTTTTACAGCGTGACAAGGAACAAGGAACAGCGCCTGTAGCCTTGGCTGCTGCTGCTGCCTTACCACGCAGAGGTTCAGCAAAGCCTCGCCGAAATGCCATATCCACTCAGGGATGCTTTCTCTGAGCCTCCATCAAATGCCATGATACGAAGAGAAAATCTTCTCCATGGGAAAACTATTGTATATCTTTAGCTTTATTAACTGTGTCCTCCACCCCATGTCAGTTCCTGTTATGGTGAAAAATGAAGGGTCGGAAATACTTCAAGACCATTAATTCAAGGAAATTATTGTTAAAAAATATGATTGTCTGTTGTGAAATTGTTTTACTATTTTTGCCCATTATGCATTTTACCATAAATCTTTTTTTTGTTCAGTTCTTTCAAGATGCCTTTTTTATAGACAATAGTTCTAAATTGAATTAAGAAAAGCTGTAAAAAAAAGTAGTAAGGTTCTTCAGAAAAAGGTTTGTTTTTTTCACTGTGCTATCTGTGCTCCCTCCCCTCCCCCCCCCAAGTCTTGGTATGCTGTCTTATCATGATTTGGGAAGCAGAGTAGTTTCCTGAAATGGATGAGTGAAGAACATTGGGACTGTTTGCTAAGAGGATAGATTTCCAGCAGGTTCACCCAAGGCATGGAGGTCACCCCAGCTGCCTAGCTAATATCGGAAGAAGCTTTAGAAAGATGATCACTTTAGTGACAATACCAACAGTATTAAATCCTTTTTACGGGAAAAAGGAATGTTAAACCACTCCTGTATTTTTGTCAAGATAATTACATGATAGAACATATAAAATAATTGATGATACTGTGCCGAATAATGAGCTCCTCACTTCAACTGGCATTCAGAGAACTAGAGGAATTTTGGAATAAACTTAAAGAAGTTGTAAAGAATGAATGTGATAAGAGACTGCCAAAATGAAGGAAAAAATGAAATCAAGCTGGAAGGGTGAAAAAGCAGTGATATTTGAATATGTGGAAATACCGAAAAGAGAAGACAAAGCCAAGAAAGAAGTTAACAAAGAATTTTAGAGATTTTTAGAGAAACAGAATCACAACATCTGAAAAGACACTGAAGATAGAAAAAGACATGGAAGTTTTTCAAAAGATCTCTGACTCAAAAGGAGGTTTGAACTTTGAATTGATATCCTAAAAGATGTCAACTTGGAGAATGAACATGGCCAATAGATTCGACGAAACCATTATACAATACAAAAATAAGGAAATAGAACAGTGTTGTACAAACTATTGTAAAGTATTCTTAATTTCACATTCTAACTAAAAGGTGTCAAACTGGATTTCTTTGCGGGCCAGATCAGAATTGTAGTTCTCTGGGAGGTGAAGAACGGATGGATGCCTCCTGCAGCACTCTGCTGGCCAAAATGGGGTTTGAGGGAGCCCCGTACATTCCCCCTGTGCCTCATTTTTGACCTCCCTGGCCTCCTGCAGCACTCTGCCAGGCAAAAACTGGCTGCGCAGAGGTACCACAGCCCGTTTTGGCCAGCAGAAGCATCGCAGGCTGGTCCTTCGATATTTCCAGGCTGGCCCTGCTCGCCAGATTTAAGCACTCTGTGGCGCTTGATTTGACACCCATAATATTACTCTAACTAAATAATGCTTAAGATCACTCAATACAGATGAAAGTCTTCTATGAAAAAAGAGATGCCACATGTTCAAGCTGACACAGAAAATATCAAAAAACATTGGATATTATTTCTGATGTATGTTGGGTACTCCATTTATTTTTCCAGTCTATAATCTGAATAAGGAACATTGAATTGGAAGAATATGAGTGTGATTTTAAAACTGGAGAAAGAAACATAAATTGTACACAGGCCAAAGCCCCTTTCTGAGAGAGATGGGCAATTAAGAAGTATGAAACAAACAATTAAATAACCAATCAACCAACCTAGTCGGTGCTGATACAGCCTGATAGCTGAGGAGGAACTGCAAAGTCTAGTAATTAAAGCCAAAGAACATAGTTTAAAATGGGACTAAGATTAGATATAAAGAATATACACTGCTCAAAAAAATAAAGGGAACACAAAAATAAGACATCCTAGATCTGAATGCATGAAATATTCTTATTAAACACTTTGTTCATTACATAGGTGAATGTGCTGACAAAACACAATCACACAAAAATTATCAATGGAAATCAAATTGAGCAACTCATGGAGGTCTGGATTTGGAGTTAATTAAACAAGTCAAAATGAGGCTCAGTAGTGCGTGTGGCCTCCACGTGCCTGTATGACCTCTCTACAATGCCTGGGCATGCTCCTGATGAGGTGGTGGATGGTCTCCTGAGGGATCTCCTCCCATACCTAGACTAAAGCATCTCCCAACTCCTGGACAGTCTGTGGTGCAACGTGGCGTTGGTAGATGGAGCGAGACATGATGTCCCAGATGTGCTCAATTGGATTCTGGGAATGGGCAGGCCAGTCCATAGCATCAATGCCTTTGTCTTGCAGAAACTGCTGACACACTCCAGCCACATGAGGTGTAGCATTGTCTTGCATTAGGAGGAACCCAGGGCCAACTGCACCAGCATATGGTCTCACAAGGGGTCTGAGAATCTCATCCCAGTACCTAATGGCAGTCAGGCTACCTCTGGTGAGCACATGGAGGGCTGTGTGGCCCCCTAAAGAAATGCCATCCCACACCATTACTGACCCATGGCCAAACCGGTCATGCTGGAAGATGTTGCAGGCAGCAGAATGTTCTCCACGGCATCTCCAGACCCTGTCACGTTTGTCACATGTGCTCAGTGTGAACCTGCTTTCATCTGTAAAGAGCACAGGGCGCTAGTGGTGAAGTTGCCAATCTTGGTGGTCTCTGGCAAATGCCAAATGTCTTGCACGGTGTTGGGCTGTAAGCACAGCCCCCACCTGTGGACGTTGGGCCCTCATATCACCCTCATGGAGTCTGTTTCTGACCGTTTGAGCAGCCACATGACATTTGTGACCCTCTGGAGGTTATTTTGCAGGGCTCTGGCAGTGCTCCTCCTGTCCCTCCTTGTACAAAGGCAGAGGTAGTGGTCCTGCTGCTGGGTTCTTGCCCTCCTACGGTCTCTTCCACGTCTCCTGATGTACTGGCCTGTCTCCTGGTAGCGTCTCCATGCTCTGGACACTACGCTGACAGACACAGCAAACCTTCTTGCCACAGCTCGCATTGATGTGCCATCCTGGATGAGCTTCCCTACCTGAGCCACTTGTGTGGGTTGTAGACTCCATCTCATGCTACCACTAGAGTGACAGCACCGCCAGCATTCAAAAGTTACCAAACCATCAGCCAGAAAGCATAGGAACTGAGAAGTGGACTGTAGTCACCACCTGCAGAACCACTCCTTTATTGGGGATGTCTTGCTAACTGCCTATGCTTTCCACCTGTTGTCTATTCCATGTGCACAACAGCATGTGGAATTGATTGTCAATCAGTGTTGCTACCTAAGCGGACAGTTTGATTTCACAGAAGTGTGATTGACTTGGAGTTACATTGTGTTGTTTAAGTGTTCCCTTTATTTTTTTGAGCAGCTTATTTTCTACATGAAGATCTGTCCTTAACCTATTCTTTCAACTCTCCCAATGGTCCACTTATTGCCAGTCTGAGTCTATTCACCTTACTGCTGAGCATCCTCTACTCTTTTCTTCTACTTTCCCAGAATAATTGTTCAAAGTGAATTTGACTCTAGTTACTGGTGCTTCAAGTGAGAACTCTGGGTTGATAAGGTGCTTGACATATATTTAATTGTTCTTTGATTCAGAACATTAATATATTTTTAGTTAGCTCTTGTAATGTGGGATTCCAGTTATTGCTAATATGTAAGTGATGTATGGTATTTTCAGATAGCAAAGATCCAACATTTCTTTCAATTTAAAACCAAATATTTCACTACCTGTACTAAGGTTTTCATCTCTGCTCTCTTTGTTAGAAGTGTTAGGTTTATACAATAGATGTTTAAAATGTTATTTATAGTTCCAGACATTTTTAACATCCTTTAAGTGTCTTTGCAGGGTCTGTTGCTCTTGAACTATGCTAAGCTGTGAAGCAACTAGTGTTTTATTCCTTTTTCAAAGTGTCACTCTGAAGAATAGTTAACATGTATACAAGTTCAATACATAAAGTTCAATACATAAAGAAACACAAATTTTGGATGTAGCTCAAATCCATTAATTAAGTTTTGGGCTAGGCAGATTTTCTGGATTGAATAGAATTCTATGTCACATGAAACTCAGTCTCTTTGATGGCTACATTCAGGGTGTGGAAATATTTATTCTAGAAAACTTCTATTTTGTTTGATAGTATCAGACATTTGATACTGATACTTTGATATATTCTTTTCATGTGTAGAGCACATGCTGACTTATCTAGTTCACATGAAAGTTGTGGATATCACATGCCTTCTAAATAAACTCCTACAATAGGGCTGGAGAGGAAGCAGTGGTTCTGGTCCTGCTTGGTAACGGTGAAATTTGAACATAAATTTGCCAAATTTAGACTGCCAAGTATAAAATTGAAGGCCACATTGCTAGGATAGAATTCTGAAAACTTTGCCTATTTTATATGCAGACCAGATGCTCAGGAAATCTCAGTTTCAAGGTGTGGATGAAAAAATGCAAATGTGCTGGGCAAAGAGAAATGTTTTGGGACAAACTGACTCTGTATGAGATAAGATCATGTTGTTTACAGCCAAAAGATCCAAAGAGCAAGGTACAAATATTTAACACATATTAGATAAAAAGTTTTAACAACTTTTTTACGATGCTTTAATCCCTTGTTTTGGGGTGGGGTTGGAACTGAGCATTTAACATCCTTATTGATATGTTGCTAAAGACCTTTTTATTAAAATGTTGCTGTTCCTGTGATTTTGGAATTTTATCAGCAAATAAAATATTGACGTATTTGGAACGAACTCTTTCTGGTAATGATTTTAAAGTAGGCTAGGTAATATTCTGCTGAAAACTCTTACAAAATTCATGATGTAATAAAATATGATTACCACATCTCATGGTCTGTACCAATCTTGTACCAGGGACAATATCTTAACCGAATGTTATATTTTGAAATCTACTGTAAACTGGTAGCATTAATCTGGCTTTTGAAAAGAGCTTTCTGTATTTACTTAAATGTAAGCACCTGGACCATTTCAGTCATTAGATGCACAGCTGGAATAGTGAACTACATAGACACAGGCAGAAGTAAAAGCCCTGGATAGAAAACCAATTCTTTCATCCACACAGTGACATTGACAGACTACTTACCGTGTTTCCCCGAGTTTCTTTTGACCCCCAAAATAAGGGCTTGGCCTTATCTGGGGGGGGTGTCTTATTATTTTGGGAGTGCCGGAGGCGGTGAGTGTGGGACTGGATGTCCCATCGCTCCTGTCACCTTCCCTCCCTGTTTTTCACACCGGCTGAGCAGCCCAACACGTCCCACCCCACTCCAATGGCAACAGATGCTTCCCTTCCCCACCGTCTCTTTATAAGAGGGGTGGCAGATGGGGCGGGGGAGGAGTGAGACACATGGAGCGAGGTGTGGTTCCTCTTCTCCTCCCCTTGCCGGTCATGACAGGGCTCCTGCCCCTCGCCTAGCCACTTACCCCCTTTAGGGATGCAGTTTGTGAGTGGAAGGTACGGTGAGTGAGAAGCAGAATGCGCGTCTTATCTTTCCACTTCTGTCACGTTCCTCACCATTGTGTCCAGGGAAACATGCTGTAAAAGAAAAACTACTCGTGAGTTGAATCAAACTTCTTGAATTCGCAAGAAGGTCTTCTTTTACAGCATGTTTCCCTGGACATAAAGGCCAGGAAAGCGATGGAGCATGAAAGGTAAGATGCACATCTCACGGCCCGACACATCCCACCCCACCCCAATGGCAAGAGCAGCCTGGCTGCTACCCTTGCCCTGCCGTCTCTTTATAGAGAGGGGTGGTAGGGTGGGGGAGAAGCAAGACATGTGGAATGAGATGTGGCTCCCCTTGCCGTCTCTTCCTCCCCGCCCTTGCCAGACATGACAGAGTTCCTGTCCCTTGCTTAGCCAGCCAGCCTCTTTAGAGATGCAATTTGGAGGTGACAGGTGGGATGGGCAAGAAGTGGGACACAGGTCTTACCTTTCAAGCTCCATCGCTTTCCTTGCCACTATGGCCAGGGAAACACGCTGTAAAAGAAGACCTTCTCGCAAGTTCGAGAAGTTTGATTGAGTTTGATTGAACTTGTGAGAAGGTCTTCTTTTACGGTGTGTTTCCCTGGACACAACGGCGAGGAAAGTGATGGAGCTTGAAAGGTAAGACGCTTATCCTGCTTCCACCCACCCTACCTGCCGCCCCCAAATTGCATCCCTAAAGAGGGGCAGGTGGCTAAGCAAGGGGCAGGAGCCCTGTCATGGCCGGCGAGGGGGGGAGAAGAGACGGAAAGGGGAGCCACATCTCCCTCCACGTGTCTTGCTTTTCCTTTGCCCTATCACCCCTCTCGATAAAGAGATGGCGGGGAAGGGAAGCAGGCAGGCTACTGTTGCCATTGGGGTGAGGTGGGACGTGTTGGGCTGCTTGGCTGGTGTGAAGAACAGGGAGGGGAGGGCATTTCCCCACCTTCCCCCGATCCAGCCTCGCCTGCTCAACTCATTTCGGTTGCGCGGCAAGCAACCAGAGGAAATGGCGGGACCGGCTATGCATACAAAGCCAGAACTGAAAAGATGGTAACGGGCAGCAAATGTTTTCTCTGCTGAGAAGCTGAAGAAACTGTATCATCTAGTTAGTGCTTAAATAAGATTGCAGAGAGTGATTACAAGCAACAGCATGACAAACTTGCAACAATGGTGCACTGGAATATTTACAAGAAATACCATTTCCCTGAAAGCAAGAAATGATGGAACCACAAAATAGATGAAGTAAAAGAAAAATTATAAGATAAAGTACTTTGGAATTTTAGGATTCAAATAAATAGGTATCTGCCATATCATACCCCAGATTTAATAATTGTTGATAAAGTAGACTACAACTTACTAAATAATAAAATAGAAAAATGTGGATTAGACAACATCACCATCAGATGGATTCATAACTGGCTGACCAACTGTACTCAGTGTGTAGTCCTCGATGGAACTGCATCTAAATGGAGGGAAGTATGCAGTGGGATGCCTTATCTAACAAAATGTAATGGTGAAAAAAGTAAAGTTCTATATTTGGTCAAGAAAAAACCCAATGAACATGTATAGTATGGGTCAGTGATGGCTAACCTTTTTGCCATCGCATGCCAGGAGGGGGGAGAGGGGGGGTTGTGTTCATGCATGCCCACACCCATAATTCTATGTGCCCTGCCCCCGTGTATGCACACACGACATCCCCTCCGCTCCTCCTCTGCTTCTGGCACATGATGACCCAGTAGGCCCGTTTTTCTCTCTCATCTGGGTCCAGAGCCTCTCTATGAGTCTGGGGAGGGCGAAAATGGCCTTCCCCACCCTCCCGGAGGCCCTCTGGAGGCCAGAAATGGCCCATTTCCCAACTTCCGCTTGGACAGGACTCCTAGCCAGGTGAGAGAGAAAACCGGCCTTCCCCACCATCACCCAGACCCTCCGGAGACAGGAAACAGCCTGTTTCCCTACTTCTGGTGGACCCAGAAGTCCCAAAAATCAGAGCTTGTGTGCCCACTGATATGGCTGTATGTGCCACCTGTGGCATGTGTGCCATAGGTTTACCATCACGGGTATTGGTGGTATCTGACCCAACAGTAGTAATTGTGTAAGAGATGGACCATCACTTCAATATGGCCAGCAGTTTGCTTCAGATGCCAAAAAAGCCAACACTGCATTAACAGAGGGATAGAATGAAGATCATGTGAAGGGTTAATACCATTTTGTATTGCCTAATGACCACACTTAGAATACTGCATCCAGTTTTGATTGCCACAATGTAAAAAGATATGGAGACTGTAGAAAGAGTACAGAGAAGAGCAACAAAGGTGATTGGAAGCTAAAACAAAGAACGGTTGCTGGAATTGGGTACGTCTAGTTTAATGAAAAAAAGGATTAAGGGTGACATGATACTAGTGTTCCAAATTTAAGGGGCTGCCACAAAGAATGGGGAGTCAACCTATTCTACAAAGCACCTGAAGGCAGGACAAGAAGCAAAGCATGGAAACTAATCAAGGAGGGAAGCAAGCTAGAATTAAGAAGAAAATTCCAGACAGAACAATTAATAGAACAACTTGCTTCCAGAAGTTGTGGATGCTCCAATGCTGGTTTTTAAAAAGAGATTGAACAAGCATTTGTCTGAATTGGTAAAGGGTTTCCTACCAGAGCAGGGAGTTGGACTAAAAGATCTCCAAGGTCCCTTCCATCTCTGTTATTATGTTATTTTGTTCTGATGCAAAAGACAAAAAAGTCTTGATAGTGGATATGGCAATAGCACTTAGACTTATATACTGCTTCACAATGTTTTACAACTCTCTCTAAGCCATTTACAAAGTCAGCATATTGCCCCCAACAATTTGGGTCCTCATTTAACAACCTTGGAAGGATGGAAGGCTGAATCAACCTTGTATCAAATATGGATTGAACTCCTGGCAGTCAACAGAATTAGCCTGCAATACTGCATTTTAACCACTGCATCACCTGGAGACAAGAGAAAGAATTGAGACAAAATTACAAAATACAGGATCTGCAAATAGAAGTAAAATGACTGTGCCGAAAGAAAATTAAAAATAGTCCCCAAAATAATAAGCACATTAGGTGCAATCCCAAAACATCTGGAGAACCACTTGAACAATACTGGCATTGACAAAATCCCCATCAGCCAATTGCCAAACTTTACTTGAAACAGTTACTTCTAACTATTACCTTTAACAACATCTGACTATCCCAGATCCTTCAGAAGGACTCGATAAATGAATAAAAATGCTAAATCCAATCTAAACATCTTTCTGACTGCAACCATTCATCATAATAAACACAGAGGTCATTATTTCTTTGTTTCCAATCTTCACATATTTGTGATTTTTCTTACGGAAGTCTTTCATCCTTAAGCCCAATTGTCATCAGATGTCCAGGAACTCCAGCACATGGCATGGTCCTTGTTGATCCAGGTGACAACTGATCCAGTGTTGGTTTTTGTAAATTACATTTCACTATATTATGCATGAGAAAAGCACTGTTCATTTTATATCCTCTGATAATACTTTTAATATCATTGCACAACATCTACCTATCATAGGTCCTTGGGAAGGATTTGATAGAGAGCTAAAAATGCCAAATCCAATCTAAACCTCTGGCTGGCTATACAACCTGTTCTGACCCAGCCTTAGCAGAAGCAAGAAACAGACTCCTTGTCACGAAAACCCCCTCTTTATTTACCTCTTGTGAATTAATTGCATTCACCCACTGAAAAGTCCAGGCAATAGTCCTTTGAGTTAACTGCAGTAACAGACCTTAACAGTTCCGTGTGATAATTGCAAGGCTGGGAACTCCCAGCCGAAAGGCTGCAAATTAAGTTCTGGCAAGGAGTCTTTATGGCATGAAACACAATGAGCAAAATCTTCAGAAATATGAACTGTTGTCTCTTACGACAACCACTCCCCTTTCCTTCTATTTATTCCCCAGTCAGGGAGGGGCCATTCATTGTCCATGTGAGCTTTGCTTCCTGAGTTGACTCCTTGTTCTCTGTTGTTCACCTCTCCTAACTGCTCTGCACATACGTGCATCTGGAACAGGCCCCAGCTGTTCTTCCTCCTCACTCATATCAGCCTCCAAAGGCAGCTGCTTCTCCAGGGAGTGGGAAATGTTGGACAGCCCTGGTTCTATCTCTGTGTTTGACACAGAGCATCCATCAGAGCCTTCCCCAGACTCCAGAACTGGCCAAAGTTCCTCCCCAACCTCCTCTTCATCCGAGTCTGCCACCATCTCCGCTGGCTGCTAGTGAGCCACAACACAACCAACATTGAGTGCAAACTGAGTTAGGCCTTGCTTCTTATATAAAGTTGGAATAAAATTTACAAATTAGATCTATGGTTGGGTTTGTCAACTTGAAAATAATTCTGAAGATAATCTTGAGATTGTGAGAGAAATGGATCCATGAAATAGAGATATTTGTATGATAATGGGAGATTTGAGAAACCAAATATCTACATGCGATAAATGTACAAAGAAATCAAAGTTCCAGACACCATAAATGTTAGAATAATTGATCTTGGAATTGATAAGAAGGGACTTTAGATTTAATCCTAAAGCAAATGATGGTGACTGGTTGCAAAAGTGACCACAACTATTCCTTAATGACCACAACTGGGACCACAATCTTGGACATTGAGCAAAGCAGTCTTTAAGCGAGATGCCCACAATACTGCTTTGCTCAGCAACTATAAATCCTGACATTCCTGATTGTGGTCATTAAGTTAATCAAGTCCCAGGGGAGGAGAATGGAATACCTCAGGATTCTGTGGAGTTCCTGAGAAGCCCAGCAAAAATTGTTCATGAGTTGGAGGTGTGCTACTGTTTGGCATGAGTGCAGAGAGTTGGTAAAAGAAGAGGCAGCCAGCTCTGGAAACCTTAGTTGCCCCTTCCTGGTTTAACAACATGGCAAAAATTCCAAATGCCTGAGAAGCTCCATGGGCAAGGTGTGAAGGGGCCACTCTCCCACAAGGACCAAGTATCTGGGAAGCTCCAGCCACCCCAGCCCAGCCTTGCTTGAGGGCCAGTGCTCACAGTGTGTATTACTCTTGACCATCCTGATCTCAAGCAATTCTGAGCTAGTGCTTCCCAGGTATTTCGCTCTTTGTGTGTAGGGGATGGCTGTTCTGCAAATTACCCTTGGAGTTTAATAGCATAGATGCAAAAGACAGGTGGATGGGGGGAGTTGCAGCACCCATGTGATCCTATGGGCACATGGCCAAGTGCCTGAATTTTCATCACCTGACCATAGGATACTGTAACAGATATAACTTCAGGCACAGATGGTAAGTCTCTTCATTCAGCACTGTCATAATTTCAAGCAGTTGCTGAGCAATCATTAAGCAAGGATTACCTGTGTATGATATTATCTTTTGAACAGGAAGTGCTAGCAGCACCCAAGGAAAACAGATTTAATTACAAAAAAAATTAGGAGCAAGAAGGTATTGGGACTGTCTTTGAACACCATCCAGAAGTTACAGCTGGTCCAGAATATGGTGGCATGCCCAATGTTGGATACCCCTATGTTCACCCATATTGCACGACCCTCACTTAATCTCAGTTTTCTTTCAGGTACAAGTCAAGGTGCTTGTTATTACCTTTAAATCCATAAATGGCACTGAGCCAGGTTATCTGTGGGACTGTTTCTCGATGAGAGCATCTGCCAAATCAAATAGAGTAGGCTGCTCCAGGTTCCTTCTCTTAAATGGTTGCCATCTAGTGGGATCAAGGGAGCATGTGTTTCCCATGATAGCCTCTGCCTTGTGAAATACTCTTCTCCTTGATGTCAAGCAACCTCCTCTCCCAATCCTCTTAATCTTTCAGAAAGCTGTAAAGAACTCCCTCTTTCCCAAGCATTGGGTTATAGTAAAGTTAGAGCTGGAACATGTTTGTGTTTGTTGCATCGAAGAGAACCTCAGAAGAATGTGGAAATTACTGAGAAATAAAATTCTCTTTATTTCAGAATATGTAGGACAGATACATGAGCCTTGATTGACTTTTCAAGGAAGGAATCAAAACAACTAAAGCAAATTTAGATAGTGGGGGAAAAAGATACTGTGGGCATATTGAAAATCTACATAGTGACAAATCACTGGGTCCTTATAGTATCCACCTGAGAGTTTTTAAAGACCTCTAACAGTGAAATTGCTGACCTCTTAGCAAAAAAATGACTTGCCCCTCGAATTAGGCCCAGTGCCAAAGGACTGGAAGGTAGCCAGTGATACCATTTCTTAAAAAGGAACTCAGGGGAGGTTTGAGAAGTAATAGGCCAGTCAGTTTAACATCTGTTCCAGGCAAACTGGTGGAAATGATAAAGGAAAAATAAGCACAAGCCTTCTGGAAGGATAATCAGTATGAATTCTAAAAAGGTAAAGGCTGCCTCACCATCCTTCTACTGTAGACTTTTTTTCACTGCCGAGAGGCATGTGGAAATGTTCCTGTTAATACTGTACATTTGGATTTTCCAGAAGCTTTGACAAGGCTTCTCATCAAAGGCTCTTGAATGAGCTTAAAAGTCATGGGTTAAGAGGGCCTGTCTCTTTATGGATTGCCAATTGTTTAAAAAACAGAAAGCAAAGCACTGGCAGTTTTCTAGATGATATTAATAAGAAATGTCCCCAAAGGATCTCTGTGGAAATCAGTTTTTTCCAATATTTTCATAAATTAACTTGGCATAAGTATAAGCAGTTAGCTTATTGGTATGCAGGATGATGAAAAAGTTAAGATGGTAAAAAACTGTAGAAAGGATGTCCTGAAACTAGGTGAATGGTTAACATAGCAAATAGTAAATGAAAAGTAATAAACATTTGTATAAAATCCCTGTTAATTTATACATACTAACAATTTAAACTATATTTTTCCCCCAACTGTAATACGGTCTTTGACCAACATGTGCAATATACATTAAATGCATTAAGCGTACATTAAAATAACAATTAAAAAGTTAAGCTACGGTAGTTAGAAGGAAAGGAAAATATTTAAAGGTATCAAAGGAATGCAATTTTACTGAATATTTGTTGCCTGACTCTTGAAGCAGCAAGGCAAAATTTTTCTATATTATGGGTAGTTTCCTTATGATTTGCTACAAGATAGGGGACATATCACTGATTATCTGTGCCTTGGAGATAACTTTATGAGGGGCTGAATTTATACACCTCAAAGGTTAAAGTAGAAATTACAGTGCAATAGGTCATGCTGAATATCCTCTATCGCCCTATGGTGTGAGAATCAAAAGGGAATGTCATTCATGGAAGGGAATGTTTTGATATTTATGGTATCTGCTGAAGGAAATGTATAGAATCTAGCTGGAGCAATAGAGCAATAGAGCAATAGAGCAATAGAGCAAATCTGTTATTATGAAGCATTGGCAGTGATCGGTTGGCTTGGTGATAAAAGACTGCTAAGCTGATATGTTGCCATTCTGTTTCAAGGATCTTCTCCTTTAAAGAACATTTACCTCTTCAGATTCAGTGCTGTCTGAACATAGAAGCTACCTGCCTCCAAAAACCTTGTACAAAAGAACAGCTGTGGAGAAATGGCATATTTCTATCTCCTCCTTGCAAAGCCCTATTAACATGAGAAACAGAATAATGGGATAATATGGGCCTTCCCCTGATCCAGCAGAATATTTATTTTGTTCTTCAGTTTCTGTGTTTTTATATATTCTCATCTAAGGGTTATGGAGCTTTATATATGAAATATCTTTTCTATCAACTTACAACTGAGATAAGAATATTTAACAGAATATGGCTTGCTACTGAACAGGATGGCTGCTTGAGGGAGTTTTTTTCTTTGACTTATTGGGATATATTTAAATATAAATTTGGATGACTTTATTTTAATCATTCCACATACAATTGAAAAAACAGGGGAATGAAAATAATGTGCAAATTATCATCCCAAAGAAAGAACCTCTTCAGAGCTGAAGAAGCTTCTTGGATGAGAAGAAAAATATCTTCAAAGAAAAACCAGAAAGTCCAGTTGAAAAAGCACCTTTGGGACAACCATGATCTAGATGACTGAGAATTTCCATAAACATTTTGCGAATTATCTTGTTGATAAGCAACTTAAAACTCATATTCTCAATAAAAGAGTGGTACAATTTCACTGTCTTTCATTCACAAGAAGAAAGACAACTGGGACCAGAAAAGAAGACAAAACCAAACAACAAAAAATGTTTTTTTGTATACTCAGAAAAATGCCTATTTGTTGTTCAGTTCTAGTTTTAATATACACTTCATATCCAAAGAATACTGGATGGTGTAATTGATGTCAATCTTAACTTGACTTTATTCTCACATAAAATACAATTGATGCACATTTTGAACAATTTCTTGCTACTGGAATATAAAAATATAAGAGTTCAAATACACCACAAAACTAGCAAAAATAACTCTGTGTCTGCACGAAATATTTGGGCAGGCACTCCTGGAATTTGTTAATTAACTTTAACTAATTCACAACCAAAAGAATACATTTGTGATTTTACTAAACTAAATTATTTTTAAACTCACAAAAGAACATCAATAGCTTATAAAAAGAAAGAGGCACAACCCAGCATTCCTGCAACAGAAAGAAAAGTATTCCAGACTTCCCTAGGAATAAAAAGGTGTATATTGGTGATAGGAGATTCAGTTTTAGAAAACAGAAACTTTAGTCTGCAGACCAGGCAATCAATCTAGGGAGGCATATTGACTCCCTGGCGCAAAAATCAAAAATTTAACTGAGTACGTTACTAAAATAATGAATCCTATGGAGTACTACCCCTTTTTTCTCCCACATGTGGGGACCAATGGCACAACAATGATTCTGAAAACAATAACGAGATTATAAACAGCTAGAGAAGAAAGTTAAAGAATTAGGAGCACGTGGTGTTTTCATATATACTTCCAACAAAAGGAACATCCAATGAGAGAGCAAAGAATTTTAGAAATGAACTACTGGCGAAGTTCAACAGAACTTCGGTTTCCTAGACCATGGTCTGCATTACCTACATGAAGGCTTACTGGCAAGGGATGGACTGCATCTTACAAGAACTGGAAACAATATATTGGGGAAGCAACTGGCTCATCTAATCAAAAGGGCATTAAACTAAAATTAAGGGGGGGAGGGGCAGCAATCTTAATTTTGAATTAGAATTCTAATTCATATTAATTTAGAACCTAATTCCAAGCAAAAACCACTAGATAACCAATCACATAAGGAGGTAGGGAGCAAAAAGAAGAAATTAAACAAGAAAATCATAATGAAGTAGAGAGTAATGGAAAGGATGGAAATCCAAGGTAAAAAGTAGGAGCTGTAAGAAATGTACTCAAGACCCATAAAAGGGCTCAAATACCTGTATATTAATACTCAAAGTTCGGGGAACAAACAGGGTGAACTTGAAGTATTAGTACATGAAGGTAGATATAGTTGCCATTACTAAAACTTGGTGGGATGAACCTCATGACTGGAATGTACTGATGGAAAGATACAAACTGTTCAAAAGAAACAGACCTAACAAAAGAGGAGGTGGAGTTGCATTATATAATAAAGATCATTACATCTGTACAGAAATACACAAAACTAAGGATGAAAACCTCCTAGAATCCATATAGGTCAATATAAAAGAGAAAAATGACATTGCTATAGGCATATACTACAGGCCACCCAACTACGCAGAAGAAATAGATGAGCTCTTTGTTAATCAATGAACAAATGTATGTAGCAAACATACCACAGTAGTAATGGGAAACTTTAACTACCCTGATATCATCTTGGACACAAACTCTGCAGCAAGTGGGAGATCAAACAGATTCTTAACCAACTTAGATAACAACTTTGTCATTCAAAAGGTAGAGGAGGGAACTAAAGGAAAAGCTAAACTGGATTTAATTCTTACTAATAGAGAAGAAGTGATAGAGGGAGTTGAAGTTGCTGGAATTTTGGGCGAGAGTGACATCTTATTGGAATTCAATATAATGCAAACACAAGCAATAGAATATAATCCAAGCAGTATCTTGAACTATAAAAGAGCTGACTTTAACAAACTCCGAGAGACTAAGCAAAATTTCATGGTTAAAAGTCCTAAAGGGGAAAGCAACTCAAGAAAACGTGGGAAGCACTGAAAAAGATGATCATAAAAGCCCAGTCCCAACATAATACCACTGAAAAAGAAAAACAAGAAATCCAAGAAGAAACCAACATGGTTGCACAAAAAATACTCTGATAAACTGAAAGACAAAAAGGATAAGTACAAAAAATATCAGCAGATAGCCCGAATCTGCAAAAATGAAGTCAGAAAAGCAAAGGCTCAGAATGAACAAAGACTTACAAAAAAGTCAAAGATAATAAAAAAAATTCTTTCACCATATCGTGTAATAACAAGAAAAAAGCCAAAGAAACAGTCGATCCATTAAAGAGAGAAGATGGCAAGGAAGTAACAGGCGGTAGAGAGAAAGCAGAGCTGCTTAACTCATTCTTGCATCAGCCTTCACACAAAAAGAAGCTATAGCCAACCTACCAAAATCATAACTGTAAAAGGCAGACTAGAAATAAAAATTAAAATCTAGCACAAATCATAATCCATAATCATTCCTTAAAACCTCCACTCCCCTTCCAGAGACAAAGAAGATACTTTTCTTCCAATCCATTATATATCAGACCATTCCACTCCTAGAGTTCTCAGAAGTTTCCGATTGAGTTAGTGTTTGTTCTTGAATAAAGTACATAATTTTTAATATCCAACCTTCATCAATCAATATCAAAACAACGTTCCATCTTCCAATATTCACCAAGGGTTCTTCTAAAATGTCTTTCTTCCTTAAGCAGTCTCTCAAAAATAGTTCATATTTCCAACTTAGTTTCTTTAATTTTTCTGTCCAACCTTCAAGGGTAAGCAATAGTCCATCTTTTCACATCTTTAACATTTATATATACGACAAATAATATTACAAATATCCAAAATATCAATTGTAATAGTTAAAATCTTCACTTTACCTTATATCAAATAACATTATTAAAATTACACCTATAACTTATCCAAAATATATCTATTATAACAATTACATTCTAATTAACATTACATCCATCTCTTAAATATAATATTTAGTCCAAATTCCTAAATTTTACTATCTATCCTCCAAAATTAAACAATATTCCATCTTCCTATTCCTTTATACCTTAAATATATCAAATAGTACCCCTAAAATTACACATTTATATCCACAATAAATCATTTACAAAAATTAACCATAATCATATATAATAGAGTTAAACATTCTCCTCCTTCTTCTGTCTTACACATTTTCCACCATCTATTCACCATTCAACTTAACATCTGTTAATAAAGAATTCCCAATCTTTAATACATTAGTATAAAAATCTCGTGCTTTACAGATTGTGTTGAGAAAATACTTTCTTCCTTTATAATTCAGTGTTAAACCAACTGGAACCTCCCATCTAAAATATATCTGATGTTTCTTAAGCTCATCCACCAGAAAGGCAAATTCTTTTCTCTTTCTTAACATTTTAGGAGGAATTTCCTTCATCATTATTATATCTTGTCCTAATATTTGAAATTTATTTTTATAAAATGCTTGCAAAATTCCATACCTAATCCTCTTATTTGTAAAATAAATAACCACATCTCTCGGTAAACACTTCTGCCTTGCCCACCAAGAATTAACACGATAAATTTTTTCAATATTAACTTCAAAATCTTCTGGTTCCATTCCTCTATCTGAGCAAAGGCCTGAATAAAAATCTCTTTCAAATTTTCTCCTTTACCCTCTTAATCCTCTCACCCTTATAGCATATTCCATTAATTTATATTGTAATATAACCCTTTCTTCCTCTGCCTTATCAGCCTTAACCTGAATATCATCTATTTTATTTTCTAAATTCAAATTAATTTGAACTTCATCTATTTTCCTTTGCAAATCTAAATTAATTTGGTTAAATTCATTCAGTCTTTCTTCTGTCTGTGTACTAGATAACAATAATGGGGTAATTGATTCCTTTAATTTTTTCATCTCCCTGCTCTGCTCTTCCATCAAATCTTTAAAATCCAGTATTTCTTTCTCCATTTCATTAAATTTTTGATCTATTTCTGAAAGATGAGCCTCCATAAGCTCCTGTAAAAAATTCCTTAGACTTTCTTTAATATCCTCTCTCAATTTCCGTACCTGAAGTGAAGAAATTTCCAATATTTTAGAAGTGGTTAAATCTCTTTGCTTAAAAGCCATTTTTAAACTAAGTAATATCAAAAAGAAGAAAAAAGAAAGGGGGGAATAAAAAGAAAAAAAAAACCCAATAAGTTTTTCTTCTTAAACACTGTAAGAAAAAGATAATAAAAAAAAAAGAATAGATTTTTTAAAAAAAGAATTCCATTTAAAAAAAAAATCTTGTTATTTTCTTCTTAAAGGTTCCACGCCAACAATTGTAATCAGCATTTCCTTAGCTTTCACTTTCAAAACACAAAACGCCATCTTTCTTCATTTCCACTCTTGAATACGAATAACTTCTCTGTCAGGGAGTTAAAATCATCTTACAATCCAATGCCGGCCCTCCTGCAATCGGCTTTTTCCGTGTTGACAGTTTATCAAATAATCCTCTCCAGTCACGGAGATGGACGCTGCGTTTTGTTCTGCTTTTGCAGAAGCGTTCTGGATTCTGGAGCTTTTTTTGAACTATAGAAGGAGCGTTCCCAACAAACCACCAGAAATCATTCTGGGGCTTTTCTTGGGGGCTCAACTTCAGTTCAAATGCTCATCTCCTCCCTCCCTCCAAGGGCAGAGATTTACGAGCTGTTGACAGCAGATTAACGCTGTCTAAACAGCTCTCACAGAATCACAAAGAATGGGCGGACTGAGATCGCCCGCCATTAACACAGCGGCTGGAATGTAGTGATAGAAGAATACAAACTATTCAAAAGAAATAGACCTAACAAAAGAAGAGGTGGAGTTGCATTATATATAAAAGATCATACAGCTCTACACAAAACCAAAGATGAAAGCATCTTAGAATCCATATGGGTCAATATAAAAGGGGAAAAAAGAGTGGCATTGCTCTAAGAGTATATTACAGACCACCCAACCAAGTAGAAGAAGTAGATGAACTCTTTGCTAACCAATTAACAAATGTATGTAGGAAACATACCAGATTAGTAATGGGAGACTTTAACTACCCTGATATCACTGGGAGACAAATTGTGCAGCAAGTGGAAGACCGAACAGATTTCTAACCAACTTAGCTGACAACTTTGTCATCCAAAAGCTAGAGGAGGGAACTAGAGAAAAAGCTATGCTGCATCTAATTCTTACTAATAGGGAAGAAATCATAGAGGGAGTTGAAGTTGCTGGAACCTTGGGCGAGAGTGACCATGTCATATTGGAATTCAATATGATGAAAACACAAGCGACAGAATATAATCTAACCAGTGTCTTAAACTTTAAAACAGCTGATTTTTAAAAACTCAGAGACAGCCTAAGCAAAATTTCATGGATAAAAATCCTAAAAGGGGAAAACAACTCAAGAAGCATGGGAAACAATGAAAAATATGGTCATAAAAGCACAGTCCAACATAACAATATTTCAAAAGAAAAACAAGAAATCCAAGAAAAACCAGCTTGATTGCACAAAGATCTCTCTGATAAACTGAAAGACAAAAAGGATAAATACAAGAAATTGAAAAAGGGATAGATAATTAAGGCAGAATATCAGCAAAAAGCCTGAATCTGAAAAGATGAAGTCAGAAAAACAGAATGACAAAGACTTGCAATGAAAGTCAAAGATAATACCAAAAAAGTTTCTTTCAACATATAAATAACAAGAAAACAGTTAAGGAAACAATTGGTCCACTAAAGAGAGAAGACGGCAAGGAAGTAACCAGCATTAGAGAGAAAACTGAGCTGCTTAACTCATTCTTTGCATCAGTCTTCATGCAAAAAGAAACCATAACCCAACCTACCAAAAACAGAACTGTAAAATACAGATGAGAAATAAAAATTAAAATAAGGAAGAAAATGGCAAGATAACACCTGACTGATCTTGATGAAGATTAATCACTGGGACCTAATGGATTACATCCCAGAGTTCTGAATAAGCTGGCTGATGTTATCTCAGAACCATTCTACCATATCTTTCAAAAATCCTGGAGCACCGGGAATTACCAGGGGATTGGAAAAGAGGTGCTGTGGTTCCCATCTTCAAAAAAGGAAGGAAAAAAAACCCCAGACCCAGGAAACTATAGACCAATCAGCCTAACTATAGACCAATCAATATCTGGGAAGATACTGGAAAAAATAATCAAAAAAACAAATTCGTGAACATCAAGAAACAAATAAAGTTATAATTAGTAGCCAGCAGGGATTTGTTAAAAACAGATCATGCCAAACCAATCTTATTTCATTTTTTGACAAAGTGACTAAATTAGTAGATCAGCAAAATGCTGTGGACATAATATATTTAGACTGCAAAATAGACCACAGCCTTCTTGGTAAACTAGAAAAATATGGGATAGACAGCATCAGCATCAGATGGATTTGTAACTGGCTGACAAACCGTACCCAACAAGTAGTCCTTAATGGCACTATGCCTTCATGGAGGGAAGTTAGCAGTGGGGTACCACAAGCTTCTGTCTTAGTCCCAGTACTCTTCAATATCCTCATAAATGACTTAGATGAGGGAATAGAAGGGGAATTCATCAAATTTGCAGATGACACTAAGCTGATAGAAATAGCCAATACTCCAGAAGACAAGCTCAGGATCCAAAAAGATTCTGACGGACTTGAACAATGAGTCCTATTCAACAATATAAAAATTAATGTAGAGAAAAACAAGGTTTTATACCTAGGCAGGAAAAGCCTAAGGCACTACAGAGTAGGCAAAACCTGGCTCAAAAACAGTAAATGTGAGAGGGATCTTAGAGTCCTAGTGGACAATCTCTTAAAACTGAGCCAGCAGAATATGGCAGCAGTCAAAAAAGTGAATACAATCCATTGTTGTATAAACAGAGGCATAGAATCAAAATCATGTGAAGTATTAGTACTGCTTTATAAAGTCTTAGTAAGGCCACACCTGGAATACTGCATCCAGTTTTGGTCATCACATTGCAAAAAAGATGTTGAGACTTTGGAAAAAGTGTAAAGAAGAGCAACTAATGTGATTAAAGACCTGGAGAAAAAAACATATGAAGATCGGTTGCAGGAATTGGGTATGGCCAGCCTAAAGAAAAGAAGGACTAGGAATGACATGATAGCAGTATTCCAATATTTGGGGGGCTGCCCAGCGGTGAAATCCCTGAACTGAATTCACTGAACTGAATTCACTGAACTGGTAGCACCGGCGGCAGGAGGCTCCGCCCACCCTCCGGGACATCATTACATCCCTTTTTTTACCATCTGTGCATGCGCAGAAGAAGCACACACGTGCTCCCGGATACTCCCCAAACTGGTAGCAAAGATAAGTGGATTTCACCACTGGGGCTGCCACAAAGAAGAGAGTCAACTTATGTTCCAAAGCACAAGAAGGCAAGACAAGAAACAATGGATAGAAACTAATCAAAGAGAGAAGCCACCTGGAATTAAGGACAAACTTCCTAACAGGACAATTAACCAGTGGAACAGCTTACCTTCATCTTACACTTCAGAAGTTGTAGTATTTCATCACTGCAGGTTTTTAAGAAAAACTGGACTGCCACTTGTCTGAAATAGTATACGGTCCACTGCTTGAGCAGGGGATTGGACTAGAATCTATTGGACTAGAATCTAGAATCTATAAGACTATTGCCTTACACACTGTAAGCCGCCCTGAGTTTTCGGAGAAGGGCGGGATATAAATGTAAAAAAAAAAGAAGAAGAAGAAGAAGACCTCCAAGGTTCCTTCCAGCTCTATTCTAATTAATTTTGAAGTTACTATTGCCAAACTTTTAAACATGCTGTACAGATAGTATTTGAATTGCAACCATAATTAAATCTGGAATTATGATTGTAAGTTATGGCGGTTGTTAAGCAGGTTATCAAGTGACTGTCCAATTTACGATCTTTTTGCATCTTTTTGTATCTTTCATTTAGGGAATGACATGGCAGTTAATTGAATATTAAGATTATTAATTGAATCCATTTTATTCAATGGACTTTTTTGCTGGAAACCAGATATAAACACTTGTAACTGGCAAAAGCTGTCAAAAATTGAAGTCATGTAATGTAAATGACTACAAATATAAGCCAGTTATCAAGCACCCAAAATGTGATCATGGGACTATGGGTATATGTGTGTGCAGTCATCAGAACCCTGAAACTGGGTTGTAAATACATTTTTGGGAATTCCTCGTAATTTGACCAGGAGGACAAACTGTATATCCTTTTTCTTAAGGTCCTCCTGACCTCCAATCCTCCTACATTGCTTTTTATAGCTTCAACATTACAAAAACCTGTATCAGATTCTAAAATGGAACCAATTTCCCTTTCTGCTCTAGATGTTATCTTATTTGCAGTGGCAGCATGGGAAATGCCAAGTTGGTATTTGCAAAGTGATGTTTTATGTAGTAATTCAGTCATTCAGAATGGAGAGAACAATGTAGTAACTTCAGAACAGGTGCTTTAGCCTCATCCTTGCACATGCTAACTAAAAGGATCAAGCATAGTAACATTGTGGCAGTTGTCTTGCGCCCTTATTCATACACACCCCTTACAATTGATGTACATATTTTTTTCTCAGTGTATATAGTCTTATTGGTTTTAAATATTTGACAGATTTTAAAGGAAGCTGGTACTGGGGTTTATAATCATTGAAGTCTTTCATCTGTCTATTCCTTTATTTTCTGTACAATACACTAAATTGACTAACTGCTGTTAAGAAGCTGTTAAAACATTCACATCCAACACTAGGAGTATCATACAATCAAACTGGTGTCAAGTTAGAAATTTTAGTGGCTAAGAATATGGAAGAGACTGACCTTGTTCTCTGCATGTTAGCTTTACACTGAATGAAACAGATGGCATTTTGAATTATTCACATCAGTGAAAGCTTAGCACTGGTGACAGCAATAGAACATGCAGACATGTTTTTATATCTTTTTTGTCCAAATGTCTGACCTGCTAACACTAGAAAGATTTTCTTAAATTTGTTCATTCTTATGAGATATTCCCACTTTTTTTGCATAATATTTCAGTTGGTCCAAAAGAGTCAATTAAGATTAAGCATTTTTCCATTATTCCCTAGGACACGCCATAATGATTTATAATATAATGGGTGATACTACAAAGAAATCAATTCAGAATTTTAGACGGTGAAAGATTTTACTATATTCTGATTAAATTTGTTTTCTAGCTGGACCATAGTTCTGTATTTCTTGCTTCATTTTATTATGATGCAAGTATAGCATATTGTTTAGTTTTTCTACAAAACAAAGTAAACTGAAAATGATAGCAGGTTAGAGTAAAAATTTCTAAAAGTTGAGGAGTCGATCTTTAGATTATGTTCTGACTCCTGTTTTGCTTGATATAAGGCCCTTCTTAACTGGTGACTGATAAATGTCTAATTTGATAAAAGATATGGATGGTCTACAACTCCTTTGAATTATTTTATATTTTATTACAATATTTTCTATTATGGTTCACACAGTCAGCCAGATGCACAGTCACACAGTCAGCCAGATGTTTAAACATGTTACATAATATTGAATGCATCTTTTTGGCGAATGTTACAAGATTTTTGTGTGTGACTGTGACCTGTTGAGAAGTTGTATTTTCCATATTTTTACACTTATCTTTGCATTACTGGTTACTGGTTAGAACTGAGTTCCTGTCTGGGCTTAATTTGAGTTATATCTCATCTACGTGAAATCCTGACAAGTAATTGTTTTAAACTAATGATGCTAAATTGTGGTACAAATTATGTTGTGAACAGCAACAATAACATCAGGCAGAAAGCCATTAGTTGTATCTTTAAGAAAGCTTGCAGTCTCCAATCTACTTTGTAAAATTTAATCTGTGTCTCCTTGAATACAAAATGTATCAGGCCTACAAAAAAGCCACATTTATTATAAAATTGAACTTCCTATGAAGAGATTATGGCAATATTCAACCTTTTTAGTTAACAAAAAAGAGAAAAGGAGGGAGGAAAGAGAGAGAGAGAGAGAGAGAGAGAGAGAGAGAGAATGAATTCAAGTAATAAATCCTATTTAAAAGAGAATAGAGATTTCTAAGGACTGGTTCCAAAACTCATAGCCACTGTTATAACCATTTCAGATGTTACAGTACTAGCAATGGTAATAATTTCATATATCATTGTTTTATATAAGGTTTATTTTTAGATAAAATTTACTTTTTACATATTTTATTCCATAATAGACATACATTGTCAATAATTTTTGTAGATCAACTGTTCTGGTAAATGAGAACAATAATCTAGCTTTAACTGAAGTCTTAATATAATGCCAAATAAGTCTGAATTGAATTTATGTTTATTTGATATTCTGACTTCAGAAGCCAGCATGGGAGAAACAGTAATTAAAAAATAGCCTAATATGGCTTTGTAAATGAGAGTCAATATTTGAAAAAAAGGGTTAAAGACCTGTCATAATTGCCCACCTAAAGGAGTTTGGCAACCTCTTTTCTCTATACATATTGTGCTTTCATTCTGATTAAAACCTGTTACTCAGGTTTTTCTATGGGAGTGAGTTGCTGTCTACAACCATGTATGGTGTGCTTTTTTCTAAGCACACCATACATGTGTGATAGCCTATATCACACATGTATCTTTTTATATAGGCTATAAAATAGCCTATATAGAAATATACATGAGAACATGCATGTATATAGAAAGATACATGCATACCCTTTATTCATTTTTCATATAGAGTTGTTCCAGCTTTTTAATCAGATATTTACAACCCCCTCCCCAATTCTTAGTGTATTTTTACCCAAAAAAATTGATTGTCATGTTATATTTTTTTACTTTTTGGCTTTTATAAGCATGAGTAGAAATTATATTGATCTTAATCCCCACCTTAAATCCAAAGGGAGTTCATTGTTAAATTAGATTAAGTTTGGCACTATAAAGTCAAGGTAATGATTGGGGCAGTTGGAGCAGATTACTAGAATTTTTCTTCTAAAAATGCTATTTTACTGTTGAAGATATACAAGGATGAACTAGCCATTAAATTTACTATCTGCTATCATGCAGCTTTGTGACAAGTACTTCATTTTTTTATAATTACATCAAAAAGAATTTATCTTTGCCAATTCATCCTGCCTGCATAAGTTCTTCTGAAGGACTCTTGACAGTATAACAATAAGTAGATCAGAGCTGGAATCCTCTTCACTTTGACTTGTATGCAGTTTGGTAATTCATGTGTTAGTGGATTACAGACAGTAGCAATTATTCAAGTTTATCTACAACTTAAGTTGTTTTGTCTTTCCTATTCAGTGTGTTTATTAATTAATATTCATAAACCACAAGCCCATTCTGGTAGGGAAAGTGTATGATCCTGGGAGGAATAAGTGAAGAATGCTAGGAGTGTATGCCAAGAGTATATGAATTCTAGAAGGTTCATCCAAGGTTTGAAGGCCATCCCCGTACTCAGCTAAATCAAGGAGGCACCAATATTGAATGGCAGAAATATAGCAGAATGCTGGAGGGAGAAGATCACTTTAGTGACAACAGCAAAGTATTTAGATTTTCTTTTGAATAGTCATTAAGTGAATGCCATGGGCATTTTTTGCCAAAAACTGAAAGTATGCACCAGCAACCAGCAAAAATTAGCAAATTGCTCTCATGTGAGTGTGGGGCTCTGCAAATAGCTGCAATGGTGAACTGTTGTCAAGCATCCAAAATACAATCATATGACTTCAGGGTATGTGTGCAACCATTGTAACTCTGAAAATGGACTGTAAGTATCTCCAGGAAGGCCTATAATATCTTTAAATAGTTGTTACAAGACCCGTCATAACTGAAATTTTGTACTGTAGAGATATGGAAATACAAGATAATTTAGAAGACATTCCCTATTTACAAGAACTTCTGGTATTAGAAAATAGAAATTAGATCACGACACTGGTCATTACCAAGTCAGAAAGCTACAGCAGTTGATGGAATATATGCAAAAGTATGGCAAGGAACAGAAGCAGAATAATTAAAGGATCTAACCAAGGTATGCCAAAGAAATCTGGTCAAAACACAGTAAAAAAGGTCAATCTATCTTCCAATACCAAGAAAGGAGATTTAATAATATACTGTTAACTATGATTTATTTATTTATTTATTTATTTATTTATTTATTTATTTATTTATTTATTAGATTTCTAGACTGCCCTTCTCCCGAAGGACTCAGGGCGGTGTACAGCCTTAATTAAAATACATAGATACACAATACAAATCCCAAATTTAAAATACATTTAAAATAAAATATTTAACCGGCCAATTTAAAACTAAAATGGTCAAAGACCGATATAAAACCCTAAAATATAAAATTATAAATAGATTAATACAATTAAAATTCAATTAAAATTAAGTTAGACTAAAATATTAAATTTAAATAATATTTAGGCTAGTCCCGCCCGATTGAATAGCAGAGTCTTCAGTTCCCACTTGAAGGTACGGAGATCGGGAAGTTGGCGTAACCCTGGAGGTAAGTCATTCCATAGGGTCGGTGCTGCCACAGAGAAGGCTCTGATAACCTTAAATTTTCCAGGAAAATAATGCTTGTGAAAATTCAGTGGAGGTTAGGGCTTTACATGGGAAGGAAGATGTCAGTTATTCATTTGACGTTGGACAAGTCTAAAGAACATGAGACTTCACTGCTAATACTTGTCATAGAATACTTTGGGCCAGTCACTCTTTTTCTGCCCAACCTATCTCACAGGGTTATTGTTGTGGGGAAAATAGGAGCATGAAATAGTATTCTGTATGTTTACGGTCTTGACTTACTTATAAAATAATAAAGCTGAGATAAAAATCTAATAAACAATAAACAATACAAAAAGATGTCAGTAGGTGCTTCATTGATTATAGAAAAAACTTTACTTGGTAGTCATTTTAGATTGTTAAAAACATGGCAATACAAAATATCTCATTGTTATCACACCAAGCCCATTATACGCAGTGAAAGAAGTCACAGTATAGACAGCACATGGCAACATATTGTAGATTGACTCCATGTTGGCAGAGAAGTGAGGAAAGGCTATATATTATTGCCTTATTTACTCAGCTAATAGACAGAATATATATATATATTGAGGGAAAGTGGACTGGAAGAAAGTGAGCATGATTTTAAAATTGGAGAAAGAAATATCAATAATCTGTGCTATGCTGATGGTACTTCTCTGATAGCAAAATCTGCAAATGCAAATAATGAAAGTCAGTGAGCACAATGAAAATATGGGACCATGATTAAAAACAAATTAATGACAGCAGGTTCAGCAATCAGACTTACAATAATCAGTCAATCCATTTAGGCATATCAGTCTGTTTTAATAGTATTTCATTACAACGTAAGTAATTAATTACAACCTAATATGTAAAAAATATAGAGGAAATACGCTTCTACTTCTATGTTGATTAAATAAGTAAAAATCACATTTCATTTCCCTATTAATAAAAAAGTACCATTGAATAAATGCCTTACATTGCATTTCAAACTATTATCAAATGTTTGACAAATGATGATTTCTAAATGTGCTCCTGAATGTTCCTTTTTTTTTTTTTTTTGCCATAGTAATATGTCTTTTATTTGCTCCTCTATAAGTGTCTCAAGTTTGGAGCCACCCAGAATATAAAATGAGTGACTATATAAATATTTTAGGTAAATCAATCAGTTGTATTGTTAATTAGTTGTCAGTTTCATAAAAAGTTATGATTACTAGCTCATTTTCAAATCTGTAACTTTGTCAAAAAACAAAATTAAAAAGAGGGAGTAGGGAGTACATATAATTGACATGAATTAGTATAATTGTCTTTATAGATGGTTTCTTGCTTGTATGTTTAACTTTTCAGCAACTATATTTTATGAAATGACATATTTTAATACAACTATTTTAAAGAAATATAAAAATATATTTGGATATAGATTCAGAAGTAAACCTAATAGCGTTCAGGCTTACATAATTAATTTAGATTCAGTAATATTTATCTTTTAGGAAAACAAATTATGTATTTTATACTTAATTGATTCTGAAATCTAAGGGTAGCTGAGGTCTTCTGGAAATTTTCTTAGAATGGACTACCACAGGGCATTTTTAGATTAAGAACACCACCATTAAGTATACTTCATATTTGTGTATAATAGGATAGGCTTCTGATATTGACTAATGGTAATATATTAAGAGTCATCAGTTTAGCAAAAAGACGCTACAGATTGCCTTATGCACTTATTCAGAAAATGATTTCTTGAGTCACTTGATTTGTGACATATATCACTTTAAGTCAATGAAGTGAAAATTCTATCATTTTTTCATGTGTTTTAAATTTTTCTGAGTGTTTACTTGTAATAGGTTTTATGGATGATTAGTTATATGAATTGTTTCAGGAGGGGTTCCCCTCCTAGTGGGACCATTTATTACATTTTTTATAAACTTCAATTTACATTTAAACATTTCATGATAAAGCACTGGTACTACTTTCTTTTTCTTTCTTTAAATTATTTGTGATAACATATAAACATTGCAGGAATAATCTTTTTCTTAAAAACAAATTAGTCTAGTTGGCTCTGATTAATTACCATTCCATAAATAAGCTTAAGAGACTGAAATCATATTTTAGCTTCAAAATAAGAATAGAATTGTTTGTTTTTTGGATTCTGTTTAATTGCTCTTTTCTAAAAAGTTGAAATGGTCATTTTATCTCATTTTATTAATTAATGCCCTTACTAGGGTGCAGGAATATTCTACATAAGGTATGTCCAACCTATGACCTACAGGCCACAAGTGGCCCTGGACAGCAAGTTATGTGGCTCCACAAGATTGTAAACTTTTTGATGATATTTATACGTATATATTAATGATGATATATATTTTATAAGTAACCCAAGACAATTCAGTGCAGTCCATTACATGATGGAACCAAAGTGTTATATGAACCACAAATTCCTCAATATTTTTATAACTTGTGTGAGAAGTAAATGGAATGCTTATTAAATTAACAGATGACACTAAATTGAGTGACGTAGTTAATGCATGGCAAAATGCTATTTATACGTTATTTTTTAAATGTTGGAAATGATAGAATGAACTTTAATAGGTACAGGTGCAATATTTTTCAGTTACAAACACAGCTAAAAGACCCAGAAAGAACGCACTTCAGAAGAACAGACACAAAAGAACGAGATGAAGTTTGCAAAAATGCACATTGACAAACCATGGTCTTTATGAGAGAATATGCTTTGAACAGATAAAACAAATATAGAGGTTTTTAATAAGCCATATCCGGTGGTGAAATCTGAACCAGTTCACTACCAGTTTTCTGACTGCGCATGCGCGCTGCGCGCATTCTCAGTGCACACCACACACCAAATGCAAGGTGTGCACACGTACAGTGCACGCCAAAAGGAGACAGAGTAAGAAGAACAGCGCATGGGGGGTGATCAGCTGTGGCGCACAATCTTTTTTTTTACTTTTAAAAGCATTTTTTTTACAACCTAATCGGCCAAATAGGTTGTAAAAAATGCTTTTAAAAGTAAAAAAAAAAGGCTCTGACAATCGTGCGGCTCAGCTATGATCGTCAGAGCCTTTTTTTTACTTTTTAAAAGAAGCGGCAAGCGGGCGACCAGGTGATTGGGTGTGCATGTGCGAGGGGCCAGGGATTTTTGCTACCGGTTCTCTGAACCACCGATCGCCATCGCTATCGGATCAGCCGATCCGGTCTGAACCAGGAGTATTTCACCCCTGGTCATATCCCTCTAGACCCATAGAATATGCTTTTAAAGAAAAGAACACCCTCCCTATTGGAAACATGGAAGACACCCCAAAATAGTATAAGATTGCTTGGCTGCCTCCAATATATAATGCTGCCTCAACACTTTGAATGTTTACAGAGTATAATGAAATCAGAAGATTATTAAGGCATTCCAGAGTGAAACATAAAATCCAGTATTAGAAAGTTCTGTTTTAGTTATTTGTTATAGCTCCTCCACCAGGATAATGACCCAAATCAGATTATATAATGCTGGTTGGCACCTATAAAACTCTACGTGGTGGGTGGGTCTGGTTATTTGAGGTAGTGACTATCCTCCATATTATCTGCTTGGCCAATTCATCTAGCAGGCTTGGTGCCCTCTGGATTTAATTAATTAAACAATGTCATCTGACAAGATCCTGGAAGTGTGCCTTCTTGATAGCAATGCCTTCCCAGCTCGAATGGATCTCACACTACCTGCTATTTCAAAGAGCCTTAAATGCTGGGCTTTTCACCCAGATAGGATAAATGACCCCCTTTCTTCTTTTTTATTCCCCTCAGGATTTCTTTTCTTTTGTTCTGTTTTGTGCTGTTTTGTTTTGAGGATTTTTTTTTTGGTATTGATTTCTGTTCTTAAATGTAATTTACAATTGTAAACTGCCCAATCACTGGGAATAAGATGGTATATAAATTATGTTTCATCACCCAGTCAGCCAACTGTTTAGACTAACCATAATTTATTAAACTTCTATGCTACCTGCTGCTGCTGCTGCTACTACTACTATTGTTATTATTGTTATTGATTTAATCTTCAATTTGATTCACAGTCTGGGACTGGTAAAAATAAGTTTAAGTCCTAACTGAGGACCTAAGAGCTGTTAAAGTAGCATCTGAGTATTATAGGCTGTTCCAAGTAGTGTGGTTTTTTGCAAAGTAAGACTATTTAGGTCTAATGAGTTCAACGTTTCCAGATATCTAGATGGTACAGCCATTTATTTCTTCCTCCATAGTCGCTCAACTTCAATTTGCAAATCACGATATTTCATTATTTTTTAAAACTTTCTCTTCAATTCGTGCATCACCTGCACGATTGCAATACCTGGTATTGCAATATTAATGAATCAGACTTTTTTCTTTTCCACAATAGTAATGTCAAGCGTGTTGTGGGCCAGATGTCTCCCTGCTTGGATTCAAAAGTCCCACAAGTTCTTGACCTGTTCATTTTCAAGAGCTTTGTCAACTTGGTGTTTCCAGTAATTTTTGCTGCATTCAAACCCAAACTTCTGGCAAGGCTTCCAGTGTGTTAATTTTGGCAACTTGATTTCGATGTTGTACATAATCAGTCTGTGAAATTTTGCTGCAGCCACTGGCAAAATCATCCACTGATGATTATTTTTATTTTTATTATTATATTATATTTTATTATTTTTTTATTTTACTATACTTTATTATATTACTGTTATTATTGTTTGTCACACAATCAATTAGATATTTAGACTGGATTTGGCATTATTATTCATCTGTTGAGTCTTCTCAAGGTCTTGGGATAAGCAGGATGTAAATTGTTCCAAGTAAAGCTGTCTTTTGCAATTGACTGATGGTGATTTTGTTAATGTAATGCTGATGGTATTCAACTGATGCTGCTGATGTTTTCAAATTGCACCCAATGCACCTATTGCAATTGATACTATCTAGGTTTGCCTTCTATTGCCACCTTTGTTCACATTTTTTTTGCAGATATTTGTGTTTTATGGTTTTTTCCAGTTCTTTTTCTTCTATTCTGCAGTCCCCAGATACTGCAGTGTCCATTATCCCTACTTTTTGATCTTTCTTCTTGACAGTTCTTAAGTCTGGGATGTTATATGACAGATACCACATATTGTTTGAGTTCTAAAATCCCAGAGCACTTTGGTTTCTTCGTTTTCCATTTTGTGGTCCTGCTAGTTCTTGCTTGCAGGCAAATCGTATTTCTTGCAGATATTCCAATGCATCATTGTTGTTACTTTGTCATGTCATTGTTTGCAGTCAGTCTGTTCAATCTTCTTGATGCAGCTAACTAGGTGGTACGTTATTTCTTTAACTTCTTTGCAGAGACAGAATTTGCTCTCTGTTGCTATCATCTCCTTTCTTCAATTTAGTCTGGCTGCCAATTGACTCATTGTTTAAGTGGGGTCTTGTCTCCACCCCTCAGTGTGACTGTGGTGTTCCTTGACTAAATATCCATCACATTGTGTCCAAATGTCCATTAAGAGCTTACACTGGCCCAGTGTCTGATTTTTTCAACATAGACCACCCTGTCCTTGAATGGCTGGGTGGATTGGACATTAACATTTGAACTACTATAAGCCCATGTATTTGCCATCTGCTAAATAAATAAAATCTCATTTCTGGCTTTGTATCTATTGGTTCTTAAGGCTTGATGTTGTGCAGCCAAAATTAACCCTTCTGTCTTGTTTTAAAGTTTTTCTGCTCTTGCAAGGTCTTCTGGTTATCTACTACTTTGTGTGTGTGTGTGTGTGTGTGTGTGTGTGTGTGTGTTTGTATGTTTACTAGTCAAGTAATACCTTGTCTTGCCATGTCTCTTTTCTAGTCTTCATTTGATTTTTCTTGTAGGTCAGTTTGGTATCTCCAGTAGTCAGTAAGCCTTCTTGATATACCATCTTAAGTGTACAGTACGTTCTTCAGTGTCCTTCAGATATTCTTCCAATGCCCTGTTTCTTCTTCAGTTGTGTGGTGTATCCATCTCCACCTATTTTCCGTGGTAAATAGCCTGTCAACGTCATTGCCTAGTTGAAGAGCATGATTGTTATTATTCATTGTTATTATTTTTCTAGTCTTTCTACTCAGGGCGTTTAGTTCTGCCTGAGTCCAGTCTACTATTACAGCAGTGTATCTAATGACTGGAATTACACAGGTATTAGTTGGCTTGATAATATTTCCTCTCCTGAATTTTGACTTTAAGGTCTTCTTCACTCTGGTGATGTACTCATTTTAAACTCCTTCTTGACTTTGATGTGTTTGATATTGTTAGCTTGAAGGATGCCCAGGTATTTTTAGTGATCGTCCTCAGACTCTTGATGTTACTTTCATAGGGCATCTTGAGTCTTTCAGTTTTCACAATTTCTCTGCTATTGATGGTGAGGGTGACATATTTGACCAGTCCAACTCCATTGCAATATCTTGGCTGTATATACAGTATGAACAGCGTTGAGCAATGATTGCTTTTCAAATGGTGGTTTTCCATGCAATTTGATCCATAGTAAATAACTGAGTGTGTATTTGATGGTATAACTGAGCTTTTCTACCTCTTTTTACCAATAATATAGTTATTTTTTTTTCTATTTGATCCATTTGGTGATGTCCATGTTTATGGGTGTAATTTTGATTGTTTAATGGCAATATTAGGAATGAAGAAATAATTGGAATTTGCTAAGTCATATTTCTACTACATGTTGGTTTCCTAAACCATACAATCCAACTATATTTTCCTCCTTAATTGCAACTGTGGCATTCCTGTCTCTAATCATACTAGGCTTTCAAGTTATGTCAATTTCAGATTGAATTTGATGAAATTCTCATCTACCTTCTCTTCACATGCATCAATGGGTTGGAACTTAACTTGAATATTATTACATTCATGAGCTGACCATGAAGTGTAACTGTTATTGTATTCAATTGTTGATTGCATTGAAGCCATTGCCTTCTCCCACATATAGTAGTCTTTGCTTAGCAAACACTTTTATTTATTTATTTAGCAAACACTTTTATTTATTTATTTATCATACGTGGACTGGCAATATAAATTAACATTTTAACTAGATTAGTAGAACCCAATAAAATATAAATGTTAAAAAGATCTATATTCAAATATCAATGTCTAGACCATTTAACTATTGAAGTGCAGCATCATTTATATTATACAAATCAGATATTGGACCGATAAATGTCCTCAGCTTACAATATGATCTACAGTTTGATGTGGGATCCCCTGCAGGCACACTGAGGATATTATGCCCCATTTATAGAGAGTCATGGCAGATACCATATGAAGAGCAAACTTTATTCAGAATTGTCCATTGCTGACACGGTGGTTCAAGCCTGGCAGCTTTTTTGTGGGGCCATTTATATGTCTTCCTATATCTGGGCATTCATCAACCCATTTGTCTTTTCAGTGGGAATTGATGTTAAAGCTTATTTATTTTATTTGTTTGTCAAACATGTACAAGATAACAAGTATAGGTATGAACATAAACATGAACAAAGGAAGTAAATACAGAAAAATGTGGGCACTAAGACAGGGATGATAGGCATGCTGGTGCACTTATGCATGCCCCCTTTATGGACCTCTTAAGAATAGGGTGAGGTCCACGATAGACAGTTTGAGATTGAAGCTGTGAGGGTTTGAGGCTGTAACAAAGGAGTTGGGTAGAGCATTCCAGGCATTGACCACTCTGTTGCTGAAGTTGTATTTTCTGCAATCGAGTTTGAGGCGGTTTACTTTGAGTTTGTATCGATCGTTTGCCAGTGTATTATTGTGGTTGAAGATGAAGAAGTTGTTGACAGGCAAGACATTGTAGCAGAGAATTTTGTGTAGTATGCTTAGATCAGATTGCAGGCAGCACAATTCCAGATTGTCCAAGCCCAAAATTTCAAGCTTGGAGGCATAGGGAATTCCATTGTGAGTAGAGGTATGGCGTACTCTTCTTGAGAAATACCCCTGAACCACCTCAATCGTGTTAATGTTCGATATACAGTGGGGGTTCCAGGTAGGCAAGCTGTATTCAAGAATTGGTCTGGCAAAGGTTTTGTATGCCCTAGTTAGCAATACAAGTTACCAGAGAAGAAGCCTCACAAAATTAGGTTAACAACTCTTAATGCCTTTTTGGCAATACTGTTACAGTGAGCTCTGGGGCTTAGATCTTTTGAAATGAGTATTTCTAGGTCCTTGATATAGGGACACGGTGGCTCAGGGGCTAGGACGTTGAGCTGTCGATCGAAAGGTTGGCAGCTCGACAGTTCTAATCCTAGTGCTGCCATGTAACGGGGTGAGCTCCCGTTACTTGTCTCAGTTTCTGCTAACCTAGCAGTTTCGAAAGCACGTAAAAATTCAAGTAGAAAAAATAGGGACCACTTTTGGTGGGAAGGTAACAGTGTTCCATGCGCCTTTGGCATTGAGTCATGCCGGCCACATGACCACGGAGACGTCTTTGGACAGCGCTGGCTCTTCGGCTTTGAAACGGAGATGAGCACCGCCCCCTAGAGTCAGCAACGACTAGCACATATGTGCGAGGGGAACCTTTACCTTTACCATTAGGTCCTTGAGAGAGTGAGGTTCATCTATTGGGTGGATTGTTTCCACCCAACTTGTATTTGGTGTTCTGATTTTTATTGCCAAAGTGTAGGACAGAGCATTTATTAATTGAAATTTTGAGTTGCCAATTATGCAACCATTCAGACACATAGTCAAGGTTGCTTTGTAGGGCAGCAGCATTGTCAGTGGTGTTAAATAATTTTGTCATCAGCGAAGAGAATGCAGTTGCTTTTAAAATGATTGCATAGGTTGTTGATATAAAGCAGAAAGAGTGTGGGTCCTAAAACACTGCCTTGGGGGACACTGCTGTTAACTGGTGCCAGATTTGATAGGGTCCTCCCTACTTTGAATATTCGTTGCCTGTTTGTTGTTGGGCAAATGTGCAAGTGCCAGTGGGGGCTACCTGGATTTGAGTCTTCCTGCTAATAAATGAGGAAGGTTGCTATGCACCAGTAGGAGTGAGTTGTTCATAACTTTTGCCTTCTTCAGTGCTATGTGGTCAGAACAGGAAGCCAGCAAGTTGGACTTACTAGAATTACTTAGCAAACATAATTAGGATTGTTAACCTTTGTTGCTAAGCATTGCAGTTGCTAAGCAGAAAAAATGATATGACCAGAGTAGACTTTTGACATCACTTCCCATTTGATTGTTATATCACATGATTACAGTTTACAATTTTGGCTGCTGCTGTCAAGCCATTTTTTTCCAGGTTTGGCTTCTTGTGGCAGAGTGGGAGCAAACGGGCTGATCTCAGGAATCCCCAAGGAATCCTTCATTGACTGGCCAGGAAAATGTTAGTTGACCAATTAGGAATTCTTTCTGGTTAAGTAAACAGCCCCAGAGAAATCTGCATCTCCTTTTAAAATGAATCTGCCAAAGGGCCCTGTTGAACACCTTTCCAGCCCTGCGCATTTGGCGGAGCCGGAGGTACAGGACTAATACCTGGATGTCAGCAGAGCAGCTGGTCCTCACAGCAAGCATGCCAGGAAGAAGTGGAGGTAGTGGGCTTTCTCTCGCAGATGCACTATGCCTTCGGCCTGGAACCCCGCACAGGCTACCTGGGCATGCCACGTTTCCTCCATGAGAAGCTTCAAACCTAAAGCAAGACAAGGCCTGCTGCAATTCACTTGTCCTAATCGTGAGTTTTCCTGCACTGAATTTCTCGTAGTGAGTTGTCCTGTAGTGAGTTAGCTGTGGCGAATTGAATAGAGTAAGATGGACAGGGCAAGTTGTCCCATTCCAATTCATACCATGTCTGACAAATGGAAAGCAAATATTAAACTGCATTATGTTTTTTAAGCAAAAAGCTTAAAATAATAGTTTATATATCTGATAGAAAAAAGAACATGGGAGATATAAATTTAATGCTAGAACTGCCTATGGGTTATTTGAGGTGGCAAATTTTATTTCCCCAACTGTTTCTGTGTGACTTACTCCCTAGAACTGAAATTTAAATATGCTCCTGCAGCAAAGAGACATCTACCTTACACAGAATATAAAAGAACATATGATGTATTTATCTTTATATACAGTTCTAGATATATGTGCTTGAAGAATTCAAATAAATATGTAAGAAATCTTGTTTGTTTAGCACAAGGAAGATTATATTTCCTATGTTTGCTCTATCGTGAAAACTGAAACTGGCCTCACAAGTGAAAACTTTCACAAATGAACAAGTGAAAAATATAAAAAATATAAAAAATATAATATATATATATATAATATAAAAATATATATTTATATATATATTACAATAATATAAAAAATATAAAAATATATAATATTAAAAATATTAAAAAATATTAAAAAAATATAAAAAATATAAAAAATATTTTAAAAAAGTGAAAAATATACAAATAGGATGAAACTATTGCCTTACACAATGTAAGCCGCCTTGAGTCTTCGGAGAAGGGCGGGATATAAATGTAAATTAAAAAAAAACTTTCATGTGTAGAAGGATTTTTTAATTACTTTAAACTATTTCAAATTGTTATGTGGACATAATATTAAGGGCTTGCTTGTTTCAGACATGTAAATTGTATTGTAATTCCATGCATTACCTATACTAAAGAAATAAACTAAATATACTAAAGTAAATTAAATGTGTATATTCATAAATAGGTTTATATTTTATGGATTAAAAGTAACCCAATTCATTATTAAAATTCATTAAAATTACTACTATTTTATACAGCCCCTTATTTCATCCCAGTATATTCATAGTACAGACTCAATATTTTCAGTATCTAAGGATTGCCTCTCCCCTCTAACTTAAGAAAGTGAAAACTCTTGAAAGGGAGTATTTCAAAAGGAACCTTTTATTAAGGAGAAGTGACAGCAATGGATTCAAAGCAACGTCTGAATACCCTTAGGCAAGACAAGTAGGATTAAAGCAGGAAAGACCCCTTCCTTTAGCCAGAATGAAGATTTTAGCCAATACACAAGTGTGAAGATGTTTTCTTTACCAGCTGCCCTGAGAACCGGATAAGCATGGATTCCCATTGCTATCCTCCATTATCCTTTAAAGTGAAACAGCCCACATGGCCATCATAAACATTCTCCAAAGGTAAGGAGACCTCAAGGCGCTTCGGCACCAGGATATAGGTTGTAAAATATCTGTTGACACAGGCAATACTAATAAATCAAATTCAAGCCCTCCCCACTTCCCCCCCCCCAATTGAATGGCAGTATCTCTTTTAGGGATCTGACATCACAACAGAGATAAATATGTAAATGAAAATATGCTGAAATTTTACTATGGCATCAGTTTTGCTTTTAAATCAAAGACATATAATTTTCAGCGAATTATTTTGCCATGAGTAGGGACTAGAGATTAAAAAACTGTAACTTCTATTCTCCAAATTGGATTATATTTTTCATTAGTTTATTCTGTTAAAACATGCTTTGATTTTTTACAGAAGAAAAAAACTTACTTTTAAAAAAGTTCACAAGATGAAAATATCATGCATTAATGAGATAATTCTATCTGTCTGCCTGTCTGCCTATCTAATTAGTTTCAGGATTCTCAGTGTTAGAAAGTCAAGAGAACATTGTACTCTTGTATTCTTGAATCTGCTTTCCTTCTGACTTTTAAGTTTCAAAATTAAATACTGGTTTAAATTTAGGAGAAATGCATGCTTTGTAGTTTTGTTATATATTTTTGTAGTTTCTACTTCATATGATGAAAAAAGTATTTTTTCTGATCTGCTTGTATTTCTAAATCTATATTAGACGGTTTTTCACATGGGAAAACATTGTCTTCTTTTTCAACTTCTGCTAGAAGTCTGTGAATAATATCTGGGTAATTCGGTGATGGAAATTTCAAGTTTCACATTGAGATAGTGACAATTTTCCCAAGTTTTGGTCTTGCCATTTTGAGGGCCCTCCCAGGTCATACAGAATGCTATCAAGACTTATGAAGAAGCAAAGCATCTATAACAAATTTTCAGTATTTCAAGAAGTGGCACTTCATTTGCAATATTTTCACAATTGTCTATAGCATAGTACAGTGATGGCTAACCTTTTTGCCAGTGCATCCCAAAAGCAGGGGTAGTGCAGGAGATCACACGTTCACATGCCCACACCCATAATTCAATGCTCCCGTGCCCCACCCCCCATGCATGCACATGCGAGCCCCTGTGCTCCCCTATGCATGCATGCACGACCTCACCTGCACCCCATTTTAGGCCTAGCAGGCCTTCCTGAAGCCTCTGGAGGCCGGAAACGTCCCATTTCCAGTCTTCTGTTAGGCCCGTTTTTCGCCCTCCCAAGGCTCCAGAGGCTTTCTTGGAGCCTGAGGAAGGCAAAAATGGCCTCCCCTCCAGAGGTCCTCTGGAGAATGGAAATGGCCCATTTCCTGACTTCCAGTGGACCCAGAAGGCCCGTTTTTTACCCTCCCTTGGCTCCAGAAGCTTTTCTGGAGCCTGGGGAGGGCAAAAACGGCCTCCCAGAGCCTCCAGGTGAGCCCTATACTTACCTGGCAGCCAAAATGGGCCATGTGGAGACTCCTGGGAGGGGAGGGATGGCATGGGCAGGGCCAGGCAAAAATCAGCTGGCCGGCACATGCATGTGCGCTGGAGCTGAGCGAGGGCAACGACTTGCGTGCCATAGATTCACCATCACAGGCATAGTATATGTGCTATGTACATTGTACATAGTACATAATTGAGAATTTACATTGAATTCTATATGAAAGTATAGCCTGTATAATTTGAATACTACTATAGTATTTTTTCCTATTTTCTCAAACTTTCTTACAAATGCAGGGAATATAATTCATTCTTTAATATAACAGCTACAATTATATTTCATAAATAATAACCATTTTTAGTGTTTCTTTGTGTGTTGATAGGAGAGAAAGTATAAATGCATCCTACCTTTCTCCCATTAATTATATTTGATAAAAGAATAAGAAAGGATAACAATTTAAGAAAATAAATGTGTTCAGTTTGACAGAATCATGTCAAGTATGATATTGTCTGGAAAGGTAGAATATGATGTTTTAAACACACTAGATACATGAATAAATTCTTTCACCTATTTAACTATACGTTGTCAGTGGCCTATAATAAAAGAATATTTAATGTTAATGCCTACTTCAACATACATTCTGTGTATGCTTTTTCCCATGCACATTCTCAGTCAATTGCAAGTTTCCCAGATGGACAGTGAAGACAAATTGAAACTTGTCTTTTTTATACTCCATGCACGCACAATCAGCATAGGAAATGAGCAAATGTTCCCCTTTATTTTTGTATGCAGCCTTGGCAGTAGTTAATCCCATATATGAGAGACCTGTAGAAGTACCTGTGCAGAATTTTATAGCTGTCAGAAGGGATAGAAATATCCACCTAGTTTTAACCAGATATTTCATCTCGATCTAAAAGTAGAATAAAATTTATTTATTCTGAGTTAATCAAGATTACAAATTAAATATTAAATTGTAATTCTATGATGTAGCATGTCAGATGTTTATATGCTTGCTTACTGGAATATAGTACTTCTGAAAAACATTAAAGATTTATAATATGAAAAAGTATACTCCATTGAAATTTTTGTCTTTTTCAACATATTCAACATTCCTAAATTTGATCTTCATTTCAGCAAGATAAAGAGGATATGACAGAACAAATATGCACCCTTCACATTTTGTAATCTATTGTGTAATCTAAGTAAACATAAATTAATATTTCGTACATGGAAGAAGTAAGTACATAATGTTAAACATCTCAAATTAGAAGCAGGTGCATCAGATCAGGTTCATGGTTAAGAGAAAGAACCTGTCTCACTTAAACCTCAGCATTTAGTTTGATTTGCTGTTTGTTGCTGAAGTGTGTGGTATCATTATGTCTATACTGAAAGAGCTCTTTGAGACCTACAACCCTGGAAATGGACTTTTAAAAATTGCAAAATTTGAACAGACCAATCAAACCAAGTTCAGAACACAAGATACTAAAAGACATCTCTAAGAAGTCCAGAATTTCATCACATGATCTACAGGTAGCTCAAGCCATTATTAAAGTCAAAGTGTATGAGGCTCTCATCAGAAAGAAGCTACACAAACTAGAAAATGTTTGAGTGCCAAAAGGAAATTTTGCTGTCCAGAAAGAACATCAGGGCAAGAGTAAGTCTTGCTCATGAACACCTAGACAATGTGCTTTGGACAGGTAAAATAAATATAATTTATCAATAGTACCAGAAGACTTGTTAGAAAACCAAGTCAGCATTTTATCAAAAGAACCTAATACCAATTGTAAAGCATAGTGGTGAAAATACTATGATTTCAGGCTGCTTTGCTACATCTTCTTGGGCAGCTCACCACTATAGATTTCACTAGGAATACTTCATTATATCAAAAGGTGCTTGATGATATTGTGAAATATAAGACCAGGTTTTATTTTGGGGAAACAACAGTAAATAATGACTGGGGGGGGAAATGGAGGGCTCTGGAATGGTCAGATCAAAGCACAGATCTAAATCCCATCAAGATGCTGTCAACTTTTCAATTTTTGTTCAATTACATTACATTTATATAATGCTTAATCAAAAAAAAATATTGGAGTGTCCAGATCTTAAAAAATTAGAAAAATTTTTACATGGAGTGTACTTACTTTTTCACATCCCTAATCTTCCCAGGTATTGTCTTCATCACTTTATTTGAAAATCTGAATCTGCTTTGCAAGAAATTAGCCTTTTGATTATAATACCTGGATTGTTAAAGCTATTCCAATTACTCACGTGAAATAGCTTGCAATTTTTAACTATTAATTCTTATCTCAAAGAGGTTTTAACCCTAAAAACATTGACATATGTTAAATTCATTGATTTCTGTGAGAAAGAAATCAGGAATTATCCATAATTAAACAATGAAGAATTTTCAGTTGCAGCTAAGAAAGTACTATTTAATAACAAATTTTATTTTATGAATTTTATTTTATTTTATGAATTTTTATAAAATTTTATTTTATTTTATTTTATAAAATTTTATTTTATGAATTATAAAATTTCATAAAATTTTATTAATTTTACGAATACACATCTGTAAGAGAAAGAGTGGTCACATAAGAAAGATCAGCTAAACCCAGAAGACATGCAGTGGTACGCCAGTTGCGCCCCTTTCTGGACCGGGATGCCCTATGCACGGTCACTCACGCACTCGTGACGTCTAGCCTGGATTACTGCAATGCTCTCTACATGGGGCTCCCCTTGAAGGGCATCCGGAGGCTACAGTTAGTCCAGAATGCGGCTGCGCGGGTGATAGATGGAGCCCTCGTGGCTCCGCATAACACCATCCTGCCCAGACTGCACTGGCTACCTGTGGCCTTCCGGGTGCGCTTCAAGGTTTTGGTGACCACCTTTAAAGCGCTCCATGACATTGGGCCGGGTTATTTACGGGACCGCCTACTGCTACCGAATACCTCTCACCGACCCGTGCGCTCTCATAGAGAGGGTCTCCTCAGGGTGCCGTCAGCGAGGCAATGTCGTCTGGTGACGCCCAGGGGAAGGGCCTTCTCTGTGGGGGCTCCCACCCTCTGGAACGAACTACCCCCCGGACTTCGTCAGCTTCCGGACCTTCGGACCTTCCGCCGTGGGCTTAAAACATACTTATTTAATTGTGCAGGACTGAGCTAGATTTTAAATTTATGGGTTTTAATTGGGTTTTATTTTTATATTTTAATTAACGGGCTTTTAGAATAAGTTTTTTAATTGCTTTTATATTGTATTTATGTGTTTTTAAGTGCCTGTGAACCGCCCTGAGTCCTTCGGGAGATAGGGCGGTATATAAATATGATTAAATAAATAAATAAATAAATAAATAAGTGTGTGCACAATTATTAGGCAGGTTGTATTTTGTAGGATTAATACAACTAAAGTGCACTCGGTCAATCCAAAATGTTAATAAACCTCAAACCTGAATAATTAGGAAAGTAAAAGTGAGGTTTTGGCTTTTTTAGGAGAATATCTATGTATGCCAACTATTGGGCACACAAGTTCTCAATAGGCTTTAGATCAGATGAGGAAGGGGGCTGTGTCATTATTTAAGAAGTTTAAAAGCCACACAGTGGAGTACTTTCCTATACCACTTCTTGAAGACAGTGTCTTCTAAAAACTGGCAGTAGGTTTAGGAGTTGATTTTGAGTCCATCTTCAGCCCAAAAGCTCCAACTAGCTCATTCTTAATAATACCAGCTCATACCAGTACCCCACCTCTACCTTGTTGGCATCTGAGTCGAAGTGGAGCTCGGTGCCTGTTACCGATCCATTTGGTCTGTCAAGAATCACTCTCATCTCATCAGTCCATATAACCTTTGAAAAATCTGATATTTCAGATATTTCTTGGCCCAGTCTTGCTGTTTCAATTTATGTGTCTTGTTCAGTGGTGGTTGAGTTTCAGCCTTTCTTACCTTGGCCATGTCTCTGAGCACTGAACATATTGTATTTCTGGGCACTCCAGATAGGTTGCAGTTCTGAAATATGACAGCACTCGAGGATAATGGGTTCCTAGTAGCTTCATGTTTGATTCTTCTCAAATCTTTGGCAGTCCATGTGTGTCTTTTTTTCTCAACCCATTTCTTGCAAACCTGTTGACTATTTGCAACAAAACATGTGATGGTTCTGTGATCATCCGAATATCTTAGTAATTTCAAGAGTGCTGCATCCCTCTGAAATTTTTACAATTTACAATTTTTGACTTTTCAGAGTCAGTGAAATCTCTTTTTTTGGCCCATTTTGGCTGAGGAAACGAAGCTGCTTAATAATTATGCACACCTTGATATACGGTATTGATCTCCTTAGGCCACACCCTCCCTCATTACACAAATACATATCACCTGATAAGCTTATATCCACTAAGCATTCAAGTTTATACAGCTTGGCGTTGGAAAATATGCATTAAAATGATGATATGGTCAAAATACTCACTTGCCTAATAATTGTAGGTTAACCTACACATGTAGGTTAATTCATTACAGTTTTCCTAATACTGTTTCTACAGTATTACGTTTCTACACATAAGATTTATCTAAAATATTTATTGTACCTGACTGAAAGCAAAACTATTTAAAAATTAAAGCTAAGAACTAACAAAATGGCACATAAATGTGTGTCTGTGTGTGTGTATTGATATATTGTGAGAAATAGCATATCAGCTGGGTTTCTTTGGGAAGTACAGTTTTTCTAGAATTTGAAGAAAACTCTTAATTTGCATGACCCAAAAATAGGAATAACTTTCTCTTAAACTGTAACAGTAACAAAATGTTACCTTAAAATCTTTGTTGAGCCTGAACTAAAACACATCTGGGTGGAAAGAATGAAGTTATTACCAGTTTAGAAGAAAGACTTAGACAACACAACATATTTGACATATTCTCCACATAGCCTGGAGAAAGAACTTCAACTAGAATAAGTACATAAAATATAATTGGTATTGTGTAAGGGTTTATTTATTTGAAATTTGCACAAACCTCTAGATAGCTTTAAAAGTTGGAAATTGAAAAGGAGTCCCATTTCTCCTTCATGATGGTATTTGGTTATGGAAAGAATGAATAAACTTATACACATGTGAGTTGATAGAATACATATAATATAGAATCTATTTCCAACATATGCTCTATTTAATTCTGTTCCAGGTGAATAATTGAATGTATAGAAGAATTCCAGGTGGTATTATCTGACGTGCATACAGAAGGAATGAAGCATGGATGTGAAAGAACGCAGACCTTATTGCTCCCTGACAAAGAGCAGAAGAGACAAGGAAAGGCGTTATACAAATTCTTCCACAGAAAATGAAGAATGCAGAGTGCCTACTCAGAAGTCCTATAGTTCAAGTGAAACCTTGAAAGCTTTTGATCATGATTCTTCCAGACTGCTGTATGGAAATCGGGTAAAAGATTTAGTCCCCAGGGAATCTGATGAATATACCAGACAAGGTAGGCAATTAGCATAAATCTCCTTTATGAATGTATACATTATCCTTTGTGTGGTCCATTTTCTTATGCCAGTAATATGAATGATTCACTAATGGTATATTATATTGCTACCATATTTGTCTCAAACTTTAATGTGATTATTCATGTTAATACTTATTTACTATCTGTGTGCCTTATCAGTGTAAGAAAGCTAAATATTTTGGGGAACTCTTCAGAACATACACATTGTTGTTTCTAGGTTATGATACACACATGCAGTTACCTGATCTCCAAAAACCACCTGGAAAGGGATTTGATAGTTGACAAGTTAATTGAAAAAGTGTTTTGGTTTCCATATCAAGTAGATTAATATATTGTATGATATCATATAATATTGTATCAGATAGATAGATAGTAGAAGTGGTATTCAGCAGGTTCTGACCAGTTCTGGAGAACCGGTAGTGGAAATTTTGAGTAGTTCGGAGAACCGATAAATACCACTTCTGACTAGCCCCACCCCATCTATTCTCTGCCTCCTAAGTCCCAGCTGATAGGGAAGAAATGAGAACTTAACAGTAACCTTTGCAGACAAACTCTTCATGATGCCTTTATCATGATAGAACTTCTTTGCCTAACTGGATTTCCAAAATTTGAATATCACATCTTATGACAGACTATTCATTTAAGTTGTCCCCAGAAATTTTAGGAGAAGTCCTCATCTCCATTTCATAAGCACTGTCTGGAGACATTTCCACAGATATGTGGCCAGCATAACAACACACCGCAGCAAAGAGCATATGCCAAAACATAGAACACTTATCTTCCTGCATCCTTAAATGTACTCCCTATTCATCCACTTGCATTTGCATGCTTTTGAACTGCTAGGTTGGTAGGAGCTGCGTCAAGTGATGGTAGCTCACTCCATCTTGCGGCACTTGGGTCTCAAACTGTCAAACTATAGATCTTTAACAGTCTGGATGGACCTTCTCCAGGATGATTTATCCCTAATCTGGCTTCAGATCTTCTTATGGTGTATCCATCACTGGTGCAATTGAGTCCATTCAAATTACTCCTGGTCACTTTAAAGAATATGATAATTTAAACTATCCTTATACTCTTGTTAGATTTTATTTACCTGTCCTTTCCCCTTATATCAAAATTTGATATAATTGCAGAATAACAAAGCTAAATAAAGAAGCTAAATAAAGAAGTGTGAACAATTTGACTCAGTGTGTGTTTGTTGGAAAATCCTTCCATCTTTACCAAAATTCTATACAAAGTTCCATTAATATTTCATAGCCATACTGTCATAGTCATAACGTCATGGAAATAACAAGAAATATGTGAATGATTGAATATTACATATTCTGTATATAAAAATGCATCCCTTCTGGCCCCTTTGTCCCTTTTGATTTCTTTTTAGTTTATTTATTATAATATACTGTCATACTCATCATACTTAGAAAATACAGTTGTGGGTAGCTGACTATAGTCTGGCATTTGTTCTATTTTTCTCCTGAACTGTGCATCATCACTCAGGGAAAAAAGAGTGAGGTGGAGGTGGTACTATCATATATGTGTGTATATAGAATTAAATATTTTGTTTATGTGATATGTAGGTGTTAATTTATTTTGTGAGTCCTTTACAGATAAAGTTTGTAACTGGGCTAGGAACCCAGAAACTATGAATTCTAGTTCCACCTTAGGTGCAAAATCAGCTGGGTGACCTGGGACCAGTTTCTCTTGGCCCTGAATGGGAAACCACTTGCAAAAAAAAAAACCTTGCAAAAGAAAATTGTAGGAATTAGTTCAGACAGTCACCAGGAATCAACAATGCTTTGAAGGCTCACAAACATGTATTAATTTCTTTTGTGAGTTCTTTGTCAGTTAGGTTTGCATTATGTATAGTATGCATTTGCTTTATGTAATTGCTTTCCTCCACACTTTGTTCTTCTAATTTCAGGAGTCTGCTTTCTGCAAGATGCATACTTCATAATTGTTCATAATCATCATGAATTTTTTTTCTGAACGGGTAGATGATGTAAGGCATAGCAAGGGTTGCCAAAAAGTCACAAATCCTCTCAAAATTTGAAGTATGTCATTGAACTAGGAAGGTTGGGAAAGACGGGAATGGTTCTGTGAGCAAGTTCTAGTACTATTGATACTTTTGATAAGATTGAATTGCAGATCTTGTGTAATAAACTATTAGTCTAACACTTCTCCATCTGGTTTTCTCAGAGACATTACATTTTGATGATGTAAGATTAAAGTATTGTATGTTTATGCAATTTTAAAACAAAGCCTGCCCAAATTATTGGAATATGTCAGTTAATAAGAGGAAAAAATTGACACTGTCATTTTTCAGTTGTAGTTGTCTCATTTTTTTCTCTAAGTTGACATACTTTTGCTGCATTTACTGTAGTGAATACATTTCTTCAGTTTTAGAATGCTACTCTGTGAAATTATTCAGTTATTTGTATTTAAAAAGTGACATATTGATGCACTAGGTAGAATGTACTTTGTTATATCAAATTATACTGCATTCTTTACAAAAGATGTTCTATACTGTGTGCTCAATTATTAGGCAAGGTTTATTTTGAAGGTTTAATTTTATTCTTGAACAACTACAGTACTCTTGGTCAATCCAAAATGTTAATATACTTCAAACCTGAACATTTAAGAAAGTAAAAGTGAGATTTTGACTTTCTTAGGAGAATATCTATGTGTGCACAATTATTGGGCAACTATTAATGTGCAGAATTATTATGCAACTAAATGAAAAATGAAAATTTGCCAATCTCACTCATTTATTTGCATCTGTTAAGTGAGAATAATAAATAAACAACTCAAAATGTACAAATAAACATTTCTGGCATTAAAAAAAATCAGCCACCCTTCTTTTCAATAACAGTCATAAGCCTTTCATTCATGGAGTCTTGTCAGTTTCTTGATTCCCTCATTACACAAATACACATCTCCTGATATGCTTATATCCACTAAGCATTCAAGTTTATACAGCTTAGAAGTAGAAAATATGCATAAAAATGATGATATGGTCAATATACTCACTTGTGTAATAATTGTGCACACAGTGTATTTCTTTAACCAGTATAGTATATGTACTGTAGATTTTTGAAATGCCAGTTTTTGATACATTTTCAATTACAACATATGGTCTGTCTGGTTTACTGATTGACATGGTTTATTTAATAGTATAGTAATATTTAATAGATATAGGCTCTGTGCATGCGCAAGTATGGCAGTTTGTTAGAGGAGTCGGAATCGGCGTTGGATGATTTTCCCAGGATGGTGGACTTTGGGTGACTCACCAAGCTGCTCCTGTCCCTCGGTCTACTGTATCATCTTCCTGGCTGCCGCAGGAGAGGTTTTCTGACCCTCTCGGATTTGCGGCGACCGAGAATGGGCCGAGGGAAGAGCGGCGAATTGGATGATGGCAGCCTTCTTCGGGGCGCGAGGGAGGCCCGCTGTTTGCTGCAGGCTCCGGCCTCGATTTCGGCCCGACTCCAGCTGCGGCATTACTTCCGGCCCGGTTGGCCCATCGGCGCTTTGTTGCGCCTGGCGAGGCCATGGTGGGCCACGAGGCGTCTTTTCCAGCGGCGTCCTCTGCTCCGCGGTTCCATCGGCGGTGGGCATGGTGAGGCCGCGGTGGGAGATGAGGCCTGAGGCGAGGCTTGAGGCGTGGCTGCGGTTTGTTTCCCCTCTATTGGCACTTTCCATCGTGTTTTCCATCTGGTCCTCTATTGATGGCCTGTCTCCCTCCCCCATCGGACTTCTGAACATCGAAGGGGCGAAGGATTGTTCCTAGCCTATAGTTGCCCGCCCCTGACTTTCGATCATTGAAGGGGTGAAGGTCTTCCCGGCCTGCATTTGCCTTCTCTGCCTGGTTTTTCATCTATCCGATCTGGCTCCCTGCCACGTTGGGACCTGTGGCCTTTTGGAGTCAGTAGCCAGCTGTGGACAGGTTTTGGCCTTAGCAGCCCGCTTTCAGAGTATTTGGTGGAGGGGGCGATATGACAGGCTTCGGTGGAGAAATTGACAACGGACATCGATGGTGGGGACTGTGATGCCATCCATTTTGTACCCCATGGGTTTCTGGACTGGACTATGGACAGACTGATAGTAATTTCTACCTTATTAAGATCTTTCTGTAGGAACTTTATCCATAGGTTTACCATGGAGGCTGTCGGTCTACCTGCTTTGGTTTTATCATCTTTATTACCTGTTTCCAGCTTTTATCTGTCCTACTTGACAACTGGACATCCATTGACATCCATCATTTGTTAACGCTCTACCACCTGGGATTTTGCCATCTTATCATCTTTCACCGATTCGTACTTTTCTATGCGTTATGCTGCACATGAACTCTTGCGCCTGCGAGGTGCCCCCGCCTCGCAGGAATGGCCCGCTTCGTTACCGAGGGCCGGCCTCAATGACGGGTCTTGGGACCCACAGAGGTGGCATGCGAAGAGGAAGAGCCTTTGAGGGTTTTTAGATAGGGCACTTTTAAGGGGTGGGAGGGTAAGGGTGGGTGTTGGGGGAAACCCGTCGGGTGGGGGTCCAGTTCCTGCGCATGCTCGTGGCGGTAAGTTAATAGGTTCAAGGGTCACGGGGGGAGTTTGTGTTCCAACGGTTGAGGGTGGTCCTATTTGCACGGTAAGGGGGAGGGGCAGATATGGCAGAAGTGGGGGCTCATATCGTTCTATGGGGGCGCGCGCTCGATGTTTGCAGGCGATCGTGCGCCCCGAACCCTCAGACTTCTCCCGTTCCCCGGATGGTCAAAACCCTCAGAGCCCGGGCCTTCGGCTGATGTTGTGCAACGCACGGTCCATGGCCAATAAGGCCCCCCTAATTTATGACCTTATCCAGGGGGGTGCCGCGGACTTTATGGGCGTTACGGAGACCTGGTTGGGCGCAGAAGGGGGCGTGCCCCTTGTTCAAATGTGCCCGCCGGGTTTCCGAGCATTCCATCAGCCGAGGACCCAGGGTAGGGGTGGAGGGGTGGCGATTGTGATTAGAGAGAGTCTGGAGCTGAGGGAAGACCACTGTACCTCAGATTGCCGGGTGTGAATCCCTCTTTGTGAGGTGGGGTCATAGATGTCAGATGGGCTTGTTTGTCACGTACCTGGCTCCTTGTGGCGTGGCAGCAGCCCTGCCCGAGCTCCTGGAGGTGCTTACTGGAGTGGCGGTGGAGACCCCCAGACTTATTGTCATGGGGGACTTTAACTTGCCATCGACCGGCATGTCATCTTCGGCTGCTCGGGAGTTCACGGCTTCCATGACGGCCTTGGACATGACTCAAGTAGTTGATGGCCCTACTCATAGTGGGGGTGGCACTCTGGATTTGATTTTCATCTCTGGTCAGTGGTTGAAGGATCTGGACTTGAGGGATTTAGTCATTGAGCCTTTGTCATGGTCAGATCACTTCCTCCTTCGCCTAGACTTTCTGACCGCCACTCAACACCGCAGGGAGACGGAACCAATACGTTGGTTCCGTCCCAGGCGCCTGATGGACCCGGAGAGGTTCCAGACGGAGCTTGGGCCGTTTCCTGAGGGTCTGGCTCACGGCACAGCCGAGGAACTTGTTGCGGCTTGGGAACTTGTCGCGGCTTGGGAACGAGCCGCGGCGAGGGCCTTGGATCGTGTCGTGCCTTTGCGGCCTCTGACCCGGCGTAGGTCTCAACCAGCTCCCTGGTACTCCGAGGAGCTGAGGGGGATGAAACGCCGGAGAAGACGCCTAGAGAGTTCCTGGAGGTCCAGTCGTTCGGAGGCTGATCGGACACTAGTTAGGTCCTATACTAGGGTCTACCTAGTGGCAATGAGGGAAGCGAGACGTTGCTACGTCTCCTCCCTCATTGTGTCGGCAGATAACCGCCCGGCCGCCCTGTTTCGGGTAACTCGCTCTCTCCTTCAATAGGGAGAGCGGGATGACCCGTTGCAGGGACGTGCTGAGGAGTTTAGTGGTTATCTATACGACAAAACCGCTCAGCTTCGGGACGGTCTGGACCAAAATTGGGTAGATCCAGGTGGGATGTCTGAGAGCCATCTTGTTGAGATTGTTTGGGATGAGTTTGACCCTGTGGCTCCCGAGGACATGGACAGGTTACTGGGTAGGTTGAATGCCACCACATGTTTACTGGACCCGTGTCCCTCCTGGTTGGTGCTGGCCGCACAGGATGTGACACGAGGCTGGCTCCAGGGGCTTACAAATGCTTCTTTGTTGGAGGGGGTCTTTCCGGCCACCTTGAAAGAGACGGTGGTGAGGCCTCTCCTCAAGAAGCCTTCTCTGGACCCAGCTGTGTTAGGTAATTATCGTCCGGTCTCCAACCTTCGCTTCGCGGCGAAGGTTGTAGAGAGTGTGGTGGCATGTCAGCTACCTCGGTATCTGGAGGAAACTGTCTATCTAGACCCGTTCCAGTCCGGTTTCCGGCCCGGTTACAGCACTGAGACGGCTTTGGTCACGTTGGTGGATGATCTCTGGAGGGCCAGGGATAGGGGTTATTCCTCTGCCTTGGTCCTATTAGACCTCTCAGCGGCTTTTGATACCATCGACCATGGTATCCTGCTGCACCGGTTGGAGGGATTGGGAGTGGGAGGCACTGTTTATCGGTAGTTCTCCTCCTATCTCTCCGATCGGTCGCAGATGGTGTTGACGGGGGGGGCAGAGGTCGGCCCCGAGACGCCTCACTTGTGGGGTGCCTCAGGGGTTGATTCTCTCGCCCCTCTTGTTCAACATCTATATGAAGCCGCTGGGTGAGATCATCAGTGGTTTCGGTGTGAGGTACCAGCTGTACGCTGACGACACTCAGCTGTACTTTTCCACACCAGACCACCCCAACGAAGCTATCGAGGTGTTGTCCCGGTGTCTGGAAGCCGTACGAGTCTGAATGGGGAGAAACAGGCTCAAGCTCAATCCCTCCAAGACAGAGTGGCTGTGGATGCCGGCATCCCGGTACAGTCAGCTGCAGCCGCGGCTGACTGTTGGGGGCGAGTCATTGGCCCCAATGGAGAGGGTACGCAACTTGGGCGTCCTCCTGGATGGACGGCTGTCTTTTGAAGATCATTTGATGGCCGTCTCCAGGAGAGCTTTTCACCAGATTCGCCTGGTTCGCCAGTTGCGCCCCTTTCTAGACCGGGATGCCTTATGCACGGTCACTCATGCTCTCGTGACATCTCGTCTGGACTACTGCAATGCTCTCTACATGGGGCTCCCCTTTAGGAGCACCCGGAGACTCCAGGTAGTTCAGAATGCGGCTCCTCGTGGCTCCCATGTAACACCTCTCCTGCGCAGACTGCACTGGCTGCCTGTGGTTTTCCGGGTGCGCTTCAAGGTTTTGGTAATGATCTTCAAAGCGCTCCATGGCATAGGGCCGGGTTACTTACGGGACCGTCTGCTGCCACCGAATGCCTCCCACCGGCCCGTGCGCTCTCACAGGGAGGGACTCCTCAGGGTGCCGTCGGCCAGGCAGTGCCGACTGGCGACGCCCAGGGGAAGGGCCTTTTCTGTGGGGGCTCCCACCCTCTGGAACGAGCTTCCCCCAGGACTTCGTCAACTTCCTGACCTTTGAACCTTCCGCCGCGAGCTTAAGACACATCTATTTATTTGCGCAGGACTGGACTTGATTTTTTAAATTTTAAATGTTTAAATTTTAAATTTGGTTTTAAATCGGGTTTTATTATTTATATTTCTATTTTAAATATTCAGCCTATATAATAAGTTTTTTAGATTAATGTTTTACTCTGTATATTTATGTGTTTTTATATGGCTGTACACCGCCCTGAGTCCCTAGGGAGATAGGGCGGTATAAAAGTATGAACAATCAATCAATCAATCAATCAATCAATCAATCAATAGTGATCAAAAGTGTTTGAAATGGTTTATTGGCAGATTTAAATAATTTATTCATAGCTTGTTCACAATATTTCACTAAGAACTAAAAAGAATTTGTTCCAGTAGTTTAGTGCTTAGAATCTCATATAGATTTGAATAAAAGTAAATATTCCAATATTTAAATATTCTATTTACATAGGTTCTTCAAAAAAACATTTACTGTGTGTGTGAATTTTTAGGATTAAGAATGACTGATAAATCCATTGGAGAAAATTGTTTAGGCTCATATTTATGTCATATTTGTTATTAGACATGCTGAAGAAACCTGATTTGAACCTCCTTTTTAATAAACTTTCCTTTCCCCCCTCCAAAACAGGGTTTTAAAATTGAAAAAAGAGCTTGGTTGAATGATTTAAATGACTTTTGAAATCTAAATTACTTTGTCCGTTTCAGACCCTGAACAAGGAAGATCACAGTGTGTGCTTCATAAAGTTTGGTTTTAGGTAAATTTGGATAGAAATGATTTGGAAATTGGGATAAAGTGATAGATCTGAATGTTAAAATGGGTGTTGGATAGAATAAGTAGTTTGAAGCAGGGGTGAAATGCTCCCGGATCGGACAGGATCGCACGATCCGGTAGCGATGGCAGCTGCTGGTTCAGAGGACCAGTAGCAATAATCCCTGGCCCCGCCCCCCCTGCCTCTGCTGAGCCGCACCATCTGCAGAGGTGTTTTTTTTTTACTTTTAAAAGCCGGTTTTGCTTCAGCGGAAACCTGCCTTTAAAAGTAAAAAAAAGCCTTTGAGGATCCCGCCCCTCAGCTGAGACCGGCAGCTTTTAAACTTAAAAATTAAAATTAAAGGCTACTCTGGGGATCTCACCTGAGTTCCTCATCAGCAGAACCTTAAAAATCATGTTTTCTGTAGAAAACATGTAGAAAAACTCCTTTTAAAAGAGTCTAAGCCACTTACCTGATTACTGATCGACCTCATGGCTTTTCTCACAGCCTGAAAGCCCCAGTTTCGCTTTTAGCACCAGACAGAACTAATCTAAACTTAGCTAATCTATTCCACCACTGAGTGATTAATGCTGTCTGGTTGAGGAACTCTGGGAATTGAAGTCCACAATAAAATAAAATAAAATAAAATAATAAAATAAAATATTTGTGCAGCTTTCTGAGATTTGATGTGTTTCTGTAATGTTTCACTCTAACTACACAAACACACAAAATCTCAGAAAGCTGTATGTGGTATTTTGTGTGTGTGTGTGTGTGTGTCAGTTGTGTGTGTGTAAAGTGTGAAAGTTGGTTTTTGAGCTTTTTGTGGCTGTGTGAAGTGTGAAGTACAGCTGCTTTTACATTGTGTGTGAGTCAGTTGTGTTGTGTGTGTGTAAAGTGTGAAAGTTGGTTTTTGAACTTTTTGTGGCTGTGTGAAGTGTGAAGTGCAGCTGCTTTTACATTGTGTGTGAATCAGTTGTGTTGTGTTGTGTTGTGTGTGTGTAAAGTGTGAATGTTGGTTTTTGGTACCTCTTATTGTTTTTTTATACTTTCTTTATTATTTTTATTATTTATTGTTATTGGCCACGCCCACCCAGTCATCTGACCACCAAGCCACACCCACCAATTAAGCCACACCCACATAACTGGTAGGGAAAATTTTTAGATTTCACCCCTGGTTTGAAGATATGTATCCTGTTTTTAAGCTTCATTGGATGGAAAAAGAAATTAAATCAAATTAGGAAATAAACAAAGATAAATATGTATTTTTATGTGAACTTTGATGAATTAGTTCCTGCTTAGTTACAGATGTGGGACTACATAGACGTAGTAAGCAAATGAAAGGCAAAATGAGTCTGTAGAGACCTAAATTATATTACTCAGAATAAAGAAATCTACTTGTAAGTAGTATTGACCAAATTTAGCCCAACAACCAAAAGATTTATCAGATCCTTCAAACTGTTAGATAGATAAGGAAAAAAAGAAAAATATTCGTATAATTTTATATGAATATATATATAAGCAGGTTTTGGTATGTTCGGGTCTTTTCATGATTTATTACATCATGATTTATTACATTATTACATTATATTACTTTATATTACATCACTATTATAATCATCCAAAAGAACAAACTAAGCATTATTCAGGCTTAGCTTAATTGATCCAGTAGAAGAAAGACTCATGGTTGAATTAGTATATCACCAATCACCAATCATCTGTTGATGACTTTTGGGAAGGTAGTTTTTCCATGCTAGTAATTGAGATTTGAATTCTCATGTTAGAGAATATGTTAATTCTAATTTAGGAGTCAATCAACAAGTGATGCTGTTCAAATAATGGATGTCTTCAGTTCAAATTTTATGTATGTAGCAGTTATGCTATAATATCCCAGTTACAAAAGTGAAATCAAAATTAAAAGAAAACAAAGTCCAAACATATGCTTGTGTCAGTACCAGAATTATTAATAAATTTCTGACTAGAAACAGCTGCAAACCAGGGAAAATTTTCTCTGTCCCCAAGATTATCTTTAGTAGATGACAAAAGAAAAATTATTTTATTATGGTCTGAGAAATAAACTTCATTCTCAAGATAGGTGACAGAATTTTTCCCAAGGCTTTAAAAAAGTTAGGTCAGTGAAGCAGATAGTTCCTCACTCACATTTGATTCATATGGACAAAGGTATCAGTCAAGGCTATGGTTTTCCCAGTTGCAATGTATGGATGTGAAGGTTGGACCATAAGAAAGGCTGAGCGCCAAAGAATTGAGGCCTTTGAACTCTGGTGCTGGAGAAGACTCCTGCGAGTCCCTTGGACTGCAAGGCAAACAAACAAGTCAGTCCTAGAGGAGATCAACCCTGACTGCTCTTTAGAAGGCCAGATCCTGAAGATGAAACTGAAATACTTTGGCCACCTAATGAGAAGGAAGGATTTACTGGAGAAGAGCCTAATGCTGGGAAAGATTGAGGGCAAAAGAAGAAGGGGACGACAGAGAACGAGGTGGCTGGATGGCGATGGGTCGGACACGACTTCGCAACTAACAACAACAACATAAATTAAAAGAAAACTATAAGAAATATTTATAAGGAACTGCCAATAGCATATGCTTTATTCTCAATTGAATTAAACCTTACAATATTAGAACATTCTACTTTTAAGTATATTTTTATAACAAATTTCATTTTTAACTATAGGAAATCATGGTGAGGTACAATCATCTAATTTGGCTGTAAAATTATAACCATGCTTCCTTATGACTTTCTGGGCATTAAAAGGAAAACGCTGATCCTCAGGGGCCTAAATGGAGAGCCCATAAACTAATAGTAGTTATGGACAAATGTGACCCAAGTATGTAATCTTAGATTAGCTTGCAGTTATTCCAATCAACTTTTTTTGTGGGGGGTGATGGAGTGCAACAGTTTTAGCAATAGTTTAAAGAGTCACTGCTCTTTACATAAGTTAGCCTGATCTACGCTCAGAGAAAAGAGGTTGAATTACATCATTTCAGGATTATGTTCTGATAGATTTTGAGAAGGTTACAAGCCCCAAATCAAAGCTTTACTTTAAGTTGATGAAGTCTGAGCATTCCTGTAGAATATGGAGAAACAGATAAAAGCAGTGGTGATATTGCACCTACAGTATCCCTCTATCTTAGCATCTGTTATACATTTGGCAGGCTGAAAGGGTTAACCATATTTTAAATTCCCCAAACATTTATAATTAGCAATGTACCTAATTCAATTTCAATTAAATATAAAAAGATAACATATTTGATAGCTGAAGTTAATATGTCATATTAGGTGGAATTGCAAGATGGTTTATATATTTCTTCAGTCATATTTAGAGAAAATGCCAAAATAGTAAAGTATAATCTGCCTTAGAACTTCATTATATTTATATAAAGACTTATGAATCAGGATCTACATATGAAAAATAGGATCATAGCCATTCAGTTTGGGAACAAACAGACTTTTATCATTTATTTGTTTATTCAACTTATTTATATAGCCCATATCACAAAATTTGGCTGGGTGGCATACAATATATAAACAATAATAAACATAAAATACTACGTAACACCAGAAAAGCAAGAAAGACTACTTTCACTTAATATCACACACAACCATTCTTCAGGTTCATAATGGGAAGAATCCAACAAGGTTAATAGAAAATCCATGTCTTGAGGGCTTTCTGGAAAACAAGTATAATCTCACCTCAGGATGAATGATATTCCATAGGACAGGGGCCACAGTAGAAGAAGCATGCCATCATAGATCCTGCCACATATACGTTTTTAGCCAACTGGACTCTTGGCATACCCCTCCTGCTCATCCTGATGGGATGATAGATGTAACTGGAAAGAGAGGCTCCCTTTAACTATGCGATGTAGGGCTTTAAATGTCTTGTTTTTATGTTTTGCATTGTGATCTGCTAATAGTCACAAAATTGAAACTGGTGGCTCTATACAGTACTTTCAGAAAGTATTCAGATCGCCTTCACTTTTATCAATTTTGTTATGCTTCATCTTAGTTCTACAGTTGTTGAAAAAAAAAATTCATTAATCTGCACGCAGTACCCCAAAGTGACAAAGTGAAAACAGAGTTTTAGAAATGTCTGTAAATTTATTAAAAGGAAAAAAAACCCAGAAATATCACATTGGCATAGGTATTTAGACCCTTTACTCAGTACTTTGTTGAAACACCTTTGGCAGCAATAACAGCCCTGAGTCTTTTTGGGTATGACGCAACAAGTTTTGCACACCTGGATTGAGGGACTTTCTGCCATTCTTCATTGCAAATCTTCTCAAGCTCAATCAGATTGGATGGCGGTTGATGGACAGCCATTTTCAGGTCCCTCCAGAGATGTTCAATAGGATTCAAGTCTCTGTGTTGTCTTGGCTGTGTGCTTAGGTTTGTTGTCATGATGGAAAGTGAACCTTCGGCCCAGTCTGAGGTCCTGAGCACTGTTGGTATGATATTGGGCAGGTGATGAGCAGTGCCTGGTTTCCTCCAGATATAATGTTTATAATTGAGGCCAAACAGTTCAATCTTGGTTTCATCAGACCAGAAAATCTTGTTCCTCATAGTCTGAGTTTGCTTTTTTGCAAACTAAAAGTGGGCTTTCATGTTTTGCACTAAGGAGAGGCTTCCCTCTAACCACTCTGCCATTAAGCCCAGATTGGTGGATGGCTGCAGAGATGGTTGTCCTTCGGGAATTCTGTCCCATCTCCACATAGGGTCACAGGAGCTCAGTCAGAATGACCATTGGGTTCTTGGTCTTACTATAGCCCTTCTCCACTGATTGCTCAATTTGACCCGGCAATCAGCTCTTGGAAGAGTCCTGGTTGTGCCAAACCTCTTCCATTTGAGAATTATGGAGGCCACTGTGCTTTTAGGAACCTTCAGCGAGGCAGACATTGTAGCATCCCCCAGATCTGCTCTTGCAATAGTTACGTCTCTGAGTTCTGCAGGCAGTTCCTTTGACCTCATGGCTTTTGCTCTGCTACAGTATGCATTGTGAGGCCTTCTATACAGAGGTGTGTGCCTTTCCAAAAGTCCAATCAATTTAATATACCACAGGTGGACACCAGTCAAGGTGAAGCAATATGTCAGCAATGATCAAGAGAAATGGGAGACACCAGAGCTAAATTTCAAATGTTGTTGCAAAGGATCTGAATACTTATGCTGAAGTAATATTTCAGGTTCTTTTAACATATTTTAAGCGTCTGGAAGGCTAACCTCATTTCAGAGGGAATGATAGTCCAGAAGGCAGGGACTACAGCAGAAAAAGTATACCATCTAGGTCCTGCCAAATGGAGCTCCTTTGGAAATAGGATCCACATGATCCTCCTCCTGCCTGACCTGATGGGATGGCAGAATTGGAAGGAGGCAGTCCCTCAAATAAACTGGTCCTATGCCATGTAAGGATTTAAAGTCAAAACTAGCACCTTGAATTGCATCTAGAAATAAACTGGCAAGCAATAAAAGTTGTGGAACAGAGATAGAATATGTGCTCTCCTAGAGGCATACAAAACTTGTTCATGTAGCTGCATTCTGCACCAAATAAAGCTTATGAATAACTTCAAGTGCAGCCTCATACAGAGCATATTAGAATGATTTCTTCTACAACTGACCAGAGAATGAGTAACTATGAATAGAGCCTCGTGGTACAGGAAAGCACAGAACTTGCACACAAAGACACCCCTAACCTCAAGTGCCCCTCGGTCCTTGAGCAGGAGCTGTGAATCTAGAAGGACTTCTAATTGTGCACTGGGTCTGTTTGGGGCAGTACCACTCCATGCAGGATCAAAGATGGTAAAATGTCATATCCAGATGGCTTCAAACCCCAGAGCCATTGCCTGTGTTGAGTTGAAACCTGTTGTTCTCTACTCAGACCTCTACAGCTTTCAGGTTTAGGGACAGGACATCAACAATATCACTTACTTTGCATAGGATGAAGATATATAATTGAATATCTATAATTGAATATCATCAGGGGTAAGATTCAGCAGGTTCAGACCGGTTTTGTTGAACCAGATGTTAATTTTAATCTGGTTTGCCGAACCAGTTGTTCCAAGGACTGGCTGACCCTGCCCATCCCACCCCGCCCCTCCCAGGAGTCTCCACATGGCCCGTTTGGGATGCCAGATAAGTGCAGGTCATGCACGGAGGCTCTGGGAGGGCAAAAAACAGGCCTACCGGAAGTCTGGAAACAAGCCTGTTTCCGGCCTCTGGAGAGCCTCCAATGCCTTGGAGAGGTCATTTTTACCCTCCCAGTGGCTTGAGGAAAGCCTCGAGCCTGGGGAGGGTGAAAAACTGGCCTACCGGAAGTACTGGAAGTCTGGAAATGGACCCATTTCCTGCCTCCAGAGCCCCAGGGGATTTCACCCTCCTGGAAACTTCAGGAAAGCCTCCAGAGCCTGGGGAAGGCAAAAAATGGGCCTACCGGAAGTACCAGAAGTCAGGAAACAGCCCATTTCTGGCCTCCAGAGGGCCTCCAGTGCCCAGGGGAGGCCATTTTTGCCCTTCTGGAGGCTCGAGGAAAGCCTCCAAAGCCTGGGAGGGCAAAAATGTCCATCACCATCCCCGCCATGTTGCAGGAGGCCAAGTAGGCCATACCCCTATGGCCATGCCAACCCAGCAACCGGGCAGCTAACTGGTTGCTGAATTTTTTCAATCCCATCCCTGAATATCATCAACATATTGATGATGTCTCACCCTACGGTGATGGATGATCTCACCCAATGGGTGAGATCATCCATCACCGTAGGGTGAGACATCATATGAACCAATGGGTTCATATAGATGTTAATTAGGAGTTTGGAGAGTACCAAACTCTGTGGAACTCCACAAAGTAGAAGCTGGGGATGGTCAACAAAATATCAAATGATCCAACTTTCAGCTCTCATCTAAGAGGATACTCAGTTCATACTGGTTGAGGAGGAAGGAGAGCACACCATTCAAAACTTTATTACCAAGCCAACAGCTAGGTGATATCTGGACATCAGATTTAATTGGCTCTAAAATGGTCACCACATTATCTCTTCATGATTCTGATCGTCTAGACAAAAATGACCCAAAAGAGACAAATCCTATGATAGGTCTAAGGTACCAGCCTTCTTTTGCTGCTATTCTCTTTCAGATCCACCAGACACACTCTTTAGACATCACATTGTGTCAGGGGAGTTCTTAAAGTCCCAGGCTAAATTTTGGGACCACAAAGTACACAGTGATAATTGTTAAGGGCCAGGAAATCCTGTGGCTGTTTCCTGTTTTGTCCATAGCACCTCTGCAACCACAAATGGCCATTGCAAGTACAAATGCTGACAAAAATTCGCCAAGCAATCCTGAAAAACAGAGCACACCTCTCATGCCTTTATATCTGAGCCTCCAATAATAGTTTCTGACATTACTGCGATGTTCACCCAACCACAAGCCATCACTACACTGGCCCACCAAACCGCCTCATCTACCAGAATGGCTCAAAAAAATCTCTACTTTTGTGGTAAATGACATGCGCCTCTGCTCCCCATAGCACACAGTTAGGATGCTTGGTCCAGTTGATCTAGCCCGGGAATCAATCTGTATATATCAATTGAAAAATGGGTCAAAAAGGGCAAGCAAATGGAGAAACTCACCCACTAGTTGGATAATCTAATCTCTCATCTTTATTTCTCTCAAACCCTTTGCTACACACAAAACACTTTTAAAAACATAGCTGCCCCTCTAACACAAAGAGACACATCCTTCACTGTTGTAGCCATCTTTTTGCAAACCAGTACCCTTTACAAAACAACTATTTGACAATTGTTTATATAGATCAAGTCTATCTTCTACCTCCTGGGATTTGTCTGACCAAGAAAAGGAACAGCTATAATTACATACTGTGTATTAAAATTACTGTGTACTTTAGCTATGTACTCTCCATCTGGAATGGTATAATGCTTCTAATCAGAGTTTGGCAGCACCTGGATCTTGATAGTGATCTTTCTTCATTATAGCATTTCAGTGGTTCCCCAGTTTCTTAATCCAATGTATATATTTTGCATGTGTAGATTAATTTTGAAGATTAGTAGTTTCTACCTTTTGGTGCCAATTATCTCATTTTGAATTATAAAAGAAATAAATTACAGGCATGTGGCTGTGACCAATGACAAAACCCATTTGACAAAATATACCTGCTAGGATTAGCATGTAAGTACAAGATGGGCTACCTAACTTGGTATTGGAGCTTAATAACAGTTGTAAAAATGGTTCTGAAATAATAGCATATTGCAAACTGAAAATGAGTCAGCATTTTTATATGGTTGTAAAGAAGTAAAATGCTTTTTTACATTGAATCCCAGAAGTGTAGTTTCCACTTTATAATACATTATTCTGTATTGATCTGATCTCATCTTGAGTACTGCATCCAATTCTGAATATGATACTTAGGAAGGATTCAGACACATTGGAATGCATTCAGATGAGAGCAATAAAGGAAGATTAGGGAATAGAAATTAAGTCTCTATTATAGTTTTTATTAAGACAGATTGAAGGAGTAGGGAATAAGAACACTCTTCAAATACCTGAAAGTATATCACACAGAAAGTGGTCAAGATGTACTTTCTAGAATGCCTGACACAAAATAATGTATGTACGTTATTTTATAAGTAGGCAGTGAATGTTAGAAAAAAGAGTGAGAGTAATTTGATAATAGAACAAATTATGCCCTAAACCTGCCTTCCTCTAACTGATGAAATCAAGGAGGCGTTCTTATAGAAGAGCTCAAATACAGTAACAGGTAGGATGATGTCAAGCTCCAAGAAAATCAAGATATCGAGAAAGTTCAAATGGATATAAATATTTATTGCTAGCTTAAGCTCTCTACAAGAATGTGAACTACTAATGACCAAGGGAAATTAGCGGAAGATAGAAGGAATTCAAGATGGGCTGGACTTAGATGTCTTGTGGGCACGAAGGGACTCATGATTGATGATGCGTTTGATCCCTCCCTTGGCCTGGTCATTTCCTACAGATAGATTCCTGCTGAGATCTGTAAAGCACTAGACCCAAATTCCTTGCAGGCATTCCAAGACATCTTGGAAGATACTTTGCCCATTGAAGAGATAACTGATGACTTTTGTGATTCGCTCATTGTGGCTTTCTAAAATAAGGGAAATAAATCAGATCACACTCTTGCCCATCATATGGAAAACCTTTGCCTTCATTGTCATAAACAAACTTTTCACTGTCTCAGAAAGAAACCTCCCAGAGGTGCTGGTTGACTTTTGGCCAAAGCAAAGTATAGAAGACATTATATTTGTTGTAAGGCAAGTCCAGGTGAGGTGAATTAAGCAGAGCAAGCCCCTTTACTCTCTCTTCATTGACCCAATGCAGGCATTTGACACTGTAACCTGTCTGGCAGCTCTTTGGATCATTCTGAGATGTTACGGATGTCTGAGGAAATCCCTGAAGTTGACTCAACCACTACATCATGGAGTGGCAGGACAGGTTTTTTTTTACAATGGTGTTATATCAACTGCATTTGCCATTTCCAAAGGGGGTAAAACAGGGTTGTCTGCTAGCTGCAGTCCTATTCAATCTGTTCTTCATCTGCATCTTCTTACATCTTGTCAGGGTCCGAAGGAGGAACTCTATGTCAGATATCAAATGGACAACTCTTTTTAACTTTCACTGCTTGAATGTGCAGATAAGTGCCTCTACACAGTCATTCAAAAATTGTTTGCTTATGGTTGTGCTCTTGACTCACAAAGACAGCAGTTACAGTTCATGGCTAACAAATTCTCAGAAGCTGCTATGCTTTTCATCCTAATTATCAGCCTGAACAAGACTGAAATACTTCACCAGCCCATACCAAACCCATAGAAACAAAAATTAACAACACCTACCTGACAAAAAAACAGCTTCAAATACATGGGAACCATCATCTTGAGCGATTGGTCTTTGAACAAAGTAATTGATTCCAAAATAAGCAAGGCCAACCAGACACAATGGTTGTTATGTCCTAGAATGCTCAGTCAACGCAACATCTCCACAAAGCTAAAAGCTACAGAGCTATGGTTTCCCTTTCCTCCTATATGGATGTGAGTTTTGGACTTTATCAAACAATTGGAGAAATTTGAGATGTGCATTCTCCATTCTTTTTGGCATTCATTGGCAAGAATGTGTATCTAACATGGACATCTTGGATCATGCAGAGTTCATCAGCATTGGTCCCTTATCATCTGAGCCCTGATGAGATTGGTGGGACAGGTCGTCAGAATGGATCAGTGGTGGGTTGCTACTGGTTGTCCCTGGTTCTTGCGAACTGGTAGTAAAAATTTTGAGTAGTTCGAAGAACCAGTAAATACCACCTCTCTCTGGTCCCGCCCCCAATCTATTCACTGCCTCCCAACTCCCAGCTGATCGGCTAGAAGGAAAAAATCAGGGCTCACTTGACAAAGAAGAGGGGGGAAAAACAAGACACCGTCACTTTAAATTGAGAAGCCAAGAAGTCTCCCAACGGATCTGCTAGAATGAAAAAATTAGGACTTGCTTCTCAGCCAGGAGATCACTTGGCAAAGAAGGGGGGGGAAAAGACATGGTTGCTTTAAATTGATGCAGCTGCTGGAAGGAGGTTGTTACTTGCAGAAGTGAAGTGACATTCAGCAGTTTGTTTCTGGGTCAGCTGAACAACAAACTGGATAAGAGGTTCCATGGTTTTATGGTTCTATGTTTTTGAAGTTTTCGGGTTTGTGCAACATGGGCTTTATGTTTCTAAAAAGATTTGGATGATTCCATTGTGAAATATCCTGTCTTGAATGAGTTTTCTGCCTGCTTGTAAATGGAGCCGAACTTCCGGTTTCCACTTTCTATTATCTCTAAGCTGTTTTCCAGTGCGCTGCTTGGATAATCCATGGATGGGTTATTCATCAGCTTCTGTTAGAGACTGAGTGCTGGGTTTTTTAAAATTCTTCTCGTGGCCCCGCCTTCCCTGCTCGTGTGCCTGTCAGTTTGTTTCACTCAGTCGAGCTAGACGAAAGCACTTTTCACTGCTCTGACAATTTGACAGAATGATCTTATTGCTGAATAGTTTTTTTCTTTATTTTTAATTAGTTTTATTTTGGGATATAGGGACTGAAGTATTCTTTCCTTTTTTTGGTCTGATTTGCCTTTTCTTCTTACAAAGTTTCCTTTATGCAGCTAGCAGGAATGTGGAATGAGTATCAGGCAGGTTCCTTGTGAGCAGCTTGATTTTTCCTTGCTTTTCTGGGAGCCTTTTCTTATGAGTAATATTTTATTTGGGGAAATGAAGAAGAGGGAGTTTGATTCCTTCCCAGAGCAGGCTAGTGGGGTGGGGAGGGAATGGAGATTTTGCAGTATCCTTCCCCTGTCACACCCACCAGGCCACGCCCACCAAGCCACACCCACAGAACAAGTAGTAAAAAAAATTGAAACCCACCACTGCATGTCTATCTTAATACGCTATTCCTGGTATGTGATGTTTTGTATACATACAGAAAAAGAAGCATTCTTGTAATCTTTGACTTTTAGGCTTGCTGTCAAACATCAGCCATAATACTAATGACTGTTTTGAACAATATGCAGGTTGTATTATATGAATGTCTGTTTTATATGTGAAATTATGACTGAAATATTTCTGCACCTATATTAGTTCACACTGACAGGAAGTTTCTTCTTAGTTTTAGGTTACTTCTCTCTTTGTTCAGTTTCCATCCATTGCTTCTTGTTTTGTCTTCTGGTGCTTTGGAAAATACATTGCCCCCCCCCCTTCTTTCTGGCAGTCCCTTAAAAGCCTGTTGCCTATCATACTCTTGGGCAAAGCATGTGAGCCATTTCCTCCTTTCAGTGGTCCATGAAAGTGCATCTATAGTATGTACCTAATAAAGTAGAAAAAAGGTGAGCAACATTTTTACAGAACTATAGATACGTTGAGGCTGGATGTGACAAGGAATAGCTGGGAGGGGAGGGGCCAGGCGAGGCACCCCTTGATGTGACATTGAATTGGCCATGCCTACCCAGCCATCTGACCATCAAGCCATGCCCACAAAATAAGCCATGCCCACAGAACCGGTAGTAAAAAAAATTAGAACCCACCCCTGGAATGGATGACTGCTGCATATTTTGCCAATTGCTGTGCAATCTACTGGAGTCTAGGTAGAGAACTCAACTGTTCAAGGGCTACAAAGCAGAGGTGGGTTTCAGCAGGTTCGGACCAGTTCCAGAGAACCGATAGTGGAAATTTTGAGTAGTTCAGAGAACTGGTAGTAAAAATTCTGACTGGCCCTGCCCCCATCTATTCTCTGCCTCTCAAGTCCCAGCTGATTGGGAGGAAATGGGGATTTTGCAATAACCTTCCCCTGCTACACCCACCAAGCCACACCTCACCCACCAAACCACGGCCACAGAACCGGTAGTAAAAAAAATTGAATTCCACCACTGCTACAAAGACACTATGAAAGAAAGCTTACATCACTGTGACATCCAGTCAAAGAAGCAGCAGCTGCTGACAGAACCTGCTGGCGAACTCTGCTATGAAGCCTCCACCAGTTTTGAAGATAGGCACAACGAAACACTGATAGAAAATTGTGAGCATTGTCAGGAACTGCAAAGCCACCTCTGTGTCCACAGATAACTACATACCCCAGATCCGAAGGACTACCTTATATAATATGGCCAAAATTTGAAAAGATCCTTAAAACCAATACAAAAATGCAAACGGAAAAGAAGCCAATTAATGAATGTGTATTGAAGAATATTAGGATTTTTCAGAGAAATTAGACAATTAAAACTGATATACATACACAATGAAGTAATGCGAAATGGGGCAGATGTTTTATGTATATTTTTCCAAGTTGTGTATGTTGCTTTCTCTTTTATGTCCTAATTATTAAATTATGTTCTTTATGCTTGTACTTTAAACACACATCTTGTGAATAGGTAAAATATTTATTCTAAGTAATGTCTCTTTTGTTTATTTATATTATGCATTAATATAGCACATTTTATTTATTTTGCTTTTTATTCCAGTCCAGAAAACTGTAGTAAAACTCAATCCCAAAATACATTAGTAGTAGAACAAATATATTTTAACATTATATGTTAAATTTGTAACTTTACAAGTGACTTTCTTTAATAAACAAATGTATTTGTTTATTGATCAATAAACAAATATATTAAATATGCAATAATATGTATTTTTAATCTAAAATAAGGATAGCAAAGTATAGCAGTTGTTACAACTAGTCTGCACAGTAAACTGGATGAGGATTTACTCAAATCTGTTCTGCATTTGTCTTTGTGATAAAGTGAACTTATTCACTTTGAATCTGATGTTATTCCTGTGTTTGGTACACATTTTATTATATGATATTTTCTTTGGCTAAAGTCTGGTGTTCAATATGGGATCATAATAACTGTAACTTGCTTCTGGATTTTATTTATTGTTCTCTCAAATATGCTCAAGAATATTTTGAATAAACCATTTCTTGGTATTGTCTTTCATGCTTCATAGTTTGGGAATAAAGCATAGTGCTGGAGGCCCAGGAAATATTGATAAATACTATATTTAAATATGTGGAATAGTAATACATTCTATACATATATGCAGCATTTAAATATGATGAATTGATTGATAAACATGGATATTTTTCAGTTGATAGACCAAAGAACATTTGTTTAATTAATTTCAATAGAATGAAAAAGGAATAGGAAATATAAAATTATTTATGATTATAAGAACAAATTAAAAATAAGAATAAATTTTATTTTGTATAATTTAAATAAAAATGTCCACATGTTATTAGTACTGCTTTATAAAGCTTTAGTAAGGCCACACCTGGAATACTGCATCCAGTTTTGGTAATCACATTGCAAAAAAGATGTTGAGACTTTGGAAAAAGTGTAAAGAAGAGCAACTAATGTGATTAAAGGTCTGAAGAGAAAAACTTATGAAGAACGGTTGCAGGAATTGTGTATAGCTAGTTTAGAAAAAAGAAGGACTAGAGGTGATATGATAGCAGTATTCCAGTATATGAGGGGCTGCCACAAAGATGAGGAGATCAACTTATTTTCCAAACCACAAGGCAGGACAAGAAACAATGGATGGAAACTAATCAAGGAGAGAAGCAACCTGGAATTAAGGAGACACTTTCTAACAGAACAATTAACCAGTGGAACAGCCTGCCTTCAGAAGTTGTAGGTGCTTCATCACTGGAGGGCTTTAAAAAGAAACTGGACAGCCACTTGTCTGAAATGGTACAGGGCTTCCTGCTTGATCAGGATTAGAAGACCTTCCAGCTCTATTCTGATTGATTGATTGATTGATTGATTGATTGATAGATTGATAGATAACAACATGTCAGCTAATGCTTAAAAATCAGTCTTGAATATTCAGAATATATTTTCCTATGAAGCTTCTTGCTGCCTTTCTAATATTCAAATTAGTAAATGTATGTACTTGATCTTTGGCAGTTTTATTTTCTAAAGATAGGTTGCTAGATACACCATTATGCTAAAAAATAAACTAAGCATTTTTAGCATATAGCATATTTGGAGAAACAGACTTCCAGTCTGAATGTATATGCTATTGCTTGAAAGTCAAAAATTAAATTGTAAAGCTGTGATTGACAGCTTACATAGGTGAATATTATATTTGTGAATTCGCAAGAAGAATTATAAACATACACACTTTAAATTTGGTTTTATACATTATACCAGGCCATACAAATTTTTGTCTTAGATATAAGCACAGTGATTGTTGTTTGTAAAGAGTGTTTTATAGCTTGGTGAAATATGTCAGTGTATCTCTTAATGTACATTTTCAAGTTATAATAGCATTACCCCCTAGACATAGAGTAAAATATCTGTTTTGAATTTAAGTTATGCTAATCTTATATGTCAGGTGTCATTTGATTGCAGTAGAAAGTTTCATTGAATGAATGAATGAATGAATGAATGAATGAATGAATATTCTATTCATTCTGTTCTCAAACAATATTGTCACTTTTGTAATTTAGAACTAACAAATCAAACTGTACAACAGCTAAACATTAGTGATGATATGGCAGTAATTTAGTGAATGTGCAGAGAATTCTAGATTTTAATCTTTAAACAGCCAACAGTAAACTATATAGTGTGATTCTTGTTTAAACGTTTTATTGTTTACTGATTCACCCTAATAGCCTTCACACAGTTTACTTTCCATTACGGACTATTTAGTGTTGAGACACTTATCTTTTTCCCTCCATGCATTTTTATTCTGTTATGTACGTGCAACATAGTGATAAGTACTCTTTGATTTGTAGATAATTGCAGCAGCTGTTTACATTATTTATGAGTGTCTTAGAATCCATTTACAATCCTGACTCAGATAAAACTGATTGCAACAACTGATAAGACCACAACAATAAAGTAATTAACTGGCTCAGTTAAAAGCTGCCTAGTCTGGGGCATTAACTCTGTTTGCATTTCATGAACCATGTATTCAGTTTTCTGTCCTTTTTGAATCTGCTCACTTCAATAATATTGTTAGGTATACATATATTTACATTTGCCATAAAAAGGCATGTAAGAACAACATTAGATTACTTGTGGGAAATAATTTTTTGAAAAAGCGATTAGTATTATTTTTACTGTTTTATTCTCTACTTTTCTTTTAAAAGTATGTGAAGTAACTTTCAAACATTAAAAAAACCCTTTGAAAGATAATGGTAGTGAGATGGTTAAGGGAATTTTTGTTGCTCCTGGATTTGCAGTAGCTTATGGTGGACACTGATTATATTCCTTTTTTTTAACAATCTTTTACCAATCAGCTTGAGGAACAGGATGGCTGCATGTTCTCAGTCCTTGTAGATTTGCAGTGATATATATGAATACTTTGTAGGGATTGAAGAATGGAAGCAGTAACGGTGTGAAATGAAGAAAATTAAAAGGTTCATCACATAATGGCAGAATTTAAAATTGACATATGAACTATAGCCATGTGGATTTTAGCAACAACATTTTAAATATTATTGTACTGAAAAAACGTATATAGTTAATGTGATCTTAATTTAATTACTCTGTTTCTAAGAAAATAAAAAGATTCTTATGTTTTGTTTTTCTTCCCTTATTAGGACAGAATTTTACCCTAAGACAGTTAGGAGTTTGTGAACCAGCAACTCGAAGAGGACTGGCATTTTGTGCTGAAATGGGGCTTCCCCACAGAGGTTACTCTATCAGTGCAGGGTCAGATGCTGACACTGAAAATGAAGGAGTGATGTCTCCAGAGCACGCCATGAGACTATGGGGCAGGGGGGTCAAATCAGGCCGCAGCTCCTGTCTCTCAAGTCGTTCCAACTCAGCTCTTACTTTAACTGATACAGAGCATGAAAACAAGTCCGACAGTGAGAATGGTAAGTTTGTCTTTATGTCTAAAGTTAAAAATCTATTCTAAAACTTTATGCATGAAATACAATTTTTTATTATAATTTAAACAAACATTTAAACAAAATATATGGAAATAGAATTCCTTTGTAAATTTTACTCAATTAATTGTTAAAATAACAAGATTATTCTGGATTAGGTAAAACACAGTCTGCAGGTGATATAAGAACACTGAAGTATTATCTCTAATTGCTTTTTCATCCACATGGCTTCATAATTTTGTGGTAGCATATATGCTTTGGTTGAAGAAAGCCCTATATAGATAATAATAGATACATCTGTCAAATGCCTGACAGCCTGACAGCCTGACAGCATAAAACACTTTCATAAGAAATATAAATTAGAAGAGTTTGAACAAAAGAAGTTTCCTGATGAACCCAATCCTTATTTTTGATGTGTTTGAACTGTGTCCCTAAAATATAGACTTTTATTTAAAAAATCATCTTTTTTTAGAATTGTATAGTAATTTAGGTCATACATATTCCTGTATTTTTGAAAGACACATGGCCTGCAGAAATAAAGGTAGAGCTTTTCCCAGCCTGGAATAGAGGTTGCATTTCCTTTATAAATCTAAACTAATAATGATTTTGCAAACTCTAATAATTTCACTGGCAATAGGAATATTAGTGCTTTTAAAAAAAATAAGATATATTTTGGAACAAAATATATTTTGTTGGAACAAAATAAATTTGCATCCCAGTTTTATCCCATAATATAGCTATTCTGGAAACAATGAGAATAAACTTTATACATACATACATACGTGTGTGTGTGTGTGTGTGTGTAATAAAAATGGAATACTAATTAAAGTAAGATTGTTGAAAATTTCTGTTTTTTTCTAATTTAGTGCAAGAGTTAGAGACAAAAATCACTGCAGAGTAATATGATGAGAAGCAATTTTTGTTGCTCTTAGCAGTCTTCGGTACAAAAGAAAAAAATAGAATCAGGATTAGGGTTAAATCAAGTAAAAGTAAATTAACTTCTTTAATAGTGTATTGTGTAAGATTACAGAAAGTGTTTGGAGAATACTTATTTTCATTCTTATATTATGAGTTGCAAGATTTAGGGAAGTTATATTTTATTTAGGATTTTTGTTAATGTTTCTAAATTACATTTTTCACATGATAAACCTTAAAATTGAGTCTATTGAGTGATCGTGGAAAGTTGGCCTAAAATATTGATTAAACTCTGAATGGAATATTATTAATAATTTTCTGACCAAGATAAAATTGTTGGGATTTCATATGTAACTTATGCATGATTTTATGTGTTGGGAGAGATATGAATGGGGATATGCATGTTTTGGAAGAGATAAAAAACCATTATAGATTCTTGTAATAATATAGATATATCAATTTTCATATGACAGAAAAAGTAAGTAAATCTTTTCTTTGAGATGATAACATTTAAATTTAAATATATGCCACATCAAAAGTAGCTAACATTGATGTTTGAGCATTTTTCTTTAGTTTGTAATATCATGCAAAGCTGTCTAATTTTATAAGAACTAGATCTGCTGCTTTTATTCACAATAGCAGTTCAGCTTACTTGGGAATAATTCCTCCTAAAACAGATAAATCAACTGTTGATTTTCTGGGAATATCCTTCTTTAATTCTTTTAGCTCATTAAGGATTCAGCAATCTAGTTCTGGATATTCTATTCCTTAGACAACTTTTACCTTGTGTTGTGGATTGAAACACTTGCAATCTTCACCAGCATAGTTTAATTTGAATGTATGGAGGATTTAGAAATGATCCCAAATGAGCCTTATTATATAGTAAATACATACTTTGTTCTCCAATGGAAGCTGTTATATTACTGTAATTTTCAAAATTATTGAGTACTCTCAAATACAGTATTTCATTCTGCTTTGGATTGAATATAGCATATATTTATGGGAATATACATCAGATTAATTTAATTTCTGTTAATTGTGTAAGTGATACAGTTGTCTTATTCTCACTTTAACCATATTAAGAGGTGTGCCTCAGAAGCATGCAAATGATTTATGCTTGTGAGTTGAAAACATCTCAAAGTGAAAGTGACAATTTCAAGATGTTAAGGCAAAATTATTTTTATAAATATCATGTAAATGAAATGTAGATACTATATATATTAGAACTAAGTCATAAAGTTAATATCAGAACAGGAGTTCAGACACATACATCGAATTCATTTCACTTTTTTTTACAAACCTAATATGCACTCTAAATTCTTTCTTCCTCTCAGTGTTCTCTTCCTCTTCTCCATTATTATCCTTTGTTGTTGCTTTTTAACCTATTTAACTTTCTCAAATCATTATTCTTTTCTTTGTTTTATTCCATAGCTCTTTCCCATCTATTTACCCACACCTTGGTTCTCCCTTTGTTCCAAGTATTTTGTAGGAGAAGAAATGAAATATAGGACAACTATATTTGTAGGAGAAATCTGCGACTGTAGGGAGTAAGAAGAAGGACAAAAAGGAGTAAAATGGTTTTTTAAAATCTGGAATATCCAGATGATATTTACAAGTGACTCAGTGAAAGACCTCTGAAGTATGAGGAAAATGAAGAAGTGTAACAGTTCTAAGATTCTGTTGCTACAACCACTTTCAATAGAAGTACTTTTATTTTTTGAGTGGAGTTGATTGTATGGTCTATATATAAGTGGAGCTGACAATGATATGATGTGAATTTTGCATTTTTATTGATTTATTTGATAGATTTATATAATACTTTTGTAAAGACCTCTATATGACTTACATCCGTATCTTCATTTGATTCCCACAACTCTGGGGAGGAAGGATGAACCGAAGGATGAAGAGACTGACCAATCCAAAATTGTTTAATAAATTTTCATGGCTAAGCATGCACTTGACCCTGGATACCCCTGGTCTGAATTTTAACACATTAACCACTATATCACAATTGCTCTTGCTTGGTGTTCTTGTTTTAGTAACATCAGTCTTAATAAGCTTGGGTAACTCAGTATTGAAAATACATTTGCTTAGATCTAGACTAGCAATATACTTACAGTTGTTTTCCCCAAGTGATATTAGGTTTGTGACATAAATATAAATATTGCATCGGACATATAACAAAGTTCTAGAGTCTCTGTAATATCAGAACAAGGTTCTAATTGTATCGTATAAATTGTGCAAGTATTATTAATGAAAATTATTGGTTTCTAGCTTCTTAATATGTGGGGTCAATCCTGTTTCAAAGGTAGTAAATTCCACTGTCAATAGGTTGTGCAAACTTAAAATTTTATATGAACAACTTCTCTGAGTGAGATTTAGCATGAATGTTGTTTGTGAATCTGAAATCTACTAGTTTTATATAATACAACTTGGTGCAGTTCTACTTTCCTTGTTGTTTTCCTTTTTTAAATTGCTTTTTAATTAATAGAAAAAGAGCAAAAGCCAAAGATAATAATGATGGGGATACATACATGTCAAAGAGAAGATAAATAAACATAAGTGCATTAACAAAAAAAATGAAAAAATAACAAAGAAAACCAACCCATAGTATGATATTAGTCATATTAGTCAACATATTTGTCAAATTTGTATGACTACACTGTTAAATCCATTTTATTCTGTATAAATGAGTTCAATATTTCATTATAGACTTGTCTATACAAAGTCTGTATCAAGTGCAGGAAATCAAGAATCTAGGCAGTTCAAATGAATATAGGTTTATTGTATGCTAAAGCTCTCTACAATAATCTGAACTACTAACAGTCAAAGCAATTGGCAGTCAACAAGAGTCAACAGCATTCAAGGTGGGTTGGACTTAGATCTCTTGAGCGTGAAGAGACTCGAGTCTGATGATGCATTTGAAACCCACCCCCCAGGCTCAGCCTGGTCATCTCCTACAGTCTACATCTATAGGCAATCCACTTGTAAGGGCAAGTGAAATTAAGTCTTTTCAGTGGTGGGTTGCTCCCGGTTGGTCCAGTTCTATAGAACTGGTAGCAAAATTGGCGGGAGGCTCCACCCACCTGCCACGACATCATCATGGGTGATTTGCGCATGCACAGAAGCGCGCACGTCCCATTGCGAACCAGTAGTAAAGGTAAGTAGAACCCACCCCTGGTACTCTTGCTTTAGAAGTTAAGATACTCTGCCATTCTCTGGTAATATAGGAATTTTTATTTATTATTCCACTCATTTCTTCATATTTCCATAACAAATTGATTGGTTGATAACAAATATCTATAAAAATATCATTTTTAGTTTTAAAGATTTAACATGTTGTTGTATCTCTTATGTGTCAGAAGTTGAAATGCTGCTGGTCTAAATAATATTGTTAATAAATATATTTGTAAATAGTGCAATAGAGATTATATAATTTTAGTATATTTGGATTCTAATACTGGCAATCCAACCATATGTTTATTCCAAAGTTGCCCAATTTGGAAAATTAACACCAATTTTCATTTTACAATTATTCTATTTTGCTGTGGCTTGAGGAAAATCATCCAAAAATGTCCAGAAATCCTTTTCCAGTAAAAATGATTAAGAGAGGAAGTAGGCAAATCCAGCCTTATGAAAAGCTCCAACTTCAGCTTGGCAAAGCTGTGTCTCACAAATCCCCTTGCTCTAGAACCTGGTGGGGATTGGTATTTTATGATCCCATCTTGGAGAGTATTTGTAAGGAGCCTGTGGGTGATCCCAAGTCCTCTCTTTCTTCAGAAAGGGTTTCAGGGATCCACTTTCCACTGTGATCGTAAGTTCCACTAAAAGTGAAGCTGTCTTCATCCACCAATATTCTCCAAAATTAATTTTTATTTGGAAATAAGCAATGAAAACATGATTCGATTGTTAATTTTGAACAGCTTTCAAATGGATTTTTGGGAAACAAGACTATTAAAAAGTTCAAGAATATTTCCTGCTATTTGTTTAAAATCTTATTAAAAATATATGAAGATCTGAGTTCAAATGTAAAAAATCTGTTTCTGAGAAATGTTCTGGATGAAAGAAAAACATGATAGAGGAGGCTAGATGAAGGCTAGTTATTAGAGGCAATCAGAAAAAAATTAAAGATTATAATTAAAGGAGAATTCCAACTAATACAGAATGGAGAAAAAAATTAACTCTGGAACAATTTAAGGATATTGGCAACAATGTATCCACTACTTATTCTTTAGACTGTCTCATACAATAGAAATGGGCTTAAAAGAAGAGATAGAAAAGGATAGTGCTGAAAATTAGATTCTTAGATATAGATTTAAAACTAACAGAAAACTAGTACCGAAAAATATGCTATACAAGACCAACACATGAAATAGCTAAAGTTTCAATAGTTGAAAGGGACAAACAAATAATAACTAGAAGAATAAGTTGAATATGTGGATCTTAACTCAGAAAACTAACTTAGATAATTTTCTTACTTTAGATTTACAAAATAGATGTAAAGAAAAGAATTATGAAATTTATACACAAACACATGCACTTACTTAAAGGACTTATACTGATAAGATTGAAAAGTGAGGTTTTTATTTCCCAAAAGATAAAAGATGAGGTATGGAATGAAGATGGTTTTGGTTGATATATTAGAGAAGGTATTAAGCTTTTGGAAATGTTTATACTTGTTTTTGTGAAAGCAGAAGTTATTTCTTTACATTTTTTTGTTTTTATTTTCTTATTGCTTAAGTGCCAGAAATCAGGAAGGCCAGGCAATTCAGATGGGTATAAAAAAGTATTGCAAGCTTAAGCTCTCTAAAAGAATGTGTACTACTAATGGTCCAAGCAAATTGGCAGTAAAATAGAGTCAATGGAATTCAAGATGGGCTGGATCTCTTGTGGTCGCAGAGGGACTCGTGACTGATGATGCATTTGATCTCGTGTAAGGTTGAGAGTATCTTGGCGACGTTCGACGAGGTTTCACTCATCATCTTCAGGCTGGTGCCTTCGGCTTCGTGCTTGTGTGAGCAAAGCATGGTTGGAGCTGCCGTCTCTCTATAAATACTGATGGGGAGGTGGGGAGTGTTGCTGTGAGTGGGTTGGTTGGCTGTGTGGTTGCATCTTGATTATTTTTTTTTGTCACAACAGTATAGACAAACAAATGTCATAGATAAAACAGCATGTCTTGAAGTATATATATATATGTATGTATAATATATATATATATATATATATATATATATATATATATATATATATATAATTAAAATTATGCATCAACTATAGCAGCGTTTCTCAAATAGTGGGGCGCGCCCCCCAGGGGGGGCGCGAGGCTCCGTAAAGGGGGGCGCGTTTGACCTCGGCAAACAAGCTAAGCCCCGTGTTTATGTCTCTGTATCCAATCAGAGAACAACGGGAGCATCTGATTGGCTGTCCAAAACCCTTGTGACACGAGCCTGTCAGAGCCATCTTTAGTGTGGGACTGCCAGTACACGTGACTGCGCATGCTCCTCCCTTTCAAGGAGAAAAACGCCTGAAAGAAAGTCGCGCGGGGGAGGGGGGGCGCGAAAAATGTTTTCTTCTTCCTAGGGGGGCATGACAGAAAATAATTGAGAAGCACTGAACTATAGTAATTGGATATAATGAAGGGAACAATAAGACAGGAACGGCAGGCACATCTGTGCTCTTATGCACGCCCCTTATAGTCCTCTCAGGAATGGGGTGAGGTCAATAGTAGACTGGTAGATGGAGTGGGTGTTTGCAGATTAGTCGAGGTGGGGAGTGTTGCTGTGAACAGGTTGGTTGGCTGTGTGGTTGCATCTTGATTGGTAGATGGAGTAGGTGTTTGCAGATTGGTCGGCTGTTTCATAGCATCCTGTGTGGGTGTGGTCCTAGTCTTTTGTTCCTGAGCTTTGGTGTTGTGGCCTTTGGAGTTCTGTAATGTGATGTCTTGAGAAGATGGCTGTGATGCAGCATCCCAGGTTTTGGTTTGGCTCCAAGTCCGAGGTCTTGTCATGTGTTCCTGGAGTGTGTCAGCTTGCTTTGTGTGGAGATCGGAGGGGGGCGTAGCAGCCAGTGGTGCCAGCATGGTCTGGCTTCTGGATGGTGGTTGTCTTTCATCTGTGGGGTGGGTTTGGATTTGAATCTGGTGAGGATGATTGGTGGTGGTGTTGTGTGTTATCCTGGGTCCGGTGTCAATTTTCGTGGCTGGGACTCGTTTGTTGACCAAGGCTAGTTTCCAGATGTCTGGTAGGTGGGAGGTGTCGTCCCATTTCTTCATGTTGTGGGGGTGTTTCTCTATTTCGATGGCTTCTATAATTATTCTCTTGTTATAATGTTCAGTTTTGGAGATTAATTTGGTTTCTTCAAAATCAATTTCATGTCCTGTGGTTTTAAGGTGCTGGAAAAGGGAGGAGGTTTTTTCTTCTTTTCTGACTGCGTCAGAATATATTTTCTGATATCTATATCCTTTTCCCCTTCTTTTTTCCTTTTTGTACTTTCTATTCTTGTTTATATTTTTCTTATTTTTTATTAGATTTTTATCCTTTTGATTTTAAAGTTCAATAGAAAAATATTACAAAAAAGAAAAAAGAAAATTAACATTAAAAATTGTTGGCTTCCAATAGTTAATATAATTGCATTTTCTGTAAAGATATACTCTGATTGTTTTCTGAGGTTTTCACGGGTGTTTGTATGTAGGTCTTTGGTTGTTCGGGTTTTCTCCCATGTAAAATTGGAAGTGACTTCGTCGAAACGTTGCCAAGACACTTCCAATTTTACACGGGAGAAAACCCGAACAACCAAAGACCTACATATACTCTGATTATATATATAATCAAGAAACCCATAGAAATTTTGTAAACAAAGAATTTATTTTCTGAAAATATTTTTCTATCTGTATTTTGTCAGTTTTTACCTAGTATACTAAACAAGAAGTTGAAAGTTGTTTTTATATTATCTGAATATTCATTATATCCATATATAATATTGATGTTGACGGATGGTTTTCAGGTACATGCGAAAGAAACATTTTTTAATGTTTCTCTTTTTATCTGTTGGATTCTGAACAGATTTTAGCAGTGTAGCTTTTCCATTAAATCCAAAATGATTATTACATATTATAGGAAGAATTTAAATCTTTACTCACAAAACAGCTACCAGAATGAAATACTTTAATACAGTGAATACTCAGCAACATTCTTGTAAACGTTTTACTTTAAGTGCCTGTCTAAGGCAGTGATGGCTTTTTCCGGACTGAGTGGCCAAAGTGTGCGCACGTATATGTGCATCTGAACCCTCAAAAGGGAATGCGTGCACACCAGCTGTGCATGCGTCATACCCCCACACATGCGTGCGTGGCCCCTTGCAGATGCATGTACGGCTCCCACACGTGCCCTATCCCCCCCTCAGTTTTTAGAAAGATAATTCATATTTGTATTGTTCATGTTATTCCTTTCCTGACATTTACATTTACAGTACGTTTAACACATTCAAACTGAAAATATAATATTGTTCCTATAATCATATTTCCGTGTTCATGTGGCCAGCATGACTTTATGCCAAGGCGCACATAATACTGTTACCTTCTCACAGAAGTGGTACCTATTTATCTACTTGCATCTGCATGCTTTTGAACTGCTACGTGGCAGGAGCTGGGATAAGTAAAAGGAGCTCACCCCATGGTATGGCTTTTGTATCTTGAACTTTGGCTGTCAGCCTTCCAGCTGAGAAGCTAAGCACCTTTAACCACGGAGCTACCATACCTCCTTCTCCCCTTTTGCCAATATTATTTTGGAGCACAAGATTTTTTAAAAGAGTGATGCATCTTATCATTTTTTTAAAAAAAATCTAATGGGACAAATTATTAATACTACTGTGCTAATAAACATTGTGACAATAGTTGCCCTGCTGTGTTCTTTGATGAATTCTGCCTTATGCATTGAACTTAAACAAAATCACAAAATGGACAGATTTTTAGATATTACTTTACAGAAAACAGATACAGTGGTACTTCTGTTCTCATTGTTAATTGGTTCCAGGAGGCATGATGAATATCAAAAATGATGAGTACCAACAATTTTTTCCCATAAGGAATATTGTAGTGAGTCACAACACAGCCAGCACCGACAAGTTCTAATTTATATGTTGAATACCAACAAACGATGAGTACCAGAATGTTGTGTCAAAATGGGTTGAGTACCAAATTCGATGAGTTTCAAAGCAGTTGAGAACCAAAGTACCACTGTATATGTAAATATTATACGTTCAGTTAGTTATCTGTGCTGGTCTAAGTGTATACTTCTCTTACAAACATATCCATAATGTATGAAATTTAGCTCTTATTTCTGCAATTCCATCCATCACCTTGTACACTTTCATTCACAAGTTTTAAAGTTAAAAAAAGTTACAAATTTGGCAGCTGTGTGCCCTTGCAGAATGCCTCTGTCACATGTCACATAGTAGAGGCTGACCATCTAATTTGTTGCAATGGAAAAAATGTTGCCTAAATAAATGTCTTATGCACACTTAGTTTATCAGAGATTTGTTAGTAAAAGGCTTAGGGTGTATTAATTCCTAGGTTTGAAAGAGGTTTAAATCAACCATGTCATCTATGTTGCAACATTTTCAATGCAGCTTTTATGCATTATTTAAAATAAGATCCTATGTGTAACCATAAAGCTAGCTTAAAATGAATCTATTATTTATTATGGCTTTTGTAATAGCAATTCAGTTTCTGGTATGAATATTGCTTGCCTTCCACTTGTGGAAATAGGTGTCCATATCAAACTGAATGAATTAATAAATAAATAAATATTTTGAATGTTGTGCTATGAGATGACAAAATGCTGAAGATACTTTTCTGTTATTTACTGATTTAAAATTAAACTGATGCAGTTGGGGGAAATGCACAAATGACATTGATGGACCTGTTTTTTAAAAAAAATGATTAGCAAAAATGAGATTGAAAAACTATATGTTAATATTTTATGCGAAATAATACTTAAAAATATTTTTTATTGAAAAAAAAAATACCCCTTCTGGCTAATTTAGCTTTCTTTCACTTTTTTCTTTTTGATAGTGTATAATTTATTGCTACTCAGTTTCATTCATTAAAAAGTATTTTGGATGTGTACTTGACATTAACACAATCTCTCATTACTTTCTAAATTTAAAAGTTTAATTTTTGATACTGCAGTAAAAGAAAACTGTACTACACACCTATAGAATTTAGGATGACGTTTTGTTTTTATTTTTAGTGTTTTTGATGTCCTTTAAAAAAAATCACAGACCTAGCAGTAAAATGGTTTTAATTAATGAATCAGATAGTAGCAAACCTGCTGATTCAGGATTGTTGATATAACTATTACTGGACCAGATTCATACAGTATCATCTGCCTTTAATTATATAATATGCTACTTATTTATATTCTACTTATATAAATTATTAACATCTGATTAAACCTTGGAATACATTAATACTTATAATTCCTTGTGATTACACAGTGACCTGATCACTCTGATGTGCATTTGACAGACCAAATTCCACCAATTTTGGTTTTCAATCCTAGTTAACGAAGCTGATTTTTCTCAATAAGCCCTAATTGATTTACAGCCATGGTAGCTGAAATGTCACGTTTTCCCATTTGAATTTATCAATAATTTTACAGTTCCTTTTATAATGTCTTTACATGGAAATAAATTTTGTTCTCTATGTGGAACACTTCCTATTCTTTTGCAGCATTCTAATTATGGAATATCTATTTTGGGATATCAGAATTATTCTCTCTGTTAAACTTTAGTACATTACTTCAAATGCTCTATGGATGCAGGAGCTATATTCATTATATCAAATAATGAAATAATATGTATTTCTGCTAGTAAATGTAAATATTCCATATGAGCCTTAAACCTTTATCTCCTAGTCTAGAGGAGATAAAGAGGAAGACAGGTTCAGATCTTGAATTTAGTTGAATCTATGCTCTTTTCATCATCAGAAAAAGAAAGAGGCATTTAAATATAAGTAGTTCTCAACTTCCAACTAATTCGGACTAGAAATACAGTCATTACGTTTGTAAGGCAAAGCACTCACATTACCAGATATAATATTCTGTCCTTCTTACAAATGCCACAGTCACTGAACTCTGTGGTTGTTAAAAAAAACCATTTATTTTAGTGGGCATTGTTTGCCAAAACCTGGCACAAATATTGCAAATTGTGGTCACGTGACCACATAACACCATGATTAACACTAGGCAGCTAACCTGCCTGACATGTGGTCATATGACTATCAGGGGAGCAGTTCAACCACTTACAATGGCTGGGGTGCTTTATAGGCTGTAAAGCACCCATTCTGTGACTGTTATAACTTTAAAACATCATAAAACAATTGGTAATAAGTGAGGGCTACTTGCATACTTTAGATGAGGGGTGTCAAACTCAAGGCCCGTGGGCCAGATAAATCTGGCCTGTGGGACCACCCTGGAAACAGCGAAGGACCAGCCCATAGTTCCTCTGCCAGCAAATACAGCGTGGGCTTCCTGAGCTCTGTTTTCACTGGCAGAGGATTGCAGGAATCCGTTGCAGCCAAAAACGGAGCTCAGGAGCCCATTTTCACTGGCAAAGCGCTCGGGCCACCACATGTGCCAACATAAGTGACGTCGAGCTCCCCCCCCCCCAAGGACAAACACAATCCTAATGCAGCCCTCAATAAAACCAAGTTTGATACCCCTGCCTTAGATTATCTCATCAGAGGGCCTCTGGTGGCTCAACAGACTAAGACAGTCTGTTATTAACACAGCTGCTTGCAATTACTGCAAGTTCCAGTCCCACCAGGCCCAAGGTTGACTCAGCCTTCCATCCTTTATAAGGTAGGTAAAATGAGGACCCAGATTGTTGGGAGCAATAAGTTGACTTTGTATATAATATACAAATGGATGAAGACTATTGCTTAACACAGTGTAAGCCGCCCTGAGTCTTCGGAGAAGGGCGGGATATAAATGCAAATAAAAAAAATAAAAAAATAAAAAATAAAAAAAATAAAAAAAATCAGTTAAGTGGACGAAAAATGAATTATAATATTATAATGAATGTATATAAATATAATATATTAATACTATAGATATTTATAAAGATGCTATATGAGCAATTGTGTTTTCACATAGGCCTTTTTCTTTTTTTTTGAGATTGACTAGATGTTTTTTAAATTATGTAATCTCAAAGTGCTTCTCTACAGGTAATCTTTGTATGCTCATGGTAGATCAAAACATTTTTACTTATATTTTCTAGCCTTTTTTATTGACTGTTAATGGAATACCAATTAGTTTTTCTGGGAGACAAAAGACAACTGCAAAGAAATAAGTCCTTCCTTACAGGAAGTATGAAATTTGAGAATTATTTAATTTTTTTCATCTATGCACTTCAGTGGTGGGTTGCCAGCGGTTCGGACCGGTTCTTGAGAACCATTGGCAAAAATCTGGCCAAGTTCGCAGAACTGGTTACGATCCCCAGCTGGCCACCACCACCCCCAACCAGTTCCCTTGGCTGAAGAGGTTGTAAAAACAAAAGGTTTTAAAAGGCTCCTCTGGTGATTCCAGCTGAATTATCTGATCACCAGAACCTTTAAAAAACATGTTTTCTATAAGCTCTTCAGCTGAAGAGCTTGTTAATACAATCCTTTTAAGAGGTTCTGGGCTGCAATGAGGCAACTTCACCTGGGATCGTCAGAGGAGCCTTTTAAAACCTTTTTTTTCCTCTGGCATCCCAGCTGAGTTTCCTGATCATCGCAGGCTTTTAAAATCACTTTTTTACAACATCTTAAAACAGTCCCCACCCATGCCCACCCAATCCCCCCTCCTCACTTACCTATAATGGCTGCTCCTTTCAGGCTTGCAAAGCCATGGCTTCTACAATCAGTTGCATCAGCTAGCAACTGAATCTGCCTGCCTGCAATCTATCTCCTCAGTGAGCAACTGAATCTGCCTGCCTCAATTGGGTAAGTAAACTGTTAAAAAATAGTTAATTAGGGTTTTTTTAAGGAGTTGGTTTTTAGACAGCAATTTAAAGTTAAGGAAGTTTTAAATTTAGCTACTTTTATCTAAAACAAGGGTCTCCAATCTTAGTAACATTAAGGCTTGTGGACTTAAACTCCCAGAGTTCCTCAGCCAGCTTTCCTGGCTGAGGAACTCTGAGAGTTAAAGTCCACAAACCTTAAAGTTACTAAGGTTGGAGACCCCTGATCTAAAAAATATAAATAAAATAAAATAATAAAATAAAATATTTGTGCAGCTTTCTGAGATTTGGTGTGTTTCTGTAGTGTTTCACTCTAACTACACAAACACACAGAATCTCACAAAGCTGTATGTGGCATTTTGTGTGAGTGTCTGTGTGTGTGAGTCAGTTCTGTTGTGTTTTATGTGTATAAAGTGTGAAAGTTGGTTTTTGAGGTTTTTTGTGGCTGTGTGAGGTTCCTGATTGTTGCAGGGGCCATTTTGGGTGAAGTGCAGCTGCTTTTACATTGTATGTGAGTCAGTTGTATTGTGTGGTGTTGTGTGTGTGTAAAGTGTGAAAGTTGATTTTTGAGCTTTTTGTGGCTGTGTGAGTTTCCTGCTTGTTGCAGGGGCCATTTTGGGTGAAGTGCAGCTGCTTTTACATTGTGTGTGAGTCAGTTGTGTTGTGTTGTGTGTGTGTGTAAAGTGTGAAAGTTGGTTTTTCTTACCTCTTATTGTTTTGTATACTTTGTTTATTATTTTTATTATTTATTGTTATTGGCCATGCTCACCCAGTCACGACGGCCAAGCCACTCTCACCCAGTCACATGATCGCCAAGCCACGCCCAGTGTCACATGACCATCAAGCCACACCCACAAAATAAGCCACGCCCACAGAACTGGTAGTAAAAAAATTTAGAAACCACCCCTGATGCACTTGCCTGAGCAGGCAGTTCTTATAATTAATTCTTGGTTAAGTGAAACAAGGTCTAAGTCAGTGATGGCTAACCTTTTTGCCATTGTGTGCCAGGAGGGGGGGGTTGGGCGGGTGTCGCCTACACACATTCCCACACCCATAATACTATGCACCCCATGCATGCATGCGCAACTCCCCCCACTCCTGGCACGTGATGGCCCAGTAGGCCTGTTTTTCTCTCTCACCTGGCTCCAGAGCACCTCTATCAGTCTTGGGAGAGTGAAAACTGCCTTTCCCACCCCCCTGGAGCCCTCTGGAGACCAGAAATGGCCCGTTTACCAACTTCCAGTTGGACAGAAAGTGACTTTTTTGCTGTCCCCAGCCTCCAGAGATTCTTAGAGAGGCTCTGGAGTCAGATGAGTGAGAAAAACACCACCACCAAGGCCCTCTGGAGGCAGGAAACAGCCTGTTTCCCTACTTCTGGTGGGCCCAAAAGGCCTGAAAATAAGCCTGCATACACTGGAGCTGAGCTCGCATGCCCACTGATATGGCTGTGTGTGCCACCTGTGGCACGCGTGCCATAGGTTCGCCATCACGGTTCTAAGTGATAACGCTCTGATCTATGTTATATAATATAAAGGAATCAGAATACCAATAATTATAATATTCTTTAGTCTTTTGAAATTCTAACAATTTAGAAAGAATTATTAAACCTCAGAAATTCAGTTATAGCATAATGTAGATAAAAATAAAATATTTCTTTCATTCCATGTGATTGAACGACAAGCATTAGAAAACAATTCCATTACTCACATTTCAGTAATTTTTATGTGGAGAGCAGTGCTTCTATGGGAAATGGATTTTAAATTTGCCCTTTATGAGAAATTTTGTTTCCATCTCAGCAGAAACAGACAAAGTATGGGTTTATTATAACGTACAATAAGTTTCATTGTTTATAATTGGCATTATTTACAAAATGCAAGTGTTAACAAAGAAAACAATCCTAATAATCTTAAATATTGCTATTTAATTTCTTTGGCAATCTATGAACAGAACGCTTACTTCAGCTACCATGTCAGAATGTAGTTTGCTCTCAGATCAGCACCCAATATAGAGACAAAAAGGATTATATATGATAATATATCCTCTTAGAATAACATGCATAGTACATGTTCCAGCACGAAATAAATAGAAGGGTTAACACAAAGAGATTCTCATTTTCTCAGATGTGAACTGATTGCCAAGTTTATAATAAGTGAGCATATGGCCTTCAAATGAATTTCCCATATTCATATCCCTACACAGTGTCTTCTATTGACATAAATGTGCATACACACACTTTGCTGTCTACCATTGGATGGTCAGTGATGTTTTTAGCCCACTTTTACTTATAATATTTGAAATACAACCCAGAGTTTCTGGGAGTCAGGTAGTATGTAAATTTAATACATTATTATTATACACAACAATCTGAAATCATAGCTGCCAGTTCTTTTGCTGGAGTTGGCTAGGATGTGTAATATGGCCTTTTGTAATTGACCAGTGGAAATTTTGTCAATGCACATCATCATCATCATCATTATTATTAACTTTTTTATTCATTAAATGTGAAACTCAGTCAAATGAACATTCAAAAATGTGTCACAAATACAATCGACTGGTACTAATGGTTGATATGGGTTGCTGCCAGCGTCCTAGGTATCAATCAAGTATCTTCTTAAAATATATGATGTTCTAAGTAGTGCAGTTTTTTGCAGTTCCGCTGGTGATGCAGCATAAAGAAATTGGTCTATAATTTTCAACTAGTCTGGGCTCTCCTTTTTTGAAAACAGGGATGACCGTGGTTAGTGACCATAGTTTGGGAAGGGAGCTGGTCCTGAAGGATTTTTCAAAAATTATGCTTAGGGGTTTTGCTATAACAGTGGAAATCTTTTTTAAGAAGTATGCACATAGACCATCAAGTCCAATAGATAGAGATGGTTTCAGTCTGCAAAGGGCCTTTTCAACATTATCCTCTGTGAAATCTATTTGTGTTAGATCATTGTAATCATTGTTGGTATGACTTGGGAATGTTGGGTATGAGCCATTACTGTTAACAAAGACTGAGCCGAAGAATGTGTTAAAGAAGTTTGCTTTAACTGTTTCATCATTACATTCTTTACCGTTAGATCCTTTTAGGGGTGGGATGGATCTCGAGTCTTTATGTTTGTTGTTTACAAAATTATAGAAAGCGCGATTAGATTTTGTGCACAGAAGGTCTTCTTGTTTGATGTGGTAATTGGTGCATTCAATTTTTATTTGATGGCATATATTTTTGTAGCGGTTTTTAAAGTTGGCTACATAGCCAGTTTTATTTTTTTGCCAGAGGGATTTTTTTTTTTTTTGGATTGGAGCTTTTTTATTGAAATGGGTAATTTGTTTTTCCTGATCTTGGTGGTGGTTTGTGGTACGTATAGTTTAATGACTCTATTGACTTCAAGTAGGAAAATACTATAGTGGTCTTCAGCAGTGATACAGTTAGAGAATAGAATTTGCAGTCAAGAGATGAGAGGTCGGTGTCTATAAGATCATAGTTGGCTTTTTTGAAATTGTAGTTTGGTATACCATTATTATGGAGATTATTGTAAGGGCGTATATTGAGACAAAAGTCTATCATGCTGTGGTCACTGTTGGAAAAGGGTTCTTTTATTTGTAATCCATAAATTGAGTTTGCGTTGTTGCAGAAAATGAGGTCAAGGCAGTTGTTGAGTCTTGTATTATTAGTTACTAGTTGATCAAGACTTAGATTTGTAACAGCATTGTACAAGGTAATATGGATGGGTTCAGTTGTACATTCATTTGTTATCCAATTAATAAGAGGTATGTGGAGGTCACCCATGAAGATGAGAGGATAAGGGCAAGAGGCAGCCCATGTTAGTAGTGTGGTTAACATGTTCGCATGTGCAATATCATAGTCGGGGGCTCTGTAGCATAGCAAGAAGCGAAGTTTGATGTTAAGGGACAGTTCACAAACAATAGTTTCTAGAAGAGAGAGTTTATGTGCAACTTGAATATTTTTTAGATTCAGTGACTTTTTGTAAAAGATAGCCACTCCACCTCCTCTGCGAGTTTCACGATCGGACCAGAAAACATGATATTCTCTGTCTGAAACTATTTGAGGTCTGTCTTTAGTTCACATGCAATGAATAATTTGGCCCTAATTCATTATAATGAATAATGTCCCCACTTGAGCATCTCAATGTTGTTCAACAAGATGCTTACAAACTCTTTAAGATACAGTATGCTCAAAACATGCTCTGCAGTTGAGGAATGTAAGGGCCCTTCTCAGTGAGGCACTATAATATTAGCTACTGAGTACTGAGAGGCTTCTATGTTTTATTTATTTATTTATTTTATTAGATTTATAAACCGCCCTTCTCCCGAAGGACTCAGGGCGGTGTACAGCTAAAGTAAAAAGAAAAAATGTACAGTTAAAATAAAATTAAAAAACTTATTATACAGTGTGGCCGAAATTAAAATAGTTAAAAAATCTAAAAAACCCCATTTAAAACCAGAGAGAAATTTAAAATTTAAAACTAAACAATTTAAGAAAGCCCCGCACGAACAAACAGATATGTTTTCAGTTCGCGGCGAAAAGTCCAAAGGTCAGGTATTTGACGTAAACCAGGGGGAAGTTCATTCCAAAGAGTCGGAGCCCCCACAGAGAAGGATCTTCCCCTGGGGGCCGCCAGCCGACATTGTCTGGCGGATGGCACCCTGAGAAGGCCCTCTCTGTGCGAGCGTACGGGTCGGTGGGAGGCATGAGGTAACAGAAGGCGGTCCCGTAAGTACCCAGGTCCCAAGCCATGGAGCGCTTTAAAGGTGGTAACCAGAACCTTGAAATGCACCCGAAAGGCAACAGGAAGCCAGTGCAGTTCGCGCAGGAGAGGTGTCACGTGGGAGCTACGTGAGACTCCCTCTATCACCCGCGCAGCTGCATTCTGGACCAACTGAAACCTCCGAGTGCATCTCAAGGGGAGCCCCATGTAGAGAGCATTGCAATAATCCAGGCGGGAGGTAACAAGGCAATTATACCAAGATGAAAATTTAAATAATTGTACTGCAGTGGCATCTTTTTTGGCATTCCTTTCAGAAACCTTATTTCTAGGTTTTTTTCTTCTTTTCCAAACTTAGTGTTTTTCAAAATGTTAATAAGGGTAAAATTAAAATAAAAAATTCCAGAAAATTGGCTACTTTTAAAAGCGATACCTATGCATAAACAAATTAAGGTCCATACTCTAGTTTCTTTCTCTTTTGATGTAAAGAGCTGGAAGCTTTTGTCATTTTTGAAGGCAAGAAAGTCTGCATTTCTTTCATTTTTAAATATTTTTTTCAAATGTGAGTAGTAACTCTCATGTTTCTTATTCCATGAATAATATAATAAATTATAACATTGAAAGAAGGAGTGGAATTACTGACATCTAGAAAGAGAAAAGGACTTAAACAACCTAACTATGAGTACCTAGGTAATTTACATTTCTAGTTAAATTTTAGATCCAGAATAAACAGTGTTTGTCTTCTATTCCAGATTTATTATTTTAAATAAATGGGCACAGAAAGAAGGCCCCTGATCAAGATAGCAGCTGATTAAGTTGGGAGTGTAAGAGGTATTTAAATCGGTAAAAGGTTTCTTGTTTAAGTTTCATTTCTAAATTAAGGGTATAGCCTTGGCTACTGCATGATCTCAGGAAAAAACTATACTGCTTTAAAGAATTACAGGTGCTGCCTATATATACTTACATTATCTCCCTTTAAATTGAAATAGCATTATGCTTCAAAAATTATATTAAGATTAGTTTTAAAACCACAAATTTAGTTTTTAATTATAAATCATTTTTATATATAATCAGGCGGACATACTGTGTTGTTTTAGAGTATTGGTCAGGCATCTAGATTCAAGTCTAATCTGAACCTCCCTTGGCACCAGTGTCTCTCAGCTCAACTTGACTCAGAAGGGTTGTTGTGGGGAGCGTGTGTGCAATGAAAGGAGGATATAATGTACATTCTCTTGAGGCCCCGATCTAAAGGTGGGATATAAATACATCATCCAACATGTCTCTACTAAGTTGGGGAAATTGAGATTTGCTTTTCCTGATAATGCAAAATAGACAGTGATGTGCTATGACAGCCTCCCTCGCCGCTTTGCAGCATGTGAACTGAAAAGGGAAAGTACACACTTCGCACCAAAATCCTACTTAATGTGTTAAAGTAGCTTAAATCTTCCTATTATTCTGTGCATTTATAAAGGGATCAATATAGTCTCTAATAGTTTTTGAAAGACCAGTCTACTTATCTACTGAAATCATCTCTACATCTACTTAAGATGTTTTTTTATAATTTGGTACACCTTTAGATATATATTTTTTAATCCTCATATATTCTCCCTTAGGAAACAATTGAAGCATATTTTTAAAGAAGCTTGTGGATTGTAGGTTTTATTACATTAATAGATTTTTAAAAGTTAGATGGGTTTTTTTGCTACTGTGTTGATAGTTAAAGGGGATTTCTACTGAGAGTATCATGTAGGACAGTTAAGACAAAGATAAAGACATATTTAAAATTTTAATATTGAAGAAGACGATCAGGAGGAAAAAGTTACTAAGACATTCCCCTATGCTCCCATTAATTTGTATATTATCAAGGACCTGGTTATGAATATGGTTACTGAAGTAGGCATGTAATAAACAGAATATAATTGAATTTTCAATCTTTTATCATGAGGGAATAATTTTCTTATAAGACCTCTGCTCTGTCTTCTAGCTAATTGTCAGCAGTTATTCAACATTACTACATAAATGTCATCAAATTGTGCTAGCCTTACCCTCTATCCAAAAAGTTATTACAAAATGAATCCATAGCTCTACAGTACATAGTATTTTAATTATTTTAATCAAATATCTTTGTTGGAACGTAGCACTTGATCTAAAGCTGCATAATCTTCAGATGAGCTGGTTTTTTCTGTGGTCATTTTACGTGAAGAACTCACCCATGTGAATTGAAAAGTATAATATAGTTTAGGAATACTTTTCAGTGTTGAAAATCCTAGTTGAATGCCTGGTATATTCACCTACATGGATATTATAAAAATGTCTGAATCATGGCTCTGTTTTTAGTTATTTTGCAGTGCTTGGTTAGAGGTTGAGGAATTTGATCCCATTTGATATGTATAGAATGTACTTTTCTGTAGTAACAGGAACCTTCAAGCAATACATATTAGAATACAAGAGTCTCAACTATAACACTTACACTTTTCCTTGACATGCTTTATCTGGAATAAGGTTTTTTGGCTGGAGGAATATCCATTAATTTTAGTCCTTACTATTTTAACTTTTAACTCTAGTCTTTAATATAGTGCAAAGCAATCTTACTACCAACTCCCTTGTTTGTAGGAACTAGATCAAATCTTTATGAGAATAAAACAGTGGCTTTCTGTTGGCTATGATTTTATTCTTCATTTAGACAAGTGAAATGACTTTTCAGATTTTGTAAACCTTGTTAGTCATTTTAACAACCAAACATGAGAAATTATAGCTATCTTCCTTTTTTTTCAGCTGTACCCATATAATCTCAGCAGTATTAGTATTAGGTAAAGTGTTAGATTAGAGGCAGGGAAAACTTTGTTTTAGTCCGTGGTACGACAGAAGCTCACCTGTGACTTTCTCAGCTCAACCTTCTTTATAGGGTTTACGTTGCATATATTTAAATAAAAGATACACCCTATAACTATACCGGTTAAATGTCAATAAGATCCCTGACAAACCTGTATAAATAATTAAGAAAAAAACTCAAACATTTTGCATATTTAGGGAAGCAATTATACTAATAGTGAAAGGTTAAAAAAGACAATAGGTGCATATGCCATTTATTTACAAACATCTATAAGCTTTTACCTGAAAGTTGGACTAGGTAATCAATTAAAAAACGCATAAAGCTTACACAATTAAAAAAAATCATTTGCACATCTTCATAGAAACAACTTTTTAATTTTGCTCCTCCAGGAATGTATTTCACATAAATATGCAGTAAGTATATAATCATGATCTTAGAGGAAATTATAACTTATTAAAATGATAATTTAAAAAAATGTTTCATTTAAAAAATATTACTTAACTTTTGAGCTTATGCAGGACTTACAATGCTTATAGCGAGAATGTAATATAAAAATTATAAACTATAATTATTATAGATAAACTATTTTTATCTATTTAGCTAATCCATTTTAGATGACAATTTTACTCTTTTTACATGTGAGGAGTTCAAATGAGTTGATTTCATAAAGTCTGAATTGATTCCATATTCGCCAGCCATCTTGCTCGGCATTTTTTAAATGAAGATTTTGAGAATAGAAATATTCTTCTTTAAAACAGTCATTTCTGTTTTTCACAACTCCCATTCTTGTTGGACTAGTGATATAAACAGCATTTGAATCTTCAAGATCATTTGACTTACAGCATACAAGGAAAATTAAGAATACACTGAAAGTAGGTAAAACAAAATAAGACAATTATGTAGTTTGGAACAACAGAGGACAAGTTCCATCTGAATGAATAAAGGTTGATACTTGGTACTAGAAAATCCACAGAACTCAGATTCTTTGGAAGCCTTGTCTTGAAACTTCAGATTACAGTTTGGTTTTATTTTGCCCTTTGTTTGTATGACTTGTTCCAGCAAAGTGGAAAGACAGAAAAACTTTGCTGTACAATGGATCAGTCAATCTGGACATTGTCATCATGTAATTGATAATATAAATAAAAGCAAGGAAGCAAGAAATAGGGAAGGGATCACACATATATATATTCATTGACTATTTTTGCCAATAGAAATCCAATACAGCTGTGCACACTATTTCAGGCAAGGTGCTTTGCAATGCGCACAAGCACAAGCAAAGCACTCGTCTTTGAATAATTTAAACAGTTTTGTTCACTGATAAGAGAAATCAAATTTAGGTACTGGAGTATAGTTTATTTTAGATGAGATTGCATTATCAGGTTTGAAGCTTGGAAATGCTCTTAGAGACTTAACTTTCAGTTCAGCAGCAATAGTAAGGAGTCTGATTGGGTATGACAATAATTATGCATGCATTTTTCCATCACAGATCACTGCAAGATATTCTATTTGCTATTATCCACAAAGTGGGTTTGTAAGCTTTAACTGAAAAGTCTGCTACTAAGACACAGTACCAAGATTATATTACTCCCATTGTCAATGGCACTGATTGTCAGGTGTTTCTCCAGGCATAATTGAAGGCATTGGCTTAATTAATTAAAATCTTTAAATCTCACTTCTGGGGTGACGTCACAATGGTGCGGTTCAGGAGAGCAGGGCTCCATTCTTTAGGACCAATTTTTCACATCTGGAAGCAGACAGAGGCAAGGTCCGACCCTGGAGGGGTTGGCATTGTAGAGGGAGTACTCTAGGGGTGATGGGGGGAAGAGTGATACCCCGTTGTGGAAGGAGGAACCCCTTGATTTCACCACGAAAGAGACCAGATGTAATGGCTAGGTCTGGAGGCGTGATGGCCTGACTGATTAGTGAAGGAAGAAAAGAGTGAAAAGCAGTGAGAAGTATTGGTGGACAGTGACAGGATAAAGGGGAAAAGGCGGTGCTTTGGCAGTGGGAGCAGAGTATTGTGAAGACAGCAAAAAAAAGAGGGAGAGAGATCGGACGATTTGATTGAGAAGAGTGTTGGAAAATTGTATTAAATATTGAGGTTGAATCGGTGGTGACTGGAATTGAGTGATTAGTGACTGTGGACATATAGACTGGGATGTTAAGGCTGGGAGAATGAAAAGAAGTGACAGTGACTGGGCAGATTAGCAGGAGCTGACATCTTGAATTTTGGACTTGGAAAGTGGAGAGTGGAGGCAGTGCAAATGGTATAGCGAGACCAAAGAGAGAAGGACCTCTTTAAAATTGGTGAAAGATCGGTGGCCAGCTGTGTATATCGACCACTTATTAATATTTTTTACTGTGGACATTTATACCTATTATTTACCATATAACTTACTTATAATATTTATATATTCTATATTTTACAGATAGATAAACTTATATAGTGAGTAGAAGGAACTATTGGAATGATTTTGATATATAAACTTAGTTTTAAATAATCAAATAATTTATACTTTGACTATACATTTCTTTATATAAATTTTTTTTATTTCCATTTTCCAACATCGTATTTATGTACAGTCTGTTATCCATCATTAATCATTAATTTTTATTTATTGCTGATTCGGGCCTGCCAACTGCCACTTCCTTTCTTCACCACCTCTCTCTACTACTTTCCCCTCCTTCATCTCCTTCATTTTATTACTTCCTCTCCTCCTTCTCCACTCCTCCCTTCTTCTACCCTTTCTAACCTTCTTATTCCCCTCCTCCTTCTCAACTCTTTCCTACCTACTTTCTTCCCTCCTTCTACTCCTCTGTCCCTTTCTTTCTGAAATGGCAGTTGGGCAGCCCCAATATCATTTCAAATTTTAATTTCATGTCTTCAATCATTACTGTACATTAATAACCAATCCATGTATCATTTTCCCCCCCTTCCCCCACCCTCCCCCCTCCTCCCCCCTTCCGCCCCAGACTTCCCAGAGCAAATACCGGGTATTATGACCAACAATCACAAGCTAAAGTATACAAAATATACATAAACTCCCACCCCTCTCTAAAACTTTAAATCCCATCACAAGAGATAAGAAAGAATAAGAAAAAAGAAAAAAGAAAAAGAACAATACCAATACAATCATCCCTTCACATATTACTTCTTCTTACAGTCCATTTTTTAAATTAGTCCATCTTCTCAAATTCAAATTTTCTCCACTTGTATATTCCTTCAAATTTCATAAGTCCATTTCTTAAATTACAGTCCATCTTCTCGAGCTCAAATTTTCATCACTTATATATTTCTTCCATTGTAATAACATTTATTGTCCGATCTTCCAATATTACTCCATTAGTCAAATATCATTACGAATAAAGTCTCTCAGATACAATATTTCCAACTTAATTTCATAACTTTTACTGTCTATAAACGTATCAATTAAAACGAATAATCATTTAAGTTACATCCACAATATAACAGTAAACAATTAACATCATTACATCCACAACATTATCTAAATTCATAAATTTTACTTTCCATCCTTCACAATTAAATAATATCATCCCATAGGTTTATACCTTACAAATAACAATTTATATCCTAAACAAATCAATTCTAGAAATTAATCATAATCATCATATTCACATCTTAAACATTCCCCCCCTCTCCTATTCTATTTTCCATCATCTCCAAACCAGTTAACTTAGCATCTAACAACAAAGGATTCCCACTCTTTAAAACATTAATATAGAAATGTCTTTCTATCTCTAAAAGTCACTGACAAACCCATTGGAACTTCCCATCTAAAATATATCTGATGTTTCTTAAATTCATCCACTAAAAAAGCAAATTCTCTTCTCTTTCTTAACATTTTAGGAGGAATTTCCTTCATCATTTTTATATCTTGTCCCAATATTTGAAATTTATTTTTATAAAAGGCTTGCAAGTTTTCATACCTAAACTTTTTAGTTGTAAAATAAATAACCACATCCCTCGGTAATCTATTTTGTCTTGCCCACCAAGAATTAACATGATAAATTCTTTCAATATTAATCTCAAAGTCTTCTGGCTCCACACCCTTTATCTGAGCAAAAGCTTGCGTAAAAATCTTTTAAATTTTCCTTCCTACTTTCCCTCAACCCCCTCACCCTTATAGCATATTCCATTAATCTATATTGTAATATTACTCTTTCTTCATCTGCCCTATCTATCTTTGTTTGTATATCTTCCATCCTATTATCTAAGTTCCAGTTGTTTTGATTCTTTTGAATTTCCTCTATTTTCCTTTGCAACTCTAAATTAGCTTTATTAATTTCTTCCAAACTATCCTCCATCTGAATACAAGACGTTAATATTTGCGAAATTGCATCCTTTATCATTTTCATTTCCCTCTTCTACTCTTCCACCACTTCCTTAAAATCCAACATCTCTTTCTCTATTTCATCAAATTTTTGATCTATTTCTGAAAAACGAGTCTCCAGAAACTCCTGTAAAAAAAATCTTAATTCTTCTTTAATTTCTTCTTTTAATTTTTGTATCTGAACTGAAGAAATTTCAAAGTTTTTAGTGGCTTCTGGTACTATTTGCTTAAAAGACACTTTTTAAAATATATAACCTACCCAGTAACAGAGGACAAAAAGGGGTTAAAAAGGAAAGATTCAAAAAACTTTTCTTCTAAATCATTATAATCCCAAAGAAGAAGAAAAAATATAAATCATAAAATTCTCATTTCTTCCATTTAGTCAGTATCTTCTTGCATATCTCCTAGTTCCACACTAGCTGTTAATAAGCATTTCCTTAACTTTCGTTTCCAATACACAAATCGCCATTTGCTCGCATTCCATAAAACGCCATTTGCATTCTTCTCTTCTATCTTCGCAACAAATGTATCCTCTATTAGGGGCTTGCAGTCTTCTTACAAACAAATGCTAGAACTCCAGTTTCTGTTACAATCCATCACAAATCAATTTCTGCCGTGGAGATTGGACGCTACGTTTTTTCCTGCCAAAAGGCAGATGCCCTCCGAGTCTGGAGCTTTTTTCAGGCTTTGGAAGGAGCACTCCCCTCAAGCCTCCAGAAACTTTTCTGGGGCTTCTCTGGGTGGCTCAACTTCAGCCCGAATGCTCATCTCTCCCTCTTTGCCCGAGGGGGAGATTTACAAGCTGCCCGACAGCTGATTGACGCTGTCCTGGCAGCTCTACAGACTACGGTGTTAGCAGTCTAAAAAAGACTGCCATCAACGAAGCGGACCAAACCGGAAGCCAACTATACATTCCTTAATGATTATATGTTATTTTGCTTGTGTATTATTAAATGAACTTAGAATTGATAATTAGAACGGTAAAATTAATTGTAGAATTTGACTAATAGTTAACTAATTTTGGAGAGTAGTTATATGATATAGAATAGAAAGAATCTTTATTAGAAGACAGCTCCTTGAGGACAGAAAGAATAGGTACTTTATGGTATTGTGGAGGAAGTTCCTCAAGAGTCTAAATATGACAAGTACGGCGACAAGGAGATATGTTGGGAGGAGAGAAAGCAGGATCCTCAATGACTCTACATTCATTGAATTTACAATCTATGCAGTCGACATTGAATATGATTCAGGAGGTGATCTTGAAAACACAAGAGTCAATTGGGAAGAACCATAAGTAACAGAAGAACGACATGGGAGAAGTGAAAGAGGATATAAGAAAACTAGATGATAGAATGGGAGAAATACAAGAGACAATGGCTAAAAACGAACAGAAAATAAAGTTGGTGGAGGTAAGAACAGAGCAAACAGAGAAGAAATTGGAAGATACTGAAAAAAGATTGATGGCAGTAAACAGAGAGCTCGAAGAGACAATAACACACCTTGAATTAGATAAATCTGCGTTCTATCTAAGATTCCAAAACATAACAGAAAATAAAGAAGATCTTATGAATATTATGATGGACTTGTTGGCTGATAATTTGCAGGTGAACAACAGGAAAGAGAGGGGGCAAGGTCAAGGACACAATGAGAAATAAGATCGAGGAAAGGAACGAGGGCTACTAACAAACAATAATATGGAACAAGAAATCAAATTAATCTCAATTAAAATGGTTTAAGTTTTCTGGCTAAAAGGAGGCAAAAAAATACTAAATGAAATTATTTACTCAGATCAAAATGGTTTTTTGCCCAATGGATATATAAGAAATAATTACAAGGATTATTATGAATTCATTAGAATACTATGAGGCACATCCAGAAAAGTAGCTGGCATTAATGTTTGTAGATGCTCAAAAAGCGTTTGACAATTTAAATTGGAACTTTCTTATTAATCAATTAAAACTTATGAACGTTGGAGAAAAATTTACGGGGATGAACTGAGCGATCTATTCGAATCAATTAGCGAAAATAATTATAAATGGGGAAACAATGAAGGAGATTAGTATAATTAAAGGGGTAAGACAGGAATGTCCCTTGTCCCCCTTTTTGTTTATATTATCATTGGAGACATTACTGATACTAATTAGACAAAACCGAACAATAAAGGGATTGAAAATCAAACAGGAGGATTATAAGGTTCAAGCTTTCACAGATGATCTGGCTTTTATTATGGAAGACCCTTTGGAGATGGGACCCATCCTGGTGCATGAAATTGAAGAATTTGGTTAAGTGGCCGGGCTCAAAATAAAGAAAAAATTAAAATTCTGACTAAGAACCTTACAAAAATACAAAATGAGGAATTGGAAGAGAAATTAGGGATTCATATTGTTAAAAAAGTGAAGTATCTTGGAATTTGGTTAATGGCTAAATACTCGACAATAAAAGAGGACAACTATGATAAATTGGTACAACAGATACAAAAAGACTTAGACAATTGAGCAAAATTACAAGTATCTTTAATTGGTAGAATCGCTGCAATAAAAATGAACATATTAACCAAATTGTTATATCTTTTCCAAACAATACTAATTAGATTGGGGAAAACATTCTTTGAAGAATTAAATAAAATAATAGGTAAATTCATTTGATTGGGAAAAAAAGCCTGAATAAAACTTAAACTTTTACAGGACTCTAGAACCAAAGGAGTCTTTGGCCTCCCAGATTGGGAAGTATACTATCAAGCAATGGCAGCAATGTGGCTTAAAGATTGGGTCCAATTAAATAACAAGAGGGTATTAACTCTAGAAGGCCATGATCTTCAATTGGGATGGCATGCGTTTCTGTGGGAAGGAAAGAATAAAATTCATACATACTTTCAGAGAGATCTAGTGCGAAATGCCTTGATAAATATTTGGGATAAATTAAAAGAAACCACTATATCAGTGATGGCTAACCTTTTTGCCATCGCGTGCCAGGAGGTGTGGGGTGGGGAAGGATTGCGCATGCCCACACCCATAATTCTATGTTCCCCACCACCATGCTTGCGTGCACGACCCCCCCACTCCTGGCACGTGATGGCCTGGTGTCAAACGGACAAAAAGGACCCGTTTGACAACTTCCAGTCCTGGAAGCTTTCAAATGGGCTGTTTCTGGCATTTGGAAGACCTCGGGGGGGTGGGGAAGGCCGTTTTTACTGTCCCCAGACTCCAGAGAGGCCCTGGAGCCAGGTGAGAGAGAATAACAGGCCTTTCCCATCTACCCCCAGGCCCTCTGGAGGCAAGAAACAGCCTGTTTCTCTACTTCTGGTGGGCCCAGACAGAAGACCCAAAAATCAGCTGGCCGGCGCACACATGCGTGCTGGAGCTGAGCTCACATGCCCACTGATATGACTACACATGCCACCTGTGGCACCACATGCCATAGGTTCGCCATCATGGCACTATATGAAAGTTGCAATTTGGATTTCAACAATGGAGGCAATAATTTATCAAAATGTATTAGACGTAAATAAAGCGGTAAGGTATTTGGAATTGCTAGATGAACAAGGAAATCTAAAAATGGAGCAAGATCTCAGGAATCAGGGAATAAAAATTGACTGGTGGCCTTACCTGCAAATTAGAACAAAATCTTAAAAAACTTGGGAACGATATGGCATTTATGGAAAACAATTGGAACTTGACAAAATACTATTAGAAACAGGGGAGAAAACCATTACCAAAATGTATAATTTTTTATTAAGATTTAAAATGGAAGAAGAAAATGTGAAAGAGACAACGATCAGTTGGGCAAGAAATTTTGGACATACTATTCAATTAGATCAATGGGATAAATTATGGGAGAGAAACTACAAACTAATGATGTCAGCTGCTTATAAGGAGAACCTCTATAAAATGTTTTCCCAATAGCATTTACCACCAGCCAGATTGGCCAAGATGTTCTCAATCCAATCACCGGAAAGCTATAGATAACGACATGGAAAAGCTGTTATAAGTGTAAATTTGTGTCTTGTGTTTTGTGTTTTAAATGTTGGAAGATTCAATAAATATTATTTTAAAAAAAGAATAAAATCTCTAAATTGTTTATTTAACCATTTGAGGACTTGCCTATTTTACTGTGAACCTATCAGATCTTTAAAATATGCAGAAGATACTCTCTTAAAAATATTTCTAGTTCAAAGACTGCAGAGAAGATGACCTTTTATTTTATTTTATTTATTTTATTTTGTCACAACAATATATATATAAGTATCATACAAAAAGATTATATAGTATATAAACATATATATGAGTGAATATTAGTAGGTAAAAGCATATATATATATAAGAAGAAGAAGAAGAAGAAAAACAATAGGACAGGAACGGTAGGCACGTTTGTGCTCTTATGCACGCCCCTTATGGTCCTCTTAGGAATGGGGTGAGGTCAATATTAGAAAGTTTTTGGTTAAAGCTTTTAGGATTATGGGAAGAGACCACAGAGTCAGGTAAAGTGTTCCAAGCACTGATGATTCTGTTACAGAAGTCATATTTTCTGCAATCTAGATTAAAGCAGTTAACATTAAGTTTAAATCTATTGGTTGCTCTTGTATTATTGCAATTAAAGCTGAAGTAGTCTTTAACAGGAAGGACATTACAATAGATGATTCTATGAGTTAAATTTAGGTCTGGTTTTCCTGTTTTCCCCACAAACTATGAAATGCACTGTCTCAGGACAAAGAGGGCTAAAAGGAGGTGAAAAGAACAAAAAATGAACAAATAAACCAAATTGTAAATTGTGTGCACACACACAGGCTCATGCATAAATGAGAGATAGTCATCATCTCGACTAACTATCCATTATAATTCCCAAATTCTATTTCCTGGGTAGTTACGATATGCCAGATTCAGAGACATTTACACTTATTTCAGTTGAACTATATTTGCCATGGCTGACTAGGCAGTTTTTAAAAAGTTCTTCATAAACCCCTTTGGTATTATTTACAAACTTTGGCAAACTTTGCTTTTATTTACTGCTCCCTGGCTACTTACCCTCAAGTCAAAATCTCTTATGAAGATTTTTTATGAAAAATCTTTTATGAAGTTAAAAAGCAGCAGTCCAACATAGTTTCTTGTTTTATGCTTGCATAATAGTAGTTAGTCACCTTGCCTTCTGTCAATTTCTTATCCTTTTGCCTTTGATTATTCCAAACACCAGGATCTTTTCCATTGTTTTTACATTTTTGGACTTTACTCCAAAAATACTTGTGCTTCCAATGATCCAATAGTTTTACTTTTGTTAGTGTATGATTTGTTCTGCAATTTTCTGCAAAACGGTTAAAAGACATTTTATCTTTTTGCTGATAAACCAAATTTCAATGTAACAACTGAGAAAAACATATGTAATTTTAATATGTTAAATATGTTTAATATGTTTAAAATGTTAATTAATTTTAACATTTGTCTATATGTGCACAGTCTTTTTTCCAAATACCAGATGTCTCCTTATTTCATGACTACAGTGATTATTTCTGTGAAATTTTGGACCTAGGAAAATAATTATTACTTAACATTCTTTCCCCCCTATATTTGCACCAAATTGGCACTGCTTGTTGCCAATTAATTAATTAATTAATTTTAGTGGTGTTTTTTTTTCTAAAGAGGAGACTGGCTTTTTCACTCTCTTTTGTTTGACCTTTAACACAATATTTCTTAAATGTGCTTTCCTTCAACATATTCAGGGTTTTGGATGTTTTTCCTTACAATTTTAGTTTCAGTTTCTAATCCTTCTAGTCCTTAATAATTCATTAAAGATGTGTTCTTGTATCTCATGACCATTTAGTTTAATGGGAATCTTTATTTAAGACTTCTTAAAAATCTTGGTATATGGTGTACACCACATATACCATATCAATTGTGGCTTATGATTTCCCAGGTCCCAATTTCAGTTCCTTTTTTAAAAAATGATGTCATATTGGCCACCTTCCATTCCTATGGTATTAAACTTCATTTTGCCAGGATCTCAGCAAGATTACATTTAATTTATTTAATCTTTCTCAGCAGGTCCCATCAAGGATCCAATGGATCCTTCCTGAGGATATAGATATTTGCTCTATGTTACTTGTATTAATTAAAACAAATTAAAAATTCATTTAGTTAACTATTATAGTATTATAGACTACAACATTACACCATCTTGTTTTGCATGTAATGCAATAAAATTATTGTTCTTCATAATTAACAATATTGCATTTCTAGTACCATACAAGAGTTGTTAAGAATAGAAAAGAAGAGCTTTTAAATATGCTGCTGTAGACTTGAAATACTTTTGGTTAAAATGTTTTCAAATTATTCATCTCATTTATATCAAAGTAACCAAACCTGTTATTGAAATATAAAGAATAGGAATCCCTGTCACTTCAGAAATTTTATTAATGTAACATTGATTAATTTACAAATCCCAAAGTGAGAAAAATTGATAGAAATAGTATCCATGGGAGTGACCACATGCCTTTAAATACCGTATATACTCGAGTATAAGCCGAGTTTTTCAGCACGTTTTTTGTGCTGAAAAACGTCCCCTCGGCTTATACTCGGGTCTATACGGCTTATACTCGAGTTTTTTTTTTTTTAAGCCCCTCGGCTTATACTCGAGTATATACGGCTTATACTCGAGTTTTTTTTTTTCTTTTTTTCACATTTTACCGGATGGCGCGGGGAAGCCCTGCCGGTGCAGTGAGAGGCGGGCGGGGAGCCGCCAGCCTTCTCAGCTGAGGGAGGGAGGGTTTCCCCAACCGATAGGTGCCTCATTTCCCACCCTCGGCTTATACTCGAGTCCCCAGTTTACCCCAGTTTTTGGGGTAAAATTGGGGACCTCGGCTTATACTCGGATCGGCTTATATTCGAGTATATACGGTATTTGATATTATGATTTTCTAAATTGGAGATCACAATTTATTCGTCTTTATTGGTCATTTCAGTGGCTTCCATTCCAGGATTAAATATTAAATGGTGGCAAATAATTCACTATATAATTCTAATATAATTCTGTTTTGACATTAGAAACCTTTTTGAAGCTTCTACAGGAATTCTATGTATCTAAAACATCAAAAATAATTGTACTGATGATCTATATTGTAAAAATAATCTCAAAACAACATTATAATGTTGATTTATATCACTGAATTGCATTCTAAAATAAATGAGTGAATATAACAAATTTCTTTATGAATAGGATTGTTAATGGAGCCTTTTCTGAAATACATAATAAAAATCTAAGCAACTGGAAAGCTCTGTAGAGAGAAGTGGAAAAAACCATGTTCCAGCAATAATTGACTTGAGCCTAAAATCCTTTTTTTTAAAGTTTTATCTATTTTAAATAATTCAGTGTTTAACTTTTTCACAATGGTAATAATAATAGGCCTAACTAGGGAATAGCTTCATGTCATTGCTTTATATTTAGTTTAACTTTATAATAGCATATCCTGTGAAACCATAGTTATTATAAATTACAACCACTGGGGGAAATGTTTCTTGACAGAGGGTGTTTTCAAACGTTACAGTAAGATTTCTGATTTCTTCTGGGATGATCAGTGTAATATCTTTGATCTTTCTAGCTTCACTTTTTCTGCCAATAGGAATGGATAAATAAATACATTACAAATACTTCCATGGTTTGTATACCAGAATAGATGAACAAGGCTCCTGCTTTTCTTCTTCCCAAAAGCTGGTAATCTATTCCTGGGAATAAGGAGTATGAGACAGGGTTCTTGACTAGGGGAGTCCTTGGTGTTGCCTGTACTTGGTTGTTTTCTTGCACATGTTTCATTCTTTCCCTTTGGTTCTTAATTTGCCTCTCATGATTAAAAAAATAATGGCAGGAGAATTTAAACAAGATTAATTTAGGAACTACATATTTAAACTGTTTACACATTTCAGTCAATACTCCAACTTTCTATCTTTCCATAATAATAAGAATGCAGGTTCAGAGATATAGTTATCCATAATATATTATTTAGATATTTGTTTTAATGCAGCATCATACATGAATATTGAATTATTTCCTCCTGTAGTTTTTTATGTTTGTCTACAGCAAGTGATAGTGCCTAGCCAAACTTTACCAATCCCCCATACTTGGTAATGTCAGAACCTAATATTTTAAGGAAGGGCTATAGGATAGACTGGGGAGGAGGAGAAAACATTTTAGAAGAAATTATTACAAACCACTTCTATATTGCTGCCTTGAAAACTACAATTATGTGTTCCCATTGCCACTAAGAATTCAGCTCTGCTCTCCGCAGCTATTACCTTAATTGCACATTATCAGCTGAGGCACCTTTTTCAAAACATTGCTATGTTTCATTATATTGGGAAAAAGTAATTCTGTTAATACAAGAGTGATAGAAGTAAATCATGATTCTTTTGACTTTCTCCCCAAACTCCCTGCAAGGACATGACTACATGAGTACCCACCACAAAAGAAAAGGGTTTCTGGAAACAGAGGGAAGAATGAGAAAGAAGGGAGAACAGTGATCATCTTCCCACCACCCATATCATTATCACCATGGTCCTCTGAATCAGCCCCTAGAAGTCTGCATGTTTTTTAATTATTAATAATGATTTCATTTATAATTGCTTGAAGGTACTTCAAAAGGTGTTTATTTCTATTAATATATGTTGAAGATTAATTATCTTGAATATTGCTTAGTTGCTTTTCAACAGTATAGTGAGATAGGAAAGCTCATGTAGTACAGTCTAATGGTTTAAATAGCTTTTTTGAAATCAGGAATTCTTATTTGTTTATGCATAAACTTGGTCATAGAATAATAGAGTTGGAAGAGACCTTGGAAGTCTTCTAATCCAATCTCCTGCTTGAATAGGAGACCATATATCATTTCAGATAAATGGTTGTCCAGTCTCTTTTTGAAAGCCTCCAGTGATGGCAAGCTATTCCATTGGTTGATTGCTTTCACCATTAAGAAATTTCTCCTTAGTTCTAGGTTGCTTATCTCCTTGGTTAGTTTCCATCCATTATTTCTTCTCTTGCCTTTTGGTGCTTTGGAAAATGAACCCCTCATCTTTGTAGGAGCCCCTAAAATATTGGAACAATGCTATCATGTATCCTGTAGTCCTTCTTTTTATTAAACTAGATATATCCAATTCCAGTAACTTTTTTCGTACATTTTAGGGTCCAGCCCCTAATAATTGTTGTTGCTCTTCTCTGCACTCTTTCTAGAGTCTTACCATCTTTTTTATATTGTTGTGAACAGAACTGGATGCAGTATTCCAAGTTTGGTCTTAGTATATTATTAAGGCATTTTAAAGAGGTACTAACATTTCACACAATCTTGATTCTGTCTCTCTATTAATACAACCTAGGATGGTATTGGCTTTTTTGGCTGTTGCTGCACCCTCTTGGCTCATAGTTAAGTGATTGTCCACTAGAACTCCAAGATCCATCTCACAGTTACAGGCATTAGGCCTAGTTTCATCTAGTCAGTATATATACCATTGGTTTGTCTTGCCTAAGTGTAAAATGTTATTTTCATCTACATTGAATTTCATTTTATTAGATAGGATCCAATGTTCAAGTCAATCAAGATCTTGATGGACCCTGAGCTTGTCTTCTCGGATGTTGGCTAGGGTTAGTATTGTCTGCAAATTTGATGAGTTCCCCTTCAATTTGTTTTCTCAGGTTTGCACACAAACAGTAATTCAGGAATAATAAAGTCTACTTAATATTATTTTAAAAGTCTATGAAATATTTAGGGGAGTTTGAATTAGTATTACTAGTTTGTAACTGTATAGTAGTAATCAACTTTTTAAGCCTTGGGTGAATGCCTTTTGTATGCCCTATCTTTTGTTTTCAGAAAGTTGGGTTTGGTTGGTTTTTTTTGGAATATGAGACAATATATGCTTTATTGATGCTATAGATATCTGTCAGCATTTGTAAGGATAATATTTTGAGATATATATTAGAATTCTCCAGGCAAGAAAACTTAAATATTAATCATTTCAATATTTAAAAGAAGCTTAGAACAAGTCAGCATTGTTAATCAATGACTGCAATAAAGATTTTATTCAAACTATTTTAACATGAATTTGTATAGACAGAACTAAGGATTATGGATTAAACAGTACCACAAAAACAAAAATATTACCAGAACATGATTTTTGGAGTGATAACATTATACATAAAATAAATGCCATCAGCTTAAATTCTATTATCAAAGACAATGGTCACATGATGGTGAAATTTAGCTTTAGCTTTTGAGTTATTCTTCTATAAGTTTAATATGTGTTTACATTATTATTATTAGTTGTGTATAATATCTCAAATGTGCATTGCTTAGAAACCTTCCTATGTTTCCTACTTCTTAAGCTAAAAATGCTGCAGTACTTCTTGTTTACCTTTGTATTCATACTTTTATAATTTGACCAATTGTTTAGAGACATTTGTTTTTCACCCTCTGTTGGATTTTTTCAAATTTCCAAAAAATAATTTAAGTGTTTTAAAAATGGACCGATGGATTAGTTTATAGGCTTTAAGAAAAGAAGAGCTGTTTTTATTATCAAAATGAAACATTGTAGTCAGCATTCTTTCTGTTCCACAATGACAAGAAAAAGATAATCAGGTATGTGACATATTCGGAGCATGTTGTCTTTCCTATTGTTTGATTGATTTTTTTATAAGGTTGCCAATCTTCTATGCATCTTGTAGTAGCGAATTCCATAATTTCATATAAACTAAAATATATATTCAAATACCTCCACTTTCCTCAAAACATGCATTACAATGCTGACAAAAAATAAGTTTTATAACCTTTCTCTTCACTCTCTTATGGGTAAATTAGACACTATTATTATGCCAAATAATTTTTCAATCTCCCATAATTTAATTTTATTGAAAGATGATGTATTCTAGTAGAATAAACATATTTTGTATTGTCTGTGAAGATTCTCAGTCATCCAAGTCACAATTGCCTCAAAGGTGTTTTTGCAAAAGGCAACTGGATTGTTTTTTTCCTTGAAGAAAAAGAAAAAAATGTTTTGTGTCTCATCCAAGAAGCTTTAACGGTTGTGATGGAAGAAGGAATTCCATTGAGATATATTATTATTTATACCTGTTTTCTTTTTTATCATAGCCCATTTATTATACTTTTTTTCTAGATTACCAGCCTTCAAAGTTAATCATAAAGGATCTCCGGTTTCCTGCATATTATAGCTAGCCTATTCTGTACCATTAAAACTTTCAAATCCTATTTTGAATTGAAATGACTATCATAGATACATTTGATAATATATCCAATTTATTTGAGATATTATATTGACAGCTGATTTTCAGTTTTGTTCCAAATGATCTCTAAAAATAGGTTTTATCTTCTTATTGCAGATGATAATTTGTTCCACATTTTTAACTAGGCTTTTTATCAATATATTTTTCTCTTTCAGTTACCATCAGTTCAGAATTTAGTTCAAAATGTTGCCTTTGAATATAGTACATTTATTGTCAGTTAATCACATTGCTATTTTTTGTGACTATTATCCCAATTTGGAGACAGCTTCTAGAAATCTTTGCCACATTGTTTTAAGTCCTCCTAAATAATTAATTGCACGTAATACCTCAGAAGAACAAATTAAGAAGTATTGTTCCCAGTGAATTTCTTCCTATCAGAGAAATTTGAGATGGCCAAATCATCCAAAGCATTTTTGTTGGATTGCAAGGTTGGTTTGGTTTTGATTATAAAAAGTAATTAATTTTTCATTTAGTAATTTCTTTTTAAAAGAAGGCAGGATAGAAAAGATAGTTATTTACCACCAGAAGTGATAAAAACATTACTTTCTACACATTCAAAATAAACAAACAGCTTTCCCTAAATCTCTGCTGCCCTCACTTCATTGTATTTACTATTTTTAAGCCTACTGTTCCATCCATAAAGCAAACTGTTTTTGGAAACAATTTCCAATCCAAGCAAAAAATGATCTTAGTATTGTAGAACAGTTTGTAATACAGTGTCAAATTTTCCATCTGTTAACATTTTTGGAACATCCTCATGCAGAGATTTATCCAGACAGTTAATCTTTGGGTATGGATAGTCTGTCATTTGGGTTAATGATGCTTTCCACATTTTATCTTAATGCTCTTAAAAATGCATTCTTAAAAATTCATTTTTTATTCAGCATTGTTGGATTTATTTTTTTATTTTTTAATATAAATGATTTCTCATTGCTCATTAACAATACAGATGTGCCTTATTATTGTAGTTTTGTGTAATATACAAAAATTGTTAAGACTTTTATCACTTCTCTGTGATATGATTCTATTGTTCTGGCTCGACAGTTTTCTACTTACATATAATATATATTCATTAATATATATTATAAACGATTCAGAAGGGCACATCATGAAACCATCTATATGGAACATTGAAGTCACTGCATCTTTCAAAATCCAGGCATAACTTTTTAAAGCCATTTGCTGCAGTGGTGGGTTTCAAAATTTTTTACTACCAGTTCTGTGGGTGTGGCTTGGTGGGTGTGGCTTGATAGGTGTGGCAGGGGAAGGATACTGTAAAATCTCCATTCCTTCCCCACTCCAGAGGAAATTTACTGCAAAATCCCCATTCCGTCCCAATCAGCTGGGACTTGGGAACAGAAAATAGATGGGGGCAGGGCCAGTCAGATTTTTTACTATCGATTCTCCAAACTACTCAAAATTTCTGCTACCAGTTCTCCAGAACTGGTCAGAACCTGCTGAAACCCACCTCTGATTTGCTGGTCTTCTAAGTACACATGGTGCATATTCACTTCTAGTTCCTCCATTTTTGTAATCTGTTTACAACAGTTACATTATGAGAGGATGCCATTTGGAGTTAAATCTGTAATAACTTCTCCTATGAATGATTGCAACTACTTTTATTTAAAGCAGCAATCCTAACTTATATTGATATTTGGTCCTCATTACCTACAATTTCTGTTTAGCAAGGTATATTAGTATTTGAAAAGTGTTCGGTACAGTAAATCCCCAGATTAAAAACAAATTAATTCAAAGACAATCCATGATGACGAACAGTGCCTATTTTAGCAACATTCAGCTAAAATACACAAAAATTCAACTTAAATACACAATGCTTCAAGTAATTTATACAAAACTGCATACATATATACATACTCACCATTATACAATAATATTTTTCTGGCTTACATACACATTTGACTTAAGGACAGTTCTTGAAAATGGAACTAAAATGAAAGAGGAAGGTGTGTTGGATATGTTTGCCACCTTGGGTTATTTGTAAAAATAATAAAGGCGGGATAATGAATGAATGTATGAATTGATTGACTGATTAATTAATTAATTAATGAGGTAGGCATCTTAGATGCAGTCCCGAAACAATTGGAGCACCCCCTGAACACTATCAGCATTGACGGATTCCACTCAGTCAATTGCAAAAGGCAGCTTTACTTGGAACAGGTTACATCCTGCGATGATATCTGTAACACCATCAAATATCCACATCTCACTATCCCAGGTCCTTGGGAAGGACTTGATACTGGAAAAAAAGGCCAAATCCAGTCTAAATATCTAGCTAACTGTGCAACAAATAATAATTAAAAAATAATAACTTGTTCTTAAACTGGGGGTAATCTCTACCCAAAATTTAATGTATTTCAAAAAAACTGAACTCCATATTGATTAAACTTAGCATTCAGCAGTCACGATTACATTACATAAAATTTTTCAATTGTAATAAGTCTGAGCAGTCTTAATTTTAAAATGTACACTTCTTTTTTCTTATTAAATTTCAAAAAACAAGTACAGTGCCTGCTTAACCAAATATGCAGAACAAAATTTGAGTGAGGGTTACATTAATTTAGGATTGCAGCATTCTTGCTGTTCTAGAGCAGAGGTCTCCAACCTTGGTCCCTTTAAGACTTGTGGACTTCGACTCCCAGAGCTTTGCTGGTTGCGGGACTCTGGGAGTCGAAGTCCACAAGTCTTAAAGGGACCAAGGTTGGAGACCCCCGTACTAGAGTATTGATCACTCAAGTGGGGTGGTGGGAGTGTAAATGCTACTTTTCATGATGATTCATTACTTTCCAACTGAAGAAAGCAATTAAGTAAGTTCATTATTATGGCCACTTTTATTTTTTCATCCCATGTTCTGATTTATATTTGCATCCATTTTCATATATATTTAACAGTCTAACATTGAGGTTACATATGGAGATTTATCACATATTTGATTTGGTCTTTTATGAAGCTTTGTTAGATAAAATGATAAGGCAGATCCTTAGGGTGCCAATATCTAGCATGGATGACACATGGCTAATTAAAGTATTCAAGCACAATCAAGCCAACTTTGGAGAGTGAAATCCCACCAAAGTCAGTAAAGTATATCACCCAAAATAATAAGTATATGAAGCCTCCATTCCTTAACCCAAGTAAATACTTTTTAAGTATTCAGCATTTAAGCCAATAAATCAGAGTTGTAGTTTTCAATTGTAACAATACATTGCAGCTGCCTGTTTACTATTATGGTATAAGAGTGCATCATTTACATTTGCTGTTGCCTGGCCAAATTGTTCTTTTGAAATCATATATGAAAAGAATTAAATAGATCAGTTCAGAAAGGAGAACACTAGGAATAATACAAAAATAAAGTTCTTGCTTAGCTGTTAAAATATGTACAGTATGACTGAAATTAGAAAATTATTAGGAACAAAGAAAACAAGATGAGATAACTTTTATTGTTATTGTTGACTTGAACACCCTGGCACACTTTAAAAATGAAATTCTATTGCCTGCTCATGAAAGGAAGGGAGGGAGGGAGGGAGGGAGGGAGGGAGGAAGGAAGGAAGGAAGGAAGGAAGGAAGAAAGAAAGAAAGAAAGAAAGAAAGAAAGAAAGAAAGAAAGAAAGAAAGAAGAAATGTATATGTGTGAGTACACACATACACACACATATCCATACACATATATAAACACACACATAAATATTATATGTGTACACGTATACACATACAGTACACATATATATTAATCACTGTCCATTTTGAATACATAGTGGAAAGAGGAAACTTGAGAGTTCACAAGGTTGATACTATATGGAACAAAGCTGTGACTGTATCTAGATGTTCTGCTTTGGATACCTTCTCCCAGAAGATAATGTTCTGCTTTGGACACCACAAAGCCTTCTCCCAGAAGATAACAAGGAAAACTGGTCATGGAGATGATGTGTAGTGTCCCTAACAATACTGTGAACTATGATCAAACAGTGCTTATATGCCATATCCTGGATAGACAGAAGGGAACTGCCAATAATCTTCTCTGCCATCTTTACCACTCTGTACCATCTTCCTGTCCAATGCAATAATGCTTCCAAACCAGACTGTAATGCAATATGACAGGATGCTCTCAATCATCCCTCTATAGAAAGTGGTAAGGACAGGGGAAGGAAGATGTACTCTTCTGATGCAATGCAGAAAATGCAGGCGCTGCTGTATTCACTTCATTATTGAGTGACCAAGCTAACCTACTCGTTGGTTGCATACTCAGAAACCTGATGCTACTAACCACCTCCACAGTTGAATCATTAATACACAGAGCTGTATGGCTGTGCCTTTCTTTTTCTGAAATCAACAATGATTTCTTTTGTTTTTTCTACATTTAAAATGAAGCTGTTTCTATTTCACAAGTTCACCAAACCCTCTATCTCCTTGTGGTAATCACCCTCACTGTCTTCCTGAATAAGGCCCACTACTGTTGTATCAACCTTATAATTCACAATATGGTTGATGGGAAACCTTGCATGTTCATCTTTTTTAATGTTTAAGTAGCACAGTCAATTTAGATAAATTCCAATTTTTCTTCTCAATATTAAATGATACTTCTGAGTATACAAGTGATTTTATGCTTTCAAATTGTGTGAACTAGGAAATAGATATTTAAGCTTTCCCCCTTTAGCCATATTGGTGAAAGGTTTGATTGTATTTAAGTTAAATTTATTTTCAGGTTCCTTATAAACTGGAAAAATAAACCTCAGCCAGCAAAGGCAGTAACCAAGTTTGTTTATCCTGATATCGGTACTAACTGACCACCTTAAACGTATTACAGAAAGGAATCTTTGTTGGAGCTGACGCTCCATGCTCCCCATCATCTTTTAAGCAGCATACAGCTCCACTCCAGTGCAATTACTCAATTATCCAATTAACCCGTATCATCCTCCTCCTCCCTCCCCAATCTATCACAAGCCGCTTCAGTTGTTCCCCGCTGCTCCGTCTTTCCTTAAAGTGATGGATGGTGATAAGCTGCTTCAGCGCATGACCCTGACATCATCTAGATATGTGGCTGGGAAGTCGAAGTGAGAGACAAGCCTCAGGGCTGACTATCCAGGAAAGCAGGACAGAGGAAGGGTCGTTGGCGAAAGTATGCAGCAGCGGAATGGCAGCCCCAAGTACCATCGCAGGCTGAGACTGACATTTATATTTCTTACTACAGATACTCATGGAGTAGAAATTAGTTCTCACATTACTAACATATTCATAGGAACTATGAAAAAAAAACACAGTTCGGTGAAATGTCATCTCTGTTATACCAAATAGTATTTTTCTTGTAATGCTTAGATAGCCCAGTCAATTTAGTTAAATTGCAATTTTATATTCTCAATACTGAATGGTACTTCTGAGCATATAAATGACTGTATGGTTTAAAACTGCATAACCTAGGAAGTTTATATTTAACCTCTGCTACTTCTTAGCCAGTGTTTGAGTATGTTTAAGTTAAAATTGTTTTCCTTAATACAGATATTTGTGGATTAGAAATTAATTCTCACATTAGCAACATTATATTTTAGTTTATGATCTGATATTTCAAAAAAAAAATTAGAAATTATAATTTATTATTATTTAATTTTTTATTTATTTTCTTGCTGTTACTTTCTTAATAGTATCCCATATATAAAAAAACCTTAGGGTGCCGTCAGCCAAACAATGTCGGCTGGCGGCTCCCAGGGGAAGAGCATTCTCTGTGGGGGCACCTGCCCTGTGGAATGAACTACCTGTGGGGCTACGTGTACTCCCCGATCTCCGGACCTTTAAGCGCAAGCTCAAGACTTTTCTCTTTCATCAAGCAGGGCTGGCCTAATGGCAATTTTAACGGGGTTTTAATCGGGTTGTTTTTTATAATTTTATCCTATTATTTTTAAATTTTCAGCCAAATGGAATCAGATTTTTAAAGATATTGTATTTTAACTTTTGTGTATTTGTTTTATTCTGGCTGTAAACTGCCCTGAGTCTTCGGAGAAGGGCTGTATATAAATATGAATAATAAATAAATAAAATAAATAAATAAATATCACCTACATTGGGTTATGTTTTGGTTGCTTAACAGTACACTAACACTAATAAAATACTAGCAAGTAAATCACATCAAGAAATCTTTTAAAATAAATATTTAAATAAATATTAGTTCTTAAGGCAGAGAGGTTTGTGATTGGTACCAAGAGCTATTCCTGGAGTATAGATTGCTCCAAGACTGAACAGATTTCCTGTTCAAATACCTGGGGAAGTAGGTTGCTGAAAATGCACTGAGGAGCTCATCTACCATCATTAAATTCCTTAAGATGAGAGATGGCTACTATATACTTGCAGCTCTCAAATTACTTCAAGCCAATATCACAACTTCTCTATGAAGTGCAATTAGGGCCCTTTTCCATTGTTGCACAATTAGAATTTGTACAAAATGATTTTTAACATCAACCTTTCAAGTGTCTAATTGTGTCTCTGATTTCATGAAAGTGGAGGTTAGAGTGTGGGTAATCATGCTCAACTATTGACTCAAGCTATCTTTTTAACATGCTTTTGCCTGATTAACAATGAATGATTTTTAGTCAACATGGAAACGGGAAGTAGCAACTAAAATTGTATCTTTGAGCTTCTCTCCAGGTCTTGTACTTAGAGTGAATATGGTCAGGTAAAACACTGATTGAACAGTATATAGCAAACACAGAACTCCAATTGGAGCAAGCCAGGCCCTAAACATTATTGCCAGTGAATCCGACAGTAACTTTGCCACCCCAACCATGCCTAACTAAACTGTACTTACACATAGAAGACTCTCTACTCTGGCATGATTTCATCCCTTTTCTTCAGGTATCCTTGAAGGCCAATAAAGAAAGTACCTAGAAAGATAAGGTGGCTCTGGACTCATAGAAACGGCAGATTTAGATTTCTATTTTTACTCTTGATCTATCCTTTATGCTTTTTTAATACCCCATCTTAATTATGCTGGTCTATAAAATATTTTAATTGATTAGTATCTGGTAGCCATGCTGAATTAGTTGTTGACACTTTAAAGTGGATGAGATATATATCATTGTCAAAACATTGAACAAAATATTAATGGATAGCATTTAAATGTTTTAAATTCATATAAAGAGTGTTTAGGAAACAGTAAAACCTCAGTTTACCAGATCTTGATGCAAGGAATTCCTCATTCAGTATGCCACATTAAATAATGCAAAGTATATTATTGGCATGATTTGTGTGATATCATTATGCAAGTGGTATAATTTGTTTTGTTTGTGAAATGTCATCATCATGTATGTGATACTCTTAAGTTAAACTATTTAATGGTAATTATTTCCAGTTGAATTTATTGAAATAAGCATATTAAGCTGACCATACTCTGGAGTATTTTGAACATTCCTAAGCATGTGGTTGGGAATAAATGCTAGTGCTTACCATGTTGGTTCCTAGCTAGGATTCAGTATTTTAAAAAATGTATTCTGAAATGCTACTTAGGATGACTCTCAAGAAGAAGTAGTAGCTAGAAGAATAGTAATAGATGCTGAATTAGTGGGAGATGAAGACATTGAAGACATTGATGGAAATAAATAATTGTAGCTTCCAACATTTTAAGAAGACATTCTTGAGCATTAGTTGATAATTTGGAACCACCATCTCATATTACTTTGAATCCTCTCCAAGTCTTATTACATTTTTAATAGTAGTGAATTGGACATATACAGTATTTCCATGCCAACTTATCCAATACAATTATCAAGTATTTTGATAGTTATTTAATCATTTGAAGGTAATGGTACAAGTGGAGTTAAATATAAACAAGGATTTATTTTACATGACAAAGTTTACAGTTTTTTTAATATTCTAATGATATAATCTTCCATATATTAAGAGGCATGAGAATTAGTATATTTGGAATTAGTATAATTTTGTCCATTTGTTTAGAAAATATCAACTGGCTGATGACCTAAATGTGTTCTACTGTATGTTTGAGAAGAGATAATTGTCATCTATCACTACCTACCTCGCCCAAGATACACCAAGTAGTCAATCTTCTTTCACCTATCTACATCCTCCATCTTCCTCCATAGGCCCACCTCTGGTGATCTCAGGAAAAGATGTTTGAGGTCTGTTTCAAAAGATTGGAAAAGCACCATTCCCAGACTGAGCAACTGCTTCTTGTTTGAAAGCCTGTGCTAAACAACTGGTCCCCATCTTCACATGGATTTTTAATAAATCACTGGAGATGTGTTATGTCCCTTCTTATTTCAAATATCATCCTGGTTCCTAACAAATCCTCCATCAGGAGCTGAATGACTATAGGCTGGTTGTTCTGATATTTGTAGCACTAACCTCTCAAAATCAGCTTTGAGAGGTTACTGCTGACCCACCTGAAAGTTATCATAGATCTGCTGTTAGACTCCCTTTGAGTTTGCCTACTGAGCAAATAGATCAACAGTTAATGCTGTCAATATGATACTGCACCAGGGGTGAAATGCTAGAGGTTTGGACTGGTTTGGCAGAACCAATAGTGGTGGTGGCGCGTGTTTCGGAAACCTGGTAGCAGCGGTAGCACGAGGCTCTGCCCACCTGCCTGGACATTGTTGCTTCCTTGTTTTAACCAGGAAGTAACCTGTTTTTGACCCTCTGTCCATGCGCAGAGGGGCCAAGTATGCACGTGACTCGTGTCACGAGTGAAGCGAGCCCGCACACGCAGAGCGCACACATCCGAACCGGTAGGGAAGGTAAGTAGATTTCACCCCTGTACTGCACTATATCTTACAACATCTAGAATCTCTGGGGACCTATGTACAGGTCCTTTTTATAGACTTTAGCTCATCATTCAGTACCATCATTCTAGAAATTGTTCACTCTAAACTGATTCAGGTCACTGTGCCTATTCATACTTGCAGGTGGATCAGAAGCTTTTTGATAGATAGGATGTAGCAGGTGAAGCTAGGGAAAATTACATCTAGTACCCAGGCAATGAGCACAGGAACCTCTGATGGATGCTTTCTCCATTGCTCTCCTCTCTATATATACCAGAAGTCCTCAAACTTGGCAGCTTTAAGACATGTGGACTTCAACTCCCAGAATTCTCCAGCCAGCTATGCTATGCTTCAATTCTGGGAATTGAAGTCCACATGTCTTAAAGCTGCCAAATTTGAAGACTTCTGCTCTATACCAATGAGTACATCTCAAGGTAACCTTCTATTAAAACATTGATGTTTGCAGATAATACAATGGTCATTGGCCTCATTCAAGATTGTGATGATATAGAGAGGAATTTGAACAACTCGCCCTGTGGTGCAGCTGGAACAATCTGGAGCTGAACATGCTTAAAACTATAAAGATGAGAGTGGATTTTAGGAAGAGTCCTTCTATTCTACCACCTCTTACTATATTTGATAGCACAGTATAAGCTGTAGTATCCTTCAAGTTTTGAGGTTCTATAATCTCCCAGAATTTAAAGTGGACACTTAACAATAGAACTATCATTTCAAAAGTACAACAAAGTATGTTCTTCCAGCATCAATTCATGAAGTTCACACTGCCTCAGGAGCTGTTGGTACAGTTTTATAGAATAATTATTGAGTCATTTGTTCTTCTGTAACTGTCTGATTTGGTTTGGCAACCAAAGATGACAGATACAGATGTCAATGGATAGTTAGAACTCCAGAAAGAACAACTGCAGCCAGCTTGCTTTCCATAGATGATCTGTATATTGCATGGGTCAGAAGGAGGGCTGAGAAAATATCTGCAGACCCCTCACATCCTGGACATACTGTTTTAACCTCCCCTCGGGATGCTGCTTTAGGGCACTGACCCCAAAACAACTAGACACAAGGAAAGTTTCTTCCCTTGTGCCATCACTCTGCTGAACACCTAATTCTCACAGTACTGTCTAATGTCTGTGTACATTTACCTATGTTGTATGGCTGTAGCATCATTATTATCCTTCCTTACTAACCCTTACTGGTATTGTTATGATTATTGTTACTTTGTTGCTTTGCATGTGCACTGAGAACTTCTGCACAGGAGAATTCTTTGTGCTTCTAGTCACACTTGGCCAAATAAAGAATTCTGTTCTGTTCTGTTCTGTTCTGTTCTATTCTATTCTATTCTATTCTATCCTATCCTATCCTATCCTATCCTATCCTATCCTATCCTATCCTATCCTATCCTATCCTATTCTCTCTACTCTAGTTTTTTTTAAATACTCTAGAGCAGGGCTGTCAAACTCATGGCCCGCAGGCTGGATGCGTCACCCGCTGGCCATGCCCACACCCATTTTAGCAAAGGGGAAAACAGTCGTAATATGTCACATCATGCTGCTGTGGCACTGCGAGTTTGACACTCTTATTCTAGAGATATAATTTTTCCCTATTTTAAGAGGCATGAGAATTACTATATTTGAAATTCGTACAATATTCATACATTTGTTTAGAAAATATCTTACTAGTAACTTATTGTTAGCTCTGGAAACATTTGATAGTAGCATTTTTTTATATAATAGTTCTCATGGCACAGGAAATATGTTGCATATAAAATGTATATTTTTCCTGTTTATTTAGAATCAAGTGCATTAAACTAAATTATAGTTACGTCTTGAACTATTTTGATAGTATGTAATAAGACACTGGGTGTTCTTTGCCACTTTTAAAATGCCTTCAATTTCCAGGAAGGTTCAGTCCCTCTAAATGCAACTTTGATGTTATGATTTTCTCAACAGGCACTGCTCAGTCCACCCTATGTTGGAATACTGCATATCATGATGAGGATCTAATCCTGATTGGAGATACTGAATGCCACGAAAATACAAGTAAATAAGAATAAAGATAATGATATAAGTAAATAATAGTAAAATGCTGCTTCGCACGTTTATTACAATTCAGTAACCTTATATTATCTTTATGATAAAAATTGGGTTTTAGCACCTAAACTTACAATTAAATATAGTTTTTACAACAGGAAATTATTGTCTGAATTGTCTTGCTAGGAACTTATGCCAGTAAAAATAAGTGTGTCCTGAAATACAGTGCTAGAATTAAGATTAGGTATCTGCTACGGTATATTTACTGATCAATATCTTTTAAATGTCTATTGACTTGGATAACATACAATCCATAGAAACATTTTGAATATTGTATCTGTTTATTGCACTTTCTCTAGACTATAGTAACAATTCTGTTTTCAACATCTTAATAACGCATGATTTCACCACCAAAATTTTAAAGCAAAATGCCTATGATTTTTCATATTTTTTACACAAATAACATAAATAATGATTGCAATAAGCATCTGGGAGGCAACAGATTTCTACTGCTCACATTCAAATTCCGCAAACTGTGATTTAAGCTCTGTTTGTTGGGGAGGTGGAGGAACAAAGGTAGAAGTTAAAATAATTTTCTTTCCAAATTTCCTGATTATATTCTAACAATTGTTGTACAGGCAAAATGCCTTTTGATAACCTTGAGTATATCCATTTGTGTACAAGGTTCTATAGGATCAGTTGTTATAAAATATTTTGCATGGCAATTATGTTTTCCTTTTTCAGTTGGAATGTTAATTTTGTGAAGAATACACAAACTCTATTTTGGGGGGATAGTTTCAGTATTTCTGTGAAAAGAAGTATTTTCTGAAACTTAACATGTTTGCATGTAACTTGTTAGTCCATTCCCATACACACACACACAAACATAATATGCACATACTATGTGTGTGTGTGTGTGTGTGTCTACATGCATACATAAATACATATGAAATATGGCAGCTCAGCAGTTAAAGATGCTGAGCTTGTCAGCTGGAAAGGTTTAAGACCCGAATATCACACAAAGGGGTGAGCTCCCATTACTTGCCCCAGCTGCTTTCCTGCTTCAAAAGCATGTAAATGTGAGTAGATAAATAGGTACCACTTTGGTGGGAAGATAACAGCATTGGCATATAGTCATGCTGGTCATATGACCATTGTTTTTGGACAATACTGGCTCCCTCGGCTAAGGAAAAGAAATGAGCACCACCCCTTACTGTCAGAAATGACTGGATAGGGAAAACATTTACACATACTCATGCACATAGGCAGAAGAAAAGTAATTCTACTGAGTATAAAATCCAATACAACATAGAACATTTTATAGTATTGTCCAGGCCAAGGTCAGTTTAAAATTTCGACAGTGATGAGATATGACCTGGGACTTCATAAGGTATCAGAGATCACTTATTGCAGTCTGAAATAACCATATTCCTACTAGTAAAAAAGCCATTCCTGCTGTTAAGATTACAGTTGCCAACTATGTGCTACATTTTAATTCAAATGTAGATATAATCCTAATTGTAAACAAGGTCAGCAAATGTTGCCACTTGTAGGGGTTATACATTTAAAACTGAAATACACATTCACACACTATAATTATTTTATAGCAACATTTTTTCCCCAAATTTATGTTGATTTTCTAACAGAAAATAAGATTAATCACTAAAAATAACATTTTAAGAATGGATATAGAGCCATTAAAATCTTACATGGATGGTTATTAAAATCTGTATTGATTTTCATTTATTTATTAAATTGATCTTGCCTTTCATGACTATATTATCTTAGTTCTTGATTCTTATAAAATGTTATTGTGGATCATAATGACCTATGCACTATGGATGAAATTTAACCGTTGCTGTTACTATGTTGTTTATTTATTTTGATTTTATTACTATTGTTTTCAAATTTTAAAATAAGTGAGAAAGACTAGGGTACAGAAATTCATAAATGTTCACTATATCTAGAACTGAGTTTAATAAAAGGGAACATAAAGATTTTTTTCTACAGTTTTAAAATTTTAATATAACAAAAAAAAAAAGAATGAGGTCATAAGCGTCTGGGAATAGATGTTAATCTTTTCCTACTGTGAGTGAGATTTCATGTCTTAGAATATTTGACAAGAAATTCATCTGTGGGTAGTTTCTGACAATAAAAAAGTCTCCTGTGAAATGGGTGGGTTGATAATATATCCCAAATATATGATTACTCTGGCTTGGTTTTTCTGTCTGGAAATACTGTTTCTCTTATGCTATTTATTCATACCCACCATAATAAAAATGTACTTGGTAATTTACAACCAAGTTTATACAGTAAAAAAGCTATTTAAAAATTAAATAAAAGTGTAATGCAAACTAAAAATCCACCTAATGCACACAAATTTAACTCATAACCAATGGCATCACTTTGCACCCCAGAGCTTGGTTTTTAAAGAAAAAGCACTTCTATTAAGACCAACCACATGGAGGAGGAGGAGGAGATAGTAAAGACTTTTTCACAATTTATACATGCTAACAGACAATAGTGTATATTTGCCTCCATTCCCTCGATTTTCCCCAATTGGGGGACCACTCACAAATTCCTCTAATTTACACAAAGGGGTTCTTTTATTTATTTATTTATTTATTTTGTCACAACAATATATATAAGTATCATACAGAAAAGATTATATAGTGTATAAACATATATATGAGTAAATATTAGGAGGAATAAGCATATATATGTGTGTGTGTGTGTGTGTGTGTGTGTGTGTGTGTGTGTGTGTGTGTGAGAAGGAGAAAAAGAAGAACAATAGGACAGGAACGGTAGGCACGTTTGTGCTCTTATGCATGCCCCTTATGGTCCTCTTTGGGGGTGAGGTCAATATTAGAAAGTTTTTGGTTAAAGCTTTTAGGATTATGGGAAGAGACCACAGAGTCAGGTAAAGTATTCCAAGCACTGATGATTCTGTTACAGAAGTCATATTTTCTGCAATCTAGATTAAAGCGGTTAACATTAAGTTTAAATCTATTGGTTGCTCTTGTATTATTGCAATTAAAGCTGAAGTAGTCTTTAACAGGAAGGACATTACAATAGATGATTCTATGAGTTAAACTTAGGTCTTATCAAAGGCGACAGAGTTCCAAGTTTTCTAAGCCTAGGATTTCAAGTCTGGTGGGATAAGGTATTTTGTTGTTTTCAGAGGAATGAAGAACTCTTCTTGTAAAATATTTCTGGAGACGCTCAATTGTATTGATGTCAGAAATGTGGTGAGGGTTCCAGACAGGCGAGCTGTATTTTAGAATTGGTCTAGCAAATGTTTTATATGCTCTGGTTAGTAGTGTAGTGTTTTTGGAAAAGAAGCTACGCAAGATTAGGTTTACAACTCTTAGAGCCTTTTTTGCTATGTACTTGCAGTGGGCTTTGGCACTTAGATCATTTGATATGAAAACTCCAAGGTCTTTAACAGGGTGGGGGTCATCTGCAAGGTAATGTCCATCAAGTATGTACTTAGTGTTTGGATCCTTTTTTCCAATATGTAAGACTGAGCATTTGCTGAGCATTTTTCCATCCATTCAATTGTGCCCAATTCTCAGAGACTGTCTGGACAAGTCCCTGTAGTTTTTTTGGCAAGGTTTTCAGAAATAGCTTGCCATTGCCTCCTTCCTAGGACTCAGAGAAAGTGACAGGCCCAAGATTATCCAGATGGCTTTGAACTAAGGGAGGATTAGAACTCACAGTCTTGCTCTAACCACTGCACCAAACTGGCTCTTGCATGAATAAGACAGATCAAAATCTTTTGCAAAAGATGCTCCTCCATATACTCCAATACTAAGTCATAAAATGTTTTAAAGAGCCAAATTAGCACTTTAAACTTTATCAGAAGCGGATGGGAAACCAGCTCAGGTTCTGGCGAACTGGTGAAACTTGTACATATTGGTGAATATCAACAAATGAACTGTGCATTCTGAACCAATTAAACTTCTAAGTGGTTTTTTGAAAGTCTCATATAGAATACATTATGATGAGGAATGAGTTATATTTGCTGTTTAATGTATGTGTGCATTGTTATGTATGCCACAAAACCTTTACCAGAGTGACCCATTTCCTTACTTTTGTAGATTTTATATACTAATATTTTTAAGCAATTATTATTATTATTATTATTATTATTATTATTATTATTATTATTATTATTATTATTATTATTATTATTATTATTATTATTTATTTATTTATTTGATTTTTATACCGCCCTTCTCCCGAAGGACTCAGGGCAGTGTACAGGCAAGATAAAACCAACAATACAATATACAGGTTAAAATACCATTTAAAAAACTTATTTAGATTAGCCTGAAAATTAAAATTTGCCGTAAACTAAAAACCCCGTTTAAAAATTAATAAAATTTCACATTAAAAAATCCAATTTAAGCCATCCCCGCGGAATGTCCGAAGATCAGGTATTTGGCGTAAACCCGGGGGAAGCTCGTTCCAGAGTGTGGGAGCCCCCACAGAGAAGGCCCTTCCCCTGGGGGCCGCCAGCCGGCATTGTTTGGCGGATGGCACCCTGAGAAGTCCCTCTCTATGGGAGCGTACGGGTCGGTGGGAGGCGTGTGGTAACAGCAGGCGGTCCCGTAAGTACCCAGGTCCTAAGCCATGGAGCGCTTTAAAGGTCGTAACCAACACCTTAAAGTGCACTCGGAAGGCCACAGGCAGCCAGTGCAGTCTGCGCAGGAGCGGTGTTACATGGGAGCTACGCGTAGCTCCCTCTATCACCCGCGCAGCTGCATTCTGGACTAACTGAAGCCTCCGAGTGCACTTCAAGGGGAGCCCCATGTAGAGAGCATTACAGTAATCCAAGCGAGAGGTAACGAGCGCATGAGTGACTGTGCATAAGGCATCCCGATCAAGGAAGGGGCGCAACTGCCGAACCAGGCGAACCTGGTGGAAGGCCCTCCTGGAGACGGCCGTCAAATGATCTTCAAACAACAGCCGATCATCCAGGAGGACACCTAAGTTGCGCACCCTATCCTTTGGGGCCAGTAACTCGCCTCCGACAGCCAGCTGCGGCTGCAGCTGACTGAATCAGGATGCCGGCATCCACAGCCACTCCGTCTTGGAGGGATTAAGCTTGAGCCTGTTTCTCCCCATCCAGACCATGTCTGTGAATCTTTTATCTTTAAACCTGAAAAATGTATAAATTTTACTCTTCATTTATGTTTTCTTGCATGTGATACTAGTCTGAAATCTTCTAATTTTGTAGTGCATTTTTTGGTTATTATTAGCTTTCCTAAAAGTGATGTCAAGGAACCTTTTCAACTAGAAACTTCTAAGACTGCTTGTTGCTTAATTCATCAGTTAAACATGGTTGGATTTTTTCCCAAGTATTTAACTTCTCTTGTCTGACACACCCAAGCATTAGGATCTAAAGCTATTTTGCTGATCTTGCATATATAATATATGGCATTTCTGGATATAATATTTTGCAAGTTCTTGATTTTTACCTTTTTAACTAGTAAACAGTTTAGGTTTTGTTTGGACAACCTTTGTTTCCCGGTGTTGCTAGTGCTGTTATACTTAATGCCTATAGTATCTGCCCAGCTGACTGCTTTATCGGGATTGGCATGGTTCAGATTCCATTGATTAAATAGTGCTAGCAATTGGAACCCCGGAAGTGCATCTTTTCTGTCAAAGTGCCTGCTCGTTGAAATAAGATTTCCCTGAAATTTGAATGGTTTCCACCCTAATGCTACTTTGAGGGGCTTTATTCTTTGCCCAGGACTTTGGAGGAGTCCATTAAGGCTCCTTTCTTCCTTTTCTCCATTTTTCACATTTTTAGGTTAGCATCTAAAACTCCAGTAGCCTCTGGGTATTCACTAGCTTCAATTGTATATGCATAGCTGAATTTTGGCTAGCATTAAATGCAATTTGGTATCAATTTATACATTGTACTAAGTAACATTTCACATTATTCAAATTTGCACTAATCTTCACCTACCTGTATTGAATTGACTTTAATCTCTGATCCTAAAATTCCTGATCTTAAAGGGCAATTACATAAGTTGTTTATATAAAATATATGAATTAATGCAACTGAATATCCCATGGATTGTGTAACTTGGGAGCATATTAATTCATAGTAATATAAGCATATTAATTCATAGTAATATAAGCAAAATGACTGACAGCTGTCTTTATAGGCAGAGCAAAAAGAGTTTTCTACTATTAACAACTCAATTGAATGTAAACAATATGTAACAAAATTTGAAGACACATGTAATTCTATATAACTTTTATATTTTATATTTTTTTACATTGTGTTTGCTTGTGTATATGTTAGTGAATGAGAGGGGGGATTGTTTTGTATAATAAAGCTTGGAAATAGATAGCCACATGGATATAGGTATATAGAATATTAATAATAAACAACAGAAGTAATGAAGTATCTCTTAATACAATCTAGTCCTTTAATTGTTGAATATTCAACAACTATATTTTTATGCAAAACAAATTTCATGACAATAAAATAAAAAAGCCTGTCTTCAGATTCTGTTCAGCTATTCAAAAATTAAATTAGTCATTTTACATTATATTGGAATTTGTTACTCCTCTTTCATAGAACTAATTATTTTGGCTGAGTCCGAACCCCTGCTCCATGCAGGAATACAAATTAAAGTTACCTCATAAACTACTATCTAACGCTACTTAAACATTACTACCATTTCTCTGAGCAATTAATTCTAGTATCAAGTTGCTTTTTGTACTATAAATCAAATTGTAATGTTTACCTAACAGACAACATTTTTTTCAGCACAGAAACAATTGGACCTATGTCTTTATGCATCAAGCATTACCCTGATTTTCTGATACCTTTCCTTTGTAAATTATTCTATTTTTGAGGATGCCTTGTTAAAATAACATTAATTCAGATTTTTTTTTCCCCCTGAGTCACTGGAAGAGAAAACCACAAGTACTTTGTACCTGTATTACATATACAGGAAGTTCTCAGTTATCATTCAGTGATCATTCAAAGTTACAATGGCACTGAATCTATGGTGCTTATGACCAGTTTTGAGGTTCCAACCATCCTAGCATTCTGGCAGTCTCATGATTACAATCTAGGCATTTAGCAACTGGCTCATGCTTACAATGATTGCAGCACCAGTGTTGACGTGTTTATGAACCTTCCCTATCTGCTTCCCAAAACCAAATTCATTGAGGAAGCCATTAGAGAAGATCACAAGTTGCTTGGATATGTCTCCCTGACCTGTGCATCCTCTCCAAGCTGCTTTGTGCTCTTGCCTTACCTCACTGGCCAGCCAGACATCCTTGCACACCATTGCATACCCAGAGCCTCACTAAATTTGCACTCCACCTCTCTGGCCATTTGCAGCCTTTGAGCACCTTCCCTGAGCCTCTCACATCACATACTGTATGCTTCTTTTCCATCCAGCAGCAACCACTGTAGCCCTGCCACACTCTTGCCACATTTCCCCCAAACCCACTTGGGTTCTCACATTCTCTCTCACCTAGTAATAGACCCAAAGCCTCTGATATTCTTGCACTGTACCTCTCTTCCACCTTCAAGCAGCCCCCTTCAGAGCCTTGTTGCACCTATCTCACCATCTACATACCTTCCCTGAACGTCACTGCGTTCATAGCACACCTCTCCCACCACTCATTCATCCTTGAGTATCTTGTTGCACTGGCAACAACCATCCCAAGCCTTGCTGTATTTGTGTCATGCCTCTCTTGCCACTTGTGGGCCTCCTTGGATCCTCTCCCATCTGGTAGCAGCCACTTACCTATCTGCCAGCCTGCTTGCAAATTGCCTGGGACTTGCAACTTCCTGCTGGCTTCCCCACTGACTTTGGTTGTTAAAACTGACAGAAAGTTGCAAGAGGTGCTTGCTTAATGACCCACAGTCCTCACTTAGTGATAGCAATGGGGAGTGCAAGGATTGCCAACCCAAGGATTGATTATCATCCGGTTGCACTTATGTCCATCCTTATGAAATGTTTTGAAAGGCTGATAAAGGACTTTATTGTATCCAGCCTCCCTCCAGTGTTTGATTCACTTCAATTTGCTTACCATCCAAATCATTCCACAGAGGATGCTATTTCCTCTGTTCTCCATCTGAGCTTGGCACATTTAGAGGAAAGAGATACTCGTGTGCAAATACTATTTGTGATCTTTAATTCAGCATTTAATATGATCATTCCTCAGCATTTAGTAGACAAACTGGGCCATTTAGGATTCAATACTCCTTTGTGCAACTGAATTCTTGATTTTCTCAGTGATGGGCCCCAGTATGTGTGAGTTGGGACTAATATTTCTAATACCATGTTCTTGAGGACAGGTTCTTTTCAGGGCTATGTCCTAACTCTGTTATTGTTCAGCCTGCTGACCCATGACTGTTGTGCAAGGTTTGCTACCAACTACCGTATATTGTGAATTATTCAGATGAATAATGGGCCTTATTAAAGATGGTGGGCCTCATTCAGGATGATAATGAAGATGATTACCAGGAGAGAAGGCAGATGATTTGATTAGTTGTTGTAATAAAAACAGCCTAGTTTTAAATGTAGGAAAAACAAAAGAGATCATTATCAATTTCAGAAAAGACAGGCACATCCATACACCTCTGTGTATTAATGATTCAACTGTGGAGGTGATTAGTAGTATCAAGTTTCTAAGTATTCAGCTGATAAGCAGGTTAGCTTGGTCACTCAACAGTGAGACACTGGTGAAAGGGGCACAGCAGTGCCTGCATTTTCTGCATCATATGAGAAGAGCACATCTTCCTTCCCCTGTCCTTACCACTTTCTATAGAAGAACAATTGAAAGCATCCTGTCATATTGCATTACTTTGTGGTTTGAAAGTATTATTGTTTTTGGACAGGAAAGCTGTGTAGAAACTGGTGAGGATGGCAGAAAAGATTATTGGAAGTTCACTTACTTCTGTCTAGGACATAGCATATAAGGGCTGCTTGACCAGTTTCTGCAGTTTTGTCAGGGATGCTACACATCCTTTCCACGACTGGTTTTCTTTGTTACCATCTCAGAGGAGGCTTCCTGGTATCCGAAGCAGAACAACAAGATTCTCTAATAGCTTTGTACCATATAGTATCAACCTTGTTAACTCTCAAAACTCCTTTTTCCACTATGTATTCAAAATGGACTGTAATTAATATATTTATATGTATGTGCGTATACACACAAACACACACACACACACACACACGTTATCTTATATCATCTAGCAGTGGAAATTCTGGTACAAATTTCTGTTTTACATGCAAATGCATTAGATAAACACTAAGTTACCATATAATGTCTAAGCTGTAATTTCACATAAAACCACCTCCAAGGTTTATTTTAAATTTATAATAAACACTAGAAGAATTGAATGTATTTTTCTAGTATTCTTAAAAGAACTGATGCCTATTTTGTATTTAAATTAGTGTAGATCCAGTTTTACTAAAATGGCAATAATTAAACAGGCAGTAAAAAGCCATAATCAATTTATAGGACTTGCTAAAATAAGTAAACATTTTTTATACAAGTATAGAAACATTGTAGGTTATTGTTTGAGAATATCAATTTTATAAAGATAAATCAGTAAAAAAAAATACTGATTTTGAGACAGAGATGCCACTCACTTAAAATATCCATTGTATGGTAGTATTTTATGAATATGGTCATTGATAACTCCAAGGACCAAATATTATATCAAATTTGGTCTTGTAGTCTTTTGTATAAATTAGCATACTTTTCAAATTCTTCATATGTCAAGAAACTTTTAAGGAAAAACTTTAGAGAATGGCCATTTAGATTCTAATGGCCAATGCAAAATTACATTCGATTATTAAAGATTCCAATTTTTAAAGACACAATACTTATTACATGTCATTTTATTCTAGATGATGAAAGTTTATTAACAGTTCAATAGACAACTAATAAAGTATAAATTTCTTTGGTTTTCCATTTTAATTCATCAACTGTTAAAAGGAGAACAGTCTTTCAAGTGCTTTACTTTTAACATGAAGCTCTAGCATGTTTTGGATTCAGTTTTATAGTTATAAAATTTGCTACAGTAATTGCCAAATAATAATATTTATTATTTTTTCAATAGTAGTATTTAGTATTTATTGAATTTTTATACCTCCCTTCTCCCGAAGAACTCAGGGCGGTTCACAGCCAAGATAAAAACAAAGATAATATACAGATACAACAATAATTAAAAAACTTATTAGATGTATGGCCAAATTAAAACATTTAAAACCTTAAAAACCCCATAAAATTTGTATCAAATATTAAAATATTAAAAATATTAAAAACTATTTAAAATTCCTATGCCAGTCCTGCGCGAATAAACAAATAGGTCTTCAGCTCGCGGCGGAAGGTCCGAAGGTCAGGCAGTTGACGAAGTCCAGGGGGAAGTTCGTTCTAGAGGTGGGAGTCCCCACAGAGAAGGCCCTTCCCCTGGGGGCCGCCAGCCGACATTGCTTGGCGGATGGCACCCTGAGAAGTCCCTCTCTATGGGAGCGTACGGGTCAGTGGGAGGCATTCGGTAGCAGCAGGCAGACCCATAAGTACCCTGGCCCTAAGCCATGGAGCGCTTTAAAGGTAGTAACCAAAACCTTAAATTTGGCACCCGAAAGACCACAGGTAGCCAGTGCAGCCTGTGCAGGAGTGGTGTTACATGGGAGCCATGTGCGGCTCCCTCTATCACCCGCGCAGCTGCATTCTGAACCAACTGGAGCCTCCGGGTACTCTTCAAGGGGAGCTCCATGTAGAGAGCATTGCAGTAATCCAAGCGAGAGGTAACAAGAGCATGAATGACCGTGCAAAGGGCATCCCGGTCAAGGAAGGGGCGCAACTGGCAAATCAGGCAAACCTGATAAAAAGCTCTCCTGGAGACGGTCGTCAAGTGATGTTCAAATGACAACCGTCCATCCAGGAGAACGCCCAAGTTGCGCACCTTCTCCACCGGGACCAATGATTCGCCCCCAACAGCGGCTGCAGCTGACTGTACCGGGGTGCCAGCATCCACAGCCATTCCGTCTTGGAGGGATTGAACTTGAGCCTGTTTCTCCCCATCCAGACCCGTACGGCTTCCAGGCACCGGGACAGCACTTCAATAGCTTCGTTGGGGTGGCCTGGGGTGGAAAAGTACAGCTGCATATCGTCAGCGTACAGTTGGTACCTCACCCCAAAGCCACATGATCTCACCCAGCGGCTTCATATAGATGTTGAACAGGAGAGGCGAGAGGATCGACCCCTGCAGCACCCCACAAGTGAGGCGCCTCACGGTTGATCTCAGTATGATTTTCTAATTTTCTCTATGCCAATTTGAAAGGAAACACCTTTTCCATATAACAGGATTTTGTTTTGAGGCCCGTTTTTTGTTGTTCTTGTTGTTAATGCTACTCCCCTTCCTTTTTTCCGATAAGAAAATGTTTTGTCTAGAAATTTTAGGAAACTGAAACTCATTAAAAAGCAGATTTTAGCACTGCAAGTCCCATTATCATTCTTTATGTTGTGACCCAGGGGTGAGTTCTACTTACCTTTACTACCAGTTCAGAACTGCATGCACAGATCACCAAATGTGACATCAGGGCGGGTGGGCGGAGCCTCCTGCTGTTTTTACTACCGGTTCGCAAAAACTGGAGAAAGCAAGAAGATTGTCAATATTTTCAAAAAAATTTCATTTATAAGAGTATGTGAATGCTAAAAGAAACCATATGGAAATGAATATAAATATATAGAGGTAAACAAGCTAATATTAATTTCACTTTGCTTTGTATGATTGTATGGATGTTTTTCTTGTGCTTTATGGCTAAAAAACAACAGATGACTAAATATTAAACAAAACATTATTTGAAATCCTTAGTAAGAAATAGAAATTAATCTTGCCTTCTAGTGAGATGACAGAATCATGAAAATAACAATAAAAATATACACGTACATTGTAGAAAATTAACGCGCTACTCTCCTTTATCAAATATTTTATATGTGATATAGCAGTAAAACAGAAACATATATTTATATAGGCACCTACATGTATCCTTAGCGGAAACGATTTAGAAATTAATTATTCTCCAAATGTTATCTTTATAAAATCATTTTCATCATACTTTAGAATCAAGATAAGCTTAATTTTTACAGGGATTTTCAATCATGCCAAGGACTTCACTTGCTATGGGGTTGCATGCTAGAAGGGAAGAAATCTCCAAAATGGAAATTAAGTGAATAAGGTCAGGGTGAACACTAATTTTATCTACAAATCAAATTTATATGATTATTCTCTATGTATTTATTTGTGTATTTATCATTTTATCTAACAAATTAATAATTACAGTATAAGTAATTATTGCTAGCAATATCTGGAGGACTCTGTAACCACACCAAGGTAGCAGGGATGAGATGAATACAGCATTAGGGGATCTGCTTTATTATAAGGGCTTTAATCAGCCTTAACTGACATATTCCTCACTTCCATTTCTTTTGGCAAGTATGGCAGGCAGTTGGGAACTCTTTTCTTATACATAGTGTAGCATTGCATCTGAATCCAAAACCATAGGTAAACCTGCCTGTGCTCTCTCAAACCACATTAACTATATAACTTAATTTGAAATGAGTGTATTTCAAACAAAAAGTAGTCAACCTTAGCTACAGTTTATTAATTTGAATGAAATTTGAATTTAAGATTAAGCTTCTATATTTACGGTCACAACAGAGGTAGATGGAGGCCCAATCCAGGACACCATAGCTATTATTGTCATAGGAAGCCTTAATTTACTGATGATCAAATACAGTAATGAATTAAATAAGCATGAGCTGTATACCATATTTGAAAAGCTAGTGTGTGTAATAACTTAGGTTGATAAATAACCATAATGGTTTACAGGATATATGATTCAAACATTAATTTTTTGCTTTATGTTCACCTAGAACTACTTGCGTAAGTATTTAGTTCTGTGACTTATGTACTACACAGGAAGAGTTATTTCTTGTTAATAATATATAAAGATAGTACAAATTGCTTTGCCAGCATTAGATGGTCTCTCTCTAATATTCCATTATACTGGAAGTCTTTCCAGTTAGCATAAGAACAGTTCATTTCATTTCATAAATTAGTTTTATTAACACAAAACTAAACCTTTTGAGTCTACAGTCTTAGCAAAAACAATAGAGCTTGACCAAAAATCTAAAGCCCTAAAGGTGATTAGAAGAATAGATATAAATTAAAAATAACATACTTTATTACATCTTAAATGTGAATTCACGTAAAATAGCTATATCATGTAGGCAGAGAATATTCTTACTTATGACCAAGAATTTTGATACTATTGGAGAAAATAGTATTTGCATTTTTTTATGTTTTGTATTCTAAGTAAATGATAGGATTGTTGCATAATTTTCACAGAATAAAATAGATAAACTCTAACTGCCAAATTAGGAGTGTAGCTCCTGAAAACATTTAACCAGGGCATTTATTGAACAAAAACAGATAAAAATGCATCCAACACTGCAACATTGTAATTGGCTTTGACAGCTTTTTGCACTGTGATGCCTAACTCTAGGTCTTGTTTTTTTATACAGCTTATATGAGTAAGAGCAGGTGTTTATCAGTAATGGAGCTTTTGAGTTTGGCCCATAAATCCACAAAAACTATGTACAGATGCTATTTAGAATTTCATCTCTTAGGGGTTATAAAATCAGACAGTGATTTACTTGGAATATCCCATCTCTAGAAGATGCATCAGGTAAAAAAATAAAATTCATAAGATTGGAGCTGCCATGAATGATTTTAGACAAATATGTAGGATATATTATAAGAATGATAATCAAAAGAATTAAGAAATATAATGAATGGTGAGCATATTAGTGCCATATAGATAAATGATAAAAAGACAGGTACAGATCACCAAAAAAAGTTTATAATTGCAGTGGGTTGATTCCTTTCTACATGTATCTTTTTTCAGTTTTTATGCTAAGTCTACATTTATATAATTTTCTAGAGCTATTAAAATTAATCTCTCATCAAATTCTATAATCACTTTAACCCTATTGCCAACTTCAGCCTAGAATTACCAAACAAGTATACTTCTGTAGTTCTGCCCCTAAGAGGGCCGCTAGAATCCAGTTCCCTCTTCCTTTTCTCCAGGCAATTAGACTCTTTCCCGTTCTCAGTCACTCACTTGACTCCTCAGTGTTTCTCCCATTGCTCTTGCTCTGACCTCCACCCACTGGCGATTGTTTGTCTGCTTGCGCCGTCTGCTCAGCTTGCCTCTGCTGTCCTCTGGCCATTGGTTCACTTGCTCAACCAGCTCAGCTCACCTCCGCCACCCTATGGCATGTCCAGCTCCTCTCTGGTTACTAGCCTGCTCACTGTGATCACTGGATTGCTCACTTGCCCCCTCTGGTCACTGGCTTGATCACTTTGGTTACTGGCTCATTCACTTTCCTGGCTGCCTTTTCTTTATTACCTGCCATGTTTTACAATTAGGTCCACTGATGTACTAGTTCTTTTCCTTTTATTTTGAATGTATCTTAATCTTTTTGTTATTTTTAGCATCCTTTGCTAATATTGTCTTACTCTAAACTTTTATCTTCCTAATACCATCTGTCTTCTTCAATGACTTAGCTTTCTTTCTCTTTTCTATATCTCTCGCTTTGTTTTCAGACCCTCACTCAGGATTTTGTTTAACTACATTGGCCTCTTCTGCTATCCTTATTATAATTATTTGCTTTTAGTATTTCCTTCCATTGACAAACATTAAATCTGGTAGCTAATCCTCTTGTATTCCTTCAGTTTTGAAGAACAAAGTTGTCAGCAAGACAGATCCAGAATAGTCTTTATGTTATGCTTGGCAAACCCCTCAATAAATGTCATGAACTTGAGTTCATGCCTTTTTAGAAAGTCTACATTTTAATTTATGAACAGGAATAGATATTCTTAACATACAGTGCATGAACATCTTTACTCTCTTCCCTTTCATTGGAATAATATGGCCTTTAATTACTTTTTTCTAGTCATGACAGACATTCCACCAAGTCTCCATTACAGTTATTCAATAGTATTTGCCCCTCTAAATATGTAAGTATAAAATATATCTTGTATATTTCACATATACAAGTCCCAGTTTTGCCATTTTTTTCCAAATTATTTCCTCAATCCCAGTAGCACAACAGCAATGAATCAGACATTCTTGTTTTTGATTACTGTTATATCAACATATAAATCAAAGTTCTTGTCTATTTGGATTTTAAAATTCCACAAGATCTTAATAAATTTATTTTCTAAAACCTTACCTTGATGGTCTCGCTTGTTCTTGCTACATTTAAATCCAAGCTGCCAACAAAGTTTCCAATGAATAATTTTAGCAACTTGAAATTTTGTTGCAGTGAATGATCAAATAGTCAACAGTTTCATCCTTCCTCATCCTGTATTAAATTTCAAATATTAAAAATTGTTAACAATTATTTCTTAAGGTAGATTTGAATTTGTCATTTTGAATATTTCTAGGAAAGAGTGATTGTTGATTTGTAAATATAGTATTGTTATATTTCCCTCCTTGCTGCAAGAGAAATCTAAACATGCTAGAATTGTTTTTGGGCTAAGGTAATGTATAAGCTAAAGTGTTGATAGTTTGGAAAAGATGATAGTCCAACTTCAAAGATCCTTGGCAATCAGAAAGTGAGGACTAGTGCAATGGGAGGGGAACAGAGTGGTAGTTTTTCAGCAGTACCCACTTTTGCAGTGGAGTAATTATTATTGTCTGTTATTGAGGTTTGAAAGCCAAATATAATAAAACCATTTATCTAATAAATCCAATAGTAATAGGGGACTTTAACTACCCTGACATCAATGGTGGGTTTCATATTTTTTTAATACCGGTTCTGTGGGTGTGGCTTGGTGGGCGTGGCATGGCTTGGTGGGCATGGCTTGGTGGATGTGGCAGGGGAAGGATACTGTAAAATCTCCATTCCCTACCCAATCCAGGGGAAGGTTATTGCAAAATCCCCATTTCCTCCCAATCAGCTGGGACTTGGGAGGCAGAAAATAGATGGGGCGGGGCCAGTCAGAATTTTTACTATGGTTCTCTGAAATACTCAAAATTTCCTCTACCAGTTCTCCAGAACTGGTCAGAACCTGCTGAAACCCACCTCTGCCTGACATCAACTGGGAGACAAATACTGCACCAAGTGGAAGATCAAATAAGACAAACCTAGCAGACCACTTTGTCTTCCAAAAAGTAGAGAAGGAAACTAGGGGCCTTGTAAGGTAGATGACACTGGAAATATTTGCCAATCACTTTGAATATTACTCAGTTCCATGATTAGTTGCTTGATAAATTATAATATTCCATTAATGTGTTGGGTTATGATTCCAGTGTTAAGAAATCAGTTATGCAAAAGTTGAGCAGATGGAGGATATTATTTGGCAAAAGGAGGTATTTATTCTTTCCTTTAATACCCATCTTTTGATACCCATCTTTTATTATGATTTTCTAACCTTTCTCAAAGAGGTACAGAATTTTTGTTTCCTAAAAATAGTAACAGTGCTCACAAAAACCATGCAGTACTAGCACAAGTTACATTCCATGTTTTTATTAGTTCGGTTGTTTAGAAATAGAGATCAGAGAAATAAAAATTGTTGGTTGAGAGGATGATCACTTGATTGTATGAATACTTCAGTATAGATAATTAGAAAAAGTTTATGGGATAAATTAGGTAGTCTTGTGGATTAAAGTAATAGAAATGAAATGAGATGTAATAGTACAAATTAGAAGAATATTAAAAGAAAGTATTTGGAAGCCCTTGGGAGTTAATAATGAGTTTTTCTGTTATCTATGGTGAACTGGAAGCTGAAAGCAACAGGAAAAGACAAGACCTGGGGTCTTATTTAATCACAAAATGATTATAAGCTACTACGGTATGCTATTGTAAAAAACAACGAATGAAGTTTTATAGTGTGTCAAACCTAATTTTTATAATAGCAAAAGGGACAAGTTAGATAGTACAGTTTTATTATGGTCAATTACCAGCTTACAATTAAAATAAAAATTTAGTAGATTTAAAAAAAACAACATAAGAAACACTATAGTAATGCTTCAAAGCTGAATAAATAGTGAATGATGCATATAGAGATAAGCAATTTAGCAACTGCCAGGTAAATATTAGGATTTATCAGTCAGTAGTTAGTATGGGTAGAATTTACTACCCATACTAAGAATAGAGAGAAAATACTACCTGTATTCTCTGAAGAATAGAATAAATTAACAGGACCTGCTAATCCCTATAAACTATAGAGACCAAGGAAAATTTGAAAGGAATAGGTCAAGAGATAAGTAAAAGGAACTGAAGCATTTTTTAATTTCAAAAAAGCCATATAACATTTGAAGGGGACTTGCTGTAGGTATACGCCTCCCTAATTAATTGAACTATAAGAAGCAGGAGGAGTTATAGCATAATCAGACCTGCAAGATTCTGTTATAATTACTAATCTCAATAAAAGTTTTTTTTAGCCTTCCTGATTTCCTGGTCTAGTTCAGTGGCGGCTTTCAATTTTTTTTACTACCGGTTCTGTGGCCATGGCTTGGTGGACATTGCAGGAGAAAGATACTGTAAAATCTCCATTCCCTCCCCAATCCAGGGGAAGCTGAGTCCCAGGAGGCAGAGAATAGATGGGGCGGGTCTAGCCAGAATTTTTACCGGTTCTCCGAACTACTCAAAATTTCTGCTACCAGTTCTCCAGAACTGGTCAGAACCTGCTGACACCCACCTCTGGTCTAGTCCATCTGAAATAAAATTAGTAATACAGAATTATATGACTCAAAGATACCTGAACCACGGGGATATCAGTTTTCAAAATAAAAATGCTGGGAAATCCATCATGCAAAACCAAAGAAGCAGACTGTTAAATCTTGGAACAGATGCATACATATTTTGAAACAATTCTGTTAAGAATCCAAGCTAATATTGACCTATTTTAAAATAATTCAAGAAGTTGTCATCAGTTTGGCAACTGCCTGAAAAGTCTTTTGGCATTGCCAAAACTTAAAACAAAAATATTATAATTCAATATGTTTTATTTATCTGAATGTTAAATAATTTTTAAAAATAATTGGGCAAGACCTATTAAAGAAAATATATGATGCTAGGTTCTGATCTTCAAAAAGTAAAAAGCTGCAGTTTTTTTGTTGTTTGTTTATTAAATTTCTAACAAATTTGGGAGCAGCAATAATAGACAAAATGTTATAATGTTTTAAATATAGTTTGTTCTCTATGAGTATCTCATACAGAATCTGATGGATAAATGTAGTTTCAAATATATTACAGGACAGGACATCAGGACAGAATAACCCTCCTCTCTTTATATGGAAAAGTTTAAAGTTGTGGTCATATTCTTCTGGATGTAAATAGTAGAATATTTGTGCTTATTTTGTGACAGGGAGGTATGAAAAAACAAGCCAGGGTCTTTATAAATAAATATCCAGCGCTAGTCCAATTAACTTATTAGATCTATATCTTTGAATGTTATTTTGCAAAAATGGTTACCCTGATTTTCTGGAGGTTAACAATTAGCTTTTTGCCAAAGATAGGTGGAAACTTCAGTGTCCTTATCATGTGCCCTTATTATACAAGATTCTGCATTGTCAGTGTGTAGTACAATTGGAATTATTTTATTGCCAGAAAAGGATAAAGACTTGGCTCAGGAAATGTTTTCACAATTAAGTAAATATATAAATTGAAAGAAGGTAGACTAAATATATTCCAGCCTCACCATTAGGGTAATTATATAGTCCAGCAAATTATCATGAGGAGTATACCTAAAACTCTAATACCGTAGTATATAACATTTTGGTAAACATTAACAGGTTTTTATCTGTCTGGGCCAAGTTTGACCCATAGTCTCTCTATAGATTTTAGATTAAAGATCAACTATACAAAAGCCACATAGAAAATTCCTCTGGGAATCACTATGCTTTTTTTCTGCCAGATGATAAAGAACAAAGCATTAGTCTAGACCTGCTCTGTACAGATTCAAGAGGGTAAAAGTAAATATTTTGCATATAATTGATCAATTGTGCCTAAGTATAATAATAAAGTTAGGAACAGTTGGATGTGTACAACACATCCTCAGTGTTGTAAAATAGACTGGAAATTATGTCCTTTCCTTAGGGTGATGGGCTTCACTATTGATAGCTCCCCCACCAAAAAGGGCTGCCAAAATATTCAGTTGTGATTCCTTTAATGCTAGAAAAATGATCTGGCTTTTGCTTCAGAGCAGCAGCTATGTGATCTGGAGTTGGTAGATATTGCCATCTATCTGTTGTCATGAATTGATCATTACTGGTAATGTTGGAGTTTACCACAGCATACATCCTTCCACAGGGAAGCAGGGTCTACTCTGTTTGCCTGTCCCAGGAACCTAATGGATTCCTTTGGGTTTTAGAGGGAGCTTGAGGTTTTTCTTGAGATTTTGATAACAAGTTTTAACTGCGTTATTGGCACCCCTCCCCCCCTGCATGTTTTCATAGGCAGATGAAGTGATAGAAGAGACAGCTAGATCACCACTGGTGGAGAAGTAGGAATGAATGTGACCAGATGCAAGTGACAGTCTTTGTTACAGCTTTTCCTTATGAAGTTATGACAATAAGGCTGGTAAAAAAAGCTTGTATCTCTGTCTTTATTAATTCCTCCAAGTGTTGGCCAACAGTCATATTCAGGACAAGCCAGTCTTTTCTGGGTCAAGGGGGACTGGTAAAGTACTTGTAAGGGTTGCTGTGAGGACTGTTATGGACACTTGGCTAGTAAAATCATTCAACTCCCTGCAAATTGCATTTCAGTTGAGCAGGTCTTCTGGAGATAATTGAGGCACATTCTTATGATGTTATGTGTTAGTCCCAAGGAAATGGACATGATTCTCAAAGCTTTAGGTAAATCCATGTATGTATTCCATACCCCTCTGGCTGGTTAAAGCCACCAGAGAGAGAGCACTTCGGTGCACTCATGCAGTGGTAAATGCATCAAGAGACACCATCTTTGAATCCAGCCAATATGGACAATTTTATCCAGTTTCCAATGTTCACCTTTTAGCTTGTGTAGTGAGTTTGAGGTAGGAATTGTGCTCCATTGTGCTCTCCTTGATCACTCAGTGACCTTCCGTGTCATTGACTGTAAACTGAGGGATTGGGAGTGGGACATACCAGTTCTTCTTCCTCCAAGGCCAGTTCCAGTTGATGTTGGTGAAAAGGAATGGTGAAATCCAGTATGTCTCATGGTTCTAGCCTTTGTCCTTCTCAATATCTAGAAGCTATTGGGGAGATTCCTATCAGTACATGGTGAGGTATAATCAATATGCAGTTAATGCCCAATTGTATATCTTTATCCCCAATCATCCAAGTGAAGTTATTAAGGTTCTTTCTCAATGCCTGGAGGCTATAAATGAGGAAAAACCTTGCCAAGAATGAAGGATTATCAGATTTGAAATCCCAACCCCCCAACCCACCCCGATCCAGGAGTTGGAGCTTTCCCTCTTTAGTTCTGGATGAAATTGCACTGTCCCATACAGATTTGGTGCACAATCTGAAACTACTCTTGCACCTTAAAGAGCAGGAGCCTTTGCATAATTACAATTAAATTGTATAAAAATTGAATAAATAAAATAATAAAAATAATAATAACAATGGGATGGGATGGGATGGGATGGGATGGGATGGGATGGGATGGGATGGGATGGGATGGGATGGACTAGAATAGAATAGAATAGAATAGAATAGAATAGAATAGAATAGAATAGAATAGAATTCTTTATTGGCTAAGTTTGATTAGACACACAAATATTTGTCTCCCGTGTATAAGCTCACAGTCCACATATAAACAGCAAGTAATTGGTCATAAGTCATACATCATAGTTACAGTCATTAATCATGTTACAAACAAGCAATTGATAAGTTGTAAGAAACCAATAGGAAAAGATAGTAGAAAAAAATGGGAAAAGATGAGAAATGAGACAGTGCTCTGAGAATTAAGTGTATAGCAGATTGATGGCATGGGGGGGGAGCTATATTTATGTCTATTTGTTATGGCATGCAATGCTCTATAGCAGCGTCCTGAGGGGAGAAGTTGAAATAGATTATGTACAAATGTGAGTAATGTGTAGATATTTTCTCAGCCCTCTTTCTGGTTTGTGCAGTATACAGATCATCAGTGGATGGCAGGCTGGTTTTTTTCTGCAGTTCTCACTATCTGTTGAAATCCATACCTGCCCTGTTTGATTGCTGTGCCAAACCAGACAATTATTGAGGTACAAATGACAGACTCAATAATTCCTCTAAAGAACTGTATCAGCAGATCCTTGGGCAATCTGAGTTTTCTGAGTTGATACAGGAGGAACATCCTTGTTGTGCCTTTTTAATGATGGTTCTAATGTTAAGTGTCCATTTCAAGTCCTTGGAGATAATGTATCAATTGTGCCCATTTCTGGAGAAGGAGACCCTGTTCATGATCACTAACATCTTATTTGCCTCCTGATTGGACTACTGTAACATGGTTTATACAGCGCCATCCTTGAGAACTTCAGTTGACCCATAATGCAATTGCAGGTATAACATGACTGTATTTCATTTTGCCCTTGCAACACTGCTACTTCATGAACCGTACTGCTTCCAACTGACTTACATTGGATTCAGGATGCTGGTTATCACCTTTAAAGCCCTACGGGGCATGGGATACGGGTAGCTGATTAATATCCTTTACTTCTGCTTTAAATACACATGGCGAAATGGGCGTTTGGAGTACAGTCTCTCTACTCGTTTACCATGAAAACCTGATGCAAGAATATTTTGGAATTTTTTTTACAGAACCTAGGATCTATAAAATAATTTAGAGAAAAACCTGACCACTTGATATAAAGAAAGTGTTCATTACACTACCAAAAGCTATGTGATTTTTTAAAAGACAATATGGAAATACAATATGAACTTGTCATTTGTCCTTCGTTGTAAAAAATGTTAAAATGTTTATAGCTTATTTTAATGCTTGGAGAGAATGGAGATTAACAGGTGAATTGATATGAAATAATGTAAGAGCTGCCGTAAAGGCCTTTTAGCTTCTTCTATCAAACCTGTGCTTTATTCTACTGCATGGATGACTGGGGTCTATTGAGAATTTCTGAACATATAATTTTGCAATGAATGGATTATGACTTGACAGTGTGCCAGTATCAGCTTGGTCAATGCTGCTGAGCAAATTTGAGAATGAAGGTGCAAAAAGGTTTAACATCAAGAGTATCTTTCACTCTGCCAGGTTTTGTCAATTTTAGTATGAACATGATTTTGCTCAAATTATCTAAATGGGCAGGGGCACTCTTCTGAGAGCATCACCTGCTCTTTTATATTAAAATGGAGACTTAAGGGGAAAGATAACATTACTGTTTATAGAGTCATAAAGTCCCCTGGTGTTTCTGGATTACGGCCATGTTTTGCTGGCTACGTTCTGATAGTGTGTTTCACAAAATAAGCTTGGGGGGTTTTTTTTGGTTTTTTTTTTTGTTTGTTTTGTAAAAATACTTCTTTTAGTTAGCCAGTCTTTGGTCTGAATTCAACTACATTGGAAAATATTCACTGTTTAGGATCAATTTCATAACTAATTAGGTGACAAATAATGCAACCAAGAAGCAGCCTCTGCTTATAGACAAGCTAAGGCAATTTTGGGCAGAATATTTCCAGAGGAGTAGCTATGTTATTTTTTGCAGCATTTATTAATAATACAATTTCAAATATTAACAAACTTAATATCTCAAAGGTTTGGGGCCATTTGGGGTAGGTGAGAATAAAAAAAACTTTCATTCTAAATTAGTATGCTTTTGGTGCAGTTAAATAGTACAGCTAAGAATTTTAGTTCATATGCTGACAAGAGAGGAATCAAGAGATAAGAAATATCTGGGTGCTTGCTTTTTTTTTGACAGGATTGGAAGGTCAGTTTTTGCTTGAAGCAACTGACATTCTGTTTGCTTTATCCATGGATGGTGAGTATATAGATTATCCTGAAAGCATGCTCATAGTTCAAACAGACAGACACAACTACACATCTCAAATGGAACTCTTCAGTGCTAGCTTTTCTGATCTTGAGATACAGTATAGTATCTGAATAATGATAATGAATATCTTCAGCATTGCATCTATGTTTGTCTATGATAATTTCTACAGAAATAGATAAGAAACTCCTTTTTAATAGGAGTCAGGAATTATTATAAGCATTTTGGTTGTTCAGGCTTTTTCAGAAATTAAGAAAAGATAACATGTAATTTACTGAGTGTAATACAATTCTAGCATTACTTCCTAGAGTCAGTAAAGGAGCAATAGAGATGCCTGAAGGTTAATATATCTGTATATGCCTAGCTGTGTTAATATAGTGTTTTGAAAGAATCTTTTAATTCACAAAAAAAGATTGGATAAACAACTAACATTTTGCAAATCACCTGCTTCTCGCATCCCCTTTCTTTCCGACTGTGCCTCCAGGCATGATAGAGAGCTGCAGTTCAGTCTGATCGTTTTAAAATGCTCAATGACAAAAAAAAAAAGAAGCGGGGGCAATAGAATAATATAGAAGGGTAGGTGACTAATATACCTTCCAATGATAAGGCATTCATTCTGTGAGAACACCTACAACATATACTTAAAATTTCAAATGTATATTCCAATTTTATTTAACAGTACTATTACAAAGATAAAATAATAAAAATAAAACTAGAAAATGCAGAAAAGAACAAAATAGAAAAATGGAAAAGAAAGAAAAAATAAGAATAAAGAAAAACAAATATATAAAGAAATTATTTCTGCCTTCATCACAACAAATATAAACTATTTTAGTAAATTAGCATCTCTTCTTAAAATACAAGAAATCTTTATCCCATCTATTTATAAACACCTCCTTAAAGCCTTATTGTTCTGTCCTGATCCGTATACCTTCATTAAGGATTAGCAGATAACAAATACATATCTTAACCTTGCTTAAATAAACCAACTTTATATTCCTTCCTTTTACTTTTAACAGTCTTTCATCCCTTCAAATAATATTCTAGAATTTGATTTCTTTTCATTTTATTATGCCCTTTCTTACAAAATTCTTCAAAACTTTAACAAGCTCCTTTTGTAAATCCAATATAAGAGTGTTATCCAGCTCACTTTTTTGGTTTGTTGTTTGTATCTTCCTTTTAATTATGAAGACATCAGCCAGCTTCATTTGTATGTCCATTGCAGCATTTTTAAATCCAATTACAGATCAATCTAAATCTTCTTTGGTAAAATCTGTTCATCTTCCATAACATATTTTAAACACAGTCCTTCTATAGAGGCAGACACTCTTAAAATTAACTTCTGGTTCCACTGTTCAAAACTATCTTCTAGTATGTTCAGTGTTAAAATATTTTGCTCCATTATGTATTAGTAAGTCAAATTTAAGTGTTCTTCTCCTTTAATTGCAATCTTTAGTTCCTTCTGGTTCCTTCTACTGTTCAACTTTCAAAGTCTTATCCTATCATATTTTTAAGAGAATTTAGAACAAAAGCATTTTCCCATGGGAAAGTTTCTTATAATTAATAGAAAATCTTTTTTCAAGACCATCTGGGCTGTTAATTTGTAACTTTCCAAAATCATCTAATCATTCTAATAATTCTAATCATCCTTTTGCTGTTTATTTTAAAAAGTTTATTTTAAAAGAAAAAAAATAAAATTCTTCAACTTGTATTTAAAAGTTATTTTGCTAAGGATTGAAGGCAACTTGCCTGGTTCTGTAAAACCTGTCAATCCAAAGTTTCCTCATATCTGAAAAACAATTAATAAGCAATCACCGACAGTGATTAGAAAGGGAAGAATGTAAACCCAGTGTCAGTTTGAGGAAAAAAAATAACTATTCTCTCATTTCCCAGATCCCTAAACCTGCTGGTAATTCCTTTCTTGCAGTCTCCCTGTGAGGAGCAACTGCCTGGAGCACTTCCAGGCTACTTCAAGTAGTATACTTGACTGGAGAGGAGTTAAGAGCTGAATTACTCATCAGTCTACACTTCATTCTGCTGTGGCTATCAGCTTTACTTTTAACAGATCCATCTTAGCTTCACCATTTCTTCCCCTAAAGTCTAATTTCCAAATGTATATTCTAATTTATCCTGAATACTGAGGTATGTGTATATATCACACACACACACTCACTCACACACTCTCACACACACTTTTATTTGGATTGGTTTTTGTTACTTAAGCTAGCAGATATTTTATATATATGAACTGATATGTAATCTAACAAAGTTGATGTTGAAATGGCTCCCTGAAATTAATAATAGAGGTATAAATTATGAGTGTATGCTAAATCTCCTTTTGTTTAAAAAAAAGGTCTAGTTCCTTGGTCTAGAAGCCATGATTGAAGCAAACTAAACATATTTCTACAACATCCTACACTCCCCTGTCCACACCCACAGGCATTTTCTTAAGAGCCTGAAGACCTGGCTTTGCCAGTTGACCTGGGGACCCAATGGGGGAATACCACACTGGAGATGACTAATAAAAGACCTTACCTCACCATGCAGTCTGCTCTTCCCCCACCTATCTTTCAATCATATTGCTGTAATTTCATTATTATTTTTTTATTGTTTTACTATTGTTAAATTTACATTTTTATAATTTTATATTTTTACAGCTGCAAGCTATCTAGAGTAGCCCCAAAGTAAGATGGACAGCACATAAATTTAATATTATTATTGTTGTTGTTGTTGTTATTATTATTATTATTATTATTGTTGTTGTTATTATTTCAGATTGCAGAATTAGGCCATATACAAACTTACATAGTTGTGCTTACTAAGAAAGGCTATGCAAGGTCACAGATGCTCTTTTTTCTTTATAATGGTCAGAGGGAAGGATAAATGTTAGTGTTGTGCATCCCAGCACAGAAAATATAATTGTTTTACTATGGTATATTGATAGACCAATGCAAATTTATTATATCACATTGCTCTAATTTGCCGAAAAAGGTATTACTAAAATCCACCAATTTCCAAAAGGCTGAAGCAGAAAAATGAAAAGTTGCCTCTGCCTGTCCCATATATCTCCTAAGTTATCTGTCATCCAGAGAAGTGTGGGAGAATCAATTTTAACTAATATGCAAGTGTAGTTTGTAAGGTAAAGCAAGATTTGTGAGGTTTTGGCAATGTTATTTTGTTGATTCCCCATCCCCCCATGAAATCACAAGGGCCTTGTAATAATGATGAAATACATGTACATCAAATCTCCATCTATTCTTTCTCCCATCTTTTTTATTTTAGAAACATTTATTTTGTCTTTGTCCTTTTCATAATTTTATTTTGCCCATTAGCTATCTCTGTACCATAACTTCCTTTCATCTTCTGATAATCTTTTCATAATACATTGCTTCATATAATTTATTTCTGTAGGTCTTTCCATCTGCCATAATCCTTTTGTCCAGGACCATAGTAGCTTTCCCAATGGCATTGAGAGGTTTCTGCCTGCTCTTTCTTTGACTTTACCAGAGCCTCCAGCCTTTATAAGATGGAGCTTGTCAGAACTATGATGTCTTAATACTGTTCTATAAACAAAAAAAACTAGGTTTATGCTAGATCAGAATAAGTTTGGGTTAATTTAAGGAAATTAAAATGTAACCATGATAAATGACCTTTGTTCTTTATTCTTATAATTTACTTGAAAGCCAAAAGCAAAGAATTAAATCATTTTAACATTGTCGTTTCATAATTATGACTACTAGTTAAATAATCTATCTATATTAATTGGGAAGAATTGTGTTATTTAGTAGTGTTAGTTGTAGACACTTTTTAGATAATTTTGAGTTTCTCTATTTTAAATTTTAAATATTTTAAATATTTGATGTTTTCATGCACTGAATATTTTGGGAATTTAAGGAGATCACTGACAGTTGAAGAGATGTTAGTAAATTATCTTTATATTGGTGATTGCCTGACTTCTGAATAGATAATCAAAAAAGCTGTCATAGAATGTTCATAAATACATGGGTATTTATGAATCTAAATTGTATTTTGAATTATTTGAAAATATTTCCAAATTTGGGAAATTCTTAGTAACATACACATAAAGAACAACATAAAGAACAGAGAATTTCAAAATGTGAGGATATTCATTTTGAAAAAAATAATTTTAAACCTCAAACGTATGAAAATTGCCCCTCCAACTCATATGAAACTAGTGGAAAAACATAATAGAGACAAACTTAATTTACATGTAGTAGTAAATATGTTGTTTACCTGCAGAAAGTTGAGATGAAACAATTAAATGAACAAGCAAAGAAAAGGTTTTCTTCACTTGTTCATCTAATCTAAGAAACCATCTAAGAAATCATATAAATTATACAATCAAGGAAAAAAATTATAAATGATAAAAAACAGGTAAATAACAAAGCATTTACAAATATGATAAAGCTATGATTTTCCATGTTCATGAGAAATTTATTCAATGATTAATGTATTAATCCTAAAAATCAGTTAATTCAGAAAAAATATTAGGAATACCAAGCAATTCAGTATACATCATAGAATAAAATTGTGAGATTATGAATTATGAGGTTTTTAAAGGAAAAATTTAAAAGCAAAATGTTTAAATGTTCCTGTTGTAAATTAGTGGCAAGAGCTGTACAGCCCCCTGTTGGTTGATCAGGTTTGGGTGGGGGAATAAACATTAATTGAGCAATGTGCACACATGAGCTAATTCGTACACAGTGTTCATGCCAATAATTGATGTGTTAATTGAGGTTGATTTTAACCAAATAATTTAGACGGAACAGTATTAGAAAGTTAAATTTAACTAAATAAAAACACTTGATCAAACATTTGAACAATTGCCCTGTTCCTCCAGAAGAATCAGTGCTTGACTTGCACTGATTCTTTCTCCACTCAACCAGGTGAAAGAGAACCAAGATCTGTTAATAGTCCCACCGTTTATGACTAAGATCTGGGGCTGCAGGTATTCCAAAGGCAAAAGGCCTTTTTCCTGTTTATTCTTCTGGATCCACAACCCTGTAACCTTCAAAAATATTGCCATAGGCTTCCAATGGGTTTTCTTTACTTCCTGGGGATAAACCCTTCTTTATAGCAATATTTTGGATAGTTTCTGTTTTTTATGTTTCATCTCAGCTCTTTTAAATTTTTGTAAAATTCCAACTCTCAGATTCTGTATTTTCAGTGCTGATAGATCTGTGTCAATAATTCTCAAGAGAATTACACATGTATATATTAAAAATGAATCCTGTTCTTTAATCCATTTTGCATTTTCTGCACCAGCTCAAAACACTTTTATTAGGGCTCCTATATTTGGTCTGCAGAAATCTGGAGGACCTGGCAAGAGAGACTTGGACGGGATGGCCCTTTTTGTTTTCTTTTTTGTGGCCCTTTGCTATTTGTTGGTTATCCTGATTTCTGCAGCCAGAAATGGTAGCCTAACATAATATAAACTAGATCGATGCAACGTTACAGGATCAGAAAGGCAAATGCTACGGGATCAGATAATCAGTTTGTGATTACCACGTATCTTTAAGGCTGTTTGTTGTCTGAGGAGCGCAGAAGCCTGAACCCGCCAGGCACGGATCTCGAGCCTTAAATTTGCGAATCTTTCACAGCCCCCAGTCAAAGGAGTTCTCCAAGGCGCCCATTGGGAAGAACTGACTTCTGCAATTTCAGACTGTCGGAGAAAATAATTCTTAACGCTCAAAGCATTAAGTACTTTGAGAGATGCATACTCGCTTAAAAAAAAGAAGAACAACCCAAGCATCCACCTTCATCAGATACTTGATTTATTGTCCTTTTTATAATATTACACTTTTGCTCTGCCACAAAAGACCAATTTTATTTTGCTTTCCAAAGCTTTCCCCGTTCCGGCTGCTCTTTATGCAATAGGTGCTGATGTGATGCAGTCCTTCAGTGCGATAGCTTATCTTGGGGTCGGGGGCTCCGCCAGTCTCTGCACTCAACTGAAAGAAGCGGGGAGGTTCGTTTGGGGGAGACGAAAAAGCGCGAGCGGCTTTGGCCGTGCTCAGAACTCCATCCTCCTACGGCAGTCCGAGGAAGTGGGGAGAACGAGGCGCCCCGTGGCTTGGCAAGGGTTAAGCGATGGCAACCCCGCCCCCCTCCCCTGCTTGGATGTAAACAGAGGAGCCTCAGCCTATCATGTCTGATTGCTGTTCGGTGCCTGAAGAGAAAGCCAGGCTCTGTAACATGATACATTATAGACTGATTCAACTTGGAAGGGCTGCGCTCAGCTCGTCACATCCAGAAGGCGGAATCACCACGGAAAGGTGGGTGACTGAAAAGCTACCCTTCTTTGACCTTACAGCCGAGCCGGGATAAAGTGCGAATACTTACTTCGAGAAGATCCACTTAAAACATTCAAAAACAGAAGCGCTAGTGCTGCTGTAGGTAAATGTGCGGATTTTTCTCCCCTTCTCCTTTTATGTGTGTTTGTTCCGATGCGGTGTTACAGAATGGGAGGAGGAGGCTGCTCTTCTCTTGGAATCGGTGCAGAGGCAATATTAGCGTTGGAAATGAGGTGGCTTGTTAACCCCTGAAGAGCTAGATGGAGATCTAGCAAAGGCGAAGCTTAACTTTACCTATTTCTCAATGTGCTAATGCTCTTACAAAAAGCTCTCCGGTTACTTAAGCGGCTCTTCTTTTCGTACAGGACTTTAACATTCAAAGAATTCTTGAACTGGTATGTTGATTAAAAAAAAAAAAAAAACAACCCGCAAATTATTGCATCTAGAATAGCACATCTAGTCTTCACCGCTTTCTGATATAGCCAAAATTGGGTTGAGTTCCTTAGGCTTTTGGACTTGATTGGTGCGAACGTGTAGAGGCATTCTCAAAGGGTAGTAAATATTTCTAATAAAGGAATCGGCTGCGTGTAAAAATAACGGACCTCACCGTATAGCCCTGTTTAGCATACTGCTGTTTTTTTAAATAGTAATAATTAAAGAGAAAAAGTAATTAAATATATAAATCCAACTTTATAAACGCAAATATAGTGTACTTTTATATAATATCCGAAAATGTTTATTTAGAAATAATTATTAAGTATTGCCAGGAAATCTAGGACATTTACTATGCTACTTGCAAAGGGGGAGTGCATGTCGTATTTTCCACTCCACACTTGCAAATCCAATGTTCTTATTTATAATTCTCGTTTCTTTTTTCTCATAACTGACATGGAATATGCAGACTATGTGATCTTGTCACAAAGTCATTCTGTTTATAAAGCTTAATATAATTGCATTCATTGCCCCAAAATTGTGTAGCTGTAGACTTGATCCCTTTCCACTGAAGTGGAAATACTTTCAGTAATTGAAAACAGATTCATGTCTGGAATTGTATAAACCACAGTTCTTGTTTTCAAAAATAAATCTTTTGTTCTCCAATTCTGAATGTTTGACTAAAAATTCATTGTTAAAAATTCATTGTTTTGTACAATCTTTATGAAATGAGAAATATTTAAAAGAAAACATAAGAATTCATCTGATTTTGAACAGCCATTCAGTAATCATAAAATATGTATTGATTTAAAAAAAAAACTTATACTAACATCTCATGTTATATGAATTTAAAGCAGTACTTTTAATTTATTTTATCATTTCCTCAATGCAAGTGGAAGTACATACTGATTTAAAAGTGGGGAACCTTTAGAGGATTTGATGGGATACTGGTCTACTTCACTACAGACCTAGACAGCTGCTCTTAATTAACTTTGCCTCAGTTTCCTGGACATCACTCTTGAAAATTACTCTTTCCAAGATGTTTTTTAGTTAGTTCAAGAATAGTTCAGTTTAAACTTCATGGGCCTTCAGGCAAAAACTAATCCCTGCAAACTAACCTGTTCAGGAATTTGAAAAGCAGAGAACAATAGACTTATTTTACTGCAGAACTAGAAAGAAACAAAATAAATGAATAAAATTATGTAGGAAAAGTTGCTAGTTGGAATATTCTGTGCATAGCATAGTGTACATTATGCTTATTATATCATGGAATGAATCACTATTACTTTTTTATATATAATAATGCAAAAAGGTGTGTGCACATTTTTGCATTATATATAACTGCTAACGCTTCTAAATACTATTTGATGGCCTACTGAATAGTTGATTTTGAAATTACTGTGCAGAAATAGCACAACGTATAGAAAAACATTTAGATGGACATTTTCTTCCTTCATTTTAATATATCTAAACATTCATGATAATGAAATAATTTATATATCTATTTTATGTATTTTCCTTGTTGCAAATATTTCTAGAGAAAAGTACCAGTTAATTCAATTTATTTGTAATTAGGAATAAGACAAAACAGCTTGTTTAGACATTTCTTTTCATCTATATCTTTATCTGTCTGTCTTTTTACCTATACATATAATAAATATGGTGAAAGTTTGCATTTCCTTCCATAGAATGCTGAAGAAGCAGATTCAAAAAAGTGGGATCTAAAATGAATGCATTTTACACATTGTGATAATAGCTGTCTAAATACAATGATCTGGATAATTAATGCCACATGACGTATTGCATGTTTCACTCAGGTATTCATTCCTCTATAGAAGAGAATGGTTGCTAAGTATCCATCACCACTGGAAGTAATATAAAATGACAGAATTTTAGATCCATATTTTTGCATTTGTTACTATGTAATTAGTAGAGGAAAGAATTTCAGAATTAAGAATTACATTTTGAAATACAAATTGGTAACTCGTACTTTTAAGTAATATTTCTACAAACATATGCTGGTTAGTGAAACACAATATGGCCATTTTTAATATGAACTTTGTTATTCCCATACTATAACAAAGTGTTAATGTGAGAGAGCACAATCTACTGTAAAGATTTTCAGTTGACCTGCTTAAATCACACTGAAAAGAATGAATAGACCAACAGCAAACCTTAGTAAGCAGAACCCTATTTGAAAAGCCTATAAGCCTATATATTTTATTTTAGATTGGAAAGGTTAGAAATAATTATTATTATTTTTATATTGATAACTCTTGAAGTCATATGTTGATAATATTAATCAAAATAGTTGCTTTCCAGATCTTTTTTTATTCTAAATCCTGAAAGCTGGAATTTGAAATGTTTAAAAATCACTATTTAGATTGATTAATCTTCTAAATATCATTGTTTATTAAAACTTAAATACGTAAAGTTATACTAAATCTTTTTCTGTTGGGGAAAGGTTGAGACATTCATATATTAGAAGTACATCCCCATTTTTTTGTATATGCATTCTGTTCAGAGCTGTAATTGCAGAGCTAAAGAGAAATATGTGTTGCATACACATGTACATATTTAAGTATATAAAATCCTTTAGAATTGTTGGAGAACCAATTGTATATTTTAATTCTGTAGTTTGAAAGTCTGCGTACGTTCAAAAGTATCCAGAAAAGGATGGATGTGTGTGTGTGTGTGTGTGTGTGTGAATGCATTATAGGTATATGTATGTAGGTATATATTTTACATACATGCACACAAATATAAATTTACAATCAGACATCATGGGAAGCCATATTTCATATTGAATATCCAAGATGGAGAACCAAATTTACAATTGTTTGATAGGGTCATGTGAAATCAAATGGAATAAAGCCCACTACTAAATATAAATTAATTTTTTGGATCCTAAATAAATTCATAAGTATAAAGCTGCCTGAATTTTAATGGATTTTATTTCCATACCAAATGCCTTTAGGATTAGATAGTAGTTGATTCATGTGATTTTGTTTTACTATATTTATAGAATAAACAGCAAGCAACAAATTGCTTTAAGAAAATTATCTTCAGAATCTTCATTAGCTTCACTTTTTAATGCTTTATAATTGTAAATAATTATAGTATTTTTTTCATCTTGTAATATTTTTATTTAACATCTGTAAAGAAATAACAGTATAGCTACCACTTGTGTATGAGTGAGCACAAGAAACATTACAGTAGAAACTATTTCTCAAAATTTCAAAATTATTTTTGAGCAATAGAAAATTAGAATAAGAAAAGGAAATAATTTGGATAGCTATTCAGAAAATCACTTGATTATGGACCAATTTGAATATAAATTTAGGCTTGCTTTGTTTTGGAAAACAAGAAAACTATGCTTTTACTAAATATTACAGATTTTTATTTCTATTTTTATATCATTTTCTAATACTTGATTCTACTGATTTTTAACTAAGTTGCTTTTTATGTTTATTGATTTTCTTTTTAGACTTTTCTCTCAAACTATAACTTACAATATGTTGAACATATTTTAGGCCCAGCTTCTGTTGACTGTGATTAGCTGTGCAGTTCTCAGGTTTTTGGCTATAATCCCTGAAGTGAATTATAGCCTAAACTAACAAACAGGATTTGGTAAAACTTTGGAGATAATTTTGGTTATTTTTTAATATATTATAGCCCTCTCAAAAACATATATTCAGTCAAAAGGCATAGTGGAATTTTAAAAAATAAGTGGGTAAAAGACTCAACCTAACTATAAATATGTACAGTGTTTTCTTTTTTTGTTTTTAGTTTGTAGATTAGATGTGAACTTATTAAAGAATTAGGATGTGCTGCTTTATATAGATTCTACATTAAACTCTTGAACAGTTGTTTATGTTAATTTTTATACTATACTATTAGTGTACCTCAAAATAAGTAGTATTTTATACTGCTATTTCTAATGTTATAATTTTTATTGAACATACTCACTTTTAGTCATAAACCATTCTTTCCTGGGAACTGTAAAATGTAGCTGAGAGCATTTTTAATAGTTCTTTTTAAGTAAAACGAAACTACCTTATGAGACAAAGTTGACATTTTTAAGACATTTCATTAATTTTGTTGCATAAATGTTATACTGTCCATTATTGCAAAACACACAACAATGTGCCCTGAAAAGTTTGTCTTTCAAATTTTTGTGATAGTAAAGCTAGCTAGAATATCTCATTAATTCTGAAAGACCAAAGTGGTTAAACAAGTTGTTTAAATTTATGATGAGACTCAATGCAAATGCAAGTGAGGTAAATAAATAAATAAGCAGAAGAGTGATTGGTGAAGATAAACTTTGTATGGCTTTTTATTGTAGTTCCATTAGGCCTGTGTTATTGCTGTCATAGAATTCAACTTGTTGTTTTAGTTTTTTATTCCTCTTGGTTATACTTAATTAATAAGTTGAAAATAGAAGTAGATATTTTCTTTCTATGCTTTATTACTCAAAAAATGATTTTCTTTAACTTTTCAAGCTGAGACCAATTGATCAGTTTATATATACTCTAAAGATAACAATTCATTATCATATACTTACTGCCATTTTTCATATATGGAAAAGATAATATTAGCTGTTTTAGTTGCCCATGTAAGATTTTCATCTACAAATATGAAAGTATGATTACTTGGAGATTATTCAAGTTAATATTGAATCAGTATTAAAATAAGGCTGTTCCTATTTAATAATATTTAAAAGCAATATTTAAAAACAGATTGTATTTGCACTTCTAGGCATGGACGTTATAAATTCTGGCACTTTAATTGAAACTTAAACATAACAGACTTAACTAGTTTCCTTCCAAATTTCAGAAGTCATTTGGGCGTTTTTGTGAACTTTAGATTCACAAACCATGTTTAGCCAATTCTGAGTGACAGATGAATTTTCATTAAAATCTTAACTGACTTCACTTATCAGATATCTTAAAAGTATTTGAAAGCTATAGTATCTCAGCTTTCAGGAGAATATTTAAATAGTTTATTAAATGAATATGACCCAGATGCTTAAAAACTTTGTACTGTTAGCTGTAGTTGTTACACACATATAAAGTTATCTTCAATATTGAATAAACTACAGTTGAATTATTTAAATTAAAAAATACAGTGTAATTAATAATGTTGAACAGAATGTAACTTGGATAAAATTATTTTATGAAGTAATTCAGATTTGTTTTTCAATCATAAAAATATTCCATTATGAACAGAGATTATTGGAATCATTTTCATTTTTTATACTGAAGGAGAAAAATTATCACTAATTAAACATATTTCTTAACTTCGTTAATTAGCTGGAAATGTATTACCTGAGGCACTGGGCTTTATATGGCTGTTTAAAAGCTTTGGATACAGACCTTAAAATCCCTCTCAATGTTGTCCACATTGTAATTTTCTTAATTTAATAGATTGGAAAAAACATACATACTAGTAATTAGTAATAATTATGTTAATGATTATTTTTAGTTATTATCCCAATCTTGTTTACCGTCGATAGGGCAATTTCTAAGATGGTGCAAAAGTCTAAATGTGCATCTCCATCTGAAAAATGTTGCATAACCTGAATCAGACTAAAATGAGACACTCCCATTAGTATAGGTATATGGTTGACATTCAGTTTCCATTATTAATCCATAAAAAATGAAATCCTCCATTGGAGAAGCTCTCTTCAAAAGACTTTTACAGATAATGCTACATTATGGTTTTAGTATAGAGAAGTACCATCCATACACTAATAACTGTGTGCTAATAACATTTTATATAGAAAGTTCAGCAATAACAACAAAATTCCTGACTTTTTGACATTTTCTGCTGAGCTGTAGACTTTCCAGGAGAATATTGATCAATAACAACATCAATATATCACCACAAGTGGGGTAATAAGTTTCAGAAAAACATTAAAATACATTAAAGGATTGTTATACAAATGTTAATATATAAACAATTACTGAACATCCCTGCTTCCCATCAACTTTTGGTTTAACTATGTATGTTTCATATTTTTGAGTATGCTATTTGGGGATAATTTTGTTCCTATTTGATATACTAATAGAGGGAACTAAAATGAGTGTAAATATTGTAGATAATTATAAAAGAAATAGGTGATAATTCTATGCAGACAGAAGGCATATTAGTAGACCAACTGATGTCTCTATAGCGTTTAATGTGTGACATTTATATATATGTAATAAAGCTTTGTGGTTTTTTTTCAACAATTCAATATTTAAACTTGAAGAAAGAAAAATATGTCTAAATATAAATACAAAACATAAGCTGATATAAATTAAGAACAGTTGCAGATATGTTTTAAAAATAAAAGAAGCAATAAAATAATAGTAATGAAAAGTAATAAATTAATATATTAACGTTAAGAATACTCTTGAGGTCAGTATGAGGGAAAGAACCTAAAATTATTTAGGAATTAAAAGTAAATTATTTATTAGAAAAAATATTTAAAAGCTGAATTGGTCATCACAGTTATATTTTGAAGCAATATAGTTAGGAAACTACTGAAAGAAACTTGCAATGGTACAAAAATTTGGAGAAGATTCCATTTTTAAAACATTATTGTTAGATAGTGAGAGTTGTCTCAAGGGAATTGGAGCATGAAGGCTTTGAAGATTGCACAGTGCAGCATACTGAGAATGAGGAATACGGCCTCCCCCCCTCCCCCCCCCCACAAAATAAGGCCTTTTAGTATCTGCATAATTAGCATGCCATAGTCCTACACACACAAATAATATTGAAGTTCATGGATTTAGCTCTTTGAGCATACATTAGAATTGAAACAAACATTTAAAAAATAAGATGGAATAGAATTATAAACATACATAAGACTTTTTTCAAAGTGCCATTAATTGTACTGATTACAGTAAGCAATTGATGCTTCCCAGAAATTTAGATGAACGTTTTTAAGCAACCCTAGGTACAGTTGAATGTATTCTATTGATTGTATGCAGCATAAGATAGTGAGCATATATTTTGTAGGAGAGCTGTGTAGGCAAAAATCAGGAACTTTGTAGCACCCTTTCAAATTAACAATTTTAATAAAAGACCTAATTTTTTGTCTCATGAAAGCTTGTGCCTTTTGATAACATTTGTCAATCTGCAGAGGGACCACTAATCTCCTTCTGATTTTTAAATGTATACTTATGTGTATATCTGTCTTAATTTTGCCAGGCCTATTATTCTAAAAATAGATTCCTTTTAAAATTAAAAATGTAGATATGGTTCATGTGTTTGATTAGTGAAAAATATTATTTACTGATATATTATTATTTTTGTCTGTAGATCACGTGTGGAATTGTTCAGGATTCTGTTTTTTTATAATTCTTACCAGGGATCATTGTGAAATCTAACAGTACTACAGTTGAAATTAATTTTTATTTATTTATTTATTTATTTATTTATATGTGTGTGTGTGTGTGTGTGTGTAGGTCTTTGGTGTGTAGGTCTTTGGTTATTCGGGTTTTCTCCCGCGTAAAATTGGAAGTGTCTTGGTGACGTTTCGACGAAGTCTCACTCGTCATCTTCAGGCTTCAGCTTCGTGCTTCTGGGAGCAATGTGTGATTGCAGCTGTTTCTTCCTTTTTAACTGCTAGCAGTTAAAAAGGAAGAAACAGCTGCAATCACACATTGCTCCCAGAAGCACGAAGCTGAAGCCTGAAGATGACGAATAAGACTTCGTCGAAACGTCGCCAAGACACTTCCAATTTTACGCGGGAGAAAACCCAAATAACCAAAGACCTACATACAAACACCCGCGAAAACCTCAGAATATATATATATGTTTTAGGAAAGTGCCATACTCAAAGTACAAACCAAAAATTATGGAGTAAAAAAAGTATAGACCTTACATTACTGGTTTTAGAATGTCAAATGATGTATATCTTCATTCTGCAATGCTGTAGTTGCTTTCTCGGCAGTAAGCTGAATTCAGGTCAGAGGATCTTTTTTTACCGAAAAACTTACTTGGGGTTTGGTATTGCTTAGTGTTCTATTATTAGTAATCTAAAGTTCTGGAATTAGTGGGTACATTTATTTGTCATTAGAGTGTATGTCTAATTAAACGTAACATAACAAGAAAGTTGTCTTGCTCAGATATATTCAAAATTCAATCTCCAATTCTAGTATAATGTTGGCAGTAATGAAGTTTGTGTGCCTGTATACAAATTTTGAATGAAAGCTGTGAGGGATTTCCCCCCACCCCCAAATTTACTTATCAACATTCTAATATAGTATAATGGAAACTAGATTTTTTACATCAAAATTATTAGTCATTGAACAGAGTAATGAATATTTTATTGATCCTCACCGGCTCAAGGTTGACTCAGCCTTCCATCCTTCTGAGGTCGGTAAAATGAGGACCCAGATAGTTGGGAGCAGTATGCTAACTCTGTAAATCACTTAGAGAAGGCTGTAAAGCACTGTTAAGTGTTATATAAGTCTAAGTATTATTGCTAGTACTATTTAGCTGATATATGTATATGTACATATGTATGTATTGTATATGTTTTTGCTTAAGTAGCTGTTAGCAGACTTATTTGGACAACATTATAATTCACAAGCCATAATTTTCCTGAATGTATTTTTGTATCTAACTGGAAAAAAAATAGCAAAAAGTCCCTTTCAGTAGACATCTTAAGATCCTCAAATAATTATTTTCTAAGGCAATTCTAGGTCATTCTTGCTAAATAAGTTCAGATTTTGTTGGGTCAAACAAGCCATATAATTAGTATTTTGCTTTTGAGAAAGCACATCCTAAAGTTTAAAAATGCTAAAGGACCTGAAGGTCAGAAGATCATCATTTTTGTACAATGATAAAACATTAATAAGATTCCTTATTAATTTTTATTTCTAAGTAGTCTTTTATTCAAAATTTTATATGTGGGTAAAATCTAACAATGCACAAATAAAAACTTTTTTCACCTCCAAATGCTCTTACAACTCTTTCATACAAGCTTCCCAATCAACTTCTGCTAATTTCTTTCTGTGCTCCTGCGATTTATTTGTACCTTAGTCCAGAGAAAGTAATGCTTTGATGCAATTCAGCTGGTGGGAGGAAAAGAGAGTTTCAAATGAGAATTTCATTTCTCATTTGTTCAAGTGTTATATCCTTTACAATACTTTTCATTGAATGCTATCCGAGTTGTCTGTGGCATTTATTTTGAAGTTGCAAGCAAAGTTTGTGTGCTATGGTTGCAAACACACATGGAAAAAAATGAGACAGCTTTCAAAACTTACAAAGGAGGCTTGCAAGAGACATGACTGTTTTAATGCTTCGAAATGATTCATTCTTGCTAATGTATTTGAAGACATTTTTAAAATACTTTCCACAGCCCGCAATGATTAAAAAAATGTCTTTAAACTTTATAGGTACTAGACTTGAATTTCAGTTTTTGTAGAACGTATTCGATTTTTTTAACCTGTGATAGTAATTTAGTTTTATATAAGATTATTATAGTGAGCATTTAAAAAGTAATTATCTACTTTCTACAATTTTTCGATAAGATAAAAACTTATCTTTATCCTTTGAAACAATTCCTAGCTGTTACATAATGTTGAAGTATTTTCTAAATAATTCGTTGGAAAACTGAATGAGAAAATCCTTCTTAGAGGATTGGTTCATCCTGTTTGTTATGGTTGTCAAAACATTAGAGGCAGAGAAAACTTAGATCTTGGTAGAAGAGAATTCTAAGATTAAAAGGGGAAGAAAAGTATATCTTCATCAGCAGAGAATCACTTTTACTTTGGAGGTTTCTCAGCTTTTGAAATAGGAATGAATTTGACTGTGTATACACTGAATCCAAACTTCCTTATTTCTCTTTTTTGGACTGGGCATCAAATCTGTAGTGGTGTGGGTATTATTCCTTCATATTGGTTTCATTAGAATAACAATTTAAATAAGTCAAACCACTGATTGGGAGGGAAAGACATTAGATCTTGCCCAGCTATTAATGAGTTAATAAAGCATGCAAAATTGTGATCTCCCATATAGATGATCAATTTGTTTTGGCTGCCTTGTGCTTTTCCCCACAAAAAGATCAATGCATAGCTTGAATCAAAACAGTAGTTGATTTTTAAAAATATAATTTAATTTTAATTTAATTCCATTAAAAATTAAATTGATTAATTTTAAAAATTAAAATTAAATAGTTGACTTAAATATTGTTGAAATAACCTATTTTTCATAAGGAGCTCAGTAGTATATAAGGTAGTCCTTGATTTACAACAACAATTCAGCCCAAAATTTCTGTTTCTAAGTGAGACATTTTACTTCATTTTACAATCTATCTTGCCACATTTGTTAAGTAAATCACAGCAGTTAAGTTAGTAACATGGTTGTTAAGGGAATCTGTCTTCACTGTTGACTGTTGACTGTTGCTTGACTTTGCTTGTCATAAGATTGTCATAAGATGATCACATGTCTCTAGGACACTGCAATCAAAAATATGAGTCAGTTACCAAATGTCTGAATTTTGATCACGTGATGCTGCAAGGTTGTAAATTGAAAAATGGTCAGAAGTCACTTTTTTCAGTGTTTTTGTAACTCCAAACAGTCACTAAACAAACTTGTAAGTCAAGGACAATACTATTTGTATTGTCTTCCTTCTCGAAACATGAGTTAGGTTTGGCTGAGAGCATGATGAACTCAAAGGTGAGCTTTAGAATGAGGGTCAGTTTGATCCCAGGTCTTAACCCTAATCCTAACCCTGTTCCTAGACTAATATCTTATCCCTTAAATAATAATGCATGTAAATCATAGGGAATGTAAATAGCTATATTTAAAATAGGTAATTTTTAGGAAAGTTTTTTCCCCACAACTTACTTTGATTATTGGCAGGAATTTTACTGTACATTCTGTGAAAAGGTTTAGATTTTTAATGTTAATATCAGTGTGTCAGAGCATTGTCTAGCATAGAATTTCTTTGAAAAAGTGAAAAAATGTTCTCAGATTACTGCTAAAGCAGCATTATATAGAACACTTTATTGTTCATTAACTTTGTAATAGGCACCAATCTTTATGAGTTTGCTTTCTAGGAAGAGAGCTCTATAGTTGCCAAAATTTGGGAAGAATCTGGCAATATTTTTTCTAGACTAATATTATTGTTACTGCTTCTCAAGAATAAGCTGTAGCTCACAGAATCTTGTGATTTTTAACAATTTGTTATTCTCAGAAAGTGCTATCACATTGTTTCTGACATAAAAGTCTGCTTGAGAATTGTGGAATAGATACAAAAGTGCCCAACCTCCAGTCTGTGGACTGATACCAGTCCATAGCCTATTGAGAACTGGATCACTCAAGTGGCAAACTCACAAAGCTTCATTTGTGCATGATCTAATTTTCACACATGAAACCATTTCCCCCAGCCACCATTGCTGGTCCATGGAGCCAGAAAGGTTGGGGACTGCTGTTCTACACAACAAAAGCCTTAAATGTGTTCTTACGATTTGCTTGAAATTAACTGAACTATGATTTAATCACATCAGTTTTCTGGGTTCATACAACATGAACCATAAATGAACCACAGAGATACAAGACATACAAGACAACAGGCTGATAATGTAATTGGATAGCTTATGGGTTGCTGTGCTAATATAGCAGAGATATCCAGAGTAATTCAGTTCAGCTTTATAGTTAAGTGAAAATTTAAACTGAAGTTTTTTCTAACATTAATAGTACCTCACTAGTTCTTGAAAATTTATAACACAAGAAAATCTGCAAGCAAAGAAAGCCACTATCTCCTTGTCTTTCCTTCCAAAGTGAAAGAATTTTAGTTTTCAAGACTGCTTAAGCAATGGTATAGATCTATTGAAAGAATACTCAGGATAGTTTCATGTTGACATAGGCTGTAATAATTTTTAAATAATTTGTTCTTTAAGCCTTTATTGATTTAGAGTGATTAAATAAAGACATGTGATACTTCAAATAAAGCGGCTATGCAAATCCTATGAAAAAGGTGCTTTGCAACATGAAAAAAAAGACACAGCAAGGTGGGCTATGAATGAACTCATAAACAGAATGGTCAGAAGCTGCTTTAAAAGTAGCCATTTGGGCCTGTAAAAAGGCAATTTTAAGAGAAGCCATTTGCTCTTCTGCATATTGCCAAGCAGTTCTTTCTGAGTATTTGCATAGATTTACGGTGTGTTCCCTATATAGACAGCCGTGTGGAATTAAAAATAAAATTGAACTTGCTGTTAGATTTCCTTGGTAAACATCTCAAGAGTATCCTGATTTAAAAAAACAAAACAAAACCAAAGTATATAGTTTAGATATTTTATTGCATATTTTTCTTGTCACAGAAGTCCCTTTTCATTGTTACTTTTTTTAACCAAATTATTATTACATTTGTAAGGCCACACACACACACACACACACCCATGACAACTCTGAATGCAATTAGTATTAAAACAGAATTAAGCAACATACAACAAAGAAAAAATGATGGACTCTACCTTGTAAAACAAATACCTTGTCTAATATGCAGTATTCCCACAAGAGGACCATCACCTTATATAGCTTGAAGCCTGGGAAAAAGCCTGAGGGCAGGCACAATGACAGAGAAGGCCTGCTTGTAGGGCCCAACATATGATACTGTTAAATTGACAGGATTTGAAATATGTCAGCTATTTCAAATCAAACAGGATTGGTAGACACTGTAGGCAGCAATCAGTCGCTCAAATAGACCAGCACTATGCTATGTTTATGGGTAAATTGAACCCAGAAACACATTGGTGCAAGAGATAACTGCCCATTCTGCCCTCCTTAGGGTTTTCAAGGGCATTGAAATACATTGCAGTAGTCCACACAGGGTGGCCAAACCATGAATGATTGTCTAGGGGCCTTCCAGATCCAGAAACGGGTGCAATATGCTACCACCTTCTTCAGTAGATGCTGTGAATCTAGAAAATTTACAAAAGCATTCATTTTGATGATTTGGTGTCTTTAGTACTCTACTCTGCCTGCATACAACAGTAGTTCTGAAAAAGCTGACTCAGATATCCTTTCTTGTTATGTATCTGAGTTAAATTTCATGCAAAGGATTTCTTGAGCTCTCTTCCATTTGTATCATAGATTAATACATTCCTACTGATATTTTATTATATATTTCTCTTTTCAAGCAGAATGGGATTCATTGAACTGTGTGGCTAATCCAAGAGTATTTTTCGATTGCAGTACTGGTAGTCCTCAATTTACAACAGTTCGTTTAGTGACCATTCAAAATTACAATAGCACTGAAAAAAGTGACTTATGGCCATTTTTCACACTTACGACCATTGCAATGTCCTCATGGTCACATAATCAAAATTCAGACACTTGGCAACTGACTCATATTTATGACACTTGAAGTGGCCAGAGTCATGTGATCAACTTTTGCGATCTTCTGATGAGCAAATTCAACGGAGAAGTCAGATTCACTTAGCAACCATGTTACTAACTTAACAACTGCAGTGATTTACTTAACAACGGTGGCAAGAAAATTTGTGAAGTGCGGCAAAACCCACTCAACAACTGACTAACTTAGCAACAAAAAATTGGGTTGAATTGTGCTCGTAAGATGAGGACTACCTATATTTTGCCAGTTGCCCAACTCCTTGTTTGTTCTGATTCTTTTGATTTAGTTTTTCATATACAGGCTTTTTGGATGTGCCAATAATTTCCTTTATAATGATTTTTGGATTATTGCAAACTGCAGGATAACTAAACATCTCTAATACTGTGGCAATCACTTTATGTGATACATTAGACATATTTGTGAATGAACAGGATTCTGCTTTGGTCCATTAAACTGCAATTCAGCGAAGTAAGGGAATCTAAACAATTTCAGTGTACCGATATTTTATTATTCTGGTACTTGTTATTTTTAAGTAGTCTTATTTCTACGTAATTGAAACTTCTGAATTGTTACAGATTCACCTATTTGTCTTGCCAGTGCTCACTTTTGCTTTCCAGTGTCGTCCTCCTTCAATCTTATAGGCTTTTACTTCGTTATAAAATAAATTTTGTTCCATTGCTGAAATTTAGCATATTTTAGTGAAGGGGCAAAACACAATAATATTTAATATTTTATCTCTACTGGATAAAGTTTTAATATGAGATTCATAGTAAAACATTTTATTATGTTAAGCTATTCTGTCTTTTCTACATTTCTCCTGGCTTAAACATAGTCTACATAATCATACTTTGACCAGATATCAAAATACTAACTTGGCTCATATATCATGATAAGCCAAAATATACTTAGCTATATTAGTTTATATTATATAATATTTTTCCATCCAAAAGAACATATTATCTCTGACTAGCTCTAAAGAGACTTTGTGTATTTTGTCTTGATTATACCACTTATCACCTTAATAATCACCATGATTATTTTACTATTTTATTTGCCAATCTCATTTTTTTTTATTTACATTTATAACCCGCCCTTCTCCGTAGACTCAGGGCGGCTTACAGTGTTTAAGGCAATAGTCTCATTCTATTTGTATATTTACAAAGTCAACTTATTGCCCCCCCAACAATCTGGGTCCTCATTTTACCTACCTTATAAAGGATGGAAAACTGAGTCAACCTTGGGCCTGGTGGGACTAGAACCTGCAGTAATTGCAGGCAGCTGTGTTTTAATAACAGGCTATCTTACAGCCTGAGCCACCACGGCCCTTATTCTAGAATTATTCTAGAAAACTATCTATAAAAACAAAAAAATACATAATGTTATAAAAATATAACTCTGGTTTACTGAAGCACATTTAAATAGTACTAATTTGAAATTTGACAGCTGTATTACTTGTATAATTAGCTTTGATGTTTCAGTAGTGGGACAGAGGAACAAAATAATCGAGAGTAAATGAAATATTCCTTTAATTTTTGTGTTTACAATCATTTTGGAAATAGGAGTGTTTCAGAGGAAAAAGGAAATAACATTTAATTTTTTTACAAGGTCTAAAACTGCTTAGTATTTTAAAAAATTTCCAGGATCTAGTAGAATAATCCCATTTCATCAGACAATAAATTAGAAGTCCTCTAACAGCAGTCAAGATGGAAATACCACTGGAAAAAGCAACTTGATCATGAATAAGGATGCAAATGAGCATACAGTCATCATAAAGGAACAATATGAATTTCCTAAGTCATAATTTTAGCATAATAGTTTGTAAACATTGGTTTATGGCATAGTATTTGTAAACTATCTGCAGCAAATTATGTCCCTAAGTATTGAGAAGTAGGTCAAAGATTTTCTTTCAAAATTACATTTCTCAGTGACCGTAAGATTCTGTGTAGTTGTGGTATATGAGAATTTATCTCCTTAGTATCGCAGTTGGGCCTAATTTGTATTTTTTTTCTCACTAACTTTAATTTCTTATAAATAAAGCTATGCTAAGTTGCTCATAATTTATTTTATAGTTCTTCTGATCCTTTTCATGGCTAAGGCCTAAGCTGTACAATATTCTTAGTTTCAGTTAGTTTCAGTTCATATCAGACAAATAGAGGAATTGGAATTTAAAATCTTCCCGTTTGTTCTAGTACTAATTTCAGGCTGACCCAACACATTGTTAGCTTTAGATACTTTTTCATAATGGAAGACCTTTTCAGTTGCTTCATGGAAAAATAGCTAAGCATTTTTGAGGTAGGTACAAAGGAAATAAAGACAATCTCACAAAGAAGGAATCTTCCAAATCCAGTCATTCACCATCCATTTCAAGACCAATTCTGTTTGTTCTGTCCCTATAATACGCCTGTCAAACTTGTATAGGCTGGAGTTAACGATGAAAGAAAGACTACTTCATAGAGGAACGCTGAGAATATCAGCTTCACTTTGTGATGGATCTGGAATTATGTAAAACTGTGACATACAAAGCTGGTTAAATCTGTCATGTATATTGTTTGTGAAGTTTTTTTTCATGGTAATTTATAATTTATAAAATAAGTGCAAAATTGTTATTGTATCAAATTGGAAAAATATATTAAAGTACTTATAAATTATATTACTTTCATTTATATATTGTATACTCAAATTGTAACTGTGGTAAGAAAATACAATTAAATTCTAAAATAGTTAGGACTTCTCTAAGAATTGACCAGAAGATGTATAGAATTTTTAAACTTATAAGCCTTTTTAACATTGTCTGAATCTTTTTGTTAGTGTTACATTATGCTATGCTTAGCTATTTGCTTTTCATTCATATTTACTGGATCTAAAACTATCTGCTTTGGATTTCTAATATAATGTAGCAGAGTATATCCTGTATTGAATCACAAGCATTATCTTTTTGTGAAGAAGTGTTCAGTAAACACAATCTCACCAAATTACTTTTTAATCAAGTATGTTTCATAGTTGTTGCTATAGCAATTATCATATTAGTACACACCTACCTGAAGGATAACATTGCTGTATAGTTAGCAGTTCTTTTGAGTATTCTGTCCCAACTCCTTCAGTTAAAAACTTTGTAAAATCATGCTTTAGAAAAGTGTTTCACTACCGGGTGTATACTGGCAATTTCAATAGTGCTAATAGTCTACTTGTTACAGTAAAAATATTCTAGGTGATAAAACAAGATTAAGCAAGTTTTTCTTAAAAAGACTGTACTGTATATGTAAACACATGTATGTTTTTTTTCTCCTGCCCTGAGCGATGCCCAAATGTTAGAGTAGCTATTATCTGACGGCTTTGTGCAATAAAGGAAACTATATTATATTGAATTTATGGTTAATTCTTTAGAGGTTTTCAGAAACTTTATGTATTCCTAAGGATATTTTGATGCATATGGATATGTTCATTGCATGTGATAACTAATACTGTCAAACGATTGTTTCCAATAAATCCACAAATTCACTTTATTGCCACTTGGATGACTGAATGCAGGCAGGAATATCAGTACATATTCATTTTTATTTTGATGGTAATGTCCTTCAATTGATAAAAATTGTACAGATAGATTTCATTCATGAAATTATCTTTAACAATAATTTTTAAAATCACAAAAGCAAAATTGGTGCCATTCCAAGTAAAATTTTGGTACTGAATTATTGATCTTATAAAATTAGGTAAATTAATTTTATTTCAATCTTTTTTACATCTTCCCTTCTAATGGGGACTTACTTTTATATATTCATAGAATGTCTGCCTTAAATGACAAGTGCTAACAGGCAATGTTAATTTATATAGTTTTCTTTATTATGTGTTCATATTGGTTGCTGTAATTTATTTATTATTCCCTAAACAGATGGGAGTTTAAGATTTTAACGGCTAAAGCATATTGGAAAAAAGAGAATATATTGAATTCTTTGTCAAGAAGAAAAAGAGACACATAAAATAGAAAATGTCATTCTAAATACGTGTAGGTGGGATAGAAAAGATGGATCATACATTGACCTGCCAAATATGACAGCCATTCTATAATCTGTGTATGACAGATGAGTACATATAAAATCTGCTTCTTTTTTGTCACTCTCGATTTATTATAGACAGTTTTAACTTTGCTGCAGGCTGCAGCAGCTGTTGGAACAAATATTAATGATGTGATAATGAGTTGCACAAAATTTAAGAGTACATTAAGATTATTTAGGCCTGAATCCCTCTTACTCTATCAGATAAACTTTTACAGTTGGAAATTCTTGGATCTACTGCTATAAGTGTATATACCTAATATTCAAAACGTACTATGTTAGATCCTGTAGATTGTCTATTTTATCATACAGATCATTAAATTAAACAAAGAACTAGCTTCTATTAAATTTTGTGCAACACATTATCACAGTGGTGTCAAACTTGATTTCATTGAGGGCAATATCTGGGTTCTGTTTGACCTCAGGGTTGTGGGTGGTGATGGCCAGGGTGGACCTGGCCAGCTCAGTATCACTCATGGCGGGGGCACCTGTGGTGGCCATGTGCTAAGGCAGGATTTCCCTCAGACCCTCCCTTCACTCTCATTATAATCTTATAACATAATAACAGAGTTGGAAGGGACCTTGGAGGTCTTCTAGTCCAACCCCCTGCCCAGGCAGGAAACCCTACACCATTTCAGACAAATGGCTATCCAACATTTTTTAAAAAAAATTCCAGTGTTGGAGCATTCACAAATTCTGGAGGCAAGTTGTTTCACTTATTGATTGTTCTAACTGTCAGGAAATTTCTCCTTAGTTCTAAGTTGCTTCTCTCCTTGTTTAGTTTCCACCCATTGCTTCTTGTCCTGCCTTCAGGTGCTTTGGAGAATAGCTTGACTCCCTCTTCTTTGTGGCAGCCCCTGAGATATTGGAACACTGCTATCATGTCTCCCCAGTCCTTTTTTTCATTAAACTAGGCATACCAAGTTCCTGCAACCGTTCTTCATATGTTTTAGCCTCCAGTCCCCTAATCATCTTTGTTGCTCTTCTCTGCACTCTTTCTAGAGTCTCAATATCTTTTTTACATCGTGGTAACCAAAACTGAATGCAGTATTCCAAGTATGGCCTTACCAAGGCATTATAAAGTGGTATTAACTCTTCACGTGATCTTGATTCTAACCCTCTGTTTATGCCACCCAGAACTGTATTGGCTTTTTTGGCAGCTGCTGCACACTGCTGGCTCATATCCAAATGGTTGTCCACTAGGACTCCAAGATCCCTCTCATAGTTACTACTAATGAGCAAGGTACCACACATACGGTAACTGTGCATTTTGATTTTTTTGCCTAAATGTAGAACCTTATTTTTTTTACTGTTGAATTTCATTTTGTTAGTTAGCGCCCAATGTTCAAGTTTGTTAAGATCCTTCTGTATCTTGAACCTATCTTCTGGAGTGTTGGCTATTCCTGCCATCTTGGTGTCATCTGCAAATTTGATGAGTTCCCCATCTATCCCCTTGTCCAAGTCATTGATGAAGATTTTAATAGAATTCTACTCTTTTTTTCAGAAAAAATGTCTGTTTTCAGTATATTTTTAAGAGATTTTTCCTGTATCTTATCAGACTTCACTTTAAGAATAGAACTGAAGAGATTTTAAAATGATCTATTGGCGTAGAGCAAGAAATTCTCTTTAAGGAACTCTTAATAAGGAAGGTTGAATAATTGGATCAGTGAAACTACCAGATGAAGGCTCCTTAGAAGAAAATATCCTAGTTCTAACTTTTAATTTTATGATTCTATGAAGTATTTAATAAATTTCTCCTGCATACACATACTTTCAATCATACCCAAGAGATGTAGAGAAAGAATTTGTGGAATCAACATTTTCCATGAAAACGCTTCAACTTGAGCTTAGTTTAAAACCGCCTATCAGCTGTTCCAGGCTGCAGGGATCGGCACTGGCCGGCACTGGCCGTCGCTGCTGCCGCCTATCGCCACCTCCCCATGCTCTATATTTGGCCTCCGCATGTCCCATTTTTGGCCCTTTCCAGGCAGTGGGGATCACTAAGTGAAACTGCAACTACTTTTACTTCAGCTTTCTTTTGCTTTACAGACTTAAAAAAGTCATAAATGCAAATATTAGTCATAAATTTACTTTTTCATCACTGTCATAACTGCAAATTGATGCAAATGAGGACAATACCCTCATTTATGTATAAAAAAAACCCCTTACATTTGATATTCTAGTTACATTTTTTGATTACTTACAGCAAAGTTTATTAAATCTTTGGAGTTTTAGTTACATTTTAGACAATCTCTCATGCCCTAGTCACTTCACAATTGGATTATTGTAATATATTATACATGATGCTTCACCTGAAGACAATCTGCAAATGAAAGCTGTTCCAGAATACAGCAGGATGGGCAGTCAAAATCACTCTATTACGAATCACATATGAAAAATATAAAACCTATTAATTATATTTCCAGCATTTTTAAAGAAAGAATTAATTCATTTTGGCAGTCAGCACTGAAGTAATGTACCAGTGATAAAACATCTTTTACTAATTTTCTTTAAGTATGATCTCCAAGTCCAATCATCAAAGCTTTACCTTGAACTAGTCACTTCTGAGCTCAACTCACTTTACATGGTTGTTGTGGGGAAAATAAAAGAAAGAAGGTGTGCTGTATACATTCACTGCTTTGAGTTATTTGTAAAAATAATAAAGATGGGATACAAATAAATAAAGTATTCAATTAAATTTTATATTCATTGCGTCCATTGGAATTCTCACTGTTGCATATGTATAAGAGGGTTCTAGTTCTGCATCAATTTAATAATCCATTTTTAACTTGTTTTGATTCTGAATCATACTTCAGTAGTAATTTATCAATGTACCTAGTAGATGTTCTGTATTAATCGTTATAAGATTTTTAAATTCAGCCAAATATTTCAGTGTTCCTCCTTGTTTGTATAGTGCAGCGCTACCTATTTCAGGATAAAAAATTATCAAATATAGTTGAGCATTACAGGTAGTCCTGTAATGTGACAGTTTAGTGACCGTTCAAAGTTACGACACAAAATATGACATGACTGTTTTTCACAGTTATGACCTTTACAAGGTTGTGTTTGACCTTGGAGGGCCAGGGGTGGTGGTGTATGGCCAGGGTGGGTGTGGTCATAATGGCCAGGGTAGGTATGGCTGGGGTGGGCATTTTACACAGGCTCAAGATACATTTTTCTTCTTTCTTTCCGCAGTTCTTTACTATAACCATTTTCCTATCTCTTCTAGCAGATATTAATAACAAACATTTGTTACTTATTTTTTCATACTCCACTAAACTTTTTATTTCTAAATTTATATCCCATTGTTTAATAGCAAATTGCTTTTCCAGGCAGAAAAGCTATTTATACTATTGTATTTTTATTATTCAACTAATAATAAAAATACAATACCATAAGTTACATGATAATATAACATCTAACAGCAGAGGTAAATTTCCAGGATAGTAAATCGAAATAGCTGACAATTATAGATTGTTGATTGTAGAGGCTTCCGGTTGACGTCGTGGTGAGATCGGACATGGAAAGTGGGTCTCCGTGCCAAATTCTCCCCGTTGGTGGACTCCAAAAGGAGCCAAAGCCTCCTTGAAAGGGTGATGAAGCAAAGAGGGACACCCTGCAAGGTCTTGGAATGTCGCAGCTCTCCTGCTTGACCCAGGGCTTACTTTTCCCCTCAGCCACAACAAGAAGAGACAGCCTAAGATGGCTTCCACGAAGTTTGGACAACCGATGGCCATCTAAGCTTTGAGCTGGAGCAGATTCTGATGAACAATGTGGAACTGGGTGAGAGGATTTTTTCTTACCTGAAAGTTAATCACAAAAGATAACTCTAGGATTTACTCAGAACTGTCTGTTAAAGTGGCGACCAAACACTTTGAGAAAACTACCAGACTGGAAGGAAAGGATTAAAGAGAGGGGAAATTTTTTTTCTTCAAAACATAGGAAACTGGACTCTCAAATTGGGAAGATATGACATTGGGATGGCAATTTAAAATGCTGGAATTACAGATTGAAAACAGATATAGTATACTGCTACTGTAATTGAATGACAATTTAAAATCATTAAAAGCAGATTTTTAGTAATAACACTGAAAAGTAAAGTGAGTGTGCCACCTGCTGGTGAAAGGAAAATATACAAGCCTGGGAGTGCCCATTTAAAGGACTGTGAAAATATTTACTGGACTATATACATCTACCCTATGACCACTGGAGATTTAAATGTGAGCATAAGGAAGACACTTAATTAAAGTGACCTCTGATTGTTAAGTTATATGATTGAATCTATAAAGGTGATTTAAGGAGGCTCGGATAACTCCCTGGAGTATGTAAATGGAACTGACTGACTACTTATGAAACATAAAGAACTATGATTAGCAGATACTTTGAAGAGTAACCTCAGGTTTGAACAAATGGTTCTTGGGCTATTGTCCAAAAGTGGAATTTATTAAAACAAGATAAGATGCAACATAAGGAGGTAACGAGTGGAACTTGGAACGAGAACGAGATGGACTGGATGTTTCAAAACATAAAGGATATGATACAGAAAGAACTTAAGGCGATTATGAAACTAGTGGATGGCATAGATCAAAAACTGGAAAATATTATACAAAAGACAATGAGTAATGACTAAGATGCCCAGGAAAGGAAGGAGCTACCAGAAGGAACAGAGGGGAAAAAACAGAATTGAGGAATCAACGAAAAGAAGATAACGAGGAGTCATTAATAAAATTAATAATGTTTGATGAATCAAACCAGGGGGGAAACATTCTAAGAGAACTGAAAAGAGAACAGGAGGAGCAGGAAGATACTTGGGGAAGGGAGACAGGGATCCAGGCTGATAATTTTAAAGCTAGATAGTGGAAGAGGGTAGGGATGGGAGAAACACTTAGATTGACTAGGCACAGTCAGTGCCTAGATTGACGAGGCACAGTGATGTACACACAGATACAGACAGATAAAGATTTAAGAGAAGAATATGGGAGGCAAGTCAAAAAAAGAATAAGAATTAAAGTATTGATGTGGGGAATGAATGATGGATAGAAGGCAGATAGGAAAAAGAAGAAAGAAAAAAATATTTTTCTTTCCTTTTTTTATAAGGGTGGCAGGAGGAGAAATTAGAATAAAGATAGGAATGTGTTCAATAAGAGGCATTACTTGTATATGTATCTTTACATAATGAAACAAAAGTAATAATAAAATGGGAAAATTAGAGACTGAATGATGGTATTACTAAGTGAGCTTAATATGGTGATTGGTAAACATTGAGCAATTAAATAAAAAAACATTTTTAAATATAAACATATATTTAAATATAAACATGTTTATCAATACTAGAATTATATGGATTGGATGAAATCAAAGAATATGAATAGTATTTTGCATGTTTAAATAATATTGTAATTGGCGTTAGAATAGTATTTTGAAACATTGAATAATGAAACAATGAAGGATAGTATTTCAATATAAACAAAGAGTGTTTAAATAATAAGATTTGCAATGGAATAATAGAGTGAAATAATGAGTACTAAAATGATGAAAGAACATATTTTAATATAAACAGATATATTAATAGTGGAATTATATAGATTGGATGAATGTAAAGAATGTGCATAGAATTAATTTGCATGCTTAACTAATATTATGATTGGTATTAGAATTGTATATTTAAATATTGAACAATGAAATAATGAAGGATAGGATTGCCATACATTGTTGTAAATGTTGTACCTTGATGAACGTATCTTTTCTTTTATGTACACTGAGAGCATATGCACCAAGACAAATTCCTTGTGTATCCAATCACACTTGGCCAATAAAAATTCTATTCTATTCTATTCTATTCTATTCTATTCTATTCTATTCTATTCTATTCTATTCTATTCTATTCTATTTAATATAATGGTGACATGAATAAAAGTTAGAATAAAGACAGAAATAAGAGAAAGGGGGAATATGATTATACACATTTTTATAAATAATATGAAATAATGAAAGATAATTTGATACAAAAGTGTATTACTACTAGAAATATATAAGCTGGATGAATGTGATAACTATGATTAATAATATTATTTTGTCTGTACTAAAACGTATGCACCCAGGTGTCACACTGTTCATGCATTGATATGTATATGTAATATAAAATAAAAAACTTGATAAAAATAGATTGTTGATTGTAGATTAAATGGACCTACAGTATGCAAAATCTGGCATTAAACTGGAGAAGAGAAGAGAAGAGAAGAGAAGAGAAGAGAAGAGAAGAGAAGAGAAGAGAAGAGAAGAGAATTTTATTGGCCAAGTGTGATTGGACACACAAGAAATTTGTCTTGGTGCATATGCTCTCAGTGTACATAAAAGAAAAGATACCTTCATCAAGGTACAACACTTACAACACTTAATGATAGTCATAGGGTACAAATTTAACACTTAATGATACAAAACTTAATGATAGTCATAGGGTACAAATAAGCAATCAGGTAACAATATCAATATAAATCATAAGGATACCAGGAACAAAGTTACAGTCATACAGTCATAAGTGGAAAGAGATTGGTGATGAGAACTATGAGAAGATTAATAGTAGTGCAGATTTAGTAAATAGTTTGACAGTGTTGAGGGAATTATTTGTTTAGCAGAGTGATGGCCTTTGGGAAAAAACTGTTCTTGTGTTTAGTTGTTCTGGTGTGCAGTGCTCTATAGTGTCGTTTTGAGGGTAGGAGTTGAAACAGTTTATGTCCTGGATGTGAGGGATATGTAAATATTTTCACGGCCGTCTTCTTTATTCGTGCATTATACAGGTCCTCAATGGAAGGCAGGTTGGTAGCAATTGTTTTTTCTGCAGCTCTAATTATTCTCTGAAGTCTCTGTCTGTCTTGTTGGGTTATAGAACCAAACCAGACAGTTTTAGAGGTGCAGATGACAGACTCAATAATTCCTCTGTAGAACTGGATCAGCAGCTCCTTGGGCAGTTTGAGCTTTCTCATTATTTGTTGTCCTTTTTTGATGAAGTTTTTGATGTTAGTTGTCCATTTTAGATCTTGCGATATGATAGAACCTAGAAATTTAAAGGTTTCTACTGTTGATACTGTGTTGTCTAGTATTGTGAGAGGTGGAAGTATGGAAGGGTTTCTCCTAAAGTCTACCTCTATTGCTACGGTTTTGAGTGTGTTCAGTTTCAGCTTGTTTTGGTCGCACCACGAGGCTAGTCGTTCGACCTCCCATCTGTATGCGGATTCATCATTGTCTCAAATGAGACCGATCACTGTTGTGTCATCTGCGAACTTCAGTACTTTAACAGATGGAACGTTGGAGATGCAGTCATTAGTTTATAGAGAGAAGAGAAGTGGGGAGAGCACACAGCCTTAGGGGGAGGGCTGTGCTAATTGTACAGGTATCTGATGTGATCCTGCTTAGCTTCACCTGCTGCTTCCTGTTTGTTAGGAAGCTTGTGATCCACTTACAGGTCTGTTCCGGTACTTGTAGCTGGTTTAGCTTAGTTAGAAGAGTGTCTGGAATGATGGTATTGAATGCTGAACTAAAGTCTACAAAAAGGACCCTTGCATAGGTCTTTGGAGATTCAAGATGTTGTAGTATGTAGTGCAGAGCCATATTAACAGCATCATCTGTTGATCTATTTGCTCGGTATGCAAATTGCAAGGGGTCTAGCAGCGGATCCGTGATGGTTTTCAAGTGGGACAACACTAGCCTTTCTAAGGTTTTCATGACTACAGATGTTAAAACAACTGGTCTGTAGTCATTCAGTTCCTTGATGGTGGGCTTCTTTGGCACTGGGATGATGGTAGCAAGAAGGAACATAACACATCTCTAGTGATCTGTAGTATTCTGTAGTATTAACATAGGATGTTGCTTGTTTTCTATCCAGATCAGGCACTTATTTGAGGCCACATAATTATAATCCAGTCTAATTGAGTCTTCCTGCAGCACTCTGCTGGCTAAAAATGGGCTGCGTGGAGGCCCTGCATGGCCCATTTTTGGCCTGCAGAGTGCTTCTGGAGGCAAAAAATGGGCCATGTGGGGACCTCCTGCGTGCACACACACACACACACACACATACAAACCCGCCACTCATTTTGGCCAGCAGAGGCACCACGAGCCGGTCCTTTGATATTTCCAGGCTGGAACTGTGGGCCAGATTTAAGCACCCACAGGTCTTGAGTTTGACACCCTTGCTCTAGGAGATCTTGTTCAATTGAGTTATTTGGGCATATGGAAATAAAATTCATTCTGAACTATACTCTAAGCAGGTAACTTGATAATAGTCTATACTTTTAGACCACTAGGCCACACTGAGTCCTTCGGGAGAAGGGCGGTATAGAAATCAAATAAATAAATAAATAAATAAATTATTCTCTTATGTACTTCAGTTTCTTTTCTTACCATTGGAAGGCATTTTGGGGGTGGTGGTGAAATCAAGGTGAGTCAGAAAGAGAAAGGCCTGTTGCAAGCCAAGAGCTTATGTTGTAAGCTGCTAGTATGTTACCAGCTTGGATAAGGCCACCTTTTTACCTTATCAATACAATTTAAAATATGTATAATATCATTTCTCATATATCTCTTCAGAATAAAGCCCATATAGTTAAGATGCATTATTTCAAGTAAAAGGTCACTTAATCTTTTAGCAAGAATTACCGTAAAAAGTTTATAATCTACATTCAGTAGAGAGCTAAAACTATATGCTTCAGGACGGATAGAATATTTTCCTTCTTTATATATCAAAGAAATGAAAGCTCTTTCTTTCTATGATGAAAGAATTTCTTGGCATAGCTAAATCTAATTCATTATTTGAGTTAAAGGTTTCATCAGAATTTCTTGGAAAGTTTTGTAAAAATTGCAGAAATACTTTCAGTCCTAGAGCTTTATTCAGTTTCATGTTTATTGCTTCTTTGATCTCATTTTCAGTTATAGGTTAATTAATAACTTCTATGTTGATTTGTAAATTTTTATAGTAATATGCCTTTTAGGTATAATTCACCATTTGCAACATGGGTTTTTTGTTTGTTGTATTATTTCAGGTATAATTAATGAATTGCTGTATCATGAAGAAATGATTCTAAAATAACAGGATAAGCAGTTACTAAGGTTACACATTCCCAGCTCTATAGTTAAGATAGAATCAATTCATTTTGACCACAAAGTATTATTGAACTTGTTCACAACTCAGCACCAATTTTTTGTTTACCTTGCTTAAACAAGTGGTCTTGATTAACAATCACTCGTTCAGCAACTATTTTTATGATCATGTTGATCAAGTGCTTCTTATGGCCAGTTCTCAAAGTTACAACTATCAGAACATCCTGTTGTGGTCCGCCAGCAGCCTGCGGAGCTGGCAACGGAGTCGGACAGTGATGAGGCTGAGGTGAGGCCAGAGCCATCGGGGAGTGAGGTGTGGACTCCAGAGCCTCCAAAGACTGATAGTAGTGAGGCAGAGGAACAGGAGGAGCCTGTTCCTAATGCATGCATGAGAAGAGCTGCCAGAAAGCAAGAGCAGCTCAAGCAAAACGGACAACTTGGGAGTAGGGCCAAGAGATGATTGGCCCCTCCCATAAGGCTTAAAACAGACCAGCAACGGCGTTTGGCTTTGCTGGAAAACAATGTTGGTAGCTTCATCTTCTGCTTTGTCTACATCTTGCATTTATTTTTGTGACTTCAGTACGTTTGCCAAGAAAGGCCTTTGGCAGTTTGCCTAACTGGACCAAGGTTTGCGATAGGACTGAGGAACTTGTGTTGGGAGGAATTTGTTTTAATTTAGTTGAACTACGCTGGGAATGAAGTAATTCTCAGCTGTTCGAATAAAGTTTGTTTGTTTCTTTCCCAGACTGAGTTTCCTACTACATACTTGGGCCTGGGTCACAACACATCCTTGCAGGCATGTGATTAAAATCTGTGTGATTGCAATCTGTGTGCTTGGCACCCGATTCACAATTACAATGTTGTGGCATTGTATGATCATGCGATCATCATATGAAACCTACAGGCAATCAATGGGAAAGCCAGCAGCAGGTTACAAATGGCAAACATATAACATCTTCATTTAACGACCCATGATGATTCACTTAACATGGACAACCAAAAGAGCTGGAATTACCATTGCTAAGCGACACAGTCATATGATGTTTACACTTTACTACTGTGTCACTTAGCAGTGGAAATTCCAGTTGTTAAATGAGGACTATCTGTTTTATAAAGGAGCAACATTGGAGTCATCTGTGTGAACCCAGTAAATGCAGATAAGTAAACAATCTTGTCTGTTTTCAGTCCTATCTTATCTATTCAGTCTGATCTATCTTAGTTTTCCTCCAGTTGCACTCCAACTATATTATATTAATTTAATTACTCAAATCTCCCCATTCAAGCGACTAATCTGTCTCCATGAGGGGGCTTTCTCCATATTTATAGATTAACTTCAGCATCAATAGTTATTTAAGTTTTGGCAAATTGAACCATCACATTTTGGAAAACACCCAGATTGTTTTTTCTTTGTAATGATTAAAAATAAGAATCCTAATATATCAAAGATCCTATTATTTTATTTCTGGATTTGCATGCCTTCTGGAATACTTGTTTTGACCTGTTTCTTGTTCCTGGGTTGGATATTTTATTTGGGTATTTTTTAATTTTGTTTTTGTTTGCATTTTTGTTCCTTCGAATCAGTATTGCCTACTGCTTGAAGTAGTCCCTAGAGCCGTGATGACGAACCTTTTCCAGACTGAGTGCCCAAAGCCTGCGTGTGCCCAAACCCCCAAAATGCAATGTGCTGCCCCCCCCACACGTATCCCACCCCACATGCGCGGCAGAGACCCAATAATCCAGCTGGCTGCCGGGAAGTGTGTGCACATGCACGGCCGAGCTGAACTGGGGCAATGGCTCACATGCCCACAGAGATGGTGCTGCATGCCACCTGTGGCACGCGTGCCATAGGTTCGCCATCAAGGCCTAGAGTTTTCTTGGTAATATTTTTGGAAATGCTAGGGCTGAGAAAGGGTGCTTGGCCAAGGTTACCTAGCTGGCTTCATGTCTAAGATGGGACTAGAACACAAGGTCTCCTGATTCCTGACCTAGTGCCATAAGCATTACAATATACTGGACTGGCTGGTTTTTTGTTTTTTGCTTTAATCTTTCTTAAAATATATAGACATCTGGAACATCACAAAGTCTGTATAGTATGGCAACATACATGTTCTTTGAATTGAATAGTTGAATAGTTTGGTTGTGCTAAAGATAAAAAAAGTTTCTCAGAAATACAGCTGATTTTACATAGCTCCTATCTTGAAATTTTTAGATTTGTTCTCCTTCAGTAACTTCCTCAAATTTAACCTTCAATTTTACTTCAGGCAAAATTCAGTGAGAACTGGTTGACTCAAATTACTGTTTTGAGAACAGTAATTCCTTTTACTTAGTTTGAATGTACTATAGAAATTCCTATAGTACTAATGGGATTGATGTATTAATTTTATATTTAGGACAAACTGTCCCTTCCTTTTTGTCCCATTATTTGATAGTCAAATAATTCTTGGCAGTTTCTGTCGTTCTTAGAAATTATGTTCATTAGTCCTAAATAAAGGCAGCTAAATAAATTTTTGTTTCCTTTTGAATTCTATGAAAAATGTAAATACTCACATTTTTAAAAATAAAAAATGTTTATCATTTTAAGATAAAGTTCCGGATCTATAGAATTATAAAATAGCACAGTAAACTTCTTCATAGGGAAGTAAATTTGTACTTATTACATCTGTAAAATTCACAGGTTAATAATAAGATACAGAATGTATGTTGCTAATGTTGACTAGCATCTTGTGACTTGTTACAAGCAAATGGATTTTTATGAACTTGTCATTTCCCCCCCAAAATTATATATTGAGGGAATTATTCTAGGTTATTTGATATCTAGGTTGAAATTCAGTGCTCCATCTATATAATGCCTTAAAAACTGAAACCTATTTTATTGCTTGTAATTCACCATAATGTAATTTTGCTAATATAATATATGTGCTGTTGTCACAGTTCTCAGTAATATTTCAGATCTTCAGCAAAGATGTATAGTAAGAGCAATGTTCCACGCTATCAGTATAGTCAGACAGTATTACTTTGTCTGCATTTTCTATTCTAATGGCTATGTTTAATTCTCATTGATAGATAAATACAATATTTCTGGAATAATGAAAAATGTTTTCTATCCCTCATTAATTCATTAATGTTAGATAATAAACTATACTTTTATGGCTATCTGAACTTGAAACATAAGATGATGGTTTGCTCTTTAAAGTTTTCAATATTGCAATTATGTATGAAGCTTATTAGATTTGTATGCCAGATGACGGTCAGTGACTGCTTTCATTTCAGTAAGATTCTAAAGTATTTGGGTCGCTGCATAGTGAAATACTTTTAGGTGTGTTTCTCTCATAAGAACTTTCTGTGTGAAAGAACTATATCAAGTAACAAAATGAAAATACGAAAGTTAAGACGTTTTTTTTGTAAGTCTATTTGGGGATGTTGATCATGAATTTATATACTGCAAAAGAAATAAACTAAAAATTCCTAGTGGCTTTATTCTACTCATATAGATTCCACCGTAACAGTACAGAAGCTGTTTGTCATCTTCCATATCAAATTCTATAGTTCAACTACTAGGGTATAAAAAAACCACATTGAAATTTAATAATTTAAATTAGGTAACTCTCCAGATATGTGGGAATAAAATTTCAGAGGCCCTATTTGCTATGAATTCTGGGATATTTGCTCAAATTTAAAGGTCACTGGGTTGTAAAATGCTCTGGTGTGTCTGTGTGTGTGGAGAGGGAGTGAGTGAGTGAGTGTGAGAGTGTATTTGTTATAAATAATGAACATGATGTAAGGCGAGCTTTTGTATATGTGTTCATACATCCAGAAGATATTTCTGGGAAAGTGAAGTTGGCAGATAAAATAAAACAGATTGTTTCAGTGCTTTGATGGGGCATGAAAGACAAATGTATTACTTTTTTTGCTGCAGTAATTCTTTGTTACAACATTGACAATTAAGAGTTTCTCCAAAATAGTTCTGCTCTGAAGGACACATGTACTTTACAGCATGAGTCTAGTTAAGTAGAGAGTTAATTTTTTGTTGGAATGACATACTAGTTAATGAAATAAAATAACAGATTTATCACTAATTTATTTAAATTATTATAATTTTTTTCTTTTAGTGATGTTACAAGTAGTTCTTGCTAAACTATCATTCATTCAGCAGCTATTCAAATTTGTGGCAATGCTGAACAAGTGGTACTTGCGACTGGTTGTCAAAGTTCCAACCATCACAACACCCTCACATTCACGTGATGCAATTCAAGCATTTGGCAACCAGCTTGCACTTAACAACAGTTGCTGGGTCTCAGAATCATGTGATCACCATTTGCAGCCTTTCCTGTCAGCTTCCCACAAGCAAAATCAATGGAGATTCCGTAAATTGCTTTCAAGACCTTCCGGATCTTGTACTCTGTAGAGCTTACAGCACCTGCCACCAACATTCCATAGTGCACACTCACCTAGCTGTATTAATGCAGAACTACAGACCATCATAATTACAAGCTGTTTGCCAAGCACCAGAATCATATCACATAATTGAGGGGGCACAACAATAACTGCACCATGAAGCCTTTGGCCATTTATAGTACCATCTATAAAATATACGTCATATTATTCCTCTAATATATCTGGAAAAAAGCTCAGCTGGTCAGAGTGTAATATATCTTTTATACATAAGTATATACTTATATTTTGTTAAAAGATTTTTTAAAATAATACAGATATAAGAAAAGAAAAGCAAGTAAAGAAGAATAGTGAATAAGAAAATAGAAAACAATAGAAGGAGGGGGGAAGGAAAAAAAATGTTATAAAGAGGCAGCTTCCAGTCTTTTTAACAGTAGTTAAATAAAGACATTTTCAATAAGATAAAAACAGTGCAAATATTAAAGAAGAAAGTGAAAAATAGTGAATAAATACAAAAGAAAATACAAAAGAAAAGATTATAAATTTTATTTATTTATATCCCATCTTTATTATTTTTACAAATAACTCCTTATCTTAATTGCTTCCATCATGTGGATACCCATTTCTTGAGCTCATAACAACCGTTTTGCTTTCACCATTCTCAGTATTTTAGCATCCTGAAAATTTGACAGCGTATTATTTATCCCCTAAATCAAGATCATTAATGATCAATTTTTTAAAAATACTAATTTTAGTACAGATGGTCGATGAACTGCCATTTTTTACTTATCTTCATTGAAAAAGTCCTTTTTTTTAGCCATTTAATATTTCATAAAAAGATGGGTCTTCTTAGCCTGTAGCTGCTAAACTTAATTAAGAGCCTTTGACCAGGACATTTGTCAAAACTTTTTGAAAATCCAAATCCACTTATAATTCTATTTCAATCCTGAGAAAATTGTAGATCAACAAATAAAATTTACCTTTATTGAATGTGTGGCATTTTCTTTCAAGGTTTGGTTCTCTATAGTCAGTTTTTTAAAAAAAGTTATTAAGACAAAATTATTTTAAATTGATATTTAGCTGACCAGCTTAAAATTTTCCAGATATTCCTTGATCTCTTTTTGAAGCTGTCTCTTGGACTTTATAACTTGTATCGTCTGCAGTAAAGACCAGGCCAAAGAATTCATTCTCTGTGGTTGTATGTTTGCTTGCAGACATTTCTTCACCCAACTAGGTAACATCATCTGTGCTTAGTTGGGACTGCACAAATTCTGACATTAAATTAATTACTAGGACACTTAGCTAATGATAGCATCATCAACTTCCGTACAAAAAACAGAACCCAAAAAGGAGAAGTGCATGTTTGCATGAAGTTCGCAACAGGACTCTATAAGTAAAGCATGGTTTTGAAATATCAGATTCTGTATTAGGATGGATAAGTACCAGCTGTGCTAGGGCAGAGCCTGACAGCAAATGTGTATATAAGGCTTTACCTAGTGCAACTGAGTGCTCGAATGACTTCCTGCTAATGCTCATTCTAGTGAGCCTCAGACTGTATTATGTACAATTATGTATGACTTCTGGAATCCTTGATCTGCTTCACCTTAACTGTGTTATTCCCTTGCCCTTTGAATCAAGCTCAGCAGTGTCTTGATCCAAATTGAGTAAGACTGACAGTCTTGCCTTGTGTATTAATTAAGAATGCTTAATTAATTTATGACTTGCTGAAAGCCAGGTCACATTTAGAACTTAGTTTCTAACCTCCTGTTCATCTTTAGGGTTGATGGGTAAGGGAATTTGCTTGTTATTATATTTAAAAAATTTAAAACAATAATACAATCCAAAATGATTTCACGGATAAAATATTAGTTATCATCTGACCAACAATGGTACTGAAAACATAGGAAGGATGTCTCTGAAATAAATATATTCCTGTGTATTACTAAAGCTTTGTTAGGAGCAAGTGCTTCACCAACAAAAGGATATGTCTAAAAAGTTGAATTTAATTTATTTTAGTTATTGGTTGCACAAAAACCAATGGTAGTGACCTGAAGGTCACTGAGAAATATGGTCAGTTTGAAGTCTCCCTTTAGTAGCAATTAAGGCCACTTCTATTGTTTTGAAAACAAAACTTCTAGTTTAGGAGTCAAAAACTTGTTGAGAAATAAAGGAGTGAAAAGTAAGCTCCATCAGACCTATTAAATGTTTTAATATTTTTATTTATCTTGTTTTTATGATGGTGTAAACCACCTAGAGTTGATTGATAATGTAATGGGTGGCCTATCAATTGAAAAATTTAAATAAATAGATAAATACATATAATTATAAATTATTTTTGTATTCAAAAACTATTTGAAATATCTATGAATAGCAGAAAGGACAACCTAATGATAAATAAGTAATAGTGCCTGAATAGTACAGGTAGTTCTCAACTTACAACCACAATTGAGCCAAAAATTTCTGTTACACATTTGTCAACACATTTGTTAAGTGAGTTTTGCCCCGTTTTATGACCTTTCTTGCCACAGTTGTTATGTGAATCACTGTAGTTGATAAGTTGGTAACCTGGTTGTTAAGTAAATCTGGTTCCTCCCATTGACTTTGTTTGTAAGAAGTTCGCAAAAGGTGATCACATGACCTTGGAATATAGCAATGGTCATAAATATGAACCAATTGCCAAGCATCTGAATTTTGATCACATGATAATGGGGATGCTGCAAAGGTTGTAACTATGAAAAATGGTCATGTCTCATTTTTCAATGTCATAACTTTGAATGGTCACTAAGTAAGTAAGTCGAGGACTACCTGTATTTGAGAAAGCTGTGCAAACCAATTGAAGGAGGTATTTCAATCTCTCTATGCTGCGTCACCTGTAAAGTTATGGAATCTATCATCAACCAATCCATTATCCTCCACCTGGAAACAAACAACCTACTCTCTAATAAACAATTTGGTTTCAGAAAAAAATTATCATGTAACTTACAACTTCTTCACTGCAAAAACATATGGACTACAAATCTTGATCAAGGCAAAACAATAGATGCAATTTACATAGACTTCTGTAAAGCTTTTCACTCAGTGGTAAAAGACAAACTTCTCCTAAAACTAAAATCCTACGGCATCTCGGGATCCCTCCACAATTGGATATCAGCGTTCCTGTCAAACAGACAACAAGTGGTCAAAATAGGCAGTGCCCTATCAAATCCTGTTCCTGTCAATAGCAGCGTTCCCCAAGGCAGTGTTCTTGGACCAACACTCTTCATATTATACATTAATGATCTCTGTGACCATATTAAAAGTAATTGTGTTCTTTTCGCTGATGATATCAAAGTGTTAAAAATACAGCTACCCTTCAAAAAGACCTTGACTTTGTGTCGGAATGGTCAAAAACTTGGCAACTCTTAAAACTTAATGTAAACCGCTTTAATCTAGATTGCAGAAAATATGACTTCTGCAACAGAATCATCAGTGCTTGGAATACTTTACCTGACTCTGGTCTCTTCCCATAATCCTAAAAGCTTTAACCAAAAACTTTCTACTATTGACCTCACCCCATTCCTAAGAGGACCATAAGGGGCGTGCATAAGCGCACAAATGTGCCTACCGTTCCTGTCCTATTGTTTTTCTTTTCTTCTTCCTATATATGTTTATATGTGTATATACTATATAATCTTTTTGTATGATGTTGTGACAAAATAAATAAATAAATAAATAAACTCCAAATCTCAACCAGCAAATGCTCTGTCTTACACATTGGAAAAAAGAATCTAAATACTAAATACAAACTCGATGGACATTACCTTACAGATGACCCCCACTCTGTTAAAGAGCTTGGAGTTTTCATATCCAATGATCTAAGTGCCAAAGCCCACTGCAACTACATCGCAAAAAAGGCTTTAAGAGTTGTAAACCTAATCTTATGTAGCTTCTTCTCCAGAAACACTACACTACTACACAGAGTTTATAAAACATTTGCTAGACAAATTCTTGAATACAGCTCGCCTGTCTGGAACCCATACCACATTTCAGACATCAATACAATTGAACGTGTCCAGAAATATTTTACAAGAAGAGTTCTCCACTCCTCTGAATACAACAAAATACCTTATGCCACCAGACTTGAAATCTTAGGTTTAGAAAACTTAGAACTCCACCGCCTTCAACAGGACCTGTGTTTAACTCATAGAATTATCTATTGCAATGTCCTTCCTGTTGAAGACTACTTCAGCTTCAATCACAACAATACAAGAGCAAACAATAGATTTAAACTTAATGTTAACCACTTCAATCTTGATTGCAGAAAATATGACTTCTGTAACAGAGTTGTTAATGCTTGGAACAGACTACCTGTTCTGTTTCCCTTCCCCCAATACTCCCAGCAAAGAGTCAGTCAGAGGCCTCTTTTCTGATTTATTTACATATATATAAATGTCCTGGCTACGTCTACCCACGGGCCTGCCAAGTTTCTGGAGATAACAAGGAAATTACAGATAAGGCCAGAATTACTCACGAATATATTCTTCCCTCCGTTGATACAGATTGCCCGCCCAAATTCATTACTTTGTCCAAGACAAAAAACCAGGAAGTCCCGCCTCCTATTTATAGTCTCTGCAGATGTCACTGCATGACAATTATGACTTGGCTTTGTCCCAACTCTTCCGCTGCTGCGCACGCTGATCACGTCTTCGTAATCTTGCATCACTCCAAAACTGTTCTTGGGGCGTTGCCAAATCAGAAGGAGGCTCCATGGAATCAGGCTTTGCCGGCCCCTCCTCCTCCCTTTGAGTGGGTGCCAGGGAGGGAAAGGGCTCACGAGAAGCAGGGCTGGCCAGGTCTTCTCCCTCACTTTCTGAATCATCCGAGTCCAGGAGTCCGGGTCCAGGAACTTGGGTCACAACACTACCTGACTCTGTGGTCTCTTCTCAAAATCTCCAAAGCTTTAACCAAAAACTGTCTACTATTGACCTTACCCCATTCCTAAGAGGTCTGTAAGGGGCGTGCATAAGAGCACAAATGTTCCTACCGTTCCTGTCCTACTGTTTCCTTTCATTATATCCAATTAATATAGTTATTACATACTTATGCTTATATATACTGTATGCTTATATATTATATAGTTATTTTCATGCTTATGCATATATATACTGTTGTGACAAATAAAATAAATAAATAAAAAATAAAATATTTACATTATAGCATAGACCCAGATAATGCAAGAATGGGTTTTATTACTTAGGTACATTGATTTAAACAAAATTTGATATCTCATCAATGCTTGACTATTATTTTTTAAATAATAAAATAAATAGGAAGTAAAGAAAATGAAAATGAAGCTTCTCTAGAAAAATAGGTATCAAAGAATTTTATAAACAGTATTATACTGTATATCCAGATTAAGGATCCATAATCAAAATTTGCTGTATAATATATTTAATGATCATATTAGACAACCTTATCTCTGAAATAATAAATGTGTTAAAAATGAAACAAAGCTTTAAAATTAGGTTGTAATGTTATAGTACAATTTCAAGTATTTTATACTTTGAAAGCATTAAATCAATCATTAGTCACATAGAACTTTATGCATTCCAAGAGAAATCTTTCCTATTTTCCCCCATTTATTAAAAATATCAAAGTAAGTAAACTAGTAATTTCAGTCCTTGGCAAGAATTATCAAGAATAATTTCTGCTGTGAAGGCAAAATCACTATAATTCTTCTTTCTCCTGACATTTGAGATTAAGAAGATACCGCAAGATAACTTTTTTTAAAATCAAGACTGTAGCTTAAGTTTCCTCTAAATACTTAAGTTTTCATGCTGTAAGTTAAATTGACATTTATTTAAATATTCATAGCTATTTGTGATTTCTCACTTCTACTTTAGAGACAAGGGAAGTCTACGTTAGTTGCATTGTTTTGCAGCTGAACAGACACCATCTACCTTAGACCTTGCTGGTAAAATATCTTTGTTATCTTCAATCCTCATATCCTCTGCATTGTTTAGAAAATGTCCCGGGACATTCTCTTTTTCAAATCTTCAGTAAATAATTGTGTGGATCTTACCAGGCAGCTTTCTATAGGGTACTTTGCAGTTGCCTTCAAATCAGCCTCCATTATGATTAAACCACCCTACCCAATTCAGAGTTACCAAACATAATTGCTGTCTGCTGTAAGTAACAACACATTTTCCACAGCCACTGTTTTTTAGATCCATTTTAGGATTTTCCAACCTTTACACACCTTCATCAAAATTTTCATCTCCAGATGTTATTGTTAGATTTCTCTTGGTGTTTTTTTTTAAAATACTTTGATAACAGCTCAATAGCCTTTTGCTGTACTCTGAAAAGGTTATTTTATGAGAAATTGCACAAATCCTTAAACTTAACTTCTTTTGTCAGCTACTGAACAACAAACTTTTGATTGGCTATTTATGAACAATTATCAGAAACCATGGCTGGATGCAGTTTGTCTAGAGTCTCAGGAAGTTCTTCAGTTATCATCTAGGAATCAGATGTATCCATTGAAGAGCTGAAATGAACTGACTGAATAGCCCCCTCTTCCTTTTAGAGATTGGTGGCACTGGTCAACTCCATAACAAACAGAAATTGACAAATAAAAGGTATTCATTTATTTCAATTCACACCATGGTGTATATGCTGTAAGCCAAAAACCATGTTTATTCTCTGGACAATTTCATGTGTTGCACCCCTGATATTAGGACAAGCTGTTAGTTGTATGGTAACCATGAATTTCCAAAATGCCTCCAATCCCAAATTCAAGGAAGGCAAGTTGAAATCACACTGAGGCCAAGCAGTTTGGGAGATATGTTGCTGTACAGAATAGGGGTAGTAGAAAAGCAGCATTCCCTATTTGCTTTTTAAACCCAACTTAAAAGAAAGGCTCAGACACAACTATCTGCAGAACTTTACCTTTAAACACCTGCAGATCTTCCGGTATCATTGTTACCACTACACTTCATACATTCTGGGCTTGGGGCTAATGCCAAACCCAAAATCCAGATAAGGAGATTTCTGAGAAGAGAACACCTCCTTCCTCAACCATAACAGGATTCAGTAAAGCTAGCCAGGTCTGTCCTCAGACATCCATAGTCTGATAAAGGGTATAGAGTGGTTTATTACCATGAGGACTGGCAAGCAGCAGCAGCTGCTGCCGCCGCCAAAGACTGACTTCTGCAAGAATTTGGCTCTCACACTGAGGTCTGAAGGCCTGAAGTATAATTGGTCTCAGATATCCAATTTCCATTTCCCCGAGAGCTGCCCACTTTCTCCCTCCATGTGTTCTGTCTATTACTACATCAGTCTTTATCCTTTATTTTATCTCTCCCCTAAGGTCCATTATCTTTAGCCCCCGATCCTATCTGAAAAAGGCTTTCCAATATCAAACTCCATCCCTCTTTCTAACCACTTCAACCAAGGGCGGAATTGACTGGATTATTTAGAAGCTTGTGCAAGAGATTGGAATTGTATCTGTCTTCTTTGGTTATGGTACTTGCAAAAAAAATATTTCCTACAAGAATTCACTCTCACCCATGACTGTAGTGAAAAAAAAATCCTTGATCAGTTATTCTAGGTGCCCACTTTCTTGCAAATAGCACTTTCTCTAATACACCCTTTCCACAACTCACTTTTGCTAACTTGCAGTATTTAACCCTATATTTAATATATATTTAATTTTTACTCCTAATTAATTACTTCTTCCTCTGGTATCAACTCTTGACTAAATCCTTGAAGAAACCTGGTCACAGCTATCTTATTAATAGATTTTAACAACTTTTTCCTATCCGGTTTTAAGTAAAAAACTTCATGACTAATTTGATATTTAATACTTCATTCATGTTCTTTGAAATTAGAGTCGTGCCTTTTATGACATAAGAATATTCTTCTAGCCAGTGATTACTGCAATTGCTAGGAACATTGATATTACTATATTTTTTAGCTTGGTTCTTCTGGAATCCTGTCAAAGATAATCTGCATAATGGGAAGAACAGTATTATACTCGTAGCTCTCTGCTTTTTGCTTTTTTTATTTGAAGAAAAATCAGAAACAATTGATTGAGATGATTTAACATAATTTTCACAGAAAAGGATATCCATGAACACTAAGGAATTTGTGAAGGAAAAGTGGCAAAAGCTGTCCTTTATATTTTGAAATTGATATTTGTGAGGGAAAAAGAGATAGTATGAATTGTCCGGGTAAACTATAAAACCCATTCTGTGATCTCCCCCTGATAATACTGCTCATTATGTTAAACAGTGTTGCTCTTAAACCCTCTGTAGTTTTCATTTTATGTGCATTGGCCTTCATTTGCTGAAATGCTTCAAGTTCACAGCGCTAAAGTCATTTTGAAAACAGGATGTAATTACAAAGGTTTCTTATGCTTACCCACTGCTTTTTGGGACCAATGTAATTATCATTACATGTGGATACTGTAAATTGAATATCCCTTGCCTAATTACATTAAACTCAAGGGTTAGCTGTTTAAGCATCCAAATAAAAAAAGTTCACCCTTTGCTACAAACTGTAGAATTGGTCTGTTAGTTAAGTTGACCTTTAAAGCTCAGCATTTACATGATATTGTCAGGTGTACATTATAAAGATAGCTTATAATGAGATCTGTAATGAGTAACCCAGTTATAATGGACTTTTCTAAAAGTTCATTTATTCAGCGTTTTCTAATGACAGGATGAGATTAAAGTTTTAATCTGTATATGTCAAGCCCTTTTAAGGATTGAATTTCACTGTTCTTTGTTCAATTGCTGAAAATAGTTTAATATTACAGCTCAAGCAGCACAACTTGACATTACTATAAATGTAATGAATTAGCCCTGCTATTTAATCTATTGAAAAAAATGTGTTTACTTTGATGTGTAATTTTCTATCTCTTACTCTAAAAAACACATAGAAAGACATTAACTGTATATGTATTCAGCAACATGAATTCTTTACATTTTTGTGTGACCTAATTTTAGCTGTAATATGCTATGTTGTTATAAATGTGATACTGATAATTTGATACTTTATTAAGAAAAACAGATAATTCTTTTTTCTACAGAGAATTATTATTTGATGGATTTCTGCTTGTGTAGTCATTAAAACATTATTCATAAATAACACCTATTTAGTGTTGTTTTCTGACTTCATTAAAATTATGCCATTCCACAGCTGAAGCTTTTTCCCCCCCAAGTGTACTTCCTGCTGAGTATCTTTTATGAGTTTTCACTTGAAAAACAACAGTCTGCTTTATCTGGGACATGTAGCAAAGCATGCATTATAAAATAATGTTTATATTGTACTGACTAGTATTTCGATGATACAAAATAAGAGTATCAAAATAAGCAGGTAGGACGGAGAACTGCAATAACCTAACAGTTTTGTTTTTTTATGTATTAATCTGCTGTCACACGCTCTTATTATACTCTTAGTATAATTATACTTTGTTGATTTAATTACAAATTATTTTGTCTTCAATATTCTCTGTTAGTTGTAAAGTTATTCATGTTAATATTTCATGTTCTGCAAATTTTATTAAAATTTAACATATGAATATGTATTTTTATAAAATAATGTATTATAAACCTTACATATGGAAATTGTTCATATTAAGTTTACCTATAAATATGGAGCAGTTTCATAATATCAGAAATTGAACATTAACATACCAAAATAGAGAAAGATATGGTAGAGATTTAACCAAAGCTGCTAAGTAGTATTAACAATGGAGATAAATTATTTCATTCTAAGGAAATACAAAGAATTTTGAGACAAACTGGCTCTCAGCAAATACAGTGCAATCCACAAAGTCCTTTTTTCTACTGATTTTTGGCTCATCTATAAGATATAAGGATCCAAAAATAATTTTCCATCTCTTGGTGAGCATCTTGCCTGGAAAACTGTGAAATCTGACCCTACATTGCTAACAATTTTACTTCCAAGTACATTAAATTATAGTGGGGCTTTCAATGATGTAGCCAGATCAGCTGCATATCCCTACCTGTCTATGAAGTTTCTCACCCATGCGTACCCCTACCTTTATTTTCTGCTGTAGTTATTCGATGCGCATGGAATAATGCCAAAATGACATAGCTATGTGATACAAACTTGGTACAGCTAGGTTGGTTGCCTCACTTGTTATAACTTCTACCCAGTTATTTGCTGCTCTGCTTTGGGAATTGCTGACATAGTTCTTCTCACATTCAATTAACAGCTCTATCAAAGGAATTCCATGATGAAGTGCAGTTGCGTTTAAAAATGTCACCAGTGGAAAATAACATTAAACCCCAATCCTCCAAAGTGGACATAGAAACTAAAGCAGAGAAGTGAAACAATGCAAAGCCTTGCTGGAAGTCAGCATACGACTGCATTAGCCAAAGTTAGGCAATATCTGTGCAGGACAAGATACAAAATGTTGGTTAGCTTGCCATACAAAATTTTATTTACTATGATATATACCAGGGACCAACCTTGTACTTTTTAAATCAGTGGCACAAGTTTTCCCAACATTTAAGTTAGGTGAACCAATACATTCTTATTATGACACTGCAGCATTTTACTATATATTCAAGGGCAGAAAGATAGTTCAGATCACAGATGTAACACCTTTCTGTGAGTGCACTATGCATTATATGCACAGAAATGATTGTGTTTGCAAACTAGACAGACTTTTTATACTGCCTTCCATTTAAAAAAAATCTCAATTTAATTTAATTTATTTATTAATTATTAATAATTAATTATTATTTAATTTATTTTAATTTAAATTAAAAGCACTAGGCTAAAACAAAACATACTTTAACAAGTGTTTAGCTTTAGCTTTTATTTTGAGAAAGAATAAGTTTGCAATCTTAAAAGTTTCTTATTACTGGGACTGAAATTCATATAAACTTCAATATTAATATACCTCTATGTATGTATGAGAGGCACAATGGCCCAGCAGTTAAAAACACTGAGATTGTCACTTGAAAACCGATAGAGATTCAAGCGTCACAAGACATGGTGACTCCCATTATTTGCCCCTCCTTCTGCTCACCTAGCAGTTCAAAAGCATGCAAATGTGAAATAGGTACCACTAAATAGGTGGATACCTATTTATGTAGGGAATAGGGAAGGTAGCAGCATTCTGTATGCTTTGGGACATAGTCATGCTGGCCACACAACCATGGAAATGTCTTTGGACAATTCTGACTGCCTCAGCTAAGAAACAGAAATGAGCTCCGCCCACTAGAATTGGGCACAACTGAAAGGGGAAACCTTTACCATTTGCTTTACATGTATGTACCGTGTTTCTCCGAAAATAAGACCCTGTCTGTTGTGGCTCCAGCTCCCCCTGGGCCTGGCCCCCTGCCAGAGAGTGACTCAGAGAGTGAGGGGGAAGGGCCGTGAGGGCTTCCTTCTGCAGGGCCGGCTTCCCTGGCTCAGCTCCAGGAGCCATAGGCAGGCCAGGTGGAAGAGGTGATGAGGCCTCTGTCTCCTGTATCTCCCCTCGCCAGGAAATGCTTCCAGACCCAGCTGAGGACAATCAGTCCTGGTTAGATCCCAGGTTTCATGGACAAGAGAAGCGGGAACAACAGAAGCAGGGGTGGAGCAGGCCCAGAAAGTGCTGAGTCACAGAGCCACACCACACAGGGTATAAAAGCAGGAGGGGCTGCTATACTGCTTCGTGGCGAACAAATCAAACTGCCTAGAGAGAACTTGAGCTGAAGTGCTGTTTATTCCTGACTTCCTGGTTGACATGCTGGCATCAAGAAAGATAACAGAAAAACCTTGGCAGACGCTCGCTGGGTTGCTGCCAGAGCTGATAGTTGCCGTGGACTCAATTGCCAGCTAATTGAGTCATTTCTCGTGCCTCCTGGACTGGGGGGGGGGGACAGAACACTGTCTTATATTTTTTTGGACCCTGAAATTAGGGCTTGATGTTATTATTTTGGGGGTGTTCTGTCTCCTTCCCCACTTCAGACCCACGAGCTGGCCTTCAGCCAGTGGATTCACAGCTCTTACCAGTCCTGGCAGAGAAATCGCAGCTGCCTGCCAAAGTTCAAACAAATGACTCACGTAGCAAGACTTTCAGCTCTTTTTGAAATGGTTCAGAAAGCTAAACTTTTGCTTGCCGTGGAGTGACAGCAGCCCCAAAGCTCCTTATATATCCTGTGGGGAGCCCCACCCTTCCTTTTGATGATGCCATCTCTCTAATCTTCTGAAGCGCGGGTCAAGCCAAGCTTGATTATTATTATCAGCTGGGTCTGAAGGCGTAGCCTGGGGAAGGGAGGAATCGGGATGACGGCCTCATTACATCCTCTGACTGGTCTGGTTCTGGCTCCTGGAGCCGAGCCAAAGGAATCGGTGCTCCCGAGGTAAGCCTTACCGGCCCTTCCCCCTCACTTTCTGAGTCACTTTCGGGCATGGGGCCAGGTTCAGGGGCTGGAGTCACAACAAGGGGTGCAAGAGGCGGCGAGCGTGACCACCTCATGGCTGCTGCTGTGTTGCACTGTTGTGGGAGTGTAACACAGCAGCTCATCAGTTGTTTGCTGGGGCAACCAAAGGTGGGAATCTCCCTGGCATTCTTGGCACTCGCTTGCCTCCCATCCATCCCCCTTGCTTGCAAATTCCCACCCTGTTCCTGCCTCTCCACCAGGTAGCCTCCAGCAGCCCCAAACACTCAAAGCCTGCACCTGCCCGGCTCCCTTTTCCACAGCACACAGCTCTTTATTGAGGGGGGTGGCATGTGGGGCAGAGAGATGCATGGAGGAAGACGGGGCTTGCTCCTCTTGCCGTCTCTTCTCCCCCCTGCTCACCAGGGGCCAGGCAGATGTGTGACACACTGCCTTGCAGCAGGCAAACACATAGGGTAAAACCAAACTTCTCCCAAGTTCGAGAAATTTGATTGAACTTGTGAAGTTTTTTTTACCCTACATGTTTGCCTGCAGACAACAGTGAGACACGTGACAGAACTGCAAGTCAGGTAAGATGACTCCACGTGCCCCAATGGTACCGTAACAGCAGCCTGGCTACTGCCCTTCCCCACCATCTCTTTGTCGAAGGGGGTGGCAGGTAAGAGGGGGAGAAGTGAGACGCGTGGAGCTTGACGGGGCTCCTCTTGCTGTCTCTTCTCCCCCTCTCGCTGGGCGTGGCAGGGCTTCGTGCCCTGCCCAGATTGGATGCAATTTGGTGGTGGCAGGTGGGGAGGGGTGGGGCTGGGGAGACACGAAATGTGCGTCTTACCTGCCTTGCAGTTCTATCACATGCCTCACCTTTGTCTGCAGGCAACACATTGTAGGGTAAAACCAAACTTCTCGTGAGTTTGAGAAGTTTGATTGAACTCGTGAGTATTTTTTTACCCAACAACGTGTTTGCCTGCAGACAACAGTGAGACATGTGACAGAGCTACAAGGCAGGTAAGACACATCTCACATATCCCCAGCCCCACCCCTCCCCACCTGCCACCCCCAAATTGCATCCAATTTGGGCAGAGGCAGGAAGCTCTGCCATGCTGGGAGAGAGGGGGAGAGGAGACGGCAAGAGGAGCGAGCCCTGTTTCACTCCATGTGTCTCGCTTCTCCCTCACCCCCCTCGATAAAGAGCCTGGCACTGTGGAAAAGGGAGCTGGGCGGGCGCAGGCTTTGGGCATCTAGGGCTGCCGGGAGTTGCCCGGTGGAGAGGCAGGAGCAGGGCGGACATTTGTAAGCAATCACTTCCCCTTTGCCTTCTCTATCAAAAGCGCTCCTTGGGCGCAGCCACTTTTGCAGCAGGAGACTCGTGCCTTGCACCAGATCGCTTGGCCTCCTGCTGCAGAAGTGGGCACCATTCATGGCAAAAACGGCCATGCTTGCTGGAGGCCCCGGCTGGAGCGGCACCCATGAGCAGCTGTTCCATGGATCAAATTGCCTGCTGTGACTGTCACCATTAGGTAAGGTGGGTGCAAGACGTGTGGGGTTTGTCGCTTGGCTTCTGGCTTCTTTTGCAGCCACAATTGGCTGCAAAAGCGGCCGTGCTTGCTGGAGGCAGCGACCTGAGCGGTACCCGCGAATCAGCTGTGAATGGCAACCCGATCCAATTAAGGGGCCGAGAAGCCTTGAGGTGACCAGGGAAGGGAAGAACTTCCTCCTGTGCTGGCCACGACCACCCCGTTACTAGGGCTTATTTTGGGGGGAGGGCATTTATTTACGCCCACCCCAAAAATCAGGCTTAGGCCTTATTTTTGGGTCATGCCCTATTTTCGGGAAAACACGGTATATATTCAATCTCAGTGCTCTTAGTATCTTGCATTATACAAATAAAATTTCAAGATACCTCTGTTTTAAATTGACTTTAAGCTAGACTCTATTTTTACTTTTAATTTACAAAATAAAACTGTTCTAAAATAATTTAACATTCTTATGATACTTGTAATTTCCATGAAGTAGCTCCGGTAAACCTCTTTTTATTTCAGTTTAAAAGAGTTTTCCGTGTCGGTCTTTTGATACATTATTTATATGTCATAAATTGTCTTAATATAATGATAGATTCTAAAAGCTGTGTTTGGATATTACAAATGTTTTTGAAATGGACTTCATAAGTAAACTAATTCTACAATTTTGTGACCCAAATCTTAAATTTTAAAAAAGGATTATTAAATTGTAAACTGTCAAGTTCAGCAATTTTTTAAAGCTGTGCAAGGTCTATATAGTACATAATGGAATGCTGCTAACAGTAGAAATGTAATAAATGAGCATCGCTACTTTAAAATTTTAAACCATTTGCTAGAGATTCCTGATACAATTTTCCTGGGACATTTTCCTCTCTTGCCTGTCAGACAGAAGTTCTCACACCTTTTCACAATGACCAGACTCATTTGATGAGTAGATTGAGTAGATCAGATCAAATGTTTTACTTTGAAAAGTGAAGCCTTGTCGGTATATTCAGCCTAATCCAAGCATCAACTGTGTGGGATTGTTTTACCTCTTATTGTTTAGATATTTCTCAGCTGCATTTTTCTTTCAAGCTAGTTCCAATACAATATTTAAATACCTTTTCTAGAATAGATTTTTAGGTTCATATACAAGAGCTAATTAAGAACATCAGTGCTGCCATTTCACAAATTCTCTAAACTTTTTGACTATAATCTGTTTCGTATAAAACTCCATGTATCTAAACTAAGCCACTTTAACTATTTCTTCCTGCTTTTTATCCCTCATTTTCATATGCTTCTGCCTCTTTTTGGCCAGATGCTGTTGAAATATATGAACTTGTGTAAAGTTTTCACATCTCCTTTTCTTACCAATTTCCTTTTTAGGACTCTTTATCTGCTGAACAGCAGATTTTAAATTATTTCTACAGCTGAAGAGGTTGTAGAAAAAGTGCTTTTAAGGGATTCTGACGATTCCAGCTGAATTGCCTGATCGCCAGAACCCTTTAAAAGCCTTTTTTTACAGCCTCTTCAAGCGAAGAAGTTGTAGAAAAAGATTCTTTTAAAAGTAAAAAAAACCCCAGTCACATTACAACCCCCCCCCGCTACGCCCATAGAACTGGTAGTAATAAATTTTACATTTCACCCCTGTATAGAGCCTTTAGGAACAGCAGCTGGAAGTGCAGTTGCTCATAAGATTAATAAACAGAGTTATTTGTTCCCTATGTTCCCTATGGCCACTAGTATTTATAATCAGATGTTAATTGTACATAAGTATTAAAATCTGTAATTAGTTCAGTGCTATGTGTAAATGTTGTCCACACTATAACATAGATGTGAGAATTAATTATGTCAGAAAAAATGAGGTCTATAACATGAGAAGAGGTTACATACATCTTTGTGTTAAAACAAGAGAAATAAATTGAGTCAAGTATAGATAGGTGAGAGGAAGAGAAAATTGGGAAAGTTGTAGTTAGAAAAAGTGGTAATTTTTAATAAAAGAGATGAGAAACTCAAGAGAGATTAGATGTAAAGGAAATGCATAGCTTGCAATAAAAAGGTATTGAGCAGTATAATGTACAGTACTGTATAAATGCAAAGCTATAGTTAGATTTGTTTTCTGTTATTTTGGCCTTAAATTTTAGTCACTGCTACTTATTCGTTACACTTTGCATAATGCTTATTGCTCAAAACAGAGTAGTCTGATGGGTTTGAATGAATTGTGATGTAGTTGAGAATATTCAACCTTCAGAAAGAATGGAGAATATACTTAACCATTGGTATGTGTGCTTATTCTAGACTTTATAGAAAAAGTGCATTGGAATTGACAATGAAAGGTGAGTTTTTCCCCTCAATGTATGTTGTTTGGAAGATACATTTAATATTAGATATTTCCTAACAAACTTTGCACATTTCTAAGCCTTTTAGCTCAATTATTGTATACAGTTTGTGGTTACATCTTATATGTGTTTTATATTAAAATGGTTCTTTCAATGTTATACAAAAGAGATGGGAGAATGTACTTGTTACAGATTAAAAAGTGTTTAAGAAATATTTTTTATGATAGGCAAGAATATTTTAATAATATTCTGACTACATGTTTTTTTCACTATAAACTTTTTGAGTACTATATAATTTTAAAAAATACATATGTTTATATTTTAGTTCTCCTGAGTAATTGTGAATTTGCTCATGCGAAAAAGACCATATTTCCTAGCTACCATATTACATTTTAAAATATATAAGAATATAATGTCAGAATCAAGTATACTGGCTTATTAGAAAAGGTTTATTCTTTTTTTAAAGAAGCTAACATAATTATATTCTATGCATAGTCCAAGATTATGGTTCTTCTGTATTTTACTTCATGAGAATGGATAGTGAGACAATTTGCAATTATTGAAATTTATATGAGTATACTACTCTAGATGCCATGATGGACTGAATTTTATCTAAGATATTTTACTGGCTCCAAATAAGACAGAACGATCAGTTGATAAAATATCTATTATGGTTAGGAGTATTTCTTCTCTGAATTATGATATTTTTAGTCAGGGAGTACTACTAAGAATTGTAATGAAAAATTAGGAATTGTATTCCTAATATTTTTCCCTATCGGTGGCTGGTGTGACAGTTGTATCCTTTCTTAGGAGTTTAGTCTGGTTATATAGATTTTCATCTGCTTAGTTTGTAATTTGCTAAATTTCAGGAGAGCAAAAGGCTTGCCTGAAGCCTTCAGGCATTCTTGCAGTCCTCAGGTTGGGCACAAATTAAGTTTTTGGGATTGGTTGCTTGGTTGCTTGCATTCTAGGGAAGTTTTAACTAGCAAAAGGAGTTTCTTGAATCTATTAGAAGCTTAAGATGCACATTATGTTCCCTAACCCTGTATCAGATTAGCTCATCCTTTAATTTTTCCTTAAAGCTCATTTATCTTACAGCTCAAAGTTCCAAAAATAGACCATTGGCCCACCTATTATGATTTTCCTTTTCAGCTGTTCTTCAGGAAGAAATGGCTGCAGTTTTCCTCCTTTATCGGTAGAGGCCACTGAAATATTGAAAAACAGGAGATTATGTGCTACTGTGCCCTCTACAGATGAAAGCAAAAGTGCAGTTTCTTTTGTATGTATATGTGATCAGTACCAACACCCTGTGAGCAAAACATACACCAAAAAAAATCAAATACAATTTTAAGATTGTATAATGTAACATAATGTTACATTATGTTAACACATTTGGTCCCTATGCACATAACCAGGTCTTCAAGGCCTTACAAAAGATCAACAGGGACAGGGCCATCCTAATCTGTGGAGGAAAATGTACCAGCTGGACCAAATTGTACAGATAGAAAGTGGTAATATGCTATGTTTCTTTTAAAAATGTTTTAAGAAATGCTTCAGGTATCACATAAGAAAGTATCTCACTGCTGTTCTGCAAGGTAGTCTACTTTTTTACATTACTTATTTACATTGTTTTTCTCTTTTTATTTGCATGCATGTGTTTATAACCTTAATTTTTTAATTTTATTTTTTTTAAAAAATATAACATTGTGTTATAATATTTGTGTAAACAGATGAATAGTGGCATCACCAGGATAAATTGTCAAAGAATTTCTTTATCATTATTAATTGAAGTAGCTAATGTTCCAAAAAGAAATAAACTAGACTGAAAAGCTTGGAAGATTCAGGAATGAAATTGCTGTATATAAAATAATATTTGGAAAAAACTCTGAAGGGTAGTTTTTATATTCTCTTAAGATCTCATAAAACACTATTTTAGTTTTAATCAAAAGCAATTGTAAATAATTAGTCAGAGAACCTTTAAAGAAGCTGGCTCAGAATGGAAAGATTCCTAGGTTTCATAAGGTTGTTTTTTTAATGCAAGAATTGTCTTCTTTATCTATTTACAAGTAAAATTCTCATTGTTATGAACTTTGAGTGAAATGGTTATCATAAGGCAACAATTTTTGAACCAAAGTACCTCAAATGAGCTAACTTACAAAAGGTATCCCAAATATTGTACTCATGAGTCCCAAGGGAATGAAATTTGAGGAAGCTGTGCCTGCTTCAGTGCTACTATGCTGTTGCTGCAGTTACATGATCTTCCTTTTTGACATTAGGAGCCAGGGCAGTGCAAGGGTTAGAATGCAGTATTGCAGAATAATTATTTCCACAGCCAGGAGTTTTATTCTGATTAGCTCAAAGTTGACTCAACCTAACTGATTGTATGATATAAATGGAATAAGATGAAGACAATGTTAATAACTAAAATATAGGAGGGGAGATTTGAGAAATATACATAATAAATGAGAAAATCGGGGTTGTCTGGACACCAGAAATATTGAAAATAAATACAGCAATGGAGAGAGATAAGAAGAAGGAGAGAGATGGAAAGGGAGAAGGAGGGAGAGAGAAAGAAGAAAGGGAAAAGGAGAGGAGGAAAGGTAGGGGAAATAAGAGTAAGAGAGAAGGTTAGATAGGGAGGAAGTAGGGTGGAGGGGGAGAAAGGAAGGGGAAGTAGAGAAGGAGTAGGAGAGAAGAAAGTAGGTAGGAAGAAAGGAGAGAGGGAAAGAAGTGAGAGGAGAAGAAAGGACTGCTGTGAAAAGGAAAAGATGAAATGGAAGAAAGACAACCCCGAATATATTTGAATATATTAGGATAAAAACTGAAATAGTTAAAAAAAAAGAACGAAAGGGAATGAACACGAATAAAAATGGAGAACTTAGAACTTGAGAGCGAAAGAAGATGTGACTTAATAAAATGAGCAAGGAAATATTACGAAATGAATAAAAACTATGAAAAAAGAATATTTTGGCAAAAACTTTAACTAAGTAAAATATATTTGAATATATTGAATTGTATAAGATATGATATGGCCAATACTGTGTTCATAAATTATGTATGTGTGTAAGGGGGGAAACTAAAAAATCAATAAAAACTTGTTCTAAAAAAAAAAGGTTGACTCAACCTTCCATCCTTTCAAGGTTAGTAAAATGAGGATCCAAACTATTGGGTGCAATGTGCTGACATTGTAAACCACTCAGAGACTGCTTTAAAGCACTATGGAGTCTTAAGTGCTGTTGGGAAGGGAGGATTCTGAAGCTCCCTGCCAGCTTCCCACAAGGAAAGTTTATGGGGAAGCCAGAAGGAAGCAGAATTTGTTCCCAGTCCCATTGCCTCTTTGCCCACCCACAGTGATTCTGTTTCTCTGTTTAGGTAAGGTAAGGTAAGGAAATATCTCTCGACAGGGCACAGGTTGTCTGGTTCTACTTAATTGCTTATAAACAACGTCAACAAAGACATTATGGAGGTTTTTTTTTACTGGCCCATGCCATGCACCATGAAATATTAAATAAAATGCAAACCCTAACACATTTCCTTGTGTTTAACGAGATTCCTATTTCATTCTGTCTAACTGTGCGGGCTTTCTCTTAGAAACAGAACAATTTGTTATCCTTTTTTTATCCAATTTGTTATGCTTTTTTATAAGCAGCATTGGGATGTCAAGTTAGTCTAACTCAGGGGTAGTCAACCTTTTTATACCTACTGCCCACTTTTGTATCTCTGTTAGTAGTAAAATTTTCTAACCGCCCACCGGTTCCACAGTAATGCACTGTGTATCATCATCTGTGCATGCCTCTTGCGCATTGTGGCTTGGGTTTGGGGGGAAGCGCCGGCTACCAGCTCTGCTTGTCTGTTACAGCTGGGTGGTGTGGGGGGAGATGCGCGAGCTATTCTGGGATGAGGCTCTTTTGTTTGCGATCACACTCTGGTGCCATTTAGTTTCACTTACGTAATGTGAACTAAACTTATGCACAGGCGATACAAATAGTATATTTTCAGAAATTTTAATTGTCACGAGGAATTTTATGAAAACCTAATGAAAATATTTTTAAATAATGCTATGAAATTTTTTTTAAAGTCAATTAAATTTAAAAAAAGGAAAGTGCTTCAGTATCAGACAAAACCCCTACCGCCCACCATGGAAAGCTGGAATGCCCACTAGTGGGCAGTAGGGACCAGGTTGACTACCACTGGTCTAACTGAATATGCATTAGACACTCCAGCAGGTTCACTTCCTCTTTACCTTTAACATTTTAGAATATTTAGCAGAAAAAGGTTCACAGAATTCATTGTTCTTTTCAGTTGGAGATAAACCTCAATCCATTAAAATGAAATTTAATTAACCTAGTTTGATCAAATAATTGGCTTAAACATTTATAAAGAAAATAATTCTGAACTTCCAGTTGGCTGTTTTAGTTAACTTCAGTCAACACTTGCTTTAGCTTTTTGATTTCTTTTACCCTTTTACTGTAAGATTACAGTAGATATTCAGTGAAGTATTAAGGAATTTAAGTTTACACTTTGCATAATTGAAAGGAATGTATATGATTAATGTTACTTAGGGAACTATAGAAACTTGTTCTTTTTCTAGACATATTTCAAACCAAATAAAGAATCACAAATATGTAAAAAATGAAAAGATTTGAAACTAAAAATAAATAACAAGATTCAATACATGGGGTCTAGTACAGAGGTGGTATTCAACAGGTTCTGACCAATTCTGGAGAACCGGTAGTGGAAATTTTGAGTAGTTTGGAGAATTGTTAAATACCACCTCTGACTGGCCCCGCCCCATCTATTCTCTGCCTCCCGAGTCCCAGCTGATCGAGAGAAAATGGGGATTTTGCAGTAACCTTCCCCTGGAGTGGGGAGGGAATGGAGATTTTACAGTATCCTTCCCCTGCCACACCCACCAAGCCATGCCCACAGAACTGGTAGTAAAAAAAAATTGAATCCCACCACTGGTCTGGTAGTATCTCTCATGATCACAATCTGAGTTTAGGAAGAATGATCAAAGGAAACTGAACTGACTGCAAAAGAAAGGTAGAATCTTTTCATGGGATTGGTAATGGAATATAAAAGAATCAGAAACTCACTATACATGCTCAGGATGAACTAAGGATGCAGTTGCAGCAAAGGTATCTTATTTTCTGGTGTGGGTATTGGAACATTGTTTCTTTGGAAGCAATACTATTGCTGTGAGTTCAAATATTGACCATATTATTTCTTTTCACAAGACTGATAGCATTGCACGCTCATTGGTGAACATGCAATTTCTCCAGTATCTTAGATATAAAATACAGCTATCTAGATTTTAGATACAGCTACAAACATAAGTTATCATTGAAAATTCATTGGAATTCATAGGTACCTGAAATCTTTTAAGTATATTTTTGACAAGGTTTAATTGGTCATTAACCATTATGCTAAAAAATAACAGAGTACGTATCCTATAATTAACATTTGTCTGAAGAAGTCTCCATTGTAACAAATGTGTAATAACGAATGATCTCTAACTATCCTAACTTAGGTAATAAGTGTTTGTTAGCGTATTTCCCAGAGGGAGAGATTCACGCTAAATACAATGTTTGCTCAGTATTAAAGCAGTTGATAACAAGGTCTGTGCAGTTACAAATAATAGTGCTTTGTGTGCGATCTGCCACAACACTTTTCAGTAATGCTATTTGCATGTAGGCTTTTAATTAACATATAACTGTCACCACAGGTTGACTACAGAAGGCTCTTGTATCCAGCAGAGAGATAAATGCCAATGTCACGTTACATGGGTTGGATAGCATACAGGAGGTCTATAATATAAAATGGATTTATAATTAAAAGCTACTCATTACAAAGTTATAAAAGAAAGAATGCCAGCAACCTGGCAATTTCATAGTAGAAGAGTATCATATTTACCTGAAAGGAAGATAAGCTTAAATTTAAAATGATTTTTCCTCCAAAAGTAAGAATTGCAGTAAAAACCACACCTCTAGGATCGAGTATATAGTCCTGGCCAGCATGCTTCAAAGAATAATTCATATAAGCTGATCAGGAAATAGTCGAAAGAATTGGTTATATTTTAGCCTTGGGAAAATTGATGGGATTATATTCTTCAAAATAGCTGAAAAGGAGGATGGTACAGATGCTTAGAGTATATTTTCTGTCATTCTGCAGCACACAACTTGGAATACTAGCTTTAACTTAAGGAAGAGAGATTTCTCTGGGTTGATATTTAGTTTTTCCCCCCCCCCAAGATCATAGCTTAATGTCATTTTAGAAAATCCATTCCGAGAAATACTTTTCTAGTTTTCTTTATTTTGGCAGAAAGATCTTGTTTCTTGTTCAGCAAAGAAAGTCTTAAAATAATCATACCTGGTCCACCTTCTCATCCTTCTGTTCCTCTGGCAGTTCTAGCTCCTCAATTTGTCATCCATACTGAGCTTTGTCTCCCCTCTGCCACAATCTGGAGACCCCAATACCACTTCACAGAGTACATCAGTGAACAGAAATTCCTGGAGGATAATACTTTTCAGAGAGAGAAGATTCAAGATACCAACTGTGTGGCCCAGCCAACTAGGACCACTGTTGCTAGGAAACCCACCAGGTCAGGTGACCTGGCAGTTCCTTTTTCTTCAAGATCTTCATCCAGCTTACAAGTCTGCAGCACTTGATGGACAGCATCCTGAAACCCTAAAAAATGTTGTGCAAAACATTATTTGTGTGCAATTGATAGATGGAAACTTGATAATCCTGCTATAACCATTCTGCCATTTCTTGGCAAGGCAATGAACATTAGTTGTATAATTATTTAACCTATGAATCTAGAACAAGACCATCAAGCCTCAAGATTCATACCCAAATTAGTATTTTTAAACTGAATGAAAATATGATGGAAACATGAAATGCAACAAATGTAACAAACTTTTTTAAAATGCAACATATACAACTGATTTCTGCATTTAATTATTTAGGGAATGAAACATTTAATAAAGATAATCCCTTCCACAATGAATTTTAGAAAACTGTAAACGTTTCCATCACATACTATCATAATTTTGTTTAGCTATAATTTACCAAAATATTTTTTTAAATAATTACACGAAGGTAAGCAATTTCTGAACTATTGTGTGTGTTATCCTATTTTTTTTTAATATTTTTTCCTCAGGTCCTCCCATGCCATCTTCTTCATCTAGTCAATCCGTTATTGAACATTTACATTCCCCTCCTCCATCTCCAAATCTCCATGACAACCAGAGATGGTTGCTAAGTACTAGTGCTATCCAGCCAGTTCAGGACTCTGACACTGATGAGGACTATACTGCCAGCTCTTACCTAGTACAGACCGGTCCTGTTTCAGTTTTTGCCTCAGGTCATGGTAAGAATAGGACATCTTGTCCATAGTTTTTCTATTGCATCTTAAAATAAAATACTCTGACAAAACATTAATTGTTTTTACTTTATTTTTGAAAACGTATATGAAATAATATAAATTTATTTTATTTATTAAACAGAAAAAAGTAGGAGAACTGAATTACCTTTAACTTTTCCAATATTAAAATAAAAAATACTAATCTAGATACAGTAGAGTTCTAATTAGAGCAGGAGATATTCTTAACTATAGAGATTTTTGGAACTTGTCAACATTTGTCTAACAGTACTGTTCAATGTCTACTCAGAAGTAAACAGGATTACATTAATTGAGGTTTATTCCCTGTGAAGTTTGTTTATAGTGACAGCCTTAGCTTTTATAATTTAAAGTAGACCTTTCAGAATGTTTGCGATCTAAGTTAGTTACGACTAATTAAAGTTCTACTGCTTACAGTAGGCTTATATAGGTACATACTACCTGACTGAAAGGAACAGGTTTCTCTGCTCAATTCTCCCCAAATTTTCTTTTTTAGATCCTTAGAAATGCCCTACAAAAAACCAGTAGACTCTCTTGAGAAAAGGGGCATGGAAAAAGGAAAGGAGATTTTTGCAAAATGAGTTACATATTTTATCTAAGAGTTGCTTTAACATGTAATATATCTCCTTTCCCCAGTGTAGAGCTCACCTTATTGAAGCTTCCACAATACTGTATACATTATTTTCAGGGGACCAGCAGGCTGCCATTGAAAAGAATGAGGGAAAAACCTGTCAAGCTGTCTACATGTGCCTACATCTGTATCCAATATCATAACTTTCATAATGTTCATAATTGTTGGAAGTTAATAAGTTTAGTAAACATAAGTATTTGTGGAAATTCCAATTCAAGTATTTTATCTTTTGTACATGACAGTTCTCAGAAGTTTTATAATTCCATATAAAGTATTGCTTTAACTGATCATCTATTTTCTTCTAAAAAACAGACATCCTAGAAAATCCAGCACTGAAGGAATATTTGTGTCATCTTTTATCAATCACAAAGAACAAAGAAAATAATGCTGCAACTTTGAGTTAGATCAGTTGTTGTTTGTTAAATGGTTTCATCTTTTACTGCATTATGCTATTATTAAGAGCATATAATCAGGCCAGTAAGGGATACTTAATTTATTATTTCCAATTCAGCACTACTAAGTATAATTTTCCTCCTAATAATATTGCATTCAGCTAAACAGGGCTGTCAAACTCACGTCATCACAGCGGCGTCACATGACGTATCCGGACTTTTCCCCCCTTCACTAAACCGAGTTTGGGTGTGGCCAGCACATGCTCATCCAACCCGTGGGCCGGGAGTTTGACAGCCCTGCGCTAAACAGCACACAAGACAACAGGTTTTTTTTTTAATTCAACCAATCCCAATATTTCAGGAATAGCTAACTTTTGCTTTTAATGTATTTATTCCAACCCTTGTTCAGTAGTAGAATTAAAAGGAACCTCAATAATCATCTAATCTTATTCCTCATTCAGACTAGAATTTACTAAAGCATTTCATAGATCTAGCTATCCAATCTCCGTTTAAAGTCCCCCAGTGAAAGTGAACATACCAGTTTATGAGGCAAGCTATTGCATTTATTGGTAGCTCTTACCATAAGAGAAAAATAATGCTAACATCTAACTTGAATCCATCTTTCAATGTTATTTCAAATCATAGGTTGTGCTCCTGGTCCTGGCAGATAGTAGATAACAAAAAATTTCCTTTTTTGTATAACAATTCTTTAGATATCTGAAGACTGTTATCTTATTTCTTCTTCTAAGTCTTTTTTCCTGCTAAACCCATCTAGTTCCTTTAACTGACATTATAGGATTTAGCTTCCAGTCCCTCATAATTTTACTAGTCACTTTTGAACTCATTTGATGATGTCCATTATAGATTGTAGTGGCTAGAATTGTAATGTAGCCTGATCAGAGTAGGGTGGGGTAGGGTCAATTACTTCTATGAACTATGAAGGAGGTCACTTATAAGACTAAATTATTGTATTTGGTGATCATCTGGAAATATTAACTGATACGAAATGCAGCAGCCTGTTAGTGTTACTATCATGCTGAAGGAGGTACAGTGCTAGTGTATTTTCTAATACAATTCAAGATTCAGATTAAATTAAATCCATCAGGGACTGGGTATTTCTGATATTCTCTTTCCAAAATAGACTCTGTCCACGCAAAGAACATCTTACAAATATCCCTACTTAATTTGAAGTATTTTGCATTCAGCTAAACAGGGCTGTCAAACTCACGTCATCACAGCGGCGTCACATGACGTATCCGGACTTTTCCCCCCTTCACTAAACCGAGTTTGGGTGTGGCCAGCACATGCTCATCCAACCCGTGGGCCGGGAGTTTGACAGCCCTGCGCTAAACAGCACACAAGACAACAGGTTTTTTTAATTCAACCAATCCCAATATTTCAGGAATAGCTAACTTTGCTTTTAATGTATTTATTCCAACCCTTGTTCAGTAGTAGAATTAAAAGGAACCTCAATAATCATCTAATCTTATTCCTCATTCAGACTAGAATTTACTAAAGCATTTCATAGATCTAGCTATCCAATCTCCGTTTAAAGTCCCCCAGTGAAAGTGAACATACCAGTTTATGAGGCAAGCTATTGCATTTATTGGTAGCTCTTACCATAAGAGAAAAATAATGCTAACATCTAACTTGAATCCATCTTTCAATGTTATTTCAAATCATAGGTTGTGCTCCTGGTCCTGGCAGATAGTAGATAACAAAAAATTTCCTTTTTTGTATAACAATTCTTTAGATATCTGAAGACTGTTATCTTATTTCTTCTTCTAAGTCTTTTTTCCTGCTAAACCCATCTAGTTCCTTTAACTGACATTATAGGATTTAGCTTCCAGTCCCTCATAATTTTACTAGTCACTTTTGAACTCATTTGATGATGTCCATTAGTCAAATTGAGAACTTGTTTTTCTTCAAGTAGCCTATGAAAGTGAAATCTTCATCAAAAATACAAATTTTGGATGGGTCCACGTCCTAAATTATAGTACAGGAATGGTTTCCACTTTGAATTAAATTCCATGCCATGTGTTTAGGGGTCATTTGAAGTCTCATATCTGTTTCTTCATGTGACTACTACCCTTTCAGAATTGCCATTGGAACAAAGTAAGAGCCAGATGGTTTATGACAAAGGGTAGTTTATACAAATATAATAAGTACATTCTTCTTCACATTAAATTTCAAACTATTTTCCGCATCAAATTCCTTAAACCAACAAGCACCAACCAGCATTTCTACTATATCATCAGATTGGTTTAGGGTGGAGATGTACAGTTGTATGCGAAAGTCAAGGCACCTCTAGCCAAATTGTTTCAATTAATTCCTTAGCAAGATAGAAGCAGGAACAGAAGTTTGAACTTTATTTTAGTCTGGTTTTATAACATCTCTTTTAGCAGAAATAAATATTTTTGCTTTTAATGTATTTATTCCAACCCTATAGTTTATACAAATATAATAAGTACATTCTTCTTCACATTAAATTTCAAACTATTTTCCGCATCAAATTCCTTAAACCAACAAGCACCAACCAGCATTTCTACTATATCATCAGATTGGTTTAGGGTGGAGATGTACAGTTGTATGCGAAAGTCAAGGCACCTCTAGCCAAATTGTTTCAATTAATTCCTTAGCAAGATAGAAGCAGGAACAGAAGTTTGAACTTTATTTTAGTCTGGTTTTATAACATCTCTTTTAGCAGAAATAAATATTTTTACATACCGTATATACTCGAGTATAAGCCGAGTTTTTCAGCACATTTTTTGTGCTGAAAAACGTCCCCTCGGCTTATACTCGGGTCTATACGGCTTATACTCAAGTTTTTTTTTTAAAGCCCTCGCTTATACTCGAGTATATACGGCTTATACTCAAGTTTTTTTTTTTTAATTCAACCAATCCCAATATTTCAGGAATAGCTAACTTTTGCTTTTAATGTATTTATTCCAACCCTTGTTCAGTAGTAGAATTAAAAGGAACCTCAATAATCATCTAATCTTATTCCTCATTCAGACTAGAATTTACTAAAGCATTTCATAGATCTAGCTATCCAATCTCCGTTTAAAGTCCCCCAGTGAAAGTGAACATACCAGTTTATGAGGCAAGCTATTGCATTTATTGGTAGCTCTTACCATAAGAGAAAAATAATGCTAACATCTAACTTGAATCCATCTTTCAATGTTATTTCAAATCATAGGTTGTGCTCCTGGTCCTGGCAGATAGTAGATAACAAAAAATTTCCTTTTTTGTATAACAATTCTTTAGATATCTGAAGACTGTTATCTTATTTCTTCTTCTAAGTCTTTTTTCCTGCTAAACCCATCTAGTTCCTTTAACTGACATTATAGGATTTAGCTTCCAGTCCCTCATAATTTTACTAGTCACTTTTGAACTCATTTGATGATGTCCATTATAGATTGTAGTGGCTAGAATTGTAATGTAGCCTGATCAGAGTAGGGTGGGGTAGGGTCAATTACTTCTATGAACTATGAAGGAGGTCACTTATAAGACTAAATTATTGTATTTGGTGATCATCTGGAAATATTAACTGATACGAAATGCAGCAGCCTGTTAGTGTTACTATCATGCTGAAGGAGGTACAGTGCTAGTGTATTTTCTAATACAATTCAAGATTCAGATTAAATTAAATCCATCAGGGACTGGGTATTTCTGATATTCTCTTTCCAAAATAGACTCTGTCCACGCAAAGAACATCTTACAAATATCCCTACTTAATTTGAAGTATTTTGGTAGACTGTTTTAAAAGGTATTCAGAGATTGATTAATCTTTTCTATTAGAATTTCCATTGGGAAGTATTGGCTCTTAAAGCAACAATACTTCAGGCTTTCACCATTATACTTTAAGCAAAGATAAATTTTTAAGTGAGATTAGAGAATTATGGTCAATACAGTATTAATTATATAAAATTATATGCAATACAATTAAGTCAAATTGAGAACTTGTTTTTCTTCAAGTAGCCTATGAAAGTGAAATCTTTCATCAAAAAATACAAATTTTGGATGGGTCCACGTCCTAAATTATAGTACAGGAATGGTTTCCACTTTGAATTAAATTCCATGCCATGTGTTTAGGGGTCATTTGAAGTCTCATATCTGTTTCTTCATGTGACTACTACCCTTTCAGAATTGCCATTGGAACAAAGTAAGAGCCAGATGGTTTATGACAAAGGGTAGTTTATACAAATATAATAAGTACATTCTTCTTCACATTAAATTTCAAACTATTTTCCGCATCAAATTCCTTAAACCAACAAGCACCAACCAGCATTTCTACTATATCATCAGATTGGTTTAGGGTGGAGATGTACAGTTGTATGCGAAAGTCAAGGCACCTCTAGCCAAATTGTTTCAATTAATTCCTTAGCAAGATAGAAGCAGGAACAGAAGTTTGAACTTTATTTTAGTCTGGTTTTATAACATCTCTTTTAGCAGAAATAAATATTTTTACATATTTTCCTGCTGTCTTATTTATAAATATATTCCTAGTGCTTTCTTAGTTTCTTAAAAATCTTCCTGTACTTGCTTTTGGGATTTCCCACCTACTCTTCCTTATAAAATTTTATATAATTCTGCTATACCGGTAGTATTTCTAAAATATTCTTAGGTCTTGCATGTAATGCATGTTGAGATTTTTTTTCTCATAAACTTCTGGGTGCTGAAGGTAATTCCAAACCCCTTAGTTCTAAATACTTAATTATTGATGTGGATTTGAATATTTCAAATTGTTATCTTGCTGAATATCAAACCTTTTTCAACCTCAGTTTCTTCACTGTCTTTGGCATATTAGATTGCTTTTCAGGGAAAATTCTGCTAGAACTTTTCCAAATCAATCTGCAAAACAGAAGCCATAAATCATTCCAACCAACCTGCTGAGAAGCTTAGTTGACACAGGGGTACTCCTCAGATCCATAGGCCAGCATTGTTTTTATAACAGTTATTTGAATGAAAGAGTTATTGGAAACCTTTTCTTCAAAAATCCTTGTTTCATTGATTGATGTTCTGACTATGCCATGGTTCAGATCAATAAACAAGGAATGCTTTGAATATGGGCGTGGTTAACAAGTATTTATATAAAAACAGCCAGTGTTGTTTGGTTGTCTAGGTAACAAAGGAAGATAAAGGAAAATATTGAGAATTTTGTGTTAACAATATGTTATTCTGTCTGTAATTTTGTAGTCTTGAATCCTGACGAATTATTTTGTGGCCTATTTCACAGCAACCAAACTGTAGAAATGTAGCAGAAATTTGGAATTACATTATTTCTTGTTATTGCTCCTATAAAATACAGTGCAATTCATTTCTGATTGTAATTAGATTGTAGCCTTCAGTGTGTTCTTTTTCATGTGAATGAAAAAGTATTGAGAGTATTGTAATTTTGATGCGTTTGTCTTTGTTTTATATTTTTTGCTTTTGTGTATTGTGTTTTTGTTGTATTGTGTAATTTAACTTTTGGAAATTTAATAAATATTATTTTTTTAAAAAAGAAAAAAAATAGTATTCCATGGGTTAGTGAACTATGTCAATTACTAGTTAATCACATTGGAAGTCTGATGAATATTTGCAGAAAATGTTTTCTTGTTAATTGAGTACATGTAAAGTACATTTCATTTATACACATGAAAGAAAGCTTATGTGGTGGAGAGTATGTGGAGGCACAGGTCAATTATTTTTTATCCCAATTTGGGAATTATTAGTAAGTAAATAAAAGGATATGTGATTTCATCCAGTTCTCTGTTGGAAAAAAATATATTTTCCTAATTTGCATTGAAAATAACTGTTACAATTATGATGTTATTGCACAAAGGATGCAATTATGTAATGATGTATGTATGATATCTTATGGAAATGCATAAGTTGCCAGTCACATCTACCCGACCCATCAGAATGAGGAGGCAGGGAATGTTGCAGGTCCCATCCCTGAGGGAGATACACCTGGTGGGACCCAGAAGGCCCTTCTCTGTGGTTTCCTTAATAAATAGTGATTAAACCAATATGAACATTATTGGACTTTTTGTGAAAAACTAAAATTAACAATTGATCTGGGGCTTTGATGATTAGATATGGGATTATGAAAATGATGTAGACAAATGTTAATATTAGAGTAAGAGTTTGGTCTATTTTTTACTTACATTGGTACCCAAGAAAGTTGGAAGTAATTCTTTTTCAGTTTTCCTTCTTTTCTTCTTTCTTTGTTACACTTTCACTCTTTTTCTTTCCTGAGTCTTTTCTTTTTTCAAATCTGTTTTTATTTGTTTCTCTCTTAGCTTTGTATTTTTTTGATGTATGAAGGATCAAAGACTCAGCCGTTATAATTCTACATTCCTTATTTACAGAAATCATCAAAATTTAGAATTAAATCCACTGGGAGCTATCTTATATAAGGCAGACTCTGAGTCCCTGTAACCAAAAAGTGTTTATCAATAGAAGAGAATATTTGTAGCTCAGGGTTGAACTGTAAGGTCCTTGGTACTCTCTGAGCTTGTTGGTTTTCTTGCAGATGTTTCATTACCAAACTAGATAACTTCATCAGTACTAGAAGGGAGTGGAGTTTGCACTTATTTTCATATACTAGTGGCTTACCCTGTCAGTGGTAAGTGATCAGTTGCTTCACAAAAAGTGTTTTGAATGGAGCTGGGTCTCTATAGCCTCAGGCAGAGAAGGGCTATTCTACACCCCTCCCTCAAATGTTCTTTAAAATGTTCTTTAAAATACTTTAAAATTCTTTAAAATGTTCTTTAAAATTTCCCAGCATTCCTTTTGGAACCTCCAACATACAAACTGCGGTTACTCATCCTAAAATGAATCCTCTTTACCTGGAGCTTCAAAATTTGCTGTTTGCTGGGAAGGTGTGTAGCTAAAAGTCTGTCTACATTTAGTCTACATCTGATTTTGGTGATATTTCTTCATAACCAAACAAAAGTGTATTTTCTGTGTAGTTCACACACATTGCTCGCTGGATCTGAATGTCACAAAGCAAAACCCACATTTTGTAATTAACCCCCGCACCCCATTTTGGCTGGCAGAATGCTGCACGAGGCAGAATGCTGTTACACCCATCCTGGCCATGCCCACTCCTGGCCACACCCACTCCCTGCCAGTCCTTCGAGGGCAAACACAACCCTTCTGTTCTGTTCTGTTCTATTCTATTCTATTCTATTCTATTCTATTCTAATTTTCTCCTTCCTAAATCTGATTGAGAATGACTGGCTTAAAGGCACCCAATTCGATGCATAAGGTTGAACTCATTTTCTTCTGGTTTCTTGCTTGGTGCCTTAATCCGGCACCAGCCTCACTGTAATCAAGTTTGACACCCCGGATTAAGGCACCAAGCAAGAAACCAGAAGAAAATGAGTTCAACCTTATGCATCGAATTGGGTGCCTTTAAGCCAGTCATTCTCAATCAGATTTAGGAAGGAGAAAATTAGAATAGAATAGAATAGAATAGAACAGAACAGAACAGAACAGAACAGAACAGAACAGAACAGAACAGAATAATAACTTTGTTGTCACTTTGAATGTACACTAATTGGCATACATTAAAATTAAATTTCATTGCATACAACTCTCAAAGGGTCACCACCTCCAACATACCCTGCATAAACATAACTAAATAAACAAATAAATACAAAATTATGTATATACATACACATAATTACTATATAGATAATAATATATAGCAGTGATGGCTAACCTTTTTGCCATTGCATGCCAGGATGAGGGGGAAGGTTTGTGCGTGCATATGCCCACACCCATAATTCTATGCACCCCACGCATGTGCGTGCAGCCCCCATCCCTCCTGCTCCTGGCACGCGATGGCCTAGTAGGCCTGTTTTTCTTTCTCACCTGGCTCCAGAGCCTCTCTTTGCATCTGAGGAGAGCAAAAACAACCTTTTCCACCCCCTCAGAAGCCCTCCGGAGGCCCAAAACAGCCCATTTCCCAACGTCGGTTGGACAGGAAGTGACTTTTTTGCTGTCCCCAGTCTCCAGAGCCTCTCTAGGAGACTGGAGGCTGGGGACAGCAAAAAACCTCACTTCCTGTCCAACCGGACGTTGGGAAACGGGCCATTTTGGGCCCTGGAGGGCCTGGGGAAGGGTGTTTTTGCCCTCCCTAGATGCATAGAGAGCCAGGTGAAAAAGAAAAACAGGCTTTCCACAGCCACGCACACCCCAGGCCCTCTGGAGGCAGGGAACAGCCTGTTTCCCTACTTCTTGTGGGCCCAGAAGGCCTGAAAATCATCTGGCTGATGTGAGCATGCTCGCTGGAGCTGAGCTGGGATGCCTACTGATATGGCTACGCATGCCACCCATAGCATAATATATTATATTATACCGTGTTTCTCCAAAATAAGATCCTGTCTTATATTTTTTGAACCCTGAAATAAGCGCTTGGCCTTATTGCTATGCACTCAAAAGCCCTATTGGGCTTATTATCAGGAGATGTCTTATTTTGGGAGCAACAGTTATTATATTATATTAATAATTATTATTTATTATATGCATTTGTCATCATTTCGGGAAAACAATGGATGCATATATATATGTATGTATGTATGTATGTGTATATATATATATATATATATATATATATATATATATGTAGGTCTTTGGTTGTTTGGGTTTTCTCCCATGTAAAATTGGAAATGTCTTGGCAACGTTTCAACGAAGTCTCATTCGTCATCTTCAGGCTTCAGCTTCGTGCTTCTGGGAGCAATGTGTGATTGCAGCTGTTTCTTCCTTTTTAACTGCTAGTGGGGGTTTGAACTGATTGGGTGGGAGCTTGGCTGTGCTCTGATTGGATGGGGGTTTTTTTGTGCTCTGATTGGCTGGGGGTGTGTCCTGTTTGGGTGGGGGCTTGGTTGTGCTCAGATTAGTCTGAGTTGCAGGGGGATTTGAGTTGGTGAGCTGCATTGCTGTTGTTTGGCTTCGTGTTCGTGATCGTGCTACATCTTCATAGTGGGTGTCAGTCTGCTGCATGTATGGATTGGAGGGGTTTGAAATGGCTAATGTTGCAGCTGCAGTCTGGCTTCTGGTCCTTGGTCGTGCTTCATGATCAGTGTGGGTTTGGGTCTGCTTTCTGGGTGGATGTGTGGTGGTGACATCCTGTGTGGACCTCGTGAGTGTGGGTCTGGTGTCATTCCTCGTGTTAGGGACTCATTTGTCAATAAGGGCGGGTTTCCAAATGGCTGGTAGGCGGGAGGTATCATCTCGTTTGTTCATGCTGTGTGGGCGTTTTTCTATTTCGATGGCTTCTCTGATTATTCTGTTGTTAAAGTGTTCAGTTTTGGCGATAGTTCTGGACCGGCTGTCCAGTGTGCATGTGTGCCGGAACCCAGAAGAGCAGCTGGCCGCGACACACATGTACACAGGCCAGCTGCTTTCTTCCAAGTTCTGACGCGCACATATGGACTCCAGTTTTGGCACTCGGTACCGAAAAGGTTAGCCATCACTGGCTTAGAAGGAATGTCTTCCAAAGTTCTAGATTATTTCTTGGCTTCTGCAAATGTACAAACGCATATATAGATAAATGTTTCTTGACTCATCAAAAGGCTTTCATATAATACTAGTGTCATTTTTAAAGGGCTAGGTTTTCTAGGAGAGCTTCTTTATACAAAATTTGTTCCGTGTTTTATATCTGGTATTCTCTTCCATGTTGCATATGCAACTTCATAAAGAAGTAATAAAATGAGATTTGCAAATGTGTTTATATATTGGAAAAATATTAATTAGGATGGTGCAAACTTAGTAAAATGAAACATGCCTATTTGATGTCTATTTTTCCCTGAAATATGTAAAATTTATACAAGTTTTTTAATTTTCACTAGCACAGAGACGTTTGAAGCATATTTCTGGAACTGCGACAATCCTGGGTATTGTATTATCTACATACAAAGATCAATATTTTTTAAAATTTCTTTGTTCAAAGAAATTTCCTTTGTGCAGGAAAAGAGAATAACTTTTAAAAATTAATAAACCTTTCCAAGTCCTTCCCAATTTATTTTTTCTGACTCTTTCTTATAATTGACTTGATTAATCTATCTTGTTCTTAGCCTGCCAAAAAACTGTCAGCATTGCACTTCCAATGCAAAAAAAGTGTACAGTTCTGTTTAATTAAGTTGTTCTGCCAAAATCAAATTAAAGTTCCCCCTCATTTTAACTCCGTCTCACCAAAATCAAATTATACAAAGTGGTGGGCAATTAGTTATAATAAAAGAATTGGATATTAAATTTGCTTTCCATTTTTTTTAAAAAAGTATTTTCGATCTTTTATTTGAGTGAGATGCTAAAAACAATTATTTATTTCCCAGTTGTAACTACACCATTCTATTTGCCTCAGTATAATTCCAAGAAGGGTTATCTGCCTGTTGACAATAGAAATTTAGAATAAAACATGCAATTCACAAGTGCTCATCATCATGAAAACCAATCATGAAAACTATCATCATGAAAACTGATAGTGATAATCATATTTTACATTTACATTTGAAGTATAAGAATTAACCAGAAAGATACATTTTCAAATAATGAATGTTTATGAAATGTTAAGATTGCTGTTTAATTAAAGTCTATAAGAAAATTCTGACCTTGGGAGTAGGGAAGGAATGAGTAAACTGTTAAGAGTGAACTTTCAGAAAATAATTCTGAGAAGAAAAAGTTCCTAAAAGCTATTACAATAAACCCATATTTGTTTTCTTTAGAACAATGTGGGGCAGAGAGAAATTTGGGACAGCTAAAGTAATTTTGTTAGGACTGGAAACCCTAATGGATTTTTTTAAAAAATGAACTAATGAATTATGGTTTTATGATTAGACAGGATAGATTATAGAAAGAAGAAAATAGATTAAGAGATAAATTTATAATTGTACTTACAACTGTTGTAAGGATCAGAAATCACTAGTTTGTAACTTTTTATTTTCTTTCCTATTTCTCTTTTACTTTCTTTCCATTTCTTATTTTTTTAGCTTTCTCTTTCATTTCTTTTTTTACTTTATATTAGTTTTAATAAAACTAATACAACCTTAATAAAATTATATGAAAATAAAATAATCATCCAGATTAAGTTGCTCCTGGCTAGTTTTATTTTACCCAAAAGAAACTCTTTCTGGGCTGCTGTATTCTGATCTTTACTGTGACACCAGGCCTGGATCACCTTTCTGCAAAAAGTATTTATTTTATTTATTTCGTATGGTGTAGCAAAACACAGCATAGTGCATGAAATTCAAAATTTGGCTTCTGCAAGAATTTGGCTTCTGTAAGAAAAAGTAAAGGTGTTATAACTTTGGATATGCAGATCTGGCTTACATATGCACAGTGGGCTTCGGTCAGAGTATGGGTTGATAATTTTTTTAATGGAGGTGTTACAGCGTAACAGAAGATCAGACACTATGTAGTCTAAATCCTACAATGGATTCAAACAAATGCATACCTATCTTCATTAAAAGAAAACAATTTAAGCAGAAAACATACAATAGTCATTTAAATCTATTCCTTATCACTGGATAGACAGTTCCACTATAATACCATATTGGCTTTTGAAGTTATAGAAGTAGGCCGGAGGCTTCAACTGGTCCAGAATGCAGCCGCGCGGGTGATAGTGGGAGCGGCTCGAGGCTCCCATATAACACCTATCCTGCGCGGGCTGCACTGGCTTCTGGTTGTCTACCGGGTGCAATTTAAGGTGTTAGTGACCGTCTTTAAAACGCTCCATGGCTCAGGACTGGGGACTGCCTGCTGCCACCGGTGGCCTCCCATCGACCAGTGCGCTCCCATAGAGAGGGTCTCCTCAGGGTGCCGTCGGCCAGACAATGTCGACTGGCGACCCCCAGGGGGAGGGCCTTCTCTGTGTGGGCCCCAGCCGTCTGGAACGAACTACCTCCAACGTTGCGCCAACTCTCTGACCTCCAAGCCTTCCGGCGTGAGCTGAAGACTCTTTTATTTCATCGAGCAGGACTGGCCTAATAGTTTTTAATAGTTTTAATTAGTTTTTTAATGGGTTTTAGCAAATTTTTACATTTCGGCCAATTTAAAATTATTTTTTAAAATTGCTCTTAACTTTTGTATTATTGCTTTTACTTGGCTGTAAACTGCCCTGAGTCCTTCGGGAGAAGGGCGGTATAAAAGTTGAAATAATAAATAAATAAATAAGTAAGTAAGTAAGTAAGTAAGTAAGTAGGCTTAGTGTAGGTGGAGTAAGGCAGAAATCTTCCCTATATGGGTAGTTCTCAAATTATCACCAGAATTGGGAACTTAATTTTCATTGTAAATTTCATTGTAACTTAATTTTCATTGGCAGTTGTAAGTCAAATCGAACCCAATTTTTCAGCAGTTTTTACTGGGGTGGTTAAGCAATTGTTATAGAATACAATAGAATAGATTTTTTTATTGGCCAAGTCTGATTGGACACACAAGGAATTTGTCTTGGTGCATATGCTCTCAGTGTACATAAAAGATACCTTCATCAAGGTACAACATTTACAACACAAATGATGGTCATTATATCAATATAAATCATAAGGATTACCAGCAACAAAGTTAGAGTCATACAGTCATAAATGGAAAGCGTTTGGTGATGGGAACGATGAGAAGATTAATAGTAGTACAGATTTAGTAAATAGTTTGACAGTGTTGAGGGAATTATTTGTTTAGCAGAGTTTAGCAGAGTTTAGCCTTCGGGAAGAAACTGTTCTTGTGTCTAGTTGTTCTGGTGTGCGGTGCTCTATAGCGTCGTTTTGAGGGTAGGAGTTGAAACAGTTTATGTCCAGGATGTGAGGGATCTGTAAATATTTTCATGGCCCTCTTGATTCATGCAGTATACAGGTCCTCAATGGAAGGCAGGTTGGTAGAAATTATTTTTTCTGCAGTGAGAATCAGGCAATCATTAAACAAATCCAGCTTTCCCCAATAGATGTTTTTTGATAGAAATTGGCAAAAAAAATGTTGCAAACCATGATCATGTGATTATAGGATGCTGCAACTGGTCATCAATGTGAGCCATTTACCAAGCACTCAAATTGTGATCATGTGATCACAGGGGAGGCTCAGCAGACATGTAACTATAGGTCGAAACTATAGGTCATTTTTTCTAAAGCAATAAATAAACAGTCATAGGTTGAACGTCTATACCAAATTGCCTCTGCAGTTAAAATTGACATAGTAAAGAGCTTGAGAGTGTAGCCTTCACTGTGTCCTGAATTTCTATAACAATGTAGTATGTTAGGGATAAATGGAGAATGAGTTAGGCATAGTAGTTAAGGTGTCAGGCTAGAGACTGGGAGACTGGGAGTTCTAGTCCCACCATAAGCACAAAGGCAGATAATAACTTTGGACCAATCGCACACTCTTAGCTCTAGGAAGGGGACACACTACTTCTAAAATGCCTTGCCAAGAAAAGGGACTGTATTGAATGCTTGAATAGAATGGGGAAAAAAGGATAACATTGCTACAACTGCCAGACTACAAAGCCAATATAAACTTCCCATTTCCACATAGTATGGGTAGTAGAAGCAAAATGATCCAAAAAAAAAGATGGACAGAATAATGTTTGTTTGGGTTTTTTTTAATTTATATGCCACTTAAATATAGGTAGTACTTATTTTGACTAAGGTAAAAACATTTAATATGAAAAGAACCTTTCTGAATTGGACCAAAAGCACACTGAGTCCTATTTCCCATATTTAGCATGGTAGAAACATGTTAGGCCGAATCCAAGAACAATATTCAACCAAAGTTCAGCACTATATTTTCTTATACAAGTAGTCGTTGACTTGCAACGACAATTGAACCCAGAATTGCCATTGCTAAGGAACGCAGTTGTTAAGTGAGTTTTGTCCCTTTACGATCTTTTTGCCACAGTTAAGCAAATCATTGCTGAGTGTTAAGTGAATCATGTCATAATTTGAATCTGGCTTCCCCATTGATTTTGCTTGTCAGAAGCCGACTGGGAAGGTTACATATGGTGATCACATGAGCCTAGTGCTTTAACTTCCATTTTGTTCTTCTCCCTTCATTAACATTCCCCAATGCCAATTGGCTGCCATTTCCTCGCCGGGACTTTTGAAATTTTTTAAAAGACTTCTTTTTTACCTGTGAGTTGGCCAATATTCCGTGCAAAACACTGCACCTGCACAAATCTTATTCTGGTTGCGCCAGCTTCATGACAGTTGTAATGGCTGCTGCCCCACCGCTTGATCTAAGAGTTTCCTCCGACCTCCGAGGAACTTGCCTGTTCCTTTTAGTCATCCAAGGGGCCTCTCCTTCTTTTCCGTCCCTACAAGACAGATCCGCTCCAAAGACCCCACAACAGTGCTTTGGCTGGATTTTCGCAAGACTCATCGGAGTCTGCTATTTTCCAGCCAGTCTTGCTGTGACACTTACGGTTCTTCATCCCATAGTTCTAAAGGAACTGGCAGATGTTATCTCAGAACCCTGGTACCATATCTTTCAAAAATCCTGGAGCACCGGGGAACCACCTAAGGGTTGGAAAAGTGCTGATGTGGTTCCCATCTTCATAAAAGGGAAAAAAATATCGAGGAAACTATAGAGCAACCAGCCAAACATCAATACATGGGAAGATACTGGAAAAGATAATAATAAAAAAAAAACAGATCTAGAAACATCTAGAAACAAATAAAGTTATAATTAGAAGCCAGCATGGATTTGTTAAAAACAGATCATGCCAAACCAATCTTATTTCATTCTTTGACAAAGTGACTAAATTAGTAGACCAGCAAAATGCTGTGGACATAATATACTCAGATTTCAGTAAGGCATTCGACAAAGTACACCACAACCTATTTTTTGATAAGCTAGGAAAATGTGGGATAGACATTGACAAACTCTACAAACTGTACAAGTAGTTCTTTATGTTATTACATCAGCATGGAGGGATGGGTGCCAAAAGGTTCAGTCTTAATCCCAGTACTCTTCAATATCTTCATAAATGACTTAGGTGAGGGAATAGAAGGGGAACTCATCAAATTTGCAGATGACACTAAGGTACCAGGAATAGCTAACACCCCAGAAGACAAGCTCAGTATCTTTAAAAAAATCTTGACGGACTTGAACAATGGGCCCTACCCAACAACATGAAATTTAATGTGAAGAAAAGCAAGGTGTTTCACCCTTAGGCAGAAAAAACTAACAGTATAGGTACAGATTAAGTGAAACCTGGCTAAAAAACAGTAACTGTGTGAGTGACCTTGGAGTCTAGTGGATGATCACCTAAATAGGAGCCAGCAGTGTGCAACAGCAGCAGCCAAAAAAGCTAATACAATCCTTGGCTGTATAAACAGGTATAGAATCAAAATCACATGAAGTTTAGTACCCTTTATAAAACCTTAGGAAAACCACACCTGGAATACTGCATTCAGTTTTGGTCACCACATTACAAAAAAGACATTGAGACTTTGGAAAAAGTGCAAAGAAGGGCAATTAGAATGATTAAAGGCCGGGGGATTAAAACATGAAGAACAGTTGAAGGAACTGGTTATGGCTAGTCTAGAGAAAAGAAGGACTAAGGAGGTGACATGATAGCAATATTCCAATATTTGAAGACGGCAGCTTATTCTCCAAAGCACCAAAAGACAAGAGAAGAAATAATGGATGGAAACTAATCAAGGAGAGAAGCAACTTGGAATTAAGGAGAAACTTGCTAACAGTGAGAACAATTAACCAATGGAAAAGCTTACCTTCAGAAGTTGTGTTTCATCATTGGAGGTTTTTAAGAAGAGACTGGACTTGTCTCGAATTGTATAGGGTCTCCTGCTTGAGCAGGGGATTGGACTAGAAGACCTCCAACATCCCCTTACAGTTCTATTCTGATTGATTGATTCATTCATTCATTGAAATATAGCCATGGTGAAATTATAAAATTGATAATTATTTGTGTTAACAGTTATTTAACTCGTTTTTTAACTAGATCTGTCAAATTACTAATTTTAGATTTAGTGATGGCAACAATAAGGACTTTAGAAAGCTACATTTTAAGAAAAGCATATATATTAGCAAATTATGTCGTGAATGTTGTTCTGTAATAAACAAGATTGATAAATATGAAATCTAGATCTGCTTAAAAATAATTGCTAGTTCAAGTTGAGCTTCTATTCTTGAGGTTTAGTCCTGTTAATGCTAATTCATCACTTTTAAATACAGAAGAAAATCATTTATACTTGGCTTGTTTCTACACTGCTTTGAAAATAATAGATAGAAATAAGAACAGTGCTAAAACAGAATAATTTGTATTAGCCTAAAGTAGATGATAATATAATTTCCACAACTGTAATAATTAGAAATAGATTGTTAAAACCACAGAGGAAACATATTCCAAAAACCTTTATATATGAAAGTATTTCAGATAGTCACCTTGCCTGGGTTTAGTATCCTATTTATAGTAAGCTTTACCCTAGGAGGGAAAAATAAGGAAAAATTATTCTGCTCCAAAATTCTCAGTTTTGCTTAGGGATGGTTTCCCTCAAGCCTGGTTAAAATTAATTCTCACATAAAATGTCCAGTTAGGATTAGAATTAATTTCCTTTGTTAAAAACTAGCTGAAAGGCTAAATTTGAAATTTTTATGGATAGTGGAAGTCTTCCATTTTAGCTTAGTTTTACTCTTAGCAAATATTTAGGGAAAAATTATGCTGATCCAATATCTGCATTTAGTTTAAGTTTCCTTGACATCTCAGCTAAAACTGGCAAACAAATTCAGGGTGATTTTTAATGACTAGTGGGAATTTTATATTCTATTTTTTACTAGATTTTTTTATTGAAAAGAAAAATAGGGAATATTTATGCTGCAACAAAAATTATGCAGTTGGTTTAGGGTTTTCTTGATCCCAGTCTAAAAACTAGCAGAACGGGTGAAAGACACATGCAGTCACTCACTCATGTTTCTGATTTAACATACTCTTACAAAAAAAGATTTCAGTCCTAGAAAAATAATTACGGAAAAATACATAAGGACCCAATATATACAGTTGGCAGCCTTGAAGGTTCTGCCAAAAATAGCAGGTAGGTTAAAGTCAGGATTTCTTTATGGATAGTGCATTTCTTATATTTCTTAATTTCCTTGGTTTTGGTTGTTGAGAATAATTCATAGAAAATATATTGTGACAATACCAATGAAGAAGAAAAATAACAGCTCTTAAAAGAAACCAGCACAGCTGCATAAAGAACTCTCGGACAAATTGAATGACGAAAAGGATAAGTATAAAAAGTGGGAAAAGGGGCACATAACTAAGACAGAATATCAGCAAATAGCCTGAGCCTGCAAAGATGAAGTGAGGAAAACTAAGGCTCACAACGAACAAAGGCTTGTGACAAAATTTAAAAATGACCAAAAAAGCTTCTTCCAATAAGTTAAAAACAAGAAAAAAGTCAAGGAAACAATTGGTCCATTGCTGGGAAAAAGTGCCAAGAAGATGACAAGCAACAGGACAAAGCAGAACTACTTATTGTATTTTTCGGAATAATAAGACGCACCGGAGTATAAGACACACCTTAATTTTTGGGGAGGAAAACAAGAAAAAAAGAATTCTGCCTCTGCCTACCAGCATCAGGATTAGCTGCATCCTCACTTCCACTCGATTTTGATAATGAGCAGCACAGAACGTTTTATCTGTTTATCACTCCACACATTTAACTGGAGTGAGTAGGGTGGGGGATGATTTTCATGGGGGCAGAAGAGGGACTTGGCACCGAAAGGCTCCGCTCCCGAGACACCCTCTGTCTTCCTATCTATAGGTATTGAAAGCCTGGCTTTCTTCCTTCTTCGGTCTGGATTACGGTACCTTTGTATTTTGTAGGAAGCATGACTTTCTTTCCCAGTTACTCAGAGGCTTTGGTTTAAAGTGGCGCTGCTTTACGTCACCCTCCTCCTCCTCCTCTTGTCGTGTCCCCCTCCCCCTCCGACGACCGGGTCTAGGAAGTCTGTATCAAGCATGGCCACGAAGCCTCTGCAGCTTTGCCAAATTCCTTTCAGATTTCTCAGGGCAGGCAGGAATCCAAGATGTGACTTCAGCAAACCAGATGAGACTTTGCTTGACTCAAAGTTGCTTGACTCAAGCTGATCCTTTATATAGGCTGTGGGATGTGGCTCCATGACTCAGCACTTATCCAGGCCTGCCCCTCCGTTCCTTCTGCTGACGTCGCCTCTCAGATCTCTGGAAGCGGGGATCCGTCCACTGTGAATTCCCTTCCTCTGGATCTGCTGCCGGTAATTCTAGCACGTGGCTGGCTCCCTGCTCACACGCTGTAGGAGTGAGGTTTGTTTGTTCATTCCTGACATTCTGTCCGGGCATGGGGCCAAGGCTGGGGGCTGGAGGCATGCCAGGCCATTCCTCTTCATTATCAGACTCTGAATCTGATAGCAGGCCCGGGAGGGACAGGAGGGGCCCGGCTGAGGAGAGGAGGGAGGGCGAGGCACAACACCTCCTGCAAGCGAGAAGCCAGGAAAGAGGGCGTTGATAACTGAGAATTTCTTTTCTGGAAAACTTAATGGGGTGCTCCTGCAATCTGCAGGGACTCCTCACTTTCCCAAAGAGACCCCTCATATGCTCTGTGGGGAGGGTTGGGGAACAGCTGAGGAATAAACCTCTTCAGGACAGTCTGGGGGAGAATCTGCCCAGTGGCTTTGATGAACAAGTGGGCACCATGGTTTGTGGCTGGTCCCCACCTCTGGCCACCCAGCGGGCATCTCAGGGTAGACAATGGCCACAATGACTTTACTCCCCAGCGATGTGAGGAGCTGCCACTGCCACCACCACCTAAGTCCTCTCGGCGCCTGAGAGCTGAGCCGGAGCCCCTAAAGCGAAATGTCCCTCCTTTCCAGCCACCACCGCCCATTGGCCTGATTCTTGACACAATTCACAGAGCCACATTTCAAGCAGTGGCCAGTTCCCCTGCAATGTTCATTGAGGAACCGGGAACCGTTTTTGGATTTAAGGAGGGAATCTCAGCGCTGCTGCCTGAAAATGCTTTCCTCCCCTTTGCACATTGCAGAGCCGCAGGCCCTCCTTCTCCTTCTCAGCAGACTTATTTTCTCTTTCCTCCTGGCCAGATCCACTGCCTGAAATGCAATGCATTTTTTCCCTCAGCATGCCCCGTTTTTGGAATTGGGAAGGAAAGCGTTTTCAGGCAGCAGACCCGCGATCCCCTTCCCAATTCCAGAAATGGGGCATGTAGAGGCTAGAAAAGTGCATCGCATTTCAGGCCAGGAAAAAGAGAAGGTGAGTCTGCTGAGGAGGAGGAGGGCCTATGGCTCTGCAATGTGCAACGGGGAGGAAAGCATTTTCAGGTGGCAGCACTGAGATTCCCTTCCCAAATCAAAAAATGGTTCCCAGTTCCCCGATGCACATTGCAGGGGAACCGGTCACTGCCTGAAACAATTGCATCACGGAATCGGGCCAATGGGCAATGGTGGCTGGAAAGAAGGGACGTTTCACTTTAGGGGTTCCCACTCGACTTGGCTCCTGGGTGTGGAGAGGGCTTAAGCAGTGGTGGCGGCTCCTCACATTGCTGGGGAGTGAAGTCATTGTGGCAATTGTCTGCCCTGAGCTGCCTGCTGGGTAACCAGAGGAAGACCAGCCATGAACCGTGGGGCCTGCCTTGTTCACCAAAGCTGCTAGGCAGATTCCTTCCCCCCCAGACCATCCCAAAGAGGTCGCCCTCCCTCCTCTCCACAGCCGGGTCCCTCCCATCTCCTGCTATCTGAGTCAGAGTCTGATAATGAAGAGGAACGGCCTGGCATGCCTTCAGCCCCCAGCCTTGGCCCCATTCCCGGACAGAATGTCAGGAATGAGCAAACAAACCTCCCTTCTACAACGTGTGAGCACGAAGCCAGCCACGTGCTAGAATTGCCGGCAGCAGATCAGGAGGACGGAAGGTCACAGTGGACGGATCCCCGCTTCCAAAGAATGGAGAGATGATGTCAGCAAAAGGAACGGAGGGGCAGACCTGGATAAGTGCTGAGTCATGGAGCCACACCCCATGGGCTATATAAAGGACCAGCTTGAGTCAAGCATTTGAGTCAAGCAAAGTCTCATCTGGCTTGCTGAAGTCACACCTTGGATTCCTGCCTGCCCTGAGAACTCTGAAAGGAATTTGGCAAAGCTGCAGAGGCTTCGTGGCCACGCTTGATACAGACTTCCCAGACCCGGCCGTCAGAGGGGGAGGGGGACACGACAAGAGGTTTGTTCCTCAGGCTGTGCCCCGATCCAGATCCCTACTGCCTGGAACCGCCCCCAAATGTCTGAAGGGTGGGGGGCGGCGGGTGGGCAGGGCTACATTCAGACTAAAAGATGTACCCAGATTTTCACCATCTTTTTTGGGGTAAAAATGTATGTCTTCTACTCCCAAAAATACTGTAATTCACTTTTTGCATCTATATTTATACAAAGAAAAAACAGTCCAACCTAACAAAAACAGCACCACAAAAAAAAGATTAGGAACACAAGTTAAAATGAGAAGAAAATGGTAAGTGAGCACCTGTCTACCCTAGACGAGTTCAAGTCACCAGGACCAGATGTATTACATCCCAAGGTTCTGAAGGAACTGGCAGACAAGGTCTCAGAACCACTGAACTGTATCTTTCAAAGATCCTGGAGCACAGGGGAACTGCCAGAGGACTGGAAAAGAGCTGATGTAGTTCCCATCTTCAAAAAAGGAAAAAAGATAGATTCAGGAAACTACAGACCTATCAGCCTAACCTCAATACCAGGGAAGATTCTGGAAAATCAACCAAAATGCACAGTACCGTATATGTGGTATCTTGCTCAATAGTAGTAACTGTGAGAGGGATCTTGGGGTCCTAGTGGATAACCATTTAGATATAAGCCAGCAGTGTGCTGCAGCTGCCAAAAAAGCCAACACAGTTCTAGGCTGCATAAACAGCGGGATAGAATCAAGATCACATGAAGTGTGAATACCACTTTATAATGCCTTGGTAAGGCTACACTTGGAATACTATATCCAATTTTGGTCACCACGATGTAAAAAAGATGTTGAGACTGTACAAAGAGTGCAGAGAAGAATAACAAAGATGATTAGGCGACTGGAGGATAAAACATATAAAAAATGGCTGCTGGAACTGGATATATCTAGTCTTACGAAAAGAAGGACTAGAGTGACATGATAGAAGTGTTCCAATATCTCAGTGATTGTCACAAAGAAGAGGGAGTCAAACTATTTTCCAGAGCACCTGACGGTAGAACAAAAAGCAATGGGTGGAAACTAATCAAGGAGAGAAACAAGTTAGAATTAAGGAGAAATTTCCTGACAGGTAGAACAATTAATCATTGGAACAACTTGCCTCCAGAAGTTGTAAATGCTCCAACAGTGGAAGTTTTTAAGAAGAGATTAGATAACCATTTGTCTGAAGTGGTGTAGAGTTTCCTGCCTAAGCAGGGGGTTGGACTAGAAGACCTCTAAGGTCCCTTCCAACTCTTGTTATTTTATTTGTAACCAAATATATTCCCTTAGGCATAGTATTAATCTTCCATGTGCTAAAAACTAGGAGTATGGTTACATTTAGGATGATTTTTTTTTAAAGGATACTAGAGTCCTATATTTTTATTTTGGATGAGTTTTACTCCTGGAAGCACAATTTGAGCAAACATATAATCAACAATAATCTGCAACTGAGGTTAGGTTTGAGGCTCTTTGCAGTTTATGGTAAAAGTTACTTGAGGGTTAGATTCTGGATAATTTTTTTTGCATAGTATAAATCTTGCATTTCTGTTTCACATCAGTTTTTCTCCTTGAGAGATTATTAGAATAAAATTTGTTGTAAAGAAGGGGTTTCATTGAAGTCTGGACTAAAAATTAATTGGACTGATTCAAAGGTTTTTCCCCCCCAGTAACAATTTAATTTTTTTCTTTTTTGTCATTTCAACTCACAGACAATTTTTTTGGAAAAATACTTCACAACTAATATTCTCCAATTATGGTCGATGTTAAGCTTCTATGAATGAAAAGTATTTCCATTGGTAAAAAACTTGGGGGTTCACTGGGAAGCTATGCTGATAAAACTGAATTTAGAACTTTGTTAAAAAATAATTACTGGTTTATATTTGGCTAAAAGGCTAGCCTCCTTATTTCTGGTTAATCCTATTCACTTAGAGGACCTGTATTGGGCTTTCCCCTTAAATGCTTTTAGGAAAGGATATGAAATTAAAACAGCATTAAGGCAGTAAATAATTGTTATTGATACAGAGATAAATAATGAAATTTTTACACATGCATTATGGCAACATTTTGTTGACATCTTGAAGGCAGGATATTTTGAACTTCCTTTTATAGTAAAATATTGAAGAACACTTACCATGGTTTGATTTAATATCCTTTCCTTTGCATTTTCTTGGCATATCTAGAAGTGGGTATTAAAAAGATACAATACAGGTTCCCTTTTGGGGAAGATATATTTGAAATACTAGATTATGTTTTCTTTTTGGAAAAGGTTTCTACAATACTTAGTTATATCCTATAATTTGTAACTTCCTTACTTTTTCAAAGATTTTTATGTTAGCTGTTTAACTTACAGACCAGAATTCTACAATTGTATGAAAAGATACAAAATTATGTCTGGGTGTTGTTAAGCCATGGTGTATTTGTTGAGATAACAATTGTTGTTTTTAATCATTTAGTTGTGTCTGACTTTTGGTGACTTTATAGGCATGTGCCCTCCATGCTACCCTTTCAACCTTAGCTTCTTTCAATTGTTGTATGTTCAACTTTTCATCAGATTTGATGTTATCAAGCCAGTGTGTTCTTTGTTTGCCCCCTTCTTCTTTGTCTACACGTAACACGGCCAAAGTAAATCAGACGTAGTCTGATGACTTTAGTTTCTAGTGATGTGTCTGATTTTATACACCTCTCTGTTAGTTACTTTGGCTGTCGATGTTTTATGCAATAATTTACACCAGCACCACAGTTCAAAGAAGCCAATTCTTCTAACAACTATTCTTAGTCTCCAACTCTTACTCCCATACATCATTGTAGGGAGGTTTATTGTTCTAAATAGCCTGCTTTTGTATTTATATCAACATCTCTGCTTTTCCAGATCTTATTCATGCTAACCATTCCAATGCGGCTTAAGGTTATCTTGCATTTGATTTCAGAAGTAGAACTGCCCTTGTGAACAATTTTGGTTCCAAGGAAGATAAATTCTGAAACTAATTCAATTTCCTCCTTGTTGATTTTAAATGTCTCATGTCCATCTGCAGCTGTTATTATTATCTTTGTTTTCCTGATGTTAAGACTTAATCCTACTATTTAATTTCATCCTTGATTATTATACACCTCTCTGTTAGTTACTTTGGCTGTCGATGTTTTATGCAATAATTTACACCAGCACCACAGTTCAAAGAAGCCAATTCTTCTAACAACTATTCTTAGTCTCAACTCTTACTCCCATACATCATTGTAGGGAGGTTTATTGTTCTAAATAGCCTGCTTTTGTATTTATATCAACATCTCTGCTTTTCCAGATCTTATTCATGCTAACCATTCCAATGCGGCTTAAGGTTATCTTGCATTTGATTTCAGAAGTAGAACTGCCCTTGTGAACAATTTTGGTTCCAAGGAAGATAAATTCTGAAACTAATTCAATTTCCTCCTTGTTGATTTTAAATGTCTCATGTCCATCTGCAGCTGTTATTATTATCTTTGTTTTCCTGATGTTAAGACTTAATCCTACTATTTAATTTCATCCTTGATTTTTATACACGTCTCTGATTCATTCTTGACCTCAAATTATTTATAGTTCTTCCACCAATCTTCACTCACCATCAGGCACTTCCAGATCTAATTTCTGCATGATCACTTCAGCATACAGATTGAACAAAAAAGGTGAAAAATACATCCCTGTCTAACTCCCTGAACCAATCTGTGTTGCCATAGAGTGTTCTCATTGTTGCCTCCTGATCAGTCAGGTGGGTTGGAACACCAAGATCATGCAAAGCTGCCCATAGCTTATTGTATTTTACACAGTCAAAAACTTTTTGTAAAGTCTTGATCAATGATATTCTGTAGCTTCTGTTTAATGATTTTTAACAGAATCTTTCTCGCATAAAAATCATTGCAATTGTGCAATAGTTGGAGCAGTTTCTGACATCCCCTTTCTTTACTAATGGAATAAAAACAGATATTTTCCAGTCCTGAGGCCATTGACATGTAGTTCATATTGCTTGATACAGGGCTGTAATGTTAACTGGCACTGGTCTTAGTAATTCCACAGGTATTCCATCAGTATCTGGGGCTTTCCACTTTGGCAATTTCTCCATGGCCCATTCTACATCTTCTTTCAAGATGCATAGTTCTTTATTAATTGGGCTGTCATTGTTGTCATCTTGATGGTAAGTCAAACTGCTATAGAGTCCTTCCATATATTCTTTCCATCCGTTCTTGATCTTCTGCTGGTCACTTAATACAATTCCATTGTAATAACTGTAGTTTAACAGTTCCTTGCCATGCTGAAAGAAATAAGAATTAGATGTAGTTAAACAGAGTAATGATCCATAATGCTTGTTAGAGTTTATATTATCAAATTAAATTTGAATTTTATATTCTTTGGATTTTAGGGTGCATAAACTTGAGCATTGGTCCCTAATGGTAAGGAATTTTGTGCCAAATTGATCAAATGATCAAGACATTTTGGATACGTTTAGCCTAGTGCATGAAGTTTTAGGCTATCCCATTTTAAATACCAGGCCAAGAGAAAGTTGAGAAAGTAGGTTGAAGGGGAAATGAATCTGCCTCTGCAAATAAAGAAGGTGGGCAAATATTAGTCATGTTGAAAGTGATAATATCTGCTCTATCCAAGAAACCTATTCTGAACCTTCATTAATATTAATTCAAACATTAAATAATTCTAGGTGATTTCTTTCCTTTGAATACTATTGTTCTGTAAATATGAAAGAGTTGCCAAAAGAATATGGAATATATCTGTATAAACGCTGCTAAGAGTTTGGCTATACATTTCAGATTTTCTTTAACCTTTCAGATTCTTTATTTTAGCACTGCTTACCAACTAATACATTAGAATATTGTTGAATGTCAAAATATTTTTAAAATCAAAGAACAATAATTGGCCACTTTGAAGTCTTAGACTTTACAATTACAATAACTATGATTTTCTCAAGAAAACCATCAAATGCAGTATGAGCATTTCAAAGGCTATTTTACAGCCAGATTTATGGGTATCTCCATTTTAAAGGGATTTTTTTTCCTTAACATTGTTTTAATAAAATATTGGTAAAATTAAACTGAAAACATTCAGCCAAAAATAACAATGACAATAACCTTTCACCTTGTTCTCCAGTAAAAACTAGATAGTTTTGAAAGAATAAAATTTTCTGCTCTTACATCTTTCAAGAGATTTCTCAATTTAGTATCTTTGTCTGAATGCACTATTGACATGAATCTTGCTGTCACTAACCCATTAAGAACACTCTGAAATAGTATCCTTGGTTTTTAAAGAATACAGAGTTTTGACTTGAAGGCACATCAACCTTCTTCCCCCATCCTAGCTCAAGGAGTCCTATTGTCAGACGCAGTGGCCATGAAAGCAGCAATTTTACAGCACAAAAACTCCAATAACATTTACTGCGGTTGGCTGAAATTGAAATGCACACAGACATTGCTCAGTCTTTTTTTAAGCACCAGTTTCCCTTGGCTTCTTGACAGTTTGTGCATTTCAAAGAGACAAATCCTTTAAGAGGAAAGAGTTTTCCTTATAACTTGCTGTGGGGTAAACGGACCATTCAGGCATAGTTTATTGCATTACATAGTTGACTGTGTGCTGCCAAATGAAACACCATAATTGGCAGAATTATTTTGATCATTGGAATTCATAAATATCAGATAACTTTATAAGCCGGAAGAAAAGGATTTGAAAATATATAATTTATCACAAAATAGTGCCCTGTTAGTAAAAACAGTTTAGCCATTTTTTTTTCTTCTATGACAAAATAATAGCTGCTTAAAAATAAGGGGAATTCATTAATTTAGAATGTATTGAACATATTTGATTGAAAACTTTTAAAAGTCTGCAGTTATTTCTGGAAAATATTAATAAAATCTACTTCCTTTTTTCCTTCCCTTATGAATTCTTATTTCTGCTTTTCTGACTACTTGCTTAGCCATAGGTTATTATATGCTTTAATACAAAAATTGCTTAATTTTTATCAGGATCTTAACTATAATTAGGCCCTGCAACTTGATCGTTAAACAGAGCGCTTTCTAGATGAAATTACAATTTTGCTTATAGTCTTACTTCAGCTTTCCTTTTCTTTTCAAGCCTGTGAAGGTCATAAATGTGAGGATTGGTTGTAAAGTTACTTTTTAAATACCATTTTAAGTTTAAATGGTTTTTAAAAAGGCAGTTCCTAAATGAATGTTTTCTGTAGTTACCTCATCTTTTTAAAGTAACAAAAACAAGAGTCTGATCAAACCTGCCTACAGATTCCTTGCATTTAAAAGTTCACTTAACTTTAGCATAGAAAATGGGATTATATTTTTAAATTTATTTTAATTCATTCTTAAATTACTTTGATATTTTATTATATTAATCTCTTTCTTTGCTTTCTGTTTTTATACCCAACACATTTCCCACTTTTGTTTTCAAAAGAAAGGAGTAATGCTTTGGATGCTATTTAGATAAATTCATAGATGCTTGTTGTTCATGTCTCATAAATTGAAGGATAGCATTTTATAGAAATTGAAATATATCACTTGAAATGGTGCATGAGAAGCTAGTGTGGAATTTAATTTTATAAAAGAATGTGTATTTTTTTTTAAGAAAATAGTCAGCTTTCTAGTAATTAAGGATCTATAGAATACTTATTGTATGAAAGACATCCTATAGACACAAATTGCATGCTAGTGAGAAATTGTCTTTTATATTTCATGTCATCAATGTGATTGAATTATTTAAAGAGTTCAGTTGACACATTTGATTTTAATGTTACCAAGAGTTATTGTTATGCTGTCTGAATATAAAATAGCATGATTTGGTTATTATTGAATAAAACTGCAGCATTTGACTCATACAATTGCTTCAGATAGCTGTCAGTATAGTTTGCCAAAATATTAAAATGATCGTTTTTTATTTGTATAAATTGAGTGCTTTATCAGAAATATATCCAGTGTCTGAATATATCATTTCTGTGTTTGCTCACTGACTCTTAATATACTTGCAAACATTTTCTGTACCAATTTTAAATGATATCTAAGATAATTTTACTTTTCTCAGTTGTTTAGGAATAGCTTCAGCTCTGCAGAGTTGGAAAAAGATAAGAATAAAAATAACCTTGAAACTCATAGCCACCATGTGCCTGTAGCGAAAATGCTTCAGAAACCAAGTGAAGCACTTCTAATGAATTGTGCTTTTGATTCTTTGAATCTGCACAGCATCTCCATCACGTTTTTACAGTTGGACTCTTGCTGTAATTGCTACTGGGATGAAGTGCACACCATGGGGTGTTGAAACTAAGTACTTGCATTGTTGTGCTTCCCAAATATATATGACATAGTAGGAACAACAGACTAAATAAATTTCACACTTGTATATCTTCATATTCTTCACTTATTTGTGATATACTGCTGATTTGTCAGCAGGCACTCTAGGAAGAGGTGATAAAACCAACAAATCTTAAAGGTGTTTCTGAAAGCTGCTACATAACCTTTGAGTACAAAAGTCTTGTTGTAATGCTACAAGAGCATAATATTAGGTATAAATCTTGAATTGTATATATTAGAATGATGACGATAGGACAAATTTGTGCTAAAAATAATTTGTAGCTCTTCATGAAATTCTAATTTTTTTTAAAGCTATCTTTTTATTACTAACTTTGGAAGCCTCACTGGTTTAATTCAGAATAATTAAAATATTGCAATATAATAAAATGAAATATAATACTATTATAATATTATTTAAATTAATTCCTGGAATTAATTTAAATAATACTTGAATAATGTAATATATAATGAGCATACAAAATGGGATGGACAAAAATATAAAAAAATTATATTAATGTTATTCAGTTGAATTACTTACAATTACTGTTTTAAAGAGCAAGCCAATAGTTACTTTTCTTTAGTGATTATTCAAAACATATAATACAACAATTGTGTGTATGTTTAAATAAATAGGTATATATATGTGTTGTACTTTTGTATAAAATTGTGCCAAAGTAAGACAAAGAAATTAAGCCATGAGATTAAAAAATTTGAAAGGAAAACTATTTTAATGTAATTTAGACCAACACCCTTTATTTTATCTCTCTGTGCCTTCCTATCTTTGCAAACTATATCTCCATGCGCTATTTCATATATTGCTTTTCCTCATTTCTTTGTTTGACAATCTCACCAACTCAATTCAATTGTAACTTTCTCAGTTTATGCCTTCAATCCATTCATTCCTTGATGTTTGCTTAGCTAATATGCCCTTTACAAATTTCTTGGTCTTTCATCAATAGTAAGTTGACCAGTCATACTTTTCAATTCATTCCTTTTCCATGTGTCTAAATAGATACACTTATGCTGAAATCAGATGTTCAAAACAAAGAGAACTTTTGGGAATATATTTCTAAATATTTTAAACATTCAAATTTCTAATCATACAAATTCTTATTCAGTCTCTGGATGAGCCAGTAATTTTTTGTACTCTCTTGTCTTGTTTACATTGATCTATTTACCGTACTTTTTGGAGAATAAGATGCACTTTCCCCCCCACAAAAGAGGATGGAAATGTTGGTGCGTCTTATACACCGAATACAGCCAGGGAGGGCAAAAAAATTTTTTTCCTTGCTTATCTCTTCTAAATCATGGTGCGTCTTGTACACCAGTGTGTCTTATGGTCCAAAAAATATGGTATCTCACCTAAAAAAACCTTTCCCCCCATAGATTACATAGATTAGGAATATTGCACAATATTCTACTCCTGGTTCTAAAATTATCACCCCTCATTGGCTTATAATATACAATTTTGAGAATTTTGTATTTCATATGCACCACAAAATTCTAGATGTGCTCCAAGGATGTGAAGACATACAGCATGTATAGGTAATTATAAAGTACTGCTCTATATACTTGCAGTTAAGGCCATCCACGGAGAAGCTGAACCAATTTTGGGGTGTATTTGGAACCTAAAATTCTAGGTTTATTTGCAAGTATGTGTGGTATACATTATGTAAACACCTATTTCAGATTGTTTGTTTTTACTATGCACAAATAATTTTAATAGTTTCTTTAGAAATTGTATCTTAGAATATAGTGCCATGGCAAGTTGATGTTTTACAAGGAAATTCGTGGCTGAATGCTGGATGCATACCAGCAAAATCTATTTAGAGCAGAAGTAGTCAACCCTTTTATACCTATTGCCCACTTTTGTATCTCTGTTAGTAGTACAATTTTCTAACCGCCCACCGGTTCCACAGTAATGCGCCGTGTATTGTCATCTGCGCATGCCTCTCGCGCATCATGGATTAGGTTTTAGGGGAGGCACCGGCTACCAGCTCTGCTTGTCTGTTACAGCTGGGTGGTGTGGGGGGAGATGCATGAGCTATTCTGGGACGAGGCTCTTTTGTTTGCAGTCGCACTATAGCGCCATTTAGTTTCACGTACGTAACATGAACTAAACTTATGCATAGGCAATACAAATAGTATATTTTCATCAATTTAAATTGTCACGGGAAATTTTATGAAAACCTAATGAAAATGTTTTTAAATAATGCTATGAATTTTTAAAAAAAATTAAATTAAAAAAAAGGAAAGTGCTTCAGTATTGGACAAAACCCTACCGCCCACCATGAAAGCTGGAACACCCACTAGTGGGCGGTAGGAACCAGGTTGACTACCACTGATTTAGAGGAAGGAGAGATTGTTGAAATGACTCATGATTCTGGACCTTCGTACCTTAGGAGTAGACAGCAGGCGTTGTTGTTTACCTAGTGTCTTATGAGTTAGGTGTTAACCTTATCATCATCCGAGCCTGCCACCAGCTCAGCTGGTGGGCCACAACGTTGTTTACCTCATGTCTTATGAGTTAGGTGGCTGAGAGTCGAGGAATATCTTTAAGCTCATACTCATAACACAGCCTTTTAAGAACATAAAGTTCACCTGAGCCCCATTTCTTAATCCTGTTTTTAGATTATTACTAATTTTTTTGTACTAGAAATGATTAAGACTTTTCAGATTACCAAGGTTTTACTGAATTCTTCAGGTAAATTACCTTCTCCTCGGAGTAAGATGTTTTAAACATGACTTTAAAAGCTCTGGAAAATATTCTTTGGATTAAACAGCAAAGGGGTGCATAGAGTATGGATTGGATTTTGGATTAAGCCTTGACAGACATAATTGAAATTACAGGTAGTCCTCAATTATTCCTTCAGTGACCCTTCAGTGGCATTGAAAAAAATTGCATCCACTCTTTCCACTTAAACAATTGCAGCATCCCATGACCACCTGATCAAAATGTGGGCACTTGGCAACTGGCATCTATTTACAATGGTTGCAACATTCCAAGGTCATATATTTGCCATTTGAAACATTTTTAGCTGGCTTCGACAAACAAGTCAATGGGGAAAGCTGGATTTGCTTGACTGTGGGATTTGCTTAACAAGGTATTGTTGCTCAGATTGACTTGGAAGCATTGGGCCTCTATAGAAATTGAATAAATAAATAAACTGCAGGGATTAGTTTAATAAACCTGATAAGAAAGGAGGTAAAATTAGGTGTGACTCATTTAACAACCACCATGTTTAGCAACAGAAAGTGTTTGTCCCAATTGTGGTCCTAAGTCAAGGATTACCTGTATAGTTGTTATTTAATCAAAAGTATTCTTCCCACAGGAAATGATTCTTTGGGTTCTTTTAACAAGAAACATGATAATGGGACCTTGAAGATTTGACACTAAAGGGAGGTAGCAGATTATACATTCACTTTATACATTCACAGAGACATAACAAATCAATGTCTTTGAATATTGATCTTCAAAATTACTTGATATAATAGAACTATAGATAAGTATAGATCCTTATTTCCCAGATAAGGAAAACAAGTGAAAATACTATAAATAATACTTCTGTTAGCAGGATTCCTTCCTCATACTTAACTGCAATGTAGGAAGTTAAACAGTAATCAGTATATTTCAGGCTTTTTTTTTTCAAGTGTCTTTATTGATTGGAGAGAGGACCAAGATGGGATAACTGGAACACAGAATTTACATATATGCATGTAATGTAGATGGAAGTGCTAAGAAGTGAACAAGCTGTTAACTATATATCCATATTGTTTAAGATTCCCCTTGACTTTAATCCCTGGGTATGAAAAGCTGGTGATTTCTTTAGCTAATAGCTAAAATATTTTTTATTTTAAAAATTATAGAATACTATAATTCTGATCAATGTCTATTCATGCTCTTTTTCTAAAGCTAATTGCTTCTCTTCCACAACAAAATTAGGTAGAAAGAGCAGATTGATCCTGTTATGTATTAACAGTTGTGCCTTTAAATATTTGAGCGGGAAATCAGCACGTTGCTGATTGGACGAAGCCTCCAGCAGAACTGTATAAAAGGAGAGGTTTTTCCCCCAGCCTGTTGCTGGGTTCACCATATATTAAAGAGCTGTTGTCACTACCCTGGTCTCCAGCCTCGTTACTTCCCGAACTTAACATTGGCGACGAGGGTGGGATCTCGAGGCTAAGGAGAACCAGAACCGAGCTGAAGCACGCTAGTTCCGAACCCAGCAAACTCAGGGCAGAAACGCGGAAATGGCAAACACGCCACCCGCACCGCATAACCCGGCAAGGAGAAATGGGGAACATATATGACCCGCTTCAAAGCTTTCTAGAAGCCAACGAACTACAGGATCCCTGATAACCGCAAACGGGCTTACTTCCTAAGCCATTGCGGGCCCGAGGTAATCGAGATTGCGGAAGCCCTGGCAGAGCCAACGCCGATACAATCGGTATCGTGGCCGACTCTGCAGACTTTGCTGAAGAACCATTTCGCACCGACGCCGTCCAAATACGTGCAGCGGTTCGAATTCGGAGAACGTAGACAGATGGAGGGCGAGTCCATCGGTGACTACATGGCCGCGTTGAGAAGAGCGTCCAAGGACTGTGGATACCGAGACTTAGACGAAGTGCTACTCGAGCAACTCATCCGAGGGGTCAAGGACATCCGCCTACGGCGACGACTGCTAGCCAGGAGCAACCTGACACTAGCCACCGCCCTGGACGAGGCCAGAGCACACGAAATGTCTACTAAAGCAGCAGAGACTCTGCAAAAGCCTCTTCAATCCAAGGCGAGCGCAAAGCCAACGCCAGTACACCAGGAGGAGATTCAGTCCGAATCCGAAGGTGAGGGCGAGGATGAGGAAGAGGTCTGCCGGACCGAGAAGCGCGACACTGAGGACCGTGACGAGTGCGGAAGCTGCGGAGGGCAGCATCAGCGCCAACGCTGCAGGTTTAAAGACGCAACATGCCGGCGGTGTGGGAAGAAAGGACACTTAGCTCAGGTTTGCAGAGCGGCCCAACCTTCCGCCGAAAATTCAAATCGAATCAAAACGCTGAACCGGAAAGGCGGCCCGCGATTGGTTCAAACAAGAAAGGCGCCAAGTCTAACCAAACGACTGTCATTATAGGCCGCTACCAACCAAAGTGGAAAAGAAGATTTTACAAAGCCCAAGATCGAGGGAGTACGGTGCAGGCTTGAAGTAGACACGGGATCAGCGATCACCATCATGTCCTGGGACACCCTGGCGAAGTCACTGCCGTCCGTCAAGCGCCATTTGCAAGCACAGCGGCTACGAGTGCACGACTACCAGGGAATCGCATCCCTGTTCGAGGGACCACCTCCGTCCGAGTCGAGTACGGCCTCACAAAAAGACCCTGCCCATCACGATCGCCGAAGGAACTCTGCCCAGTCTGTTGGGACTAGACTGGTTTCGTGCCCTGGGCATGGGAGTGACTGGCATCTACAGAAGTGACTGCAATTTGAAAGACATTCTCTTTAACGAGTTCAAGATGTCTTCAAGGACTGCCTGGGCAAGTACAAGGGGACCCCTATTTCCTTCAACTTAGACCCCAGGTAGCCCCCATTAGGCTTAAGGCGAGGAGAGTCCTTTGCCCTAAAACCAAAATTGATAAGGAGCTGGACAAGCTCATAAATCAGGGGGTTTTGGTGCCAGTCGATCACGCAAAGTGGGAGACGCCAATCGTCACCCCAATCAAGTCGGACGGGTCAATTAGAATTTGCGCTGACTACAAGGCGACGCTTAACAAAGCCTTACAGAAAAGCGCACCGGTTCCCGTGGTGCAACATTTATTGCACTCTTGGGGCAAGGGCAAGTCTTTGCAAAGTTAGACTTGGCCCAAGCCTACCAACAACTGCCAGTAGACGCCCGCACAGCCAAGCCCAAACGATTGTGACGCACAGGGGGCATTCAAGTGCACCCGATTGCAATTTGGGGTTAGTGTGGCACCAGGGCTGTTCCAAAACCTGATGGAACGACTACTGCAAGGGCTCCCAGGGTAGTTCCTACTGATGATGTCCTAATTTCAGGGAAAACATGGAGGAATTGGGGGAGCGGTTAAGAAAGGTCTTGAGCATTTTCCGGACAGCCGGATTAAAAGTCAAGACAAATAAATGTCAGATAGGGGTCGAATCGGTCGATTTCTTGGGGTACCGGATAGACAAGAAAGGAATTCACCCTACTGAGAGCAAGGTTAAGGCAATTAGGAAGGCTCCAGCGCCCAAAAACAAAGCAGAGCTGCAGGCATTCCTGGGATTGGTTAATTTTACGGTCTTTTAAAGAACAAAGCAACTGCTATGGAACCGCTGCATAGGCTCTTAGGGAAAAATACTGTTTGGTCTTGGGGAAAGTCAGAAAATAGGGCTTTTGAAGCAGTAAAGAACCTGCTCTCAAGTGATAGCCTGCTCATCCAATATCACGACTCACTACCCCTAGTGCTGGTTTGCGATCGTCCCTTATGGGGTGGGGCTGTACCCAGCCATAGACTTCCAAACGGCACAGAAGCCCCTATAGCGTTCTACTCTAGAACGATGTCCTCCCCAGAGAGGAACTACAGCCAATTAGACAAAGAAGCATTAGCCATTGTATCAGGGGTCAAAAAATTCCATGAGTATGTCTTTGGGCGGAATTTTGAAATCGTGACTGACCACAGACCGTTATTGGGACTACTGGCTGGCGACCGCCAACGCCTGTGGCACTGTCGCCACGCTTGACTCGATGGACTATATTTTTAGCCGCTTACTCATACAAGCTGCAGCATCGACCGGGAAAGAAGTGGGCATGCAGACGCTTTGAGCCGATGCCCACTGCCAGGGGCGATCAAGACCCCACTCCGGGACACCCATCCTCCTTATTGACTCGTTGGACTCTGGCCCAGTCACATCAAAGGAAGTGGCTCGGCATCATACCGGGACATTGTGTTAAGGACTGTACTCGGTTGGGTACAGAGAGGGTGGCCGCTGCGCCGGGCTAACGGTTCAAAGAATTTGTTAAGAAACGTGATGAGCTCTCGGCTCAAGGGGTGCCTGTTATGGGGTGATCGTGTAATAATTCCTGTTAAGTTAAGGGCAAGGTATTGGACCTCCTCCACGAGGGTCACCCAGGCATCGTAAGGATGAAGGGGTTAGCTAGAAGCTATGTATGGTGGCCACTCATGGACGCAGAGATTGCTGAGAGGGTAGGGAAATGCCAAGCTTGCCAAGAGTCCAGACCGCTACCTCCAACAGCCCCAGTCAGAGAATGGGAAAAGCCCCAAGGGCCTTGGTCAAGAATCCACATTGACTTTGCTGGCCCTTTCACGGCCAAACATTCCTAGTGGTGGTGGACGATTTTCCAAATGGTTAGAGATCATACTTATGAAGTCCACCACAGCCGAAACAGTAATCGCAACCCTGCGCCACCTATTCGCAACTCACGGGTTGCCGGACACTCTGGTGTCCGACAATGGGCCCCAATTCACGGCAGCCCAGTTTGAAGAGTACCTGGCAGAGGAAGGCATCCGACATGCCCTCTCTGCACCTTTCCACCCTGCGTCGAATGGCCTTGCAGAGCGTTCCGTCCGGAGCGCTAAGGAGGCATTGTCCAGGCTCAAGCCAGGTGACTGGCAAACAAAAATAGACTTTTTCCTAGCCGTCCAGCATAGAACCCCAAGCACAGCCACTGGGAAAAGCCCAGCCGAATTGCTAATGGGACGAAACTCCGTGCCCACTTGATCGCTTGAACCCCATTACACACCCGAGGGTTACAAGGGGAGCTAGAAAAACAAGGAAATGAGCATAGGCGACCGGTGTGGGCCCGAAACTATGGGGACGGCCCTAGTTGGCTCGCAGGACAAGTAACAAGAGTAACAGGGCCAAAATCGTATGTGGTAGAGCTACCAGACAACCGAATGTGGCGGCGCCACATAGATCAGTTAAGGAAACGAATAACTGACCAAACCAACCAACAGAGACAGGTAATGACCAATACCACTTTGAATCCACAGCTGACAATGACCCGGGGGAGGCGCAAGACTTAGCTGAGGTCCCAGAGTTCCAGCGACGCCATCAGGTCCCCGAGGGAAACAGCAAGGAAAATCCAAAATTAATCCAAAGCCGGATGGCCAAGAAAAGAGTCGGCCAATAATCCAGAGCCCGATGGCCCAGAGAAAGAGCTGGGAGGAGAAAACAGCCCTCCGACCAGCTCAAACACCACCCAGAACTGAACCGCAGGTCAGAAAGAACTAGGAGACGCCCAGGTTATTTGCGTGACTACGTCGAAAAATAACATGTAAATAAATATGTAAATAAGACCAAGTGTTTTCTGGGAGGGGAGGAGTGTTATGTATTAACAGTTGTGCCTTTAAATATTTGAGCGGGAAATCAGCACGTTGCTGATTGGACGAAGCCTCCAGCAGAACTGTATAAAAGGAGAGGTTTTTCCCCCAGCCTGTTGCTGGGTTCACCATATATTAAAGAGCTGTTGTCACTACCCTGGTCTCCAGCCTCGTTACTTCCCGAACTTAACAGATCCCTTTTATTTTCATATCTCATCTTGTACTTTAAAAAGCATATTTAGTTCAGGAGAGATTGAATTGAAAATCCCTCCTGCTTATTTGTTCAGATCTTTCTCTTTCCAGATCAGACAAATTTAGAAGCCAGGTGAGTGTATAGACTGAACCTGTCAGCTACCAATTATAATCTCCTATTACAGGCACTCTATTGTTTCATGCGTAGCTTGTTTTAAAAGATAAGATAAATTATGGCTCACTTACCAGTAAGCCAGGAGCATGGGCATGAAACTCTTTGATCTTAACAAGCAAGAATGCCCAGTGTGCCAAGGTAAATTGTTCTGCAGCCGCTAAATTTGGTTGACTGAAAAAGGTGGTATGGATTTTTGGAAAAGAGATTTTGTATTCTATAGCTTTGGATTACATTTCTCTCCCATTATATCTTAAAGCTAAAGAAAGTTTAAGAGACTCCCTAAATATCTTTGCACTAATTTGAGCTTGTACATTTACTGTGATCATTTCAATAAGTATCAAGTCAATTTTTACTCCCCTCCTTTGTTTCTGTAGAGAATTTCCTTGTGAATGAATAGTTAAAGCCTGCATATATCTAACTGACCTGAAAATATACTATTGCTGTAAGATAGGAAGATTTTCTTCCTAAGGCCTTCATGGTTTATTCTGCTTTTTTTAAGTACTCAAAATTAAATACTTCTGTCACTCTAGAAGTGAAAAAAGAATTAATTCCCTTTTCTTGTTGTCTACAAGAAGAGCAAAAAGAAGAAGCAATTTGTGCAAAGAGTCTGAGAATGCTTTCTTTCACATCTTGGCTGTTGAAACTTGATTTTTTAAAAATATTGCTGAACAGACTTGGAGAAAATGGAAAATACAGACATTATCAATTTACTATGCTCATTCCTAAACTGTTATAGAATGCACATAACTTTGAGAAGGGCAAACTGAAAGCAGAGTTTACTTCTAAATATAATTCTTTATATAGCTGGACTTTTAAATTCATGATAGGTAATTATTAATCACCTAAATATAACTAGAAGCTAATTTTAAGTATAATTCTGATATGCATAATTGCTTAAATGTAAGGTAGATTTTACAAGTGATAAGCACAAAATAGCATTTGCCTAGCAAGGTAATATAGAATCTGTAGATTATTATATAACTAGTTTAAAATATGAATCTGCTCTTTTAGATAGATAGCCCTCTGTCAATCTGCATTTCTTGTTATACAGAATTTGCATTAATTTCAGTAAGCATTCTAGAATATTCTCATATGAGCTCATAAAGCAGCAAAACCAGGTGGGTTCTACTTTATAAAGGTAGTCCTCGACTTATGACCACAATTGAACCCAAAATTTATGTTGTTAAATAAGAAATTTGTTAAGTGAGTTTTGCCCCATTTTCTTGCCACATGTTAACTGAATCACTGCAGTTTTTTATATTAAAATTTTTTACCACAATTTTAACAAGTATTTACCCTCCTCCTCCCTCCACCCCCCACCCTCCCCTCACCTCCCCCCCAGACTTCCCAGAGCAAATACAGGGTATAGCATTTACCAATCATAAGCTAAAATACGCTAATTATTCATCCATCCCTCCCCTAGAACCATAACTTCCTTATTTCATATAAAAGGAAAAAAAAGAAAAAAGAATACTGTATACAAATACAATTATTACTTTCTGCTCATTCATATGCTATTACTGCAGTTGTTAAATTAGTATCATGGCTGTTAAGTTGAACCTGGTTTCCCCATTGACTTTGATTTTCAGAAGGTTGCAAAAGGTGATCATTTGACACTGGGACACTGCAACTGTCATAAATGAGTTAGTTGTCAAGCATCCACATATAAATCACGTGGCCATAGGGTGCTGAATGGTGACAAGTGTGAAAAATGGTCATGTCACTTTTTTCAGTGTTGTAACTCTGAACTGTCACTAAATGAACTGTGATAAGTCAAGGAGTACCTGTACTATCTTACATTTGCTTGTCTTCTCAGTAAGGCAGATCTGTTAAATTTTTGAACTTGTAAAACAAATGTGTTATTTTGTTTCTATTTAATAGAAATCACAAGTATTTTCCTTCTCTCTTTTCTTTTGTATATTCCTTTCTTAAACATGGGATTTTCATAGGATTAATTAAATTTCCACTGTTAAAATATACCTTAATAGTAAACCCCACAGAGAGCCAGTTAGGTGTAGTGACTAAAGTGCCAGGCTAGAAACTGGCCAACTACTGTTAGTTCTTGCCTTAGGCACAAAGTCAGCTGGGGCCTTCATTTCCCTTAGTTCCTGGAAGCAAGCAATGACAAACCACTTACAAAATATTGCCAGGAAAACTGCAAAAAGGCAGTCTCCAGTAATAAAGACTGACTCAAAGGCACACACCCCCAAAAAACAACTGGATTGTGATGATGAGCAGATGGGATTGCCAGCCCTTCAAGGTAGGCAAGGTCAAAAAACAAGCAGGGCAGAGATTCCACAATGTTCTTTATGACTGTGGAGTTGAATATCAAAATTTTAAAAGCCTGTCAGAGTTTCTCTTGGCTCATCTTATTCTAAACAAAATCAAGATAAGTTTTTGTTGATTTTTTTGTCATGCTTTCTACTTCTGCAGTACTAGCCTATTTGGGGGGAAAGCTCTCTTTTAACTGTTCACATATTCTTTCCTCATTCCCAAGGCCAAGCATAAAGGTGTTGAAGAGAAAACAGCTGCCTAACCATTCCCCCTGTTGTTTGGAATGCTCACCCCAGTGCTAATTAATAATTAACAAGAACGGAATTAATGTTGTATATGTGTGTATGTATATCTATCCATCCACCCACACATCCATCCATCCATTCATTGGAGTGGAAGGAATTAGAAGACAGTAAGTAGGCACAATGGGGAATTTTTATTTATTTATTTATTTATCAAACTTATATACCGCACCATCTCCCGTAGGACTCAGGGCGGTTCACAGGCATATTAAAAACAATATAACAAATAAACATTAAAACCCAGTTAAAACTAAATATTATCATGGCCTGATCACTAAAACAGTAAAAACCGGTAAAACCCCCATTAAAATTTAGCTAAAACATTTTATTCTTAGGCTAGTCCCGCACGCTGAAATAATAGAGTCTTCAGTTCATGTCTGAAGGTCCGGAGGTCGGGGAGTTATCGTAATCCCGGAGGAAGCTCGTTCCACAGGGCTGGTGCCGCCACAGAGAAGGCCCTCCCCCTGGGGGTTGCCAACCTACATTGTTTGGTCGACGGCACCCTGAGGAGGCCCACTCTGTGGGAGTGCACAGGTCGTTGGGAGGCAATCAGTGACAGAAGGCTGTCTCGAAGGTATCCCGGTCCTAAGCCATGGAGCGCTTTAAAGGTGGTAACCAAAACCTTAAATTGCACCTGGAAGACTACCGGTAGCCAGTGTAGGCCACGCAGGATAGGTGTTATATGGGAGCAGCGCAGTGCTCCCTTTATCACCCGCGCGACCGCGTTCTGGACTAACTGGAGCCTCCGGGTGCTCTTCAAGGGGAGCCCCATGTAGAGAGCATTGCAATAGTCCAGGCAGGAAGTGACGAGGGCGTGAGTGACCGTGCGTAAGGCGTCCCGGTCAAGGAAGGGGCGCAACTGGCGGATCAGGTGGACCTGATAAAAAGCTCCCCTGGCGACGGCTGTCAAATGATCCTCTAAGGACAGCCAATCGTCTAGGAGAACGCCTAAGTTGCGCACTCCCTCCCTGGGGGTCAGTACTTCCTCCCCCACAGTCAGCGATGGTGTAAGCTGACTGTACCGGGACGCCGGCACCCACAGCCACTCTGTCTTGGAAGGGTTGAGTCGGAGCCTGTTCCTCCCCATCCAGACCCGCACGGCCTCAAGACACCGGCCCATCACCTCAACGGCTTCATTGGGGTGGTCCGGGGTGGAAATGTACAGCTGAGTATCATCAGCGTACAGATGATAATCCACCCCGAAACCACGGATAACCTCACCCAGCGGCTTCATATAGATGTTGAACAGGAGAGGTGAGAGAACAGACTCCTGAGGCACCCCACAAGTGAGGTGCCTTGGGGCCGACCTCTGCCCCCCTGCCAACACCATCTGCGAACGGTCAGAGAGATAGGAGGAGAACCACCGATAAACGGTGCCTCCCACTCCCAATCTCCCCAACCGTCGCAGCAGGATACTATGGTCGATGGTATCAAAAGCCGCCGAGAGATCTAATAGAACCAGGACAGAGGAACAACCCCTGTCCCGGGCTCTCCAGAGGTCATCCACCAACGCGACCAAAACCATCTCGGTGCTGTAACCGGGTCTGAAACCAGACTGGAACGGGTCCAGATAGACAGTTTCCTCCAGGTGTTGAGGAAGCTGATTTGCCACCACACTCTCAACAACCTTCGCTAAGAAGTGAAGATTGGAGACTGGACGATAGTTCGCTAAAACAGCCGGGTCCAGGGAGGGCTTCTTGAGGAGGGGCCTCACCACCGCCTCTTTCAAAGCGGCGGGGAAGACACACTCCAACAAAGAAGCGTTGGTAACTTCCTGGAGCCAGCCTCGTGTAACCTCCCGAATGGCCAGCACCATCCAGGAGGGAAACGGATCCAATAAACATGTGGTGGAGTTCAACCTACCCAACAACCTGTCCATGTCCTCAGGAGTCACAGGATCGAACTCAGCCCAGATAACATTCTCAAGACTTGTCTCCGCCATCCCACCTGAATCTATCCAATCAGTGTCCAAGCCGTCCCGAATCTGAGCGATTTTATCAGACAGATACTGAACAAAGAGCCTCCTGCATGAGCAGGGAGCGGGTCACCCTAAACAGGGTGGCTGGGCGATTATCTGCCGATGCGATGAGTGCGGAGAAATAGTTATGTTTCGCCACCCTGATCGCCACTAGGTAGGTCTGAATATATGACCTTACTAGTGTTCAGTCAGGTTTGGAGCGGCTGGACCTCCAGGCGCTCTCTAGGCTTCTTTTCCGGCGCTTCATCTCTCTCAGCTCCTTGTTATACCAACGAGCTGGTCGAGTTCGTCGCTGGGTCAGAAGCCGCAAAGGCACGACGCGGTCTAAGGCACCAGCGGCCGCCTCATCCCAGGCGGCCGCCAGCTCCTCAGCCGAGCCGTGGGCTAACTCCCTCGGAAATGGCCCAAGCTCCGTCAGAAACCTCTCAGGGTCCATCAGGCGCCTGGGACGGAACCATTGAACTGGTTCCGTCTCCCTGCGGTGAGGTGTAGCGGTCCGAAAGTCTAGCTGAAGGAGTAAATGATCTGACCATGACAAGGGTTGGGATATTAATTCCCCTAACTCCAGATCATTTAGCCACTGTCCCGAGACGAAAATCAAGTCCAGTGTGTTACCCCCAACGTGGGTGGGGACCGCAACTACCTGGGTCAGGTCCAAGGCCGTCATGGAAGCCATGAACTCCCGAGCTACCATTGACAAATCGCCCGCCAACGGCAAGTTGAAATCCCCCATGACCATAAGTCTGGGGGTCTCAACCACCGTCCCGGCTATCATCTCCAGCAGCTCGGGCAGGGCTGCCGTCACGTAGCAAGGAGCCAGGTACGTGATCAGCAAGCCCACCTGCACCCCCCCAGCCCCACCTCACGAAGAGGGTTTCACAACTGGCTATCTGCGGGACAGCAACCTCCCTCGGATCCAGACTCGTTAATAACAACCGCTACCCCCCCACCCCTACCCTGGGCCCTCGGTTAATGAAACGCACGGAAACCCGGCGGGCACATCTCAGTGAGGGGAACCCCCCCCTCCGTGCCCAGCCAGGTCTCCATAATGCCCATTAGGTCCGCTCCCCCCTCTTGAATAAGATCGAATATGAGGGGGGCCTTATTCATGACAGACCTGGCATTACATAACATCAACCGAAGGTCCAGGTTCCGGGGGATATAACCACTCGGGACCTGAGTGAAGCCTAGGGGCCCGGAGTGCGGTATCGCTTTCAAACAGCGAGAACGCACTCCCCGAACATGATACGAGCCCCTGCTTATTAATAGACATCTCTCAGCAAACAGTTGGTGTGTTCCTCACTGTATGCTTGCTTACTCTCTCTAATATCTTCCTTTCCAATCTCTCCACTCTGGGGGTGGGGCAAAAGAAGATTGCGTACAGAAATAGTTTAGTGAGCACCTTATTTTCCAGGGGGGATGAAAGGAGAAGAGAGACTGGGTTTGTCACACAATGGAGAATGCACCAGCTGTTTGCCTAGTGCGCTGCTGGTTTTCAATGTTTATTCTCCATTGTGTATCTATTTGCTCTCTTCCAATCCCTTCCTCTCCACTCTCAAGTGAGGAAGAAAATAAAAAGGTCAGACACAGAACAATGTGCACTGACTGCAATGGTGATCACATGGCTGGGGGATGCTGCAAAGTTCATAAATTGATTGTAAAGTTTCAGCATTGTTGTAACCTTGGATAATCGCTGAACATGTGGTTGATAAGCAAGGATTACCAGTATTGTTCAGCACTCTTATATGGTAAATAAATAGAAAGAAGCTAATATGTAATTTCTTGTCTTCCAATAAAACTCTTTATTTTATCACTTAAAAATGTATGGTTTTTAAAAGTTTCTCTATTTTCTAACAGTTTAAATGAAATAAAATGTTAAAAATATTAGACAATGCTGTTCTTTAAAAACGAAAATATGTTTTTACTAAAGTTACATAGTGAGATGGAATATAAATGTATTCATTTATCTTCCTTTCATGCAATATGCAGAACTTTTTATGACAGTGAATTGGAAGGAAGAAGCTTTGCAGAATTTAAACTGCAGTGCTAGATAATTCTAATGCTAATATAAAGGAGGTTTGTTTCCTTCATAGTGTAAAGTGTAACGCTTAAACACTCTGGGGGCATTTCCAAGTTTACACACATTTTAAAATTGTGCTAATTGTATGTCTCATCAAACTTGATGTTTAAACTTAGAAGATAAAATTTGAATTGCATCCTGAGCTCCATTTTGTCTTTCTTTGACCTATTTTGTCAGCATCACAGTAAAAGAGTTTGATAGATCTGATAGGTAATCTGGAATTAAGGAGAAGCTTCCTAACAGAACAATTAACTAGTATAACAGCTTGCCTTCAGAAGTTGTGAGTGCTTCATCACTGGAGGTTTTTAAGAAGAGACCGAACAGCCATTTTTCTCAAATTGTATAGGGTCTCCTGCTTGAGCAGGGGGTTGGAGTAGAAGACCTCCAAGGTCGCTTCCAGCTCTATTCTGATTAGATTAGGATTTTGGTTTTTATTTTAATATTGTATGGCTGAGCCACAGTTTTTCATTTTGTACTGACTTTAATATTCACCATTGTAGAGAGCCCTTTGGCTTTCAATAGACAAAATGTTAAAGTCAATTTGAAATTAATTCAGCCAACGTAATCTTAACTCATAAAAGCATAAATAGTGGGAAGATAAATACTGTATTTTCATTTCTTCTCTTTCTTTAAGGAAAAAATAATTATTGAATTTAAAGAACATCTGTGTTTTTTTCTTTTTTGTTTACATAATTTGTTATTTATTCAAAAATATTGAATAATATCTCTCTTAAAAACATTTTGAGCAATTTATTCACCTTACTGCATTTTAGTTAAGAGAGTAAAATATAAATATTTAATCTTCTTTGATGGTTCAGACATTGGACATAATAATTACATTGTGCAGCAGTGGTCATTTCATTATTTAAAAGGAGCTCCATTCTGTAAATTGAAACAAATTAAATCTGAAGAGAAGTTGTTCTAATTATCTTGGCATTTTAAACTTACTCGGATTTGTACATTGTTTCTTGCTATAAGACTAGAGAGCTCATTATTACAAAATTCACATTTTTTATGAAATGTAAATATGATTTTGGATACTGAAATATGACCCAGCCTGATGTGCAGTTGCATACGAAGTATCTATGAACAAGAAAATATTCTGTATTTTAAACATGTGAATTTCAATTTATTTTGTTGTCTTCTGAAAAATGTTTCAGAAGCATAACAAGTTTATTAAACTTGTATTATTCTTTTTTATTTTCAATAAAACATTTAAATAACACATATATCTTATTTTAAATATGTATTATCTTTTGTCAAATAACTCCATTGAATCTCGATATTCTTTATTTATTTAGGACATTTATGTCTCCTGAAAAGATACACAGTTGATTTCAATAAAAGTTAAGTTTTATAAGTAAGCCAACAACAGACACAAGTAGTTTTCAGGGGTTGAGCAGAATTATTAAATTGGGAGTTAAATGTTTTTTCCATATGCTGTAATCATAAAAATCAGCATTCTTGCTAGTTCACCAATAATACCTTATATCACAAGGAAGTTCTTTTGCTTGTTAAGAATAATTCTCTATTATGAAATTATTTGTAACATATTTGAATGCAAAACTAAAATAACCTGCCACTGTAAATATTGTAATGGTTAATTCAAATACAGTAATGATAGCATGTAAGAAATTGAAGTACCCACTATATTTTTTGGTAAAAGTTCCGTGATTTCAAAAATGATCATACAAAGTGAAAGTATGTCATATATTTACGAGTTTATAGGAATCACTACATTCAATTTAAAGATTCCAAGAACAAAACTTACTATGAAACTATATTTTATGCAATAATGGTTTGTTTAGTTCATTACATTCTAGTGTATTTGATAGGTTAAAAATAATCAGAACACTGAAGACTATTATAATTTTCTTTTTTGAATAATTCTGTGAAGCAGACATCATAGTTATAGTCCCAATCTTTTATATCGTTAGCTTAAAAACTTCAATAAAGTCAGTGAAATCATACATCAGAACATAAAGCCCTTTGGAGACCAAATCCTCAGTCTAACCATAATATTTTAGACTCTTCCATGTTTGATCTTGATTCAGTTCTGTATTGCTTGGAAACGGGAAAGCTGATAGATTACTAGGTTTGGAATCAAAATCCAGGTTAAATCTTGAATATTTTTAATATCTTTCTATTGAAATGTTGATGCCAAAATTCCTGATTCCACTTCAATGCAGTTTTTTTCTGCATCAAATATTGGAGAGGAAACAGAAAACAAGAGCCAAACTGAAATGATATTGCATGATGTTCTTGGACCAACACTCTTCATACTATACATAAATGATCTTTGTGACCATATCTCAAGTAATTGTGTTCTCTTTGCTGACGATGTCAAACTATTTAACACCACAGACAATACATCTACCATTCAAAAAGACCTTGATCATCTAATCCCTTGGTCTAAAACTTGGCAATTCCAAATCTCAACCAGCAAATGCTCAGTCTTACATATTGGAAAAAAGAACCCAAACACTAAGTACATACTTGATGGACGTTACCTACAGATGACCCCCCACCCTGTTAAAGACCTTGGAGTTTTCATATCAAATGATCTAAGTGCCAAAACCCACTGCAAGTACATAGCAAAAAAGGCTCTAAGAGTTGTAAACCTAATCTTGCGTAGCTTCTTTTCCAAAAACACTACACTACTAACCAGAGCATATGAAACATTTGCTAGACCAATTCTAGAATACAGCTCGCCTGTCTGGAACCCTCACCACATTTCTGACATCAATACAATTGAACATGTCCAGAAATATTTTACAAGAAGAGTTCTTCACTCCTTTGAATGCAACAAAATACCTTATCCCACCAGACTTGAAATCCTAGGCTTAGAAAATTTAGAACTCCGTCACCTTCGACAAGACCTAAGTTTAACTCATAGAATCATCTATTGTTATGTCCTTCCTGTTAAAGACTAATTCAGCTTTAATTGCAATAATACAAGAGCAACCAATAGATTTAAACTTAATGTTAACTGCTTTAATCTAGATTGCAGAAAATATGACTTCTGTAATAGAATCATCAGTGCTTGGAACACTTTACCTGACTCTGTGGTCTCTTCCCATAATCCCAAAAGCTTTAACCAAAAACTTTCTACTATTGACCTCACCCCATTCCTAAGAGGACCATAAGGAGCATGCATAAGAGCACAAACGTGCCTACCGTTCCTGTCCTATTGTTTTTCTTTTTTTTTTTCATATATATATATAGATAGATAGATAGATAGATAGATAGATAGATAGATAGATAGATAGATAGATAGATAGATATAGATATATAGATATACACATATACATACATACATACATACATACATACATACATACACATACACATACACACACACACACACACACACACACACACACACATATATATATATATATATATATATATATATATATATATATATATATATATATAGGTCTTTGGTTGTTCGGGTTTTCTCCCGTGTAAAATTGGAAGTGTCTTGGCGACGTTTCGACGAAGTCTCATTCGTCATCTTCAGGCTTCAGCTTCGTGCTTCTGGGAGCAATGTGTGATTGCAGCTTCTGGGAGCAATGTGTGATTGGCACCCCCAGCCAACCAGAGCACAAAAAAACCCCATCCAATCAGAGCACAGCCAAGCTCCCACCCAATCAGTTCAAACCCCCACTAGCAGTTAAAAAGGAAGAAACAGCTGTAATCACACATTGCTCCCAGAAGCACAAAGCTGAAGCCTGAAGATGACAATAGAGACTTCGTCGAAACGTCGCCAAGACACTTCAAATTTTACGCGGGAGAAAACCCGAATAACCAAAGACCTACATACAAACACCCGCGAAAACCTCAGAAAACAAATATATATATATATATATATATATGCTTATACCTCCTAATATTCCCTCATATATACGTTTATATACTATATAATCTTTTTGTGTGATGCTTATATATATTGTTGTTACAAATAAAATAAATAAAAATAAATAAATAAATGTTTGGCTTAAATATGAGTGTAATGACCAATTATTGATGGAGAAAATTACAGGGTCCTTATATTGCTTTCTCTGTATAATAAAAGTGTATACTTTGTTCATTCAGTAATAGTATATCCACACAGTTATATGGCAACAAATGTGTAATCTGGGCATACTGATGTAGATATAGTTCAAAGATATTTAATTAGTAGCCCACCATTAGTTTTATAAACTGAAGGTAATTTAAATCTTCAACTTGGCATATCACCTCCCCCTCAAAAAGTGCACCTATGGATGTATATGGCCTGCTAGCAATACTTTTGTTACTTTGGTCTTCCTGTGGGACTCTCAGTTTGCAAATGTTCACAGCATCCACTTCCCCTCATAAATTCCTGAAATTCCTCCCCAAAGAGATCATAATCTTCAATATGCCATATTAAGGATAATGTGGTTCTTCAGCTGATGAAAATTGCCCACTGTTTTGACCTAGGCTTCCTGAGAAGGCATAAATCACAATTGTAATACCAAAAACCTCCTTTATTGAAACAGTTGTGGATTATGGTCATTCACAGCCTGTAATGATTCACAAACAGTCTGTGAAGATTCCGAAACATTTCTGCTCGAGTTGACACAGTCTTTCAGGGTAATGTTGATAAGCACTGACCTTTATCTCCCTTGAAATGCTGCCAGAGACCTAATTGTCAATTAGTTTTGCAAGGCCAAACAGAGCACAGAGTCAAATGGACTTCCCAGAGCTTGAACTGACTATATGAACTAATTGCTTCCTGAAAAGGCTCACGTCCATTTGCTCCTCTTTTATGTCTTATGGGAAGGGTCAATCATCTCCAAGCCTTACTCCCGAGTTGCCCTTTTTTCTTAATTTTTCTTGCCTTCTGGCAGCTCTGCGCATGCACACACTGGGAACAGGCTCATAGTGTTCTTCTGCCCGCTGATGTCAGATTCCAGAGGCAGCACACGGCCCTGGCCCCCTCTCTGCCTCCGACGCAGAGCCTTGTCCAAGCCTTCCCCAGACTCCAGGACTGGCCCACGTTCCTCCCCAACCTCCTCACTGTCCAAATCTCCTGCCAGCTCTGCTAGCCGCTGGTGGGCCACAACTCTCACTCCCTACTCTATATTAGTCTTCTGTTTTTAAGTCTATATGATTTACCATAAATGTCTAAACCTATTTAGTATACTTCTGACCAGTTCATATCACTGAAATTAGTAACTGTTATGGTCCTTTTCAGAAACTGAGTATCATATTTTTTCACTATAATATTGGATCTAAAACAATTGTCATGTGTACATGGTATGAAAATTGAGGCGTTATCAGTGGAGGAAGGATTGCTATGGATAAGTGATTTTGATTAATTATTGGTAATATAAGCTTGGCCTGCATATTTTACTACTAAAGTTGATAGAAGTCTTGTCTATTTAGAAGTATTTTCAACACTTCCCAACTACACTATCCATAGCATTGACAGTCTACATTATGAAGAAGAATCTTCTTTGCTGTGGTATAGATGCTGGCATATACATGGTAGTCATATTACTATGATTAATTATTCTTGACTCATGACAGCAAAAAATAATATATGTATATCTGTGGGTTTCAATTTTTTTACTACCGGTTCTGTGGATGTGGTTTGGTGGGCATGGCAGGGGAAGGATACTGTAAAATCTCTATTCCCTCCTCAATCCAGGGGAAGGTTACTGCAAAATCTCCATTTCCTCCCGGGAAATGGGATTCAGGAGACAGAGAATAGACGGGGATCGGGCCAGTCAGAGGTGGTATTTACTGGTTCTCTGAACTACTCAAAATTTCCACTACCGGTTCTCCAGAACAGGTCAGAACCTGCAGAAACCCACCTCTGATGTATATGCATTATGTGGACAGTCATGGATTTTGAGGACTTAACCTAATTTAAATCCCCCCCCCCATTCATAGATTGTAGGACTGTGTGTGGCCTGCCAGTATTATGTTTGCTACTGCTTCCACTCAACTTCACTGCTTATCAGTGCATTATCAACTCATCAGTTTTATAGAATTGTGATTTTATCTTACAAAGATAATTTATACAGTGAAACATATATTTGCTATGTATACTTCAGCTTTGGTTGAATGAGATTGCTGAACTACTTTTAACTGGTATGTAGCAAATATATGATATATTTTATATTCTGAATGCCTAAACAATGTATTTTTTCCTGCCCTAGTTAGATTAATGTAGTTGTTCGCTTCCATGATCCTTCATTTTGTTGAATATGTGCCTTTTTCTAATCATTCATTGTAGCTGTTGTCTTGAAACCATTTAGGCTGAATATTTTTTTCCCCTCTTTATTTAGCATCAAAATGGAACTGTCAGCCAAACACCTAGAATATACTTGGCCACAGCTGCTTCAGAATCACTCAACAACTGACTGACATTTCACTAAGATTGAAAAGAATCTTTCACATGTATCAATTAGACCTGCCAAAACTTGGCTTTGAAAGGCGCTCCAGCATCCCTAATAGCTATATGGAATGAATAGGTTTTGACAGCTGTGGCTTGCCCCGTCATTGCAGCAATGTGACAGGAAAAACTGCACCTTCTGAACATTTGTCTGCCACACAATTATGAAAGTTATAGTAATTGACCACCTTAGACTCAAGTGTAAAACTGCTTACATAGTTTTTGCCTGTGGTCCATTATTTCTATCTCGGAAGACTCAAGTGTTCAAATAAAAATCTTGGATCACTAATGTAACATTAGTCACAACAATAAGACAACATGCATCTGGCAGAAATAGATGCTAGTGCAGTGTAATCTTTCCCATGTTAAAGGATCGCTCATCTGGAGCACTGTTCTGGAACTATTCCATATGCAGGAGCTTTATAGAAAGAATAGACATCAATATTGATCCATTGCCAAGACTATTGGATGCTTTTCAGTATGATTATATCTTGATTGTATAAGGCCTGTTGCCTTTTCTTCTCTAATAACCACTCTGATTCTCACTTGGAGTTTTCAACAGCACTCTTATCTGGTCAAATAGTAACATACAAACTAGAGAGCTCATTTTTGTAGGAAAATAGTGTAGTTTGCATTACGTCAAGGTAATTATTAGGAATTTACATGCTTTGAAAATAATTTGAAAGAAATGTTTCACACAAAAATGCAGCCAGAATACATCTCTGATCTTTACATGAAATCTCCCCAAATAGAATACCAAATAATTTTTAAGTTACTTATCTTTTTTTTCTGGCCTGTCAAAACTCTGAAAAAAGTTGGGCTTCTTTAATTAATTTGTAGAGGTGAAATTTGCACAGTTACATTTTGTTAAACTATACAATAAAAATACAGTTCACTGTGATTTATTTTACAGTAGCCCTAGGCTTAGTTCCTCGCTGACCTATTTCAAAGCAAACCCTGCTGAAATGGCAGCAGGGAAGTTTGATTAGCAATTAAAAATAAATATATAAAATCAGAGAAGTATAGGACTATGCCTTTCTTCACTGGGAATTTACAGTTGCCATAAAGGGAGTTCTAGATGTCTCGTCTCCTCTCCTCCATTAAATAAAGTAATGAGTAAAATGATTTCACTTTCACCTCCTTTGTATCACTGGTGCTTTTACTGCTTAAAAGGAGGGGGGAATATGATCTTGAAATACTGGGATACTGTACTATAAAATGGTAGTGTATAAGTATCCAAGATTTTGCTAAACAAAACTGCACTGAAAAAACAGACGTGTAAAGTATGAATAAGCACATAGCAAAAATATTAGTCTCTTCAGACAGGAGGCAAAATTAGTATTCTATATATAGAGATGTAAGATGTGGTTTCCTGTTGTGCAACTGATCATTTTATATATATTTTCATATAATGATGAAAGTTAATTCTCTACTGACTGATAATTAACTTCTAATCTAAATCAGATAAAGTTTTAAGTAGATTCTTTTTAAAAGCTGTTGTGAGCTTTAGTCTTTTAAATTATCCTGAAGCCCTAAAGCTTTCTATACTGATTTTAATCACATGCACTAACACCCACTGGTGTTGATAAGGGCAAAGCTGATTAATTGTATGCTACCTGAATAATAACATATTCTTTATATGCGTCATATGCTTTTGTTGAAGTATTTCTAAGCCAAATTCCAAGAAAAGGTTGAGAATGTTTTACATTTTTAATTTTGGTCATGCTTAAACTGTGCATATTTGTTTTCCACTTTACATTTTTAGTCTGAAACAATTAAGTGAGGATCAATTTGATACCTATAAGAAAAAAAAACCTTTTGTACATAAGGCAGAAACATACCTGGTCTATAATATCTGCCATGTATTTCTGTTATATATGCAAGGTAAAAAAATCTTAAATATAGAATATAAGACATTTTGAAAACTAATGCTAGTTATCCTGCCTGGGATTATCTTTTATTGTTGTTGAAGACATAACATCTTTATACCATTGTTGTGATTGCAAGATTCTCTGATTACCTGTGATTCACTTTGAAACATAGTTATATCACATAGTGTGAAATTGGAAAATCTGTTCTATATGTGTTCTAATGGATGTAACGGTCATTAAGTATATGAGTCTTCTGACGTTGTAATCAGATGTGATTCAGTCTGTTAAATATCCATGAAGCAACATCTGCTTCACAGAGTGACCTTCTGCTAGAGGATAGTTAGCATCTATTAGCAGATCATAGTGCAGATCTGCCTGATTTGAAAGGCACTAAACTAGGATAATCTCCTGCTGTTTAGCAGCAAAATTGCAATAATTTATTGCAGTAAAATGAAGCTTGTTTTTTTTCCTTTTAAAAGTCTTAATTACATAATTATAGGGGATATATACAAAAACATATTTTGTTGAAATTGCCTGTTTAATTTCAAAATTGGCTTTTTTAAAAAAAACTAAGATCACATTAGAGGATATGTCATGATTTCCTGTATAGATATTGATAAGTCATTAAAAACTGAAATAAATTAAAGCCAAAAGTAGTTGTACCATCTGCTGTATATTAATTAGATCTTTGCCTACTAAGGGTAAAGTTTTAAAGAATGTAATTGAAGACAACTAATAGAATATATGCTAATATTTTAGAAAATGGGATATTAGTTTATGCTTTAGCTTTAGCAAAGATAAGGATGATCTATAACAAACTTTAATTTTCTTTCTTCTCAGAGCAACCTCCAAATAACCAAGGCCAGTCGACCCTGCAACCTTTGCCACCTTCTCACAAGCAGCATTCAGCACAGAATCACCCATCTATCACCTCCCTTAACAGAAATTCACTGACAAATAGGAGGAACCAGAGTCCGGCCCCGCCGGCTGCTTTGCCCGCCGAGCTGCAAACCACACCCGAGTCGGTCCAGCTGCAGGACAGCTGGGTCCTTGGCAGTAATGTGCCACTGGAAAGCAGGTAATCCTTTAGGACCTTTAAGACTACAGTTATGCTCAGCATACTAGAAATCTGGAATTTGTGCTTCCCTTGTTCTGTTAGCACAGCTGGAATTTTAATTTACCATAGCCACATTTGGTGCTACCACCTTGTCCCAATCTGACATTTAAATTTAATTCTTCTCATATATACAGGGTTAACACTAGCCAGCATGGAGTATATGCAGTTTGGGGTTAGTTTACTGTATAAACCAACACTTCGTGGTAGTTTTAGAGCTGTGAAGGAATGCAGACTTGATCTTGGGTATGATGAAGGAAGGAGCAAGCTATTAAGGGGAAGGGCATTCAAAAATATTATTCAATCCAGAGAAAGAGAAAAGCATAAGCTAGAGCAGAGATAAAACCTGACAAATTTTCAAAGTTCTGTTATTCTACCATACAACAATAAAGATAACAATAAATTCTTGCAATCCCTGTTTCTTGATCATTTCTAAAGGTTTAGCACAGGCCATTGTCTCTAAGGTCACTGTATTGTCATTAACTTGATGCATGTAATTTCTACTTCATTTTTTTTACATATGCTGGTCTAATGGTCAGACAACTCTTAATTTTCATCAATAATGTTTCATCTTTGGTAAATAAGAATTAGATTAGAAAGATGATGGTGGTTCTATTACAGAAGTTTGCATGTATTTGTTTTATTTATTTACCGTCTCCGTCATAGAGCAACTTTTAGCAATGTAGATACTTTCTGCTTTTTAAATTTTGCATATGATTCTTATTATTTCTTGTCTTTTGATTTGTATTTGGTGGCATTCTTTTTGTCTGTTTTTCCTGATTGCCACTGCAACAACAAAAAGTTTGTGGCACATTAAAGGCTAGCAGTTTATTATCACATAAGCTTTATCACAATCCACTTGTAAGATATATGGAGTCTAGTCTTGATAAAGCAAATGTTATAAAACAACTGTTAAGCATGGGGAAGGGAAATAGAAGAAGAAAAATAGTGAAAAGAGAAGTGAGTGAATTATTTTAGATAATGGTCCTAAACAAAGCATTATTTCATTGATCACATATGTATTTTGGGACACTACAATGGAAGTTCAAGAACCAGCTTATATAGAAAATCCATTGATTGCTTTATAAGAAGAAGGTAAGGCACAAATCATATTAATAAAATAAGTCGATGCTGTCATTCTCATACGGAACATATCAGACAATCAAATGTTTAAAATTAAGCCATACAAAACAAACATACCCATTTTAACAGTCCATTGAAGACTTGCTAAAGGATTTACCTATGCTTTTCTCAAATTATGAAGCTATCCAATTAGGGGTTTTTTTTTGAAGAAAGAAAGGATAAACTGATCCAGGAATAATTACTTAGAAGACAAACTGAAAAGAAAACAACAAAACACTATTTGTTGCCATAGAGCAGCCAAGAAAAATCACTGAACTCTTATCAGCAATGTTCTATAGCCACAGAACGCATAATTTATGTTTTCTAAAATACTGAAAGCCCTAAACCTTTTGGTTTTTTCTTTATTACCGTTTTAATTCTCCCTATTGCTATCGCAACAGATTTGGTTCTGCTTTAGTTAATGACATTTTATTAATTAAACTTCTGCAGTTGCCTATTTAACCAAAATGAACTTTAAGTGGTAAACATAATGTTAGGACAAAAGCTACAAACATGGATTTTTGTCCCAGAATGAACTATTTATAACATTTGGGATGATTCAGGATAGTTAAGATGCTGTGGTAAATTTTCTATGAGTGGGTTACGATAACAGTTTGTTAACAGAGTTTTGAAACATTAATTTTGTTCTGTTTCATTATTATTGTTTTTCCTGCTAACTACTTTGTCATTAATATAACACATAAAAGACAGGTCAACAAGTTGTAAATAGATTTAGTAGTTAAAAATTTTTGGGAGGGTCTGTTTCGCAAGTGGTGGGAACTAATGTTGTACTGAATATTAGTCAGTATTCAACTAGAAGGGATAATAGGTGCATAATGTGTTTGTTGGAGTTTGCAGCAATCCAACCATCACACAAGTAAATAATTCAGCAGGATTCATTTATATAAGAAACTTCTTTATATACAATACCATACAGCAGAAGCCAGAACCAGAACTCAGAATCCAAAGTACAGAATCAATAATCACAGAAGCTATAGAATCACAGATGCACTCATATATATACACATCAGTGAACCTGAGCCACGTCCAAACAGTCCCCATTGGCTCACCTGTTACCATTTCCAATTCATTACCTCTTATACACTGACTTATACATTGTTGTGTTTTTTGATGTATCTTTTTTAACGTTCTAACTATTTTGTGTGTTTTTTTCCTGTTATAGCTTCTTGGGGGGTTTTTCAGGGTTTTTATTTTGTACTTTAACTTTGTTCTGAGTAAAATAAATATATATTTTAAAATAATTAAAATCCGTTCCTTCTTTCAATCTGCAATCAGATTTAAAAAAGCATTAGAGAGGGCCCCTATTTGAGGGTCCCATGCTCAACAACCAAAGCACTCAACCAATAGCCGGTCTAAAGAGTCAAGAACCAAGGTACATTCTGCTTAGCATGATGCTATAATCTCCCAGGTGCCTGTGTACTAGGAGAAATTTGGGCACACCTGGAGAAACATCTCCCAGAAAGATGGCTTGAGAGATGACTCAGAGGGAATATACACTAGAGTTCACAATATTGAAAGTTCACAAGAAAGTAAATTCATCCTAGAAGAAGCATAAATATTTCAGGATACAGGGAACAATAAATAATTATCAGAATGAGCATGCCCAATAATATGTTTTTTCTGATATTTGTTCAGTGAAAATGAAAATCCTGAAGCTTGGGTCCTGGGAATACATTCTTCAGTCCTCTCTTTGTTGACTGATAAATTAATTGTCATGGTCATCTGAAGGTTTGGGTTCATTAAGCTGCAATTTATATCTAAGATCCCAAGTTCAGTTTTGACTATTGGCAGTTTTTATACTTAAAATAATGGGGGAAATGTTTTTTGAGATTTTTAAAAAAGTGTGTTTGGGAACAGAGGTGGGTTTCAGCAGGTTCTGACCAATTCTGAAGAACTGGTAGCAGAAATTTTGTGTAGTTTGGAGAACTGGTAAATACCACCTCTGACTGGCCCTGCCCCCATCTGTTCTCTGCCTCCTGAGTCCCAGGAAATGGAGATTTTGCAGTAACCTTCCCCTGGAATGGAGACGGAATGGAGATTTTACAGTATCCTTCCCTGCCACGCCCACCAAGCCACATCCACTAAGCCATGCCACGCCCACCAAGCCACATCCACAGAACCGGCAGTAAAAAAATTTAAAAACCCACCACTGTTTGGGAAGAATTTAAATATATGTAATACTTATTTTTAGAAATATTTATTTAGAAAAAATTATATCCACTTCTAGATCAAAAGTCAGCAAAAGTAAACAAGTATATGAATAAAAGAACCAAGTCCTTCTTTCCTTTTCTGAAAATTGTCACCGCCTATAGAAGAAAAGAAAATCATTTTTTTCCACTGAGAGTTACATTGCACAGCTTGTCCTAAAGGAATTTAATGATAGAAATTGTCATTTCTTTTCCATTTTAAATATAATTTAAAATAATAAGAAATATTGATTAATCCTTTTTAAAAGAGTTTTGAAAAAACACTTTTTTCTCAGATGCAATAGTAGAATTAATTTAGTTTAATTTTTCCCAAGATAGTCATGGATCTTTTTAAAATATAGACATAGTATGACTAAATCTGATGTGTTGTTCATCTTTCATTTTACTGTAATACAGTGGATTGAATTGGCCTTGTTTTCAGATTGGTCAGAAATACCAGTGATGTGCCTTTCAGAATTTCAGTCTGGAAAGCAGTAATCCAGTGTGCGTTACAAGTTGTGATATGACTTAGCATTTTACACAGGCAGTTAATGTATAGGTAGTCCTCCAGGTATGACAGGTCTGTACTAATATCTAAAAGGTTTATATTTATCTAAGGTAAATATGGCATTTGGTTTAAAAGAAAAAAAACTTTTTTTTTGTTTTTGTTTACATTTATACCCCGCCCTTCTCCGAAGACTCAGGGCAGCTTACAATGTATAAGGCAATAGTCTCATTCTATTTGTATATTTTTTTTTACAAAGTCAACTTATTGCCCCCCCAACAATCTGGGTCCTCATTTTACCTACCTTATAAAGGGTGGAAGGCTGAGTCAACCTTGGGCCGGGCTCGAACCTGCAGTAATTGCAGGCTCTGTGTTCTAATAACAGGCTTCTCTATTGCCTGAGCTATCCCGGCCCTCAGTATATTGCCTATCATAGTATTTTTTTTTCTGTTTTCTTCTTTTATTTGAAATATACACTTTTACCCAAAAATATCTCTGTTCTAAACAGCTCATAAAAATATTAAAAATTAATATACTGTATCATCTAGTTAAAAGCAAGATTAAAGCAACACCTAAAAATCTTATAACAGTTATCAATAGCATAATCAAATCATTTTTTTAAATTTAGCCACAGTTGAGGCTATATAAAGAAGAAATCACAGCTAAGCTCTTTCATATAGCTATTGCTGTTTCATATTAATTAAGCTCATTATGCTTCTTAAGATAGTGGCATACCTAAGAGGAACTTAAAGGGTATCAGATTCATGAGAATGAATGTTTTTTAACACTGCAAAATTTCAAATCATTCAAGATTTAAAGTTTTCAGATGCACTCAGAAAAAATCTAGTAGTGATGACAACTTAGCAATGTAGAAACTGAGTTACTATTTTTTTTGTACTATAAAAAATGTCCATTCTCCATAGTTTGGTGATGGGAGTGCTAGGATGGATTATTGTAGGCTCTAGTTCTATGGACTGAGTTGAATCTTCTGAGGTTCCACCTCCCTGGTGACGTTCCTCAGTTTTTTCAACTCAGTCTCAGTTTATGGACGCATTTTCCTTCACTCCGTAGCTTAGGAGCTGAGCTTTGAATAATTCCCTGGACTTCTATTTTTTTTTCCTTTTACTGATTTGACTTGAACTGGGTGCCTTACAGCTGGGGAGGGGTCTTTTTTTTAAAAATTTCTTTTTGTCACAACAGAATACACAAACATTGTCATAAATAAAACAATGTATCTTGAAGAATATATATATATATATATAAGTAAAAAAAATGCATCAACTATATTAATTTGATATAATGAAGGGAACAATAAGACAGGAACGGTAGGCACTTTTGTGCTCTTATGCACGCCCCTTATAGTCCTCTTAGGAATGGGGTGAGGTCAATAGTAGACAGTTTTTGGTTGAAGATTTTGGGATTTTGAGTAGAGACTATGGAGTCAGGTAATGAGTTCCAAGCATTAACAACTCTGTTACAGAAGTCATATTTTCTGCAATCAAGTTTGAATCGATTGACATTAAGCTTGAATCTATTTTTTGCTCTTGTAATATTGCGATTGAAGCTGAAGTAGTCTTTTATAGGAAGGATATTGCAATAGATGATTTTGTGTGTTAAACACAGGTCATGTCGAAGTCGAAGGAGTTGTAAGTTTTCTAATCCCAGGATTTCAAGTTGTTGTTTTCGGAGGAGCGAAGAACTCTTCTAGTAAAATATTTCTGGACTCATTCTATTGTATTTATGTCAGAGATGTGATATGGGTTCCAGACGGATGAGCTGTATTCAAGAATAGGTCTGGCAAATGTTTTGTATGCTCTAGTTAGTAGTGTAAAGTTTTTGGAAAAGAAGCTGCGTAAAATTAGGTTTACAACTCTTAGAGCCTTTTTTGCTATGTAGTTGCAGTGGGCTTTGGCATTAAGGTCATTTGATATGACAACTCCAAGATCTTTGACAGGGTGGGGTCGTCAGTAAGGTAATGACCATCAAGTTTGTACTTGTTGATAGGATTCTTTTTTCCAATATGTAAGACTGAGCATTTGCTGGTTGAGATTTGGAGTTGCCAAGTCTTAGACCAATCGGAAATTAAGTCGAGGTCTTCTTGAAGGGTAGAAGTATTATTAGTGGTATTAAATAGTTTGACATCATCAGCAAAGAGAACACAATAACTTGAGATGAGGTCATAGAGATCATTTATGTATAGTATGAAGAGTGTTGGTCCAAGAACACTACCTTGGGGAACGCCACTTTTGACAGGAACAGGATTTGATATAGCGTTGCCAATTTTGACCACTTGTTGTCTGTTTGACAGGAAACATGGCTACGTGGCTACGGATTTGAGCTGGGGGGTGGCCCACTTTTGGCGCCTCCCACCCTCTCCGTTCCCCGCAGCTACCATCACTGGTGTTGGGGATGCTGATTTGCGGGTGCTCGCTCCGCGCATTGCGGCTGGGCTCTGCTGTGTTGGATCACCTGGATCAAAGCTGCAGGAGCCGCACCAGCCTCCTAGAGCCTTGGTGTGGTTTCCCTTGCTCCACTATTGCTTGCCGCCATATCAGCTGTAGAGCGGGCTCCTCTCTTGCCGCTGACAGCTGCTGGAGTTTATACGGCCGTGCCAGCCTCTCACAGCCTGGGTGGGGACCAATCAAAACTATTCTATGTGTTCATAATCCTATGAGTATAGAAATAATATTTTTAAGATTGAAGAGGGATTTAAAAAATAAATTAACCAATACCCATAATTCAGTTTATAGACTAGAACAGGGCTAGTCAAACTTTTTATACTTACCGCCCACTTTTGTATCTCTGTTAGTAGTAAAATTTTCTAACCACCCACCGGTTCCACAGTCATGGTGATTTATAAAGTAGGGAAGTAACTTTATAAAATTTATAATTTGACAATTTGACAAAACCCCTACCACCCACCATGAAAGCTGGAACGCCCACTAGTGGGCGGTAGGGACCAGGTTGACTACCACTGGACTAGAACTAAGACACATCTAACAGTGTGCTGTCATTAAAATCTTACAAATATCCAGTACTTCACACTCACATTTAATGTGTTCTTCCCTTTAAAGCAGTTATTTCACAATACCAATCCATTTTCATAATCACAATTTAACAGAAATCAGCAGATGTATATTTATATATTTCTTATGGAAATCCAAGTTACAGGTAATTGGCAGATTTGAAATACTTTATTTGAAATTATTGTTAGAAGGTATTAATATAGTAACAGAAATGTGAGATGTATAAGCTTTTAGTTTTGAATTTCTATGAACAGGGGTTGCCTCCTGGTGTGAAACATGTCCTAAGATAATAACCCATCAGTTCAGAAACATAATAGATTTTAGAATTCAGCAGCCTGTCTGCCTGAAGAGATCATTTATCATCCTTACTAATATACAACATAGCAGATAGAATTTTTGTTAAAATGGCTGGGGTACAGTGTTTCTGTAAGAAAGCAGGAGAACAAAAAGTGCAATTTCTGACCTCCCCGTGGTCTGGTCAAATATTGAACATGGCCCCCGTGCAACCTCCTTTCCTATAAACTGCCTATGCATTTTGCATCCATTTTCCCTTTCATTTCATTGCTGTTTTTTCTCTCTGCTTTTTCAAGTCTGATTTTATCATTATCCTGCTCCCTCTATTTCTGGTCTACTCAGTATGAGAACCCTTCTGGTATGATTGGAACAATTAGATGTAAAGCTTACAAAGGTGTTCTGAATTTGAACCATTTTATGCATCTCTCATCTCATTATTTTAAGTATTTATCAAATGGCTCTGTTGATCAGAATAGGAAAAGTTGGCTAAATTGTCTTTTCTTCTGAAACAAAAATAGTTGAATTTTTTGTTATGTGTTTAAATAACTTGATAGTCTTAAAAGGTATAGTGTAGCAGAAAATCTGTTAGTCTTACATTAATAGTAATATTACTAATATTTGTAAGCAAGAATCACAAGAGAATATCTTATATCTCTGTATAGTTCATAAAGCATAAGCTACATATTCTTACTATAAGAAGCTTATTTCTTGGCAGCTAAATGAAACCCAGGATAGAGAAATAGTCAGTACTACCATGCATTTCAAAAAAAGAAAAAAAACCTTCCAAATTAATTCCTGTAATTTCAATTCTCATTTATGCATAGGAGAAAGTCTAGCTTTCTGTTTTAACTATAGTAAAGGAACAGAGTTTTATATACATATAATATATCTCCTTTGCTGCTTCTGGGAATTTAAAGAATTAGTATAGCTCCCAAGTTTGTGTCTAAATATTCAAATACTACATTACTGCAACATCAGCAGTAATGGGATTTTGTGCACTAGCAGTCATTTTCCTACTTGAGATGAGGTAATATGAAGTGTTTGTATGCATTCTATGTATAATTACATGCATTGAAACTACGACACTTAAACCTACATAGAAGGCAATATTAGACACATCAATACAAAGCAAGCAACAGATACTGTCTTTTCATTGTTCATTCTAATCCGAAATGTTCGGTGGTAATTTTCTTTTTTAAACGTATAATCAAACTAGTAGAATACTTTTCTGCTGCAAATTTCTTCTACTGAATGGTTTTTGTATATACTTGATTATCTAATTTACCATTCTTAAATGTAGGTTCATTGGGATAAAAAGACATTAAAAGTAAGAAAAGAAAGCTGCTTAAGGCTGTATTCTGGGGATTTTATTGAAACTCTAGTTTTTTTCAATTTTATATACAATACATATATTCTTCTGTGAAACAAAACATACATTACTCCCCAGATTACAAAAGTACAAGCTCATTTCTTGGAATGAATGGTACATGTGGTTCATGAATAGCCTGCTGGGGGGGAAAGGAGAAAATAAAAGTGGCTAATTAAATACCTTTTTAAAAATGCAATAACATTAAGTTTACCAACACTAGGTTTACACTTTTAAAACATGAAACTTTTAAAATGCTGCTAGAAACTACTTGCTGACTTTCAAGGGCAGATTGCCAATGAAAAATAAGGAAATATAGGGATCATCCAAAATCAGGATTTTGACTGCAAGTAAACCATAACTTAGTGGCATTTTCAACAGCCTATAGCAATAATTTATCATAGAATCATGAGACTAGAAGGGGCCTTGGAGGTCTTCTAATCCAGCACCCTGTCCAAGGCAGGAAACCTTTATAATGGTTGTCCAACCTTTTTTCCCCCAAAACCTGCAGCAATGGAGAGCACACAACTCCAGCAGGCAAGCTGTTCCACTAATTAATCATTTTCAAGAAAATATTGGACAAACATTTGCCTGAGATGGTATAAAGATTCCTGCCTTGGGCAGGGAGTTGGACTAGAAGGCCTCCAAGATCCCTTCCAGCTGTATGATTGTATGATTATTCGGTTGATTTTGTGATACGTCCTTCCTTTAAACACTTTAGGTTAAATAGTTATTTTTAAAATACAGGACACTGAGAAATCATTTAAACAGAGGTTCAGCAACAAGTCTATTTCAATAGATATAATTGATTAATTATTTAGTTGCATTTCCGGAGTCTCAGCTGAAGAAGTATTTTTCTTGCCCATTAGTGATGCCCAGTGTTGAAATTTAGGAAATATCCTAAGGCATAGAACACAGACTTCATCCACTAAGAGCTCCAAATTATCTCTAAAAGAACACATTTGATCCACTTGCTTGAGTCTTTATCAAGTGGAAATTTCTGGTTATATGAAGATGTACAGAGTTGAATGACTGAAGGCTAATCTAGAACTGTAATAAAGCTTATGCTGTGCAGTGCAAGTGCAAGTGCAGTGTAAATGCAGTGAAATAATTGCTAGCTGTGACTTGACCAAAAAGCAATAAACTGACATCTAGCATAGGAAATTGATGGCATTTTTTCCAGAAGTGAAGGAGTAAATATTCAAGAGGGAGAAGCCTGGATGCATTATCCTTACTTTTACTTGGGGACTGAGAAGGTACCTATTTGTCAAATGAAGAGCTCTGTGTGTTGTTTTTCTGTCAAACAGAACAATCACTCACTACATTCCACATGTGAGCTTCTAAATGAATGTCTATATCTGTCATGCAAGCCCATATTGATGAAAAATGAAAGGTCCTTTTTTGTCATTATAAAGTTTGTGCAACAGAGATGTACAACCTGAGGTGCCAGAACCAAGTACAACCCTCTAGTATCTTGGATGTAATTCCAATTCAAAACTTGCTTCCAAATAATAATTTTGGGGTGATTTTTACTATAAGGATTAAACTGTAAATACAGAATTAGAAAATGATAGTTTTAACTGTAGTTAAATTTAATTATGCATGTAAGTTATGTAAACATAAATTAAGATTTTGTTTAGGTCAGCCCACTGCTTTTTGGAGACCATCGCCTGGCATTTCATTCAAATACCAAATATAGCCCTTAGTTTGTCATAGGTTCTTCTTTTCCATTGTATTAGGTTCCATTATTATATACTTAGATTGGCCCAGACTCAAGAGACACAAAAACACTGAAATCTAGACATGTGTTTTCTTATATCTCCCTGTAAGAATTGGGATGATACTTTTTAAAAAAAATGAAGATAACAAAAGGGAAATATAAAACAAATCTGTATGTGAGGTTTTTTTTAATTGCTTGTTCTGCCTTAATTCCTCTCTCTGAAATTGCTTCTGTTTTTTTCTTGTTACCAGCTACAGTGTAGAGTACAACTCTCCACATTGTGCATTTATACTTGCACTTTTCCTTGCTGTGTCTCTATACTTCTTTTCCTCTGGTATACTCCCTTTAAAGAAAAAATCTTTTTTTTTTTAAATTTGGCTGTTTTTAGTCTGTTTTCTTGTGGATGCAGACTGTTCAGAATATGTGTATCGTCCCTTCTCTCCCATCTCTTCTCACGCCTATTTCAAGGTTGCAGTTGTATTGACAACTGTGCCAATCTGATGCTGGGGAGAAAGCTCAAATAGAGGAATAAGCAGCATAGATAACTTGTGATTTTTCTAAGCAGCCTTTCACATACCTCGATCCTTTAAAGAAAAAATAATCAACAGAATCTTTGATTTTTGCTTGTTTGCTTGTTGTTCACATCATTAGTGCAACTTCACTGTCTTTAAGAAGTCACAATGATATTTTGCTCTCCAGCTTGATGTGCAGTATTAAATCAGTATGTATGTTCAGATATCATCTGGTCAGTCATGAATTGGTATCTTTTATTTGTTATAGCTAAGTGAATGGTTGATGATCGGTTATCACAGAGAAGTCCTGATTCCATAGATAAATCCAGAGTATTGATTGCCTATTTTAGCACGTATGCTTCTTTTTTAACTGTATTATATTTTTGTATTCTTAGTAAGGCTGCTTCAAGAGATAGGTAGTCTATTTATGGTCTTCAATAAGGGTTGCTCCTAAAGCCTACATTAGAGGCATCTATCTGAGGACAAAGGGTTGGGTAAAATCTAATTCTTTTAATACTGGTTTATCATACTGTGCATTTTTTATTTTATCAAATGATTCTGGGCATTCTTTAATCCACTTAATTTATGTGAGTTCTGCTTTTTATTGTTAAATTTGTGAGGGGTTGAACCAAAGTAGAAAAATGAGGAATGGCCTTTAGTAATACCCCACTACTCCTAAGAAAAATTAGACTTCTTTCTTTGTTTCAGAGGCTTCAACCTTTCGGAATCCTTTGGAGGTTTCAGGGTTCAACCTTCCCTTGTTCAAGTTCTAGCTGCCCTTCCCACAGAACCCTAAATATTAGCTTTCTTGATATCCAGATGACACTTTTCGGGATTTATGATTTATGATTAGATCAGCTTTTCTTAAACTATCAGGTACTAACAGGTGTTGAAGGTGTGTTTCCCCAGTGATAGATGAGAATATCATCTAGATACACAGTGTACCATGTCCCTTTACCAGGTAGGATTTATTCATAAGACACTGGAAAGTGGATAGTGTCCCATATAGCCTAAAAAGTATTGTCTTGAATTGAGAGAGGCCTTGTGGGGTGGCAACTGTGTCTCTTTTGAATGATTTTCCAGTAGAATTTGCAATATCCTTTGGGTAAGTCCAAATATAATAAATAGTGGTTCCATCTAGGCCATCCAAAAGGCCATCAACTTGGGTCATATAATATTTCAAATTTTGCCACTCAGTTTATTTGCAGGAAAGCTACACAAAATCATATTTCTTCATTTGATTTTGTCAGTAATATGATTGGAGAACACCAGTGACTTACAGATGGTTCTATAATTTTTGAGCATCTTATCTACTTCACTTTATTAAGTTGGTTGCCTACAGGTTTCCAGAACATCTAGAAATTTTTTTAGATATTCTGGGAACCTGTGGGTATGCTGTTGAATAGGTTGGGTTTCTCCCTTTCTGTACTATGTTCTTTTATCCATTAATCCTGGTTGCATGTTTAACATATTTTAAAGTCACTTAATGTCTTTTCTGTACCTTTTGTTTGATTTGCAGATAAATTGAATTGAATTGAATTTTATTTATTTATTTTGCAAATTTATATGGCTAACTCATGGTGACTCCAGGTTTTATACAGAAATAAAGCCCCAAACATAAAATCCAGTAAACCTTGCCCCTTGCAACAACAATCAAACAAACCCTTTGATGAGCTCCCCATCACCCTGGGATGTTCAGGTCACTACCAAACCTATGTCTTCTAAAAGAGCATCAAGGTGGAGGCCAATCTTAATTACACAGGGATGATGTTCCATTAGGAATGAACCACCATGGAGAAGAACCTGAAGGAGGTCTATCTAGGTCCTAGTACATAGACCTCCTTAAGAAAAGGGGCTTTAACATACAGGCCATGTAGGGCTTTAAACGTGACAGTCAGCATCCTGAATTAGACCCAGAAGCAAATCAGCAACTAGTGCAACTCCTGCACAAGAGATAACATATGTTACCTCTCTTGCACAAAACCATGTGGGCCATTGTTAATATGTACCTTTCCATACGATTATATCCCAAGCTTGATCGAACAGTTCTGGTTTCCTTTCTTTTAATGCAAATAAAGTTGCCTCAAGTTCAGTTTTATCAAGCCATTTCTTTACGAGATTAGCATAATAGATTTTCCCTTTATTCAAGTTCAAATTCATAATTCACTGGCTCAGTTATTCTTATTAGACCTTGCTGTTTAGTTTGCAATTTGTTCTTTTACTAGGTAATAACAATAATACCTGGTTTCTCACATTGAATTGCTTTGATTTTAAACCTTTATCATACTGCCTCTTTTGTTTTTTCCTGGCTGTTTGTTACTATTTCTGGCCAATATGTCCTTGTGCATTTAACCGTTTTCTCTGAGTTAATATATATTCTATTAAGTTCTTAATACCTTCTAAGTTTTCACACCAGCCTTCTTAGTAAGGTCCGATCCCCTTCCTCCTGGTTGCCTCCCATAACTGGCTATGGGATTTCCTTATGTGTGTAATCAGGTATCCTAAATAATTATGAAGCACAGCCCTCAGAGTCTGTTTCATTCTTTCAGAGAGACTGTCTTTTGGGGATGATAAGGACTGGTATGCATCCCTTTTATCCCTAAATCAGCATAAAGCAGATTTAGGGATAAAACTAAGCAGAGCTGATTGGAAATTAGATCATTAACTGTGAACATTTTCTTTGGTATGCCTATCCCACTAAAGATTTTGACCAATTCCTATACTATTTTTTTTAATAGTCACATTTATTAATGGAATTGTTTCTGGATAGCGAGTTGCATAGTTGAATACAGTTAGGATAATAAATCTCTATCCATATGTCCAGGCTGCTGTTCCACATCATCCCCCTGTTATATATTCTTGCTACAGAACTTTTTTTTATTTCATTTTTGTCTATAATGAATATGGAGAATATGTTTTGTGACATTTCTCAAGCAAGATGATGACACCGCAAGTAATAATGCACCATTACTCTTAGTTCTAGAATATGAAGAACTGATTGGCCTGGTCCCCTTGCTGTATTTTAGTAGTCACCCAATAATTGGTTATCTCTACTCTTAGCTGGGATGCAGTGGCTTAGTGGGTAAGACGCTGAGCTTGTCAATTGAAAGGTCGGTAGTTCAGCGGTTCGAATCCCTAGTTCCGCATAATGGGGTGAGCTCCCGTTACTTGTCCCAGCTTCTGCCAATCTAGCAGTTCGAAAGCATGTAAAAAATGCAAGTAGAAAAATAGGGACCACCTTTGGTGGGAAGGTAATAGTGTTCCGTGCGCCTTTGGTGTTGAGTCATGCTGGCCACATGACCATGGAGATGTCTTCGGACAGCGCTGGCTCTTCGGCTTTGAAATGGAGATGAGCACTGCCCCCTAGAGTTGGGAACGGCTAGCACGTATGTGCGAGGGGAACCTTTACCTTTTTATTCTTAGCTAAAAATATCAGCAATATTTTTAGGGTTTATTTTTACCACGCTCTGAACAAGAATAAATCATTTCTCATTCTTTTCCAAGAAAATTGCCTGCAGAACTATGGGAATGTATAGTGTACAATAATATATTTTTATACATATCATTTAGAGTTGACTAAAGAAGACATCAATATATCAATATTACGTCCAATAGATTTGGGGTGTGGGAATTTCAGCAGCTTTTTAAAAATGCATGTAAGATATTTCTGTTGTTGGCACTTTTTTGCCCAAACCTAGTCTATAAAAGAATTTTACTAGATGACAGCACAACCTGACCTTGGATCATCTCAAAAAGTTAATTACTGATTCTCCTGGTTATTATATGTACTATGATATTAAAAAAACATTGATATAGTCTAGACTGAAAACTGATAGAACATCACAGAAGAGGGCAGTATTGACCTTTCCATTTTAAAATTATTTTTTAAAACTATATATAGTATATTAGATTTATATCCGGTCGCCATCTGTTTTCTCACAATGCCAAACCTGTTAGGTGGATTGGAGAATGTCAAGAAACCCACGTATGAAGATATGAGAGTTATTTTTACATATTCAGAAGTATAAAAACAAATAGGTCATATCATTACCAAAATATGGAAAAAATGGAAACCATATTACTTAAAGACCTTAACTGGTAGCAAGTCTGGGAAAGATATTAAAAAATTGAACAGTAATTGAAATGTAAATAGAATTCTCACTTGATATTTAGTAGTCGCTGGCATTCTTTCATAATGACTTCATAGTTTTACGGCAATAAATCTGCTTTTTTGAGCTGTCGTGACCTACAAAATATATTCTTGCAGTATTTTGTTTTGAATTTTGAATAGAATTTATTGGCCAAGTGTGATTGGACACACAAGGAATTTGTCTTGGTGCATATGCTCTCAGTGTACATAAAAGAAAAGATACGTTCATCAAGGTACAACATTTACAACACAATTGATGATCAATGTATCAATATAAATCATAAGGATTGCCAGCAACAAGTTATAGTCATACAGTCATAAAGGAAAGAGATTGGTGATGGGAACTATGAAACGATTAATAGTAGTGCAGATTCAGTAAATAGTCTGACAGTGTTGAGGGAATTATTTGTTTAGCAGAGTGATGGCCTTCGGGGAAAAACTGTTCTTGTGTCTAGTTGTTCTGGTGTGCAGTGCTCTATAGCGTCGTTTTGAGGGTAGGAGTTGAAACAGTTTATGTCCAGGATGCGAGGGATCTGCAAATATTTTCACAGCCCTCCTTGATTCGTGCAGTATACAGGTCCTCAATGGAAGGCAGGTTGGTAGCAATTATTTTTAAAACTATATATAGTATATTAGATTTATATCCGGTCGCCATCTGTTTTCTCACAATGCCAAACCTGTTAGGTGGATTGGAGAATGTCAAGAAACCCACGTATGAAGGTATGAGAGTTATTTTTACATATTCAGAAGTATAAAAACAAATAGGTCATATCATTACCAAAATATGGAAAAAATGGAAACCATATTACTTAAAAACCTTAACTGGTAGCAAGTCTGGGAAAGATATTAAAAAATTGAACAGTGATTGAAATGTAAATAGAATTCTCACTTGATATTTAGTAGTCGCTGGCATTCTTTCATAATGACTTCATAGTTTTACGGCAATAAATCTGCTTTTTTGAGCTGTCGTGACCTACAAAATATATTCTTGCAGTATTTTGTTTTGAATTTTGAATAGAATTTATTGGCCAAGTGTGATTGGACACACAAGGAATTTGTCTTGGTGCATATGCTCTCAGTGTACATAAAAGAAAAGATACGTTCATCAAGGTACAACATTTACAACACAATTGATGATCAATATATCAATATAAATCATAAGGATTGCCAGCAACAAGTTATAGTCATACAGTCATAAGTGGAAAGAGATTGGTGATGGGAACTATGAAACGATTAATAGTAGTGCAGATTCAGTAAATAGTCTGACAGTGTTGAGGGAATTATTTGTTTAGCAGAGTGATGGCCTTCAGGAAAAAACTGTTCTTGTGTCTAGTTGTTCTGGTGTGCAGTGCTCTATAGCGTCGTTTTGAGGGTAGGAGTTTAAACAGTTTATGTCCAGGATGCGAGGGATCTGCAAATATTTTCACGGCCCTCCTTGATTCGTGCAGTATACAGGTCCTCAATGGAAGGCAGGTTGGTAGCAATTATTTTTTCTGCAGTCCTAATTATCCTCTGAAGTCTGTGTTTTTCTTGTTGGGTTGCAGAACCGAACCAGACAGTTATAGAGGTGCAAATGACAGACTCAATAATTCCTCTGTAGAATTGGATCAGCAGCTCCTTGGGCAGTTTGAGCTTACTGAGTTGGCGCAGAAAGAACATTCTTTGTTGTCCTTTTTTAATGATGTTTTTGATGTTAGCTGTCCATTTGAGATCTTGCGATATGATAGAACCCAGAAATTTGAAGGTTTCTACTGTTGATACTGTGTTGTCAAGTATTGTGAGAGGTGGAAGTATGGAAGGGTTTCTCCTAAAGTCTACCACCATTTCTACGATTTTGAGTGTGTTCAGTTCCAGATTGTTTTGGTTGCACCACAAGGCTAGTCGTTCAACCTCTCGTCTATATGCGGATTCGTCATTGTCTCGAATGAGACTGATCACTGTTGTGTCATCTGCGAACTTCAGTAGCTTAACAGATGGATCATTGGAGATGCAGTCATTGGTATACAGAGAGAAGAGAAGTGGGGAGAGCACACAGCCTTGGGGGGCTCCTATGCTAATTGTACAGGTATTTGATGTGATCTTGCATAGCTTCACTTGCTGCTTCCTGTTTGTTAGGAAGCTTGTGATCCACTTACAAATCTGTTCCGGTACCTGTAGCTGGTTTAGCTTAGTTAGAAGAATGTCTGGAATGATGGTATTGAATGCTGAACTAAAGTCTACAAAAAGGACCCTTGCATAGGTCTTTGGAGACTCAAGATGTTGTAGGATGTAGTGCAGCTGAGAGGTTCCTGACAGAAGTCAACAGGAGACTAGATTGGCCTATAGAACATTTATCTTTATCTTATCATGTAAGAAATTTATTTTCTTATTCTTGAACTCATGGGGCTTTCATAATATAGGGAATATTTATCCAGTTGGTGGTACAAACTATACACTGTTTTGCTGGATATATAAAGTTTTACATGTTCTTTAGAAAATGTTTCCAATTAATTTGATTTAACAATCCTCTTAGAAAATCATGTTGGAAACAGCATTAGTCAACAATTCTAATAACTTTTTCCACACAGTACTTGATACCTGCAGCGAAAATATTTAATATCATGTTTAAAACTATTCCTATCTAAGAAGGATTAAATAAGTACACAGGGAAATATAATAGATAACACATTAAGAAAATAATATAAAGCATTTTACAAATTAGTTTGTGTAGATTTTAAATGTATGTATTTTTTTTTTCTGCAGGCATTTCCTATTCAAAACAGGAACAGGGACAACACCACTGTTCAGTACTGCAACACCGGGTTACACAATGGCATCTGGCTCAGTTTATTCCCCTCCTACACGACCATTACCTAGAAACACCTTATCAAGAAGTGCTTTTAAATTTAAGAAGTCTTCAAAGTACTGTAGCTGGAAATGTACAGCCCTCTGTGCTGTTGGGGTGTCTGTGCTTCTGGCAATACTACTATCTTATTTTATAGGTAAGCTTTCCTTTTTATGTTCATTATAAACCTGTATTCCAGTACTGCTGGAGGTAAAGATCTAGATATAGATCTGGAACTAAAAATATAGAGTCAGCACCACACTTGCAGTTTAAAGATAACTTACTAGCAATTGCTGGAAACCATGTATTTCCATGTAAAAAATTACATGGAATAGGAAATATCTGCATTTTATATTTTCCTGCAAAAATGGCATCTGAAATGTCATTTTAAAAAATTGAAGTATAATTTAGGAATGTTTTTATTTTATAAAGGTTGCCTATAATTCAGCCGCCATCTTTATATTAAAAGTATTGGGTATAACCAAAATATTTTGGCTATACACAAAACATTTTCCTTCCAGCAAAAAGCCTGTATATCTTTACTTTTAAAAATGTCACTTACATATAAATAATGAAAAGCATTGCTTAATTCTTCTTTCTTTTTCCCATGCTTTAAAGCATTATTTTATTGAATAAGTTACTCATGATTGCTTGTGTTGTACAGTGATGGCTAACCTTTTTGCCATCGTGTGCCAGGAGGGGGGGGCGGGGTCATGTGCATGCCCACACCCATAATTCTATGCACCACACCCCCGCATATGCGTGCATGACACCTCATCCCTCTGCTCCTGGCACGCGATGGCCTGATAGGCCTGTTTTTCTCTCTCACCTGGCCCCAGAGCTTTTCTAGGAGTTGGGGGGGGTGCAAAAATGGCCATCCCCAACCCCGCCCCCCAGAGGTCCTCCATGGGATTGGAAGTTGGCAAACAGGCCATTTTCATAAAGTGACCAGATTTCAGCGGTGGCAAAGCGGGACACCATTGGGGGGAGGCTGCGCATGCGCGCTGAGTCTTGCCACCTCCCTGAAGGAGGAGGAGTGGCTGCTGCTTCTCCACTCTTCCAGGCAGACTCGGCTCTCCTCTCGGCTCTTCCAGGCAGGCTTGGCTCTCCTTGGCTCTCCTCTCAGCTCTTCTCTTCCTCTCAGGTGAAGTCAAGCGGCATCTCTCCTCCTTCTCGTGCCCCCTTCTCCGCCACTCCCCCTTCTCCGCCTCCTCCTCTTGCGTTGCCGCCTTCCATTTTCAAAATGAGAGAAAGAAAAAAAATTGGGACTTTTTGGAATTGCTGCGGGACGCGGGACAAATTATTAAAAAGCAGGACTGTCCCACCAAAAGTGGAACATCTGGTCACTATACATTTTCAGCCTCCAGAGGACCTTTGAGTGGTGCAGACTGCTAAGACAGTCTGTGATTAACAGCATCTGCTTGCAATTACTGCAGGTTCAAGTCCCACCAGGCCCAAGGTTGACTCAGCCTTCCATCCTTTTGTCCTCCTCTGACAGCCGGGTCGGGGAAGTCTGTATCAAGCGTGGCCACAGAGCCTCTGCAGCTTTGCCAAAGTTCTGTCAGAGTTCTCAGGGCAGGCAGGAGTCCAAGATGTGACTTCAGCAATCCAAATTAGACTTTGCCTGACTCAAAGAATGCCAGAAAGCAGATCCTTTATATAGGCCATGGGGTGTGGCTCCATGACACAGCACTTATCCAGGCCTGCCCCTCCCTTCCTTTTGCTGACGTCGCCTCTCCATTCTCCGGAAGCGTGGATCCGTCCACCCTCCAGCTGCCGGCAATTCCAGCTCGTGACTGGTTTCAGGTTCCTCATGTTCACATGCTGTGGGGGAGGGGTTTATTTGCTCGGTTTGTCCGGGCATGGTGCCAGGACCGGGGGTGGGAAGCATGCCAGGCCATTCGTCTTGCTTGGTCTGTCCGGGCATGGTGCCAGGACTGGGGGCTGGAGGCATGCCAGGCCCTTCGTCTGCATTATCAGTCTCTGGCTGAGATAACAGGAGATGAGAGGGGCCCGGCTGCGGAGAGGGGGGTGGGCGAGACACAACACCTTTATAAGGTAGGTAAAATGAGGACCCAGATTGTTGGGGGCAATAAGTTGACTTTGTATATAATATACAAATGGATGAAGACTATTGCTTGACATAGTGTAAGCCGCCCTGAGTCTTCGGAGAAGGGCGGGATATAAATGCAAATAAAAAAAAAGTTTCTAAGTATAAATAGGGACACTTTAACTGCATATTTAGATATTCAATGTCTGACATTAGTGGCATTTAAATGTGCCCAAATGTACTCTGATGTATATAATTACATTACCTGAAGCTCTGCAAGGTCAAGAGTATGGAATAAGGTTGGACCAGAGGTGCATTTCAGCAGGTTCTGACCAGTTCTGGAGAACTGGTAGTGGAAATTTTGAGTAGTTTGGAGAACCGGTAGTAAAAATTCTGAGTGGCCTCGCCCCCATCTATTCTCTGTCTTCCGAGTCCCAGCTGATCGGGAAGAAATGGGGATTTTGCAGTAACCTTCCCCTGCCATGCCCACCAAAGCAGGCCATATCCACCAAGCCACACCCACAGAACCGGTATTAAAAATGTTTGAAACCCATCACTGGGTTGGACTATATATCAAACTAACATTCATAAAAAACAAAACATAACATTGTGTCTATCTATGCCTTATCACTTTGCTGTTTGTATGTACACTGAGAGCTTATGCACTGGAGACAAATTCCTTGTGTGTCCAATCACACTTGTGGTTGATTAAAACTGATCTAAATTTTAATCATATTATTGTTTTAAGTAAATTATTGTTTTTAATAAATAATGTAATTAAGTTAAGGTATATTGTAAATTGCAAGTTTCCTATTAATTTGTAGGCATTTAAATACATTCTGTTATTGTATTGTAGATATTTAATGGTACTTTTTCTCATCCTTAGTTTCAAAGCAAACTAATATAAGTTTGCCTTATATTTTGAAATACACTAAGTTTTCTAAGCAGTGGTTAAAAGGGGTGGAGATAAGGATTGTTTAGTCTCTATAGTTCCTAATGCCTTTTATTTCATACTTGGCATTGTGTTAAGCATATATTTTGCTGTAAGCATACATTAAATTTGTAATTCTTATTCAGCAAAGATAACATTCTTTTCTTTGAAAGAAAAACAATAAAAAGCTGCATATTTTCAAAAGAAAGGGAACTTATTAAATCTTTGTTCTTGCCTTCTAATTATTGATACTATCTAGGGCTCCTAACCTTCATTGAACAGACCTTAATGTTTACAATCTCCTATATTTTGGAAGGAGGGGTTATCGCTGAAATAATCATCTTAAACCTCTGGAGTGCTCATTGATATTCATGGATGTACTCTGTTAATTTTTTGCGGGTTTGTCCTACATAATGTCTGTAAAAGTCCTTATGTTGTATGTTGTTGGTATGGTATGTTGTAGTTTGTTTGTTTTTTTCCTTCTGGGGCTACAGGATCTTTTGGTTTACTTAAGATGTTTTGGAGGGCTTTAATTGGTTTGTGTGCTACGGTGATGCCTTGCAGTCGTTGTTTATTGGTGGTTTCTGAGAAATTTTTAATGTAAAAATCTGTTTGTTGTTTCTGATATGTATCATACTAGCAGTTAGAAAACATGATGAAAATTCCTTAATCTGAGCAGAATGAATCATAGTTTCAACCGGGAAATGGCGCATCCAACAGCAAGCTAAATCCAAAATGCTAGGAAATTGGCATTCAGATGAATCAGCCATCAATGGATATTTGGAGATAAACCACATTTACACACTATTTTAAAGAGTCAACAGTTTTTGGTAAAAAAAAAAAGCTAAGAAGAAAGCAAAAAGATCAGACTATATCTCTTTCAGCAACCAACACAGATGAGTAGGGATTAACACAGATAAACAATCAGCAAAGAACAATAGCCTAATCGAGGAACTTTCAAGGAGAAAGCCACACCTCCATGAACACTGGTAGGGCAAGCTACGGTATTTAAGCAAGCCACTTCAGCAGCAGTTAAGCAAGCTAACTCAGCAGCACTGACGTGCTTTAAACATATCTATTTAAGCCGCGAGCTTAAAACATATCTATTCATCTGCGCAGGACTGGACTAGATTTTAAATTTATATTGGCTTTAATGGGTTTTATTATTTATATTGTTCTTTTTTAATTATTTGGCTGTGTAGAATAAGTTTTTTAATTGATATTTTATTCTGTATTTATATGTACCTTTTTATTTGCCTGTGAACCGCCCTGAGTCCCTAGGGAGATAGGGCAGTATACAAATACGATAAATAAATAAATAAATAAATAAATAAATAAATAAATAAATAAATAAATAAATAAATAAATAAATAAATAAATAAATAAATAAGCCAGTAATGAAATCTCAGAGAGCATCAAAGACTCCACAATTCAAATCTTAGCTACATATTTTTTGTCTTTTAATAATCTTAAAACTTTTGGAGTTTTAAAGCACCTAACTTCTTTTTATTACTTTTTAAAAATAAACCTAACCATTTCTACAACTTTTGAATAATTTGCTTCTACTAATTTGTGCTATTTTGCTGCTATCTGGGGTGCCTCTGGAACTGCAGAATATGGTTTTGGGGTGCAAATGTAGTTGTCTGAGATTTCCTACTATGAGGAAACTATAAACAAACTGGAAAACGAAAAGGTTAGATTCTTTAATCTGTTTTATAATTCCTAGTAAGAAATCAGTGAGAAACAAGCTTTTCTGGCATTTTTCAGGGCATATCTTCCCATGTGGTTACAGAATATTGTCACATTTGGAATATTGGAAAAGAAACTCTGTTATAACTAGATTCAGTCTATGCAGTGATTTAAATTTTGTTAGGCATGAGAAACTGTATATAAAAAGTCTGGGTACTTACAATTCCTGTAAACATCTCTCCATGACAACCACAAGAGATTGTTCTCTTCAAAATATGAAAAAATTATGTCTTACTTGACCTTAAATCTGATACAGTTTCTTTTGGCAAGCTATTAGCTCTTTTCTTCATGTTATGAGGATATCCTTCATCTAAACTTTCAATTCACTTGTATAATTCCACAATAATTTTTTGCTCTTACTTTTTTCCTGGATATGAACATACTACTTTCTAAGATACCCACTTTCAAATCATATAAACACGTCTGCTGCTAGATTGCAGAATGTTTAATATATATATATATATCATTTCCTACTTAGAAATTTAGAAGATCTTATAGCTCTGGAGTCACAATTGGTCCTGTGCTTCTCTTATTATGGAGTTTCAGCCCAAGCCCCAGCTCCTTTGGGGAAAATGTGTACGTTCTTACTTGATAACATTGTCCTTAGCAGTACAGCTACTTTTTCAGAAACTAGAATTGTAATTGGTTGTTCAACTAAAGCAAGTGCTCCACAGCAGAAGGACTCTGTTATTTCTTCTGCTTAAAAAGATAGTTAATATTCCTGCTTACCAATTGTTTCTGATAGGCAGTGAAAAATAACTTTTCAATAACTCATGGAAGGAATAACAACCTGCAATTTAATACATCTCCATCTTGCCAAAAGTTTTCACTGTTACTGAGTTCTGTGCATATTCCTACTCAGTTAGCTCACAAATCCAACAAAGGAGGCAGTCAGCAGGCTTGAACCACCTCCAGAAGATGTCAACCAAGTCTTTGCAGAGACTCTTTTTTAATTGAAGTGGAAGCAGTCTTCTATTGATCAGTGTGTCAGAGCATCCAACCATTTGGGCAATTGTCAGATTCCTTGCCTTGACAGTATACTATAATGGGATTAAACGTTGCATTTTTTAAACTACTCAAATATCTATCCATCTAGTTTCTGAATATGTTCCATTGGAATAATAAAATCACTGAAAGTTTTTTTTCCAATTTTCATCAAAGTATGCAAGGAAAAATTTGATTTAAAAGCAATATTTGAAACCTTGTTGTTTCAATAAATTACAGTTTTTCATAAGTGACCCTCAGTTCAGCTCATCAGGGAGATTTATCAGCTTTGATATGGCATTAACTTTTTCCATATTTCTTTTTGTTCCATGCCACATGTTTTCTTTATTTTATCAATTGAAACTATTCCAGTACAAGGAAGTCTACTTATCATTAGTCAAAGATCATGGCTTCAGCGATCTTGCTCTTCACCCAAAAGAAGTATATTCGCATTATGATTGTTTTGTGCTTCTTTCAAATATATCACAGTTGTACTGATTTCAGGTTAATTTTTCTCTCTAGATGCAAATACAGGTAACTTTCCTTGGAAGTTTGCAATATCATGTCTATAAAATACCCATTGTGATAAATCTGATCTTCCATCAAGATTCATTAATTTACTAATCATTCTTGTTCCATGGACATGACATTCCTTCTCTAGCCACTCCTATTTTGCTAGACCCATATAAATCTCAATCCTGCAGAGCTCTGCTTCAAAATATTATTACTTCTGTCCTTTGATAACTCTATCTCTATACCTGTTCCTCCGATGACTGGATACATACCATCTGCATCTATTCAATCTGTTGTGTTCAGCAGGGATGAGATTGGGAGGGGCAGGGTGGTAATTTGTTAGACTTTGGGTTAGAAGATGAATCTTTGGAAATCACATTGAATCAAGATATGGTAATTCAAAACAAATAAGGCCAAGATGAATATAATTTCAGGCTTTGCATAGGATGAGAGCGATCACACTGAGTAACAATATATGCAGTGAGCATGACCAACAATATGTGAATGTAAACCAATGTTCATGCAGCTGAAGAAAAAAGCAGTCCTAGGCTGCCTCGTCAGAATCATAGTATCAAGAGAAAGAGAATCCTTGCTATTGTATCTTCTACATTGTTCAGATCAGATCTAAAACATTTCATGTCCATGGCACAACATTTTAAGAAAAATGTTGACAAACTGAAGCATGCCAGAGGAAAACACCAAGATGATAAAATTCTGGAACAACAACAAAACTTGTGAGGAATGGTTGAAAAACTATCACTGTAGAAGCGAGTTGGGTAGCATATAAATACTGTATATAAAATAAAAATTAAATAAATTATATCTGCTTAGTTTAGTGTTCCTCCTGAATGCCAACTCAACCTGTAATAAAGCTATATTGTTATATGATCAGCATCTCTGGATGGTAGATTAAAGTCCCTGAGAACCATTAGCCTAGGGTTCTCTGTGAATCAATTTTAAAATTTGCTAAATAAATAAATAATATATTCATACACTATGATAATAGATGAGTCAGCCAATCAGGTTTGCATCACCAAATCCTGGATGGACCAGACAGGGGAAGATTCCTCTTAGAAATAACCTACCTGGGTTTGGGGACTGGCATAAGGAAGAGGAAGTGGGGCACCTGCGGTCGCCGAGGCAGGACTGAGGGGATCCATTGTTTCCAGGGGAGAAGGCGAGACCAGGGAGAGGGCCAAACCCTCCAGAGGAGCCTAATTGTCCCTGTCAGGCCACGTGGAGAACCCCCAGATGGTGGAGGAGGCTGTCCAGTGCCCTAGGAAGCAGAGGGCAAGCACCAAGCCTGGCCCTTGACTTCCCAAGGGATCAGGACCCCACAGACCAAACCAGATCAGCTTCCTCCTCAAGGCTGCTGCTGCTGCTATTTGCTGTCCTTGGCCAGGTTGCTCATGGTGTGGGTCAGAAGGAGGCTCACTCGCTCTCCACGTGAGGAGACCCGGCTTTGTAGCCAAAGCATCTTCAACAATAGGAAGATCCTATCCACTCCTTTTTCTGTGGATAAAAGACCCCAAACTTGGAATGTGGTGTGTGTGTGTGTTTGCATGCACATGCTTAGCTGCCAGCAGTTTGGGGAGGTGAGCTTGTTGTCCCCACGTCTAGTTAACCAGTACAACTTGTTCTGGGCCAACCCAGTCATCCCAACTCAGACACGCACAGTGAGCAGTATCAAGCTGGCTATGCCCACCTAGTCGTGGCCACGCAGCTGCAACCACCAGCCATACCTACTCAGCCATGCCCATCTGGCCACTGTGAGTCATCATAGTCCCCTGTCACTGCATAATAGTGAAGCACAAGCAAGCATAAGGTGACAGCTGACAGGGTGGTTGGGCTTCAGCTCCAAAAGAAGGGAGGGAGGGAAGGAGGGAGAGAAAGGAAGGAAGGAAGGAAGGAGGGAGAGAAAGGAAGGAAGGAAGGAAGGAAGGAAGGAAGGAAGGAAGGAAGGAAGGAAAGCTTTAGTGGGTGCAGTGGGGTCTGGCAACTTAGTTATTAGGTGTAATGGTCTCTAAGTAAAAATCATGTGACCATGATCATGATCAGTTTTTCTCTGCATGGTACTTGAACTGAGGTTCTTTCTCTTGCTTATTTATCCCATACATTTTTGCATGGGATAAATAAGCAAATGAAAATAAGAGCAGATTGACACTGTGCAGATCATAAAAGTAAGGTAACTGAGTTTTTTAAGGACTATTGTAACTTTTGACGGGCCACTAAACTAGGCAGTTGCTAAGTGAGGACTGCCTGTATTTCACCTAATAGCATTATAAATGTGAAATCTGATACTTAAGGCTACAGTTTCAAGGTCTGGATTCTGTAAAGCAATTTATATAATGTAGTGGACTATGCTTGCTCATATGTGCAGTTAATAATATGAGTCATTTAGTGTGAAATAATTTAATTTAGCTTCTTTCAAAATGGCATACATTAAACAAACAGTGGAATAAGAAATTTTTGACAGAAAAATCAGATGTTAACAACTTAGATGACAAGTCACATTTGAAGACCCAGTTAATGACCATTTCTAATGTAGTGTAAATGTTTTACTATAATTGAGTTATGTGTCAGTATATATTAATAAAGTAAAGGTTCAAAGTTAATTAGAATTTTACACTGTAATGAAAACTGGGCAAATGTTAATTTACATTCACAAAACACTTACCCAGGTAATTAACAAATAGGCACACTGTGATATAATTGATACAGTCATACCTTCTAGCATAAATTCAAGATTTCTTTTAAAAAACCTTAATAGATTGTATTATGTTCGTGTATTTAAAAAAGAAAATGAAAAAAGCTTAGTAAAGTTGAGGTATTAACTATATATGTTATTGCAGAGAGCACTTTAGATTAAGAAACATTTTTTGCTAGAAAAAAGCATTGTATTTGCAACCTTTCAGCTATTATGACCATTTAGCTCAGTGATAGATGTGCATATGAGAATAGTTTTTCTTAATGTTTACAATATGTCTTTCAATTCAACAGATGAAGCCCTCCATAAGTCTAAATTAGAATATATCCCGTGTAAATTGATCTGTCCCGTTCTGTTTCAGACCATACCATATTGAATGTAAAGGTCTACAAAGAGTTCTTAGTTATTTCAATTAAAAATAAAGGAAGCCACTGTTTGTGATTGTGAAATTCAATAAAAGAAGATGTGGCATCCTAGAGATTTTTACTTGCATTCAGAACATCTGAAAATGAGAGTATGGAAAAGAAACAGATAAAAGAAAGACTAGTATACCTGCTGTGTATTCCTCCTCACCTTGATTTTTTACAGATTCAGGAATTAGAGAAGGACAAAGGGATAGAAACAAAATAAAAAAGCATTTATTATTGCTATGCCCTATGATCTTAGATTTGTAAATGCATGTAAATAAAATATAAATGCATGTAAATAAAACATCATAAATATATCATCTTAATAAATTAACATACTTTTTCCTTTGAACAAGCAAGAGAGAGAAACCGAAGGAACTAATTCTATGCATTTTAAGTATATTTAAATGCAACTGAATACTGATTTTCAGCCAACATGTTTTTAAAAATAAATTCAATCTTGAATAATCCCTTTTTAAGCTTAATTCAATTTAATTTAATAATCCTATTTAATGCTGCACTGCATTGGGGTTTTAATGCAGAAAAGTCCTCTTTTTCTCCTAACCCTTGACATAATAACCCAATCATTTCATGGTATGGATTAATATACTACATTAGAGAGAAAACTGGTTGAGTTTCTTTGTATCAAATATAAATGGAATATTTAACTTCTTATGAAGTTAAAAAAAAATACAGTGGATGCACTTTATCTGGCTTACTTCTTTTATTTGCTCCAAAGGCAAAAATCAGTATTTTAACCAGTATTCCTAACTTGGACAAAAACACCCAACACCTTATAGCAGGGCTCTCCAACCTTGGTCCCTTTAAGACTTGTGGACTTTAACTCCCAGAGTCCCTCAGCCAGCAAAGCTGTCTGAGGAACTCTGGGAGTTGAAGTCTACAAGTCATAAAGGGACCAAGGTTGGAGACCCCTGCCCTATCGTAATACATTCATCAAAACTTCCTATAGGACATAGGACAAGAAACGCTTACCCAACAGTTTCACAAAACCAAGATCATCTGTTAGAACAAATGACGTACAGAAGGAACAAATCGAAAGTTGTATGATAAAGTGGATACACAACTTGGAGTACAACAAAGAAAGAGTTATGGAAGAAAATTAAGTTTTCTCTAGGCTACAATTTAAGAAAACTCGGTATACAGTAAAATGTTTTACTGACGGCAAATGACTTTGCCAGTAATTAAAATAGATAAATCTTGTAACAATAAATGTTAAAAATACCATAACCAAGAAAAAACCAGGGGTGAAATGCTCCCGGATCGGATGGGATTGCACGATCTGGTAGCAATGGCGGCAGCTGGTTCGGAGGACCGGTAGCAAAAATCCCTGGCCCTGCCCCCCCCGGCCTCTGCTGAGCCGTACCATCTGCAGAGTTTTTTGGTTTTTTTTTACTTTTAAAAGCTGGTTTTCCTTCAGCCGAAACAGAATCAATCGTTCAGCTAATCTATTTCAGTGATCAACTGGCTGGCTTTGCTGACTGAGGAACTCTGGGATTTGAAGTCCACAATAAAATAATAAAATAAAACATCATAAATATATCATCTTAATAAATTAACATACTTATTTAATTGTGCAGGACTGAGCTAGATTTTAATTTACGGGCTGGCTTTGCTGACTGAGGAACTCTGGGATTTGAAGTCCACAATAAAATAAAATAAAATAATAAAATAAAATATTTGTGCAGCTTTCTGAGATTTGGTGTGTTTCTGTAGTGTTTCACTCTAACTATACAAACACAGGAAATCTCAGAAAGCTGTATGTGGCATATTGTGTGTGTGTGTGTGTGTGTGGTGTGTGTGTAAAGTGTGAAAGTTGGTTTTTGAGCTTTTTGTGGCTGTGTGAAGTGTGAAGTGCAGCTGCTTTTACATTGTGTGTGAGTCAGTTGTGTTGTGTTGTGTGTGTGTAAAATGTGAAAGTTGGTTTTTGAGCTTTTTGTGGCTATGTGAAGTGTGAAGTGCAGCTGCTTTTACATTGTGTGTGAGTCAGTTGTGTTCTGTTGTGTGTGTGTAAAGTGTGAAAGTTGGTTTTTGGTACCTCTTATTGTTTTTTTATACTTTGTTTATTATTTTTATTATTTATTTTTATTGGCCACGCCCACCAAGTCATCTGACCACCAAGCCACGCCCACCCATTAAGCCACACTCACAGAACCGGTAGGGAAAATTTTTAGATTTCACCTCTGGAAAAAACATTTTATCATGTATGATGGTCATGTAAAGAAACTCAAACAAACTGAAAAGAAATAAAGCAAAATATTTTGAATATTGTAAAAATTAAATTTGTGTTGAAATATTTCTATTATGTATAATTTTGGAAAATATAAATGCATGTAAATAAAATAATAATAAAATAATAAAATAAAATATAAATGCATGTAAATAAAATATAAATGCATGTAAATAAAATAATAAAATAAAATATAAATGCATGTAAATAAAATAAAATATAAATGAAAAATACCACAAATATTAAGATACATGTTCATAGCTGCAAGAACAAATTTGGACAACATTTTTCCTGGAAAACCAAAATTGGAAAACCGACAGCACTGACCAGTGTTATCCATATTAAAAGTCTAACCAGATTTAAGCAGGAATGTGTCTTATAAACTACATCAGACATCAAGACAAACTTAGGTATATTCTAGAGAAAGTGTTATGTTCCTAGAGAAAAATGCATTAAAAATAATAGATGACATAATTTAAACAGAAATTAGCAATGTTTTAATATAATGTACAAATATTTAGGTTGGCATTGGGAAACAAATGGAAGCACCTCTGGAAAAAACTTCTAAGATTTTTTACTTGCATTCAGAACATCTGAAAATGAGAGTATGGAAAAGAAACAGATAAAAGAAAGACTAGTATACCTGCTGTGTATTCCTCCTCACCTTGATTTTTACAGATTCAGGAATTAGAGAAGGACAAAGGTATAGAAACAAAATAAAAAGCATTTATTATTGCTATCCCTATGATCTTAGATTTGTAAATGCATGTAAATAAAACATGTTTCTAAGTAAGAGTAGAGATTCTAAGGCACTTACCTGATCACTGATGGACGCATGGCCACAGCCCGAAAGCAGTTTCAGTTTCAGCCAACATGTTTTTAAAATAAAATATAAATGCATGTAAATAAAACATCATAAATATATCATCTTAATAAATTAACATACTTATTTAATTGTGCAGGACTGAGCTAGATTTTAATTTACGGTTTTTAAATTGGGTTTTATTTTCATATTTTTAATTTAGGCTTTTAGAATAAGTTTTTTAACTGTTTTTAGATTGTATTTACCTGTTTTTTAAATGCCTGTAAACCGCCCTGAGTCCTTTGGGAGATAGGGCGGTATATAAATTTAAACAATAAAATAATAATAAAATAATAAATAAAACATGTTTTCTACAAGTAAGAGTAGAGATTCTAAGGCACTTACCTGATTACTGATGAACGCATGGCCACAGCCCGAAAGCAGTTTCAGTTTCAGCCAAACAGAATCAATCGTTCAGCTAATCTATTTCCTCAGTGATCAACTGGCTGGCTTTGCTGACTGAGGAACTCTGGGATTTGAAGTCCACAATAAAATAAAATAAAATAATAAAATAAAATATTTGTGCAGCTTTCTGAGATTTGGTGTGTTTCTGTAGTGTTTCACTCTAACTATACAAACACAGGAAATCTCAGAAAGCTGTATGTGGCATATTGTGTGTGTGTGTGTGTGTGTGTGTTGTGTGTGTGTAAAGTGTGAAAGTTGGTTTTTGAGCTTTTTGTGGCTGTGTGAAGTGTGAAGTGCAGCTGCTTTTACATTGTGTGTGAGTCAGTTGTGTTGTGTTGTGTGTGTGTAAAATGTGAAAGTTGGTTTTTGAGCTTTTTGTGGCTATGTGAAGTGTGAAGTGCAGCTGCTTTTACATTGTGTGTCAGTTGTGTTCTGTTGTGTGTGTGTAAAGTGTGAAAGTTGGTTTTTGGTACCTCTTATTGTTTTTTTATACTTTGTTTATTATTTTTATTATTTATTTTTATTGGCCACGCCCACCAAGTCATCTGACCACCAAGCCACGCCCACCCATTAAGCCACGCTCACAGAACCGGTAGGGAAAATTTTTAGATTTCACCTCTGGAAAAAACATTTTATCATGTATGATGGCCATGTAAAGAAACTCAAACAAACTGAAAAGAAATAAAGCAAAATATTTTGAATATTGTAAAAATTAAATTTGTGTTGAAATATTTCTATTATGTATAATTTTGGAAAATATAAATGAAAAATACCACAAATATTAAGATACATGTTCATAGCTGCAAGAACAAATTTGGACAACATTTTTCCTGGAAAACCAAAATTGGAAAACCGACAGCACTGACCAGTGTTATCCATATTAAAAGTCTAACCAGATTTAAGCAGGAATGTGTCTTATAAACTACATCAGACATCAAGACAAACTTAGGTATATTCTAGAGAAAGTGTTATGTTCCTAGAGAAAAATGCATTAAAAATAATAGATGACATAATTTAAACAGAAATTAGCAATGTTTTAATATAATGTACAAATATTTAGGTTGGCATTGGGAAACAAATGGAAGCACCTCTGGGAAAAAAACTTCTAAGATTTTTTTACTTTATAGCTGTTATTCTTTACACTTTGTATAACTTTTGTATCTTTAGCTTTCTAAAAATCTGTCAAAATCTCAAAAGGGAAAAAAAAACAAGAACAAATGAATAGCCTACTAATCTAAGTATTAGAACCATCCAAGTTTACTTCATCAAAAGGAGAATCATCTTCAAAACGAAGAGAAAATGTCAAAATCTAAGCAATCTTTCCTTGTTGGTAAGATTGAAATCAGGCCAAGGAAGAATAAATATTTTTATTAAATGGAAAATGGAAACTTCCTGGAAAGATCCGTTTTCCTATAATGTCCTTCCTCATAATTAGACAGAAGCAAAGAGGCAGACCTCATCTGAAGCTGTGAAACTTTTTTGTTTTCTTAAAAAAGTAAAAAAAAAAAAATTCTCACAAGAGCTCATTTAACAAAAGAAAGGGGATCATCACTGATGAGCAAGAAAGTGGCATTTTCTATTTTCAGCCTCAACTCTCATTTCTACTATATTTTAGGGTGATGAGGAATCTGTTTAGAAATTCTTTGTTCCTTAATGAGAGAAGTTGCTAGCTTATAGGGACGTCCTGAAAAGTCTGTAGCAGTGTACCATAAAAGATAAGTTTTCCCTCCCAGTGATCAGGGAGCTCTTCTAATAATTCCAAGTAATTTGCTGGGCTACCAACATATCAAAAGCTTTCTGAAGTAGAAAGACCAGCTTACTGAAGAAAGTAGACCAGCTTTGAGTAGATGTTGGAAGAACCCTGTGATCCTTCTAGAAAAATTAGAAGGAACAATCGAATTTTGAATAACTTCATCTATTTTATTTAAACTGAAGAGCCCCTTAAATTTTCAAATACGAATGACCATTAATTGTAATAATTTTCTTGTTTAAAAGAGTATACCTTCAGAATATACTTTTAGACTACTTCTTTTGCATGTAGATACATTTTAAACTTACTGTAAGACTTTCCTTACTTATGAATTATTTATTAGTTTATGAGAAAGAGTGCAGTATGATTAACATGTTGCCGTAAATTCTTGATCATAATTGATGGGATGGGAATGTTTATTACAAAGATAGAGGTTGAGAAAATAAAGATATCTTTGTAATCAATCACTTTGTTATTGTTAGTTGCGAAGTCATGTCCGACCCATCGCGGACCCATGGACAACATTCCTCCAGGCCTTCCTGTCCTCTACCATCCTCTGGAGTCCATTTAAACTCATGCCTACTGCTTCAGTGACTCCATCCAGCCACCTCGTTCTCTGTCGTCCCATTCTTCTTTTGCCCTCAATCTTTCCCAGCATTAGGCTCTTCTCCAGTGAGTCCTTCTTTCTCATTAGGTGGCCAAAGTATTTCAGTTTCATCTTCAGGATCTGGCCTTCTAAAGAGCAGTCAGGGTTGATCTCCTCTAGAACTGACTTGTTTGTTCGCCTTGCAGTCCAAGGGACTCGCAGGAGTCTTCTCCAGCACCAGAGTTCAAAGGCCTCAATTCTTTAGTGCTCAGCCTTTCTTATAGTCCAACTTTCACAGCCATACATTGCAACTGGGAAAACCATAGCTTTGACTATACGCACCTTTGTTGGCAGGGTGATGTCTCTGCTTTTTAGTACGCTGTCTAGATTTGCCATTGCTTTCCTCCCCAGGAGCAAGCGTCTTTTAATTTCTTGGCTGCAGTCCCCATCTGCGGTGATCTTGGAGCCCAGGAAAATAAAATCTGTCACTACCTCCATTTCTTCACCATCTATCTGCCAGGAATTGAAAGGGACGGATGCCATGATTTTAGTTTTCTTAATGCTGAGTTTCAAGCCAACTTTTGCACTCTCCTCCTTCACCCGCATCAAGAGACTCTTTAGTTCCATCTGCATATCTGAGGTTGTTGATATTTCTTCCAGCAATCTTAATTCCAATTTTTGATTCATCTAGCCCCGCCTTTCTCATGATGTGTTCTGCATATAAGTTAAATAGGCAGGGTGATAGTATACAGCCTTGCCGGACTCCTTTCCCAATTTTGAACCAATCAGTGGTTCCGTGTCCAGTTCTCCCTGTGGCTTCTTGACCTGCATACAGGTTTCTCAAGAGACAAATAAGATGGTCTGGTACTCCCATTTCTTTAAGAACTTGCCACAATTTGTTGTGATCCACACAATCAAAGGCTTTAGCATAGTCAATGAAGCAGAAGTAGATGTTTTTCTGGAACTCCCTAGCTTTCTCCATGATCCAGCGTATGTTGGCAATTTGATCTCTAGTTCCTCTGCCTCTACGAAATCCTGCCTGTACTTCTGGTAGTTCTCGATCCACATATTGCTGGAGCCTAGCTTGTAGGATTTTAAGCATAACCTTACTAGCATGTGAAATGAGTGCAATGGTGTGATAGTTTGAACATTCTTTGGCATTGCCTTTCTTTGGAATTGGAATGTAAACTGACCTTTTCCAATCCTGTGGCCATTGTTGAGTTTTCCAAATTTGCTGGCAAATTGGGTGTAGCACTTTTACTGCGTCTTTTAAGATTTTGAGTAGCTCAGCTGGAATACTGTCTCCTCCACTAGCTTTGTTGTTGCTCAGATTTCCTAAGGCCCATTTGACTTCACATTCTAGGATGTCTGGCTCAAGGTCAGTGACCACCCCATCGTGGTTATCAGGGATGTTAAGCTCATTCTTGTATAGTTCTTCTGTGTAATTTTGCCACCTCTTCTTAATCTATTCTGCCTCTGTTAGGTCCCTGCCATTTTGGTCTTTTATCATGCCCATCTTTGCATGAAACGTTCCCTTCATATCTCCAATTTTCTTGAATAGATCTCTGGTCCTCCCTATTCTATTGTTTTCTTCTATTTCTTTGCACTGTTCATTTAAGAATGCATTCTTATCTCTTCTAGCTATTCTCTGGAATTCTGCATTCAACTGGGTGTATCTTTCTCTTTCTCCCTTGCCTTTCACTTCCCTTCTTTCCTCAGCTATTTTCAGAGCTTCCTCAGACAGCCATTTTGCTTTCTTGCATTTCTTTTTCTTTGGAATGGTTTTAGTTGCTACCTCTTGTACAATGTTGGGAACCTCCGTCCATAGCTCATCAGGCACTCTGTCTATCAGATCTAATTCTTTAAATCTATTTGTCACCTTTACTGTATATTCATCAGGGATATGATTTAGTTCATACCTGAGTGGCCTGGTGCTTTTCCCTACTTTCTTTAGTTTAAGCCTAAATTTTACAAGAAGAAGCTCATGATCTGAGCCACAGTCAGCTCCTGGTCTTGTTTTTACTGACTGTATAGAGCTTCTCCATCTTTGGCTGCAGAGCACATAGTCAATCTGATTTCTGTGTTGACCATCTGGTGATGTCCATGTGTAGAGTTGTCTCTTAGGTTGTTGGAAAAGAGTGTTTGCTATGACCATTGTATTGTCTTGACAGAATTCTATCAGCCTGTGCCCTGCTTTATTTTGTACTCCAAGGCCATACTTGCCTGTTATTCTGGTTATCTTTTGGCTTCCTACTTTAGCATTCCAATCTCCCATGATGATAAGGACATCATTTTTTGGTGTTAATTTTATAAGGTTTTGTAGGGCTTCATAGAACCAGTCAATGTCATCCTCTTCAGCACCAGTGGTTAGGGCGTAGACTTGGACTACTGTGATATTGAATGGTTTGCCTTGGATTCGGACTGAGATCATTCTGTCATTTTGGGGATTGTATCCCAGTATTGCTTTTCCTACTTTTTTATTGATTATGAAGGCCACTCCATTTCTTCTGAGGGATTCATGCCCACAGTAGTATACCTGATAGTCATCTGAATTAAATTTGCCCATTCCTCAATCACTATTTTAATAAAATATCTTCCAAAATTGTGTATTATGGTTAATTGTGGTTAAAAAGTATGGTAAATAAAAGAGTTCATAAAATCTTTGAATAAGTGTATTCATGAAATTGAAACTATTAAATTTTGGGCTTGGAATCAATTCTAAGTGGAACATTGTATTTAAAATTCCTGGACTGGTTGATTGTGATGAATAAAAGTTCAAATAGATTAAGTATTCGGTGTACTCCCAAAATAAATTGAAAAATTTCAGATATGTCAATTTGTATGTAGACCTTGCTTACTGACTGCCTTATTCAGTGACCGAAGTTACGGTGCTGAAATAATAACTTTACTACCAATACCCACATTTATAACCTACAGTTTCCCTGAGTTACATGATCACCATTACTGAATGTGTTTTCCTATACCTGACCCATTGTTTTTCTCCCCACCCTGCAGAATGGAGAGATTGGAGAGGAAGGAATTACAAGATAGTAAGCAGGCACATAGTAGGGATACATATCAGAAGAATGTGGCAATGTTTGCAGCTCTGAGCCCAGTGTATTCCATGTTTGTCTGCTTGCTCTCTCGTAATCCCTTATCTTAATCTCTGCAGGCCGGGAAGAGAGGAAAAAGTGGTCAGGAACAAGATACACTGCCTATAGAAATTGCTAGAGTTTTTTCTTCCTTCCCCTTCTTCTCTCACAGAGTGGAGCGTTCTTAATCAAGCAAAGGAGAGAACAACAAAAAAGCAAGCAATTTCTGTAGACAATCTCTTCTGAGCCTGACCTATTTTTGTCTTCCCCTTCCCGACACATAGAGCCATGAGTACATAAAGCTAAAATCAGCAGGATATTAAAGTATGCACTCAAACTAACGTGATTCTCACCACTCAATTCTTGCTATACCACCTTCTCCTGTAGGGGAGGATGAGGGAGGTTGTGTGTTTGTTTGGGAGGGCGGGTGATGAGCAAAGAATGCCAGAAGAATATATATTGTCATCTGGAGAGTATTTTCAGCAGAGACACCCAGGGCAAGATGATTATCCCAGCTACCTAGTTGAAGAAGAAGGCATCTGTTTTGGGCTACATTTGCTGAAAGCATTTAGTAACAATGAAAAAGGCGTAATTGATTTAGATAGACAATATAACGCTAAATAAGGACTTCTCATGTTGACATGCTGCAGAGGAAGAACTGAAAATCCTTCAGAGTACTAATAGTGGTTTTGATGTGGCTAAATTAAAGCGTTGGGGAAATCTATATGCTGATATCAACAGGAAAAGAAAATCTTATGATGCAAAGACATAATTATAGTAGAAACATTGAATGAAGAAGCATGGACATGGAAGAACTCAGTGAAAGATGAAGTAATTTAATTACAAAGTGATGTCTCCTCTGCAAGCTCCAAGTTAAGCTAAAGTGGAAGAACAAAGCCAACCATTTTCCACTATATTTTCTTCCAATCTTTATTTTCAAGGAGAACATTAAATCACTAAAATCCCCAGCCACATTGATTGAGAACCAGAGGAATTGTAGAATGAATCCTAAGTTGTTGTTAAGGGTAAATGTAAAAAGAGATTGCCAGAGATGAAGAAACAGAACAAGGTAAAGTAGATGGAAATCATGGAAATTGCCAAGAAGAGAAAGAACAAAGACAAAAAAAGACAAATTTCTCAAGAAGGAACTTAACGAAGAGTTTTGGAGAGCTTTCAAGAGAGACAAGGAGCAGTACTATAGCAACATCAGTAAAGATGTTGAAATGGAAGCAGATGTGGGAAAACAAGGAAACCTTTTGAACTCGAGATTCCAACCTTGAATTGGTATCATAGGAATGCCAATGGATAGAGAGTAACTGACTCAAAGATTAAAGATGGATACAGTGTAATTAAATTCTGTACAACAGATATGTTGAAATCCAAAATACCTTAAGAACTTTTAGTATTGTTTTAAAAAATAAAGTTGAACAACCCTTTGGTCATTATCAAATCAGAAGGCTACAGAAACTGATGGCCTATCTATAGAAATATGGCAAGCCAGAAAAGAAGAATCAAACTATGTCAGAAAATCTGGAGAATTCACACAGTGGCGATTAGATTGGAAGAAGTTAGTCTAGATACCAATGTCAATGGAAGAAGTATAATATTTTTAATTTCATAGTCAAAATTATTAATTTTAATTTCAAAGCAAAATTATTCTTAGGATTTTCCAAAAGAGGAAAAAAACTGGTTTAGAAAAGACAGAGGAAATACTATTTCTGATGCATGCTGGATAACTGAGAAACCAAAGAATGTCAAAAAGATGTCAATATATGCTTTATTGATTGTAGAAAAGCCTTTGATTGTGTCAGTAGTGTAAAGCTGTCAGATGTTTTTAGAAAAATGGGACCTGGAATACATCATTGTCCTTCATCAAAAACCATACACAATCAAGGAAGATGCAGTCTAGATGGAATTTGATAAAACAAACTGGCTTCAAATTGTCAGGAGGGAGACAGTATTTTCCTAGAGTGGTTTTGCAATGGAGGAAGAAATATCAATAATCTGCTAATGGTAGCTCATGCACTCTGATAGGTAAAAATGCTAATAATCTGCAAGCTCTAGTTATGAAAGACAAGAGAGGGACGGATGGCGATATATGTATGTAGGTATGCATGTATGTATGTATACACATATGTATATGTGTATATACACATACACAGAAATTTTCATGTCTGTTTGTCTGTAACCTTCAGTTGGGAAAAAGGTAGGACAATTTTTGAAGTAAGGTATCTCATATGGGCTGATTTATAGAATGTGTCCAAAATCCAGGACCTATGACTCTTATGGAATACTTAGGAAACCTGTAAGATATAGAAAATATAAAGTCTTGACAGACTTAATTTTGGAAAATATTTGTAGTTCAGAGTTGAAATCAGAGTTGAAATCAGTAGGTAACATCACTGATGATGTTACCTACATGGGTAATGAAATGTCTGTGTGATGACCCAGGGTGTGGCACGAAAGCAACACAACCAGAGAACAGGTCTAACTCCCCTTTATTGCTCCAACTGTGTCCCCAAACATTCCCATATTCACTACAAGTCCTGGAGCAAAGCTCTCATACCCACCTTCAGAAGCCTCTGGCTGCAAGTAGTCCAGTAAACCAGGTTAATCAAAACAGCAACCAGGGTCAGCAGTCCAATAAGCAAGGTTAGCTAAACAGTAACCAGAGCAAGAAGTTCAACAATGCAGGCAAACTGGCAAGTCCCATAAGACAGGGTATAGCAATCTCCAGGCTTTGGCAAGTACACATGAGGCTCCACAGATTCAACGCTTGTTCCCAACAAATGCTTCTCCCACCGGCACCTCCTTACATCTCAGTCCCCACGCATGCCTTGTGAAAGGGGGCGGGGCATTCTCCCTCGTAGCCGGCTCAATCTGTGTTGATCTCCCCGTCTTCTCTTCCCTCCTTGCTCTCAGATCAAGAGGGGGTTGTCCTTGCTCTTCTCCTGAGCTCTCCCTGTCTGCAGGCCTTACTAATTCAGAAAGGCCTTGCCTGGACTGACTCTGCCCTTCCTCAGTTTCCTCCAAGGCCAACGGAGCTCCATCTTTGTCCGTTCTTGTTCCAGCTCATCTTTCCCCGCGGATTCAGACTCCGACCGGGGGGGGAAGGAATGACAATCTGCAAGAAAACCGCAACAATACACAAGCACACAATAGATTTAAACTTAAAGTGAACCGCTCCAAAGTTGATTGCAGAAAATATGACTTCAGTAACAAGTTGTTAATGCACTACCTGACTCTGTGGTCTCTTCCCAAAATCCCCAAAGCTTTAACCAAAAACTATCTACTATTGACCTCACCCCATTCCTAAGAGGTCTATAAGGGGCGTGCATAAGAGCACCAGCGTGCCTACCATTCCTGTCCTAGTGTTCCCTTTGATTGTATCAAATTCGTATAGTTATTTCATGCTTATGCTTATATACGTATACTGTTGTGACAAATAAATAAGTAAGTAAGTAAGTAAGTAAGTAGGTAAGTAAAGTAAAGTAAAGTAAAATAGTCAACCTCAGAGAGCACCAAGGACCCCTATTTAATTTTCCCTCTCTCAAGTCTCTACTTGCTTTCTGTTTTATTATGATGTCTTCTTCCCCTCCAGGAGCTCAGTTTTTGATACTGGAATGTCTCCAAGTTTTCTCCCAGCTATTTTGCTGCCAAGCAAAATCTTTAATTCACAAAGTTCTGCAGTCCAGCATCAGAATCCCATCTTCAAAAGCTGCTCTAGGCTTTTCCTCCCAGTCTTCCTCCATGTTCCTGAGCTGGAACAATGAATTACAGGGTGGGTTTTGACAGAAGTACAAAGAATAAGATTGTGTAGTAATATAGACAGTTTCTTTTTAGTTGCTCCATTTATAAAATAATTTGGGTTCACCTTTATATTGTAATTACAAATATAACTATAAATTGTTAATTAATTTAGCACAATGAAATGTGTATAAAAACAGATTAAAAGGTAAGTGGCTGTTAAAGCATAAGAGCAAATGAATAGCTACCAAGCAGGTCTAAAATTATAAACAGTGAGATTTTTCAATTTTGAAAGATAGATTTTCAAATGACCATTTTTTTTTTATTTTTACAAAATTACTTTCTGGATTTGGGTAGCACAACTAATAGAATCTTTTCTTCTGATTCCATAATAAAGAAATAAATCAGTTATCAGAACAAAATTAACATTTTTCTGAAATCACTAAAAATATTGTGGGTATGTTTTTGTATGTGGGCATGTGTGTTTGTATCTGTGCATCCATCATTTTAATTTCAAAAAAAAAGTTGCAATTCTACTATATACTCCTATGGAATCTAAAATAATCTAAATCTTATGTATTATGAGGCACAATTTTAATTTTAATAATACTTTGTGAATATGTATTTTGTAAGAAACTTGAGACATAGATTGAACATATAAAATGCACTATAAACCAGTGATTATACTGCAGGGCACACACACATTTAAGATAGATTTCAAATGCTAAAAGTACTCAAAAAATAGTTACATAGTACTTTCTTCTTTCAAACATTCAAAATATATTATTTTTCCCTCCTTGTCTTTTCACTTTTCTATAACCGTTCTCAACATGTTTAGTTCAAACTGTTTCCTGATGAAACAGGAAAGATATTTAATGAATAAACAGGTCAGGGCACTTTTAAGAAATCAAATTTAAAGGAAAAGTTTTTGCTGCTATTCAGTAGGATATTTTTGATGATCACTATAAAATATTAGGTGTGGAAAGAATATGTTTTACTATAACAGAAGTATAACAGACAGCTCTCATGGAAGCACTTCACATACTTACATTGAATATGCCTTTCATTATGGTGGTAAAGGCTAATAATTTAACCTATGTATTATTGAGTAGAGCTTTCAGAAATAATTGAGTTCACCATAATTTATTTCTGAGTTTGTACATACTGACTTGCAGTTACTCTGAGGCTGTGAGTACATTTGATTCTCCCTTGGAATAGTGTGATAAATACACCTACCAGTGTTAAAAAAATAATAACAGCACATTCAATAAATTTGATATGAACTCATATATAAATTGCATTTTTCCAATCTATAGAAAAGTTTGCTGTAATCAGATTCTTTTTAATGTGCATTTCATTTGCAATTTCATGTTTCTATTTCATGTTCCGGTAGAATAATAGTCCAAGCGGGTATAAAATAATTCAGTTCCTTTTATTACATTATATTATATTATTATGGAATATTTGTTGTAATTGTTGCTTCCATCTTATTATGGAATATTAAAGAATTGCATTCTCTGTATCATTTGTGAATTGTAACATGCCATGCAAATGTTATTACAAAATAGGGAATTTTAGCTAACTCTATATTTGAATGTTACATTCATTTGACCTTGCTATATCTGACTCCATAAATCTTTCTAATAGATTTCATTACTTTAAGTCATTAACATGTGAAAAAGCTATTTATCATGCATATTTTCAATATGCCCAGCCATTGCACAATTATCCTTGTAGCTTGACATGCACATACAAGTTTGTTTGACTTTTCTAAAATTATTAGTGAACTAATTTATGACATCTTTTAAAGAAATATATTTCAAATATGAAATTTTGAAAACCTACTGGCATTTACAGGTTTTTCCTTCTATGCTAATTATCTAATATCAAATAGAATAGAATAGAATAGAATTTTTATTGGCCAAGTGTGATTGGACACACAAGGAATTTGTCTTGGTGCATATGCTCTCAGTGTACATAAAAGAAAAGATACGTTCATCAAGGTACAACATTTACAAAACAATTGATGGTCAATATATCAATATAAATCATAAGGATTGCCAGCAACAAGTTATAGTCATACAGTCATAAATGGAAAGAGATTGGTGATGGGAACTATGAGAAGATTAAATTAAATTAATTTAAATTAGCTTTGTAAACTGTCTTAGCTGGACCATGTGGAAAGGGATATAATGCAGATGCTTTGCTGTATTCATAACATAACATAACATAACATAACATAACATAACATAACATAACATAACATAACATAACATAACATAACAACAGAGTTGGAAGGGACCTTGGAGGCCTTCTAGTCCAACCCCCTGCCCAGGCAGGAAACCCTATACCATCTCAGACAGATGGTTATCCAACATTTTCTTAAAAATTTCCAGTGTTGGAGCATTCACAACTTCTGCAGGCAAGTCGTTCCACTTATTAATTGTTCTAACTGTCAGGAAATTTCTCCTTAGTTCTAAGTTGCTTCTTTCTTTGATCAGTTTCCACCTATTGCTTCTTGTTCTACCCTCAGGTGCTTTGGAGAATAGCCCGACTCCCTCTTCTTTGTGGCAACCCCTGAGATATTGGAACACTACTATCATGTCTCCCCTAGTCCTTCTTTTTATTAAACTAGACATACCCAGTTCCTGCAACCGTTCTTCATATGTTTTAGCCTCCAGTCCCCTAATCATCTTTGTTGCTCTTCTCTGCACTCTTTCTAGAGTCTCAACATCTTTTAAATATCTTTTTTACTGAAGTCCAAGTACTCATTGTAGTCTGTGTGTTTAGTTTGCTGCATTTAAAAGAAAAGAGAAAAGCTGAAAAAACAATGGATGTAAACTTCATCTCTGGTTATGTCTTAATATTTTTTTGTTTATCTGCAGTTCGGTTACAATGTGTGTTTATTATATTTTAGGGCTGGGATAGCATTGTGTTGTGTTATAATCAGATAGAAGCCATGCAGGAGATATTTAATTGCTGCATTTTCATTTTTTTAAAAAAATAGAAGCATTTTCTATAAATATTTGAAAGACACAAATTAAATATCGAAATTCTGTTACATGCTTCTTTGGTACTCATTGTAGTCTGTGTGTTTAGTTTGCTGCATTTAAAAGAAAAGAGAAAAGCTGAAAAAACAATGGATGTAAACTTCATCTCTGGTTATGTCTTAATATTTTTTTGTTTATCTGCAGTTCGGTTACAATGTGTGTGTATTATATTTTAGGGCTGGGATAGCATTGTGTTATAATCAGATAGAAGCCATGCAGGAGATATTTAATTGCTGCATTTTCATTTTTTTAAAAAAATAGAAGCATTTTCTATAAATATTTGAAAGACACAAATTAAATATCGAAATTCTGTTACATGCTTCTTTGGTAATGAACCTGCCCATCTATTTAGATCAATGGAAAATGCCCATACTGCAAGAAACTCAATTACTATGTGGGAAAGTACTTTCTCTTTTATAGTTCCCAGGCTATGGAATGAGCTCGAAGGAAGTGATAATAAGAAATAGCTTTTACCAAGGTTTTAATTATTAATTATTTTAAATGACTGATTTTAATTTTGATTTTGTCTTTGTTATGCTTTGTATTTTTCATTGTAGTAAACTATCTTGAGCCTTCAAGATGGTTGTATTGTCTACAAGCTGTGGTTGCCACTTTCCACATTTTTGTTTTTGATTAATCTTAAACATTTTCATAATCATTTTATTTGCATGAATTGTCATTGTTTTTTAACTTATGAGCTGCTCAGAATCACATTAGTGAGATGCACTGCTATGCAAATAAACAAACAAACAAACAAACACTTTGAAAAAAAAAGACCAAGATAATTCTAGCAGTGTTCAGGAAATAATATTCAGTCAGGTGAGTTGCATTGGAAATAAGGAAGAATAAATATCAAGATCTATAAGAGAAAAGAAAATCAAAATCTGAGCCAAAGGCCTTTATATGTAACATAAAGAATACAAAGGAAAGCCATTGAAGAATCTTACATTAATAGCACCAGTAGTTACAGCATCCAAAGTATATTCTGTGGAACTACCATTTATATTATTTTCTAAGATGATGATACAGAAAAGAGTTTCATCTATATTTTTTCTATTATTGAAAAGAAAAACTATTTAAGCAATTCGTGAAGGAACAACTTGAAAGAATACAAATGTTTTCATTGACATTAGAAGGCTATAGCTTGATGAACGTTGTACTGTGACGTTTCATTATAGTGAAAACATTGCAGGAATCATGGTATAAATAGTGGCATTCCATTCTCACTATCACTTCTTTCAAATTATAGATGATCTAGAAGTTCTACAAAACTTGAATGTATACATGGTAATCTAGATAACAAAGCTAAGAATTGGGAGCCCAGAAACGGGCGCCGTGGAAACTTTTGTTAATCAACTGAAATGAATTCCTGAACTATTGACCAATCTTTATCTTCATGTGCTACAGTAATGCGCTACTCTCCCAAGCTAAGATATTAAAATTTATCCCTGGCAAAATAAAAAAAAAATTCTATTTTCTGCAGCTGAAAAAAATGTTTTTACAATGGACATTGACAGTACAATAGATTGGTAAAAATACAGTACAGTTCATAGATTGAACCTCCTGGAAAAAAAGTTTTAAATTGTTCCCTACAGATACAAAACACTAATCGATATGAAGAGGCATCATGCCATTAAGGTGTCAATCCATTAAAAGAAAGCCCAAAATCTGTAGTTCAGTCATACTTTTATTAGGATCAATAAATGACTCAGATATTTTGAGTTCTCTAGGACTTTTCTTCTGGCAAAGTGTCATGAATGATGGAAGGCAAAGTAACAGGAAAGTTCAGTGAGACCAAATGGATCAACAATAAGCACAGTTCAAATTCAAAGTGTAAAATGTAGGCTGTGTTCCATGTATTATCCATAGAAGTTTTCACTGCATTGTATAAGATTAACCCTATCTTTAAAGGACAACAAAAATAATTGCTGCCTTCAATGCTTTGTTTTCACATCAAGGGAAAAAGCATATTTTTCCTTGTATAGTTTAGGAACTTAGTTCAGTGATCTCAGTTTGTTTTGAGCCAGAAGCTAATTGAGATATGTTTGCTTGAGCCTACACGTAAGGTTTATTGGCTGTTATTTATTCTGTTTCCTGATTTTTTTGTACACAATCTTAAAAGAATTAAAATCATGTTCAGAAGGGAACATTCTGTACTTCTTCATTTAATTTAAAAGGTATGTTCCTTTTTATTCAACAGTGTAGTATTTATTCCCAAATAAATGTGTTTAACCTCAGACCAAAGAAGCAAACTTCTTTTGTTTCTGGACATGCAAATAATGTTGTGTTTACACTGATTTTAAATGCAAAAGTGTATGTACTTAAAGCATTCATTTTTTTAAAATATAGTTGTCAGTATAATAAATCAGGAATGTAGATGCAATTATAAAGGTATAATGAAATTGGAGTGGAACTGTATATTTTAAAATGAAAATCATTTTTGTCATCTAAAGATGGGTTGGGAAGACAAAGTAACTACCTAAATCACAGGTGGAAATTACTAAAATTTCCATTTCAGAAGGTAAGTGAGTGGGTTACGTTTTGCTTCTATTTCTATTAAATGGGGAATTATGTACTAGGGATATTCTGCATTATTGTTTCATGGCTAAAATTAATTTCTAATGACTTTTTATATGTCCTTTTAAACATATCTGACATCACTTTATTTCCTAAACCAAAAACGAAGTAAAACAATTAAGAGTTTATTCAAATATTCATTTATATTGTATTTTAAAATATGAATGTTGGCTATAGAATAACATGTAAATGTATTCACTGCTCATTATAGTTTTTTTCTCCTAATATAACTAGTGAAATGATATATTTTCTTTACCAATAGCAATGCATCTATTTGGCCTTAACTGGCAGTTACAACAGACTGAAAATGACACGTTTGAAAATGGAAAAGTGAATTCTGAAACTGTGCCAACACACACTGTATCATTACCTTCTGGTGAAAATGGTAAGAGAACACATAATATGAATTTAGGTTTTTTTTAATTCCGATGTATCAAGTTTTTAAATATTCTCTGTTATTAGAAATCTAAAACTATAGTTTTCTAAAGCTTTCTGAATGATCTTGAGCTAGGCCCTCATTCTCAACCCAACTCTCCCAGGATTCTTTTGAGGAAAACAGGCAGGAACATTATGTACATCATTTAAATTGTACAAAACAGAGGTGCAATATAAGTCTAATAAAATAAAAAATAAGAAAATACTTTGAACATTTTAAAAAGGGAAAACCAATTATTGTGTGTATCTGATATTAAATATAGTTGTTTTTTAAATAGCAATAGCACTTAGACTTATATACCAATTCATAGTATTTACAGCCCTCTCTAATTGGTTTACAGAGTCAGCATATGGCCCCCAACAATCTGTGTCCTCATTTTACCAACCATGGAAAGATGGAAGGCTGAGTCAACCTTGAGCTGATCAGGATTGAATTGCTGCAGGTGGCAGAGTTAGCCTGCAATACTGCATTCTAACCAGTGGTGGGATTCAAGTAATTTAACAACTGGTTCTCTGCTCTAATGATTTCGTCCAATAACCAGTTCATCTAACTGCTCAGAAAGTTAACAACTGGTTCTCCCGAAGTGGTGCGAACTGGCTGAATCCCACCACTGATTCTAACCACTGTGCCACCAAGGCTCATAGTTGTATAGTTGTAAAGTAATTCAAATCCCATCATGATTAGGACTCTTATACACCCATATAGGCTTAAACTGGAGACAGTGCTAACAGTATTCAGGAGCATATTTATTGATGTCTTTCCAGATACCAATTCTTCTGGATTATAGATACAAGCAAATTGGTTCTCTTTTGTTTTTTCCAGTTCTTTTTAAAGTAGTGTTTTCCTATACGTGGTAGCAGTATCCCGTGTTCTTTTAATATAACTATATACAGCAAAGGATGTTGAATTTTTGCCAAACCATGTACATATATTTTTCAGTGAGGATATGCATCTTCTGCCAGTGCTGCATTTTTCATGAATCTTTCCTTTATGTTATGAACTGAAATAGTTATTTCTTATTGCACATTATCTGTCCTTTATGTCTTTTCATGCATAGTAGAGGTTTCCTTCAAATTAGACCACAATTGGGCTGCAACTTCCTTCCCCTAAGCAAGACAATTGTTAAATGAGTTGCACCTAATTTTAATGACTTTTTTTGCCACAGTTGTTAGGTGATTCATATAGTTGTTTAGTGAATCTGGCTTCCCATTGACTTTGCTTGTCAGAAGCCGTCTGGGAAGGTCACAAATGGCAATTACATGACTCTTGGATGCTTCAGTCATCATAAATACATGCTGATTGCCAAGTCCTGAAATTTTCATCACATGAGTGGAAGGTTGCCACAATGGCCGTATGTTGTACAAGTCATTCTTTTCAGCACCATCATAACTTTGAACAGTCACTAAATGAATGATCATAAGTCAAGGACTACTTGTATGTCATTTTCTGGGTGTAGGAATAATAGATGGCAGTTGGCATCTTTTATTCATCAGTAAATATTTTATTGAGATAGCTTCAAAGAAGAAAAAAAGTGTTATACCACAATTTTTGAGATCCTGAATGTCTGCAGATAAGAAAAGGAATTTTGAAGATTCCTAGATTTCTGTTGTTTATTAGTCTTAGTAGTATTAACTTTAAAAAAATCAGTAATACTGATTTTTTTTTGTTTCAGTATAAGGTATACTTCTATGTTTCTATGTCAAATCAAATAAGTTATACTGACATCTGGGAGTGAATTTACACTGTAACAATCTTTTAAGTCATTCTTTTTCTCTTTGCCCTGTTTTCATGTCTGATCTTGACAAATAGTTCAGAAAATAATGGGAACACATGAGGGAGTCAATAAATAGCCAGAAGTCAAAACAGGGCACCACATGACCAGAAATAAATAGGAGTCAATGTGTTATATGAATCAAAACTGGAGGACAAGTTCCAAATGCCAAAGTAATTGAGGATTAGGAAAAATACTTTATTTTGTTGTATCCTAGTAATACAACTCAGTCCTTGGGATACATCAGTAACCAATTACTTTCCAATACCTCTTCTATTCCTGCCCATTTTAGTTTAAGTAATTTCAGGAATGTAAATTAATTTTTCTCTAAATTGTCTCCTAGATCCTCAACCTCTGCCTATCTGTAAAAATATGTATTTGCTATCATGGTTTCAGAGACTTCCAAATATTTCAGGCTGAAATTCACATAAGTCTGCCCAACATCCTGTTAAGCTATTCTTAAATAAGATAGCTAGCCTTCTTTTCCAATTCCGTCCTATTTCAGCTAATAATGGATTTTTTTTATTTTCAGTTCTCCTTTGAAATAGCATGCATATTGAGCTGGCTCCTGTTCATTCAGTATCTCTTAAATTAGAACTGCATTGTAGTCGAAGGATATTAAGAGAAGAGCTTTGGAATTTTGATTTCATTAACTGAGGTGGAAATATACCTTAAAATTAAAAAAAACCTGATAATTTTCCTGGCAATCTTTTAATTGGGAACTTTGCCCACACACTCAATTGATTTTATACTGCTGTGGAGTATGTCCTTGAAATTTTGGAAAAAGCAAATCAGTATATTGATTTGAGACAGCCTTCAGTAACTAATAGGATCTAAACCTTTTCTGAATGTCTTGTGGATCTTTCCAGATAATCCAGCCAGTGTTTTTGTCAAGGCCCTATTCTTGGGATAGCGAGGTAAGACAGGCTACTGATACAATTGCACTTAAGCATTATTAGTTAAACATTAATCACCCAGAGTTGCTGGAAGTTGGTAACATACAAATTTAATAACTTGCATCACTTTCTTCATTATTGTGGAAGCCAGAAGACCTCCTGAACACTGACAGGAAATGTAGCTGCTCAAGAGAGAACTAGAACATAAAGGATAGAAAATTTGCCATGAATACAATAAACCGGTGTTAAAACATATTACAATACCTGCTGTGAAATTAAAAGCTGCAGATAAGCCTTTTGTGCCACCACTGTTGCATCTTTGAGTAGATAACTAAAGGACTCACCTGTTTTGATGTGTGGGAGCAAATAGACAGTTATTGTAATTTATTTGCAAGGTATTTGAAGGATAAAATCATTTATTTACATGCTGTCAGAATGCCAAAAATTAATTCTAGTTCAAATTAGATGTTCATTGTTTCAACCTAGTACAATTTTATGAGATCAGTTTTAGCAACTTGTGCATCCAATCATATGCCCTGGTATACCTGTCCTTCATAGCTGATTTAGTCTTGTCAGAAGGCCTTGACTAAGTGAATCCATGTATGGTAAATGAGTTTCCCATCAGGCTTATGCATCAGAATTTGGCATTAGTTTCTAGACACTGGTGACATTAGAGTTGGAGGAATAAAATTGGTCTACAAAGAAGCTACTTTTCAGTTCCATTGGCATAGTTTTCCTGTAAACCTCAGCTTTTTTTCCCTCTTTGTCCTTCAAAAGATTCTAAAAAGAGCTTTAAAAAGATTTTGTAGAATAATATGCCTTGTGTAGTTGGATATTATATTGGTTCTGCTCCTAGTAACTTGTATATAGCTTTTCACTTCTTTCATTTATTATTTATTTGGTACCGTTTTCTCCATCATGGAGTGTGCAGTATATGATCTTGTAGATTCTCCTTAATAACTGCAGTATTCCTCAACACCATCTTTTTTGTATTTAGATTGTTTTCATTTGTATCTAGAAGGCCATATTTCTGTTCCCTTCTGTTGTTCAACATCTATATGATGCTTTTGATAGATCATTAGGAGGTTAGGAGTTATCAGTATGCCAAAAGCACCCAGATCAATTCCGCTGTATATATCATTGAAGATAACAGAGAATAGGCAGGTCTAAATTAATATTTTTCAAACTTGGCAACTTTAAGATGTGTGGACTTCAACTCCCATAATTCTTCAGTCAGCATGGGAGATGAAGTCCATATATTTATTAATTAAACTTTTATATTTATTAATTAAACTTTTATACCGCCCTTCTCCCGAAGGACTCATATATCTTGAAGCTGACAAGTTTGAGAAGTCTACACTGATACATAGCTGCATTGGTTTCTGAATGAAGGTTAATAAATAAGAGCGAATCCTTACAAGACATTCCCTTGTAAAGAAATTGAGGAATTTCTATGGTTTGGATGGGATTACAGTTCTGAAGGAGCAAGTTCATAACCTGGCAGTCTTACCACTATCACAGATAAACTCTACATTATGAGTAGTGGGCGGCAGTTCTAGTTAATTTGCAAGCTCCCTCTTTATGTTACAGTGATAACCAGGCCAGAGAGGGCTCTTGCAATGTAATATATATAGGCTGCATTCAAAATTGACCCAAAAGCATAGCTATTACAAAAACTCTAGCAAAGTTGCTGAACTGTACAGTCTACCATAATGTTATTCGGAAAGAACTGCAGTGACTGTCAGGTTTAGAGTACATGTAATGACATAAGATCTGTTTGGTATAGAACATGGATATATGATGCTCTCTTTTCATGTGTGTACTTCCTACCAAAGAAGTAAGCATGCCATATGTTCCATGACCAATCTTAATACAAAAAACCCAGTTACGGAGTTTCTTCCTTGTTCAGTTATAGTCAAAACCAAGCTTTTTAACCTTCTGGAGACAGCTGAAGGTTTACTCAGACATTTGGTTTAATTGGTGCTACTTTATCTGTCTAGATTAGATTGCTATTCTTGTTTTATGTGTTACATTTAATGGTTGTTAGAGCTATTGAATTATCATTATTATTGTTTTTTTAACTCATTGTGAATTATTTGTTATTCTTGTAACAAATCGTAGCCTGCTTTGAAATTGTTTTTAATATGAATGTACTAAATATATAATGACACAAATGTGTTAATATGGTTGCATCAGTCTTCTTCTTGCCTTTATTTTTTTTATACAGGGTAAGATTTATAAACACATATAGATAAAATTGCATTCTGTGAATGATTTTGGGTATAAAATAAAATGCTAATGTAAATTAGTAAGAACACAATTAATTTATTTGTTTTTTAATTTAATATGTATTTTAATGGTAATTTAAAAATCAAAAGATATGAAGACAATTTAAACTGGAATCTCACTGCTTCAGGAAAAATGATAGAGAACAGAAACATCAAGCTTTAAAGGTCTTCTGCTAGGAAAAACCCTATCTCTGAGTGAAGCTTTTTCAGCGTCTTCTTAATTATTCTGTGGAAGGCAAGATGGAAAACTCATAAATTGATTACTGTGGTTTTTGTGGCCTGTTTATCTTTCTTTAAAGTGTTTCCGACTATATTTGAGTCATATCAGAGTTGCACATCTCCCTCCCTTTGGGTATTATATGCTTTCTTAAAACTTGTATTAATGTATTCTCTTCAATACATTTTTTCTGTTTTTCAAATAATTTTTCTTGAAGTTTTAACTTTAATAATAAAATATAATACAGACTAAAGAAAAAGAATATAAAGATGCTAGACAACCAAAACAAAAATGGTAAGAAATGAAAAAAACTAAGAAAGCAACTTCCCACCTTCATCCCAAGTATAAGCAATTTCACCATCTCTTCTCTTCCTCTTAATTAACAAATACAAAACTCTTTATCCCATAAGTCAAATCATCCCATAACTTAATTCTTAAATATTGGCAAATCCAGCAAGCAATGTGTGCTGTCCTGCTCGCTCACATGTACACATAATGGTGGTTTAGTGGGTTTATTAATATTCCCCAGCAGTTCTCTTCATCAAAAATCCAGAACTGCCCAGTTTAAGTCCAGCCAAAAGCAAACCAATGCTAGTTCATAGAACAATGAGTCCACAAGGCACTTGAAAGTTTTCCAGAAAAGATAAATCCACCAGACAAAATTAAATCCACAACACAGGAGGATTCACAAGGCAAGAAAAATCTAGTGTTCGCAAGGCACAATCCAAAGTCATCATCAAATCCAAAGGCAAGAATCACAACAACTAGGAAACACAGCACTAGGAAATGAACACATTGTTCCCAACATTGTCTCTATCTGGATGAGCTGTGGTAGCACAGTGGTTAGAATGGAGTACTGCAGGCTACTTCTGCTGACTGCCAGCTGCCTGCAATTTGGCAGTTTGAATATCATCAGCCTTAAAGTTGACTCAGCCTTCATTCTTTCTGAGGTTAGTAAAATGAGGACCCAGATTGTTGGGGCCAATATGCTGACCCTGTAAACTGCTGACCCTGTAAACATACTGTAAAGTGGTATATGAGTCTAAATGCTAAGTGTTATCTGTCTGCTCTGCTAAATAGCCAGCTTCTAGTGCAGCCCATCAAGAAAGGAAAGACTGCCTCCTCACAAGTAATCAGGCTGACCTTCATTGCTTCTGCCTTTTATCTGCCTTACGTGTTCTCAGATCAGGTGCAGAAGGCAGTTCCAATTCCACCTCTCTGATCAGCTGCAGCTGCATGCTATCCCCACCTGAAGCATCAGTACTGTCCTGCTGCAGCTGTGCTTCAGCCAAATCACTCTCAGCCGGCTGCTTGTCCAGTTTCTCTTCCATCAACCGCTCACCTTTACTTGTACTCACAGCCCCTGCCTCAGAGCCATTGATCAACTCACCTCCTGATGTTCCTGCGATTGGTTCATCCCCCTCAGAATTGATATCCAGAGAGGCATCTGGGGGAATCATCTCATCTCTTAAGCATAAGCAAATCCATGACTTTTTTTCAGTCCATGTCAGTAAGGCCAAAAAGAACTGCCCAAAATATTATGACCCATATAAACCATGATCAAGTATGCCAACTTTATATTCCTACCTTTTGCATAAATTAATCTTGTTCCTTAATCCACTGAAATGATTATTGATCTTAATTTTTTTCAGAACTGTGACAAGTCTCTTTCTAAGTCCAGCAAGAAAAAAAAAATTCCAATTGTTCTCTTGGATTGACATTTTTATTTCCTTCTTAATTTTTAAAGCCTTATCCAGTTTTTTTTCCTAAAGCAGTAATAAAAGCTTGTTCATATTGCTCTCATACTTAAATCAGATGTGTTTGTTGTAAATTCTTTTTTCTATAACAGCTTCTTTTAGAAAAACTGTTTATAAGAATACAGAAAGTAGCTGATGTTGTTGAAATCCCATTACAATTCTTCAGAAAAATCTCTGAATGCCATTACAATTTGTCTATTTTGTTGTTTCCAAAATCAATAACAATTTTTCTTCTCCAAAAATGCTTTCATTCTTTAAAATTAATTGTATAAAGTCTTAATATTTAAAATAAAATATTCTACTGTTTTCTATAGCCAAAATAGCCTTGATTTTTGATGTTTATTTTAAATTCTTAAACTTATAAAGTACTCTTTCATTTTCTTATATTAAGGATTGAAAGCAGTCACCCAGTATTTCCAATTCTTTTCATTTTGAAGGTGTCTAACTTCTTTAAAGTAGTTAGTTAATAGGCAATTTCCTAAAGTGATTAGCAAAGGAAATGTGTGTGCAGCTGGAGCAAGACTAGTAAATTCTCTAATCTCCTGATTCTTCCAGAGACTGCTGCCTTGCAGCCTCTCTCATGAGACATCTGTATGTACCCTCCCTCTTCCTCCAGAGAGGGTTAAAGGAGTCAATCTGCTTGTCCGCTCCTTTTATTCATTTTGTCACAACAGTATACACAAACATCGACATAAAAAAATAACACATCATAAAAGAAATATATATATATATATATATATATATATATATATATATATATATATATATATATATATATATATATATAAGTAAAAGTATGCAACAGCTATGTTAATTTGATATAATGAAGGGAACAATAGGACAGGAACGGTAGGCACTTTTGTGCTCTTATGCACACCCCTTATAGTCCTCTTAGGAATGGGCTGAGGTCAATAGTAGACAGTTTTTGGTTGAAGATTTTGGGGTTTTGAGTAGAGACTATGGAATCAGGCAATGAGTTCCAAGCGTTAACAACTCTGCTATAGAAGTCATATTTTCTGCAATCAAGTTTGAAGCGGTTGACATTAAGTTTGAATCTATTGTTTGCTCTTGTATTATTGAGATTGAAGCTGAAATAGTCTTTTGCAGGAAGGATATTGCAATAGATGGTTTTGTGTGTTAAACACAGGTCATGTCGAAGTCGGCGGAGTTCTGTTTTCTAATCCCAGGATTTCAAGCCTGGTGGTATAAGGTATTTTGTTGTTTTCGGAGGAGTGAAGAACTCTTCTAGTAAAATATTTCTGGACGTGTTCGATTGTATTAATGTCAGAGATGTGGTATGGGTTCCAGACGGATGAGCTACAGTTGTTGTTTTTGGCTGTGCTTTCTCAAAGCTGTCTTCAGTCTGTCATGTTCCTGAGGAAATCCCTTCAGTTCATTTTTTTCTAGATGATATATGAAAGTCAAACACAGTACTAATTTTTGTATGGGGGCTTTTCAGACTGAAATCATGTAACAGGATTATATTTTATTGACTTTTTCTGATGTTCTCCTTTCTAAGTTAATTCAGTTTAGGCTAACAAATCAATATTTTTTAAAATGAAAACTTGATTTAAATGGCTAATGAATAGAACATTTGCTATATCATTTTGTATAAATATGTTTTCCTGTTCACATTTTATATATGAACTTTGTGTAACTTTGAAGCAAAACAGAAGCTCTTATAATCAATTTTCTATTCATCATAGTTTCAAAAGAGGTGTGAAATTATTTAGTTTCTTATCTCTAGTATTTCTAGAGTCTAGATATTCAGACTAAGAAAATGTTTTCTATATTTCTTTTTACATCAAAACATGTTCTTATTTCAGTATCCATTATCTCTATCCTATAGAGTGGCTTCCTACTTACGTAAAAGAATGGAAAAACCTTCTGGGTATTTAACACAAAACCACAAATTAAAACAAGAGCTACAGCTAACCATTTAGACTGGAAAGTGTGGTTAAAGATTGGAACTTTTAATTGCTGTTGTTTATCTTTTAAATATTTGGAAATAGTTTTCCCAATGAAATTTTTTCTATAAAAGTTTCTATAAAAATCAGTATAAAGAGATGATTATAAGTTATGGGGAAGTTATAATTTAATAAAAATAATACTTTAGAATGGCTATGTTTAATTAGAAAATTGCTATGTTAATATTTTGTAACATTTCAAGAAAATTGTTAAGATATTAAGTGTGTTTCATAGGAAAAGGACAAATTCCCTTATTTTTTCAATCTTTAGGTATTCATAAATAGAAGAGATTTCTCAATTTTGGAAATGGGAATGTCAACAAGCTCTGTGATTCTTAATTTTTCATCTCAAGACAAGAATAAACACGATAGCAATCCATGCTGTCTAGTAACAGTCAACCAACTTTCAGAAAAACAGGCAAAAATATTTAAAAAGTTTTGTAACGCCTTATTAAAATAAACAACAGAGGCAATTGTTTCTTGTATAGCAAGACAGGTATTATTGACCTTGGAGGGATACAAATTGAAAGGAATATGTTCTTTTTTAAAAAAAGAACATGCTAATCTTCCATATTTCCTTTCAGTTATCTCCAGGACAGGGTACTAAGTAGAAAAGGAATCACATCAGTCTACCAACACCAATGGAGATACATTCAAAAATACTTTAAACTTCTGTTTCCCTATTTTAGTGTACATTGCCTAAATGTTCCCAACAGTCAGGAATATGACTGTATTTACTTTGTAAGATTTCATGTAGTTTTTGTTTTTTTATGGCCAAACTGCAAAACCACCCAAAAGAAAAATGTATAACTTCTGTTTATTGAAATGTTAACACCAAAAAGAGAGATATGGCAATAAGACTTATTGGATAAAAGAAAAAAGAAAGGAAAATATGGATCCTGCAGAAAAAAAGGAAGGAAGGAAGGAGATCAACAATTATTTCAAATGAGGGTGTTTGTGAGTTTTTTTTGCAAAATTAATATTGAATTGGAAATGTACATGTATATACATGTATATACATGTATATACACATGCAACCCTGAACTTAATAAACTACCGTAGTCCAAATTAAGCAACATGTTGTCCTTTCCTGTTAAAAACTACTTCAAAGATTTGACAGAATTTAATTCCAGAGCATGATTATCATCAAAATTCGAGTAAGTGAACCAGACACTATACAAAGAGTTAGTCTTTGCAAACCCATATGAAATTAAGTAGTTTCACAAGAATCTCATCCAGCAAGAGCATCACTAAGGCTCTGGTTGGGAACTAGAAGTGATAGCGAGCTGAAACATCATGACATTTTATCTTGGACATTTTTCTGAAGTCTTGTGAACCAGTGTCATTCTAATATGACCACTTCAGTAAGTTATTCATTTACTCAGAATGATATCTAAATAATTCATAACAAGATGCATTCATTTTCAGTAATAGCAGCATAGATGATTCCAGTCAACCTCCAAGTTCAACTATTAAAAACCCATACAAATCTGTTAGAGGTTTACATAAACCTAAACAAATGAGTTATATTTCAGAAGTTCCACTGGACTGTTCTGAGTGGTCTGCACTGTTCTACTAACAGTAGAAATGGAAATAATCTCTAGTTAGCTACAAATTCCTATAGGTGTCAGCATTGCTGGAATCTGTGTTAATCTCCAATAGCCATCAATACTGATTTACATTTTGTATTAATATGATATAAAGTTATATATATAGCATAAATACAGCTCTCTTCTCACACAATATCTAGTTTTCCCTTCTGTCTTCTGCTTTCCATGCTATTCTCTTCCTGCTTCAATCATCCTTTATTTCTAAAGAATAATTTATCCAGGTAACAGGAAACCTGAGAAGAATCATTTCAGTATTTAAAGAGACCTCACTTTAAATGAGGGTGGGAAGTTCCTCTAAAAGTTTCCAAAATAATGCATTTTCCAGACTTAGTATTAAAATCAGCTGAAATCTGTGTAGCTCTTGCTTCCTTGATCTTTTCCACTTGTATGAGGCTTGGCAGAGGACATCTTGCTATATGGGGTCTTATCGTTCCTCTCTGAAACGTTGCTTGACCTCCCTAATTCTTTTCTGCATATAAACAATTCCATAAACTTTTGGGAATGAACATTTTGACGAAGTTGAACACACACACACACACACACACACACACGAAGAGAGTTAACACTATGTTATTCTTTGAGAAATTTAAGAGATTAATTCGAACTAGAAACATTTTCTCTTTTATCTTGTTCTTGACGCTTAGCATACTATTTTTAAGAAAAAGGTTTGAACTACTGTCTTCAAATCCCCATCATCTATATCTCTGTGAAAGTTACACAGTGTTTTTTTTTCCCCTTAATCCACTTCACACTGAAGAAACATATTACTGCTGTGTACACTGACCGTGAAATAGACACTTAATCAACGCACCCTCCATCCTATTATTTATTTTTTTGGAATATTTTTAAATTTTCTTCTCTTGACTGTTAAGACAACAGTACGTTGTCCTGTAGTTGGCAATGACTAGCAGACTAAAATCCACAAGGACTCAATTTCCTTTTTTTAACCATTAAGGTTTGTCACATACTAAATTTATATTGATACATGAATTGGATATATGTGGTCTAAATTTTCCAAGTTTAATAATAAAACAAATTCAACTGAAAATTAGGAGCATTGTTATTTAACTTCTTTTTCCTAAATGTATTTTTTTCACTGCAGTGGTTTTTATTTAGTACAGGAGACTGATGTTTATCTGAATTAGGGATGTTTTAAACAGATGTTTAAAACTTTTTAAAGTTTTAAACATCTGTAAACACATTGATGTTCTAAAACATGTTTCATTATTATCTCTGGTTATTTCTGTTAAATTTGTTTTAATTAGATAATGGTAGCATGCACTTTTAAATGATGTTTGTAAATATTGTTAATGCTGTACAGGAAACAGAGAACAGACTTATGAGATAGAAATATATGTTTTATTCTGAATAGTTTTGTTATCTACTCTAGATTAATTCAAAACTGGTTTTACAGTATATGAAGGTACCTCTTATTGTTCTCACTAGCACTTGAGACTGTTTAATTAAATAAAACACATAAAAACCAAGAGAGTAGAAGTATTTCAAATAGCAAACAGAACAAAAGAAGCACATCTGCAGCATGTGAAGAAATATTTGCATATGTAGCACGATAGTGAATTTTACAAATGTAAGGCTTTGTCTTAATAATCTTTAATTCTGTGTATCTATGACACATACCACTTCATGGATCACTGCCTTGTTGTGGCAAAGGGGCTTTTGTAGCTCAGTGAAGCTATGAGCTATGCCGTGCAGGGCCACTCAAGACGGACAGGTCATAGCAGAGAGCTCTGACAAAACGCAATCCACTGGAGAAGGAAATGGCAACACACTCCGGTATTTTTGCCATGAAAACCCCAGAGAGAGTACCAAAAGACAAAAAGATATGACGCTGGAAGGTGAGCCCCTCAGGTCAGAAGGTATCCAATATGCTACTAGGGAAGAGCAGAGGGCTAGTACTAGTAGCACCAGAAAGAATGAAGCGAATGGGTCAAAGCCAAAAGGATGCTCAGCTGTGGATGCATCTGGTGGTGAAAGGAAAGTCTGATGCTGTAAAGATTTTTTCTCCATAGGAACCTGGAATGAAAGATCCATGAATCGAGGAAAGCTGGATGTGGTCAAATGAGATGACAAGACTGAACATTGACATCTTTTTATCGCTGAATCAGCGATAAAATGGACAGGAATGGGTGAATTTAATTCAGATGACCATCAGGTATACTACTGTGAGCAAAAATCCCTCAGAAGAAATGGAGTAGCCTTCATAATCAATAAAACAGTAGGAAAAGCAATACTGGGATACAATCCCCAAAATGACAGAATGATCTCAGTTCGAATCAAGACAAACCATTCAATATCACAGTAGTCCAAGTCTATGCCCTAACCACTGGTGCTGAAGAGGATGACATTGACTGGTTCTATGAAGCCCTACAAAACCTTATAAAATTAACACCAAAAAATGATGTCCTTATCATCATGGGGAATTGGAATGCTAAAGTAGGATGCCAAAAGATAACCAGATTAACAGGCAAGTTTGGCCTTGGAGTACAAAATGAAACAGGGCACAAGCTGGTAGAATTTTGTCAAGAAAATACGATGGTCATAGCAAACACTCTTTTCCAGCAACCCAAGAGATGACTGTACACATGGATATCACCAGATGGTCAACACAGAAATCAGATTGACTATGTGCTCTGCAGCCAAAGATGGAGAAGCTCTATATAGTCAGTAAAAACAAGACTAGGAGCTGACTGAGGCTCAGATCATGAACTTCTCGTTGCAAAATTTAGGCTTAAATTGCAGAAAGTAGGGAAAAGCACTAGGCCACTCGGGTGTGAACTAAATCATATCCCTGATGAATATATAGAGGTGACAAATAGATTTAAGGAATTAGATTTGATAGAGAAATATGGACGGAGGTCCACAACATTGTACAAGAGGTAGCAACTAAAACCATCCCAAAGAAAAAGAAATGCAAGAAAGCAAAGTGGCTTTCTGAGGAAGCTTTACAAATAGCTCAGGGAAAACGGAAAGCGAAAGGCAAGGGAGAAAGAGACAACCAATTGAATGCACAATTCCAGAGAATAGCTAGAAGAGATAAGAATGCCTTCTTAGAAATGGTACAAATAGTTTGAAAATAGAAGAATGAAACAGACTCAGACACAGTAAAAAATTGATGAACTAAAATGTATAGAGTATAAGAACTTTGTAGTGATAAGTAGTGTAAATGGTCACAGTTCTGCACAAAGATTTTCTTTTTGCATTTTTGTAATTTTGTATTGCTGTAATTACGTTTTTGTCTTTTTGTTTGTTTTAAAATTAATAAAATATGGTTAAAAAAGAATGCCTTCTTAAATGAACAGTGCAAAGAACTTTTCTTTAAGAAAATTGAAGATATGAAGGAAACGTTTCATGCAAAGATGGGCATGGTAAAGGACCAAAATGGCAGGGACCTAACAGAGGCAGAAGAGGTGGCAAAATTGCACAGAAGAATTATACAAAAAGGAACTTAAAGTCCCTGATAATCACGATGTGGTGGTCACTGACCTCGAGCCAGACATCCTGGAATGTGAAGTCAAATGGGCCTTAGAAAATCTGAGCAACAACAAAGCTAGTGGAGGAGACAGTATTCCAGCTGACCTATTCAAGATCTTGAAAAATGATGCAGTAAAAGTGCTACATTCAATTTGCAACAGTGGCCACAGGATTGGAACAGGTCAGTTTACATTCCAGTTCCAAAGAAGGGCAATGCCAAAGAATGTTCAAACTACTGCACCATTGCAGTCATTTCACATGCTAGCAAAGTTATGCTAAAAATCCTACAAGCTAGGCTTCAGCAGTATGTGAACCGAGAACTGCCAGAAGTACAAGCATGATTTCGAAGAGGCAGAGGAACTAGAGATCAAATTGCCAACATACGCTGGATCATGGAGAAAGCTAGGAGTTCCAGAAAAACATCTACTTCTGCTTCATTGACTATGCTAAAGCCTTTGATTGTGTGGATCACAGCAAATTGTGGCAAGTTCTTAAAGAGATGGGAGTACCAAACCATCTTATTTGTCTTGTGAGAAACCTATATGTGGGTCAAGAAGCAACAGGGAGAACTGGACACGGAATCACTGATTTGTTCAAAATTGGGAAAGGAGTCTGGCAGGGCTGTATACTGTCACCCTGCCTATTTAACTTATATGCAGAGCACATCATGAGAAAGGTGGGGCTAGATGAATCTCACATTGTAATTAAGATTTCCGGGAGAAATATCAACAACCTCAGATATGCAGATGATACCACTCTAATGGCAGAAAGTGAAGAGGAACTAAAGAGCCTCTTGATGTGGGAGAGTGCAAAAGTTGTCTTGAAACTCAACATTAAGAAAACTAAGATTGTGGCATCCAGGCCTCTCAATTCCTGGCAAATAGATGGGGAAGAAATGGAGGTAGTGACAGATTTTATTTTCCCTGGCTCCAAGATCATCGCAGATGGGGACTACAGCCAAGAAATTAAAAGACGCTTCTGGGGAGGAAAACTATGGCAAATCTAGACAGCATACTAAAAAGCAGAGACATGACTCTGCCAACAAAAGTGCATATAATCAAGGCTATGGTTTTCCTAGTTGCAATGTATGGCTGTGAAAGTTGGACCATAAGAAAGTCTGAGCACCAAAGAATTGAGGCCTTTGAACTATGGTGCTGGAGAAGACTCCTGAGAGTCCCTTGGACTGCAAGGCGATCAAACCGGTCAGTCCTAGGGGAGATCAACCCTGATTGCTCTTTAGAAGGCCAGACTCTGAAGATGAAAGTCAGATACTTTGGCCACCTAATGAGAAGGAAGGACTCACTGGAGAAGAGCGTAACGCTGGGAACGATTGAAGGCAAAAGGAGAACGGGATGACAGAGAATGAAGTGGCCTGATGGAGTCACTGAAGCAGGCGGCGTGAGATTAAATGGACTCCGGAGGATGGTAGAGGAGAGGACGGCCTGGAGGAATGTTGTCCATGGGTCGCGATGGGTCAGACATGATTTCACAACTAACAACAACATTACACATAAGAACTGCTACTTTACATGATAATTTCATAGAAAGTTCCGCTTTGTGGCTACAGAATAACAGTTATAATTGTGCTATGTTCTTTCTGATTACTGGAATACGTTTGTTATTCTTGTGCTAGTCTATACAACATATGTCTAGATAAACAAAGTGTGAATTCTTTTTTGTTCAGATAAATACATTAAATGGAAGGCGAAGCTTTCTTAATATACAAATGTTTACTGTTGTAAGTTTTGTAGTGTTAAACAGAGCTTAAGATTTCTACTAATTGTTTTACTTACCTGTTTATATAAGAATTAGCCTCTCTGTCTGTGAGTTTGTGTCTGTGTGTCTAAATGTGTTTATAAAAATATAATCCTATATAAAAATTATAGAGTTAATATTTTGCCTAACAAAATTAGACATGCAATAGGTAAATAGTTAATAAAAACAAATAAAAATTTAATCATTATCAAAATGAAAATATAGTGCATTCTATAACATTTTATTAAAAGTGGAAGTTGTAGTATTTGAGTTTGAAAACATTTAAGTACATTTCTTTAATCTGTTTTTTTTTTCTTCAGTAATTTCCTCAAATCTTTAACGTTCGCTGAATGATGTAGCTTAGTTGAAACTAATCTAAATGTTTGACAACTTACTGAAAAAATTAATAAAAGCTAATATTTTATATTTTTAAATTTTCAGGTAAATTAGGATTTACACAGGAAAATAACACTATAGATTCTGGAGAACTTGATATAGGCCAAAGAGCAACGCAAGATGTTCCACCTGGGATCTTCTGGCGGTCACAAGTCTTTATTGATCAACCACAGTTTCTAAAATTCAATATCTCCCTTCAGAAAGATGCTTTGATTGGAGTATATGGCCGAAAAGGTTTACCACCTTCACATACACAAGTAAGAATTGTTTTTAATGAAAGTAATATTCATAACATCACATCTTTAGAAATGATTATTTTGGGTTTCAAAATTTTATAGTTTATTTATTATTTCATATATTGTGCCAAGGTATAATATTGGCCCTTCTGAATTATAATTTTACAGCACATACTTATGCTTTCAAAAAGATCAGAACACCCAAACATGTGAGCTGTCACACATGCAAATATATACTTCCCTGGTTCATAGAAAAATAACATACATTTTTTTCCAGAAATCTTAAGATAAATTATGTGATAAGATATAACTGCCACATTTTAATAATACTTTAATATGAGATAAACTTGATTACGTTTAGAATTATTTTTTAAATATTTTAACAAAAAGCATGTTATTTCTTAATAAAAATCAAAGAAACTTGAGATCAGATTAGGATTTTTATAAATAACATGTTTATTCATTTCATCCTTCAAAAACCTTTATGATTGCATTTACTTTATTTTCATTTTCCTGTTGCTATATTGCTGTAAGAAGTGACATTTTGCAGCTTTTGTGTGCGTATGTTTGTACCAATATTCCCTGATGTAGCTGAATGACTACCTCTTACATTTTGTGTCTGTGTCAGAACAATCTTAGTTGCACAGCTCTGTTTTCTCAGACATCACAAACAAATCAGCCTGAAGTAATTGATAGTGGTTGACCATTCAAAAATAGTCAATGGTAGTTTCGAGTTGGTATGACACATTCTTAGAATGTTGGTTTTACTGCAACAAGGCAGTCAATATGTTTATCCAAAGAAACTACAAAATAACAGATGACTTTGGTACTTTAAACAAAAATGAATAAATTCTTGAGGCACTTGTCTAAATCTAACACATATAAGGAGTTTGTAAAAATTATAATTTGCTACAAATAGCAGCCAGTAGCACTAACTCTGCAACAAAGATTTCCAAATTTTATTTTAATAAAAGATAGTTCCAATGCTCATTGAATGCTTATAACTTAATACATGTTGTTATTTCCAGTGTTGCTGCCAAGATCTGGAAGAAAGTTATTATGATAAAATAAGGCAGTTGAAAAACAAAAAGGAAAAAGGTGTATGCTGTTCACTGCTGCTTTTTGAATTTTTTAAAAGAGCTCTGTGACTGCTGAGTCAGCAGGATTGTTGTTTTTTTAGTACCATTAATCAGGCTAGTGCTACTTCACAATCATATAAAGAGAAATAAAATAAACCATTATAAACAAATCCTGTAAATGAACTGCCTCAGTCAGCCAGTCATTGAGTATTGAGACACAATGATTGTCATTACAAAGTTTCTCTTCTAAAGTCTGCTGCCTTGTTTTCACTTAAAAATCTGAGCTATATAGACTATACAGGCAAAAAAGCAATGAGGAAACCCAGCAGTGACACTGACATAGTGAACTAAACTAACTAACATTTGAACTAACAATAGGAATCTTACTTTTGGGATGTGAAGGGAGTAAGTAGACTAAGAAAGAATCTTTCTGTGCAGAAAACCATAAGAAAAACTACTCAAAAGATAACTATTTTAAGCAAGGTAGTTGGCTTTAAAAGTTTCAATCCCTGACTAATAAGTTCTAGTGGTCAGTGGATTTATAATCCTTTTCCCTCTGATATCAGCAAAATGATAAATGATGGCTAATACCTTCCCTGATGTATTTAAGGCTTCTGCTTCAGTCCTGACAGGCTCATAATAAATTGCAGCTTGTGGCCAGTTTTGAATAGGGAGCAAAATCTCAGGGTAATATTTGAGAGAGCAAGCAATCTCCGTTCATGGTCACCCATTGAGCTATCAGCAAACTGTCTGTAACTCAGAGTTACTTGACACATAACTCGTCTTTAAAGACAATTTATTTTCCATCACTCCGATGGTCATATGGAAAACTTCCAGTAAAATTACCTTTCATGTTAATGGTATGTCAAACAAATATATTTTAATGATATTTAAAGGTAGATTCTATTCTCCTTCAGATATTTCTTTTTATTTCTTTTTATTGTTTGTCTTTTTATTACTGTTGCTAGCCAATCAGAGTTGTATACCACAAATAGGTGGCTTTATAAATCTTACGTATAAATAAATAGCCATACCATAAAAAGTATAAATTTGGCTATCTACCCTCACTTACCTGGTTAAAAGCAAGACCAAACTATACAATATTTGGAAGGGAAACATTTTTTCTAGCATACACGTTTAAAATCATTTAAGATTTTACAGATTAAAATCAATTTCGTTTTACAATCACAGGGGCCAAATTTCAAATGACATATCCTTCTTTTCCTTGAAACTTGATCAGACATGGAGATAAGAAGTAAAATTACAATAATGCACATTGGTTTTAGAGTAAGTAAGTGTACTGTTAATAAGCAGGGTACAAGAGAATCCTGAAAATGAAAGTACAATGCCTCTGAATTTGTCCTTTTAAAGAAAACTTTATTCTTAATATTCCAATATTCATTTTTATTTTCAATCACATAATTTAGATGAACATAGTCTTTGTTATGTATAAAATATAAATGTACTACATATATAAAATGTATAAATGTACCCAGACACTGCCAGTGAACTGTGCTCTTCTTGCCCAGCCCTGATTTCTATGTATGCATTATATTATTACACTGCAGACAAGTGTAAAAAATATCCAGGCAAAGTAATGCAGTTTCATACTCTTAAGCTTTGAAAGGCTTCTCCTCTTTTTTCACAATTTGCAGAATATATTAATAATTAACAAAGAAATTACGTTTAATTTTGTGTAATAATTTTGGAAAAGTTTATTTTGCATAAACATTTGATAATCAATTGGTTTCTTTAAAAAAACACTGGCAGCAGTGTTGTATTTAAACCAAAATAACAACTTTCTTATTTATATTTGTTTTCTTATGATTTTAAAACAGAAATGTATAGTCACCATGTTTTTGACAATGGATTGATTGTTCAAACTATTAATCCACAGCATCCATGTATTCTCTATTTTTATATTCTTAGCTGTGTCCAAATATTGTTGTTTATCTTTAGCAAAATACAAATCAATATGATGCACTTCAGCCATGAATGCTTTTTTAAATATTTCCAGGTTATTTTAAAAGATGCTACTCAAGTTGTGTGTTACACATTTCATTAGCAATTAAAGCAACAGAAGTCTTATTTTGACATATTTTTAAAATGATATATTTATTACTGTGAACAATGTAACTATAGTTTTGAAAATTAATTACATAATGCATGGATACGTAATGTAGCATGTGATTCATTTTCCCCCCTTGCAGTATGATTTTGTAGAACTTTTGGATGGGAGCCGATTGATTGCAAAGGAGCAGCGTAACCTTCTTGAGACAGAGAGAGCAGGCAGACAGACAAGATCTGTTAGCCTTCATGAAGCAGGGTTCATTCAGTATTTGGATGCTGGGATCTGGCACCTGGCTTTTTACAATGATGGAAAAAATGCAGAGCAAGTGTCTTTTAATACAATTGTTATAGGTAAGTAGAGTAATCACAATATTCTTTAAGAATTAACATTTTGAATATCTCAAAATTTCTAAACTTCAAATTTTCTAACATAACTTTTCTAACTATACATAATTATTAAACAAGAAGTACAATTCCATGTTAATTACAGACACAAGATATGAAATGTAGTAAAAAATGTGACATATAAAGCTTGTAAAATTTTATTCAAATGTGTTAGATTTTTATTTAAGTATTTTTATTTATTCTCTTGAAGGCACACATACATTAGGTATATGATTTCTAAGGGTATGATAATTTACTAACATCTATAGGTTATATAAAGAGGGATTTTTCGCTGCTTTATTTCAGTGCACTGATTGCTGCCTGTTAGAATTTTCTTCTTTTGGTAATTTCAGAGTCTGTGGTTGAATGCCCTAGAAATTGCCATGGAAACGGAGAATGTGTTTCAGGATCATGCCATTGTTTTGCTGGCTTTCTTGGCCCCGATTGTTCAAGAGGTATATAAACTGAATTCTTTCTTAAATAAGTTCAAATAAGAAGCAGAAAAAACAAGTAGTTACTAAGAAGCAAGAAAAAAGATTTTGAAGTACAACTTGTCAAGATGTACCTCTGCCTCTAAAGCTTGATTGAAAAGAATTACGTTAAGTTTTCTGTCATGTTTTATTTCACAGCAGCCTGCCCAGTATTGTGTAGTGGCAATGGACAATACTCCAAAGGACGTTGTTTATGCTATAGTGGTTGGAAGGGTACGGAGTGTGATGTGCCTACCACCCAGTGCATTGACCCTCAATGTGGAGGTCGTGGGATTTGTATTATGGGCTCTTGTGCCTGCAACTCTGGTTACAAAGGAGAAAACTGTGAAGAAGGTAAATAAGCAAATATTGATTTAGGATTGAACTATTATACACTATACACTATATTCCACTACAGCATATTATTGATCTAAACATAAGATAACATTAAGTAGATACCATGATGTTTTAATTTCAACAGAAACAAGTATTTCTGTGTGTTTCATTCATACATACAGTCTTTCAAGCAGGTTAAATACAGAACGTAGGACTTATATATTCTAGAATAGTGAACTTTAATTGCTTTATTGATCTATAAGTGCAAGTTAATCTGTTTTAAGAGCACTGAAAGTAGAAAAAAATAAATTCTTGATAAAATACAGATTTTTTAAAAATATATTTTTTAACCTTGATTAAATAAATAACTGAAATGACTGATTTAAGAGTATTACCACTACAGTTGTATAAACCTTGTGTTGTATCAAGTGAATAATTACAAAACTCTTTCTACTGGAGGGGAAAAAAGTGTGGTCATTTTTGCTGGATTTATTTAGACAGAGAAAGCACAACTTTCCACTCTCAATCAAATTGATTTTATTGATCAGCACACACAAAGTAATACAATTAAGTCTCTGGAATTAAATTTTCAGACCATTGACCCTACAAGTGTAACGTTTTATTGAGTCAAATTGCTAAATTAAATCTCATCATCTAAAGCACATTAAAGGGAATTAAGAAAGATAGAGCTGTGCAACTCATTTATTTCCTAAATAGGCTGTGGGTCAACCTGTAGCCTGCCTGCTTTTTTGGATCGGACAAGTACATTTCTAGGTTGGATTAATTTCTGTTGTCTTTTTGCATTTCTTCCTTTCTTCTTCACCTTCTTTTTTGTTTTGCTACACATAGCCAAATTCTCCCTAACATCAGCAAAGAAATATTGTGATACTTGGAAAAGGAAAACAACAATTTGTCTTTCCCCCATTTCATGGAAAATATTAATTTACACAGCAGACAAAATAATTATTTAACGGAACATAAACAGTATAACTTAAATAACTGCATTGTTCTATTAATATTCAAAGGTTCTTAAAGAATAAGAAATGAATAAGAGGGTATTAAAAATAGTATGCCACAACTGGGGTCTAAAAGTAAAAACTGGTGTGTCCAAAACTGAAATTTAATCTTGTTAGAAAACTGAAGAAAAGTGTAAATAGATTTAGCATTTGGGAAATATAAAAAGCAATTAAGGTTTTTTGATTGTATGATAGATTATGAGTATGATAGATTATGATAGATTATAAGTCAATGCAGATTCCTGTTGACAATCTATTGTTCAAAATATTTACTAATTTTGAACAATATTTACTAATATTACTATTATTCTTCTCATCCTTCCTATTACCTATCTCCTCCCATTTATGACTATAACCATATTGCTTGTATCCTTGTGATTTATACTGTTTTATGTGTTTCCTAGTATGATTTGATTGCTTATTAGTAACCTATGACTATCACTAAGTGCTATATCTTATGATTCTTGATGAATGTATTTTTTTTCTTTTTATGTACACTGAGTATATGCACCAAAGACAAATTTCTTGTGTGTCCAATCACACTTGGCCAATAAAGAATTCTATTCTATTCCTATTCTAGGATCATACCATATAACTAGGCCTTTTGGTTTATTTCCAAAGTGACACAGCATTAGCACTGAGCTTGACAGTATTTTCTATTTTTATATATTATATTGTATTTAACTTGTCTATAACACTTATTCATATATTTCCTTTGGCTGGAGAATTACTCATTGGGACATGTCACAAGTTGTCTAGTGTTCAGCATAATAGCTTTAAAGTGCCTTTTTCTTTAAATTCAAAATCAATATTGCAGAAACAAGGTTCTCTCCTTTGATGGTATCAAGCTTTTCAAGGCAAATTCAGCAAAAAAAGAACCACTTGGATTTCCAGAAATACCTTTATTGCTAGTGTGGAATTATAACAGAACTTGAAAGCCTACCAAAATAGTTCTCTACCTCAGCCTATACCTAGCATAATTAAGAACAGTAAATTAGTCCTTTCTCACATTTTCCCCTTTCAGGAATCTTTTTGGTAATTGTCAGGCTCCTTTTTCCTTGTTCCCAGAGTCTGTTACATATTTTATGAGAGGTGAACTTTGGCTTTTCTGCTGTACCATCCACGAACTCAGAAAATTGCCCAGTATGGGCTCAGAGCATCCTAAAATATTTGTGCTGCCTAATCCCAAATAGTGAAAAAAGAACTGAGTGTGTGATTCACTCTATTATCTGCTTCAGAGCCTTACCATATTTGTCGCTTCAGATATTGCAGCCACAGAATGTAAATCTACCACTTAGTACTATGCAGTCTTAAGGCTGATTTAGAGTTGCTCACAACTACCTAAGTTCGTCACCACATGTCTATGCTGCAAAAGGGTTGATGGGTAAGCAGAGATTATAAGATGTTCAGTGGGCAGGAGCAACAGCAAAGAAGACCCTCCTCCTGGACCCTGCCAGCCAGACCTGCAGCATGTCTCCTCTGCCGGCGCAAATGGTATGTGCCAATGTCAGTGGGATGAGATGGTCCCTCAAGTAACCTGGACCCATGCCATGAAGGACTTTAAAGGTGATTACCAACACCTTGAACTGCACATAGGATAGGATAGGATAGGATAGGATAGGATAGGATAGGATAGGATAGGATAGGATAGGATAGGATAGAATTCTTTATTGGCCAAGTGTGATTGGACACACAAGGAATTTGTCTTTGGTGCATATGCTCTCAGTGTACATAAAAAGACAAGATACATTTATCAAGAATCATAAGGTACAACACTTAGTGATAGTCATAGGGTACAAATAAGCAATCAGGAAACAATCAATATCAATATAAATAATAAGAATATAAGCAATAAAGTTACAGTCATGCAGTCGTAAGTGGGAGGAGATGGGTGATGGAAATGATGAGAAGATTAATAGTACTAGTAATGCAGCCTTAGTGAATAGTTTGACAGTGTTGAGGGAATTATTTGTTTAGCAGAGTGATGGCGTTCAGGAAAAAACTCTTCTTTTTGTTTTTGTTTTTTTATTGAAAGAGTTTTATAAAAAAACAAAAACATTTTCCCCCTTTTTTCCCCCTCCCTCCCAAAAAAACAAAAAACAAAAACAAAACACCCCCCTCCCTCCCCCACCCCCCGGCTTCCCGGGTCAATCACAAGGTAAAGTTATACATAAACCAAACATAGAATAAAATTTTCCCTTCCAATCCAAACAACCACATCCAAAGCTTTTCGTCTCCCAACCCCCTCCCCATTACATAAAATAACTTTCTAATTATTCAAAGGCAATCTGATATTTCTTAATCTGATATCTGTTTTGTAAATAATCAATCCATTTTTCCATTCAATTAAATATCTTTCCTGCGTATTGTCTTTTAAAACGCTGAGATTTTAGCCATCTCAGCCAAATTAATAACTTTCAATATCCATTCTTCTATTGTAGGTATCTCTTCTTCTTCCAGTATTGTCCAATCAACAGTCTTGCTGCTGTTATTAAGTTCAAAATCAATTTAGTCTCAATCCCTGTACAATCCGTTATAATTCCAAAAGGAAAAATTGTGGCAGGAACTTTATCTTCTTCTTCAGTACATTTTGAATAATCCACCAAATTCTTATCCAAAAGACCTTAATTTTCTTGCAAGTCCACCAAATATGAAAATATGTAGCATCATCACAATCACACCTCCAACATTTCGCTTGGATATTAGGATACATACATGATAATTTTTTGGGATCTAAATGCCATCTATAAAACATCTTATAAAAATTTTCCTTAAATTCTGTGCTTGTGTAAACTTAACATTTCTAACCCAGATTTTCTCCCATGTTTCCAACATTATTGGTTCCTGAATATTCTGTGCCCATTTTATCATACAATCCTTTACCAAATCCTTTTCCGAATCTATTTCAAGCAACACATTATACAATCTCTTTATATGCTCCTGGGTCTGATTTCTAATTTGCTTTATTAAATTTTCCTCCCTTTGCATTATACCAATTTTTGATCTTCTTTCCATCTAGCACTTATTTGCCCATATTGAAACCAAGTATAATTCCTCCTTCTTCATTTTAATACCTGTAATGATTTTAATTGCAATCTACCTCCTTCAGCATACAAAAGTTCTTTATATGTAATCATTTCCTGTTTCTGTTCTATATTTATATTCTCTATTGCATGTCTAGGGCTCGCCCATATAGGAATCTTGTAATCTAATTTATAGGAATATTTATTCCAGACCAAAAGAGCACTTCTCAACACATGATTCTTAAAAGCCCTATCCACTTTTTTCCATAAAATAAGTACGCATGCCATCCATATAACAAGTCATAACCTTCTATATTCAAAATTCTTTCCTCTGTTAAGTTAAACCAGTCACTTATTACTGAAAGGGTTACTGCTTCATAATATAGTTTAAAGTTAGGCATTCTTAAACCACCTCTTTCCCGTGAATCCTGTATTATTTTCATTTTAACCTCGCCTTTTACCCTGCCATATAAATTTATTAATCCCACTCTGCCAATCTTCCAAATTTTTATCCTTTTTAATTATAGGTATCATCTGGAACAGAAACAAAAATCTAGGTAACACATTCATTTTAATAGCCGCAATCCTTCCCAATAGGGATAACTGCAATTTCTTCCAGCCACTCATATCATTCTGAACTTTTTGCCATAGCAAGTCATAATTATTCTTATAAAGTTTCTTGTTCGATGAGCTAATATAGACCCCTAAATATTTAACCTTTTTTACTACCTCAAATCCTGTCATTTCCTCTAGTTTTTGTTTCTGTTGTATAGACATATTTTTAATTATCACTTTTGTTTTATTCTGATTTATTTTAAATCCTGATACCTTTCCATATTTATCAATTACTTCCAACAAAAATCTACTTGAATTTATAGGATTCGTTAACGTAACCACTACATCATCTGCAAAAGCTCTAACTTTGTACTCATATTGTCTAATCTTAATTCCTCTATTTTCATTAATTTCGTATTTTATCTAATAATGGTTCCAGAGTCAAAACAAACAATAATGGTGATAAGGGACATCCCTGTCTTGTTCCTTTCGCAATCTTAATAACTTCTGTCAAACTACCATTTACTATAATCTGTGCTGTTTGCTCTCCATAAATCGCTTTAATTATTCTAATAAAACAGTCTCCAAATTGCATTTTCTCTATTAATTTAAATAAAAAATCCCAATGCAATCGATCAAAGGCTTTCTCTGCATCCAAAAAAATAAGTGCCGCTGAAGTATTCTTCTTTTCCAAATATTCCAATATATTAATAATCTGTCTAACATTATTCCTCATCTGCCTCCCTTTTATAAAACCAGATTGATCAGTATGAATTCTTTGTTGTAAAACTAACATTAATCTATTTGCTATTATTTTTACAAAAATCTTATAATCATTATTTAAAAGTGAAATCGGCCTATAGTTACCAGGTTTAGAGCAGTCTTGCTCCTCTTCGGTATCAGTGAAATAAAAGATGTTTTCCATGACGGGGTATTCCCACCCTAATTGTATCTGATTAAATAATTCTTTAAGTGGGCCTAATATTTCATCCTGTGTTTTTTATAATAAGTTGCTGTAAGACCATCTGTACCAGGGTTTTCCCATTTTAATTGTTTAATTGCCTCCACTATTTCTCCAGTAGCTATCGGCCGGTTCAGCTCCTCCTCTGTTCTAATGTTAGAATATTCACCTTATAATCTTTCAAATAATCATAAATGTCCCTATCCAATATTTTGTCTTTTGCATATAGTGCAGTATAAAATTCTGAGAATGCCTTTTAATTTTATCCTGTTGGTATATCTCTTTACCTTTATATTCTATTTTTTGTATGACACGTGCTTTCTGTTTCTTCCTTAAATTATATGCCAACCATCTCCCAGGTTTATTTGCATTACAAAAGGTATTATGTTTAGCATATTGTATATTCGTTGCCACCTGGTCTGCCATTAACATATTAAATTGACTCTGTAATATTTTTATAGCCTCTTTAAGTTTATGATCTTGTGGGTTTTGAATTAATAACTGTTGCTTCCTTTGAATTTCTTCTTCCAAATATCTACGCTGCCTTTGTTTATTATTCCTTTGCCTGTTGTCCAAGTAAATCAATATCCTCTAATAAACGCTTTGCTCGCTTCCCACACAGTTCCTATAGGTGTCCCTTTGTACATATTAAAATCAAAAAATTCTTTTAACTGTTTCTTACAATAAGTTACATTATCCTCATATCTAAACAGATTTTCATTCAACCTCCATGTTCTACCACCTTTTTTCCCTTGTAATAATTCCATCCATACTGGGCTATGGTCAGTTAAACACCTCGGAAATATCTTCGCTTTTCTTCACCCTAGAAAGCAAGTCATTAGAAATTAAAATAAAATCAATGCGTGAAAAGATTGATGCCTATCAGAAAAAAGTAAAATCTCTCTCATCTGGATTCCGTAACCTCCATATATCTCTAAACTCAAAGTCTTCCATCATTTCAAAAAAGGATTTTGGTAATTTTGCATGTATAGGTATCTTCTTGGAGGAGGTTCTCTTATCCCTTCTTGTATCAATTACTCCATTCCAGTCTCCTAATAAAATAAACGAACTATAATCCCAGAGGGTCAACCTCTCATGTAACATTTTGTAAAACTTTTCTTGTTGCTGATTAGGTGCATAAATACCTATCAACAAAGTCTATTTTGCATCTATCACCAGTTCAATAGCAATAAATCTTCCTTGAATATCTGCCTCAATTAGCTTAGCTGGTAAATCCTTCCTGATATATACAACAATTCCATGCTTCTTTTCCAAAGCTGATGCAACAAAATGGTTACCCAATTTTGAATTAATTAAATATTTTTGGTCTGATAATTTTATATGTGTCTCTTGCAAACAAATCACATCATTTTTAAATTGTTTCAAGTAGTGAAATATTTTCCTTCTTTTCTGAGCTGAATTCAAGCCATTAACATTCCATGACAAGATTCTATTTGCCATTACTGGCCTCCTGAAGCTTTGAAGCAGACAACGGAAGCTCCTCCTCCGGTATCTTCCGTCTAGCTCCTCCCACAGCTTCCATAATGGGATCCTGACTTTTACTTTGAGACTGTTGCTCTTCTTTACGCTTAAGGGCCCTCTTGTCACCCTTTACTCTTGTGGTTCCTCTAATACTGGCAGCAATAAAGGCTCTTGGGTCACCACGCCTTCTTGAGTCTCTTGAAGTTTTTCTATCACTTCTATTTCGACTTTCCAAACTGGAGGAAAGAAAACCTTTGGCTTTTAAACAGAGTCAATTCTATATCTCCTTCCTTGATAGAATAGTGTCAGTCCAACTGGCACCTCCCATCTGAATTGAATCTGATGTTTTTTAAGTTCTTGTGTAAAAAAAGCAAATTCCTTCCTGTCTCTTAACATCTTTGAAGGAATCTCTTTCAACACCTTCAACTCCTGTTCTCCAATTTTTAAAGTTGTCTGATATGAAACTTGCAGAATTTGATTTCTCATAGTCCTTTTCACAAAATAAACCACAATGTCCCGAGGAAGCTTTCTCTGTCTTGCAATCCAAGAATTAACTCTATATATTTTATCAATTTGGTAAGCTACCTCTTGGGGGTCCGCTTCAATAAATTCAGCCAATGCTTCTGATATAATTTTTCTTAAGTCTTCTCCACGCTCTTCTCGCATACCACGAATTCTAAGAGCTCCTTCCATAAGTTTATATTGTAATATCACAACCTGATCTTCATTTTGATCCACTTTTTTCTGAACACCTTTCATTTCATCTTCTAAATACTTATTTGACTGAGAGATCTGTTGCATTTCCACTTCCAATCCTTCAATTTTTACTCAGTCCTTGAACTGCCATAAGAATATCTTCTCTTATTTTTGCATTAAAATTCTCCATCATCTCTTTTTGCCTATCTTCAGAAAGTTTTAATTGTTCTTTCAATATTTCCTCAAGACTTGGTTCAGATCCCCTTCTTCCAGAAGGCTTTAAAGGTTTAGCTGCCATTCTGTCTTCAAAAGAATCAGGAATTCAAACTTAATAACTCTCCTTCCCTCCTTTCAGTATAAAAAAACTCTGTTTGTAACAATCCACAAGTAACGCTGCTTCATCGTACTAAAAAATTTTTACTTTCACTTTTAGACGCCATTTTAAAAGTCAATTAATCAAAGACAAAGAAAGGTTTCAAGTTTCAAAAAGGGAGTCGGTACTTGCCGTGCTGATTCTGCATCAAAGATCGAACGCTTGTGAAATTCCCGTCTGCTTGGAATATCAATCAATTTAATAAGTCCTCTAGAGCAGAAGCGACATTCCTCTCCTTTTTCCTGATAAAACAGGGGCGTGCTGAAGTTGGAAGGAGTGGAATTCGGTGGGGTCATAAATCCAGGAAAATTCGCTCTTGAGAGCAAACCCCCTGTCAGACCTGCCACTCTTCCACAATTCTGATAACCTCTTTCACCCAGAGATTATGCTAAGCTCAGTGAACAGTGATTTATTTTCTGTTTCACTGACTTTTACAATCTTCTAACACGGAGTGCTCTGTTAGAGCACCCAACAGGAGGGTGACGTCACTGGAAGCCCAGGAAAAAACTCTTCTTATGTGAAGCAGTCTGCCTGGTAACCAATGCAACTCATGGAGCAGTGGTGTTACAGGGGCCATTCTTGGGGCCACCAAAACTACCCGTACTGCTGTACTCTCTACCTGCTAAAGCTTCTGAGTGTTCTTCAAGGGTAGCCCATATAAAGCGTATTACAATAGTCCAGTCAATTAGCAACTATCCAAAGATATGACAATGCAGTCCCTCAGATACATGATCACCATTACAGACACTAAGCAGGTACACAATAGAAAATACATATCTAAAGCAGTATATTTAGTTTCAAACCGGTAAGCACAGTCATGGTCAATTTGCTTTGGCACTGATTTTAGGTCCCAGTTGTAGTCCCTAAACAAGGACTACATGTACTGACCAATTTTTAATTCCAAAATAAATATATTCCTTACTAATCTGACTTTGTATTGCTCTATGCAGAGAAGGTTTTTTAAGCCTTTCTTTCTTTACATCCATTTTCTTTCTTAAATTTATTCCTCCTGAGCCTTTCCATCACCGAAGAATTATTCAACTGGAAGATGCTTTTTCTCTGTAGATGAGTTTTAACACAAAAGACAAATAGAATCAGCTACTATGTAAATTGTACTTCACTCTTTAGGCATAGATTTTGGGGATATCAGGAAATTAAACATATAATGGAGACATGAAAGAGAATTAGGGAGGACAAGTTTAATATGATACTAAGTTACCAACTGTTTCTGTTTTAGTTATTTAAAGATTTTATTTATTAACCATCTTGCCTATGTAACTCTCTGTTCTGTTATATATTCAATGACAGAGACACATATGTCTTTTTCCAGGCCTCCTGGAAAACATATAGAACATATAGCTTTGCATTATATTATCCTGATGTTATCTCTGAGGATGAGTTTGGGTTCCCTCTTTTCATTTTTCAGTACCTAATAAGATTCATGATTCATTTTTTTAGTCTATTCAGTCTATTTAGTCTATTAGTCTATATGAGGAATATAGCCTGGCAAAAAATAGTGAACTTACAGATGCCAAACTTTTTTTCCAGCTGATTGTTTAGATCCAGTCTGTTCAAATCATGGTGTATGTATCCACGGAGAGTGTCACTGTAATCCAGGTTGGGGTGGTAACAACTGTGAAATACTGAAGACAATGTGTCCGGACCAATGCTCTGGCCATGGCACGTATCTACAAGAAAGTGGCACTTGTAATTGTGATTCTAATTGGACTGGCCCTGATTGCTCTAATGGTAAGAATTTTGGAGATATTATTTTGTGCTAATAATATTAAAAACTTCCAAAATTCTGTAGTGCTGATTTGATTAATTTATAAATACCACTAAAGCCTACCATTTATGTAAGTATTGGCAAGACTAAAAAGAAAGTTTTTATTTTCCATAAACACAGTTTCTTGTATCAACAACTACAGTTAACTTATTTACAATTAGCATTAAGTTGTTAGTTTTAACTTGTAATATACAATCTGTAGTACCCCCATTTCATATCATCTGAAAATTGCTCGGAATACAACTACCAAAATAGTATTGTATCAATGGCCAAACGTTTAAAATATTAAGCTATTACAGTACTTTTCTATATATGCTAAATCATCAGTAGCATCAATTGAATTGATGTTATAATGCACACTTAAATATTTTCATATTAAACTATCTCCTTGTCAATGCCACCAATTAAAGTCAATGTACAGGAATGTATGATAAAATTGGCAGAAATGCAAACAAAAAACCGAATTCTATATATTTCAAAGACAACTTGAGCTATGTTCAGGCTTTCAGAAAATATATGGGAAGAGAGGAAATATGAATATATGTTTTGACTGAATGCTTTGTTTCGGAAAGTTCTGCAAGAAAACAGTAAACACAGAAGGCACCATATAATCTCGATCCAACTTTCCATGTATGTGTTCATCAGTTCTACTCCACCTTCATTCAGATCTATTATATCCTTTCCCTTTTTTCTTAGTGTTACAAATATATATCTAATTTTTCTTTCATTGATAGTGACTTGTTAATTTATGCTCTTTAAAATTTTATACTCATGACATTCCAAGTCAAAAATTTTCATATCCCATAGTCATTAACAGATGGGTGAGTAAGTATTGATCTTGCCACCTGTCATGACTTAATTTATCAAGGATTTTGCATTGTTTTATAGAAAGCTAAAAAGTAGTTTAGGTTACCAGTCTTAGTCATATCCATTTCGCATGTAGCATTCCCTGTTAACAGTAAGGACACAATGCATACTTGTTATAATGTATTTTTTGCCTCAAATTTAATCAAAGCTCAGTTTAATCCCAGACATTCTTAATCTAAAAATTAACTTGGAAATCAGCATACATTTGCTCATATTTCATCAACTAGGAAATTAAACTACTTTTGAAATTAATTGAATGTTGCAAATAACTTTTCAAAAACATTAAGAATTATGTTATTTGAAATTATTTCCATCCAATCAAATGAAGATGTTTTAGTTTAGAAAAATTGTTAACATCCCAAAGGAGAAACGTATAAGCTGTTTTGTTCCCTTTTCCTTGGTGGTTGTCCATTAATTAGCTCTCCAATTCCAGTTTTTCTAAATTAACCCTAATTAATAAGCTCATTACAAAGACTGGCACACCTTGCTTTAAAGCAGATCTGCTAAAAGCTGATAAACACCTTCTCTTTAATGAAAAATTGATTAGAGTGAGGAGAAAAGGCAAGTCTTTGGAAAACGAGTGTATTCTGAAGTTAATCTATCCAAACATCTTATAACAAAAAAAAATCCAATTCATAACATAAAACATGATAGGAGGAAAGCTTTGCAGGTCAATATTCATTCTGACACATATACTGTCAACATACTTAATTGTATATTTGATGTTCTACAGTGCTTTGAAATAGATAAAGTAGTCAAGGTGAATGAATCTTTTTCAGACTTTTATGTTTTTTACACCTCAATATCTATCACAAATAATTTCTTTTTAGGATTGGTGTTCTGGTTTATAAACAGGAAATTATTCCAGGAGACTTCAACTGTGTCCTTCGGTTATGTTAAATTGTATTTTTCATGAAAACAAAAGAAAAAACCCAAGTATTTTTTTATGTTTTACAGAGTAATATAATTATCTACCCTTTATTGTTAAACAGTTAGTTGTATTTTCCTGTTTCGTAGTGAAATTTAAGTTAATCATCCTTGCATAGCCTTCTCTTCTGTCATTTAAGACATAAAACTGTTAGTGCTGAAAAGCAAATTTCCAAGTAACAAACATTTTTCATACGCAGTATAAAGGTCATTAACATTGTACAACTAAGACTTCATTGTTCAAAATGGTTCTATTGATCAGTAATTGTAATAAGGCTTAAAATAAATGGAGCTTCAAAATACAAAAATGGCAAGAAAAATCACAACTTATAACTATAATCAAGAGAAAGGTTGCTGTATGGATATACCTTTCATCCCAATCTCAAATATTCACCCCGCATAGAAAAGAAATTCTTGCTACAATGATACAGTAGAGGATGTTAGTATTTTTTAAATGATAAAGAAGATACATCTCTGAAACATTATTTTGCTGCTTGTATATTGCCTATACAAAGCCTTTGTACTTAACATTTTTGAGATTATAAATACCATACATTTATTTTAAAAAATGCAACCACTGCTATTTTTAAAAATAATATGAGGGTCAGAAACCCACCTCATCTTAAGAAAAACGTCTATGTGGAATTTACCACTGATAGTGTTACTTAACTCTATTGAATTAACTGAATTTAAGCAAAAGATATGTATGATTCTAAAATCTTATGAATTCACATTGTATAGTATTTAGTCAAATATTAACATTGTAGTGTTTTAACTTTTAAGTGTTTTAAAAACATATGTTTGCATTACAATCCCATTTTTCAGAACATGTAACACTGTTTACTGAAAATAATCTACAAAGACTCATAAATTTACACGTGTATAATTTCAGAGTACTCTTAAGCAATATGTAATTAAAAAATGGTCACATATTAAAAGAACTCAGCTAAGGGAACAAATCAGTAGAGAGATATTACTAGATCTGCTGAATAAATAATCAAGTATTAGGAAAGATATAACACCTGAATCACATGAAATTAATTGCTTGATTTAATTTTCAAAGAGTTCATATAGTTGAATTTTGGAGCTTAACTAATTATTGTGCTCTTTTTCCTTCTGCCTTTTTCCTTCTCTTTTCATCTACCACATTCTTTATTCCTGTCTCAGAAATCTGCTCTGTTGACTGTGGTGCTCACGGTGTCTGCATGGGTGGAACATGTCGATGTGAAGAAGGTTGGGCTGGAGCATCTTGCAATCAAAGAGCATGCCATCCTCGGTGTGCCGAACATGGAACTTGTAAAGATGGGAAATGTGAATGCAACCAAGGCTGGAATGGCGAGCACTGCACAATTGGTATGTTAGCAAAGACTTCTTAGTACTGAACTTAAAAAGTATGTGTCTCTCTGAAACTGAATATTGTTTATTGAAGCTTATTTCTTCAACATAATATTTTCATTTACATCTTTGTAAAGAAATATGTTTTTTAAAAAATAAAAAAGAAAGCAAGTATATAATATAAATAGCCTTTGTAAATATCTTGTCACAAATAGGAAGGACAAGAATTTCATTTTACATTTACTAAATTTTCTGTTTAGATTCAGAAGATAAAATTAGAGAAAATTTGCTTTCACTGCTTGGACTTTTAAATCTCTAGCTAAATGAGTTAATGTTCACTGGCTTTTTCTAATTTTAGGCAATAATAGAATACCTAATGTTAATGTTATAAAAAGAAAAGGAAAAGAAAAAAAATACTATATATAAGGAAATATGAAACTTGGCTGCAAAATAGCCTAGCAGTCTGACATTGTTTTTGTTATGTTGTATGTGTGTAAAGTGTGAAAGTTGGTTTTTGATACCTCTTATTGTTTTTTATACTTTGTTTATTATTTTTATTATTTATTGTTATTGGCCATGCCCACCCAGTCATCTGACCACCTAGTCATCTGACTACCAATTAAGCCGCGCCCACAGAACCAGTAGGGAAAATTTTTAGATTTCACCCCTGATTCATATATAAAGAGAAAATGAGCCCAAGTTTACAAATATGTTAGTCATCTTCTGCCATGATGGATTAAAAAGGCACAAAAACAGATTTGCTATCCTCTTCTATATTAATAAGGAGCATTTAAGAAATAAAACAAACATTTCAATTGATATGGTTCTTGACAAAACTACTTTTTGAAATTCCAAGAATAATAGTGTGGTTACCAGTTACAAACTGACAATATAAAACTTTACACAAACTGTAAGAAAACAGTTCTTGAGACTGAAAATTGCAGACATGCTGTGAGTATGTTAGTACAAGGAAATTGATATATATGAAAAGGCAGAATGTTCAAAAATACAGCTGGTCTTGCATTCTACAAGGTATGCAAGAAAAAAATGCAATCTATTACAATTGTAGGTTCAAATTCAGAATTATTCTTACTGCTGCAGAATTACAAAATGATGAGTAGGCATTTTGTAGGAAAAAATAAAGAACTGTCAGCATGGAACTTGGACTAGCTCATAAAAGGACAATATTTTTATAATAAAATAGAATATCTCGGTAAATAGAAACATAATCTGTGAAATTTGAAAATACTAGGTATTGCATAAGAAACAGAAGATATATGAACTGAATTCATAGTAGTATAATGCTAGTAATTACAATTAAGGGAAACAAATTGTCTCTATGCCAATTTACATTCAGGTTATGAGACAGTTTAACTGAACTGAACATAAAATATGTGTGCAATCATATTATGGTATGCAGTCATCTAATTAATGATTTAACATGCGCACAAATTACGGTAGAAGGTCACATTCATAGAAGCTACTCTATTTGAATTACATTCTTCATTTATACTCCTACTCTATGTTATTTTGGAAAAAAACTTGTTTTCCTTTTTCATTATGTTCATACAGCAACTTTAGACGTTGAATGGTATTGTGATAAAACAACTATCTTTTTATATAATATTAAAATAATTAACATATACAACTATGTTAACAATATAATTTAATATAAAAAGCAAGGGGGAAAGTAGAGAAATGGCCTGGAAAACTGTATAGACTAATTTCGCATTTAAGGAAACCCTTGCTGCAAATTAAGTGTAGGGTTATTTTTCCAATGTTAGAGACAGTAATTCTTTTAGCCATCCTCTAAATGTTAATATCCACAATTATTTATATTTGATAAACTCCATATATTATTGGATTGATAACCAAGAAGAACATATGTATCTTTAATGAACAATTGTCAATTATAAAGTCATATTAACAATCCTATATATTGCAGCCCAAAATATAATGTGACAAAAATATGACCCTAACCCTTTAATATTTCAATTTCTGAATTGCAGTGTAATTGCAACCAACTTTTATTGAAGCTTTTCCATTTGTTTTTCAATCTAAATTGTGCAGCTTACAGTGCATTCTGAAAGTATTCAGACCCCCATCATTTTTGTCAATTTTGTTACACTGCAGTCTGATTCTACAGTTGTTGAAATTAATTTTTTCTCATTAATGTACACTCAGTTCCCCATAACATCAAAGAATTTTATAAATGTTTGTAAATTTATTAAAAATAAAAAACTGAAATATGATGGCGTAAGCATTCAGACCCTTTGCAACAACACTTGAAATTTAGCTCAGGTGCCTCTCATTCTTCTTGATTATTGCTGATATATTCCTACACCTTGATTGGAGTCCATCTGTGGTAAATTAAATTGATTGGACATAATTTGGAAAGGCACATACCTCTATAGAAAGCCTCACAGCTGACAGTGTATACTGTAGCAGAGCAAAAGCCATGAGGTCAAGGGAACTGCTTGAAGAGCTCAAAGAGGATTATTGCAAGGCACAGATCTGGAAAAGGCTACAGTAAAAATTTCTGCTGCATTGAAGGTTCTTAAGAGCACAGTGGCATCCATAATTTTTAAATGGAAGAAGTTTGGCACAACTAGGATTTTCCAAGAGCTGGTTACCCAATCAGGGGAGAAGGACCTTAGTAAGAGAGTAAGAGAACTGGACTCCAATCAAGGTGTAGGAACATGTTGGCAACGATGCAGAGAAATGAGAGGCACAAGAGATTAGTGAGAAACAAAATGAATTTCAGTATCTGTAGAATCAGGCTGCAGCATAGCAAAATTGACAAAAGTGAAGAAGGTCTGAATGCATTGTATATGTTATAATAAAGGTGGAAAGAATTCTGAAGGATTTATCTTGATCTGATTTTTTTTAATATCTCAAAAATCTGGCATTTTAATAGGTGTTAGACTTTCTACATCCATGGATATTGTTGTTATATAATAGCAGTAGACAAATATTTCAATCTGTGTTTAAGGATTGTTTTAATTAAATGATAAATCACTGAACTCATTTGAATTACAGTATTCCAGTTTCATGAACTTATGCAATTGACGGTATATCAGTACAAAATTGGAAATTCGCATCTGTATTTTAATTATAACAAGTAAAATAAATAAAAAATAGCACTTTTCTAAATCTGGATTGATTTCAAATATATTGGATTGCATAAGAGTTAAGTTGCTCTGCAGCAGCAAAATTCCCTTAAGGCTTTTCTATGACTTAATTTGTGCAATAGAGTACATTTGCAACAGTATTCTAATAAATTATCACTTTGGCAGTGATAGTTATTGAAACATCACACAGCTCTACCATCAGCTCATTCTATTTTTCAGTACCATATGTCTATGGAGACTCTCAGTCATCCACGTCATGTTTGTCCCAAAGGTGCTTTTTTAAGAGGCAACTGGACTTTCGTTGTTTTTTCTTTAAGATGTTTTGTTTCTCATACAAGAAGTTTCTCCAGTTCTAACTAAATGGTGGGGAATAGAAGGGAATAAAGTAGAATATTCTTTGCAGTCATCTGGTCATTAGCACTCTTTCAGAGAGTAGGAGAGAAGCTCAGGACGATTTTCAGCTAAAACAACAGACATGCACGCTTTAAACCCAAGAATACACTGAGGCAGAAACTTGTCCACATCAAGGATAAAACACCCAGACACAAACTGAGCAATGTGATATAATGCAGTACAATGCAGAAAGAAGTGTAGATCTGTACATTGGAGAAACAAAACAACCACTTCACAAGCAAATGACACAACATAGGAGAACAAACCCATCAGGACAACATTCAGCAGTCCATCTGCATTTGAAAGACAAAGGCCACTCTTTTGAAGACAGCAAAGTCCACATTCCGGTTTGAAACAGGGATCAAAGAGGCCATCTACATTAAAATTGAACAGCCCTCTCTTAACAGAAGGGGAGAGATACAATATCATCTATCTCCTGCTTACAACAGAGTCCTTTCAGCAGTTCCAAGGAGGTTCCACCCATTTGCATATCCAGATCACTCTGAGGGCAGAGATAAACCTCCAAGTAGCCTTAATGACTCTCAGCAAGAGTGCTAACAACCAGATGACTGCAAGGCAGGGGTGAAATCTAAAAAAATTTCCCTACCAGTTCTGTGGGTGTGGTTTAATCGATGGGCATGGCTTGGTGGTAAGGTGACCAGGTGGGCGTGGCCAATAACAATAAATAATAAAAATAATAAACAAAATACACAAAACAATAAGAGGTACCAAAACCCAACTTTCACACTTTACACACACACAACACAACACTACAAATTCACATACAATGTAAAAGCAGCTGCACTTCACCCAAAATGGCCCCTGCAACAAGCAGGAACCTCACACAGCCACAAAAAGCCACAAAACCAACTTTCACACTTTACACACAACACAACACAACTGATACACACAAAATGCCACATACAGCTTTGTGAGATTTTGTGTATTTGTGTAGTTAGAAACACTGTGCAGTGAAACACTACAGAAACACACCAAATCTCAGAAAGCTGCACAAATATTTTATTATTTTATTTTATTTACAGTATATTTTTAGATAAAAGCAGCTAAATTTAAAACTTCCTTAACTTTAAATTGCTATGTCTAAAAATTTTTTTAAAAAAACCCCAATTAACTATTTTTTTTAAGCTTCCCCCCCAAAAAAAAACCCCCAGGTATTTACCTAATTCAAGGGAAAAGGCAGGCAGATTGAATTGCTCACCGATGAGATGGATTGCAGGCAGGCAGAGTTGCTATCTGATGCAATTGATTGCAGCAGCCGAAGCAAAGCCGAATAGCGAGCGAGACCGAAAGAAGCAGGAAGCTGCCAAGTAGGCAAGTGGGGACCAGGCGATTGGGTGGGCATGGGTGGGTGGGGGCAAGGATTTTTGCTACCGGTTCTCCGAACTACCCGCCCTCATCGCTACTGGATTGCCCGATCCGGTCCGAACCGGGAGCATTTCACCCCTGCTGCAAAGAATAGAAATCGTTCCATTCTCCACCATTCAGTCAGAACTGATGAAGCTTCTTGGATCAGAAGAGAAATGTTTTCAAGGAAAAAGAAAGAAAGTCCAATTGCCTCTTGAGAAGCACAATTTGGTTCAATGCCATATGATATATGTTTAATGTATCGGTCATTGTATCTAATCCTTAATTCTTATACCAGTAGATCAACACTAGAATGTTAGAATATTCATTGAATTATTGCCTGGAAATCTAATTTTCTATTCCTTAAGTGTTGTTAGTACAGTGTCAGTTATTGCTGAAATTTATGCAAAAAACAAGGTGTTTTTTTAAAAAGCTAATCTTAAAACATGAAATATTATGTTTGGTAGAAATACCTTATAATGGGTATGATTACACAAATATAAATAAGAATGCATTATCTCTCACTGAAAATAATGTCACTATTATGATCTGTATAAGGTAATCAGTAATAAAACAGCACACTGAGTACCAATTAAGGACCATGAAATCATTAGCTCACCCTGATTTAAACAAAAAATGATGGGAATAAATGGATTTAATATAGGCTTCTTTGCAAGTTATAACTTCAATAACAATTGAAATTAGCATATGTAAATCTAATGATCCAAGGATACTGATTTACATCTTTAAATGTACATTGATGATTAATGAAAACTCTTCTGTTAGCCTTCGTGGAGATCTCTTAAAAAAATTTACTAGTAAATGAAAACTTTGTGCTAGTGTAACAACATTTTGTAAGCAAAATTACAGAGAAAGATTTTATTTTATTTATTTACATTTTAGTATAAATGGGTACTGATTAAATATCAGTAAATTTCCAAAATTTTCCCAGTATTCAAATTAGAGTTTCTGATTGGTGCAGTTTCAACCAGTTCAGCATATTTTACCCAAGGTTTGTAATACAGAAAATTTATGTTTATAATTTTATCAGATATTACATATCTAAAGAAATGAATCTGATTTTTATAGTAAAGTTTTGTGATGTTCATGAAGGAATGCTTATAGTTGAGAAGTATATATAATATACTTTTTCTGCCTTTTACTTCTTTGCACAATTCCAGCAGTGTTTCCATTACAAAACTCCAAAACCCTGTTTATTCTCAAAAAGCACATGTTCTGCAATTCCGGTGCTTCATGGCATTTCGGTCAAAGTTTCCTTTTCCATGAGACTAAAAATACTTCTTTTCAATAACTACATGGTCCTTCTATGGGCAACTTACCTATGTGGTTATTATTTGATATGGTGTTGTATTATTAATCAGTTTATGTAATTGAACTTTTCACATTCCAAAGAAGTAATGACTCAGTAGGCAGTTTAGCATTCTTCTTCTATTCCATCATGTTCCTTTTAGCACATTCATGTTCCTGCTTACATACAGCATTTCATCCTCACGGCAGTCTTAAGACACCCATCCTTTTTCCTTTCTCCTTTCATTGCATCCATTAGTTTCATACCTTTGGTTATAAACTCACTGTTTTGATTGTCATTTGTCATTTGATTGTGGATAGCATTGAAGTGGATAGCAATGTTTCCCTAATGCAGTAAAGATAATGTATATAATCTGTTAATACATAAACTTTTATTATTTTATTAATTTTTAAAGATCATATCAATTCAGATCTTAGGTTTGCATTTTAAAAACACAATAGAAGCTGAACTTGAGAAATAATATAATCCATTTGTCCATTGTTGACAGAGATCATCTTTTTCAATCTTCTTAGCTTGAGATTCTCAGGAATTTCTTGCCAGGTGTTCATGCAGCAGCCAAATACTATGTTTTATATTAATTTGATCTTTTGTTTGTTTGTTTATTCAAATTTGTTGTAACTGCCCAACTGTAGGTAGTGTACAAACCCAAAAACTCCCTAAAAACGGATAAAATAAAAACACACAGACAGCCCAGACTAAAACAATCTAAAAGCAATTCAAAACAAACAAAGCAAAACAGCTGTCCCATCCCCCATCCCACCCAAAAGACCAATGCCTGGGATCAGTGCCTGCTTTTAAGAATTTTTGGAACCCTTGGAAAAAGGAGACCACCTTATCTCTAGAGAGATGTCCTTCCAGAGGGTGGGGGGCCATATCAGAAAAGCAGTGCTTCCTCAATGTCACAAAATAATAGAGGGAACCTGGAATGCACCCACCCTCAGAACTTAATTGGGAGGGCGGAAGCAATTTGAGATTAACAGGTATCCAGATTCTATACTACACAGGTAATTAATAAATAGTTGCCTAGGAAACTTTAATAAGCTTGATTCATGATAATCATTTTATTTCTGGATGTTGATATCCATTATTGTGATTGTTGAATAATATCCAAAAAAAAAGAACAATACAATATCATGCATAGTTATATAAATTACATTCAATATATAATAACTGAAAAATAAGGCCTGTTATACTTACGTAAATTGCAACATACTGTTATTTAACCATTGCCAAACCTGTGAAAAAATACACTAGGCTTTATGTGAAATGGTAATTGACCATTGTAAAACATCTTGAATTTTTGAAAATATGCTGCATGCCAAAATTATATTGCTTTTATCTAAAACCTTGACTCAGTTTCAAATTTTAAACAATTAGTTTCATCTGTACTACTACCAGTAAGAATGATGTGTTTTGTTTTGCATAATTAGCTGCATAATTCACAGAAATTGACAGTTCTCAAAATGGAGGGAGTAAAAAATGCCGTCTCCCAAGAATCCATATTGAAAATAGGTCTTTCTGAGTTATTTATGAATTACCTGAATAAAGGGGTAAGCAGTAAAATTCTCCTGTTTGTGAATCACACAAAATTATCCAAGGCAGCAATAAAAATGTTAATTGGAAAAGCTGCAGAATTGTTTTCCAAAATGAAAATGGCAGCTATTATTCAGAGTAAGTAATGTGATCACCTGAGGAGATTATAAAGAAAAAGCTTAATTTCTCATATACAACAGTGGAATATAAACAATTATTTACTGACCAGAAAAAGGATTTACTGAGGCGGTTGTTGTAGATAACTCAGAGCTATGAAAACAATGGATTCTGTATTAAGGATCATTGTAAAAACACAGGATTTAAAATCAAATTGAAATGCCTTTAAACAGCTCTATAACGCAGCTATACACTTAGAGTACTAGGTATAGTTTTCATCAACACACTGCTAGAATAAACAGATGTAGAAAAGGAAAATCTGAATGTTTCTGAACAGTTTTCTTTCAAAAAAAGTTTAGGACATATAGAATTATTTAATTTAGAAAAATATGACTAAGGAAAGCTATGATAGAGATTATCAAGTATGGCTATAAAAGAAAGAAATTTCTTTCTCAATAGCAAAAACTAAATCTAAGCTCCAATTTAGCTAAATGGTGAAAAATTGGTACAAATACAGGGAAATAATTCTTTACCCAGTGAGTGAAAACTATGCTTCTACAAGATACATCAATGGCCACCAACTTAGAAAATTTTACAGGAGGATTAAAAAAATTCAGAGCGACACTTTCACTGATAAGTGGTCATAAGAAAGTACTTTTTTCTGACTCAAAGGCAATCTTCTGAATAGCAATTGTTGAAAGTACAAGAGTGAGAACAACTTTTTCATGATTTCATGTAGATGTCTGGAAAGAAAAAGGAGATATACCAAACTTTTCCTCGTCTATTAAGTATTTTATAACAGAACTGTACAATTCTATGAAATATTGACTTTCAGTTGGCCTTGACAACAGAAGTCACAAACCATATAAGTGCACTACAATTAAAATTCTTCATGCTTTTCAATGGATGTAGCTATAAAAAGGTATAACCAATATATCTGAAATCTAGACGTAGATTTTAATTGCTGAATGTTTATATGATTATTTACAATAAAAAGTATACTGCTCTGAAAGGAAGGACAACTCTTTTCAGTAAATCACTACTTTTTCTATTTGTGAATTCTGAAAATTTTCATCCTTTATTATTGTTCTTAAATGTCTGTTTTTTTTTTCTTTTTAATTCTCAAGCTCACTATTTGGATAAAATAGTTAAAGGTACTGTATATTTGCTCTTACTTGACATGGTTCCATGTATCTCTACATGCCTTCATATATCTTGGTGTATATTATAGTGGTCATTCCATTAGACTTGGCAAGTGCAACGTATTCATACTCATTGAATTACAGATTTCATTCATGTTACTTTCCATATGACTTGGATAAGAGAAGACTTAATGTTTTTGTTATCTGTTAACATTTTTACTAAGCAGTTTGTTAAGTTTCACAATATGTGTATAAATAGATTCACTTTGATGTTCTCAAATGCTGAAGATTAGAAGTATTTATTGTTTGTGGTGTCTTTAAGTGTCCCAACTTTGTTGTTGGAACAGACGTTCAATTATTCATGTATGAAAAAATATGAGAAGGCCCCCTGACCTGGAAATTTATAATAGAAACAGGAGTTCAGGTCTGATATGAAGGAAAAGTGGGAGACATTTAATGCTTAAACTCTGAATTTTGCATTCAAGTATCTTGACATATTTTTTTAATAGTATCCACTAAAATTAACCATTAAACTTTTATTACTTCAAAGAAAAAATGTAAGAAAATCTGTGCAATATATGAAATCTCTTTTACTTACGAAGTTGAAAGCCACTAAACAGCAAATATTTTCATATCTTCAGTTGTTGGTAGAAGTCTGGCTATTTAATTTATTTATTTTTATTATCATCAGTGCTCCCCTTTTTTCCAGATTGCCTTTCTTCTATTCCTTATTTGTGCTTTTTCATTAGAGTATGGCAATATCCAGGCTTTCGTAGAATTCTTGTTAATTGCATCAAATTGTCTGCAATACTTGATGATAGGACAGATAAAGCTGTGTATCCTATATAGTAATCAAGTGGAAAAAATTATTTCAAAACTAAAATATATCCTCTGTGTGTATAGTTAAAATGTGCAGGTGGCAAAAAAATGCTAAAGAAAAAGCAGGTCAAATATAATCTCAGCCAGGTAGGATTACATGACATCCATAACAATAATTTCACCATACCTGGTCATGAGATGTTACTATATGCCATTTCAATGAAATTATTGTTTAATTTGTACTAATGTAGATAAATAAAGGCATACATTTATAATTATTTTAGTCTAAGACATAGGAACAGATTCTCTCATTAATATTATCAATCTCCTGGAAAGAATCCTGTTCTAGAACCCAGAAATATAGTCAGAAAAAAATGGCACATTTTACATATTAATGTGGTGGAATAAAAATTAAGTCCTAAAATCTTATTGATTATAATTCTGCTTTATTTGCTTATGTGAATGTCTTACAACACTCATAGATAAGGAATACTAGAATTTTACATACCTATATTTATATAAACTGTCATCATTCTCATACAGGTCATGTTGGCTGCATGCCAGGTTTTCATCAATATGAATTGACAAATACTGTTTTTGATGTAATGTTAGATTTAAAAATAGATCTTGGATATATTAAATAATTTTAATTGTTTCCCAAATTTTCCCTCCTTGGCCATAAAAGCAGACAAGATAGGATATAAAGGTAACAGAACAAAAGCCTTAGGGAGATTGTCACAAAAAAATTATAATCACTCTCCGCTCTGTCTTGAAGCACGTCACTACCGTGTTTTTGTTCAGTCTATCAATGTTTTATTGTGGTCCTTATGGTATTTCATTTTGTCCGTCCTAAATACTCAAATACGCACAGCTATTACATTTAGTTGGAAATCTTGTTGGTCCTGTCCCATCCGTATGCAGCCTGAATCCTAATGTTTGTTAGACTAGATGCTAAGCTGCTTCACTATTTCCTGAGCTTTGCTTATTCTGTGGAAAGGAATGTATTTTTGGCATAAAGTATAGTCATAAAATTGACATATACTTTGTGCAATTATTTAAAGCACTGTAATTTCACATGAATATACGGCAACTCTGAGACCAGATGAAATTAACATCTCTTTTATTGAGTACTAAGGAACATACCTTCCTTTGAATTTTAAAAATACTTCTTTAAAACAAGGAGTTTAACAAAATCTACATAAGTAACTTGTGATACAAATATATCAAATCATTATTCTTAAGAATAGAAGCACTATTGTTTTATCTTGAGACTATGTTGTATGCTGTGATGCTGTTGCCTGCTGTTTCACTAAAGAAAATGAAAATATGATTTTGTCTGGCCTGCAGGTATTTAGTGGTTTCTTAGATATATTTCCTGCCTGCACAGGTAAGTGGTGTCTCAAAGTGTCAGACAAATCAAAGATGCCACTTAGTTAAGAATAAGAATCCTAGTTAATGTTGCTGTTACTCTCCATGTGCAATTACAGTATTTGTGCTGTTCTGAAGGCCTGTTCCCAGTAAGTGTCCCCTGTTTGTATTATAATTAGATTGAAATATTTTTGCAATATTTAAATCACATGGAGTATCCTTTTTGTCTGTTTTAACAGAGGGATGCCCTGGCCTGTGTAATAGTAATGGAAGATGTACTCTTGACCAAAATGGCTGGCATTGTGTTTGTCAGCCTGGATGGAGGGGAGCAGGATGTGATGTCGCCATGGAAACTTTATGTACTGACAGCAAAGACAACGAAGGAGGTAGGAGGTGTAGAGCAAAATTCTTGCACTGCGAAAAAAAATGTAAAATTATTGGCTTCTTAATCAGGTGAACAAAATACTGCTGTGAGACTGATACAGAGCTTTTACTACCTGGGATGAGATACATGCAGAAATGTGCTTCAACATTTATTGCCTTCATTTTGTATGCTATCAAATCCTTAAGTGCTAGTTACAGCAAGCAAAATGTGTACATCAAAACCCATTAGTGAACATTAGATTATAAGTGGTAATATATCTATCAAAGACCAAATACAATAATCAAATGAATTTTATTATAAAAGTGCATACCAACAAAAATGGTTGTGAAATCCATTTTCAGATTAAGTTTTGGAAAAGTTACAGGAATATGCTAAGAAATAGCTTCATAAAAGTTTCTCTTTTTTAACTGCCCTTTATCAGCAATAGTGTCATCCCTAATACTACATAGAGGCTGTCCTCAACTTATGATCATTGATTCCAACCACATCACTTAGCAACATAAATGCCGGTCTCAATTGCCGTTCTAAGTCAAAGACTACCTATAACTGTGTATTAACTATATTTTTCAACGTTTCCACCAATTTGTTTAAAATTGAGGTCCATTACCCATTTTGAATCTTCCCAACTTTCATATTCCTGATAGAAGCAAAAGTATTCTGGTTCCCAAATTACATTCAAATCTTTATTTCTCTTTCCCTTTCATATGGGCCATATCATAACTTCCTTTCCTGGTTTTTCAAATTGTTCTTCTCAGTATGCCTGGATAAAGCTTTTAATTTTTCCCTACCTCTTCCAGCCTCTTCTTGCCTGTCCTCTGTTTCTTAAATCATTATAGTTACATTTTCACCTTGCATGTTTAAGAGGATACTGAGGTACATTTCTAGTTAACCATTTTGTCATATCTTTATATTTTATTTAATTGCCCAAGACAAGGTGAAATGCCTATGTGACTTTAGGTCTGAATAAAGTCCAATTGTTTTGTAGCAAGTTTTAGTTGTTCTGCATTTACCATATGAGTAATTTTAAGTTCTGGCCTATCCACACATTCAGCAACAATGGAAAACTATGGAACATTAAATGTAGTTGGACCATCATGCGCTATAGTCAGAATCTAAATATAAGTGAAAATATAAATATAGATGCACTTTCTGTAATAACAAAAGTATCTAATACACAAAACTATTAGGAAAGTAACGTATCTATAAGGATGACAGTTTAATATTAGATTGAATTAAATACATGGTAAAACTCTGATCTCAGAGCATAACAATTTTAATCATCTGCCATGATACTGATTTCTAGTGTTACTTAATATTGTGTAAAATCTTGAGGTTAAAAATTGAAAATTATAAGAAAACAATAGATTATGCCACTTATTAGCATAATAAATTTTAATTTCTGTAATAATCAAATAAACAGTATGGACATTGATTTTCCTTATGCAGAAACACCATCCTGCCCAGCAATATTAGTAGGTGTGATTTAGTATTCATGCAAATGGTCCTACTGAGTGTCATTATGTGTGTCAAGGAACTAAATAAAAATCTATTACTTTAATTTCTTCTTTGTCTCTAGGTAGATAATACTTCTGCAAAAGATATTACCAAATTGTTGAATTACATTGATAAACATTACAAAATCTACCCTACTGAATTCAAAATTTCCCCCCCCAAAATGTAAAATTCATCTTCTTATTAAAAAAAATCATAGCCAGTGACTCACACAAATTTATCACTGTTTACTCAATTAAATATCCCTAAATTGACATGTGAAAAAAAATAATCCAGTAGGAAAATTAGAGTCACGTAGGTGAGATGGGTTGTGTTCCATCTTAAAAGATGCAGAAATAAAAAACGTAGCCATGTTGGAAAATAGAGGGGGGGATAAAACCCATAGAATGGCAGTGTTGTTATTGTCACAGATATATCACAAAATGCCGAACTGTTATTTTACTTCTTCAGATTTTAAACTGTCTCATACTAAGTTGTAAGACAGATTTGACAAGTGAGGTCACAGACTCTTAAGTAGCTTTTTCTATTGAAAAGTGATGGGACTAGAATGCAGTTTAAAGCAAAACAAAACACACATGTATTTATCATGCATTTCAACTGTACCTTGTGCTAGCCAGTTTATTTTAGTCCTACCAAGCTTATCAAGTATTAAAGCAACTAGAGATCTATCGTAGCAAGTTTGAAAATGAAAATAGAACAAATAAAATAGAATGATCATTACATTTTTTCTTATTCTTCACCATCTCAGTTTCTAAAATCAGAATAAAAAACTTGAATTCCCATATCCTATTGTACAACTATGAATAAACCTTATCTGTACTGAGTAAACCCAAGATCAGTGCAAAATCCCTTTAATTTTTATCTTGTCAACTACTAATTTAAGGAATAAAAATATACCAGAGTCCTAATTAAAATAAGTCTCAAACTGTGAGATGAGCAGCATATAATTTTTTTTTTTTGTTTACATTTATATCCCGCCCTTCTCCGAAGACTCAGGGCGGCTTACAGTGTATAAGGCAATAGTCTCATTCTATTTGTATATTTTTACAAAGTCAACTTATTGCCCCCCCAACAATCTGGGTCCTCATTTTACCTACCTTATAAAGGATGGAAGGCTGAGTCAACCTTGGGCCGGGCTCGAACCTGCAGTAATTGCAGGCTACTGTGTTCTTAATAACAGGCTTTACCAGCGTGAGCTAAACCAGCCCTTATTTATTTTAACCGGCCCTTATTTATTTTAATAATAAATAAAAAGAAAAATTACTTTATTAATGAAATAAGACCCAGGTAGTTTCAGATTCTGTTTGGTAAGTTTCAAATCACAGCAAATCTACAACAAATCAAATGCTGCTATAGTATATACAAATGAAAGAATTAAGAGAACTTATAAATAGCTCTACTTGACAGGCAGTTTGTGAATTTATTTGTTTGCTTTATTTGAAGCTATATAGTGTGGCAAGGGCATTCACAATGTGATACATGTCATCTAATCCTTTCACTGCTTTCCAGCAATATATATGTATGTAAATGTTAATATTATTTAGGCTGCTTAATATTTAATAATAATGACCATTGTTTTTGGTTATCTTCTTTGGGGTTATTTTTATCCTTTTCTTATTTGAAAGGTTTCAGATAGCTCCTGACTATTCTATACTTTTTCTCTGAACAGTTTCCAGATATATTCTGAACTATAAGATCAAAAACATTAAAAATATTCAAGAAGTGGATGACATATATTTTAAATGGGGATAATTGTGCAAAGTGATTCTCATTAACACTTTCAGTTGCAATTAACTATATATAATAATCATAATTTAGTAGATGTGAACATTTTAAAGTTTTTGTTTGATATCTTTTTTTATTCAGAATTTTTTAATTAAAAAATGGAATAAGAATCCATTGTTGGTCCTGACTACAAAGGTGCTGTGATATTTCTACCAGTAGAAGCATTTTACTTCTGTTTTTGTTTTTTTTACACAGTAGCAATATAAAATTTGGAAAAAGTACTAGGCATATAAAATATATAGACAGATATTTTTTCATTTAGAGGAAACCATATTCGTAACTATCCATCACTCACTTCGGCAAACATCTGATAAACTTTATAAAAATATAAGAAACAGCAAAATGGCTTGGTTCTGTATTTTGTCTGATGAAAAGGAGATTAATTTCCTGATTAATATGAGAAGAGAGCCCTACAAAAATGTATCTACAATTGATTAGTTCAGAAGATGTCAGTTTCATACAATTTTGTTATCACAATCCACATTCTAGATTTATATTTGCTTTTTCTCCAGTAACAAAGGTAAAATATTAAATGTTAGCTTTTATTTTGATAAATGTTGTAAATGTCTTCAGTTTCAAAAAGACAAATTTAAGTTTATCCCACTGTACATCTTAAGAATCAATATGCCAGATACCAAATTTAGGTAAAAACAGATTATAAAAAGAACATGTTTTTCACAGCAAAAACAGAACAATTGATTGTACATATTTCCTTCTCTTATTCTGAGGCCAGTCTTAGATTGAATCTGATGCTGGTTTAGTTGTTAGTGATAACTATAGGAACTGTAGTCTTAGTCTTGTGCTCTGTAGTTTATACAAGCCTATGAGTTCCAGCAAAGTTCTTTCATTTTCTTTCATATTTCCTTATTATTTTTCCCTTCTTTATTACCCATCTCTTCCTTTCTTGAAGACAAGATACAAGCAAATCCACTCATATTGAAGAACTTTTGTGATAGCTGTGGTAAACTAGAGTTCACCTCTAGCAGCACACCAATGGTCTACTTGTTTCTCAGCAAACTCAAACTCTAAGGACATGGCCAGCAATATTCAGAGTGGCCAGAAGGCCTGTTAGCATTCTTCTACAAAGTCAAATGGTTCTAGGGGGTGAAAGCTGATGGTCCCAGTGGTCCATTTCCCAAATCCTCTGCCACTAATTTCCTGACTTGGTGCTGTGAGGAAGGCCAGTCCAGCTGTGACTTCAATAAATTACATCTACTGTAGGGATTATCCTTCAAAAATAAGACATACAGGTAGTCCTTGATCTGTTACTATAAGGAAGCATGCCCATTATGGTCACAAGTCATCATGGTCGTTAAGCGAGATGCTCACATTACTGCCTTACTTAATAACCCCATTCCATTTCTTCTCAATGTGGTTATTAAATGACCATGCAGGTTATTAGGGAGTGCAAGATGTCTTTGGGGTGGAAGAGACTGTGGGAAACCTAGCGCAGGCCCAAGTCTGCACTCCCCAACTCATGCATGGCCTGTTCCAAATATTCCAAAGCCTTCCCTATCCCCTGAGGCACCTCATGCTGCTGTTCCCATTGCTTGTGATCCCCGCAGTCCTTAGGCTTGCTTCCCTACCCAGCTGGGTCCCAAACTTTCTTTTCCACACAACTGGGTCCCCACAGACCCAGAGCCTGCTTCCCACTCCACTGGGTCCCACATCCTTTTCCTCACCCCTATCTCCAATCAATCACTTATCTTTTCAGTGCCTTAGATACCTTCTTGCCACACAGTGTCCCTACACACAGAGGGACAGAGCCACCAGGCTTCCATTGTGTAGGGAGGCCGAGGAGTGGAACAGCCTGCTCATTTCCCAGTGGAAGCCCCTCCCAGAAGCAGATGCAGCCACAATTCATCAAAATGGGGCCTGCTTCCAGAAAGGCACATATAGCCACCACTATGTTCACAGGCTATGTGGCAGATTGGCTGCTGCAGTACTAAAAAAGGAAGTGACTGTATGGTGATGAGAGTGGGAACAGATGAGACCCAGAAAGGTGGGAAGGATCCAGCAGGATTGGAAGCAGGCTCAAGACTTGAGGAAACCCAACAGGATAAGAGGGGGAGATAGCTGGTGGGGGGCACTGAAGTGTCCCTGTGGGTCAGTCATAAGTGTGGTGGATTGCCAAATGCCCAGGTTTTGTTCAGATGATGTGGAAGCACTGCAGCAACTGTAACTTTGAGTAAGGATTGTAAGCCCCCTTCGTTCAGAGCTGTCATAATTTCAAATGGTCACTGAATGAATGGTCATAAGTCAAGAACTACCTGTACTATCTTGGAACTCTCCAGCCTTGTGCAATCAAGAAGGGAGAAAGGAAAAAACAAGAATACTCCCCTCTTTCATTTTTCTCACATTATCTTGGTCTGGTTTTTTTACATCTCAAAAACCTGGTATTTTATCCAGGATTTATAGACTTTCTATATCCACTGTATGACTGTGGGGTGCCCTAAATATACATGCATAGTTAGTTAGTAATAACAGATGTGTTAACTAATATACATTTATGTGGAATCCTTAATGCTGTCTGAGTTTGGTTGTTTGCTTGCAGACATTTCATTACCTAACTACGGTAGATAACAAGTGTGAGTGATTGTGGACTTTGCTCCCTGTTTTTATACAGTATCTTGTCCTGCCAATGTTGACATGGAATTGGATTTCTCTTTGGTAGTTCCCTCATTGGGGAATTGTTTTGTCCTTGATTGTTTGTCTGGTGTTAGTCCTGCCTATTTAGATGTTAGCTGCTGGAGAGGATGTGTTCTTGTCTTTTTCTTTATTTCTTAGGTTTTTTTCTTTTTGTTATTGCTTTTGTTTTTCCTTCTTAGCCAACCAAGTTCATAGAAAACACACCAAGGACACTACAGTTAAATTGTGAGCTTCATATCTTCTCTTCTATTTGAATATATGATATGTATTTCACAACATATTCCTCAAACTGCATTGAGACATGTGGCAATTATATTTGGACCCTATATATAAATTATTTAGATAGCATAGAATCCGGTATGCCTTTGCCATTTATTGAAATTCTCCATTGATTAATTGAAGGAGGACTGTTGCCTCTTACATAATGTCAAAATCTGGTGAATCTACAGGAATAGATATGTTGGAAAAAGGAAGGTGAAATGGTATGTTTATCCCAAAGACGAGAAGTTTAAATGACTAAAAGTTGTCAAATACCATATTTCTCCAAAAACACGACCCATCCCAATAAAAAGCCCAGTCCTCTGTCCCATTGTCTCTCGGCTTGTCTGCAACTGTGCCAAAGAAACACCAGCACAGGGCGTCTGGATCCCCTGCCTCCCCCTTGCCTCTGCCTGTTGCTGGTGCTGTCGCACAAGTTTCCAGCCAGCCTCCCATGAGCCAGGCAGCTGGGATCGTCTCTCCCCCCCCCCAATGCCTGTGCCTTCCATTGCTGATGGTGCAGGGGGGAGGGGGGGGAGGGGAGAGAGAGAGAGGGAGAGAGATCTGATCCAACCTCCGAGAGTTGGTCAAAGCTGGCAGCGATGTGCTGTCTCTCTCTCTCTCTCTCTCTCTCACACACACACACACACACACACACACACACACAAACAGATCTCTCAACCCCTTCACCAGCGCAGCAACATCCCTTCACTAACCTGCTTTCCAGCTCCATTCTCCACTGCGCTTGCAAGGCAAGAAAAGTAGTCTGTGGGACTACAATTTAAAAAAAAGTTCAGACCTTTCAACTTCTCACAAAAAAAAAATCTCACGAGGTTGGAAGATAAAAAAATACAGTAGTTCAGACCTTCCAACTTCACAAGATTGGGGTTTTTTTTGGTGTGAAGTTAGTAACAGAGTTGGAAGGGATCTTGGAGGTCATCTAGTCCAAGCCCCTGCTCACGTAGGAGGCCTGTACCAGGGATTCAAACTGCCGACCTTTCTGATCGAAGTTGGAAGGTCTGAACTTTTTTTTTTAACTGTAGTCCCACAAACTACTTTTCTTGACCTGTACATGCAGCAGAGAACGGAGCTGGAAAGCTGGTTAGTGAAGGGATGTAGCTGCCCTGGGGTGGGGTGGGGATGAGGGTTTGCCATGGGTGGCCTGGCTAAAAGGCCTTCAGGTAAGGTGGTGCGGGACGCATGGGGCAGCTCCGCACCCCCTGCCTTGCTTCATCCTCCATCCCCCTATCGCCCCCCCCCCACTGAGCCGGTTTGAAGATTCCTGTTCTGGGCAAAGAGTAGCCTTAGAAGACCTCCAAGGTTTCTCCAACTCTGATTCTGTTAGGAAAAAGAATGACAAACATCTCTGTGCCTGAGCAAATGCACATTTATACAATATTAGATTCAGTACATAATGGAAAAATTAATGAGCATGCATTGGCAAAGTTTCTGTAACTTCTATTCATAAATATTTTCCAGAATTTTCCATGGAGTTAATGTTATCAACATTTCATTGCAGTGCATCTTTTAAAAACAGTATTATATTTTCAGTCTTAAAAAATACGTTTAATGGTTTTGTATAGATGGAGGTTCAAATTGAAGTATATAAATGATAATTTACTGAATGAGACTGTATGCAGTATACTGTATCTGATTGACTGATTGATTGATTACATGCTATTCAAGTGACGTCATCTCTTAGTAATCATATACATATATTGACAGATGACAATCTGTCCCTAATCTGGTTTTTCAGGCTTCCAACAGTGCACACATTGGCACTGTAACTAAATCCATCAGTCTTTTTTATCTGGGTACATTTGATTCATTTTTAGGGATATATCAATAGGCATGTAATAATTTGCATGTACTATTAATTGTGAGATTAATTTTTATAGAGCTAGATTTTTTGTTCTCAGATAAGTAACTTTTTGTTCTCACTTAACCCATTTCTGAAACTGCAATCTCAGTTCATTATTTTAAAGAACTGAGATTGCAGTTTCAGAAATGGTTTTTTTTTCCAAATCATCATTCACTCTGTTTTTCATTGAAAGTAAAAAATATCATCCAGATTATCTTTTTAACATAAGAGACTAAATCAAATGTAATTTGGATGTTTTAATAAGCTGCTTGAAACAGAGAAATGTTGATATTTTCATAATGCTTCACAGTGAATTTTAAGTCATAAAGTGATAGTGGGGAGTTACTTCTGTGAAAACACCTGTTATGGCGTTGTGTAAATTAAGCTATTTCAGTTTATTCAAAAAGCTGATTAAAATATTATTTTTAGTATTATAAATGGACACAGCAACACTACAATTAGTCTTTTACATAATGTCTTTAAGAGCAGGTTAATTTAGCATGTTTTCATTGCTGCCATTTAACTTAGTTAATACCTAGGAACTTTAAAAAGCAGGTTCTGCTACATTTTTAATCTTGAGTAGTAAATGTCTTTAGATACTGGCTGAATATTTAAGGATAAGGTTTTGAAGACTAAAGGCCATAACAAGAAAGGCAATAACATCACACAATTGGGCAAGATTGTGGTTTTATAGCAGGAATTTTTGTGGGTTTTGAACATTGCGTTTCATAAATATTTCAGTGTGTTAAGCTAATGCAACAGCATTCATTGCTTTTATCTTATTCTTGCTGAAAATTAGCAGAAAAATGCATCTTGAAAATGTTATACTGAACAATTCTTGTTCTAAAAAATTGCATAATAAATAAGAAAGAGAAAGAAAGAAAGAAAGAAAGAAAGAAAGAAAGAAAGAAAGAAAGAAAGAAAGAAAGATTGATTTGAGGACTACATGCCAGCTACTAATTGTCCATCAAATTTCATGCCAACTACTAAATGTCCATCAATATTCTGGACATTTTAAATCGTTCTCAACAAATTATGGTCATATTACTTATGTAGCATAGTCACATCTCTTTTAAATACCAAAAATCTTTTTTTCTAATAACATGGAGAGGTTTCGTCACAGAGCTCATACTTTATGATAAAAATTTTCTAATATTTCTAAATATACATTTGGGATTTGAGACATACTTTTCTGATGGAGCACATAACTTGCATACAGGAACTAAATCTTGGGTTAATTGATACAGTGGAGAAAGATGCCCTTTTCTAAACCTCTGAAGAGCTCTTTCCCACCAGTGTAGACATGATTGGACTAGGTCAATTCAAACTTTGATTCAATATATGGGAGCTTTCTTTGTCCCTAAATATCAATATTTTATTTAATCATACCAATGGGTTTTGAAGAAATCTTGACTATTGGACACTTTTAATAAATAAATGGTGACATTGCTCAACAGTTTTAAAGAAAAAATGTCATTAATTCTGTAATGATTTCTGTTCTTTATTTGGTTATTATGAAATATATTTTAAAAACATATACTGAATTATTTTGAAGTCATTATTTTGCTATAGTATATGACTTACTCTCTTAAAAAATACTTCGGCATTCTCTTCTCAGAAACATTTGTACATTCTTCTTCAGAAGAAGAATCTGTGTGGCTCTTGAGTTATATGCCCTGTAGAGAGCTTCATATATTGTTCCTAATTCCTTTTTAGTGTAAAATTTGTTTCTTCAGTGATACGTGGTTCAAGAAAGAGCGTATATTATTAATAACATGTATTTGCCTTCTTCCTTATATGACATAATCTAAATTCTTCCAGTAGTGGTGTGTCTGAAAAGGCTTCTGCATCTTATCAAATATTGATACTGTATATATTAACATAGAGAACTATGGTGTAATAATTAAGGCACCAGGCTAGAAGCCAGGAGACTATGAGTTCTAGTCCCACGTTGGATACCAAGCCAGCTGGGTGACCATGGGCTACTCACTTTCTCTCAGTCCTCTGATGGAGACAGTGTCAAATTCCTTTTGTAAAACCTGGATAAGAAAACCTTAGGGAGTTGTCCAGGAAGTTGCAAACAGTTAGATAGGATTGAATGGGAGAAAGAGAGAGAGAGTGTGCGCGCACACAACATACACACACACAAAAAACAAAAACAAACACATTCTCTGAATAGCAAGAGGTGCAGGTATTTCTTACGTTCTTAGTTTGCCTGTGTTTCATTCATCCAATCAGAAATATGGTTGTTTCTTTGAGAGCATCTCAGAGCAAGAATTGCCAGTGAACTGTTGCCACTAAGGTGGATTTTTACTAACAGTCAAAATTTCTGGAGAAGGTTATAACTCTGTTTAGTGGTTTTAGCTTATTTAAGTGTTATTATTTAAATGTTGTACCTTGATGAACGTATCTTTTCTTTTATGTACACTGAGAGCATATGCACCAAGACAAATTCCTTGTGTGTCCAATCACACTTGGCCAATAAAATTCTATTCTATTCTATTCTATTCTAATATGTGTGTGTGTGTGCACGTACATACACATGCACATGAACTACAGAGAGCACACATAAATACAGGAAGGGAGGGGGAGGGAAGGAGAAAGAGTTGCAACATTACTTCCCAATTACTGTTCAGTACAAGAATGGAGTGGAATAAGAATGGAATGGAATGGAATGGAATATTCTATTCTTCATTGGCCAAATGTGATTGGCCACACAAAGTAACATAATCCTAAAATACCAATAGTAGAAGATAATAGGAAAGACGAGAAGGATAATAGTTATACAGCCCTACCACATGGATAAATATCTTTTGACATAAGACAATGCTGTGGGAATTAGGTGTTCAGTAGGTATAAAATCAAATCAAATAAATAAATAAATAAATAAATAAATAAATAAACTCTGAGAGGAGGAATTGAAACAGTTCATGTCCAGGATGTGGTGGGTTTGTAAATATTTTGTCAGCCCTCTTTCTGGTTCATGCAGTATACAGGTCCTCAATGGAAGGCAGGCTGCTTGCAATTGCTTTTTCTGTAGTCCTAACTGCACTTGTCCTGTTTGGTTGCTGCACCAAATCAGATAGTTATAGAAGTACAGATGACGGATTTAATAATTCCTCTGTAGAGCTGGATCAGCAGCTCCTTGGGCAGTCTGAGTTTTCTGAGTTGATGCAGGAAATACATTCTGTGTTGTGCCTTTTCAATGATGGTTCTAATGTTACGTGTCCATTTCAAGTCCTGGGAAATTATAAGACCCAGAAATTTTAAGGTATCTTCTGTTTGATATTGTAAGAGGTGGTAGAATATGAGGGCTCTTCCTAAAATCAACTCTCATCTCTACAGTTTTAAATGTATTCAACTCCAGATTGTTCCAACTACACCATAGGGCCAGTTGTTTAACCTCCTGTCTATATACAGATTCATCACAGTCTCAATTGATACCAATGACTTTTGTATCATCTGCAACCTTCAGTACTTTAAGACAGCAATCCTTCAAGATGCAGTCATTGGTATAGAGCTGTGATGGTGAACCTAGGGCACACGTGCCAGAAGTGGCATGTAGAGCCATCTCTCCAGGCATGTGAGCCATCGCCCATTGCTCTTCCGGTTTCTGGCATGCCAGCCAGCTGGTCTTCATGTGTGTGGGAGCACCGGTGTACACCAAGACGATGATCTTCCACTTTCTGGCACACACATGTGCACCAGCAAACTGATCTTTGCACTTGCATACATGCCAGAAGCCGGAAGACTAGGTGGCTGGTGTGCATGCGCGTGCCAAAAGCTGGGAGATCATCTTCCTGGTGCGCACATGCATGCCGGGCAGCTGCTCTTCTGGTTTCCGGTGCGTGCATGTGCACCAACCAGCTGGTTTTCATGCACGCCACAAAGCAGAAGAACAGGTGGCACATCGGAAACTGGAAGACCATCTTCCCGGCACACGCATGTGCACAGGGCAGTTGCTCTTCCGATTTTTGGCACGGTTGCGCTCCCGTTTCAGCACTTAGTGCCAAAAAGATTCGCCAACACTAGTATAGAGAGGAAAGACTAATGGAGAGAGCACACAGCTCGGGGAGCAGGAGCTCTTGTGCTAATTGTTTTGAGTTTTCAATGTGATTTTACCTGCTGCTTTCTATCTGCTAGAAAGTTTATAATCCACCTACAAATATGGTTAGGTACAGCTAGCAGAGTCACACTGGAGAGAAGAATTTCTGGAATGATGGTATTGAATGCCAAGCTGAAGTCTACAAAAAGGACCCTTGCATAAGTCCTTGGGCATTCAAGATGTAGTCCAGTGCAATGTTAACAGCATCATCCACCAATCTGTTTACATAGTAGGCAAATTGCAAAGAGTCTAGCAGTGGATCCATAATGATTTTCAGGTGGACCAACACTAACCTTTCAAAAGTTTTCATAACTATTGATGTCAGAGCAACCAATCTGTAGTCATTCAGCTCCTTGATGGAGGGTTTCTTGGCCAGTGATATGATAGTAGAGCATTTGAAGCAAGAAGGGGCATAACACATCTCCATTTATTTTTTTTTTATTTATTTATTTAGTTTAGTTTATTAAAGAAGCAGGTGAAGATGAGGGCCAGTTGATTAGCACCAGTAGTGGACTCCTCTTTCTTACCTTCACTACCGGTTCGGAACTGGGAGTGTGCACTTGCTTTACACATGTGTGGCGCTTCTGAACATGCACAGAACCTTCTGCACATGTGCAGAGCATCCATGATGATGTCCGGGCGGGTGATCGGAGACTCCTGCTGTCGCACTACTGGTTCGCCCGAACAAGGGTGAACCAGTAGAAACCCACCATTGATTAGCACAGACTTTCAAGAAAGAAGGAATTACTCTGTCTGGGCCTGGTGTTTTTCCAGTCTTTTCTCTGTGAAACAGAGACCCCACACCTCTTTTTCTAGGATCACTAAAGGAAGGTGATAAGTTCTTTACCTACTCCGAGCTCCCTACTCTTTTTAAGAAGCTAAACTTCTAATTTTATTTCATATTACATTCAATACAGCAATCATGTACTTGCTCTTTAGAAAAAAAATACTAATAAGTATTGCTGTTTTTCTTTTGACTTTTTTGTCTGTAGATGGATTAGTTGACTGCATGGATCCTGACTGCTGTTTGCAGAGTTCCTGCCAAAACCAGCCTTACTGTCGAGGATTGCCTGACCCACAAGATATTATTAGCCAAAGTCTGCAATCACCATCTCAGCAAGCTGCTAAATCCTTTTATGATCGGATCAGTTTTCTTATAGGACCAGAAAGCACGCATGTTATTCCTGGGGAAAGCCCATTCAATAAGAGGTGACTGTATCATTGTACTATTAAATAAAAAGTAATGTCTTAAGAACTTTTTTTACATTTCTGATGCTCTATTTTTTCCCCCAGGATAGTTGGAAACTTTCAAACTTTGAAGTCGAACTGTGTGGCTATTATATATAAAATTTCAGTCTGTTTACACACCTTTTCTTGTTTGAGATGTCTACGTTCTAGTAGGATATTAGGGTTCTGCAAATCTTACTCACCCAACTGATTTGAGTTAGCGCTGCTGGAAGTATATCATACATGTGAAAATACTTCTGAAGGGAAGGCAGTAATGCACTTTTAAAACAAAACTCAATGCATAATATAAATTATGAATTATTTTAGTAACACTGTGAACTCTATAACAGCACAGTGCATAAACTGCCTGTAGAGAGTTTATTCAGCAGTTGTACATTTCAAAATAATCTGGTAACAGAAAGCAGGTATTCTGTGCCTTATTGAGAGAAAGTAGTAATTTATACTAAAGGTCTTCTATTTGGAATAATTTAGCTGCATTAATCCGGATTGACACAGGTATTGATTAAAAGTATTAGAGAAATGTTTCTTAAGACTCCCATAAATTCTGTATTTTGCATCTCCCAAAGATGCAAAATTTCTTGCCTAAAGAGCTTGCCTAAAAAGAAACTAGCAAAACATTTTTCTTTGGAAAAGTGCAAAAGTTAGGTCCTGATTTTAAAACATATTACTAATTTATTCATTTTACCCAATGACTCAGAATGCTTTGATTGCAATTCAGAAAACCTTGTATTTGAAATCAGAGAATTGTACACAGTAGTAGGCATTTACAGTAGTGTTCTCCTGTTGTAGCATATCATATAAATTGAAAAAAATGCATACATACATATGTCCATATGTACCACAAATTGAAATTTATAGAATTAATAACATTTTTATTTAATAGCTCAGTAGTATTTGAAGAAAAAAATCATGTAATTTATGTATGGTGCATTGCTTCTTGAACTTTTCCTATTGGCTATTGATTTTGAGGTGTTGATTTTCTGATTGAATGAAATCTTCTACCAAATGATTGTACTCATATTTGCAGTTAGAAAGGAAGATGCCACAGTTGAAAATGCTAAAGCTCAAATTCTAAATACATTCAACATGGAATTAACATTTCAAATTCAATAAATTAAATGTAGTAATCATACACAGGATTACACTATAAATTACTGCATAGCGAATAACATTTCCATAGAAAGAAATATACCGGATCTGAAAAGGACCTTTAGCAACAAAATATAGTGGGCAAAGCTGTATTTACTTGATGCAACTTTTGGGTATTCAGATATTGCATGTTCACATACATTAAAGTGTTAACAGAAAGAGTCACTATAAGTAAATAAGAATTTGAAATGAAGTTGAAATTAAATTGCATATAATGCTGTGAAACTAATATAATTTAATGTTTATTGTTGGACAAAGTCTAGTTTGTAAGATTTCTGAATGATCTAAATTTGTGTCTTTCTCCACAGTCTTGCATCTGTTATAAGGGGTCAAGTATTAACAGCAGATGGAACACCACTAATTGGAGTTAATGTCTCTTTTTTACATTATCCTGACTTTGGTTATACAATCACTCGTCAAGATGGAATGTAAGTTTTTTCATGCACCTGAAATATGGCAGTTTTCATTCTTCTATCTATATATCAGAATCATTGCACCGATAGGTTGCAAGATAGCTAACTATTGTAAATTTGAAAATGTCAGTTTTGGAAGGCAATTTTCTTTTTGCTTCTTAACTGCCACATATTTTAGCTGGGGAAGTTGGGAGGGAGTTGTTGGAGTGGTAGAAAGTTAGTCATAACAACATTCCGTATTCAAGGACTTTTACCTGCATCTGATGTAGACTGCCTGAAGACTGTATCCAATTGAGTGTGAAGAGTTGATTGGACAATGTGATGAACTTGTGGGTGTGGGGCAGGGCTGTGAACTGTCAACTGGGTGTGGAAAACCTGGAAGCTTTCAGTTTCGGGTTTTCCCAGCTGTGCCAACATAACATCTCTAATAAATTGGAACTTTGAGGAACCTCAAGCCTCAGAGCCTTATTTCATTGGGGGTGATCCTTGGAACCCTGACAGAAATTGGTTGGACTTTGATAAGTGACCACCAGGAGGAATCAGATTTATCAGCTACATTGGGAAGCAAAAAAAACTGGTTTGCACAAGTATCAAACCTGTGCTAAGAAAACTGCATAAATATGTTCCTGAAGTCACAAGGAGTTGTGCTTAACTTAGAAGAGTTATTACCATTAAATCTTAATTGTATATATCAGTTGGAAAGCTGTAAATTTAAGATGTATTACTAAATAATTATCTGGTTTACCTAGGTTTGACTTGGTGGCAAATGGTGGTGCATCATTGACTTTAGTGTTTGAACGATCACCATTCCTTACTCAGTACCATACAGTCTGGATTCCATGGAACGTCTTCTATGTCATGGACACCCTTGTTATGAAGAAGGAGGAGAATGACATTCCTAGCTGTGATCTAAGTGGATTTGTAAAACCAAATCCCGTAATTGTATCATCACCTTTATCTACCTTGTTCAGGATCTCCCCCGAAGATAGCCCTATTATTCCTGAGACACAGGTAAACTGCCATTTAAGTGTAAATATCTTTGCATTCAAATAATTGAAATATTATTTTAAAGTCATTAAAATAACAAAAACAATAATATATAATTTGTATTGGTCTTATCATTGTGCTGGTTAAAAACTTTCCACTTTATCAATTCCTAAGTATTTATCAATACTCAGCTAATGTCTTAACCTTTCTATAGTTCATTTTGACCCTTCAAGTCTCGTTAGTTTCATTTTAGAGTTATGTGATCCCAAGTCACTCCTGTTTCCTGACACTTTGTCTTACCATTTTCTGAACAAACAATTATGTGACACCTAATAGTTAATTTGCCTAAAAGAAATCTCAAAGTATTCAGCGCTCTTCAAATGCTTTTGGGCTTCTGGCCATTATAAATGTGAAAATAATATACTGATTTCTGTTATCTATTTTTTTTCTAAATTTTTTGCACCTTTATCCTCATATCAGCAGATTCAGAGTGGTGAGACTATTTTATTTAATATTAAATTTATATCTTCCCTTTTTGTTTATTCCAGTACTCATGGTGGCCTACAGTAATAGAAACATAAAATGTAAATCTTAATAAAATTAATAAAGGTAATTACAAAAACCAACATTAAAATCAACCATTTAAATAAAGAGATATTTTTGGCATCTTCCTTAATAGTAAGAGAGGGTCAGCTAGACCTCCTTCAGAACATATTCCATAGACTGGCAGCCACACAAGAATAGATCCTTTTCCATGCCAAATGTTGGGCTGCAAGGACATCTTCAACAGTGTTTCTCCTCTAAGTTACAGAGAAAATTCATATGGTAGAACAGTTCCACAGATAATCAGGCCTAAGCCATTTAGGACTTTTTAAATGAACACTAGCACCATATATAGTGCTTGATGAATAACTGGTAACCAGTGCAGATCTTTATTTACAGGAAACATTTGATTTCTGTTCCTGAGTCGCCTCATTGTAATTTATCAGCATTTCTCATATAAAGTGCATTGCAATGCCGTAATCAATACATGTTGCATCTGTTCATATGTTCGACTAGATCAGGAAGACCTTGCTGTAATTATGGAGATTCAGTCCTTTATTTGAAAGCAGTAGGAGGATTATTGACCCATCCAAGATCAGCTTCTCCTTAATTCCAAAGTCTCCGTTTCTTTTTCCCAACATTTCCATCTAGCCTGGATTTAATTTCAATCTGTTCTTCGTTATATAGCCATTATTGAGATTAGGCTATGCTCAAGGGTATTGATTGCCTCCTTGATATTAAAAGATAGGGAGTTTGAGTTCTCGCTTTACGCATGAGACCAGGCTTCAAACTATCCTACTTCAGGTACATTATGCAAAAACCCGCTTCCAAAAGCTGTTTGGAAAATCTATTGCTGGAAAAGGTGAAAGTAAAGAGAAGATGAGAACCAGCAGCAAGGTGGATGGACTCAGTCACAGTGGCAGTGAGTACACTGTAAGACCTAATAGAACAAATTTTCATGAAGAAAATCTTCGTATTGCCAAGAATTTAAAATAACTTGATGGCAGATGATTGATTTTTTAAAAAATACAAAGCTCCATACCAGCAGTTTCAGATTTTAAACAGCATAGGAGACAAAATAGAACCTGTGAACAATGATGCAAATATCAGTTATCATGAAGATGACAGTGGCTATCATTTTGTCATCAGCAGAAATTTCAGTGTCATCTGTATACATGAGGTTGGTGATGAACGCTCCTTGGCTAAATTCAATTCCACGCCTATTTATGAAAACTTTTCTTACGGTGGAATATTGTAGCAATAAATTGCAGCAATACAATAGCAGTGGATACAAGATGCATATGTGGCATTAAAATATAAGACACATCAAGCACTGTAATCAGGAACTGCCCTTTGTTATGATAACTGTACTTTTCTAATGAGACAAGACCTCCAGAGCATCACTTGGGGTCAAGATACAATGCTGCTTATCATGAAAATACTACTTAAGCCTGGGTTGAGGCATAACTTCACCCAGTGAAGTTGTCTTCATCTAAAAGTTAAACAAGAGATATGAGAGCATCAACCCCAGAAGCCTGCCTTCTCTATTATGGTCCTATGCCCTCTGGAATAGAATCTGAGATCTGTGTGTTTCTTACTGTGATGACATTCCAGGAGGCTTTGAAATTATGGTTGTTTTCCCAGACCTTAGGGTAGAATATTTGTGGAGCCTGTCGGTTATGTTTTCAATTTGACAGAATGTACTTGTCTAGAACCACAACATCTTCTTTCTAGTAGTTCTTTTTATTTTTTCTAATGTTTTCATATAACCCCTTGGAGTCACTTTGGAGTTGGACAGCCTCTGCATTTCATATATTAATAAAATAAAGTTCTGAGGCAACCTATAAACCACAGGCTTTGCAGTGGTTTTGCACTCATCTCTCCTATCATCACCAATTGGAAAGAACCATAGTTCTCTAAAGATTAGGTGGAGGCAGAGAAATAAGCAGTTTTACTGCACCCACTGTTGTGGAATCAGATTTCAAATGGGCCCTGAAAATGCTCCCACTCCATGTTTGATCTCATTCAAAAGGGAAGTTTCTCCATTTGTTCATCAATCTTATATTGGATTTCTTGTTGTGGAAGGTGACAGTGTTCCATTAACAGGAGCCATGCACCCCAAAGCATATATGGATTTGAAGAATGGATCTGAGTAGTAGAGTAATATTTATATAGCACATTTCCTCCAAGGGAATGCATATGCTTTCCACCCTCAAGAGCAGATATTTCCTTTTACTTTGATGATACCAATGCTCAGTCTAAATCCAGCTTTTGGGGGAAAAAATTCTGGTGTTTAATAATTAATAATATGCAGGCCTAACAAAGCTATATCCCAGTTGCTATAAAAAAATTCTTGCAACTCTGAAAAGTATAGTATTTATTTTGTTTCAGAAGCTACCCGACTTGATTTGAGGTTTATAGTTCTCTTTTTAGAAAATTTTTCATCTTAATGAGGAATTTTGGTAGCTTTATAGCTGAAATTTAAACTTCTAATTTGTAATGTTTTTTTTTCAACTGAGTTGGAATTGCCTTAAAAAAGCAATTGACTGCTTGCCTTGTTGTTTGCATGAACTTTTAATGAAAAGAAAGTGTTTTTAAAAGTTTAAAATGTTTCTTATATCAATGAACATCGATCAAAATAATAAGTAAACTTCCCTAAGCTAAGCAATATTTTAAACATTTTCATGTTAGTAACAACCATATAAAATATAATTGTAATATTTGGAACTAAATTCTATAGGAATTAAAAGTTACAAAATTAAAGATGTTGTATTTGTATTTTAAAATAAGGAACTTTCAAGCTTCATGTACAATACACATTTTCACTGGTATCAATAGAAAAACCTCTTATGTGAAGGAATCTTGCCTTACTTTTAATTTTTTTAAGAATTACATGTTAAATTCCATATTCTTTTTAAAAAGATTACATTTCTATAAATGAATACTTCTCCTTTAAGCTTTTTACCCATTTATGCTTAATCTTGCTTTAGTCTACTGTTGTAATGTGGGAATAACCTTGAGAGATAAAGGGAAGACATGCTGCATAGGGAATGATCATACCCGCAAGAGGAGAGGAGCCTGCAAGTGCTTAACAGTCAGAAAAAGAAATCTAGGAAGGACTCACCATAATTGATCAGGCTGTTGAAAGTGACAATGAGAGATTTGTACTTTCAGATTTGCAATTCTATTAATGTAGCCATACAATAAAGTAGTATTAGCTCATCTGGTTCTGTTTCCTGTCTGGTTTACTTGGGAGGACTGACAATTGTAGTACTCTTCTTAATTTATTTTACAATGAGCATTTGATTTTTTTAAAATTACAAAATGACATGCAATCAAACAAATGGGGATTGTAAAACTTTTCCTACTCTATGTATTACTAAATTCTTATCTATATACATCAAAGCAACAAACAATTATTCTGAAAACCCCAGAAGTCATACTACTTTGCACTCAATAGATGAGTGCAAAGAGGCCAGTCCATCATTAAAAATATAAATCATAGATGCCACTACAGCGAGCGACATCATGAGTCCCTCCAAAATCATAGCCAAACTAAGTCCAATTATCCAGGAATTCACAAAGATATTTAAAGGATAAGACTAATATATCAGCAATATATAATATACCAGATTTATTAGATATAGAAAAAGTAAAGATAAAGGCCAGTTTGGTGTAGCAGTTAAAGGCATTGAGCTAAACACCATGAAACTGCGAGCTCTAGTTATTTTTTAAGCATGGTGATATCTTTAGACCAATCACTGTCTATCTACTCTAGGAAGAAGATAGTGGCTAACCAAGAAAATTGGGTAAACATATCCAAATAATCTTCAGGATTCAAAACTGACTTGAAAGCATGTATGCATGTGCACAAACACACACACACACAAAAGCCATAACTCAGAGTGATAGATACTGCTGAAGTAATGGTCTACTTCAATGGATACAAGACAATTTATATGAAATCACGTTATTAAGGTTATGTGTTCTTTTCTGGCAAAAACAATTGGAAATTTTTGCCAGCATAGTCTTCTTCCAATAGTAGTATAAGGGTTTTAGGTTGTTGTGATACTGATCATATAATCTAGACAAATGTTAGTTTAAATTTCATGTTGATTAATCATCATTAATTGAGAATGTTATTGAAGACATACTATGTCAAATAGGTAAGTTAAATTTTCTGTAAACTTTCAGTCCAGATTAGTTTAAAAGAAAAAGTTTTAAGTCTAATTAAATGCAGTCTCAAATTTTATCAACATTCGTATAATATGAGTTATTTTTGATACTGCTATATTTGCTATGGTTCCATAGAGAATATTTTTCTAAAAGTATCTACACTTGTACATCTTGATAAAACTATTAAATTGTATTTCAAAATTCCAGTAAATCATATAAAACTCATATAGTACATCATATAAAACTGAATAGTATATTACTATTCTTAAATGATTGATACAAAACTAGGTTTACAGCTATAGTAATTATCCAATTATGTGCACTAAACAAATAGCAAACTCGGGTTAATTTGTCAATTTTTTTTCATATTTTAGGTGCTCCATGAAGAAACTGCAATACCAGGAACTGATCTGAAATTGTCATACTTAAGCTCCCGAGCGGCGGGGTATAAATCTGTACTTAAGATCACAATGACACAGTCTGTGATACCATTTAATTTAATGAAAGTTCATCTTATGGTGGCAGTAGTAGGAAGACTTTTCCAAAAATGGTTCCCTGCATCCCCAAATTTGGCTTATACATTTATATGGGATAAAACTGATGCATATAATCAAAAGGTCTATGGTTTATCTGAAGCTGTTGGTAGGTTTTGTTTGTTATCAGGTTCTTTTGAATACACTAATATTATGTAGCAAAAATTATATTCAGTAGTATAATTCATGGTGGATACATTCTATAGAAAAAACCAAAATTATGCTGTAAATTAAATACAGTATTGCAGTCTGTTATACAAATCAAATGTAATTTTTATGTACAAATACAGAACTATGAAAGGAATAATCATACTAATTTTGTAACTATTGTATTGATTGTGATAAACTGTTATTTTTACATTGGGGAAAGTAATAGAAATAGCTGCATTGAGTGAATCATTTCTAATGCTAACTTACATGAAGAAACATACATTTGTTTTTGCAGAAAAAGCCTTATGCAGCCATGGTGTTTTCAAAATTGCCTGAAATTTGCTATTCAGCATCTGATACTTCACAACACATGGAGCCACTTATTTCAAGGGAACATCAGTATATCAATATATGAGAGCTTCTAGTTTTAATTATTCAGTACATTAATTAAATCTTCAGATACTGATAAAAAATTGCTAATTAAATGTCCAGACCTGAAAATAAGCAAACCCAAGATGTCTGAATATGCAAATAAACAGTTATTTACATATTTATTTATTTATTCATTCTATTTATACCATTCCTTCTCTCCAGGAGCTGACAGTAGACTATATAATGCTCCCTTCTCCAGTATTCTTATAATAATGATATGTGATAGGTTGGGCTAAGCAATTGTGAAACTCCAAAATGTCCAATGAATATCCACAGCTGGATCCTTCTAGTCCTAATCCATCATCTTAATTAATGTAGCACACAATTATTCCACACATATAATGGATGTGAAAAAAGTTTTATTTAAACTTATTCTAGCATAAAATTCTGTTGAGGTCTTTCTGAAGTAAGACACAGGAGATGACAAACAGTAGAAATGTGCATCCATATTGGATATATTCAACTTCTCTATTTTCGAAATAAAATTTATATGATTATAGCTACCTCCTTTGGTAGACCAAATCAGTGGATGGAATAGACAATTTTTAAAACTGTACCAATTAATACTGACACAATTTTCAGAGGACTGACAGTTATAGAATTACAAGAAAACTAATTAAATGTTTGATAGTTTCAAACACAATTACTTTGGTCAGAATTTTTAGGATCTGTTTTATCCTGTGCAGGTTCAAATCCAACTTTAGCCTTGGAAACTTACTGGGTGAGTTTAGGCCAGATGCTCATAGCACAACCTAACTCATAAAATGGTGGGAAAATAGCAGAGGATATGCTACCTTGAGTTCATGGAGGAAAGGTGGAATATAGCAAATGGATAAATATTATATTCCATAATACCTTTTGCCCTACAAAATATATTGGTTTTCATATAATCTTTTTATTATACTTTTTACTGAATTTGATTAATGAGAATAGTAATTGTGATCTTTGTATCTGTAAATGAGTAACTATTATTTTTTATTGGATTCTGAATCAAGCCATGCCAGCCTTCATGTCATATTTTAAAAGAAATCATTTAATTTTTTGAATTTAATTTCAAAATCTTTAATTTCAGAATTTGTGGGTACCACATTGCCAGCTTCTGTTTGGATTTATAGTTTTCTATATTATATTGTTAGTGCTTAAACAATTTTTTATTTAAATGTCAACATTTAAACATTAAAATTAATCAGATAAAATAGTTAAAAGCCTTTCACGGTCACTCTATATTAATACTGTAAATGAAAATAAATTAATCATGACTATCTTGCATTGTATTGCATTAGTTTATAGTAAAATAATTATGTTATTATTTATTTCAGTATCTGTTGGTTATGAATATGAATCTTGTTTGGATCTAACACTGTGGGAAAAACGGACAGCCATTCTACAAGGTTATGAACTGGATGCCTCCAACATGGGTGGATGGACACTGGACAAACACCATGTATTAGATGTTCAAAATGGTGAGTATTATTAATCTTATAATGTTATGTAGTGCATCTTAATTGAAAAGCATAAAACCCCAGATTCCAAGTCTGAACATTAAGCACCTTAAAAAAAATGTTTACAGGCTTTCTCTTGGAGAATGCTGTTTTTTCCAATAATGTGATTAATTCATTACTCTGAAACACAGAAACATGTATTCAGAAATTACAGTTCTCCTTTATTTTAAAATTCAAATTTACAAGCATACTTTAACCCACATAAACACCATGACAATATTTTCTTTTTCGTAGTACATATGAAAATACTGTATTGCTCTTTGCTGCCTCTCTAATTTCCATGCAATATAGCAGTACATTTTCACTCTTTTATCTGATTATATCTCTCCAAACATACTCTATGCAAAGTATTCAAACAAAAAAACTGTCTGTGTATGATAGAGAGAGAGGGAGAGAGAAAGTGAAATAAATCATAAGAGGTTGGTAAAGGAATATGTCCTCCTTAAGAAAATATCTGTATGAGCAATAAAACTAGACACCCGCTTGATGGCAAATAATCAAATAGAAATAATGCTGATTTAATAGGGAAATAAGTAAAATGTTGGCCCTTTCTCAAGAGATGGTATCCTACCCCTTTTAAATGGGCTGTTAACCATGAAACAATACAAAACGAAGAAGCTATCCAGTCAATGCCGTAACCCATGTAAGGTAAAAGAAATTGATGGCCAAGAACTTATTCATGCAATCATGTTTATATATATATATATATATATATATATATATATATATATATATATATATATATATATATATGTATATATGTATTGGCTTAGAGTAAATATGTGGTAGGTTTTTATATGGATATCTTGAATGACTGCAATAGTCTAATGTTCATCTTTGTCTTGTTTATATTAAAAGAGAGATGTGAAGGGAAAAAAATTCAGTGTAATGAGGACACGTGTAAATCAGATGGTATAGTGCTAACCTCTAGGAAACATGATTAAATTTATAGAACTCATGTATTGAAGTAACATTGCAGGTTTCCTGATTGTTATAAAGGATGTAATCATAGAAGTAGGGTTCAGATTCCAGTAGTGTACTTTTCTCCTAAGTGCTTATGAGGAACTGAATTCCATATAGTGTAATGATGTAGTCTTCTATATAGTCTTCTGGGAGGGAGGGAGGGAGGTGGTGGGTGGGTGGAAGATAGATAGATAGATAGATAGATAGATAGATAGATAGATAGATAGATAGATAGATAGATAGATAATACGTTTAGTAGTGTATGAAATATTTACCTAATGAAAATAAAGTAGCTTGGATTGTGAAACTTCGTAAATATATTTTACTGGTAATCATAAAGTATAATAATTATCATGAATTTCAATTTTAAATTTTGTACAGTCAGTGAAACCAGTATTACTATACAGTACAAAGTGATGTGTACATTGCATGATTTAAATTAGATTGAGATTTATAATGAAACAAATGTTACAATAATAGCTCACTGTTCCTGCAGCAGACTTAGATTGACTCATTAATCTTGATAATAATGAGGAAAGAAGTCTGTCGAACAGACAGCATTAATTGTGAAAGTGTACATTAGGCACATATCTTTCTTCCCCACATTTCCTGTGAAGGTCATAAAAAATGATGCTGGCAAGATACTTTGTCTTTTTCCAATGATTGTTGATGCCTTTGAGCAGAACTAGGTTTAAAAGGCAGGTGGCCTGCAAAAGCATTTTTGTCGTGTTTGACATCTGAGAACCTAACTGCAAACACATTATAAAACCAGACTCTGCAACCCAAAGTAAATTATTATAAAACCATTTTGCAATGTGAAATTGGGGCTGTCAGAAAACTCCTCTACAGTAATAACATACTAATACAAGATTTTGACTCGTATCAGCACATATATTTGTAGTTTATTCCAAGAAAAGAAAGAATGTGAAAACATTTCTCCAATCCAACATTCAGCCAAAACTAAAAGAGAAAATCTGCATGCAAATGAATTCTGCAGTTCTCTTTCATATAGCAGACTGAGAAGCAGTTTATGCAGAGACGCAATCAACATACCAGCTCTCTGGAACAAAAGAAGACAAACATAGATGTGGATTCTGTCTAGAAACAGAAGAGTATTGCTAACTGGGGTTACACGCACATAGCTCTTGTTCTTGGTAACCAGCTGTACAGCAGCTGTTTGCATATGTTTTTCTGCTTCCACATATTTGGCTTATTATATGTAACATTACAAACCTAGATAGAAAATAATGTAAGAGGGATTCATTATGGATTTATGAAGATCCTTGTTTTTCTTATTATTGAATTAGCTGTAAATATGAATGGTTGAGACAAATATTTAACTATACCTTAACTATACATAAAGTTACAGTTGGAATTGAAAGGACAATGCCAATGGGATTCTAAAAGTTTGTTTCTTGGTATGTGCTCACAATACTTAATGAATAAACTAATGCTGAATTTCATTGGGATGTGTTCAGATGCACTATTCATATATTAGCATCCATTAAATGCAATCACACTGTGAAATTTTAAGTTTACTTTATTTAAAATGTATCTGGTTATTAAAAGTTATTACAGAGACAAGGGGGATCATGTTTCTGGCTTTTTTTTAAAGGAATCCTGTATAAAGGCAATGGGGAAAATCAGTTTATCTCTCAGCAACCACCAGTTGTCAGTAGTATAATGGGTAATGGCCGACGGCGCAGCATTTCTTGCCCAAGTTGCAATGGTCAAGCAGATGGCAATAAACTCTTGGCTCCAGTTGCCCTAGCTTGTGGAATTGATGGAAGCCTGTATGTAGGAGATTTCAACTATGTTCGACGGATATTCCCATCTGGAAATGTAACAAGTGTACTTGAACTAAGGTATATTTTCCCCTAATTTTAAATACCTAATTTTTAGAATGCGATTGTGATGATTCAGTAGTGTCTCTTTGCCCATCAGAATATAAAAATACAAATGGTATCAAAATATTATTTTATTCACACAGCTAGAAAACCATTTAATATCTCATAACCATTCAGGTGGCCATACCAATGTGTGGCTACAGTGTTTGACTATTACTGGGGAAGCTAAGTTTGGGTCTTTTTTCAGCCATAAAAATTAACTTAAAAATTAAAATTGAATCAGTGTTTCTCTCTCAGCCCAAATGATTTCACAGGTTGGTTGTTGTGGGAAAAAATTGGAGGATGGAGCATTGTGTATGCCACCTGGAGCTCCCAGAAAAAAGGCAGGATATCAATATAACTAACAAATTAATACATAAAATTAAGGCTAAAATCTTACTAGCAACCTTACCAATTTTTTGTTCCTTTAACTTTTTCCTTCTAATACTGTTCTCTTTGCTCTTTCCTCTTTTGCCTACCTACCAAGAAATAAAGATTTTAGACATAGGTAAGCATTTTAAGCATGTTTTAAGCTATTATTGGCTTTAAATGAGTAAATAAGGTACTACAAAAACTACTTCAAACATTTGAATAAAATAATAGTAAAACTATTCTGAGATAAATCTTAGTAAGTATAAGGTAAAAACTTGCTACTGTTCATTATTAATCAACTTTCACACCCCAGTTTAACTTGTTACATTTTAAAGTATGACTCTTTTGAAAAATGTAATGTTTAAAACAGATAAAACAGTGATTCATTATCTTTATATATTTCTGATTGTTTTTAAGGTATTGGCTATGTTTTATTTCAATATTTGCTGTCTTCATTCTGCTATACCCATCACCCACCTCATTGTCTTTTGGGCATCCTCAATACCATTGACAGAGACTGCCATGCTGCCTTTTTATATGGAATCCATTTACACATTTGATTGCTGCGCATCAAGGCTTGCAGTAATCTAGATACATAGTTGAGCATTGTACAAACATGTCTGGTTTTCAACAGAATAGATCAGAGAATGTTTTAGCGCTTTGATGGACAATCTGATATACAAAATTTAATCTCTGGCATCTCAAATGTGTCTGAAGCTCTTAACATTGGAATGGAATGGAATGGAATTGGGAACAGGAAGAAGAACAGAACTCTTTCTTTGGCCAAGTGTGACTAGACACACAAGGAATTTGTCTCCGGTACAGAAGATATTAGAGAGAATCTACTTTTCTGTTTATAATTTTTTTTAAAAAGAATTAAAATAGTTCGAATCCCACTTTCTTTATGAGGTGTTTTAATGATATACATGAGTTTCCCATTTCTCCAATCATAAATTGCTACAAAAGGTAGCTTTCATTAAAATATATATTCCTTGAGTTGTTCTCTCTCATCTTAAAAATAACAATATTTGGATTAGTATGTGTTCACTTTCTTTTTCAGTGTATGTGGTTTTTTTTTTGTAATAAAGCTAAGTCAAATTCCACTATTTTGTGCAAGTTAAATATTCTTTGATTTAAATTTAGTTAATTTAAATTTCTCTGTGTAAACTGTGTAAAATTATTATCCAGAGCTGAATTTTATATCTGAATAAAGCTTTTATTTGTCTTTAGACAAAGTCTAAGCACTTTAGTGAGAAGTTATACATGAAAAGGCATACATTTGATCCATTATATTATTTACTGTAACCATCATTATTTTATCTTAAAGAATTTTCAAAAATATATTTTCCAGTTAAGAGGCTTCTGATCAAATCCAGACATACCATTTCTTAAAATAAAAATCAGAACAAGCTGTCAGAATCTTTAGTGCATTGCCAAAACCTGCTCACAATTTAAAAGTACTTAGAATGGCTCCAATTTAGGCTTTTATTGTTCAATTGCCCCGATGCATTAATCACATTTTACTTAAACTTAAACTAATTATATTTTCCATCCAGATTTCTGTTTCTATTAAAATGACATATTAATAATTATTCAAAACGTGTCCCTACTTCAAACCATAATTTAGTCACAACTTGTTTATGTTAACCCCTAACACCCTTTGCCAACAATATTACATGCAATGTGTTATTCTAACACTGTTATATTTATATTTATGAAATACTAAGCAATATTTTTTGTGAACAGATGCTCTGATATCACCAAATCTATTGAATACATGTTAGTAGCACATTTGCAAATAAATTAGAAATTGATCTGACGGATACTAAGGCTTTGTGCATTAGTAGGCAGTCTAATATTATCAGCTATATATTTATTCTTTTATGCCATAACTTAGATCTATTGTTACTGATGCAGCTAGTTAAACTTTTGGATTGTATCTTTGAGCAGTAGATATATTCAATAAAGTTATTTACTCATTAGGAAAGAAAACTTTTTCTCCAAAATGTATTGAGCTTTGAAGAAAAGCTCCAAAACTGTATATTCTTTTATTTCATAGGAAAACATGGCATATTTAGGGTTTTTAAAATGCTGTGATATTTTGAAAAAAGCTGGATTTACTCACAAATATGTCTAATATATGGAATTATGCTGAGTGATAAGAAGGTGCTTTTTGATCAGAAGAAAACACAATATTTATCAGTAATGGATCATGTATTCAAATGGCTTAGATTTATGAGAAAATATTGAGAACAAAAGAGCAATCTAAGTGAAGAAATCCAGATATGATTATTTGAAACTAACATTTCAAATATGTTATAGATGTCTTAGAATTATAAACAATTATAGTTTTAAAAGAAAAAGATCACAAAATAATTAATTTGATCCAAATATTAAGACAAATGACAGTATGTGCCTATACAACTAGACCAATTGTACTCAAAGTATTGTCTTTGCCAAGTTAATTATTTTAAAATTTCTCTAATTTCTAATAGAGATTCTAATGGGATATATCTATCAATAGATATAGCCCATATAAACCAAAGCTTTTGGAGTCTTCTATTATTTTTTATAATGTAAAAGGATACTAAATGTTCAAGAACCGCTGAATTAGACAAACAAAAATAGTGATGAGGGATTATAATCATACTAAAAAAAACTTGTTTTCCTTTTTGCAGCAGTAATCCCGCTCATAGATACTATCTTGCAACTGATCCAGTCACAGGAGAATTGTATGTTTCTGATACAAATACAAGACGGATTTATCGTCCAAAATCACTTACAGGAGCAAAAGATCTGACAAAAAATGCTGATGTAGTAGCAGGGACTGGAGAACAGTGCCTTCCATTTGATGAAGCACGATGTGGCGATGGTGGCAAGGCTCTAGAAGCTACTCTGATGAGTCCAAAAGGTGGAGGAAATTGAAAATTTATGAAGAGAAAAATACACAATATTAGTCAGCACTCATGATAACATTTAACACTGTCTAGTTGTTTATTCAATCCTCTACTTATATGTAGTTTTCTGAATGGAAGAACCTTCTAAAAGTAAAGTTGCAAAAATGAAGTCTTTGATTTCCTATCATTAATAATTTGTCTTTCATTATCATGCCTTATGAATATTTTTTACCTTCTATCAAGGATGTCCATGGAAACCTGGAATGATACCTAAAAGATGGCATGTTTATGATGCCATAATTGTGCAAAAACCATAATTACATGCTTGCATCATAAATGTATTGCAAGTACGTAAATCATGTCAATTGCATGATTGCATCATTATGCATATGTCATCATTTGTCCATCTATGGTCATGTATGCATGCTATAAAGACTTTGTATCCAGGGAACCATGAAGGGTTCAATGCTTAACAAACTGCAACAAGCAATGTTTTATTTCAATATTTGCTGTCTTCATTCTGCTATACCCATCACCCACCTCATTGTCTTTGGGCATCCTCAATACCATTGACAGAGACTGCCATGCTGCCTTTTATATGGAATCCATTTACACATTTGATTGCTGCATCAAGGCTTGCAGTAATCTAGATACATAGTTGAGCATTGTACAAACATGTCTGGTTTTCAACAGAATAGATCAGAGAATGTTTTAGCGCTTTGATGGAGGGTGTTTTCCTGCCGCCTTGAAAGAGGCGGTGGTGAGAACCCCTCCTCAAGAAGCCTTCCTTGACCCAACTAGTTTAGCAAATTATCGTCCGGTCTCCAACCTTCGCTTTTTGGCAAAGGTTGTCGAGAGTGTGGTTGCACGACAGTTGCCCCAGTACCTGGATGAAACTGTCTATCTTGATCCATTCCAGTCCGGTTTCCGGCCTGGTCACAGCACGGAAACAGCCTTGGTCGCGCTGGTTGATGATCTCTTGAGGGCTCGGGACAGAGGTTGTTCCTCTGTCTTGGTCCTATTAGATCTCTCAGCGGCTTTTGATACCATCGATCATGGTACCCTGCTGCGCCGACTCGAGGACTTGGAGTGAGTGGCACTGTTCATCGGTGGTTCTCCTCCTACCTCTCCGACGGCATGAGCGGTGTTGACGGGGACAGAGATCGACCCCAAGGCGCCTCTTATGTGGGGTGCCGCAAGGTCGGTTCTCTCGCCTCTTCTGTTCAACATCTATATGAAGCCGCTGGGTGAGATCATCCGTGGTCTTGGGGTGAGTTGTCATCTATCGCTGATGATACTCAGCTCTATATTTCCACCCCTAACCACCCCAACGAGGCTGTTGAAGTGATGTCCCAGTGCCTGAAGCTCTTAACATTGGAATGGAATTGGGAACAGGAAGAAGAACAGAACTCTTTCTTTGGCCAAGTGTGACTAGACACACAAGGAATTTGTCTCGGTACAGAAGATATTAGAGAGAATCTACTTTTCTGTTTATAATTTTAAAAAGAATTAAAATAGTTCGAATCCCACTTTCTTTATGAGGTGTTTTAATGATATACATGAGTTTCCCATTTCTCCAATCATAAATTGCTACAAAAGGTAGCTTTCATTAAAATATATATTCCTTGAGTTGTTCTCTCTCATCTTAAAATAAAAATCAGAACAAGCTGTCAGAATCTTTAGTGCATTGCCAAAACCTGCTCACAATTTAAAAGTACTTAGAATGGCTCCAATTTAGGCTTTTATTGTTCAATTGCCCGATGCATTAATCACATTTTACTTAAACTTAAACTAATTATATTTTCCATCCAGATTTCTGTTTCTATTAAAATGACATATTAATAATTATTCAAAACGTGTCCCTACTTCAAACATTTGAATAAAATAATAGTAAAACTATTCTGAGATAAATCTTAGTAAGTATAAGGTAAAAACTTGCTACTGTTCATTATTAATCAACTTTCACACCCCAGTTTAACTTGTTACATTTTAAAGTATGACTCTTTTGAAAAATGTAATGTTTAAAACAGATAAAACAGTGATTCATTATCTTTATATATTTCTGATTGTTTTTAAGGTATTGGCTATGTTTTATTTCAATATTTGCTGTCTTCATTCTGCTATACCCATCACCCACCTCATTGTCTTTTGGGCATCCTCAATACCATTGACAGAGACTGCCATGCTGCCTTTTTATATGGAATCCATTTACACATTTGATTGCTGCATCAAGGCTTGCAGTAATCTAGATACATAGTTGAGCATTGTACAAACATGTCTGGTTTTCAACAGAATAGATCAGAGAATGTTTTAGCGCTTTGATGGACAATCTGATATACAAAATTTAATCTCTGGCATCTCAAATGTGTCTGAAGCTCTTAACATTGGAATGGAATTGGGAACAGGAAGAAGAACAGAACTCTTTCTTTGGCCAAGTGTGACTAGACACACAAGGAATTTGTCTCGGTACAGAAGATATTAGAGAGAATCTACTTTTCTGTTTATAATTTTAAAAAGAATTAAAATAGTTCGAATCCCACTTTCTTTATGAGGTGTTTTAATGATATACATGAGTTTCCCATTTCTCCAATCATAAATTGCTACAAAGGTAGCTTTCATTAAAATATATATTCCTTGAGTTGTTCTCTCTCATCTTAAAATAAAAATCAGAACAAGCTGTCAGAATCTTTAGTGCATTGCCAAAACCTGCTCACAATTTAAAAGTACTTAGAATGGCTCCAATTTAGGCTTTTATTGTTCAATTGCCCGATGCATTAATCACATTTTACTTAAACTTAAACTAATTATATTTTCCAGTTAAGAGGCTTCTGATCAAATCCAGACATACCATTTCTTAAAATAAAAATCAGAACAAGCTGTCAGAATCTTTAGTGCATTGCCAAAACCTGCTCACAATTTAAAAGTACTTAGAATGGCTCCAATTTAGGCTTTTATTGTTCAATTGCCCGATGCATTAATCACATTTTACTTAAACTTAAACTAATTATATTTTCCAGTTAAGAGGCTTCTGATCAAATCCAGACATACCATTTCTTAAAATAAAAATCAGAACAAGCTGTCAGAATCTTTAGTGCATTGCCAAAACCTGCTCACAATTTAAAAGTACTTAGAATGGCTCCAATTTAGGCTTTTATTGTTCAATTGCCCGATGCATTAATCACATTTTACTTAAACTTAAACTAATTATATTTTCCAGTTAAGAGGCTTCTGATCAAATCCAGACATACCATTTCTTAAAATAAAAATCAGAACAAGCTGTCAGAATCTTTAGTGCATTGCCAAAACCTGCTCACAATTTAAAAGTACTTAGAATGGCTCCAATTTAGGCTTTTATTGTTCAATTGCCCCGATGCATTAATCACATTTTACTTAAACTTAAACTAATTATATTTTCCAGTTAAGAGGCTTCTGATCAAATCCAGACATACCATTTCTTAAAATAACAATATTTGGATTAGTATGTGTTCACTTTCTTTTCAGTGTATGTGGTTTTTTTTGTAATAAAGCTAAGTCAAATTCCACTATTTTGTGCAAGTTAAATATTCTTTGATTTAAATTTAGTTAATTTAAAATTTCTCTGTGTAAACTGTGTAAAATTATTATCCAGAGCTGAATTTTATATCTGAATAAAGCTTTTATTTGTCTTTAGACAAAGTCTAAGCACTTTAGTGAGAAGTTATACATGAAAAGGCATACATTTGATCCATTATATTATTTACTGTAACCATCATTATTTTATCTTAAAGAATTTTCAAAAATATATTTTCCAGTTAAGAGGCTTCTGATCAAATCCAGACATACCATTTCTTAAAATAAAAATCAGAACAAGCTGTCAGAATCTTTAGTGCATTGCCAAAACCTGCTCACAATTTAAAAGTACTTAGAATGGCTCCAATTTAGGCTTTTATTGTTCAATTGCCCCGATGCATTAATCACATTTTACTTAAACTTAAACTAATTATATTTTCCATCCAGATTTCTGTTTCTATTAAAATGACATATTAATAATTATTCAAAACGTGTCCCTACTTCAAACCATAATTTAGTCACAACTTGTTTATGTTAACCCCTAACACCCTTTGCCAACAATATTACATGCAATGTGTTATTCTAACACTGTTATATTTATATTTATGAAATACTAAGCAGTATTTTTTGTGAACAGATGCTCTGATATCACCAAATCTATTGAATACATGTTAGTAGCACATTTGCAAATAAATTAGAAATTGATCTGACGGATACTAAGGCTTTGTGCATTAGTAGGCAGTCTAATATTATCAGCTATATATTTATTCTTTTATGCCATAACTTAGATCTATTGTTACTGATGCAGCTAGTTAAACTTTTGGATTGTATCTTTGAGCAGTAGATATATTCAATAAAGTTATTTACTCATTAGGAAAGAAAACTTTTTCTCCAAAATGTATTGAGCTTTGAAGAAAAGCTCCAAAACTGTATATTCTTTTATTTCATAGGAAAACATGGCATATTTAGGGGTTTTTAAAATGCTGTGATATTTTGAAAAAAGCTGGATTTACTCACAAATATGTCTAATATATGGAATTATGCTGAGTGATAAGAAGGTGCTTTTTGATCAGAAGAAAACACAATATTTATCAGTAATGGATCATGTATTCAAATGGCTTAGATTTATGAGAAAATATTGAGAACAAAAGAGCAATCTAAGTGAAGAAATCCAGATATGATTATTTGAAACTAACATTTCAAATATGTTATAGATGTCTTAGAATTATAAACAATTATAGTTTTAAAAGAAAAAGATCACAAAATAATTAATTTGATCCAAATATTAAGACAAATGACAGTATGTGCCTATACAACTAGACCAATTGTACTCAAAGTATTGTCTTTGCCAAGTTAATTATTTTAAAATTTCTAATTTCTAATAGAGATTCTAATGGGATATATCTATCAATAGATATAGCCCATATAAACCAAAGCTTTTGGAGTCTTCTATTATTTTTTATAATGTAAAAGGATACTAAATGTTCAAGAACCGCTGAATTAGACAAACAAAAATAGTGATGAGGGATTATAATCATACTAAAAAAAACTTGTTTTCCTTTTTGCAGCAGTAATCCCGCTCATAGATACTATCTTGCAACTGATCCAGTCACAGGAGAATTGTATGTTTCTGATACAAATACAAGACGGATTTATCGTCCAAAATCACTTACAGGAGCAAAAGATCTGACAAAAAATGCTGATGTAGTAGCAGGGACTGGAGAACAGTGCCTTCCATTTGATGAAGCACGATGTGGCGATGGTGGCAAGGCTGTAGAAGCTACTCTGATGAGTCCAAAAGGTGGAGGAAATTGAAAATTTATGAAGAGAAAAATACACAATATTAGTCAGCACTCATGATAACATTTAACACTGTCTACTTGTTTATTCAATCCTCTACTTATATGTAGTTTTCTGAATGGAAGAACCTTCTAAAAGTAAAGTTGCAAAAATGAAGTCTTTGATTTCCTATCATTATTATTTATTTATTTATTATTTAAATTTCTATACCGCCCTTCTCCCGAAGGACTAATTTGTCTTTCATTATCATGCCTTATGAATATTTTTTACCTTCTATCAAGGATGTCCATGGAAACCTGGAATGATACCTAAAAGATGGCATGTTTATGATGCCATAATTGTGCAAAAACCATAATTACATGCTTGCATCATAAATGTATTGCAAGTACGTAAATCATGTCAATTGCATGATTGCATCATTATGCATATGTCATCATATGTCCATCTATGGTCATGTATGCATGCTATAAAGACTTTGTATCCAGGGAACCATGAAGGGTTCAATGCTTAACAAACTGCAACAAGCAATGTTTTATTTTCATACATGATATGCCAGCATACTAGATACATCTGGTTAGAATCCAGTTCTATTAAATCTTTAGAATCATTCTTGGTGTTTAATGAAAAGACATAAGAAGCAGTGTATAAATAGAAGAGGAAAAATGTTGATCGTTATAATTTGAAAGAAAATCATATCGTATATGCTTGTTTGTTTGTTTTACTGAAGGAGTGGCAGTAGATAAGAATGGATTAATCTATTTTGTTGATGGGACTATGATCAGGAAAGTGGACCAAAATGGAATAATATCAACATTACTTGGTTCAAATGATCTGACTTCCGCACGACCATTAACATGTGACACCAGCATGCATATCAGCCAGGTACTTTTAACAAAGATCTTTTTTCTTTTGAGATAAGTCATTTTCCCTTGAAACAGCCTGTGTAGTTCACACAATAACAACATCAGCATCTTCTTTGTCAATCCACTAATGAAAAAATAAGTACAGTTATAAATGAATAGATTGTTCATTCATTCATCCATCCAGGTCTAATCTATTCATTCACATGTCTTTCCAGCAAATAAAATTCCTGGCAGGAAAGAAAGAACTTTTTAAAGATTTTTATATTATGGAATTTTCTTGCATTTATTTATGCCTTCTGTGAATTCTAGACAATTTAAAAACTCAGCAATAAATTTTGTGTTAAGATATTTATAGTTATTTTAACTTTGATCATTCCTTAAAATAAAATTTACTGTCTTATACAAGAGCATTGTGTTGAATTTAGTGCCCCTGGGAACAAACTTCAGTTGTTATTTATTATTTAATTCTACAATATGTAAATCATCCAAGTGAAACAATTATAAAAGCAAAGATTTTATACCCTTCAAGGTGGATTGTAACAATGATTGCACATGTATTAACAGATCTATTAGAAAACTACAAGTACAAACCAGTGGTGGGTTGCTCCCGGTTTGCTCCGGTTCTGGAGAGCCGGTAGTAAAAATCTGCTGGCGTTCGGAGAACCGGTAGTAATGGCTGGCTGGCCACGCCCCCAAACCAGTTCCCCAATCATCAGAGGTTTGTTTTTTTACTTTTAAAAGCATCTTTTCTTCAGCCAAAAAAAGGCTTTTAAAAGTAAAAAAAACACCTCTGACGATCGCGCGGCTCAGCAGGGATCATCAGAACCCTTTAGGTTTTTTTTTAACAACCTCTTCAGTTGAAGAGGTTGTTAAAACAAAAGGTTTTAAAAGGGTCCTCTGGCGATCCCAGCTGAGTTAAGAGGTTCTGGGCTGCAATTAGGCAACTTCAGTTGGGATCGTCAGAGGAGCCTTTTAAAATCTTTTTTTCCTCTGGCCCACCCAATCCCTTCTCCTCACTTACACAATTATTGCTCCTTTCGGGCTCGCTTTCCTTTGGCTTCTGCAATCAGTTGCATCAGCTAGCAACTGAATCTGCCTGCCTGCCTGCAATTCATCTCCTCAGTGCCTTTGCTGGCTGAGGAACTCTGGGAGTTGAAGTGCACAAACCTTAAAGTTACTAAGGTTGGAGACCCCTGATCTAAAAAATATAAATAAAACAAAATAATAAAATATTTGTGCAGCTTTTTGAGATTTGGTGTGTTTCTGCCATGTTTCAGTCTAACTACACAAACACACAGAATCTTACAAACCTGTATGAGGCATTTTGTGTGTGTGTGTGTTTTTGTGTGAATCAGTTGTGTTGTGTGTGTGTGTAAAGTGTGAAAGTTGGTTTTTGAGGTTTTTGTGGCTGTGTGAGGTTCCTGCTTGTTGCAGGGGCCATTTTGGGTGAAGTGCAGCTGCTTTTACACTGTGTATGAGTCAGTTGTGCTGTGTTGTGTTGTATGTGTGTAAAGTGTGAAAGTTGGTTTTTGAGCTTTTTGTGGCTGCATGAGGTTCCTGCTTGTTGCAGGGGCCATTTTGGGTGAAGTGCAGCTGCTTTTACACTGTGTGTGAGTCTGTTGTGTTGTGTTGTGTGTGTGTCCCTTCGCAAGGACTTGGAGGCAGCTCCTCTGAGGAAAAGAGGCGGCGGCAAAGCTCTAGCTGTCCTCCGGGAGAAATTGCCCTGTCTCTGCAACATTGGTCATGTGACTGAGTGGGCATGTCCAACTTGATGTCACTCACAGGAAGGTGCTGCCCAACCTTGCCCTGAGTGACTTCAAGTTGGCCATGCCCACTCAGTCACATGACCACCAAGCCATGCCCACCAAATAAGCCACGCCCACAGAACCAGTAATAAAAAAATTTGGAATCCACCCCTGGTACAAACATTTATTCATTATTCTAGTGTGCTACAAACATTTTTTTAACTTATTTATTTGCTTGCTTGCTGCTTCTTTGCTGTGCTGCAGAAGGTCAAAAGCTAATGTAAAAAATCAGAACTGTATACTCGAAAGCAATTTAACACATGACCAAAATCAGCAAAAACTATCAAACTTCATAAATCAGCATGTTTATCAAAACCTATTCTTTTCTGAGCATAACTCAGATGCTGTACCTCCTAATCAGATTTATAATTGTGATGGCATAGATTTTGCAACTTTCTAAGATATTTTGCTAGACTAATGTTTTAATAAAAGGCTCACAAATTGATATAATTTTAAATATTGCCTTTTTTCAGTACAGTTTCTCTATCATTTTTCTTTGCATTGCTGGGTTTGTAGGAAGACAAGCTCTTAATATTGTGTGGGAGTTAGACCTAAAGACCCCATTTGTTTCCACAGAACCACATTTAAACAAATCTACCATTGAACTTTTAACAGATTAATAGAATTGGAAGGGACTTTATAGGAGGGGTGATATGCTCCCGATTCAGACCGGATTGCCCGATCCGGTAGTGATGGTGGCAGGTGGTTTGGAAAACTGGTAGCAAAACTCCCTGCTCACCCCCACATGCCCAGCTGAGCTGCACGATCATTAGAGGGTTTTTTTTTTACTTTTAAAAGCATTTTTTCTTCAGCTGAAAAAATGCTTTTAAAAGTTAAAAAAAGCCTCTGATGATCGCGCGGCTCAGCTGGGATCATCATAGCCTTTTAAAAGCAATTTTCTACAACCTCTTTGTCCGAAAAGGTTGTAAAAAATGCTTTTAAACGCCTCTGACGATCAGGCAACTCAGCTGGGATCGCCAGATGCTTTTAAAAGCATTTTTTCAGCTGAAGAGGTTGTAGAAAAAATTCTTTTAAAAGTAAAAAAAAAGAAAAGAAAAGTTGGTCATGCCCACCAAGTCACATTACCCTCCATCACCACCATCCCATGCCCACAGAACCAGTAGTAACAAATTTTACATTTCACCACTGCCTTGTAGATCATCCAATCCACACCCAAGCAGGAGACCCTACGCTATTTCTAACAAATGGCAGTCCAGTCTTTTCCAGTGATGAAGCTCACACAATTTATTTTTTTAATTCTTTCATTCATACAGGTCCAGTCTCTAAAATCAAGTTGCATTGTTTCCAGACTGTTCATTGTTTTTAATTTTAGTCTAATTGTTTTCACTTAAATTAACCCATTTAAATTGTTGAGTAATACCATTCTCAATAATCCCATGCAATTAAAAGAAAACAGACAAGTATTCCAAAAGTAGCAACTAGAGCTATTTTAAATTTCATTCAGAAAATTTATTTGTCTAAAGCCAGGTTAACTAATGTGTTAATAAATTGTTCTTGTTTTGATAAGGTACGTCTGGAGTGGCCAACAGATTTAGCTATCAACCCAATGGATAACTCCATATATGTTCTAGATAACAACGTAGTGCTTCAAATTACAGAAAATCGGCAAGTCCGTATAGCTGCTGGAAGACCAATGCACTGCCAGGTTCCTGGTGTGGAATATACAGTGGGAAAACATGCAGTACAAACTACCTTAGAATCAGCCACGGCTATTGCTTTATCTTATAATGGGGTGCTTTACATTACAGAAACAGATGAAAAAAAGATAAACAGAATAAGACAAGTAACAACTGATGGAGAAATCTCATTAGTTGCTGGAATACCTTCTGAATGTGACTGCAAAAATGATGTTAACTGTGACTGCTATCAAAATGGTGATGGCTATGCTAAAGATGCCAAACTCAGTGCCCCGTCTTCCTTAGCTGTATCACCCGATGGAACACTGTATATTGCAGATCTTGGAAATATACGAATAAGAGCTGTGTCAAAGAACAAACCATTGCTGAATTCCATGAACTTTTATGAAGTTGCCTCTCCAACTGATCAGGAGCTCTATATCTTTGATGTCAATGGCACTCATCAGTACACAATGAGTTTAGTCACAGGAGATTATCTGTACAATTTTAGCTACAATAATGACAATGATATAACTGCAGTTACTGACAGCAATGGAAATACTCTTCGTATTAGGCGTGACCCCAATCGGATGCCAGTAAGGGTAGTATCTCCAGACAATCAAGTCATCTGGTTAACCATAGGAACCAACGGTTGCTTAAAAAATATGATAGCACAAGGACAGGAACTAGTCTTGTTTACATATCATGGCAACAGTGGACTCCTAGCAACTAGAAGTGATGAAATTGGATGGACAACATTTTTTGAGTAAGTATAAGTTTAATGTGTACCATTTTGAAGTATTGCACAGGTTGGTGTAATTGAATTTTATGTATATTAATAAGACTGATAAAACAACTATTATAAGAGGAATTGTGCACACAAAACAGAATACATGATCTTCCTAATAAGAAATCCAGAGTAATGCTGTAACCAAAGCTGATAACCAGGCAAAGTCAGTCAATCCCATTTGTGTACTATAGAAAAACAGCCAGCTTAATATTATTTTGACATGTAGTGCCAAACTAATCTGAGGTAGAAAGTATGAAAACAAGGTTTGTTGTTTCCTGTAACAACAATTACAGGTGTGTCAAACTCAATTTCATTGAGGTCCACATCAGGGTTGTGTTTGACCTCAGGGGGCTGGCATGGGCGTGGTCAACTCAGCATCATTCATGTCAGGGGCCTCTGTGGTAGCCCAAACACTTTGCCAGTGAAAATGGGCTCCCAAGCTCCATTTTCAGCTGCAACAGCCTCCTGCAACCTCTGCCAGTGAAAATGGAGCTCAGGAGGCCATGGGTGGCCCTTCCGAGCTCCGTTTTCGCTAGTAGAGACATTGTGGGCCAGTCCTTCACTGTTTCCAGGTGCCCCTGCGGGCGGGAGCTAAGCACTCCAGTCAGACCTTGAGTTTGACATCCCTGCTGTAGTGTGTTGAGCAGCTGCCCATAATTGTTTACTCTGGTTCTGGGACAGTTGCTTTCCTCAGCAAAATCTCAGCTTCTGTTATCTCAATTATTCTACGCATGTTCTTATGAAAAGCAATTCAGATTATTCAGAACTCTGCTGGATTGGGTCCCAGATCCATCTAATTCAGCATGGATTAGATTCATGTATCATTTCCATGTATAGCTAGCCAGACACTACCTAGGAAACACACAGTCAGATTCTGAATGGAACAGCATCTTTTTCTGTGTACCTCAGAAAAGTGCTATGACTTATAACTTACAATAGCTGTCGAAAGACTGTTGCATCAATATAATGTTCCTATTGCAATACTAGCAAAAGAGACATAAACCTAAATGTCCAGTCTAAAAAGGAATAGTGGAAATAACTTAGACTTAAACATTACTAGGCAGCAATAAAAAAAGAGACAGGAATGGAAGTTGGTTTTTAAGTTGATATAGTACAGGATGTGAAAGAAGACCATGGAATAAGAATGAAGACATTCAAAAGACAATAGAAGAAATTTAAAGGGCAGAAGAAGGATGTGCTATAATCGTAAAAATACGAAATTAGGTGAGTTGAAACATTAAACCGCCCATTTAAATAGATTAGGGAATTAAATAAGCACTAATGGAGATATTTAGAAGCATATTGCCAACCCTATGTTAATTTAAAGAAATCAAAGAAACTTCCCTTCCCTTTCCAGTATAGCCACTAATAAGCATCTCAAAGTTTTCTGTTTTTGTCCTAAACAATATGACACACTATAGGGGAAAGAAATAATTGGAATCATTTCTTCCATGCACTTTACTATGCAGGCTGAGTCCTATAATTGCTCCTAACATGTAACTTCTCCTGTTATTCAAAAAGTCCATTTGACTGTCAGGTCAATTTTTATAGGTATGATAATAGAAAATTTATCTTTGAATCCAAATATAGTTTTTCTTTTGTTATAAGAAGCCATCAAGAAATTCCTATTATTCAGGCATATAGCTTCTTTCCAAAAAACAACTGAAGTATGATTCTATTATGTAAATCAGTCAAACATCCTTTTCAATAAATGTATGAGGACTGGTATTTTTTAATGCATTTAGACATTCACCTGTTTATCATGGAATCTAAATATAAAATTAAGTCAAAATACATGGAAAAGTATGATCAAAATGAAAATAAAATCTTGCTTTGATCCTACTTCACAATTCAAATAATCAAACCATATTCTGTTTTATTTTTACATTTTCTTTTACAAAGTATGTGCTGCCAATGCTTTTGTAGTTCTTGGTGGCTTACAAACACTGATATAAAAGCCAAAGTAAAAAGCCATTAAAGCCCATTTAAGAAGGCCTTAAAAATTCTAAAGAACTCTTTAGAACGCTAGGAGATCTCAGTAAAATATGTTAAGCCCCTTCCAGAACTATAACAATTACAATAGCAAATTGTTCTCACAATAGAAAAAACAGAATTAGCAAAAAGAATGGTGCAAGCTATATAGAAATTAGCAATTCTTCAAGTAACCTGGGCCCAAGCTATATAAGATTTTATACACCATACTGAGCACATTGACTTGAGCTCATGAAGCAATTGTTAACCAGTACAGCTGGTTTCTTATTTCCTACAAGTATCATTCATCATCCAAATTATTGCATTATGGAGCAATTGGAGTTTCAAACCTATTTTATTATGCCAATTCAAAAAAAGTACTTTGCAAATTCTATCCTCGCAGAATGTACCTACTATATCAGCCAGTGCTGATAAAAGGTCCATCTTGCTTCTAAAATAATGTGGCTTTCTAGCACCAGTATCAGACCCAAGAGGGCCTAGCAGCTGTACATTTGATCCTTATGAAGTCTAGAGCCAAGAAAGGAAGCACTTGTACCTTGTCTGAATTCTGGTCACCGTCATTGTTTTAAGTTTGGAGATGAAGGAAATGTCACCTGTGCTTGGGACTGGCTATTTGGGATCCTAGTAGAGAATTGTGCCCATGTTCAAATGTTGTGGAGAGCAACCAACACAGTAGATGGGATACAATTAAGGAGAGCCTTATGCATTGATCTCCTTTTACACAGTTAAACTTTATGATTTAGTCAATATCTGGACCATAGTCTTAATTATTTTCTATTTCCTCTATTCTTTTAATTTTTGTTCATATTTTAGGTGCTTATTTTTAATTGTTTTATTATTAGCTATTGTTGAAAATAAAGAATTAAAAATAAAATACAGATTTATGTTCATTGCAAATTAGATTCATGAACAGCTATTTGACGGCGAAACTTTCTAACTAAATATGTATCAGTCACATTAAAAACTAATTCGCATTTTATTTCCAATGAAAAATGTTAAACTGCAGGAAGTCCTTCCCATGTCAAGAAAAGGTTAAACCTGTTCATTAAACATGCTGTCCTACTGATTATACAATTTCAGCAACACTGAGATGCCATAGTAAAATACACGATATTTTTTTCCAACAGGGGGGCAAGATAAACATAGCAAGACATTTAGTAGATTGAGTTTTATGTCCTCAGCAGTAACATTTGAACTGACATTTAAATTAGTTAACTGAGATGCAGAAGGATCCAACTCTATTTCCTGATGGATGAATTCTATTGGGGAGTGGAGGTTGGTATTCTGAAACATGAAATTCCTGGCAGACAATTCAGACTCTCCCTTCATATAGTCTAGAGTCCCTGCATTAATCTCCAAACTTTCTTGTTGAGTCTGAAGTGTCAATTAACTTTACCACTAAACATCCAGATAAAAGTTTCAATTGTTCTAGGGTTGTCTATTGGAATGCTGAGCTATGAAATACAGTAGTCCATGAACTATATGTTATCCATAAACCTTTTCAGAATCACTGTATTTTTTTATCCATAATCTTTTTACATTTGTTCTAGAAATAATGCATGTCCTGGTGTCGTAATTATAGAAAAGTAATATTGCCATGGGAATAATCTGCAGAACCATCCCTTTCAATATATCATAGCAAAATGGCAAAAGGAATTCCATTGTAAAATCTCAGGGGTTTAGATATATGTTTGCCTCTGGTCTGAGTTAGTGTAGATCTCCCCCGCCTTCCAATATTTAGGGAACGTTTTGAATATCTCAGTTTTACCTCATTTCTTTGTTCAAAAATGTAGGAGAAACTAATAGGATCATCTATATAGTATTATATACAGTATACTTAGAATTCTTAATTAGTAAAGAACGCTATGAGAGATTTGCATTTTATTGGTAATTTTCATAGGTTGACAGTAAATAAAATTTCCAGCAACAGTACTGCAAATGAAAAGAGTCAGATTGGTGTAATGGTTAAGGCATCAGAGTAGAAACCATGAGACTGTTGAGTTCTAGTCCCAGCCTAGGCAAAGCCATCTGGGTGATTGTGGGTTACTGGGCTAGTCGCTTTCTTTCAGCCTGAGGGAGGAGGCATTGGCAAACCACTTATAAGAAACTTTGCCAAGAAAACTCAGGGACTTGTCCAGGTAGTTGCAAAAAACTGACTTAAAGGAACAAAAAACCCTCTTGAAAATAATACTTATACTTTACTAGCTCTGAGGCAATGAATACAAAAATAGAACTGTTTGATTTTGTGAGACAGCAACTGTCTCATGTCCGTGCTTTTTGCAGATGCTATGATACAAAATATTATTGTGAATAGGCGTGGAAGGCCCTAAAACTTCATATTAGAATATTTGCCATTTAGAATATATACCATGTGATTGCAAATACCTATTTAAAATATGCAGATATGAAAAACTAATGAGTAGCTGTTAGAATATAGTGACCAGATTTTAACATTGGTAAAGTGGGACACCATTGGGGGGGGGTTCCTAAATTTTTTAGTACCGGTTCTGTGGGCGTGGCTTATTTTGGGGTGTGGCTTGGTGGACATGTGACTGGGTGGGCATGGCTAGCTGCTCATGTGACTGGGTGGCCCTGGCTATGGGCATAGAAACTACTCAGAGGGCTAAAAAAAGTAATTTCTGACCGGTCCTCGCACTTATGACCATCCTCACATTTATGCCCATTGCAGCATTTTTAACAACCATGTCACTTATTTCACAACTGCTTCTCTTCACCACGGTTACAAGATAGGGTGCAAAATGTAAAATGTGAGGACAGTTGTAGGTGTGAGGACCAGTCAAAAGTGTAAGGACAGGTCAAAAATAACTTTTTCAGTCCTCCGAGTAGTCCCTACGCACAAAATGCTGCAACAGGGATAAATGATGACCGGTCATAAGTGTGAGAACCTGTCAGAAATCACTTATTTCAGCCGTCTGGGTAGTCCCTATGCACATAGGGACTACCCAGAGGACTGAAAAAAGTGATTTCTGACAGGTTCTCGCACTTTTGATCAGTCCTCACACTTATGACCGGTCATCATTTATCCCTGTTGCAGCATTTTTAATAACCATGTCACTCATGTCACAACTGCGGTGCTTCATGTGACTGGGTGGGCATGTCCGGGTGGTCATGTGAGATAGCTTCTTTGCCCTAATGACTGTTTGCTGCAATGTTCTTAAGTGTGAAAAAACAGTCATAAGTCACTTTTTCAGTGCCATGCTTGTTAAACCAATTACCAGAACAAATCCATTCTCCCTCCCTCTTTCTCTCCATCTCTTTCTCCACCTTTCTCTCTTTCTCTCCTTAATCTCTTTCTCACTCCCTCTCTTTCTCTCAATCTTTCTCTCTTTAATCTCTCTTTCTCCCTCCTTCTCTCTCTCCCCCTTTCTCGTCTTCATCTTTCTCCTTCTATCCTTCATCTCTTTTTCTCTCCTTCATTTTTCTCTCCATCTTTCTCTCCTTCATCTCTCTTTCTCCCTCCCTCTCTTTCTCTCCAACTTTCTCTCCCCCTTTCTCTCCTTCATCTTTCTCCCTCCTCTTTCTCTCCATCACTCTTTCTCCAGATGGGGTAGGGTAGGCTGGTGCTGCGTGGGTGGAGGCAGCCGCAGGACAGTCCTGCTGGGTGGACAGCAGGCCGAGGCGATTGACACACGCTTCGCAGCCCAGTCCAGGCGCGGAGACCTTCCTCCTCCTGCGGGAACCGAGCGACACCCCCGGGCCTTCCCACGCACCCACCTTGCTCGGCTGCTCCCCGCCGGTGGGACGGGCTTGGCTTGAGGGAACTTCGTCCGCCAGGAGAGTCGAACAGGGCCTGGGCGGAGCAGGAACACGCCTCCGTCTCCCTAGCAACACCCAATTGCCAGCCTGCCCCATCTGCGCAACCAATGGCAAAGCTCTCTTTTTGAGAGGCGGCCAGAGGGAGCCAATCGCAGTGCAGCATGGGAAGCCGTGGCTGGGAATCCTGGGAGTTGAAGTCCACGTGTCTTGAAAGTTGTTGCCTCCGCAGGAAAAAGCGGGGCTTTTTAAAAAAGCAGCGGGATGCGGGACAAATTTGCCAAAAGCGGGACTGTCCCGCCAAAAGCGGGACGTCTGGTCAGCTTACGTTAGAACATAAGATGATTATTATGATTCACTTTAGGTTCATTTTATTCTATTACTATGGCTGTGTTATACAACACATTTGATTTGGTTTTAATCAACACATTTTTCTGAATTTTCACATTACATTACATTAAATCATATACTAACCACATGGATGGGTTCACATAGTACAAAACTGACCAAGTTTTCCAAATTTATATGAACATAGCCACAAATTTTGCAGCATACCTGCTTGACCATGTTATCTGAGTGTCTGATTCTTTTTTGCCACATAAATATTTCTGACCCAATCAGAATCAGCATCTGGTTCAATTTAGGTATATAGTAGCATTATGTGATATTTTTTCCCTGAATTCTATTAAACCAAAATTGGAAACCTAGGTTACCAAGGCAAACAAAGTTGGTTAACATTTGGATTATGAGAAAATACTAGGGTTAAATCTAAAACTAGCTTAGGTTATTGGAAGAACATTGCAGAACAGGAGAAGTAAAGCATTCCTGTATTGGTGCCAAAATATGTCAGTTTTGTCCCAGGAATTATCCAGAGTTGAGTTTTATTCAAAAGGGTCGTCCTCCCTATAAAAACAAATATTAAAATTATCAATTAGCAAATAAGTACTATTTTCATTGTGTTTCCAAAGGCTGTTCATCTTGCAAGCCATTCAACATTGCAATTAAAAATTTAAAAAGCTGTTTACTTATCTGCTGCAAGGTCAGGTGAATACTGTATTATCATTCAGTCCTAATTATTCTCTGCTAAATATTCCTGTAATTATATATTGGATTCCAAAGCAAGTCAGGTTTTGCATTCTAAATAACCCATTATATCTCTAACAAAATTCTTCCCTTTCTTCCACATTTGTTTGGCTCAGATTATTCAAATACGAAATTTCTCTGATATGTGCCTGACAGTTTGAAGGAAGATTTGATATTAATTGTGTTTTGAGAGCTGTATCAAGAGTAAACTGTGAAATCCCATAATGAAATGGTGTTTGATCTTTCTGTCTGATATCTACTACTTTAAAATACAATTATTTCTGTATTCTTATTGCTGTAGTTACATTATCTTGAATTTAGTGAAGCAGAAATGAAATGGACTGAGCAAATAATTTTAATCCATTGCATAGCCCCAAATTAATCGTATTGAACACATTAAATAAAAGAACATGTATCTGACATTAAAAATCATACACATCACAGATTATTAAAAATTATTGGGCAAATGAATTCATTTTCACAATCAGTAGTGATTGTTGTTGCATTGAGATTGTAATACAGATAGATACAGACCGCCATACAGACATTCTACTGGCAGAATATAATATGGCAAAAAGCCATACTGATACAGTTTTTAACATCTACCTTTTAACTTTGAACAAAAATATTTTGTTTCCTCCTGTATATTTAAAGAACATTTTAATCTGTAGCTGTTGTTACAATTCTAGTAGAACTAGATTGTGTGTATCTCTTTCAGGTCATGTAATCTAATTTTTTTTAACTTCCCTCTCAATCGATCTAGTACTGCAGCCTGGGGTTACCTGCTATAGGCCAGGTTTTATGTAAACCATAAATGCAATGCTGCATTTATTCCAACTTTGTATGTACAATTCACCACCTTAGATTTAAGGATTTGGACAATAAAATTGGAACCATATTCCATATTAACAACTCCATGTAATCGACAAACCAAATAACTAAATCGCACACAGATTTCAGAAGAGTAACTTTAGTGATAATCAGGGATAAAATCATAATTTAAAAAATGATAAGATTAAATTTCCATCTGCACATATAAGGAGAGTCAAGTAAGGTTCAGTCTCTTTGAAAGTTTTTTCAACAATCCCCAAATCTAGGCTGCTTTTTCTCTTCTCACAAAAGCTAGACCAGAGGCCCCTGGCCACAGACTGATACTTGACCTACCAGGAACCAAGCCATGCAAGCAAGCGAAGCCCTATTCACGCATACACAGGATCTAGGGAGCATTCAAAACCACGCTGCCCTGGTCTGCAAAAAACTGCCCTCCATGGAGCTGGTCCCTAGTGCCCAAAAGGTTGGAGGCTGCTGAGCTAGACTCTTCCTACCCTGCTTCTTTCCCAATCTTTAATAGCTAATTTGATTTTGATAGAAGAAATCCCTGTGTATATTTTGATAGGGTAAATATATACAGGTGTAAAGGGGGCAAAAATTCCGAAGGTATAGAAGTTGTGCCATTTACTAAAAAATCTGCACTCCTTTTCTCAATGCTAGTTAGAACCATTGTCACAGTGAAATACCCTGTGGCTGATAAACTAAAAATTGAATTAATGAAGTGGACTTTAGATGGTGATACTTTTAAACTTTTAAACCCAACCTGAGTTAATTTTGCATATTTAGCATTATACAGCTAATTTAGCTGATTAAAGGGCTAAAAAGGTTATCTAGTGTTAACATATTCTCTGCCTGATACGATGGAAATATACTAGCTGTCAATTTGCAATGACGCCAGGTTCTAAGTGCTTTTGTTGACATATAACTGCTATATCGGCCAGGATTTTATTTAGTTGATGGATCCCATCCTTTCCATATCAGTTAGGAATGCAATATCCAATAAAAATGTCTTCTTACGAGATTATCCTTGTCAGTGATGTGTTATGTATCAATCCATAACAAAATATTTTCTAAAAAGACAGTAGCTTCCTCCATGACTTTCTGGCTTGTAAACATTTGGCATTAACCGAAAACCATTAATTGAATTGATGCTGCTGAATATCTTGTTACACCTGTTGTCTATTTTTAAAGTGTTGCAGTTTTATGGTTTTAAGAAGTTAAAAATTTAGAGTTTTGATCCCATTTGTGCATTTTCTTTAAGGTTGTGAGGTAATGAAAGATGATAATAGATCCTTATGCTGACTTTGATTTTAACAAATGAAAACATTGCGTCCATATAACAAGCGTATGTATGTATGTATGTATGTATGTATGTATGTATGTATGTATACACCAGTATTTATAGAGTGACGGCAGCTCCGACTACACTTTGTTCACACAAGCACAAGACGTAAGCACCAGCCTGAAAATGACGAGTGAGACCTCGTTGAAACATTGCCAAGATACTCTCAACCTTACATGGGAAAAGACCCAAATACACCAAGACCTACATACCTATACCCGTGAAAACCTACGAATGTGTGTGTATGTGTGTGTGTGTAGGTCTTGGCGTATTCGGGTCTTTTCCCATGTAAGATTGAGTGTATCTTGGCGACGTTTCGACGAGATCTCACTTGTCATCTTCAGGCTGGTGCTTATGGCTTCGTGCTTGTGCGAGCAAAGCGTGGTCGGAGCTGCTGTCTCTCTATAAATACTGGTGGGGAGGTGGGGAGTGTTGGCTTTGTTGCTGTAAGCAGGTTGGTTGGCTGTGTTGTTACATCTTGATTGGTTGGTGGAGTTGATATTTGCAGATTAGTTGGCTGTTTCATAGCATCCTGTGTGTGTGTGGTCCTACTTGTGTGCCCATTAGTCTTCTGTGTTGTAACGACCTGGGCAATGGGCTGTGAGGTAACATCCTGAGCTCTAGTCTTGTGACATCCTGAGTCTTGTGCTGTAACATCCAGGGTGGTAAAGCTATAAGCACCAGCCTGAAGATGACGATTGATACCTCGTTGAAATGTCGCCAAGATACTCTCAACCTTACACGGGAAAAGACCCGAATACGCCAAGACCTACACACCTATACCCATGAAAATCTATGAAAACATATATATATATATACATACATACATACATGCATACATGCATACATACATAGACACCTACTTACTGAATTATTACACTAAAGACATTAGAAAAGCCTGTGTCATTCCCAAATATAAAATTACAATAATACAAACCTTCAGAGCACCTAATTAAATTTAACATATATTTAGAATATCTCAATATACATTGTGAGGGAACTCTAAGCTCCTGGCTTGTAAGAGATAAGTAAATGTTATTATCTAGAAAAAGAAGAGATCATTATTTTCAAAATCAACAAAGCGAACTTCAAAAAGTACCTTTAAAAACTGCTTATTAAAGTATTCCTGGAAATTTATTGTGCTTGACATATTTTGAAGAAAATAATGTAACCCCGAATGAAAAGAAATTGTGAAATGGGACATTTTATTTCCCAGAAGTAAAAAATGAAATGAAATAAAGGGAAGCAAAATACCTTTTTGCTGATGTTGTAGCTTTCAAGTTGAACCCAATCCAATTCAGGAATACAGCAATGACATATACATTGAAAGTTTTAAAAAAGCAGATGTGTTTATTTAATCACTATTGTTTTGAAATAGTGTGGAAATCAGTTCATACTTTTAACAACGTTACATGCTTTTTTAATGAAGTTTGTTAATGTGTTATGGGTAAATGTAACAATTTAAAAAATAAATAGGTATCTCAGATAATTTAGCGCTGGAACACCCAAGTTTGGTATTCTTCTCTTTTTTTAAAAAAAAAGATTAGCTGAAAACATTTTGTACACCTAATAAGCCAATGAATATTTTACCAGATTTTTTTAAAAAATTGCCTGTTAACCATGCAAAATAAATGCATATTTCTACATAATAACTAAGAAGCAGGATATTTTCTTTGATATGTAATTACTGCACACTTGATTTTAGCCAAAGGCCAAAAAGTAATACTCTGGTTTTTTTTCAGATTGTATAAATTGTTCAACTTTTTTTATATATATACATAAGAATATATTTTCAGTGCAAAATTTGTGGAGCAAGTGCACAAGCAGTATTGTACAAAAGTCTCTCATGTTTAATTTTGCGTCCTAAAAATAAAAATGTCAGTATATGCCAAATAACTATAAACCTATGGAAAAGTTGATATATTTTCTGTCAAATATGTAGACAGATGCTCTAAAGATTCTCTACCAATAGATTAATTAAGTTCAGCTGAATATGAATTTTCATATTCATAATGATTATCTTGAAAAGCAAGATCAAGTTTTTCATCAAATAAATAGACAATTGTAACTGAAGTGGTCCTCGATTTATGACAATTGGACCCAGAATTGTGGTCACTAAGCAATTAAATTATTAAGTGAGTCATCCTGTAACCAGACCCAGTTTTACAACCATTTTTACCATGGTCATTAAGCAAATCACATGGTCATTAAGTGAATCACATGGTCATTAAGTATATATGGCTTCCCCAATTGACTTTGCTTGCTGGAAGCCAGCTGGGAAGGTCAGATCATGATCATATGATTGCAAGACACTGCAATTATCATGAATGTGAGCCAGTTGCCAAGCACCCCTATTGTGATCGTGTGACTATGGGGGTGGTGTGATTGTCATAATGTGAAAGACAGGTTGTAGATTATTTTTTTGATGCCATTGTAACTTTGAACATTGTTAAAAGCTTGTAAAGCAAGGATTACCTGTAGTTTTGTTCATCCTGTTGTGAACCATTTCAGATCTACTCTTTTAAATATCTGTCACCATTCATTAACAATGTATAAATATATTTCAATCTTAATCACATTATCTAATTTTCCTCTGTAATTTTCACATGATTTTGCAGACCAAATACGTAGCTTAAAAATTATTTTATTGAAATGTCTCTGATTTTTTATTGTCTGGTACTAGACATGTTTATAAGATATGCTCAGAGCTATAAGTAGACTGTCCATCAATCCAAAGAGGAATTCCTGGATGAGAATTAAAATTTAGAAAGGCATGTTAGCAATGTCTTTAGCTGGAATAGAAAAGTAATGGTATCAAGAAATTGACTCCTTAAAATGCATGTAGATATAAAGAAAGGAGAAATGGCTTAGACAGAAGAACATGAGATAGCATAAAAGCAACTAAGAAGCATATACTGTACATGATATGACTTTTAATGAGGAATTATTTTGCACTTCTTTTATCCAGTACAAAAATCTGTGTAGTACAGAAAGAACACAATAGCAGTGATACCATTTTGTAGGATTTAATAGGGTTGATGCCCAGTCAAAAAAGTAGCTTTTACAAAAGTAGATCATGTCTTTTCTCTGTTGCTTGCCATGTTAGAGCCATTCCATGTCCAGCACTATAAATCTTAACCCTAATTGCTCTCAACATTAACAGGTTGTTTCTTGCAGTGAATTCTTTAGCATATTTCAGAGTTACATTGCAATTCTCTAGACCTCCAGCTCTATTATATTCAAGTAAACAAGGGTAGGTACCGGTAGAATCCTCTAAAACTGTTTTCTCTCTAGCTGTGTTTTATTAATGCTTTTTAATATGCAAGTGCTGTTTGCATTTATTTTACAGAGAAATAAAATAATTAATAAACATAGCCAAGATAATTCATTTTAACCTGGTTGTGAATTTTATTAAATTAAGTTTTGAAACCTTTTAGAATGATCCATCCAGATCCAGTTGTGAAATTAGTGAAATTTACAGCTTGTCCCTTAGAATGAACAATTAATAATAAAATGAAAGATAACTTTTTAATTATTTTTAATTGTGCATATCCAGCATTTTAAAGAGCTTCCACTGAGTCTATTTGTGTGATCCATTGTTGATTACAGGATTTAAGTTATATTAGTAGTCACAAATTGTTTGCAAAGAAAGAAAAATGCATCCATGCAGGGAATAACACAGCAGTTGTGCGTTAGCTATCAATCCAGTCTGGTATTTAGAGTAGCAGGAAACACTTAGATAATCTATGTGTGACTGACTACAGTATGTCAGGTACATAGCCTTTGTGTGCTGCTTTTCAGTAGCAGGTAAGGTGAATCATCTCAATCCTCCTACTTGAAAATATAGGGACAATGATGAGAACAAGAGGGCACATGGCTGGTATTTCTTTATTTCTTCATAATAAACTCTCAAAATAAGCATGTGTCTGATATCAGCCTGCCTATACTCTGTTTTTTAACCTCTGTATTTATATAAGACTAGCTTTACTTAAATATTATATGTAGGACAAAGAATTACTTGAAAAGCACTGCAGATCAAAGTGGGAGTTTTTCTCAATACACAGCCTTAAAGATGCAGTCTGCTAAAAATTATCTTGTAGCAGAGATTTTACTACAGGAAACAGCTGTACTAATTTGCAAATGATCACATTTATTGTGACTTTTAAAAAAGAAATATTATTAAATACTTGAAAAAAAATATGAAATTACATACATACATAGAAGGTGACCAGTTCCAGCATATTTTGTTATTTCCTCTATTTCTGAATTTCAAGAAACTGTATGTATATTATTGCTTTATGCAAATTATCCTCACAAAGGATATCTATTTGTATCAATCTGGGTGTAAGAATATTGAGTACAATAATCACTCAGGAAATAAACATATGCAGTATTGTAATAGACTGGGTGTCGGCAACCTGCGGCTCCCGAGCCGCATGTGGCTCTTTGACCCCTCTCCTGTGACTCTCTGCCAACCTGGTCCTATGACTGCTGTCCACCCTGAGACAGTGGCACAACCGGGCTGTGGCCGATGCCAACCTCGCTAATACAAGGGCTGGTGGGGTGGGAATGAGATCTGGGAAAAGAGTCCGATGGAAAGGGGGACAGGTCCACAGCTGAGGAACAAGCACAAGCTGTGGTGGAGGCTTCACCGAAGACCCTCCTCCTTCTCATGCGATCCCCTGGCCAGCTGTTGCGTGGCCGGGAGGGCGCACATGAGCGGGGATACCCTCAATTGAGAAGAGAGTGGGCAGGTTGAAAGGCTGACAGGTGAGCATCTTTGGCGAGGGCTCTCCAGCTTTCTCTGAGCTTGATGCCTGAGGTGGGCATGTGAGGTTTGACAGGGCCAGCCCCCTTTTCCCACTGCCCTGAGCTTCTTTACTTCTCCAGCTGAGTGGTGCCATCAGCGGTGTTGATTGATAGAGAGGGAGGGAGAGAGAGAGAAGGTGAGAAAGAGAGAGAAATAAGAAAATGATGGAGGGAGAGAATAGAGAGAGAAACAAATGAGAGAGAAGGAGGAGAGGAAAAGAGGGAGAGGGGAAAAAACAAATAAAAGGGAGAGAGAAAGAGAAATGAGAAAATGATGGAAGAGAGAATGATAGAGGGAAAAGAGAGGGAAACATGAGAGAGAGAAGGGGAAAGAGGGAGAGGAAAAAGAAAAACAGAAATGAGAGGGAGAGAGAGAGAAATGAGAAAATGATGGCAGAGTGAGAGAGGAAAAAGAGAAACAAATGAGAGAGAAGGAGGAGAGAGGAGAGAATGAGAGAGAGAAGGGGGAGAGAAAGAAAGAGAGAGGGGGAGAAGAAAAAGAGAGAAAAACAGAAATGAGAGGGAGGGAGGGGAGAAAGAGAGAGATTTATTTTCCACAGAAGATACCAGGAGACACAAAACCTGGGTAGGCGTGGCTGGGGGTGTCATGTAGGGTAGGGGTGGAGGGGTGGCGGTTGCTATTAAAGAGAGTCTAGAGCCGAGGGAGACCACTGTACCTCAGATTGCCGGGTGTGAATCCCTCTTTGTGAGGTGGGGTCATAGATGTCAGATGGGCTTGCTGGTCGCGTACCTGGCTCCTTGCTGCGTGACAGCTGCCCTGCCCGAGCTCCTGGAGGTGCTTGCCGGGGTGGCAGTGGAGACCCCCAGACTTTTAGTCATGGGGGACTTTAACTTGCCATCTGCCGGCTCGTCATCGACGGTAGCCCGGGAGTTCCTGGCCTCCATGACGGCCTTGGACCTGACTCAAGTAGTGGATGGCCCCACTCACATCGGGGGAGGCACACTGGACCTGATTTTTGTCTCTGGTCAGTGGTTGAGAGATCTGGACTTAAAGGAAATAGTCATTGAACCTTTGTCATGGTCAGATCACTCTCTCCTTCGCCTGGACTTTCTGACCGCTACCCAACACCGCAGGGAGACGGAACCATTACGGTGGTACCGTCCCAGGCGCCTGATGGACCCAGAGAGGTTTCGGACGGGGCTTGGGCCACTTCCTGAGGTCTGGCTCACGGCACGGCAGAGGAACTAGCTGCAGCGTGGGGACGGGCTGCGGCTGGGCCTTTAGACCGTGTCGTGCCTTTCCGCCCTCTGACCCGGCGCAGATCCCAACCGGCTCCTTGGTTCTCCGAGGAGCTGAGGGGGATGAAACGCCGGAGAAGACGCCTAGAGAGTTCCTGGAGGTCCAGCCGTTCAGAGGCTGATCGGACACTAGTTAGATCCTATACCAGGACCTACCTAGTGGCACTGAGGGAAGCGAGGCGGGTCTTCGCCTCCTCCCTCATTGCGTCGGCAGATAACCGCCCAGCTGCCCTGTTTCGGGTGACCCGCTCCCTCCTTCACCAGGGGGAGCGGGATGACCCGTTGCGGGGACGTGCTGAGGAGTTTAACGGTTATCTATACGATAAAATCGTTCAGCTTAGGGACGGTCTGGACCAAAATTGTGGCGATTCAGACGAGGTATCTGAGAGCGGTCTTGGTGATGTTGTGTGGGATGAGTTTGACCCTGTGACTCCCGAGGACATGGACAGGTTGCTGGGTAGATTGAATGCCACCACGTGTTTACTGGACCCGTGCCCCTCCTGGCTGGTGCTGGCCACTCAGGAGGTGACACGAGGCTGGCTCCAGGGGATTACGAGTCCTTCCTTGTTGGAGGGAGTCTTTCCGGCCGCCTTGAAAGAGGCGGTGGTGAGGCCCCTCCTCAAGAAGCCTTCCCTGGACCCGGCTGTTTTAGGTAATTATCGTCCGGTCTCCAACCTTCGCTTCGCGGCGAAGGTTGTAGAGAGTATGGTGGCATATCAGTTTCCCCTGCACCTGGAGGAAACTGTCTATCTGGACCCGTTCCAGTCCGGCTTCCGACCCGGTTACAGCACTGAGACGGCTTTGGTCGCGTTGGTGGATGATCTCTGGAGGGCCAGGGATAGGGGTTATTCCTCTGCCCTGGTCCTATTAGACCTCTCAGCGGCTTTTGATACCATCGACCATGGTATCCTGCTGCGCCGGTTGGGGGGGTTGGGAGTGGGAGGCACCGTTTATCGGTGGTTCTCCTCCTATCTCTCCGACCGGTCGCAGACGGTGTTGACGGGGGGGCAGAGGTCGACCCCACGGCGCCTCACTTGTGGGGTGCCGCAGGGGTCGATTCTCTCGCCCCTTCTGTTCAACATCTATATGAAGCCGCTGGGTGAGATCATCAGTGGCTTCGGTGTGAGGTACCAGCTGTACGCTGATGACACCCAGCTGTACTTTTCCACACCGGACCACCCCAATGAAGCTATCGAAGTGCTGTCCCGGTGTTTGGAAGCCGTACGGGTCTGGATGGGGAGAAACAGGCTCAAGCTCAATCCATCCAAGACGGAGTGGCTGTGGATGCCGGCATCCCGCACAGTCAGCTGAGTCCGCGGCTGCCTCTCGGGAGCGAGTCATTGGCCCCGATGGAGAGGGTGCGTAATTTGGGCGTTCTCCTGGATGCACGGCTGTCTTTTGAAGATCATTTGACGGCCGTCTCCAGGAGAGCTTTCCACCAGGTTCGCCTGGTGCGCCAGTTGCGCCTTTCTAGACCGGGATGCCTTGTGCACAGTCACCACGCCCTTGTGACGCCTCGCCTGGACTACTGCAATGCTCTCTACATGGGGCTCCCTGAAGGGCATCCGAGGCTGCAGTTGGTCCAGAATGCAGCTGCGCTGGTGATAGAGGAGCCCTCGTGGCTCCCGAGTGACACCTATCCTGCGCAGGCTGCACTGGCTACCTGTGGCCTTCCGGTGCGCTTCAAGGTGTTGGTGAACGCCTTTAAAGCGCCCATGGCATAGGGCGGGTTACTTACGGGACCGCCTGCTGCTACCAAATACCTCTCACCGACCCGTGCGCTCTCACAGAGAGGGACTCCTCAGGGTGCCGTCGGCGCGACAATGTCGTCTGGCGACACCCAGGGGACGGGCCTTCTCTGTGGGGGCCCCCCCCCTCTGGAACGAGCTCCCCCCCGGACTTCGTCAACTTCCGGACCTCAACCTTTCATGAGCTCAAAACTTACTTATTTATCTGCGCTGGACTGGGTTAGTTTTTTAAGTTATGGGTTTTTAAATGGGTTTTACTTCCAAATTTTAATTATGGCCAATTTAAATAAGTTTTTTATTAGTATTTTAATTGTATGTATTGTGCATTTTACTTGGCTGTGAACCGCCCTGAGTCCTTCGGGAGAAGGGCGGTATACAAATTTAAATAATAAATAAAATAAATAAATGTGACTGGGTGGGAGTGATGTTGAGTTGGCCACGCCCAGTGGTGGGTTTCTGTTGGTTCAGGCGAACTGGTAGTGGCGGGAAGATCCGCTCATCCGCCTGGAGGTCATCACAGACATCGCACACTCCCGAATTCAAACCGGTAGCGAAGGTAAGTGGAACTCACTACTGGCCATGCCCACCCAGGTTTTGTGGCTCCCAGGGTTTTCTTTTATGTGGTTGCAGACCCCTGTAATAAACAAACCATGAAAGAAAAGGAGATTAAGTGTACAGGGAGCAGGATCATTCGATACTGTAATATTTGGTTAAAGTGCCACTTGTTTCTTTTATATTAAGATTTTTATCTTTTTCTATTCAATTTTTTGTTTCCAGTGAATGCATCACAATGGCCCTACAGTAATGCTACTCCTATCACAGCTTATTGTTGTATCATTAAGAATGTGATGCTGTCAAGAATGTATATGAACAAAGTTCACTCTCTTCATAAACGGATAAGCCGCATGCTAAATTAAACAGAAAAAAAAATCAAAATGGATATAACATTTGTATCAAACTGAATTAAATCTACCCTTATTATAAAAAAGTGAATTTGGAACATAAAACAATTAATCCCTACTAAAGATATTCCTTTTAAATAGCAAATTAGATTGTAGTAGGATTTGGTCATAGTCCAAAGAGACATCTATGCAGGCTTGAGAGCCATTGGGGTTTTTTCCCCCTCTACCAAGCTTCCTTTATATATTGAAAAAGATTTTAATAAATTTAACAAATTCTTCATTTTTTCATTGTGCATAATTCAGGCACAAAATCTCAAAATTCCTCACAATGTTATCAGCAGAAATTTCTATTTTGAGTCAGTGAGTAAAAAAATTCATTCTTGCGTTTGTTTGTTTGTTTGTTTGTTTGTTTGTTTCTATAAATTGTTTTAGCTATGACAGTGAAGGCAGATTGACCAATGTCACATTTCCAACTGGAGTAGTCACTAATCTACATGGAGAAATGGAAAGGGCTATTACTGTTGACATTGAATCATCTAGCAGAGAAGATGATGTCAGCATCACTTCAAATCTATCCTCAATTGATTCTTTCTATACAATGGTCCAAGGTACGTTAACAAATTAAATGAAGCAATAATCTTCAAGAGAAAAAAATGAATTAAAAGAAAAAACACTGTTATATGTATTACAAGTTGTGATGAAAACTAGCCTGAAAGGGAGGTTAGCTAGTTGTGTTTTGTATAGGTATTGGGTTAAAGCCTTAATCTTCTATAATATACATACCTATTTAGAAGAAAATTCAACTGAATAAAGTCATTAATTCTATGATTGTGTCTCTAATTTTTATGATTACACTTTCACTAGTTGTGGATGCAATTTGCAAGTAAAAGTTTAAAAAATATTTAGTTACATTGATTAAAACCTTGTATATACATTCTATTTCTAAAATGATTCTAAAATATATGTAGATGTAAAAATAATGCTTCTTACGGCATATATTTGTCATACATTGGAATATGCATCAAGAAGTCAGATAATGCTGAAAGGTCATAACCAAAAAATTAAAATTTTAATGTTTAATGTTTTAAATGGTTTAAAATTAAAACACTTGTATTTTTTAATGCGACTGAATGTTGCATTAATGTTGACTTGGTTTGTGCTATGAATAATTTTTTATGAAAAATCTTGGTTTAGAAATACATCTTTGCTGGGTTTCATTTCAGATCAGTTAAGAAATAGCTACCAGATTGGATATGATGGGTCTCTCAGAATCATTTATGCCAGTGGCCTGGATACACACTACCAAACAGAACCACATGTTTTAGCAGGTACAGCCAACCCAACTGTAGCAAAAAGAAATATGACTCTTCCTGGAGAAAATGGACAGAATTTAGTGGAGTGGAGATTTCGAAAAGAACAAGCACAAGGCAAAGTGAATGTGTTTGGCCGTAAACTCAGAGTAAGTTACATCTCTAATGCATTTTTAGTTTAAGATGAATAGTACAGAAGACCTACTGACAGCTTTCACTGCTTCAAATGACCTTTTTTTTTCTTTTAGCAAGTCTTCTAAGACCAATAAAATAAAAAGGGAAAGGAATAATCCTTGCTTATATAATTTAAAGTTAACAATGCCTCGGAAAGGAATATCCTAATTCATATTGTTCTATTTATTTCCGGATTTATAATCTTCAGTTTTTACCATTAGCATTACACACTAAATATGAAATCCTTCCCATACAACCCTATCTTTTCTGCAGATACATAGAGTGATCATTTTAGATGAGGTCGCGTTAACAGTGTTTTAAATTAATCTTAAACATTAAGCTGTAGTCATCAACTATATAATTACTTACTTTTTAAAAAAGGAAGTTTATAACCCTAGGTGTGTTTCATTTCACTGAATGTATGAAATGTGGGCTCTCCCTGTAGTATGTATGTTGGTTTGTGAGCTAGTGTCCAGGTTAGAGATACTAGCTTTCATACCAAAGGACTTCAAGCATGCTTGGGAAATAATTGGGCTTTATCAGTGTTTGTAGCATACTATCTGAAATCTTCAGTAGTCAAAATTGACCTATAGTGTCTCTAGTTTTAGCAGGAGCTCTTACATATGGAAAGATGTTAGTAAAACTGGTAACCTAATCAGCATTGTCTCAATCTCATTTGAATGTTCTATTGAAAAGCCTCAATTTACCAACACCCTGATAGGCAACAGAGGTCAGTATCCATGAGTCTATCTAGTCACAGCCATGGCATGTGAAAGATTGCAAACTGGAACCTAAAAGCATAAATGGCAAAGGCATGAATTAACAAGAGTGATGTTATTATATATGCTTATGAAATTAAGAATGGAATGGTGTTGATAAGTATAAGTAGGGAGGTTTTAATTAATAAAAAGGCTTAAATGAATACCAGAAAGTATGCATTTATGTCATGTTAGTTGTTGAGGTTGCTGAAAGTAAAATTCGTAGGTTGGTGATAATTACATATTATTTTCCAGTGAATGAAAATAAGAGAGAAGGTTTGGAAAAATTGTGCAACGTATTGAATGAATGCAATCCAGGGGGAAAATATTCTGTTAGATGATGGTGACATGAATAGATGGTAGGAAAAAGGCAATAGAGCATAGAAAAAATGTTACTGCCATTTGGACATCAAAGAATAAAACATTCTGTTCAACCTATATTTACAAAAAGGTCGGTTTTCAACATGTCATTGAAGCAGAATGCACAGGGAAAGTAAATGATTCAAAAAATGTAACTGATATAATTGTTTATTATTACAAACTGAGACATTAGTGAAGGATATAGGGGAGATGAGAAGTTATGAATGTGGGGCAAGCCATTATTTGAAAACATCAAAAGTGAATCAGGAAAAAAAATATGCATGGAAAAAAGGAAGTTAATGTATGAGAGTAAGTATATGACTACAAGAACTAAATGTATGAGTTGTATCTGAAAAGCTGGCAGAATATAAATTAATCTCTCAGGAGAATGAATGGAAGTGAATATTTTTTTTTCATTTTGTCACAAGAAGTATACACAAACATTGTCATAAGTAAAAAAAAACATATCATGAAGAAAATATATATATATAATATATATAAGTAAAGAATATGCATTAGCTATATCAATTTGATATAATAAAGGGTACAATAGGTCAGGAACAGTAGGCACTTTTGTGCTCTTATGCACGCCCTTATAGTCCTTTTAGGAATGGGGTGAGGTCAATAGTAGACAGTTTTTGGTTGAAGATTTTGGGATTTTGAGTAGAGACTATGGAGTCAGGTAATGAGTTCCAAGCATTAACAATAATATATGGAGAAAGGATTTGAAGTTGCCCTGAATTAAGTGAGAATTACACACACTGGGTGGAAGTGACAATAGTACCACAGAATGTGGGGGTTACTCTAATGAAGAGAATGCCAAGGGCTTTTAAGAGAAAGGTCTTTGCAAATAGTGCTGCTGAGGGAATGTTAACATGTTCACACATTGTGTGAGTAAGGGTAAAAGCATCATCTCTTTATACTTTGAGCAAGGATTTGAATCAAAGTAACATTGATTGGCTTGGACCTTGGTGAAAATTTGCTAAAAATGGGAAAGGAATGTAACATTTTAAGTGATACAAGCGCTGCTAGAAAGAAAAATAGACAGTATGTAATGTGCATATAATATGAAATAAATTTGTGTATAAGAACTGGCTTCTAGCTATTTTGATATGTGGGAACTGAAATTTGGATAGGTCAGAAACAAAAATAAGTTGAATGCAGTAGGAATGGGGTATTCAAATAAATGTATGGTAAAACAAAAGGTGGTAGGATAAAGAATTAATGAGTGTCAAAAGAATGTGAATACAGATGTCAGTGACTAGCACAAAGTGAAGGTTAGTAAGATGGTTTCATCAGAAGGGGAAATTGAAAGAGGGTCCAATTATAGAAAATACATCTGAAGAAGAATGAATGGGTCAAGAGCAATTGGAAGGCTGAGAAAATTGTAGTTGGATGGAGTGAATAAGGTCTTGAAAAAAGAGACAAGTTTTGAGTGTAAAGAAGTGGTGCACAAATGTGCTAAAAGCAAGAGTGATTTGCAAGAATAAAAGGTATATGGAGAGCTATAGTGAATAATTTGGTATAAACTAGATTTAGATACAATTCTTTTTACTTTTTGCATTTTTCTTATCTTAACTATGGTTTACTGTTCCTTACTGCTTTTCTGCAGTTTCCAGAAAAGCATGCATTTATGTAATGCACATGTACTTTGAAAGCATTCAAAAACATTTCTTATCAAAACAAGATGAAAAGAAATATGTTGCAAACAATTCTTATTGACCCTCACTTTTGAATACTTCAATCAAATTACAGTTGCCTAGAAGATTATTGTAAAAGATTTTGAACAGCGGGACCCCAACTTGGAATAGATTTTTCTATCTGTATTCAGATAATTAAAGACTAGAAATCCAGCATCCTTGTTAAAATGCTTTCCTTTTAAAAACTTCTGGAATATGATCAGAAAACTTTGGACCTTTTGTTTCTATTGCCCAACAAAAACCATTCTTTGTATCTCTAGACTATCTAACAAAATAAATACTTTAGTTTAAAGATATTACCATCTTTCTCCTGAAAAGTTCCAGAACTAATGTCATTAATCCATTTTTCAATAGAATTCTGTTTTCTAAATATAGCGGATGTCTTTATAGGATTTTGACATAGTGAAACCTGACACTAAAATGAAAAATAGAACTGCAAATTCAAAACAGACAGTAAAATTATGAAAAGAATGGAATATAACAGAATTGAAATTAAAATGCAACTCATTATTGTTCTTTTTTGTAAGAAAAAATACAAATGCTTATACTTTACATTGTGTATTATAAGATTTTTTTTTGTACAACTGAAAAGCATTACTTTTCATTGCTCCTTGCTTCAGTGAATTGCAGAAAATATCCAACATCCTGGTCCTAATGATATTTATTTGTAAATGTCTTCTGCTGTAGAATTTATCAATATATAATAAGTGAGGTGTTTTTTTTTAAAATGTGGCATTTGGCTAGATAATTCTACAGTCCTTGGCTATTAGGTCAAAATATCAAAATTCGATTTTATTTATGAAAGTCTGAATAATGTATTATCTGTTTTAAGAATATTACTTTTCCCAGGGTTTAAATATTTCTTTCAGGCTTCAAACAATGCAGCTCAGAGGATCCATTAGTCTGAGAAATTCTTCCCGAAAATTCTTCATATTACATTATGTGTGTAATATAATTTATCTTATAAAATTAGAAAGTAAATGAACATTCAAATTTTCTTGACTTATCTATTCGTGTCTATTTTTGATGATCTATTTGAAAAGCTGTTCTTATATTTCACCAACATGTTGTTGGCCTTTTATTTTGATTTTTCATTATTATAGTGATAATTCTACTATATCTTTATAATTTCCTCTGTAAATCTTGTTGAGTATTGTAAAAGATCTCAATGTATATATTGTTGAATTATATTAACATTTAACTAAATTCTATCAGCATTAATTGAAAACATTTTGAATAAAATGTCAGTGCATCTTTATTTAATGAAACCTTTTAAAATGGCAACCTAATCCCTGGCTATTATACTAAGAAGTTGCTAAATTAGTTTACTGACAAAAAAAATCAATCATTGTAAATGGTCTTTAAACAATGGTATTCAAACAGTGGCTGATTCTATAAAGAAATAATAAGCAGCTCAGTGCCCCTTCCCTCACATTATTTATTTTGTTGTCTTATTTGTTTCATAAAAGGTTAATGGTAGGAACCTCCTTTCAGTTGACTTTGATCGGACTTCAAAGACAGAGAAGATTTATGATGATCACCGTAAATTTCTACTGAGAATCGCCTATGATACTTCAGGACATCCAACTCTCTGGTTCCCAAGCAGCAAGCTTATGGCTGTCAATGTTACCTATTCATCTACAGGTCAAATTGGTAGCATCCAACGAGGCACCACTAGTGAAAAAGTAGATTATGATGGACAGGGAAGGATTGTATCTAGAGTATTTGCTGATGGTAAAACATGGAGCTACACGTATCTTGAAAAGGTACTCAACTATTAGTTGAAATGTTGGTTTGCAGTTCTATTAAAGAATTATTTCCGCATAAAATGTTAAAAATGATTGCTGCATGATATTTGCCATTTTAGGCAGAGAAAACTGTGTGTGTGTATGTGCGCACACTTTCCTCCAAGATCTTGCAGTAACACATATGATTTTTATAGTTCATTCCCCTGCAAAGTGATTACTCAGCTGAACATTACTGTTCAGCCAAGTAATGAACAGTAATGATTGATCCTACTCATCCAGTAAACTTTCTAATTTTGTGGTCATTTGAACCCTGGTCTCTTTGGTCCTAGCTCACATCTTCACTGTTGCACTGTGTTTACGGAAAATCCATCCCAGAAAATTGATTGAGATATACAGTATGTAAGATAAATTTGATTTCCTAGAATTTACTAGCTTGTTGTCTGTGGATACAATTTCATGGAATTTAATTATGTCATTGAAATCACACGGAATGATTATACATTTCTAGGATTTCAAAGAGATTGAAGCGCATTTAGGTGGCAAGCAGAGTCATTTGTATTTGGAGATACTCTTTATAAGCAGTCATGTTAACCTAACACTTTTCTCAATGTTGTAGTGATTGTTTATTTAATATTATATTTTTTCAAATGAAGTTACCCTTAAGAATGTCTGTTAACACAAATAAAAACAGTGGTAGCTTTGCCAGGCTAAATCTGAAAAGGGAATATAAAAACATTTTCCAAACATTTTTTTCACTTTGCACCAAGAAAGAACAGCATATTCACTATCAAGTCAAATTTATGAAAGTTCTAAACTGCAGCATAAATGTAACGATTTAAACAATGATTTTTCTGTGTGTATATGTGTTTCTATCTTTGTCTCTTACACACACATATGCATACACACAAATACTAATGTGTTTTTTCACATTTGTCCAGCAAAGTTGGTTATTTATTCTTGGCTCAGAATTGTGGGGGGAGGGTTGTCCAAAATGAAATATGGTATTAAACCAGTGCTGCATACTTAATTATATACTCCCTAGCATGGCAATACTGAACAAAGCATAAGAAGTCTTTTATCATTATTTAATTTGATGTCCTTTAGTGGGACAGAGTAGAATTTGCCTTAGGTGGAAACAGCTACCGACAGTGACAGATGCTGAGAGTTTTATACATCTTCATGTGAGTAATATAAAATAACAGTGGTAGTGATGTGTAATGCCAAAGCTTTACAAAAGGAATCATTTGGTGACTAATTAACTCTGCAAAATTTGATGTAAATAACAAGCCAATTGCTTCACCCATCTGACAAATAGATATAAAAGAGGAGGTTCAGGGATCTTCAGGCTAGTAAAATTCTCAGTAAATTATCTCTAATTACAGGAGTAAAATTGTCTCCTCCATATGTTGTTCCCTTCTTGAGTTGCTGGCTTAAGACAGCCTCACTTTTGTTGGTATTAAACATGACTTATCCCAGTCCATTGACAATCTGCTGTTTGGCATTGAGTACTTGATAAAAGGATGACTCAGTCACAACAAGAACACATTAGGAATCTGGAGTGACTCATTATAGATCCTCTTGCAATTAAGTATCCAAATGAATTAGGCAATTACCAATATGTAAGGTCAAGAATTACTCAATTTGAATAATGATGATTTAGTAAAAAAAAACAAAAAAACAGTGTTGCTAGTCTACCAATAGTTTTGACACTTGATTAAACTCTGTTTTCTTTTTCAGTCAATGGTTCTCTTACTGCATAGCCAACGGCAATATATCTTTGAATATGACTTACTGGATCGGCTTTCTGCAATAACCATGCCCAGTGTAGCTCGCCACACTATGCAGACTATCCGTTCTATTGGCTACTATCGGAACATCTATAATCCTCCAGAAAGCAATGCCTCTGTCATCATGGACTACAATGAAGAAGGACAGCTGTTACAAACTGCTTTCTTGGGCACAAGCCGGAGAGTCTTGTTCAAATATCGAAGACAGACCAGGCTTTCTGAAATTCTATATGATAGCACAAGAGTGAGTTTTACTTATGATGAGACAGCAGGAGTTCTGAAAACAGTAAACCTCCAGAGTGATGGCTTTATTTGCACCATTAGATACAGGCAAATTGGTCCATTGATTGACAGGCAGATTTTCCGCTTTAGTGAAGATGGAATGGTAAATGCCCGATTTGACTACAGCTATGACAATAGCTTCAGAGTGACTAGCATGCAAGGTGTTATCAATGAAACTCCATTGCCTATTGATCTCTACCAGTTTGATGACATATCTGGAAAAGTTGAGCAGTTTGGAAAATTTGGGGTTATTTATTATGATATTAATCAGATAATTTCAACAGCTGTAATGACTTACACAAAACACTTTGATGCTCATGGTCGCATAAAGGAAATTCAGTATGAAATATTCCGTTCACTTATGTACTGGATTACAATTCAATATGACAACATGGGCCGAGTAACTAAAAGAGAAATTAAAATAGGCCCATTTGCTAACACTACCAAGTACGGTTATGAATATGATGTTGATGGCCAGCTACAGACAGTTTACCTTAATGAGAAAATAATGTGGCGCTACAACTATGATTTGAATGGCAATCTCCACTTGTTGAATCCAAGTAATAGTGCTCGATTGACACCACTGCGATACGATCTGAGGGACAGAATCACTCGACTTGGTGATGTTCAATACCGGTTAGATGAAGATGGATTCCTGCGACAGAGGGGCACTGAGATATTTGAATACAGTTCAAAGGGCCTCCTTACCAGAGTTTATAGCAAAGGCAGTGGATGGACAGTGATATATCGTTATGATGGACTTGGAAGACGTGTTTCCAGTAAAACCAGCCTGGGACAGCATCTTCAATTTTTTTATGCAGATCTCACATATCCAACAAGAATAACTCATGTGTATAATCACTCAAGCTCTGAAATCACCTCTCTCTATTATGACTTGCAAGGACATTTATTTGCCATGGAGATTAGCAGTGGAGATGAGTTCTATATCGCCTCAGACAACACTGGAACCCCGCTGGCTGTTTTCAGTAGTAATGGTCTCATGCTGAAGCAGATTCAGTATACTGCCTACGGCGAAATCTATTTTGATTCTAACCTCGATTTCCAGTTGGTGATAGGATTCCATGGAGGTCTTTATGACCCACTAACCAAATTAATTCATTTTGGTCAAAGAGATTATGACATATTGGCAGGCCGTTGGACTACACCTGATATTGAAATTTGGAAAAAAATAGGGAAAGATCCAGCTCCTTTTAACCTGTACATGTTTAGAAATAACAATCCAGCCAGCCGAATACACGATGTGAAAGATTATATCACAGGTAAATATGTACATTTAATAAAGTACAATTTTCTGTTGTTTTTATTAAATTATATTATACATGTATATCACCTTGGAATTACAGCATCTGATATATAAAAGTATATAGAGTATATATATAGTAGGAATATACTTTGTTAAGGTAAAAATGTATGTGTATTCTACCTTGCTTCATATAAGTGAGAAGTATACACAGTTAGGTAAAATAGTAAATAAGTATTTCATTTTTCTTAATTAGATCTATCTGAGATCTTGTGATGGTGTCTTTTTTTTACCCAGGGAAGAATTTCATTGTAATCAATGATAGATGTAGTAACTTAATAGACAATAAGACTTATCAAAAATCCTCATAATAGGCCTTGTTCCCTGTCTCTATAGAATATTTTATCTCTTAGAGGATTCAAAAGAAAATGGGGTTTTGATGTTTCCGTTTGACTAAATGGTTACTATGGCAACAGTTTATAAGTCTGCAAATTCATTGTATATTATGAGTGCTATTTTGCCAGATGGCCAATATATCTAGGAAACATGTGAGGATTTTTTGCTTGCATGATAACACCTTGGATCTTTAAAAGAAAAGTTTTCCAAGCAGTTGTGTGTCAGTGGGAAAAATAATGTACAAACATTCCTTCTTGCTATTTATGGTTGTAGGTTTATCTGTAGTTTAAGTAGTAATGCTTTTTGATTTACGTAGCTCTGCTACGTTTTCAAGTACTTCATAGAAAGGCCTTAAACTAAGAAATTTGGTATTTTAATGTTTAACCATTTTTGAATCCAAAAACTTAATTCACAATATACTTGCATTTTGTTTATAAATATATATTTGGACACCATTGTATTCCTTTGTAATTTATTTTCTTTCAAAGAAATGGATACAAGTTCATTGTAAATCACTTGAAATATTAATGCCAGCTGCTCTCAGTATCTAAGAACTATGCTTCACTTTTTCAGTGAATTAGTTGCATAATTTATTTACCTAATTATAACACACTTATATGATCCTACCATGTACTAGAAAGAATCATGCTATTCGTACATTCCTGCTTAATATATCTACATTGCAGTAACATTAGGGATAAGTTGCAGTTGCACTTTGGACTTACATAATTGGAACATAAGATCAAATATATTCCAAATTAGGATCGTTAAGATCTTATTAATTCACTAAAGAGGCTTTTTTTCTAAAAGGTGTCCAAATACTTTTTTTCCCCAATAGTCGTGATCATCTATTCATAGCAGTATTCTTTCTCTTCCTCTTCCTCTTCTGTTCCTCGTTGTCTTGCAATAGTTGAATTCATGGGATTCGAGGATCTAGTGCTCTCCCTATATTTATTAAGCAGATAGCCTTATCTGCATAAAGAAATTATGTGGATCACATGGAATCATCTATAATAGATCATAGATTATTGCTGCAGATTATTCTGAATTGTATAAATAGTGCATTTAAAAACTAGCTTCACTAGATTCCTTTCTCTGGGTCATTGGTTGTATATAAATGAGGACAACTTTTAAACAAATAAACTACAGCCCTGCCATGGATTTTCTCTTCCAAATATATCTTAAAGCTCAGAGCATTATCCAGCTCACCGCCATTCATTCAAATTATGCTGTGTTAAATTCAATCGCATATTGAGGGACACGTGACATTTTTCTAACTTACTTTATAATTGCTTTCTAGATGTTAACAGCTGGCTGGTGACATTTGGTTTTCATCTGCACAATGCAATCCCAGGTTTCCCTGTCCCTAAATTTGATTTAACTGAGCCCTCCTATGAACTTGTGAAGAGCCAGCAATGGGATGATGTACCGGTAAGAAAAAAATAAGGAACATTAAATTGCAACAAAATATAGTAAAAGGTTCTATTAGAGTATTGAAAAATCCTCAGGGGCATACATTGAATTTTTAAAAATTAAAACATATTATAGAGATGTTTCTTGATACACTTTTGTCCCAAACTATATAACAGATGTTAATTCTGTAGGGAATTTTTTGTCCAATAACTAAAGACTAGGCTTAAATTTTAACATTTCCTAAATTGAATTGAGAGGGAGGAAATGATTAATCAATAAATAATCGTATTTTAAAATCCTTTTTTTCCCTTCAAATTATAACATTCCCAGTGGATGCTATAGAGATTGGATTGATAGCAGCACCCTGCCTCCAGGCTAAAAGTGAACAATGTAATAAAAAATAGAATGTGAAAGAAACAGAATAACAGGTGATATAAATTATGCATATTGTACAGCAGTACAATTTTACTTGTCTTTAATATTAACTGTGTTTTATATGTGAAGATAAAATATTGAATATAAAATCACCCCAGGTAAAATGTTTTACTTTATATGGAGCCCAAACTTAAACTCCTTGTTTTAAAAAATATATTACCAAACAGAAGTATAAAACTAAATCATTTACAAAAATCCTTTGTACCATTTAAGGAAAATAGCAATTATAAATTTTATTCAGAAATCAAAAATCCATTTACCCTCAAATTCTCAGTACCAGCAATAAATGACAAACGTTAAATAGCTGTTAACCTTTCAGGTGTATTCTGAAGGCTCTCTGTGACTTTCCAGGATATTAAAATAAAGAGTCAAAATAATTTCATGTGATATAAATCCAGAAACATTGTGTTGATGCTTTTACAGAAGAAATCCTAGTACTATCATTATAAAAATACGTATAATTTCTTTTCTCTGCATACAAAAACTAACAAAAGTGATATGAAGGATTCACCCAGGACCTTTTCCCAAAATGGATATTAAACCTTGGGATAAGTTATCTGGTGCAATTGCTGCTGTCAATATTTATTTAATACATTTGAAGTTCTGATGTAAAAACGTTGTAGAGAAAACTGCAACTTGCTCAATTTATCTTTTTTACTCATAGCTCATTTCTTCATTTTGCGAGTTCTCTCAGATCTTGTTCAAGATCAAATATAGGCAAAATGTGACAATGAGATCATTGAGGCCTTTTATTGATGGGGCCACGCCCATCAGTGGTCCAAGATGCCTGTTTCCCTGTTGAAGAATGTAAAGGGAGCACAAAGACACAATGCACGGTGTCGAGAGAATGAAGGGAGGCAGACCCCAAAGGCATTATCATAACAGTGGACAGGAGAGATTAGGAAGGAATAAGTAGAAAATGAAGTCATAAAAGAGAATGTAAGACAGGAAATAGAGAAGAAACTCACGTAGTATGTATCTGCATGCATGCATCTTTAAAACCTCTGAAAGTCCACCAGGACTTGTAGCTTAAGCCCTCATAGCAATTTAAAATCGAATTTCTATTGTGACGTGAATATCAAAAACAGGTGTTTGTATCCTAATGGTATATCTGGATACTTACTGCTAAATCAAAAGGCAAAAGTTGTGAAATTAAAGATGTAGAACTTTTAAACCAGTGGAGAAAATTATTTCACAGATCTAGCAGTTGAAAATGTAATGTATTACTGTGAGATAGATTAGGTAAAGAGATAGTAGTGGTCCAAAGCTACTATCATATCACATTGCGGCCCAAGGGTACGGACACTGCGCTCTTATAGCGAAGTTCATCACAAGTTCCTGCATCTGGTACATTTTTATGTGTGCAGATACAAAAGTTCAGAGATTTCAGGGAGGACCTTACATTCCCTTTCTGGATGAAGTTATAGCACCATGATGGCGAACCTATGGCACACATGCCAGAGGTGGCACTCAGAGCCCTCTGTGGGCACGTGCGCTGTTGCCAGTTGCTCTTCTGGTTTCCAGAGCGTGCATGCGCCACGGCCAACTGATCATCACGCATGCTGGAAATCCAAAGACCAGGTGGTTGGTGGCCACATGCGCACTGGCCAGCTGGTCTTCAGGTTTCCAGGGCCTCCGGCACATGTGAAGACCAGCTAGCCGGTGTGCATGCACACGCCATAAACCAGGCGACCAGAAGATAAGCTAGTTTTTGAGTTTCTGGGGCGCCAGGGTGCATTCCAGTTTGGGCGCTCAGTACCGAAAAGGTTCGCCATTACTGTTATAGCATTTAAAAAGTCCTGATAATAAATAGATAATGCCAAATATAGTTGAACCAAATATATAAGCAAGCATAAAACTCTCATGGTAGACCTTCTTTCATTTCTGCAATGAAATCACTAAATGAAAGCTCAAGAAAATTACTTATAGGAATACAGGTAATACTTATTTTGGTAATTAATTAATCAAAGATGTTTTTGTTTTTAATTCTTTAGCAAATCAATTTACTGCATTCATCTTCCTATCTGAACAATATTTTACTTTTCTACACTTTCATGGTGTATATATTAACATAAGAAAGACTGATGTAAAAAACTAGTGAAGCATAGTAAATTTCTGCATTCAATGTTTCTAATTTTATTTTGATTGGTTAATGATCACAATAAGGTCGATTAACTGCACTTTTCTTTGGAGTGATTCAGTGCTACTTTTTAAACTTCAAAAATGGTAATAAATGTTGAAATATATCAAGCAACGAAGAACTTATAAGAATGGAATCCAGTCTGTGAATTCAATTAGCTGCAGCAATGTCATTGTGGCCTATCATGTTGTCAGCTGCAGGCACCATGCCAATAAATGCTTGACTGTTGGAATTTATAGGCTTGTAAAAAAAAATCTGTCTTTTCTTGTTTTCAGCCAATTTCTGGAGTGCAACAAGAAGTGGCAAGGGAAGCAAAGGCTTTCCTATCTCTAGGAAAGATGGCAGAAGTCCAGATCAGCAAGCGCAGACCTGGTAGTGAGAAATCCTGGTTGTGGTTTGCAACTGTGAAATCTTTGATTGGTAAAGGAGTAATGCTTGCTGTCAATCAAGGCAAAGTACAGACCAATGTGCTTAACATTGCAAATGAGGATTGTATCAAAGTGGCAGCTGTTCTGAATAGTGCATACTACCTGGAAAACCTGCACTTCACTGTTGAAGGAAAGGACACACATTATTTCATTAAAACCACTTCACCTGAGAGTGACCTGGGCACGTTGAGATTGACAAGTGGCCGGAAGGCACTGGAGAATGGCATCAATGTCACAGTTTCTCAGTCCACCACTGTAGTGAATGGCAGGACTCGTAGGTTTGCTGATGTTGAAATGCAGTACGGTGCACTGGCTCTCCATGTCCGCTATGGCATGACGCTTGATGAGGAGAAGGCACGGATATTAGAACAGGCTAGGCAAAGGGCTCTCTCCAATGCCTGGGCCAGAGAACAGCAACGTGTGAGAGATGGAGAGGAAGGGGCCAGGCTATGGACAGAAGGGGAAAAGAGGCAACTTTTGAGTGCTGGAAAAGTTCAAGGATATGATGGGTACTATGTACTCTCTGTTGAGCAATACCCCGAATTAGCTGACAGTGCTAACAATATACAATTTCTTAGGCAAAGTGAGATTGGAAAGAGGTAACACATTGGTTGAGTTTGGCCTGCCAAAGAGACGGACCCTGTGCCAGTGTCTTCTAAGAGGGGAGACCAAATAGTTTGCTGCATTATTACTTGAGCCTACATATACATCTTTGCTCAGATTTTTCTGTAGCACAATCTGAATGGACTCTACAACAAAGAGAGAGCCTTCCAGAAGAATGATAATATTAAAAAGAAAAACTGGAGATGTGGTGTTTTTTTTCTGAATGACCTTAAAGGTGATCTGCTTTAAAGAATATGTTTACATATGCATATCGCTGCACTCAAGCTGGACTGAAAGTACTAAAAAGAAAGATCTAAAGCGTTTCCAACTGGCTCAGTATTCCAGTAATTAAGAAAGAAAGCGATAACAGTGTTTCCAAATATTACTAAATTGTTGACTTTTACTTACAAGAATTAGTCTTTTTTCCTCCTCCTCCTCCTCCTCCTCCTCCCCCTTCCTCCTCCTCTCCTCTCCTGCTCACTCCCTTTCTCTGCCTAGGATGTGGTATATAATCTCTGTTCATGTTAAGCGGGGGACAAGACTCTTTGTGTATGGACACCCCAATGGCTTTAACAGTGCTGCTTTTTGAAAGGACACTGGCACAAGCAATTTATTCTACAATCAAAATTTGGTAATGGATTTTACGGTGATCATGGGGTTTACCTTGGGGAAAATGGCAAATAGAATTCTTGTCACAGAGAAGCAAAGGAAGCTTGATTTTTTTGTAAATTATGTGAGACAAGTTGTTTATGGATTTTTATATGAATTACAATTTACTGTACATCAAATATTAGTCTCAGAGGAGTTAATTTATGTAAAGTGTTTAAAAAAGTTTATACTTAAATAAAATAATAAAAATATGCAGTGTGTGAATTTTTTAAAAGAATTGCACCTTTTATTATGTTATAGCTGTACAGTATTAAAAGGTATAATGTAGAGATATAACAGTGTACAACAGTTGGATAGAAGTGTTAATATTTTTGTATTAACTTTAACATGGTGTGTTTTTCTCTGGATTACTTCTGAGAAAGGATGGAGAAATCACAGACTAGAAGGAAACGGAGTTGCCGCTCTTTTTCCTTTCTCTCCGCTCTCTCTCTCTCTCTTTCTCTCCCCCCCCCCCCCGCTTGAGCCCTGGCAAGCATGGTTTCATCAGTCACTGCTAAAAGGAAGGAAGAACAATTCAGCAAGACTCATTTGTTACCATAAAAGACTTTTGTAAGCTGGACATGCCTTGTTCTCTTTCAGAGCTCAAGGTGTAATTATTCTTTTCACAGCTTTCTAATGTGCGGGTTTTTTTAAAAAAATATAGGATGTGAAGTTGTGTTATGTCATAAAAGGAACATTTCCATACTTCTTTACACAGGAGTAAATTCCTTTGTGGGATTTATTTTTGATGAATAAATTTAGGACTGCAAGCTCAGATATTTAGTGGTTCATGAAGGCAAGTTGAATCTGTTCTAAACATACAGAATTGGTTCTTACAATATGTTTAACTGAGTCAGCTGGCGGATAATTTTATCATGGAAATACTATATCTGGTCAACAAATTCATATTGGAATTTATAAACATGGGGTAATTAGCTATTTGTCTTTTGAGGATTAAGCAACATCCTATAGAATCCTCATAAAACAGGGTCTTTTTAGGTAATTCTATGGAGAAAATGAGAAACAAGCAAAAAATGGACAGAAAACAAGTAAGAAGCTCCCCATGATGACATTGTTTGTTTGTTTTTTGTCACAACATTATATACAAGCACATACATTGAAAGGAAACAATAGGACAGGAATGGTAGGCACTTTTGTGCACTTATGCACGCCCCTTACAGTCCTCTTAGGAATGGGGTGAGGTCAATGGTAGACAGTTTTTGGTTGAAGCTTTTGGGAGTTGGAGAGGAGACCACAGAGTCAGGAAGTGTATTCCAAGCATTAACTCTGTTACAGAAGTCATATTTTCTGCAATCAAGATGGAAGCAGTTAACATTAAGTTTGAATCTATTGTTTGCTCTTGTATTATTGCAATTGAAGCTGAAGTAGTCTTTAACAGGAAGGACATTGCAATAGATGATTCTGTGTGTTAAACACAGGTCTTGTCGGAGTCGGCGGAGTTCTAAATTTTCTAATCCCAGGATTTCAAGTCTGGTGGTATAAGGTATTTTGTTGTTTACAGAGGAGCGGAGAACTCTTCTTGTAAAATATTTCTGGACGCGTTCAATTGTATTAATGTCAGAGATGTGGTATGGGTTCCAGACAGGTGAGCTGTATTCAAGAATGGGTCTGGCAAATGTTTTGTATGCTCTGGTTAGTAGTGTAGAGTTTTTGGAAAAGAAGCTGCGTAAAATTAGATTTACAACTCTTAGAGCCTTTTTTGCTATGTAGTTGCAGTGAGCTTTGGCACTTAGATCATTTGACATGAAAACTCCAAGGTCTTTAACAGGGTGGGGGTCATCTGTAAGGTAATGTCCATTAAGTTAGTACTTAGTGTTTGGGTTGTTTTTTCCAATATGTAAGACTGAGCATTTGCTGGTTGAGATTTGGAGTTGCCAAGTTTTAGACCAATCGGATACAAAGTCAAGGTCTTTTTGAAGGGTAGTAGTATTGTTGGTGGTGTTAAATAGTTTGACATCATCAGCAAAGAGAACACAATAACTTGAGATATGGTCACAGAGATCATTTATGTATAGTATGAAGAGCGTTGGTCCAAGAACGCTGCCTTGAGGAATGCCACTTTTGACAGGGACAGGATTTGATAGAGCATTGCCAATTTTGACCACTTGTTGTCTGTTTGACAGGAAAGCAGTTATCCAATTGTGAAGAGGTCCTGAAATGCCGTAGGATTTTAGTTTTAGGAGATGTTTATCATGTGCTACTGAGTCAAAAGCTTTGCAGAAGTCTATGTAGATTGCATCTATTGCTTTCCCTTGATCAAGATTAGTAGTCCATATGTTTTTGCAGTGGAGAAGTTGTAAGTTACATGATAATTTTTTTCTGAAACCAAATTGTTTATTAGAGATTAGGTTGTTTGTTTCGAGGTGGAGGGTAATGGATTGGTTGATGATAGATTCCATTACTTTGCAGGTGACGCAGCATAAAGAGATTGGTCTGTAATTTTCAACTAGGCTGGGATCTCCTTTTTTGAAGATAGGGATGATTGTGGCTAGAGACCAAAGTTTGGGAAAGGAGTTTGTGCGCAGAAGATCTTCTTCTTGCTTTGTGTGGTAAATAGTGCATTCAGTTTATATTGTTGTGGGGTTCTTACATTTTTAGACCAACTTGCAAAGGACAGGACAAAGAAACCTGCCTCCCAGCCATCCTGATTATTGCCAATGTGTGCTGGTAAGAGAGCAATAACTGAGTTGCTTGTGTCTGGTAACTTGTGAGTCTTTGTGGTTTGTTTAGTTTTGGTTTGGTTTTCTGCATGTGTGAAAAAGACATACTCAATTCTCTTCTGGAAGAAAGAAAAAAATAGAATTCTATCTGGGGAGATGGAACAAAAAGGAAGTTATCCTATCAAGTAAAAAAAATAGAAAAAAACATCCAAGAAATTGATAATTTTAGGATACTATCTAATCAGCATTTATGGGTATCTTAATGTTTAAGACTTGCCTATAAAGACACATGTTAGGACCTGAGATGTGCTGATAGAAGAATTTAATGTAAACCATGTATAATTTTCTTAAACCAGGTTATAGTATTAGATCTCTCCTGTTGAATACCTGAAAACACCAACCAAAAGGAATATTTCTGAATAGTTTCTAAATATATCTCCATCATTGATAAAATCCAGGATGGAACATAATTTTTATGCCAAATGCCAGCCTCACACAGTGTCGGTCCAGCACTTCCTTGTTAACAAATCAATAAAAATACCTGTCTCAAGAAGTTTTAACATACTTAAAAATTCTGTAATGACTACCTTTTCACATTTTTCTAGTTAGTTTGTTAGGGTAGAAGTTTATGTAAAAACTTGAAATGCTTAGCTTCCATTTAAAAAAAACCCTTCAGGTACAAAAAAATATCGGCAGTTTCTGATAACCCTCTTATGAAAAAACACATTAAAACAAATATTTTGATCCCCAATCCTTTTTTATAAGTATAATAATACAACTTAACTTGCAATTGAGCTGAATGTTGCATGATTTGAAAATACATTTAAACTTTTTATCGGTATTAGTATTGCATAATTTATATGTGGGAAGGAAAAAGGAAAATCTCAAAGGCCTAATTTCTCTCTTACAAATAGTCTTTGTACTATTTTCAGCAGCATATATTCAAAAATATTTATTTGGGGAAAACTAGTCCATTTTCACTTTTCTGTGCTAAAATGTCAAGATAGAAATGCCAGTTAAATATATCTGAAACATGTAAAGAAATTACAGATGAAATTTTTTAAAATTGTTTTCTAATTGCTTTCTGCACTGAGATTCTGTAATAGACTTGTGCTTTCAATTACACAATGTGTATCTTGTCAAAAGAATTATGGAATGATCAAGCAAGCCACAGTAGTGTTATTTACTTGCTTCCCGTTGGACACAACTATAGAATAACAATCTAGACATTTAGAACAAAAAAGTTATTTTATTACATTTAAAGTGTAAATAAATGTTGTTATTTTACAAACACAGAGAATCCAAATTTAGAAATCAGAATTTAAAAAATGCTGATCAGTGCCATTATTTCCTATCTAAGTTCAAATCTCAGTACAGCCGGTCTATAGTTCTGTGGGTAGAATTGCAGAGGAGTTTTTTGAAAGCACTGGGTTTTCTGCTGTTTTGGGCTCATACTGGAAATACAGTAATATGCTGTTTAATAGAAACACTGCAACAGATCTGGTGTATGACAAGTTGGAATAGCACTAAGATTTCTGTTGATGTGTCCTTGTGCTTTCACAAATAACCAGAACGTTTATCTGTTAGCTCAAATTGAATGATGGCCAATTAACCTTTTTCATAAGTTTTTAGTAGATCTTTTTCATACTGTAAAAAAAAATCTGCTATGTTCCTACATGACATAGTGACTGTGGGAAAAATGTAAACTAAATAAGTTTTTTTTTAAATTAAAAACTGTATTAAAGTAATTAGCCTTTGAAAATTCAGAGTATTTTAGGCAAAGCCAGTCAAAATGTTTTCATGCAATTTTGAAATGTATTTTTTGTCCAATTTGTATTGTTCTTTTCATTTGCCTTCCAAACTTTATATGTATCCAGAAGTTTTCCACAACTTGATGACTATAGATTGCATCTAGGCTTTCCAATAAAAGCCAAGCCAATGTGTCTGCGTTTAAATTTGTTTTCTTAACTATGTTTGTCAGACAATCTAACTGCTATTACTTTTTGTTTAAACTTGTAGATACAAAGTGATCTGTTTGTACTAGTATTGATTTATTTGCTCCACAATTGGGAATGGTTTCTCCGCACCTTCTGCCAATGTCTCAAACTGCTAGTTCAGCAAGGCAAACCGTGGCAGGTGTCTCCAGAGACCTACTTTACAGAAGCATTAACTAAGTTAAGCTCTGCAAATTAAAAAAAAGACAATTGAAGCTGTGTCTCTCATGCTAAAAATAACAAGATTCATTTAATTAACCAATTAATTGGTGCAGGAACCTTTCACTGGGAAGTGGTATCTTCAAATCATTCAGTATGTTTTATGTATAATGATAGCATATTTTGATGTGAATTGGAAGAGGGGCATTGCAATATGCCTCCTTGTATAGAAAGCTGCAGTTTGATAACGTCAGGCAAATACAAACCATGTTACTTGTCTGTTACACATAACCCTACAAATATATACATACTCCAACAACAGAAATTAGTTCTTCATTTTAAATGGAAAAAGACTGTCAATACGCTTATAGCTTTTTGCAAGTAATGAATGATTTATTAATCATTCCAATTTGTACATCGTTTTAGGATGTTCATTGTCTAATTATAATCCTTATGGGTGGGTCTATAATATCAGCTCATATTTTAGATGAGGGGACTGAATGATGGCAACTTATTTTATGGCCATCTAAAAAATTCACAAATGACATAAGACATAATTCAATTCTTCTTGATTTATATCATTTAATGTAGGTGTCTCGACTGTAATTCTATGTCAGCCATTAGGAGATACGTGAAAGAAAATAGTGATTTCTTTAAAAAAAAGTTATGTTTTAGAACAAAGTGTAGTCCCAAATATTAATAGCAGAGACAGTAAAAGTTATTAAAGCATACTTTATTATAAATTTATAAATCTTAGCAAAATCCCCAAAAGTAACAATATTTCAGCAAAAAAAATGAAAGTTAACAATTGGTTTAATAAGATAGACTTCTTACCAAGCAATTTCTATGCCTTGGTACAACATACACCATTCCCAACTCAAAACAATCATTGGGTTAATATAGTGCCATAAGATCAGTTATAAAAACCCATTTCCAGGATAGAGGCTCAAATGAAGGCAAGGAATAACAGTTTGAATATATATTACACTGATTCATGAACAAGTTTAATGGTATCTATCGCACAGTTATGTTCATTAAAATCAAATGTCAAAATTGTCAGGATCACTTGTAACTAACTTCTTCAGGGTTTTTTATTTTTATTATTGGGGCATTTTGAGGGTCCAGGTTAATTCACATAACTAGATAGGATGTGTTAAGTAGCTTCTGTATAAAAGACAGGTTCACTGCTTTGGAAATCTAACCCAACCCATGTTGTCTCGCTGCAATGCCCTGACATTATTTTCACGCTTAGCATCAGGCAAGAGAAGTGTGTTGATCAGCTTATTACCACTCCGATTTAGCTCGCATTCCATGTCAAAGTTCTATTAGATACTGAAGTTTTCATTGTCCTCTGAGAGGCCAAACCTATCAAATGTGCATTTTAAAAGCATGTTTTTAACTAGCCTTTTTTTTTTAAGCAGTCTAGAGAACAGCCAATCCTTGTCTGGCAAGCAGTACAGAATCCTTCCACACGCCTTCTGCATTCTGACAGCACCAGCAACAGCCAAAAGCACAATATAAAAGGTGCTCTTTACAGAGACCTATTGCAACTATCTGCAGTTGTTTCATTAAGGAAAGGAATCGTGGTTTTTGCCGATAAAAAAACGTGTGTGTGTGTGGCATTAGGGCAACATGGTGATTTCAGAAGGCACATGCATGGGCATAAATGTCACACCTGTTGTATCTTCTTGAATCAAAATCATTTTTATTGGATCTCACGATTCAAGCTGCATAAATCTATGAAAGAATGTGGGTTCTTTAAGGAATTTTAATTTGAGCCTATCAGTAAGCTCCAAAACACCTTTTCCCTTTCCCCTTTCCCCTTTCCCCTTTTGTATTCTGATTGTTGCACGGCCCTATGGAAGGCATTCTTTAACCCTAAAATGAATCAGCTATCCCAAATTAGACAATAGGCCAGCTAAATTCTGTGCAACAAGGCTTTCTATCTGAGAAAGCACCCCAGTTAAGCATACTTTTCCACTTAGGGCCCAGTACAAAAATCATCACCAGCATTTATTTATTATTTTATTTTATTTTATTTGTCAAGCATGTATTTTATGATAGATACAAGTGTAAACATAACTATAATACATGAAAAGGATATGAATAAAATAAAACATTAGGACAGGGACGGTAGGCACGTTGCTGCGCTTATGCACTCGTCTTACAGACCTCTTAGGAATGGGGTGAGGTCTATAGTAGACAGTCTAAGATTAAACTTTTGGGGAAGAAACCACAGAGTCAGGTAGTGCATTCCAGGGCAACTCTGTTACTGAAATCGTATTTTCTGCAGTCTAATTTGGATCGGTTTACCATGAGTTTGTATCTATTGTGTGCTCTTGTATTGTTTTGGTTGAAGCTGAAGTTTATAAACAAGGCATTGGCTTCAGAAGGAAAATATAATTCAAAACCTGCAAAGAAGACCACAGTTACAACAAATAACTGTTTTGATGTTTTTTCCAAGTTCTTGCACACTGAACATAACATTTACACTTTCTTTTCCGTTAAAATTTGCTGACACTCTACAAACAAATTCAAAGGTCTCGACAACCAAAAGGAAACTTTCTTCAACTGTACTTTATAAGGATCACAAAAATAATAAAGTTAGTTAAATTTTGACATTTAGCGGTGGCTGACATTTTTAGCATTAAAGGGGGGCTTTTATACTCACTGACCAATCTTCTGAGTTTGAAATGTTTGGTAATTAACACTACAAATTGTGCAGGAGTTAGAACAACCATCTTCTAAATATTTACTTAGCTCTACATGCAGTATTTTTTGCATTTATATATATGTTAATCTTCAATATGTAAAAAGCATGTATTTCAATGCAAAAAAAAACACACAACCAGACAGATTATCAGAAACCTGAGGTGCTATAAATTTAGTGTTCAAAGCTAAATTTAGGGTTGGCATGCTCCAAATTTATCCAATTAAGGAGTATCAGGACCCTGGAAGTGCCCCTTCCCTGTACCAGGAGCTTCCCTGTGGAAGAAGGTTCCACCTGAGAGTCAGATACTCCCATCCAGCTTGTATTTTGGAGGCCTTCAAAACCTGGATGATGAGAATAATCGAAAGCCCCATTTAGGCTGTTCAGATCTTGCTTTTTGCTTCTGTCTGATTTTTACTATCTTACCATCTTTGATTCTTGTTCCTTGTTGTATGTTTTATAGTTTTTGTTTAATAATTTTTACTTGTGAACTTCCCAGAGTCATTGGTTTTTTATGAACCCTAAGTAGCTTAACTGACTTTTTGGTGCAAAATATAAAGGAAGAATTTGTCTGAAGTATTAAGAGAGATGTGAATATGGAAACAAATAAGCATTTTAGACATAAACAAGATGCATTCATATGTACCTCCCAGTATGTGCACATCTCCTCCATAAACAACCTTTCATTTCATATCAGTACAGAAGCAAAAAAATATAAGACAGGGTCTTATTTTGGGGAAAACACGGTAGTCAGTTTCAGAGCACTAATTAAAAATACAACAATTACAGCAGAATCTCTCTCTTTCCCCCCAGTATCTATCATCTATCTCTCTGTGTGTATTGCTAATTGATTGATAATTAGTAGGATCAAACGTACCACATTTTTAACATTGGGAAAATTAAGCCAATCTTTGGGGATACAGAAAAAATTGCTTATAGCAGTGAAAACAGGACAGAACAGAACAAAATAATTTTATTTGGCCAAGTGTGATTAGACAGACAAGGAATTTGCCTCCGGTACAAAAGCTCTCCGTGTACATGCAAAGCAACAGAGTAATAATAATCATAATACAAATAAGAGGGGAAGAGTAGAGAAGATGTGAAGGATAATAATAGTACCACAGCCATACAACATGAATAAATAAACATTTTTAGACATAAGACAGTGCTGTGGGAATTAGGTGTTCAGCAGGGTGATGGCATTAGGGGAAAACTGTCCCTGTATCTAGTTGTTTTGGCATACAATGCCCTATAGTGGTATCCTGAGAGAAGAAGTTGAAACACTTTATGTCCAGGATGTAATAGTGGCTACCAAATGTTCAGCAAGATGACCACCAAGCTGTACTTATTGTTAGAAATCCAATGCTTTACATTTTTTCACCTGAGCTATCAATTTAGGGTGAGACTATGGGCCATTTAGTCATTTACTGGCAGGATACGTGCATCTTCTAGAAATGCTTTAAATAAGCCATAGAAGAGCCCAATCTGTCTCAAGGACTATTAAATTAATGCTATTTGTAGAGCTGAATCTTGATAAAGATTGTGATATAAAGTGCCAGACTAGACAAACTTTATAGTTCAGAACCCAATATAACCAGGTCCAGTTTTCTAATTTATGGTTTGGTTTCTTCTCTATTAATACTTTTTATAGCCGCCCCCTTTTTTTTTTAAGAAAAAAAAAGTTGCATATGAAAGAGTAAACTAGGGTTTTCTGTGCTCTCAAACTAAGTTTGGATCAATTGCTAGACTGATATAAAGGAGAAAGTGATTGAAAATAATCAAAGAGAAAACATAGAACTATGGAGAAATTTTCTGATAGAATAATTAATCAATGGAACAACTTGCCTCCAGAAGTTGTGGACACAACTTCAAACCAACACTGGAGATTTTTATGAAGAGATTGGACAACCATTTGTCTGAAATGGTATAGGGTTTTCTCGTTGAGCAAAGGGTTAGAGCAGAAGACCTTCAAGGTCCCTTCCCATTCTATTATTCTGTTATTCTGATTGGACTGTAAATTAGGCAAGACTAATGATTTGCTGAAAAAAATTGAATTTCATGAGCATTGTTACTTGCAGTTATAGACTGTCTCAAAGAATTAGCAATCAGATCATTAAAAAATTGAATTGAGACTGTGGACAATTGAGCAAGACATAGGTCAGTCACTAGTCACTACTTGAATGAATGTTAGCAGTAGGGGTTAATTTTGTTTTACTAATTTATCCACAAGCAGTCAGCGGTTACTCTCTAGGCCAGGGGTGTCAAACTCATGTCATCAAGGTGGCATCATGTGACATATTGAGACTTTCCCCCCCTTCACTAACCTGAGTGTGGGCATGGCCAGCATGTCACACATCTGGCCCACGGGCCAGGAGTTTGACAACCCTGCTCTAGACAAAACAGAAAAAAAACACCTCTGCAAGATGTGAAATTAGTAATTTTAACATGTAACCTTGACTAGATCTAGATCAGTGGTAGTCAACCTGGTCCCTACCACCCACTAGTGGGCGTTCCAGCTTTCATGGTGGGCGGTAGGGGTTTTGTCCGATACTGAAGCACTTTCCTTTTTTTTAATTTCATTGACTTTTTAAAAAAAATTCATAGCACTATTTAAAAACATTTTCATTAGGTTTTCATAAAATTCCCCATGACAATTTAAATTTCTGAAAATATGCTATTTGTATCATCCATGCATAAGTTTAGTTCACATTACGTAAGTGAAACTAAATGGCGCTATAGTGCGACTGCAAACAAAACAGCCTCGTCCCAGAATAGCTCACGCATCTCCCCCCCGAACCGGTGGGCAGTTAGAAAATTTTACTACTAACAGAGATACAAAAGTGGGCAGTAGGTATAAAAAGATTGACTACCTCTGATCTAGATCATAAAATAATGGGTTTGTTTGAATGAGCATGTGTATCATTTGGAGACAAGAATTTAAATTATACACACGGACGTTAGCTGAAGTATTTACAAAATACTGGAGTTGAAACCAAATAATTTTAAATACCTTTTTGGAGTTTTGGTGGAAAGATTCATTTCTAATTTTTAAAAAAAAATGAGAGAGAAGGAGAGACTATGATAACTCTCTGTCTTTCTGAAAGAGGAAATTTTTTTGTTATTAAAGTTTAATTTAGTAAATATTCATATTTCAGTAACCCAACTTAAAAATACATCATTTCTAAATGTAAAGCTTTCAGCAATATAATGTTAATATTAAAGGGATCCATTAAGAAGAGGTGGGGGCAATGGTGATATTCTTGATTGCTCCATCAGGCTCTTAACTGCAGCTATATTGCATCGTTTAAAATGTCACATATTGAAAAACAACTAGATCTTCAGAGGCTTTATCTTAACATTATTACATAAACATTCTTGTAGTGAGTACCAACAAAACATTCCAGGAGGTAAAATTACAAGATCTAATTAACCTGAGACATGTAGGAACAGAAAACCCAGGCTTGACCCCCTGAGAACGTGCTGTTTCCATCCTTCACTGAAATCGTCCCGATACAATTTAGTAGGCAATGAAAGCAATGGGTTTTCCGCAGGAATTACTTAAAAACCTATCTGGTTTAATAGAAAATGGGAGTGTTTCACTAGGTTGTTTGCTTTAAAACCACTTGAGAAAATTCTACAGGAGAGACAAAGCTGTCCTTTACATCTCTGTCAAAAGATTGTTTTTCAGTCATAATCCATGTAAGAACTCAATTGTGCTCTTTTTAATTGTTACGTGTTCTGGCTATAAGCATTAAATGGCCTCTGTGCCAAATATCAGCACAACCTGAATCGTGGAAAGCATCCCCAAAATCACCCAATACCTCTGAGATCTCTTGTGCGGAAAAGTCATGTGGAGGAACAATTTAAACTGATCTCTCTCTCTATAATGGAGCAATTTTGTGCACCTGCGCCTAAAATATTAAGCAAAAGCCTTCCATTTGTTTCTGTTACCATGAAATCATGGAGCGGCTCTTGAAATGTCATTTGTATGGCAGCCCATGAGCTAGCAAGTTCCTTGCCTTCCAAAATATTGTGCCACCACGAATGGTTTAATAATGCCTTGCCCTTTTCTTGCCACACTTTCACGTTGTGCTTCCATTTCTGAACATAAAACATATAAGAGGAGAGCATGACTGATGGTAGCACCTGCCCAATTTTTACTTGAGTTAAACTGGAATAAGCCTAATTAATACTTACAGTAGGAGCTGGCTGGGGAATTCTGGGAGTTGAAGTCCACCAGGCTTAAAGTTGCCAAGGTTGGAGACCCCTGCTCCAGAGAATCCTACAGCTTGTGGAAAACTGGGGGGGGGGGGGAGGCGGGGAGAGAAATGTTGCAGAAGGCAGCATTTCTATATATCCTAAATAAAAGACAAAAGGAACCGACCATGATGTGCATGAGAACTCATGGAAAGTGAGAAGTGTTTCCAGCTGAAACGATATTATAGCCATCCTTCTGCAGCTGTGAGGCAGGGTAATAACTAGGAAAAAAGGAGCTTTGAAAATAGGAAGGCATGAAGAGAGAGAAGGATTTGACTCCCCTCTGTTTGCCATGTACGTTTCCCTTTAATTGCCTCCCAAGATGACACTTGATAGGACTGCAGTGGCAAATTGATTCGGCACACTCATTTGACATAATTACATCTAGTTTAGTCCTGACTGCAGTAAAGCTAGTCTCAACACAGTGCAAAGAACTGCGGCTCTTAACAGCAACGCCAATATCTTTCCCTAAAAAAGTCATTTCTAGAGGTTCTAAGCTGTAGTTACTGCAAGCATAAACTGGAAATAGTAGAGAAATATCAGCACATTTTATCAGAGCACCAGTGAGCCTCCCTGTCTAAAGAAGCCTCCCGCCTTGATCCATTCTGAAACTTCACATTGCAGACTAGCAGTTCAAAATAGCCTTGTCACTTCCTGTTTCAACTATTTAAGTAAAGGTAAAGGTTCCCCTCACACACATGTGCTAGTCGTTCCCGACTCTAGGGAGCAGTGCTCATCTCTGTTTCTAAGCCAAAGAGCCAGTGCTGTCCGAAGACATCTCCGTGGTCATGTGGTCGGCATGACTAAATGCCAAAGGAGCACGGAACGCTGTTACCTTCCCTCCCAATAGGTGGTCCTATTTTTTTATGGTTGCATTTTTTATGTGCTTTTGAACTGCTAGGTTGGCAGAAGCTGAGACTAGTAACAGGAGCTCACACCGTTACGGGGCACTAGGGATTTGAACTCCTGAACTGCTGACCTTTTAATCAACGAGCTCAGCATCTTAGCCACTGAGCCACCACATCCCTTAGCCAGCTATTTACAAGTTGTTAAATACATTGAAATAACTGAACAGGTTCTCTCTCTCTCTCCCTCTGCCTCCCCACTCTCTCTCTCCCTCTTCCCCCCTTCTCCCTCTCCCTCTCCCACTCTCTCTCTCTGCCTCCTCCCACCTCTCTCTCTCTCACACACACACACACACACACCATTTTATCTGGACTTGATTGATTCTGGGCTTTAGAAATGCTGATTTTAAAAAAGACGAAATTAAAAATTAAAAATAAACCACTTATGGAAGAGCTTAATGTTTAAAAGACTTGCTGAAAATTTCTCCCATTTTTAGCCTTCAAAACTGACAAACTTTATTGAGAAAAACTGGAAACAGGCTGAAAGTGGAAAAATCAACCTACGGTAATACCCAGATGAAAACATTAGTTCAACATGCTTCTTTCAGCGACAGTAGCTGCTTGGGGTACTATCCAAAATGGAACTTTGACTTGAACCTGCATGATTTGCCCTGATATCGACAATAGGAGAGAGGAAGCTGTGGTCTTTGGGAAAAACTTGGATTTTGAATATTTATTAAATTGCATGGATTCCCAGTGGATTAGGGAAGCTGTTACATATAAATGTGTTTCTCTACAAACTATGAAGAGGGTTGTACCCCATAAGAAACCTTATATCTACGCCATATGCATCCTACCAGAAATATGACACCAGCACCCCTTAGTGGTCAGGAGAATTTGGAAGATAGTTTGGGAAGAAGGGGGGAGGGAAAACCTCATTCAATTTGAGCCAAGAGTGCTTTTTCTTTTTTTGCTATTGTTTGAAGAATTCTAATTATCCTGCATTTTAACAGCTTAGCACTGCCCACAGAGTTTCACAAATAAAGGCTATTACTGCTACTTCATGCTTCAGCTCACTGATTTCTGGGCCTTGCGAAGAGGAAAAAAGCCTTAAGATCTCTTTTCACCCCAAGCAAAAACTTTATGGAACAGATTCTTTTCATCTGCTAGATCAAAATGGAGCTGCTGCCAAGAATTGTTTTTCTGGTCAGATGAATGTAGCAGGTCCCAGCATGAACTACCCCTGCTGCCATTTAGCTGTTCAGGCTACAAATTGCCAAACAGCAAAGAGGCCAAAGAAACTTTAAAAATTCAGACAGAGAAAGGAAGATTAATTTGTAGTATTAACCATGTAAAAGTGGAAGCTTGTAAGAGACATGAAGCTGTCACCTACTGTTTGTCTCTTTAAAAATTTAGATTCAGATGAGCAAAAAAAACCCAGATTGATGTGCATCTCAACCTCTCCTTACTAACTACATAATAAACACCTGGGAGTTTCCAAATCACTTCAGAAGCCAGGAATAATACAAGTTGTTTTGATTTTGATAACACTTTGATTTTGTTCAATATTGTAATTTTTTGTGCTTATGTCCAATGATGTTGGAGGTGAGCCAAAGCTACACGATGGCAGTCATGGCCAGATGATCAAAGGATTTATACATCCATGTAACATTAACACACAAAAGGACAGGACCTCTTGATTTTCTAATCCCATCCTACCTCACAGATCCATAGCAAGTCATTTTATAATCATAGTTTTGCCAAATTGAATGTATTCATTTGAAATACAAATGCACAAGACAGTGCTTTAGCTTCTTCCAAGGGGGTCCATATAGTACTTGGCAAATTAAATAAGCTAAACTTCCATCATAATAATCTTGCCACTTCAGAGAGGAAGCCAATGACAAGTATCTCACTCTGAGGTTGGTTGGTTGATTGGTTGGTTGGTTGGCTGCTTGCTTGCTAGCTTGTAGATGTTTCATTACCAAACTAGGTAACATCATCATGAGTTTGACTAGTTGGGTAATGAATCGTTTTGAAACAAGCAAACCAAGCTTCTTGATCAAGGCAAGCAATAGATGCAATCTACATAGACTTCTGTAAAGCTTTTGACTTAGTAGTACATGATAAACTTCTCCTAAAACTAAAATCCTACGGCATTTCAGGACCTCTTCACAATTGGATAAATGCCTTCCTGTCAAACAGACAACAAGTGGTCAAAATTGGCAACGCTCTATCAAATCCTGTTCCTGTCAAAAGTGGCGTTCCCCAAGGCAGCATTCTTGGACGAACTCTCTTCATACTATACCTAAATGATCTCTGTGACCTTATCTCAAATTATTGTGTTCTCTTTGCTGACAATGTCAAACTATTTAACACCACCAACAATACTTCTACCCTTCAAAAAGACCTTGACTTTGTATCCGATTGGTCTTAAACTTGGCAACTTCAAATCTCAACCAGCAAATGCTCAGTCTTACATATTGGGAAAAAGAACCCTACCACTAAGTACAAGCTTGATGGACATTACTTTACAGATGACCCCCACCCTGTTAAAGACCTTGGAGTTTTCATATCAAATGACCTAAGTGCCAAAGCCCACTGCAACTACATAACAAAAAAAGCTCTAAGAGTTGTAAACCTAATTGTATGCAGCTTCTTTTCCAAAAACTCTACACTACTAACCAGAGCATACAAAACATTTGCTAGACCTATTCTTGAATACAGCTCACCTGTCTGGAACCCATACCACATCTCAGACATTAATACAATTGAACACGTCCAGAAATATTTTACAAGAAGAATTCTCCGCTCCTCTGAAAACAACAAAGTACCTTATACCACCAGACTTGAAATCCTGGGATTAGAAAACTTAGAACTCCACCGACTCTGACAAGACCTGTGTTTAACACACAAAATCATTTATTGCAATATCCTTCCTGTTAAAGACTACTTCAGCTTCAATCGCATTAATACAAGAGCAAACAACAGATTCAAACTTAATGTTAACCGTTTCCATCTTGATTGCAGAAAATATGACTTCTGTAACAGAGTTGTTAATGCTTGGAATACACTATCTGGCTCTGTGGTCTCTTCTCAAAATCCCAAAATCTTCAACCAAAAACTGTCTACTATTGACCTCACCCCATTCCTAAGAGGACTATAAGGGGCATGCATAAGAGCACAAAAGTGCCTACCGTTCCTGTCCTATTGTTCCCTTTCATTATATCAAATTAATATTTTTGCTTATATATATTCATATTTTAGCCTATATTTTATATTTGATACATATTTTAGCCTATATATATGTTTATATGATATGTTGTTGTTTTATGTCAATGTTTGCGTATACTGTTGTGACAAAATAAATAAATAAATAAATAAATAAATAAACTCAGATGCTACCAAGAACACTATAGTTCCACCTTGAGTTGCAGACAGTCTCTTCTATAGGAACAACAAAAACAACATACAACTAGCTTTGAGAGGCCATACTTAATCATGGAAACATGGATAGGCTTTCTCACCTAACTTTAAGGATGGAATAACCTTCTGCCTTTCTCTACCTAACAATCACACTAGAAATCTTTGCCATTAAGAAAAAAAACTCTCTTTGAGGCATTTTAGCCCACTGCTATTTTTTAAAGAGGTATTTAATATTTAGCTGCTGATTAATTCCTATGAATCATTTTAACTGGACACCAATTTAAAACTCAGGGTTGACTACCTTGTTGACTCCCAGGTTCCTAGAAAGGTGACTTTCACCCACATTTTCTCTATCCACATTTTTAACACTGTGTTTTTAACAGTGTTATTCCTGGACATAAATTGTTTCAACTCCTACTCTCAAAACAACACTATAGAGCACTGCACACCAAAACAACTAGACACAAGAACAGTTTTTCCATGAATGCCATCATGGAACAAATAATTCCATCAACACTGTCAAACTATTCACTAAGTCTGCATTACTATTACTATTAGTCTTCTCATCATTCCTATCACCCATCTCCTCCCACTTATGAGTGCATGACTGTAACTTTGTTGCTTGTATCCTTATGATTGATATTGTTTCCTAGTATGATTTGATTGCTTATTTGTACTCTATGACTATCATTAAGTGTTGTACCTTCTGATTCTTGACAAATCTTGTCTTTTTATGTACACTGAGAGCATATGCACCAAAGACAAATTCCTTGTGTGTCCAATCACACTTGGCCAATAAAGAATTCTATTCTATTCTATTCTATTCTATTCTATTCTATTCTATTCTATTCTATTCTATTCTATTCTATTCTATTCTTACTTTCTAGCAGCCCAGTCTTGTCCACCCCATTCTAGTCTACACCAATGTCCTTCTTCTAATTGGTGGCCTTTCCAATCTTGCAGGGGCCTCCCCCCACCTCCTGCCTTCAGGGACAATTTGGGGCTTGGCTGCCTTCTATGAAAGGCTGGACCTTGTTTTGTTTTTGATTTTTAACAGTTTCAGTGATGGAAGTGAAATGCGGGTTACTGTCTTGATTGAATTCTTTTTAACAGGTTCAGCAGACTAATGGCCATTTTGATGCTGATGATAACGATGATGGTGGTTATTACTAACTGAAATTACCAAGCATTGGATCGTATTTCCCAGCCTAGCTCAGGTGACAAAAAGAGCAATAAACCTGTGGGAGGTTTTCCCTTCTGAACTAGCCTCAAAAGTGGCCGACAGAAAGGAAGCGATTGGTACTTCCTTTCCTGGGATGGTTGGGATCCAGCAAATCCACCAGCTATATTGGCTGTGGTCTTAAGAGAACTCCTGGCCATCATAGTGATCAAGTGAGGAAGGGATGAAATTTGGAAGAGGATTTCTCAAGTCAGCTTCATTTCTAGATAGTTAAGCAAGTAGCTGAAGGTCGTGTTGCAGAAAATGAAATATATGATATACTGTTTTAAACAAATAACATGCATAACTTGGTTTGAGATGAAAGGAAACCCCTCAGCCTGATGGCTTTTCTTAATCTTGCATGGACTCTGACCAAAAGAACCCACAGATTTTACTGTAGGAAGCTTGCTCATCCAGCCATCAGCTGTAGTAGAAATAGCTTCACAAAAATTCTTCTTCACCACTTTCTTTCTCTCACATTGGTTAAAAGGCTTGGCTCTAAACACAACACATTTCCAGACAGCCATATTAATTTGCCAGCACCACCTCCGGGCATTTCTCTCAACACAATAGCCATCCCATATGTAGCAATTATTTATGCCTCCCTCCTCCACTTGTCACTTCCACTTAGGAGGTCACTGCAATTTTACATTTTTAATCCTGAATCTACTGTGGCTGCCAGTAGAGGAGCAAATGCCTTTGGGGTTTTGCAGTCCAGAGTCTGTCTGCTTTTGCCCACCCAAACTGTCCCCTCCGCTTGGTTAGTCATTACTCAGGAGCTGCAGTGAAACTTATCTATGATGTGTCAGACTTGGCCAGGATGATGAAGTTGGCAGGACAACAGATTGGCATCTAAAAGACTTACTATACATTGTGGAGGTGAGTGACAGAAGGTGCTTAGGTTTCCCAGGCAGGAAGGTGGAGATGATGAGCTCTCCTCTGCTACCTCTAATGGTTGACATGCTCATCGGTGAAAGCGGTGTAGCATTCCCACTTTTCCCTATTGGAAAAGGCTAGACAAGGCAGCAGCATCCTATGTTATTTGAACACTGAAAAGGCTTAGGAAATACAAAGCCTAGTGGTCTGGAAAAGACTCACAATGGTGCGCCTGAGGCAGGAGAAAGGTTTTGCTTTGGATTTTTGATTTCCTGAAATATCGCTAACAGCACATCATCAGTATTGTACTGCGGCAATTATGTCTTTTTATAGCACATCGCTTCCTAACGTGAGATACAAATTAAAGTCTAAACATACCAATCCTTCTAGAAGATTGCTGTTAAACTGTCTCCAACCAAGTGTCCATATACACATACTGCACTAAAGCCATTTAATTTGCTTAACATCAGTTCACTTGCAATTAATATGCCTGCCATAACAAGGCCCATAAAATCGCTAGCAGTAGGGGAGTGAAATGATTATAACATTTTTCCCCTTTCAGCAATACCCATCTATTATCTGAGCTCTGTCAAATCTTTTTAAAGGTAGAAATAAGAAGCTGAGCAGCATCTGAACAGCTGTTGTTTACTGAAGCAATAATTAGTAACAGGGATGGCATTAAAGTACCTGCTACCTGAAATAACAGCAAAACAGCAGATGAACACACACACGTGTGTCCCCGACCTCCTGGCTAGACAAACCAAAACAACTAACAATACAAAGAATAGGCTGCTGCTGAGATTACTTAATTTGTTTTATTAAACATTCAAAAGCTTCCCAGATGATTCTGCTCATTTAAGACAGACCTGCTTGGTGCCACATAATTAAATTCAAGTCATCCCACTTGACTCTACTATGCTTCTCTGGATAATTACTAGTTCAGTACAAGTATCTTTGGATTCAGGCAGATATTCCAGTCCATCTTCAGAAGATAATATTTGAGCTGAGAATATTTAATAAATTAAAATAGAGATAAAACAAGCAAGCTTGGGGGGGGAAAAACACCAATCCATGGTATCCATAGCCAGATCAAGCTAGGCAATTTGGAGCACAAATCAAGACTGAAAAGTATTGTATATGTTCCAGAGACAAATAACCTTTTTTTTTGTTTTCAGATATATTGGACATTTGGACAAGCCTGTCATTCCCAGCTAACACATTTGAAAGCCTTGACTTGGGAGAGCAAACAGTGCAGAAGCAATTTGGACATTTGTTACTGAATATTGTTTGCTTTAAATGAATTAGTGCTACTAATTAGCTAAGCAGCCGATGAGTGGGCAAGTATTTCTTTGATGACTAAAGATCTCCCTTTAGTGTTGAAGGAGACAACAGGAGAGCACAAGACAACTTATTTTTCTATCCTGTATATACTTTAAGAAGATGGCAATTCTTAGCTGACTAGAGTTGGTTTAATGTATCTCCCATTAATGAATGTTGGATCTGGGTCTTACGTGGAAGATCACCAGGAACTTCAAGGCACTGTAAGAAAGCAAGAAAATGGAAAAAAAAATTCTTAGGAGAAGCAACCTATCTGAATCTGAGTTGCCAAGAAAAATACTTGGATGGAACCATATCGTCAATACAAACTGATCTTTACAACTAAAGTCTTGTGTGAGAGAAAATAGGATTTAGGGACCGAAAAAGGAATAAAGAAAGACGGGAACTAGAAAAGAGGTACTTTGTGATTTGCAGATTCTTTGAGAAATGTGTTGTTTTGGCAGACTGACAACTGCTTAACAATGTGCATGCAGTTTGCTTCAACATTACAAAAACTGATTTGTAAAACATCACACATGACAAGAGCCATGAATCTCTAATGCTTCCTTCTCCAAAGAAAGATAAACCTGAGCAGCATTGCCTCACTTTACTTAGAAAGTGAAAAGCATATTCAGTCCTATGGCCAACTAGCCCATAGTAGCCACCATTCTTTTAAAGCAGTGTTTTTCAAACTTGATAACTTTAAGACGTGTAGATTCCAATACCCAGAATTTGGCAGCCAGTAGAAGGAATTCTGGGAGTTGAAGTTCACATATCTTAAAGTTGCCAAGTTATTTTATAAAGCTCCTTTAAATAATCTTTAAAAGAAAATCAACCTTTTTAAACATTATCTAAAATAATTCAGTACTAAAGCTAAGCTTAGAGCTTTCATACTCTTCCGGTGAAAATAAATGGTTGTCAATCTTGTTATTATGGAAAATCCATGAGAATGATTCCAACCTGTTCTGGGAAATGAGAGGAGTGTTTTCCTTTTTATTTCACAGAAGACTCCTGAACCCATATAGCACATATTCATGCAATCCCAGTTCAGAAATTACCAGTTCTGGAAGATCTGAACCAATCCTGATCCTAAGAACAACAAGACAATACAATTACTATGTGGTGCTTATTTAGTCAAGGAAAAATCAAACTGGTAACTTTCTAACCTATGTTGTAACATTGAGTAGAAGTCATTATGAAATTGGCTACATATGAAATTGACTAGATATGAAATTCACTAGATATGAATTGTAAAATTGATTAGAAACAGGCACACTCAGGAAATTAATGGCATTTAAAGCCCAATTTGTATCAACCAGAGATTGGCAATGTGGTAACCATGGACACTGATGTAAAACAGACATCTCCTATCACACCTGACAATCTTCCTGCCCACCTGACTTTGTATTGTTAAAACTTAATAAGGAATTATAATAAATGGGAAGCTAGTATGCTACAAAGTGCCATCCTCTAAAATCAACATTTAAAAGTCTAAATTCTGAGAAAATAAAGCAGTGGTTCTGTCTGCTTAGTAGAGAGCCCACATATTAGTAGGGAGACATAGATGGGTTCAATGTTAGGGAACATACTAGCAGACTACAAGGAATGCCTCAGAGCAACTTTGTCAGTTTGAATTTTAACCGATCACAATAGCTGGAAAAGGGGCTGGTTAGCAAGAAGATAGGAGATTAATATTCCAATACATCAGTACATCTTTCCTTCCTCTGGATGACTGATATTTCCATGTCAAACAACAAAAAAGTACATAGTTTCTCTCAAAGTCAAAGCCAAAATACCAATAAGGTCCAGTGCTCAGTATCTATACAGTAGGGGTGCCAAACTCGCATTGTCACAGCATTGTCACATGGCATATCGGGACTTTTCCCCCCTTTGCTAAACTGGGTGGGGGAGGGGCCAGCACATGACGCATCCAGCCCATGGGCCAAGAGTTTGACATCCCTGCTATACAGGGATGGGAGCCAGACCCCATAGCAAACTTTGGCAGCCAATAGAAGCTAGATAAATCTCTGGCCCTGACTGCATCATTATCAGCCTTGTCACTGAGACCAGTGTGACTTGTTCCATCCTGACCCAATCGCCCCAAGTCACCCACGCCCAGTGAGCTGTATCCAGCTGCCCATGCCGAGCCAGCCATGCCCACCTCGCCGCTGTGAGTCATAGTCTTACATGCAACTGGCCCTTTGAGGGCAACCATAATGCTGATGCGGCTCTCAGTGAAATTGAGTTTGACACCCCTGCTGTAAATGTTTATATAGCAAGCCTTGGGTCAGGACAAGAGGGAAGCTACCACTTTAATGACAGAACAACTAAAGACAACTTCGCAGGGCCTCCTTAACAGGGTGAAAATGAGACACTGGCAATATTATGAGTACATATCCCTTAACATAGTGTGATAGACAGATGCAATTCTACCCTTTATCTATCTTGGCTTTAAGAAACGAATTGCACAGATTATTAGAGTAAAAACAGCATCTGTGGGAGCAAACAGCATCTGGTGGAAAAGAACGAAATAGAGATTATCCTATTCATGAAGAAACACCCATTTTATATCAGTGGGACTATCAAGGCAGGTCTCTGGTGAACAATTCAGGATCTCACTTAAGAGAATGAGCAGGAAAGCCCCAAAACAGAGGATGGTTGGCTTTTTGTCTTTTGAAATTAGTGAAATTCATTATTGTTGAGAAGATTCCCTGTTAGTCTATTAAAGCAGAGTCTAACATTTATGTATCATTAAAATAAGATGATATATAACATATGTATTGGGCTATTAAAATTACAGTTGTTGGAAATCTACTAATTTCTTTTTCATCAGATATGTTCATAATATTTGGCCAACACAAGCATACATTTTCCTGCATTAGAGTGAAAAAATGTGCAAAACTGTACGGGAAATAGATTTAACCACTCATCCATTAATCCAAGATGCATAAATATCAATGAGAGTTAAAGACACTCAAGATAATAAAGAACTATGTTGTCACAAGATGAAGCAGGGGCTGCCTGCAGTTCAATCATGTTTCAATTAACTTTTAGAGAGAAGCAACTCAAAATATTTTCTGAAGCCTGTCCTATCTCTCAGTCAGAATCAGACAAAATTTAAGTAAACACACAGCTAGTGACAGCATTGAGCAGCAAAAAGGAACTCCTTGATAACCTGAAATTAAGGTGTATAAAGTAACCTGGAGTGCATAGTATTGTGTAGCAGATAGCTTGATATGATGGAAAGAATGCATGGAGTGAGAATCACTAAAGTTAAGAGTCTAAGTTTTGTAGAAAAATGTCTTGATGCTGCTGTCTGCATAAGGGGAAAAAAAGCTTTATTTAGGAAATAACATGGTGATAGAAAAGCCACAGTTACTTAAGTCAAGCTATAGTTTTAGTCGGAGATAGACTAAATTATTATGGTTTATCCTGGAGCCTGTAATGTTTTCCCTTCCATTATGGAAAGAAAGTGTGCACGTGAGAACTTGCAGTGTATAGTTGAGAGACAGAAAATTGAACTGAGAAAAGAATCAAATAATGAAGGCCCTGAGAAAATCAGTTCAACTCCAACCCAATATATGTTATGTAGAGGCATGCAAAGTATGGTGCTTAGACAGGAAGTTCTTCTGTGAACTATCTCTACATCAATTGTCTCCAGCAGTTTATAGGTTTATATGTACAGAAAGCTGGTACATGCAAGGTTTAACTCCAGCACACAACTTAGATAGGATTCATGAAACCATACAGTGCCTTGGAACCCTCAAGATGAGCAGCCATTGCACCGTAAGAAATAGAGTGGCATTATTTCTTCAGAAATGTGAAGAGCAAAGTAGCTTCAAAAATGACCTTCTCTTTGAGAAGTTGCTCCTTGAGAGGAAGTTGGAGAATCTTGTTTCTTCTGAATGGACTTTTCTGCTTGGTGTCTGCCTTGAGTGGTAGGCTATTGGAATTTATTGGTATGCTAATAGGGTATGCTAACAGGAAAGACTACCAAAAATTCTCCTTTTTTTATATATCAGATAGAATCAAGACAGTTATTTTGAATTTTTTCTTTTTGCTTATTGCCTTTCCCTGCTGAGATTTCATTTACTGTCCCTTTTAACTTTTGCAGTTTTCACATTCCTTTGCTCTCTCTGCCTTCCACCACAGCAGTGTTTTTCAACATGGAGAACTTTAAAATGTATGGACTTCAACTCCTAGAATTCCTCAGTCAGTATGCTGGGTTATCTTAAAAATGTCAAGGTTTGGAAACATTGCACTATAGTAGAGGTACATCAACCTGGCAGAGAATCTCTATACGCAGTCTTTGATTTATGAATACAATTGAGCCCAACATTTCTATTGCTAAGGAAGATGGTTGTTAAGTGAATCTGGCTTCCCCATTGACTTTGCTTATCAGAAGGTCGCAAAAGGGGATCACATGATCCCAGGATATTGCAACCGTCATAAATATGAGACAGTTTCCAAGCATCTGAAATTTGTTGCAAAAGCTGTAAGTGTGAAAAACGGTCATAAGTCACTTTTTTTCAGTGCCATTATAGCTTCGAACAGACACGAACTATTGTTGTAAGTGGAGGACTACCTGTAGTCAGAATTGCCTGCATACTTTCTATTGGCACAAGGGATGCAATAACAATTTAAAAAAAACAGAAATCTATATCCAAGATGATTATAAAGATGTGTCCTTTGTTTTTCAATATATAAGGACCTTGGAGTCTGTGTATTTGTCCCATATGTAGTCTGCCGACACAACAAAGCATACTGTTAATTTGCTATAAGGGTTTCTATTGCCACAATTAGGCACTTTATTTATTTCTTTCTTTTTTTTTTAGAATAGAATAGAATTTTATTGGCCAAGTGTGATTGGACACACAAGGAATTTGTCTTGGTGCATATGCTCTCAGTGTACATAAAAAAAAAGATACGTTCATCAAGGTACAACATTTACAACACAATTGATGATCAATATATCAATATAAATCATAAGGATTGCCAGCAACAAGTTATAGTCATACAGTCATAAGTGGAAAGAGATGGGTGATGGGAACTATGAAACGATTAATAGTAGTGCAGATTCAGTAAATAGTCTGACAGTGTTGAGGGAATTATTTGTTTAGCAGAGTGATGGCCTTCGGGAAAAAACTGTTCTTGTGTCTAGTTGTTCTGGTGTGCAGTGCTCTATAGCGTCGTTTTGAGGGTAGGAGTTGAAACAGTTTATGTCCAGGATGCAAGGGATCTGCAAATATTTTCACGGCCCTCTTCTTGATTCATGCAGTATACAGGTCCTCAATGGAAGGCAGGTTGGTAGCAATTATTTTTTCTGCCGTTCTAATTATCCTCTGAAGTCTGTGTTTTTCTTGTTGGGTTGCAGAACCGAACCAGACAGTTATAGAGGTGCAAATGACAGACTCAATAATTCCTCTGTAGAATTTTCTAGAAATCCTTTTGGATCCTTGACTGTGTTCTAAACTACAGAATTAAAAGCAGATGAAACGTACACTTCCTTGAGTACTAGAATACCAAGCTTACACGGTCCAGCTTTATCTATTAAAAATTCAAAAATAAGAAGAAACCAAGTAGATTAATTTTGCCTGGCTTGAGGATATCTTGAGTAAAATGCTCTCTTTCAGATAATCTGTCTTGACTTTCCCTTTTTCTTCTCAAAACTATTTTTTGCAGAAAAAAAAGGGAGAAACTACAGCTCTACACCATTGTGCCCAAATCTTGGTGTCCCAAAAATTATTAGAAAAATTTGGTTTGATTGAGTCTAACTATCAGATATTCTACGATATTACCATAATGTATAATATTTCAACGGAATCAAACGTTTCTTAGATTCCGATTACAGCTTCTCCTTTACATATTTTTTTTTAATCCTTTATTGTTACTGTTCACCTTCATGTCATTCACTAAAAAAAATGTGTGAAGTTTCTGGGTTGTGCGGCACTTCTCTGAATGAGAGAAAAATCTAATCTTCAAAAAGGAAATCGTGTCAGTCACTGATTAAAGTGCAGCTTTAGCCTGCTACTTCAACACAACCCTTTGCATCTCATAGGGCACCACCTGAGTTGAAGCATGTCAAAATTCAAAGGCTTCCAAACCAGCAAGTTAATCATCAGAACGCTGAAAACTTAATAGCTTGTTATTTAAAGTACAAAATGCAATTGAAATATATGCAGTAAATCCAACTATTTACCTGGACTTTGTCATTTTATTATTTTATTGAGTTTTAATATATTGCTTGGTCCTGTTAAAACCTGACATTGATCTCCTCCAAGAGAATGCAATGATGAAACAGTCAAAGCAAACCTCTTCAACATTTTCTTTGGCTCAGTTTTTGTTAACTCCGATAACACATATCCAACATTCCACAAACGAACCAGCAATGACTATGATGATTTAACTCATATAGATTTCACAGAAGACAACATTGGTAAAGCTCTTCACAACTTAAAACCATCGCTTTCTATTGGACCCGATGGACTATGTGCATATTTCTTAAAAAAACTTTCCATTAATATAGCTGAACCCCTAAGTATTATCTTTGATAAAGCTTTCACTACCAGTTCTCTTCCCAAACTTTGGTCACTAGCCACAGTCATCCCCATCTTCAAAAAAGGAGACCCCAGCTTAGTCGAAAACTACAGACCGATCTACCTTTGCTGCGTCACCTGCAAAGTCATGGAATCTATCATCAATCAATCCATTACCTCACACTTAGAAACTAACAACCTACTCTCCAACAAACAATTTGATTTCAGGAAAAAGTTATCATGTAACTTACAACTTCTCCACTGCAAAAACATATGGACTTCAAATCTAGATCAAGGCAAATCAATAGATGCAATCTACATAGACTTCTGCAAAGCTTTTGACTCAGTAGTACACGATAAACTTCTCCTTAAACTAACATCCTATGGCATCTCAGGACCCCTCCACAAATGGATATCTGCTTTTCTGTCTAACAGACAACAAGTGGTCAAAATTGGCAATGCTTTATCAAATCCTGTTCCTGTCAAGAGTGGCGTTCCTCAAGGCAGCGTCCTTGGACCAACACTCTTTATTCTATACATTAATGATCTTTGTGACCATATCTCAAGTAATTGTGTTCTCTTTGCTGACGATGTCAAACTATTTAACACCACAGACAACACTTCTATCATTCAAAACGACCTTGACCATCTAACCGCTTGGTCTAAAATTGGCAGCTCAAATTTCAACCAGCAAATGCTCAGTCTTACATATAGGAAAAAGAACTCTAAAACTAAGTACATACTAGATGGACATTACCTTACAGACGACCCCATCCCGTTAAAGACCTTGGAGTTTTCATGTCAAATGATCTAAGTGCCAAAGCCCACTGCAACTACATAGCAAAAAAGCTCTAAGAGTTGTAAACCTAATTTTGCGTAGCTTCTTTTCCAAAACACCACACTACTAACCAGAGCATATAAAACATTTGCTAGACCAATTCTAGAATACAGCTCACCTGTTTGGAACCCTCACCACATCTCTGACATCAATACAATTGAACGTGTCCAGAAATATTTTACAAGAAGAGTTCTCCATTCCTCTGAAAACAACAAAATACCTTATCCCACCAGACTTGAAATCCTAGGCTTAGAAAACTTGGAACTCCGTCGCCGACAAGACCTAAGTTTAACTCACAGAATCATCTATTGTAATGTCCTTCCTGTAAAAGACTACTTCAGCTTTAATTGCAATAATACAAGGGCAACCAATAGATTTAAACTTAATGTAAACCGCTTTAATCTAGATTGCAGAAAATATGACTTCTGCAACAGAATCATCAGTGCTTGGAATACTTTACCTGACTCTGTGGTCTCTTCCCATAATCCTAAAAGCTTTAACCAAAAACTTTCTACTATTGACCTCACCCCATTCCTAAGAGGACCATAAGGGGCGTGCATAAGCGCACAAACGTGCCTACCGTTCCTGTCCTATTGTTTTTCTTTTCTTCTTCCTATATATGTTTATATGTGTATATACTATATAATCTTTTTGTATGATGTTGTGACAAAATAAATAAATAAATAAATAAATAGAAGAGAAACAAGTACGAAGTGAGATGACCACCATGCCTGTCACTTTAAAACAAACACCTTAAAAACTCTAGTAGCAATCATTCCCTTTCCTGGTCGGTAATTGAAATGTAACATTGAAGCATGGGGAGGTCTTCTTGACCCAAAGCAGGAGCAGATGAAACTAAATGCTCCCCAGATCCAAAGAGCAAAACATATGCAAATTCCTGCCCCCATAATTATTAGGGACAGTCAGGGAATTATTCATCTATTCCAGAAAGGCACACCTTCCAAGTTGTAATTGGACAGAGATATCAGCATTACAGAACAATAACAGGGCAGCCTGAATAGTATAAATGCTGTGCATGTGCATTCCGCTCCAGAAAAACGCCCTCCTCTGCAGATTGAGCAGGGGGAAAGCAAAGACGCTAATGGCTACCTGCTCTGCACACCCTCCCCCCCAAAGAGCACTCTGTGTTTAATAAGTTGATGGGTCTTTGTCAGCAAGTCCATCCAAGCTAATACTCTGTGTTTGCCAATGAATAGTTCGGGTCAATGGCATTTTCAATGACCTGCATACCTATCACAGCTAATGCAGTTTCATGTTAGCAAAAGGGTAAGCTGAGGTGAGGGAATTTGCGGGGAGTACTCAAAACTTTTGTTAGTTAGTCAATATATCAAACTAATGGGGTCATTCTCCCAAGCAGAATTTTACTGCATCGTAATTTTTGTGTTGAATATGTGTTGTATATGCTTCTTTAATTTTTATTTGGGGTTTTGTGTGTATCCTGTTCTGAACTCTTCATTTTAACATCTCATAATACATCTGCAAAATAAATATATAGATAGGGAAATCCTTAAATCTGTTGCTGTATTGGGTCTCCAAAATTCATAAAACTGCCCCTGATTTTATGCTGATGAAATGAGAATAGGACTGGCTCTAGATTATGCTTCTAGACACACTCTATTGCCTGTGCCTTGGAGAGAACCGGCCATTTTACTTCTACTGTATTTTAAGTGTAGGCAAGAGAAACAGAATTATTTCCAGATCACACTTTCAGGACAATCAGATTGCCCCCAAATGTAAATTTCACTAACTTTGTACTCCCATGGTACTGAGTTAATTAAATGTGCAATTACAAGTGCTTAGCTTTTCAAGATATGATGGAGAGCAGATCTCGCTAAAGCTTCATATTGACTTTTTAATGCATATTGTATTGCTAGGTACAATAACATCACTGTTAGAAAGAAGGCAGCTTACATACATCAGAACATCTATGAGCAATTTTCGGTAGATGTATTTACAATGAAGGAACTAAGGAAGTCAAGCAGTAGTTTTTCTGGAACTGTTATCAATGTCCATGTTGGTGGTCATGAATCAATGTTTTGTTTATTGCCAAGTCTTCAAGTGCTGCAGGTTTTTTTGTTGTTGTTATTTGATAATCTTTACTTTCATTTTATTTACTGAGTACCTCAAACTAACAAAAATACCAACATTGGCCATCATTAGAAGTTCAAAAGAGAATTGATCCCAACTGACTAAGGAGATGAGAAGGAATGGTGGCATCAACTGTATTTTATTCACAATACAGCTTAATACAAATAATTCTTGAATTCTCTGAGCTTGTTTTTCCTTTCCCAAAGGAAAAAAAATACCATCTCCCTTCTCTCATCCTGGCATAACTTCATAAATATTTGTTCCTGTTTCACAACTGATGAAGGGGCACAATTAAGCACAATACCAAAATCCTTTTATCAAGATACTGTTTCTTATACCCAGAGACCAGCTTGGTGAATTATTTTTCATTGATGCATTACTGTCCGAAAGTCATCCCATTTTCTTACATTGAAATAGTTGCTCTTCTATTCTATGTCCTTAAAAATAGATATTTAATGGAAAAATGTAGTCTACAGGTAGAAGTAGCAACCTGCTTTTTAATAATTTATTCATACCTAAAGGGCCACTGTTCAGTAATGTGACTTAGCTTAATTATATTTCAGTATTCCACATTCACATCAAGGCAGATCAGAATAGAAGAAACAGATTGCTGAAATTCATAACAAAGACAATCTACTTTTCCTTAAACCCTTTTCCAATAAGACCAAAAGAGGTAGAAAGTAGTAAGAAAATTTCTGTAGGACATATAAACACATAATTGAAATGCAGGTTGTGACATGTGACCTATCTGTAGCATACTAAGGTCAGTTTTCATCTGTTAAAGCTTATTACAGCATGTTTTTAATAGACGTATAATTATAGTCCATTATTATTGTACTACTCAGTACACCATGCGCTACTAAGTACTGCATATTATTGTAACATATGGCTCTTTCAAAACACCACAGGAGTATTTCTATTAGGAAAGAAATAAAGTGGTTGGTAACAAGGGTTCCATGTACTCCAAGCAGTTCTTATCAGGTCCTGTTTTGAATGGATCGCCTTTTTTTAATGTCTATAGACACTGAAAATACATTAACACTCCATACATGCATATACCACCTTATACAACATATAAATTGACAAATCTAGCATCTAATAACATTTTCGAAATATACAGTAATCTGGTCAGATTCAGGACTCTCTAAACCTATTTAAATTAGAAAAAAAGGGAATGGCTTGGGTGATCTTGCAGGCCTTTATAAACAATAGATTGATTCCAAGCACCAATTCGTTTTTCTCTAAGTGCTTATAGATTAGTTATTTGCTTTGTTATATGAACGTCAGAAGTACAGAAATCAAACAGGTTTGAGGTTTATATATTGGTTATTCACCCATTATATCTGGTAAATTAGTCCACATCAGCCTCAGTCAGAGTGAAGTCTTTTGTGTTCTGGAGTCCTTTTTAAGTGTGAAATCCATGTATTAAATTTATAAAATAAGATAGCATTGCTGCCCTCCGCCCAGAGGTGATATTCAGCCAGTTTGGACTGGCTCAGGTGAACTGGTAGCAAAAATTTTAATTGGTTCACTGAACTGGCAAATACCACCTCTGGCTGCCGCTGGCCGCGCCCTCCTGCTTGCCCGCCTGCCCACTCACCCCGCCTGCCTGCCTGCCTACCCCTGCCCCACCCCACCCTATACATGTTGCCTTTGCCACGAGGCCCAGCTATTCACCTCACCTCCGCCACTCTGCTCGCCAAAGATAAGCATGCTGCCCACTCACCCTTCACCTTGGGTCAGGGCGGGGGCCCAGGGACAAGCCATTCCCCAGCTCTGGCCTTCTCTGGGGCCTCCACCCACATGCCACCTACTCGCCCTTCACCTCAGATCAGGGGCGTGCCAGTCCCTGGCTCTGGCCTTCCCCAGGGCCTCCACCTGCATGCCGCCCACTCACTCTGCCTCGCTCACCTTCATCTGCACCTTTGGGGACCACGTGGCGGGGAGACATGGCGAGGCTCGGCTGCCTTTCGTGAGAAGTGTAATGTATCTTTAAGAGTTGTGGAAGGAAAACTGAGCGGGAAAAAGCACGTTGCTGATTGGATGAAGCCTCTGGCTAAACTGTATATAAAGAGAGGGTTTTCCCAGCCCGGGTTGCTGGGTTCACCATATAGTAAAGAGCTGTTGTCACTATCCTGGTCTCCTGCCTCGTTATTGCCCGAATCTAACACTGGCGACGAAGGTGGGATCTCGAGGCTAAGAGCGCCAGGAAAAAAGCTGAAGTCACCAGGAAGACGCGAACCCAGCAAACAAGGGGCGGAAAGCAGCGATGTCGAGCTACACACCGCCAGCGCCATTCGACCCAGCTAAGGAAAATGGGGTCATACATGGCTCGTTTGAGTGCTTCCTCGATGAACGAACTTCAAGGAGTCTCAGACAACAGGAAGCGGCGTATTTCCTGAGCCACTGCAGTCCAGAGGTTTTCGACACGCAGAATCATTGGCGAATAACGCGTACAATCGGTGCCATGGCAGACTCTACAGACCATATTGAAAGCCCATTATGCACCAACGCCGTCCAAGTATGTGCACGCGCTGCAATTCAGGGAGCGTAGGCAGCAAGAGGGCGAGTCCATCAGCGCATACATGGCAGCCCTGAGGAAAGCCACGAGCCATTGCGAGTTCCAAGACTTGGACGAGGCATTGCTAGAGCAACTCATTCGTGGGGTCAGGGACATCCGTTTGCGACGGCGGCTGCTGTCCAAAAGCAACTTGACGCTGGCAAACGCCTTGGATGAAGCCAGGGCTAATGAGATGTCTACCCACGCGGCGGAAACCCTACAAAAGCAGGTCGCACCAACAGCTGGTGCGAAATCAACCCCGGTCCACAATGAAGAGGTCCAGGCCGAGTCGGACGGTGAGGAGGAAGGAGTCTTCCACACCGGGAGGCCGGAGAAAGAAGACCGGGGTGACTGCGCGAGCTGTGGAGGGCAACACCAACGACAACAATGCAAATTCAAGGATGCGACTTGTCGGCGGTGCGAAAGGAAGGGGCACCTAGCACAGGTCTGTCGAGCACCCCAACCTTCCCCCCAAAAATTCAAACCGACCAATCAGAGCGCGGGAACGGCGAAGCGGCCCGTGATTGGTCAATTCAAAAAAGGCGCGAAGTTGAATCAGACTGTCGTGAGAGTGGGTCACGCAGCAACACGCCTAGAGAAAAAAATCTTTACGAAAACAAAGATTGAGGGGGTGCCGTGCCGATTGGAGGTGGACACCGGCTCGGCGATCACAATCATGTCCTGGGACACTCTCGTGAAAGCCGTACCCGCCATCGCAAAGCGCAAGCTGAAAACACAGAAATTAAAGGTACAAGACTACCAAGGGAATCGCATCCCTGTTCGAGGGGTAACGTCCGTCCACGTCGAGTATGGACAATACAAGAAAACCCTGCCCATCACCATAGTCGAAGGGACCCTGCCAAGCTTGATGGGACTGGACTGGTTCCGAGCATTGGGCATGGGAGTGACGGGAATCTTCAGAAACGAAGTCAACCTCAAACACGCACTCATGAAGGAATTTGGGGACGTTTTCAGAGACTGCCTGGGCAAGTACACGGGGACCCCTATTTTGTTTAACTTAGACCCACAAGTTGCCCCTATTCGTTTAAAGGCTAGGAGGGTCCCGTTCGCCCTAAAGCCCAGGATTGACCGGGAACTGGATAAACTAGTAAACCAGGGAATTCTAGTGCCAGTTGACCATGCTAAGTGGGAGACCCCTATAGTCACCCCAGTCAAACCGGACGGCTCGGTCCGGATTTGCGCTGACTATAAGGCAACGCTTAACAAAGCGTTGCAAAGAGTCTTACCCGTCGGTGGTACAGCACTTACTACACTCAATGGGGCAAGGGCAGGTTTTGCCAAGCTAGACTTGGCCCAAGCCTATCAACAGCTGCCTGTAGATAACAGCACAGCCAAGCGCAGACAATTGTGACTCACAGAGGGCTTTTAAGTGTACCCGGTTACAGTTTGGGGTTAGTGTGGCTCCAGGGTTATTTCAGAACCTAATGGGCGGCTATTGCAGGGACTACCAGGGTGGTACCATACTTTGACGATGTACTGGTATCCGCTGAGAATCTAGAGGAATTAGGGTAAGGCTGCGAAAAGTTTTGGGCATTTTCCGGTCTGCGGTCTCAAAGTTAAATTGAACAAATGCCAGATCGGGGTTGAATCAGTGGAATTCCTAGGCTACCGGCTAGACAGAAAAGGGATTCACCCCACTGAAAGCAAGGTACGGGCCATCAGGAAGGCCCCGGTTCCAAAGAACAAAACGGAGTTGCAGGCATTCTTAGGTCTGGTTAATTTCACGGTATTTTTAAAAATAAGGCAACAGTAGCCGAGCCGCTCATAAATTACTAGCAAAGACGGCTGCATGGTCTTGGGGAAAGGCGGAAGCTAGGGCATTCGAAGGGGTAAAGAATCTCCTATCGAGTGATAGCCTCCTTATCCAATACAATGGCACGCTGCCATTAGTGTTAAGCTGCGATGCATCTCCCTATGGGGTGGGGGCTGTGCTCAGCCACAGGTTGCCAAATGGCACAGAAGCCCCTATTGCATACTACTCCCGAACCATGTCATCAGCTGAAAGGAATTATAGCCAGCTTGATAAGGAAGCCTTGGCTATAGTCTCCGGAGTAAAGAAATTCCATGAATATGTATTTGGTCGTGATTTCGAAATCATCACGGACCATAGACCTTTGCTAAGCCTGTTGGCAGGCGACCAACGCCCGTGGCACTTTCGCCCAGACTGACCAGATGGACTATCTTTCTAGCGGCGTATTCTTACAAACTACTACACCGGCCAGGGAAGGAATTAGGGCATGCAGACGCCCTGAGCAGATGCCCGTTACCAGAGACTATCGAAGACCCCACTCCGGGGACACCAGTTCTGCTAATTGACTCTTTGGACTCTGGCCCAGTCACATCCAAAGAGGTGGCTCGGGTTCAGATAAGGACATTACAATAAGGACTGTAATTGGTTGGGTACAAGAGGTTGGCCGCTGCCGGCGGCGTTTTAAAGAATTTGTAAAAACGTGGGAACTCTCAGCTCAAGGGGTGCCTGCTATGGGGGATCGAGTGGTGATCCCGGAGAAATTGAGGAAAAGGTATTGGAGCTCCTTCACGAAGGCCACCCAGGGATCGTGAGAATGAAGGGTCTAGCGAGAAGCTATGTGTGGTGGCCCTTAATGGACACGGAAATTGCTGAAAGGGTAGGGAAATGCCAGGCCTGCCAGGAGTCCAGACCGCTACCCCCAACGGCCCCGATTCGGGAATGGGAGAGACCCCAGGGCCCTTGGTCTAGGATCCATATCGATTTTGCCGGCCCCTTCCACGGCCAAACCTTTCTGGTAGTAGTCGATGCCTACTCCAAATGGCTGGAAATCATTCTCATGAGATCCATGACAGCCGAGGCCGTGATTTCAGTCCTACGGCACCTATTTGTAACCCACGGGTTGCCCGACACGTTAGTCTCCGATAACGGCCCGCAATTCACGGCAACCCAGTTTGAGGGGTACTTGGCAGAGGAGGGCATCCGACATGTCCTCTCGGCGCCTTTCCGCCCCCCGACGCACGGCCTTGCAGAACGTTTCGTTCGGAGCGCAAAGGAAGCATTGTCAGAATCAGGCCAGGCGATTGGCAAACAAAATCGATACATTCCTAGCAGTCCAACACAGAACCCCTGTGTAACAACTGGCCGCAGCCCGGCAGAGCTATTATTGGGCCAGAAGCTTAGGTGCCCACTAGACCGTGTAAACCCAAACTACACACCAGACGGTTACAAAGGGGCACACGGTAAAACAAGAGGGATGGCAGTAGGCGACCTAGTGTGGGCACACAACTACAGCGAGGGCCCGACCTGGTTAGCAGGAAAAATCCTAGAGATAACAGGACCAAAATCATATCTAGTAGAGATAGAGGATGGCCGGGTATGGAAGCGCCACATAGACCAAATAAGGAAACGATAACCGTAAATCAGAATCAGACAAACAGGCCCTGACTATCAATGTTTGAATCCACAGCTGACTCAAACCCGGGCAAACGCGGACTTATCTGAGTTCCAGGAGGTCCAGCGACGCCAACCGGTTCCTCCTGAAAACAGCAGGGACGACTCTGCAAATAATCCAGGGCCGGATGGCCTAGAGGAGGAGCTGAGAGGAACAAACAGTCCCTCCGGTCAGCTCGACTCACTCCCAGAAAATGAATTGCGCAGGTCCGAAAGAGTCAGGAGACGCCCAGTCTACTTGCGTGATTACGTTGAAAAATAAGATGTTAATTCTATGTAAATATTGGTAAAGTGTTCTCTGGGAGGGAAGGAGTGTAATGTATCTTTAAGAGTTGTGGAGGGAAAACTGAGCGGGAAAAAGCACGTTGCTGATTGGATGAAGCCTCTGGCTAAACTGTATATAAAGAGAGGGTTTTCCCAGCCCGGGTTGCTGGGTTCACCATATAGTAAAGAGTTGTTGTCACTATCCTGGTCTCCTGCCTCGTTATTGCCCGAATCTAACAAGAAGCCTCCAGCCATCAGTAGTTTTCTGCTGTCTTCCAAGCAGCTCCACTACAACGCCATCCCTCCGATGCAGCAAGCCGTTCTCCTGGCCAGGTCTGGCCATGAGCGGCACTGGCAGGCAATGGGATGTGCGTTCATGGCTGGCACAAAGAACAGGGCTGCAACGGTGGCGATGGGACTTCAGGCTTCTTTTTCAGCCTATAGTTTTTGGCGCAAGAAGCCTCCAGCCGCTGCCTCTTTGCCAGCCGGAACTGAGCTAGAAGTGGCAGCTGGAGGCTTCTTGCACCAAAAAAGAGATGGTGGCTGCAGGCTTCTTGTGCCAAAAATTACAAAACCTGCAGTCCAAAAAAGAGGCCTGAAGCCCCGTCACTGCTGTCGCCACCCTCTTCTTCATGCCAGTTATGTGGGTGTAGCTTTGTTGGAGGTCATGTGACTGAGTGGGCATGGCCAACTCAATGTCATTCACAAAGCTGCTGCCCCACCTTGCCATGAGTGACATTGAGTTGGCCACGCCCACTAAGTCACATGAACCCCCCCCTACCAAGCCATGCCCACAGAACTGGTAAAACAATTTGAATCCCACCACTGCCTCCGCCCTGTTTAACCGTTTGTTTACAATCTGGCTCCTATAGACAAAAGGAAATTTTTGGTCCCCAACAGCATCATAATAGCACCTTAGGGTCATAAAGTAATTAGTAACTTGACATGGAGATAGGTAGCGAACATTGTCTATGGAATTAAATAGCCCCCATTTTTATGCATCTTTACGGGAAGCTATTTGCAAGAACTAAGCTAGTTTGTTCCATTTCTGAATGCATCACAAATAACCATGAAAATCCCTAGAAAAGTACCAAAGAAGCAGTATTAGAAAGCCATTTTTGAGAGAGTATAAATTGTTACATTTTGGTGAATAGGATTTGACAAAATTTCCGAGTAGCTAATAAATAAAGTGCCATATTTTTATACAGATTAGACAAAGTATCTTCCATGTCTATAACTTCTGTATAAAAGGGAGATTAACAGCTAAATTTATTCTTATCATTGTGTTTTCATTTGAAATATGTCTTCCGTTGTCTTCTAGGTAGAGGTAAAATCTCTTCTTGTTTGAAAAATGGCAACTTCTCTTACAGGCTGACAGAATAGTTAATAAGAAGCTATTCAAGTATGTTTTGAAAATGTATTTTATTTAAAACTGAATCATTCACAAAAGAATGTTATAAAGATGTAGCACAGTTTTCTTTAGTATTTGTTAAATTGTAAATTGTGCAGTGAACAATTTATCAAATTGAATGTGATCTTTCATTTAGCTACTTGAAAGATTGCAAATGATTAGTTTGCCATCAAAAATAGTCTCTCCTTCTTTGACTTCTGCCATGTTCTTGCATTTTCTACTATGCATGGTAAAGGAATCACACAGAAATAAAGTTGGCTACAAATCAAGATCACCTAATCTTCTTCTGGACATAATGGTATAATTTTTTAAAAATGAAAGAATTCACACAGGTCACTTACACAGAATTATGTTGTGGTTACTGGTACCGTACAATCAAAAACATTGAGATGTGGGTTTTTTCCCCCTATGCCTTCATGCCCCTCCTCAAAATATCACATCTCTCTTTCTATCTCAAATGTTTTCTCTAAGGCTTCAAGGTGTAAAGGCTTTCAACTATAATAATGCAAAGTATAAAATCAGAAATTCTCAAATATTAGTTTGAAGACTCTGAGGAATTTCAGCAATGATAAAATTGCTTAAAAATCGAGTGAAAAAACAAGCAAGAGATCACTAGCTTCACCTATCTTGCTGAAACTTGCAAGATCATAATAAACATTTTTATACAAATTATTGGACAAAAGGCATTATTTGAGAGGCCTACATAAAAGTATATTCTGCGTTTCACACAGACACCTTTTAAATCAATGCTTTGCTTCTAGAAAGTATGCCTTGTGGCCAGCATAATTTTCATTTAAATCTTAATTAAATATCATACTACGTAGCATTTCTATTATCACTTAATACTTCTCTTAAATTGCATGAAATTTCTCATATAGAGAAATTTTTGAATGATTGCAACAGTTGCCTTCTGAGAGGTCTTCTATACCTTCTCCTGTGCACCTCCCATTCTCCATAATGGTAAAAAATGGATCATCCTTCCAAGTGTCTTCAGATTATATAATGTTCTGTCACACCATTTTTCATATCTTATAAAAGAAACAAGGCAGACATCCCTACTTGTTAAATCAGTGGTATAGCCAACCTAGCATTGTGAGTTGCTAGTTCCCTGACAGTCTCACTGTTTTGTAAATCTTGATATCTCACAATTTTTCAGATAAAACAATCATTTTACTGAACTGAAATGCATAGCTTGATTGTCTATAAACTATACAGGCTTGATATACAAGTCTGAATACACCACACACACACACACACACACACCCCGATTTTGGCATCCAAAAGTAAGTTTTGTTATAGTCACATTCTCAGCCCTGCTTCCAGATCTTGTCCTTAAAGCAATTAGGAACCCTTAATGCACCTTGGGAGCTCCAAATGAACTTTTTAGGCTAGGCTCCAAACAGAAGCTGAGGGAAGCTGCAGATGTTTCTAGCCTTCATTTTCTCTCCCAACAATTGCTTTAATGGGTTGGAATTCCTGGGAGACAATTTGACTTTTGCTCAGACTCATGCCACTCATGCTTTTTAAAATGCTGATTGTGCAAAAGCATAACGCTGTCAACAACCTGTATTCAGTAGTATTTCAAGTAAGGAAATAAAAGGCCATCTGATCTGTCAAGATTTTGACCTGGAGATTTTGTTTGGAAAATAAAAAGCAAAAATCTTCTTGCAGAATCAATAGTCAAATCGATACCAGGCCGTCCCGCCGAAAGCTCAGTTCAACAGTGGGCTTCTTTCCACTTCCCCGCTCCCTCATTACAGCAATCATCCATTAAAGGGAATGGATGATACATGCATTGCCAGGACCGCATCTTTGGTAAGTGTTTCTGTAACAATAGAGTAATGATTATTTTGCAGTATTGCATTTTAATAATTAAAATGAAGCACTGAACATTATGCCTGCTACTCTGTGGGAAATGCTTCCCAGTAACTAGGGCCCTAAGAAAGCATAATTTACATTAGCAAAGAGATGCTTCCACAGAATAAAAGCCTAAGGTGAAAATGTAAAGGTGACCCTGACTTATTCACCCTCTTTCTCAAGTAGAATCAACAATCAAGGCTTTAAAACATGTTTTCCCCCCTCAAGGAATTATTGTATTTCCACAGCTGCATTATGTGCCTAGGAAGAATATTATCCTAAAGCATCAGTGAGGTTAGAAGAGAGAACAGATCTCCCTCCCCGCCACAAAAAAGGAAGACTATAGAAGAGTTTTATAAAATGCAATTTTAAAGGTGCAAGATTTCTTTTTTAACAGATTGTAGCCAATGAAGAAGTCACAAGTCATGGTCCTGTTTCAACATTTTTTGCTTTGTGTATCATCTGTGAAATGTTATTCTATTGTAAAATGTATTTTCTGTGTTACGCCCACCATTGATTTCTGTAGCTTTAACACTTAAAAGTGACTATTTCACAATTCACTTATTACGACCAGACATATGAGAGGATAGGTCACTGATCCAAACCAGGGGTCTCCAACCTTGGTCATTTTAAGACTTGTGGACTTCAACTCTCAGAGTTCCTCAGCCAGCAAAGCAAAGCTGGCTGAGGAACTCTGGGAGTTGAAATCCACAAGTCTTAAAGTGACCAAGGTTGGAGACCCCTGATCTAAACCATTAACAGTTATCTAGAAAATAAATTTTAAACAAGTGTTATTGGTCATGCTAAAAATGCTGAATCTTCTCTTTTAGAGAACTACTACAGACAGAAGAGCTCTATCTTCACTTACATCTAATACCAGCTTCAGTCATTATTAATACTAGAGCTGCCATATTTCAAACTTCCTCCTTTTTTATTATAATGAGCACAACCATTCGTCTTCCTACAGGTTCTAAAAGTAATTTCTAAAACTAAACAGAAGTGGACGTGTCATTGCTTGAATTAGAGACCACCTGAGAAGCTTACACATCATCTTGACTTCCATTATCAGATTAATCATTATGGCATCCAACATTACACAAAATTCTGTTCTAGAGGATTAATTTCCACAAAGATTGTGAGCAATTAAGAAACATTAAGCATTCCTTCAAAACAGCAGGAAAATCTCCAACTGCTTCTTGCCTTCCCTGATTCCCACACAAATGAGAGAAGCAGCTTATTTCACAAAGCCCTTGACCAAATTAATGGGAGAAGGAGTTAATAATGAATACATACAATGGCTGACTATTAAGTGAAGTCACTATTTTGGGCCTTTTCCAAATGACTGGATTTTTTAAATATTATGGTGAAGCTAATACATTCAGAAACAATTCAGCACAATTTCTCCTCTTGAAAAGAACATGAATGTTCTTCTGGACCATAATACTACTTCAGGATACCTTTTTAAAAAATAACTCCATTAAGATTACAATTGTTAAAGTAAAAACTAATTCAAATTACAAAAAGTATGTGTGTGTCTGTATATGTGTGTGTATGTATATATAAAATAAAAAATATGAGGTGCAGGATAAATGGAAAAAAGGAAGAAAAAAAATAGAAAAAAATAACTTCACCCTTTTGGGATACCTCCCTAATTACAAACAATTTTAATAAATTATCAACATATTTTAAGATGCAACCAATTTACTCTTTTCATTATTCATCTCTCGACTATTAACAAAATCTTAAAGCGTCATCACTTCTCAGCAAAAGTCCATTAAGGGCTACCAGAAATAACTACATAACTATTTTAACCTTAATCAAATCAGCCAATGCTATATTCCTTCCCCACACTTTTAACTATCTTAGATTTTAATCGTTAAAATTGATTTATTTTTATCATCTTTTTGTCTTCTCTTAGCAAATCATTCAAAGCTTTAACAGATCTTTTTTGTAAAACCAGTAAAACATTATTCTGAATTGATATGTATATATCCTTTCTAAATATCATGACATCACTCAGTTTCATTTGTATATTCAGTATATCTTTTTGCATTCTTATTGCTTGTCATATTTATATTTCACATTCTCTGCTATAGACGGTGTCACATTCAAAAAAAGGTCATCTAGCTCACCATGAATCTTCTCCAGAAGTCCCAGAATTGAGGGTCCTTAAGGTCAAAGATTTGGGGAAATGGCAAGGCTTTCTCCTGATGTTAATTTCACCAGAATCTGGGAGAGAAGAGAGGAAATTGCTAGAGTTAAAAATTGACAAAACTTTGCTTTTGTAAGTTGTATTAAGTATCTTGAATCAGACATTGTTCAAATACCAATGTCTAGCTATATAACCACTGAAGCATAGCATCATTTATATAAATGTAGAGATAGATAGATGACTGATAGATAGATAATAGATAGATAGATAGATAGATAGATAGATAGATAGATAGATAGATAGATAGACACACAGAGAGAGAGATATTGGTAGATATAGATATAATTAGATGAGAGAGAGGAGAGAGAGAGAGGAGAGAGAGAGAGAGAAAGAAAGAGAGAGAGAGAGAATCATTCTCATATTGTCATTAATTAGGTGCCAGGTTCCGGTGTATAAAGAAAATGCCACACACACAAATGATGGTTTGAACTAACTAACAGCAATACAGGAAGATTTTGTTGGAACTAATGCTTTGTACTCTCCACCACCTTATAAAGCTTTATCACCCAGGTGACCCTTAACCCAGCTCCTTCCTAGTCATTAATCATTGTTCCATTAGATACTACAATTAGGCATTACTCCCACACGCTCCCAGCCCACTGGCCACTCCTCTAGATAGGCCAGCATTCCAGCCATTTCTAAGCCTCTCCCGATTAGTCATCATTATAGCCATTTCCAAACTTCTCTGTAACTTTCAGTCTCTCAGCCTCTCAGCCACCCTCAACAGCTGCTCAGTCAGCAGCTCCCAACTGCACTCACTGCCAAGTCCATTCAGAAATGTTTGCTGCCAGTCCGAGTGCCTTAAACGTCCAGAGGAGGTTGCCACAGTGATGACCACATCATCAAGCGGCACCTGCAGCTGATGAGTGGTGAGGGTGCAAGCCAGGAGAGGGATCTTCACATTGCTTGGTGGCCAGGAAGTAAGCTGAGGAGCCTGGGTGCCATGAGAGCTGCCATGTTACCAGAACCTCCATACCCACTGGAATGGCAGCCCCAACACAGGGCCGCATGTTGGGGATAACATTTGGTCTTAATGAATTGCACTTCAAACATGTTATATAGCTGTGCTGAACCATAACTAAGTAGACATGTGGTGGAAGGAATTTCATGGGAACTTCAAGAACTATGGTATAATTTCAAGAAGGTGGCAGATAATTTGTGAATGAACCTGTGTAAATTGATAATGTGCATTAAAGCGAAGAGGGAATGATTATTACAGCAGATGAAAATGCATATGCAATAGGCTCCAGTGACGTCACCCTCCTGCTGGGTGCTCAAACAGAGCACTCCGTGTTAGAAGATTGTAAAAGTCAGTGAAACAGAAAATAAATCACTGTTCACTGAGCTTAGCATAATCTCTGGGTGAAAGAGATTATCAGAATTGTGGAAGAGTGGCAGGTCTGACAGGGGGTTTGCTCTTAAGAGCGAATTTTCCTGGATTTATGACCCCACAATTCCACTCCTTCCAACTTCACGCCCTGTTTTTATCAGGAAAAGGAGAGGAATGTTGCTTCTGCTCTAGAGAACTTATTAAATTGATTGATATTCCAAGCAGACGGAATTTCACAAGCGTCAACTTTGATGTAGAATCAGCACGGCAAGTACCGACTTTTGAAATTTGAAACCTTTCTTTGTCTTTGATTAATTGACTTTTAAAATGGCGTCTAAAAGTGAAAGTAAAATTTTTAGTACGATGAAGCAGCGTTACTTGTGGATTGTTACAAACGGAGTTTTTATACTGAAAGGAGGGAAGGAAAGTTATTAAGTTTGAATTCCTGATTCTTTTGAAGACAGAATGGCAGCTAAACCTTTAAAGCCTTCTGGAAGAAGGGATCTGAACCAAGTCTTGAGGAAATATTGAAAGAACAATTAAAACTTTCTGAAGATAGGCAAAAAGAGATGATGGAGAATTTTAATGCAAAAATAAGAGAAGATATTCTCATGGCAGTTCAAGGACTGAGTAAAAAAATTGAGGGATTGGAAGTGGAAATGCAACAGATCTCTCAGTCAAATAAGCATTTAGAAGATGAAATGAAAGGTGTTCAGAAAAAAGTGGATCAAAATGAAGATCAGGTTGTGATATTACAATATAAACTTATGGAAGGAGCTCTTAGAATTCGTGGTATGCAAGAAGAGCGAGGAGAAGACTTAAGAAAAATTATATCAGAAGCATTGGCTGAATTTATTGAAGCGGACCCCAAGAGGTAGCTTACCAAATTGATAAAATATATAGAGTTAATTCTTGGATTGCAAGACAGAGAAAGCTTCCTCGGGACATTGTGGTTTATTTTGTGAAAAGGACTATGAGAAATCAAATTCTGCAAGTTTCATATCAGACAACTTTAAAAATTGGAGAACAGGAGTTGAAGGTGTTGAAAGAGATTATCAGAATTGTGGAAGAGTGGCAGGTCTGACAGGGGTTTGCTCTTAAGAGCGAATTTTCCTGGATTTATGACCCCACCAATTCCACTCCTTCCAACTTCAGCACGCCCTGTTTTTATCAGGAAAAGGAGAGGAATGTTGCTTCTGCTCTAGAGAACTTATTAAATTGATTGATATTCCAAGCAGACGGAATTTCACAAGCGTCAACTTTGATGTAGAATCAGCACGGCAAGTACCGACTCCTTTTGAAATTTGAAACCTTTCTTTGTCTTTGATTAATTGACTTTTAAAATGGCGTCTAAAAGTGAAAGTAAAATTTTTAGTACGATGAAGCAGCGTTATGTGGATTGTTACAAACGGAGTTTTTATACTGAAAGGAGGGAAGGAGAGTTATTAAGTTTGAATTCCTGATTCTTTTGAAGACAGAATGGCAGCTAAACCTTTAAAGCCTTCTGGAAGAAGGGATCTGAACCAAGTCTTGAGGAAATATTGAAAGAACAATTAAAACTTTCTGAAGATAGGCAAAAGAGATGATGGAGAATTTTAATGCAAAAATAAGAGAAGATATTCTTATGGCAGTTCAAGGACTGAGTAAAAATTGAAGGATTGGAAGAGGAAATGCAACAGATCTCTCAGTCAAATAAGTATTTAGAAGATGAAATGAAAGGTGTTCAGAAAAAAGTGGATCAAAATGAAGATCAGGTTGTGATATTACAATATAAACTTATGGAAGGAGCTCTTAGAATTGTGGTATGCAAGAAGAGCGTGGAGAAGACTTAAGAAAAATTATATCAGAAGCATTGGCTGAATTTATTGAAGCGGACCCCAAGAGGTAGCTTACCAAATTGATAAAATATATAGAGTTAATTCTTGGATTGCAAGACAGAGAAAGCTTCCTCGGGACATTGTGGTTTATTTTGTGAAAAGGACTATGAGAAATCAAATTCTGCAAGTTTCATATCAGACAACTTTAAAAATTGGAGAACAGGAGTTGAAGGTGTTGAAAGAGATTCCTTCAAAGATGTTAAGAGACAGGAAGCAATTTGCTTTTTTTACACAAGAACTTAAAAAACATCAGATTCAATTCAGATGGGAGGTGCCAGTTGGACTGACACTATTCTATCAAGGAAGGAGATATAGAATTGACACTGTTTTAAAGGCAAAGGATTTTCTTTCTACAGTTTTGAAAGTCGAAATAGAAGTGATAGAAAAACTTCAAGAGACTCAAGAAGGCGTGGTGACCCAAGAGCCTTTATTGCTGCCAGTATTAGAGGAACCACAAGAGCAAAGGGTGACAAGAGGAGCCCTTAAGCGTAAAGAAGAGCAACAGTCTCAAAGTAAAAGTCAGGATCCCATTATGGAAGCTGTGGGAGGAGCTAGACGGAAGATACCGGAGGAGGAGCTTCCGTTGTCTGCTTCAAAGCTTCAGGAGGCCAGTAATGGCAAATAGAATCTTGTCATGGAATGTTAATGGCTTGAATTCAGCTCAGAAAAGAAGGAAAATATTTCACTACTTGAAACAATTAAAATGATGTGATTTGTTTGCAAGAGACACATATAAAATTATCAGACCAAAAATATTTAATTAATTCAAAATTGGGTAACCATTTTGTTGCATCAGCTTTGGAAAAGAAGCATGGAATTGTTGTATATATCAGGAAGGATATACCAGCTAAGTTAATTGAGGCAGATATTCAAGGAAGATTTATTGCTATTGAACTGGTGATAGATGTAAAAGACTTTGTTGATAGGTATTTATGCACCTAATCAGCAACAAGAAAAGTTTTACAAAATGTTACATGAGAGGTTGACCCTCTGGGATTATAGTTCGTTTATTTTATTAGGAGACTGGAATGGAGTAATTGATACAAGAAGGATAAGAGAACCTCCTCCAAGAAGATACCTATACATGCAAAATTACCAAAATCTTTTTGAAATGATGGAAGACTTTGAGTTTAGAGATATATGGAGGTTACGGAATCCAGATGAGAGAGATTTTACTTTTTTCTGATAGGCATCAATCTTTTCACGCATTGATTTTATTTTAATTTCTAATGACTTGCTTTCTAGGGTGAAGAAACGAAGATATTTCGAGGTGTTTAACTGACCATAGCCCAGTATGGATGGAATTATTACAAGGGAAAAAGGTGGTAGAACATGGAGGTTGAATGAAAATCTGTTTAGATATGAGGATAATGTAACTTATTGTAAGAAACAGTTAAAAGAATTTTTGATTTTAATATGTACAAAGGGACACCTATAGGAACTGTGTGGGAAGCGAGCAAAGCGTTTATTAGAGGATATTGATTTTATTTGGACAACAGGCAAAGGAATAATAAACAAAGGCAGCGAGATATTTGGAAGAAGAAATTCAAAGGAAGCAACAGTTATTAATTCAAAACCCACAAGATCATAAACTTAAAGAGGCTATAAAATATTACAGAGTCAATTTAATATGTTAATGGCAGACCAGGTGGCAACGAATATACAATATGCTAAACATAATACCTTTTGTAATGCAAATAAACCTGGGAGATGGTTGGCATATAATTTAAGGAAGAAACAGAAAGCACGTGTCATACAAAAATAGAATATAAAGGTAAAGAGACATATCAACAGGATAAAATTAAAAGGCATTCTCAGAATTTTATACTGCACTATATGCAAAAGACAAAATATTGGATAGGGACATTTATGATTATTTGAAAGATTATAAGGTGAATATTCTAACATTAGAACAGAGGAGGAGCTGAACCGCCGATAGCTACTGGAGAAATAGTGGAGGCAATTAAACAATTAAAATGGGAAAACCCTGGTACAGATGGTCTTACAGCAACTTATTATAAAAACACAGGATGAAATATTAGGCCCACTTAAAGAATTATTTAATCAGATACAATTAGGAGTGGAATACCCCGTCATGGAAAACATCTTTTATTTCACTGATACCAAAGAGGAGCAAGACTGCTCTAAACCTGGTAACTATAGGCCGATTTCACTTTTAAATAATGATTATAAGATTTTGTAAAATAATAGCAAATAGATTAATGTTAGTTTTACAACAAAGAATTCATACTGATCAATCTGGTTTTATAAAAGGGAGGCAGATGAGGAATAATGTTAGACAGATTATTAATATATTGGAATATTTGGAAAAGAAGAATACTTCAGCGGCACTTATTTTTTTGGATGCAGAGAAAGCCTTTGATCGATTGCATTGGGATTTTTTATTTAAATTAATAGAGAAAATGCAATTTGGAGACTGTTTTATTAGAATAATTAAAGCGATTTATGGAGAGCAAACAGCACAGATTATAGTAAATGGTAGTTTGACAGAAGTTATTAAGATTGCGAAAGGAACAAGACAGGGATGTCCCTTATCACCATTATTGTTTGTTTTGACTCTGGAACCATTATTAGATAAAATACGAGAATTAATGAAAATAGAGGAATTAAGATTAGACAATATGAGTACAAAGTTAGAGCTTTTGCAGATGATGTAGTGGTTACGTTAATGAATCCTATAAATTCAAGTAGATTTTGTTGGAAGTAATTGATAAATATGGAAAGGTATCAGGATTTAAAATAAATCAGAATAAAACAAAAGTGATAATTAAAAATATGTCTATACAACAGAAACAAAAACTAGAGGAAATGACAGGATTTGAGGTAGTAAAAAGGTTAAATATTTAGGGTCTATATTAGCTCATCGAACAAGAAACTTTATAAGAATAATTATGACTTGCTATGGCAAAAGTTCAGAATGATATGAATGGCTGGAAGAAATTGCAGTTATCCCTATTGGGAAGGATTGCTATTAAAATGAATGTGTTACCTAGATTTTGTTTCTGTTCCAGATGATACCTATAATTAAAAAGGATAAAAATTTGGAAGATTGGCAGAGATTGCCCTCACTTCCGCCATATCTGCCTCTCCCACTAACCAAACAGATGGAACCACCCTCATCATCAGGAACATCACCCTCCCCCAGAACCCTCGGACCTATTAAAACCCCGCCGAGAGCACGCACAGTGACTGGCCCCTCCCTCGGCGGACTACCCCCAGCACCCGCCCTTACCCTCCCTCCCCTTAAAAATTCCCTATCTAAAAATCCCCACAGGTTCTTTTTACGCACATGCCACCTCTGTGGGACCCAAGACCTGTCATTGAGGCTGGCCCTCGATAATGTAGGGGGCCATTCCTGCGAGGCGGGGGCACCTCGCAGGCGCAAGAGTTCAATTGAGGAATACCGCATAATAAAAATCGGCGAAACGATGGCTCCATCTCGAAATTGGCTAAAAAGATAATATAAAATTAATTCTCATTTAAGGACGGACATATAATAATACAAAATAGACAGTCATGATGGTATCTCCTGGACACTATCCGGACCAAGGTCTTAATTCGGTCCGATAGAATAGAATAGAATTTTATTGGCCAAGTGTGATTGGACACACAAGGAATTTGTGTGCATATGCTCTCAGTGTACATAAAAGAAAAGATACTTTCATCAAGATACAACATTTACAACACAATTGATGATCAATATATCAATATAAATCATAAGGATTGCCAGCAACAAGTTATAGTCATACAGTCATAAGTGTAAAGAGATTGGTGATGGGAACTATGAAACGATTAATAGTAGTGCAGATTCAGTAAATAGTCTGACAGTATTGAGGGAATTATTTGTTTAGCAGAGTGATGGCCTTCGGGAAAAAACTGTTCTTGTGTCTAGTTGTTCTGGTGATGAATATGAGCTCTTAAGTGCAGGATAAAATAGTATGAGAGAGTCCAAAGCCAAGTCCTCAAGATGAGAGAAAGGGTGGGGTTGGTGTTTCATTTCCATCAACGATGTAAATTGCTGTCTCCCAGACAAGTCTCCCCTCAGTTCCTGATAACCCACAAAGGGGTAAAAAATGGCCATAAGAATCACAAAAGGCCAGGAAACTGTTGTGTCTTGCCCGCCCTCAGAGCAGCCGGGGCCTTCTTACCTGCTCCCGCACACTGAGGAATGTATGCCTCCCGGTCCCAGTCCTGGCTCCATGCCCACACAAACTGCAGAAGGAGAATCTCCCTGCCCCAGCCCTGACTCCATGCCCAGGCAAACGGAGCAGCTAGACCCCTCCCCCTCCTCCACAGCAGGTGAGCCTGAGGAGGGTTTATTACCAACAGCTGATTGGTGTGACCCTCGCATCAGAAGATTGGAGAGGCGGAGGCTACAGAGGGAAGGGAGGGGCAGGCCTTAATGAGTGCTGAGTCATGGAGCCACACCCCATGGCCTATATAAAGGATCTACTTTCTGGCAGTCTCTGAGTCAGGCAAAAGTCAAACTTATCTTGCTGAAGTCACTTACTGGTCTCCTGCCTGCTCTGGGACTTTGGGCAGAGCTGCAGAGGCACGCCTGATTCGGATTTCCCGGACCCAGCCGTCAGCGGAGGAGTGGGACACGACATCTTGCCTGACTCCTGACACATCTACAAGATGGATCAGCAACAGCTGGCGCTGATTGTGCAGCAGCTACAAACAGACAACCAGCAACTGCAACAGCAAGTCGCCCAGCTGACTGCTCAACTGGCTGCTGGGAATGCCCCAGCAGTCCAACCTCCTCCTCCTCCTCCTCCTCAGCGCCACAGCCCGGTACCGGTGCCGGAGAAGTTCTCAGGACGGATGGAGATGTTCCCGGCCTTCATGGCCCAGTGCCAGACCTACATGGCAATGCGGCCGGGGGACTTTCCAGATGACCGGGCCAGGGTGGCCTTCGTGATGAACCTGTTGTCTGGCCAGGCTGCGCAGTGGGCCACGCCCTTGGTGCTCAGGGACAGCCCCTTGCTGGCGGACTACCAGGGTTCTGGGGGCAACTACGCCTGATGTATGAAGACCCTGTGCGGGCCCAGACGGCTGCCTGGCGCCTCGGAGAGATCCAACAAGGGCCCCGCCCCCTCCGGGAGTACATCGCGGAATTCCGGTTGCTGTGCCATGATTCGGACTGGAACGACACGGCACTAGCGGGCCGCATTCAAGAGGGCCTTTCGGAAGAGCCCCAGTACGAGCTGGCTCGGGTGGAGGCGCCGCGGACCCTCATTGACCTGGTGCCCCTCTGCCTGCGCCTCGACACCCGTCTCCAGCAACGCCCATCCTGTCGCCGCCAGCAACCGTCAAAGACCGTCGCCCTCCCTCGACCCGTGCCGACCCGTCCGGGCCACCCGCGCCGTGGCGCCGCCGAGGAGCCCATGGAGTTAGGGCAGCCAGGCCTCGCCTGGGCCCAGGAGCGGAGCGGGCGCCAAGGGGCTGTGCTTGTACTGTGGGAGCCCGGCCATTTCGCCGCATGCCCCAGGAAGCGGCGGAGCACGTCGCCCGTCCCGAATCCCGGCCTGGCCAGTCGGGAAACGGGGCAGGCCCGGCCCAGGGGAAACCCTAGGCCGGGCACGGACCAAGCCCCCGCCAGACATGGCCGACGTGGGCCCCGGGCCCCCTCGGCACCTGATTTTGGACACCCGGGTGTGGGTGGGTGACCGGCCGGAAGGGATCCCGGCACACGCGCTGGTAGATTCGGGGGCCACCACGAACTTTATGGACCGGGCCTTCGTGGACCATTTTGGTGTCCCCTTGGTTCCGGTAGACCCTCCGATGAGCGTCGAGACCATCGACGGGAGGGAGCTGGTGGCCGGACCCATTAACCGCCACGCAGCCCTTGCGCCCCGCCATCGGGGACCACGAGGAGGCGATTCGCTTCTACGTGACGGCGGACCTCCACTTCCCAGTGATCCTCGGACTGGCCTGGCTGCGGACGCACGACCCTCAGGTGGCCTGGTCGCGGAACGCCATCTCGTTTCCCAGCCTGCAGTGTGTCGACCACATCCGCCACACCTGCGCCGGCCAGGGCGTCTTCCCCCCCGCCGGCGCCCTGCCCCCGGGGCTGCAGGGCTTCCCTGGCGTCTTCAGCGAAAGGAGGCGGACCGCTTACCCCCGCACCGGCCCTACGACTGCCCCGTGGACCTGCAACCCGGCGCCCCGCTGCCCACGGGGCGCCTGTATTCCATGTCCGAGCCCGAGTTGGCCGCCCTCAGGGACTTTCTGGACAAAAATCTGGCCCGAGGGTTCATCCGGCCTTCCAAGTCCCCTCTGTCGGCCCCGGTCCTCTTCGTAAAAAAGAAGACGGGGGATTTGCGCCTGTGTTGCGACTACCGCCGGCTGAACGCCATCACGGTGCGGAATCGCTACCCCCTGCCGCTCATCCCGGAGCTGATGGACCGGCTGCGGGAGGCCTCCATCTTTACCAAGCTCGACCTCCGGGGGGCCTACAACCTGGTGCGGATGCGTGAAGGGGACGAGTGGAAGGCGGCGTTCGGCACCCGGTACGGACACTACGAGTACACGGTCATGCCGTTCGGGCTGACCAACGCCCCCGCCGTCTTCCAACATTTTATGAACGATGTGTTCCGGGACATGTTGGATCGGTTCGTGGTGATCTACCTGAACGACATCCTGGTCTACTCCCGGTCCAGGGAAAGTCACCTCCAGCACCTCCGCCTGGTCCTGCAGCGCCTGCGGGAGCACCAGCTCTACGCCAAGCTGGAGAAGTGTTTTTTCCTCCGGTCGTCCATTGAGTTCCTCGGGCACATCCTCTCACCCGAGGGGATCGCCATGGACCCGCGCAAGGTGGAGGCCCTGAGCAGCTGGGAAGCCCCGCGTCGGGTGAAGGATGTCCAGCGGCTGCTGGGCTTCGCCAATTACTATCGGACCTTCATCCCGGGCTTCGCCACGCTGACGGCTCCGCTCACCCAGCTCCTTCAGAAGAAGGTCCCGTTCCGGTGGGGTCCCCCGCAGGAGGAAGCCTTCACGGCTCTCAGGAAGGCTTTCGTCACGGAGCCCATCCTGCGACATCCCGACCCGCACCGGCCTTTCGTGGTGGAGACGGACGCCTCCAACGTCGCCCTCGGAGCGGTGCTGCTACAGGCCCCGGCGGATGGCGGCACTCTTTTTCCCTGCGCGTACTACTCGCGGAAGCTCAACCCTTCCGAGCGCAACTATACCATCTGGGAAAAGGAGTTGCTGGCTATCAAGGCCGCGTTCGAGGCGTGGCGGCACCACCTGGAGGGGGCCCGGCATCAGGTGGAGGTCCGAACGGACCATCGGAACCTCGAACATCTCACCACGGCTCGGAAGTTGAACCAGCGGCAGATCCGTGGTCGCTGTTCTTTGCCCGGTTCAACTTCCGCGTCACCTATATCCCCAGTGGCCACAACCGGAGGGCGGACGCCCTGTCCCGTAAGCCGGAGTACCTGAGCGCCCAAGACCCTCTTCCTCCACGGACTGTACTGCCGGCGGAAGCCTTGGCCGCCGCCCGGGAACCGGTGGACTTACGGGCCCAGGTGCGAGGCGCAGCCCCAAGACGCCTGGTCCCAGCAGCGGCGAGCGGAGGCGGGCCCCACGTCTCCGTGGACATTGGAAGACGACGTACTCAAGTTCCGGGGGCGGTTGTATGTGCCCACGGGGCCGCTCCGGTCCCTCGTCCTGACCCAGTGCCACGACAACCCTGCCGCGGGCCATTTCGGGTTTTTCAAGACTCTCAACCTGGTAACGCGGACCTTCTGGTGGCCCCGGGTGCGGCATGATGTCCATGCCTATGTGACGCCCTGCGTGCCGTGCCGGCAAGCCAAGGCCGCCACGGGGCCCCTCCCGGTCTCCTCCAGCCCTTGCCGACTCCTGACAGACCCTGGGGCGATTTCCATGGACTTCCTGACGGACCTGCCGCCCCTCGGGTTCACCACGGTGCTGGTGGTGGTGGACATGCTCACCAAGATGGCACACTTCATCCCGTGCCGCGGGCTGCCCACCGCCACCAAGACGGCCCGTCTCTTCTTGCAGCACGCCTTCCGCCTCCACGGCCTGCCGGACAGGGTGGTGTCGGACCGTGGGGTGCAGTTCACGGCCCGCTTTTGGAAGAGCCTGATGGCCGCATTGGAGGTGCAGGTGTGCCTGTCGTCGGCGCACCATCCGGAGACCGACGGCGGACGGAGAAGATCATTGGTGTCCTGGAACAGTACCTCCGTGCTTCGTGAACCAACAGCAGGACAACTGGGCGATTACCTGTCCCTGGCGGAGTTCGCATTCAACAACTCCCACCCCACCTCCACCCAGACCACCCCGTTCCTGGCCAACTTGGGGTACCATCCGCGGCTCTTCCGTCTGGCGCCCCCGGACTCCCCGGTTCCCGAGTCACAGTCCTTTCTCTCCGAGTTGCACGCGGTCCAGCAGATGGTGCGTCGGCAGCTGAATCGGGCGAAGGAGGACTACAAGCGGTCGCCGATCGTTCGACGGGCAACACCCCGCTGGTGGTCGGAGACCGCGTGGCTCTCCACAGCATCTCCCGTCCGACCGCCGGCGAAGAAACTGGACCACCGTTCATCGGTCCGTTCCCGTCGGCGGTCATCAATCCGGTGGCCTACCGATTGACCCTGCCGCGTTCCATGCGGATCCATCCCGTCTTCCATCGGTCCTTGCTGGTCCCTGAGGCCCGCCGTCTCCCTCCGGCGCCCGGCGCCACCCGTCGCTGTCGACGAGGACGGGGCGGAGGAGTACGAGGTGCACAGCATACGCGACTCCCGCTGGCTGAAGGGGCGCGTCCAATACCTGGGGGCGGGGCAAGGGTACGGGACCGGGGTCACCTGGGGCCATGCCTCCGGCGTCACGCCCGGACCTGGTGCGGGCCTTCCACGAGCAGAACCCGGCCCGACCGCATCCCGATCGTCAGCCCCGGGGGAAGGGCCCTGCGGTGAGGGATAGTGTTGTGTCTTGCCCGCCCTCAGAGCAGCCGGGGCCTTCTTACCTGCTCCCGCACACTGAGGAATGTATGCCTCCGGTCCCAGTCCTGGCTCCATGCCCACACAAACTGCAGAAGGAGAATCTCCTGCCCCAGCCCTGACTCCATGCCCAGGCAAACGGAGCAGCTAGACCCTCCCTCCTCCACAGCAGGTGAGCCTGAGGAGGGTTTATTACCAATAGCTGATTGGTGTGACCCTCGCATCAGAAGATTGGAGAGGCGGAGGCTACAGAGGGAAGGGAGGGGCAGGCCTTAATGAGTGCTGAGTCATGGAGCCACACCCCATGGCCTATATAAAGGATCTACTTTCTGGCAGTCTCTGAGTCAGGCAAAAGTCAAACTTATCTTGCTGAAGTCACTTACTGGTCTCCTGCCTGCTCTGAGGACTTTGCTAGGACTTTGGGCAGAGCTGCAGAGGCACGCCTGATTCGGATTTCCCGGACCCAGCCGTCAGCGGAGGAGTGGGACACGACAGAAACTGTCGATGATATCACAGTGTCAGGAACAAGAACAGGCCAGGAACAGACCAGGGTAGCTCCAGTTGTCTTACTCTCTGCCGGCCTCAGGCAGTCGTCCGACAACCAGCTCCAAATTCGTCCAGCCATGCCAGCCAGGGGTCGCTCCATCTCCATCGCCAATCCCCTGAAATGTCCGGGTCCAGAACGATCCAGAGACCAGGTCTCTCCAAGTCTCTCCAAAACCTCTAGGAGGCCTCCCAGAAAGGCCAGGCCTCCCCCGAGGGGCCGAAGGACCGGAGGAAACAGGGACGCCTAAAAGGAAGTAGAGGCCGTAACAGGCCGTAGCAGGCCACAGTAGGCCGCAGTAGGCCGCCAGGATGAATAAAGGCCGCAGAAGAGTAAATCGATGAAACCTTCGTGGCCAAAGCCCCATGATGGAAACAACCAAAGCAGAAGCAGAAGGTGGGAAAGTGGCAAAAGCTGTCCAAAACGCCAGAACTGCTGCTGCTCCAATTCACCACTTCCCCCCCCGCTGCAGTTCGAATTCGCAGCCGGGGGAAAGGGCCCAAAACAGCACGGCTGGAGTAAAAACAGGCCGGCTCACCACCCCCGCCGGTGCCACAAACATGGCCGCCGCCATCCGCTGCTCACCTTCCCAGATCCGTTCCCGGCAACCGTGGGGCTTAAGAGATCCGAAAACCTCTCCCACGGCTGCCCGAAAGATAGAACAGCAGATCGGGGGCATGGGCGGCTAAGCAGGCGACCAGGGGCGCTGCCTTCTCGATGGAGCCGCGAAAACCGCCGACGCCGATCCTCAGGGCGCTGCCATCTTGCGCATGCGCAGGGTGTGTCTCTTGGTAATAAAAATATATATAAAATTCCATGATACAGATAATAGCTAATATATAATAATGTAAAGCAATAAAAACAATAAAACTTTTAAATCTAAACTATGTAAATCCTTAATAAGTACCTAATTTTATTAAGTAAACTTTATTGGGAAATGTTCTAACTTGCTTCTAGAAGGCTAAGGAGTGCCTGAGTTAATCTAATTTACTAGAGGAGACTATTCCACAATACAAGCACATGTTGTGTCTTGTCCGCTCTCACCGCAGCCGGGGTCTGCTTATCTGCTGCCAAACACGGAGGAATGTATGCCTCCCGGCCCCAGTTCTGGCTCCATGCCCAGACAAGCTGCAGAGGAGGGGGCACCTCCCGGTCCCAACCCTGGCTCCATGCCCAAGCAGGCTGCAGAGGAGGGAGCATCCCCCGGCCCCAGCCCTGGCTCCATGCCCAGGCAAACGGAGCAGCTAGACCCCTCCCCCTCCTCCACAGCATGTGAGCCTGAGGAAAGTTTACTTCCAACAGCTGATTGGAGTGACCCTTGCATCAGAAGATTGGATAGGCTGAGGCAACAGAAGGAAGGGAGGGGCAGGCCTTAATGAGTGCTGAGTCATGGAGCCACACCCCATGGCCTATATAAAGGATCTGCTTTCTGGCAGTCTCTGAGTCAGGCAAAGTCGAACTTATCTTGCTGAAGTCACTTACTGGTCTCCTGCCTGCTCTGAGGACTTTGCTAGGACTTTGGGCAGAGCTGCAGAGGCAAGCCTGATTCGGATTTCCCTGACCCGGCCGTCAGCGGAGGAGTGGGACACGACAGCACATCTTCTTAGCCTGCTAATTTCATGGCAGTACAGAATTACAAGTAATTTTCCACAAAATGTTTTTATTGGGTGGGACTGTTCTAGTTGAAGAAGGCAGTCCTGGTGGTACCTCTTCCTCAAACCATTTAACAGTCTTTAGCCGTGGTGGTGAATCTATGGTACATGTGCCACAGGTGGCACACAGCGCCCGCTCTGTGGGCAGGCAAGCGGTCGCCCCAGTTCAGCTGCACTGTTCATGCACGCACACCTCCCGCTGGCCAACTGGTCTTCAGGACTCTCCCGTACATGTGTGGGGGCGAGGCGCATGCAGGGGCCCATGCATGCATGCATTGGGGGTGAAGCACATGTGCAGGGACAGCACATGCATTGCATTTTGGGGGTTTGGACGCGCTTTGGGTGCTCAGTCCAGAAAAGGTTAGCCATTATTGCTTTATAAGGTACAATCAACAATTTAAATTGCACCTGGAAATCTCTTGGTAATAATTCAGAGCCCACGATATTGGTGTAATGTACTTTTATTAGTTTTAGTAGAAAAATCTATGCCTGAAACACTAGAGAAAACTAGAGCACATCCCAGTCTGTCTGAACAAGCATCAGACAGCACTGTTAAAGGAACTAGGGTCCTCCAGCCAGGGATGAAATGCTACCGGTTCGCTCCAGTTTGGGCGAACCAGTAGTAAAAAAAACGCTACTAGTTCAGGTGAACCGGTAGTTAGCTGCCGGTTCACTTGAACCAGCAGTTTAAAAAGCTACCAGTTCAGGCAAACCAGTATTTCCGATGATCAGCTGTGCAGCGGGGTTTAGCTTTGTTAGAAAACAGGAAATCTTGCTTTCTAGCAAAGCTAAATCATGCGCCACAGCTGATCCCCCCTTGCTTCTACTTACCTTCCCAAGCCTCCTTTTGGTGCGTACTGAGTATGTGCGCAGAGCACGCATTTGGCGCATGCTTTGCATGCACATGCAGCGTGTTTAGGGCACGCTGCGTATGCACATGTAGTGTGCATTTGGCATGCAGCGTGCATGTGCAGCCAGCGAACTGATAGCAAACCGTTTGAATTTCACCACTGCCTCCAGCTGCGGTATTTGAAAAAGACTTCCAGGATATTGTGATAGAGTGTTCTTTATTTCATCATGCTCAAATAAATAAATTCCTTTTGCATTGCAAATATATTTTGCAAACGAATACATATTGGTATGATGCAATTTGATATCAATTTTTTAAACTTATCAAGAACTTCTTTCCTGTAACCTCTCTACCTTCCAGAAATACGAAATTCAATTTTGCATGCTCCGCATTGAATTGTTTCTGAGCTTCGTACAATTGCATTCTACATTGCAAATGGTTGTTCAGTTGGCATAAATTGAAATAAGTAAGATAAAGGATGTTGTTTTAATCTAGGAAACTACTCAGTGAAGTGCTTGCCATGTTTTTATGTGCAGGTTTCATTAAAAAGCCCAGGTATTATTAGGTTTTGCATTATCAGTAGCAGACTTATTAATGCTTCATGAACAAATGAAAAGAGCCATTGAATGTCTATTAAAGTGTAACAAAATTACCCCAACAAGGAAATGGTTTCATAGCAAAGGTATAACAATTAGTAGCTATTTAGATCAAATATTTTACATCTACCTTAACAATGAATTATTTCCAGATCCACTTCCATTAAGGTACCCATGTTACTAACTGAGATTGAAAATAAATTTTCTTCTCCTGTTTTCTCTAAATCCAGTATTGCAATAAATAGCAGAATGGAGAATGGGGGAAAATCTGTATATATAAATCTGTGTGTGTGTGTGTGTGTGTGTGTGTGTATGTATATGTACTGTATAATGTATACATACTTCCATATTCTCCAGGATAATTAGAAGGTAGACTATAAATGCAATGTGTGGTGTTCACTATGGTGGTGATTACTCATTTAGGCATAAAGGTCATCATTTGAAATTGCACCATCATTAGTGATGGATATTCATACCCAGTTGTAAGGCACCTTTAAGAGAGAAAGTTTCTTTTGGACAACTTTATTTAGAATAGAGTGGCTCTGGAAGTAGATGTCCAAATTACATTTGCTAGGGTGATTTAGGTTATGTAAGAGACAGCTTTTCCAGCCTGTTACTCCTCACATGGTGACTATATCAGAAAGCCACAATAGATATTTTTCTTCTGTTTGTTTGTGTATTGTTTTTTAATGGATTGTAGAATTTTGGAGTGTTTCTGTCTCATCATCTTTTTCCTCCGTCCTCTCTTTTTTCTTTGCTGGATAACAAATAGCACTGAATTCAACAAATGCATACAAATGGCCTCCATTACAATTTTAATGTCCTCATGGAATTGGAATGAAAGAAAAGCTTAATATAAATCTTCTTTAAATAACCAGAACATTAATTCAGACGGGGACCTCACCACCAAGGCTGAGCTGGAGAGTTCACCGTCTGCTGTCCTTCTCATAAATTAATTGAGGTCGCTTGGTGAACAGCGAATCCTGGAAGGAGCGTATCTGTCAAGATTGCAGATTGCTTTTTTTTCCCTCTGAGTTTGCAAAAAGTCACAACTTACATTACCTTCATTATGTCAATAAGAATGGCTTTCCAGTTGGAAAGAAATGTGTGCTTTATTCCGTGAGGCCCAAGATTTATAGAAAAAGCAATTTCCTTTCACAGCCAAGTCACAACAATTCCCATCCCCACACAAAAAATGTCATTTCACGTTTCTCATTGTCACCTTTTTCTGACAAACGTATATTCTTTCAGCTTCATGTGTACTGAAGAATTGTGACATTTAATGGCCAAGTAAGGTTAATCATAGGTGAGTGCATATACTGGATGGATATTGCTAGGAGAGAGGTATCCTCTGGCTTCAGAGAAATTGAATGATCTGGGTATGTGATCTGATGTCTCACACAATTCTGCAAACACGGGGAGCTAATATTTCAATTCCATCTTGGGAGGCTGAAAATCCACCTCAGAATGTTACAATACCCAAGGACTGCGACCTAAAAGATGAGGAAGGTAAGAGATACATATCACGCCCTCAAGTCCTCGTAGGCTGCTGCTTCTCTTCCTGACTTTCACCACCACTGTGCACTTTCAGGCAAGTGTAGAACAGCTTCTGGGGTAGCTTTAATTTATTAGTTTCTGTCACAATCCTGAACATTATGTGCACTGACCTTGTACTTGGATACGTGGATGCAAATAGGCAGTTTTCTCAGGGCAAAGTGCTCTATTAGCATTCATTAATGCTAATGTTACTCCTCGATATAACATAAAACTCTTAATGCCAAGTTATTTGCTGAGGAGCAATATAAAAATTGCTACTCCACAGCGAGTCTAAGCCACCTGCTGATCCAAATCAGCAAGGAGATAATGAAGTGCATGTCTGCTTCCTTTCATTACATAGTGACTCTCTGAAAAGAACTGCAGTTCCAAGGCTGTCTCCTGAGGCTTTATGAGAGGCCTGAGACAAATGAGTTTCCTCCCTGTCTTCCTGCAGGCCAGAATTGTTTGATCTCACTATCCAGTTCTCAGAATGGCTAGTTTAATTTTTTTTACTTCTATATTATTTGATTCCTTTTTCCACTGCTTCCTTACAGAACAGCCACATTCAAATAAAAGCTCTTGTTTTCTTTTGCCCGTGGCTTCTTTCTGGTCGATCTGAGTACTTTCTCTATAACTCCCAGGGAAATGCCCTTTTCTGTAAATTACTCTGAACTCTCTGTTTTAGTCAAGTGTGGATCAAGTTATTATCACAGGCACATAAGCAAGATGAAGCCACTGGTTTTAGAACTTAGCAATGGACCTCTTTCTTTATAGTTATGTAAAACTTAGTTTGATTCTTCCTCCAACTAGCACTGACCCAAAGGCCAGAAATAAAGAAGAAGGAACTCAAACTAAACTTGTATTTCCCCTGTTTCATTGTTTTATGTTTTAAGGCTTATGAGATCAAGTCATTACAGTTAGCGCATACTGCTAAGTTCACAGAGATAGGGAAGGACAGGTAAGAGAGAAATTTGTCACTGAGTGGAAATTTCAGTCTGGATCTTCTCAAATACATAAACTACGGGAGTTGTCCCAAAGATACTTTTTTCAAGAGGGAACTGAACTTTGTTTTTCTTTGAAGACATTTCATTTCTCATCCAAGAAGCTTCTTCAGCTCTGGAGCTGAAAAAGCTTCTTGGATGAGAAACAAAACGTCTTCAAAGAAAAACAAGAAAATCTAATTGCCTCTTGAAAAAAAGCACCTTTGGGACAATCATGACCTGGATGACTGACAATCTCCATAAGGACTAGAGTAGTTATTCTGAACAACTAAATTTGTTTTGGAATTTCTTTTATAATTTTTGGCTTAGCAGTAACCAAAGCCAAAATATATTACATTTCTTCATAAGTTGCAGCAAACAATATCCCCCTTTTGTCCAAGATGCACTGCTGCATAAACCCCATATATATATACTTTCCTCCAATATGAATTTCATACTTTTTGACTTATTAAAGGACAAGGAAACCTGACATTTCCATATCCCTGCATCTCTACCTAAGGGTTATCTGTTATAGAAGCATGCCTCAGCCTTGGCAATTTTGAGATAGGTGGAGACTTCAACTCCCAGAATATAGGAAAAACCTGAAGTCAAAAGACTTTTTATCTCCATCCTGGCAAACTTAGCTTGTTTACTTAGGATTGTTTTTAAAATTAAATTTTCTCCATTCCTGTTTTGTGCTATAAATTCTGAGAGGAGTTATCTTGTCTGCTTTGGCAGGAGATATATGCTTCACAGGTGCTGTTGGCAAAGACATGTCTAGGAGGGGCACCCTTTCTGCCATGGTGCCTGACCCTGCTGGCCTTTCACAAGGCTTTGAAAACTTGGTTTTGTGTCTGGACCTTTTGCTTCACTTTGTTGAGTGTCATTTTATGATACTTGAATGCTGTTTGCTTTTATTTTTACATTGTGTATTTTATGTGCTTTATCTATTTTATTACAAATCACCTAGAGTCACGTATGTGAAATTGGCAGCTATATTACTCAAGTAAATAAATACAAATACACACATACTCCAGAATATCTGTGTATGTTCAGTGACTTGCAAAACCCACAGAATATTGAGTGTCAGTGGAAAAATAAATACAAGGGACGAAGAGAAAATTGGGGTTCCACTGGCTTGCAATATTCCTGTACTGACATGGCTGACTGGCTGTAATATAGTTTGAATAGAAGGATTCCTACATTTCTTCTTGTTGTACAATTCTTATAATATTTAATTCCTAATACTAACATAAAAAAACAGAATGGTAAAATACTATAGGTGGATACCAATTTATTGAGGGCTGTTGTAAATTGTCCAACTCTTTGTGGTTTGATATTGCATAGTATTGGTTTTAGTTAGTTTGTAGAATTACATAACTTTGTAGAGCAGAAATATATGAATAGATGTAAATCATTCATTTGGAAGGTATTTTGAACGTTCTTAAGCTTACTGAACAACTAATGTTGTTGCTATTACAAGAACAAAGAATATGCTAACAACTCTGTTTTTTCCTGTTTAATGCCTTCTATCACCATGAAATAGTGGAGTGTAGCAGCTATGTGTGATGTGAACAATATTGCCAAGTTACTGCTAAATACAAGTGACAGAGTTCCTTAAGTTAACAGTACATTGGAGATAGCCAATTGATTTAGACTACTACTTCTTATTTTAATTGCTTACAAAACACTAACAAGCTCTGATAAGATTCAGCCCCAGCTGTGATGCTTTGTAGCTTCACATCATGATGCTGCATTTTCTCACCATGACTCTGCATCATCATGCCATGAAAGTAATTACAATACTATTTATTTATTTTATTGCAAGCACTAATATTATTCCCAGTACAATATTTAACAGTTTGAACAGTGCTTGTGTTTTTAAATGTAGATCATCAGGTCTTCAGAATGAGCATCAAATAAACATGATAGTGAGAGCAAACAAATTTTATTCAGGAGTCGTGTGGTTGCTGAGTTTGGAACAATTTTTACTGACCTTGTTGATTTGAATTTATATTGCTTTGGGTTTTCATTATGCTGTTTGAATATGTGCTTATGTATTTTATTTTATCACATTTGTAAGTCACTGTAAGACGCCTTTGGATTAGTCAGCATGATATTAAATATTAGAAATACAAATGTAAATACTGTTTTACTTGCAATGAATTTAGCACAGCAGCCAAATTGTTGGCGAATATGCCTAAAAGCTGAGTGCATGTTTTCTGCAATCAGTTTTCATATCTGAAACATGAAATGTAATCAAACATAATATGGTATCTAAATCAAGACACAAACATATTTTCAGCAATATTAGCAATTAGGCTTAGCACAATTGCTAGTAAATATAGAAAGAACATTAAATCTTTATTAAAAGACGTTTGGTTTCTGAACCAATAAGAAGGGCATTAAATAAAACCTTCCCTGGTAAAAGCCTTTAGCTGGATGCAGCTAAAGAATTTCAGATCTACATTTCTAAACTTATTTAACTAACAATTACAGCACCATAAAAGAATAAAGGTGAATCCATTTCTTTAGTAAAACTATATAAACACATAATATTAATGGGTCTATTATAATTAGGGAACATTATAAAGTTTATTTGCTAGAGATGTGACAGCCTCATCGAAGAAAAACTTCAAAATAATCATGGAAAAAAAAATAAAGTACATAGAAAGACACAGAGCTAATAATTGGAGTTAATAAATTAAAATGTATGGATTTAAATATGGAATCAAAAGATGTGGATGATCAAACAGAATATATTGTATGAAATAAAAGTTTAAAATACTTAAGGTTTTCATTCTTTCATATCACCAAGTTATTAAAATTAATTTCAACTCTTTTATAAATCAAATCATTAAAAAAATCAAGTATAAACAAATAACAATCTAGGAAAGATTTCAGTCATAAATATTAAATTATTACCCAAATATTTATTTTAGTCTCTTCCTGTGCATATTTCCACATAATAATTGGCAGGCAGGTAAAATATTACAAATACTAGATTAAATAAAAAAGCTATATATAGCTATTTAGAAAATCAAAAGGTGTCCCAAATATTACATCCTATAATGAAGTATCCTGTTGAAACAATTCATTATATTAATTTTTTTTTTTTTATTGGCCAAGTGTGATTGGACACACAAGGAATTTGTCTTGGTGCATATGCTCTCAGTGTACATAAAAGAAAAGATACGTTCATCAAGGTACAACATTTACAACACAATTGATGATCAATATATCAATGTAAATCATAAGGATTGCCAGCAACAAGTTATAGTCATACAGTCATAAGTGGAAAGAGATGGGTGATGGGAACTATGAAACGATTAATAGTAGTGCAGATTCAGTAAATAGTCTGACAGTGTTGAGGGAATTATTTGTTTAGCAGAGTGATGGCCTTCGGGAAAAAACTGTTCTTGTGTCTAGTTGTTCTGGTGTGCAGTGCTCTATAGCGTCGTTTTGAGGGTAGGAGTTGAAACAGTTTATGTCCAGGATGCGAGGGATCTGCAAATATTTTCACGGCCCTCTTCTTGATTCGTGCAGTATACAGGTCCTCAATGGAAGGCAAGTTGGTAGCAATTATTTTTTCTGCAGTTCTAATTATCCTCTGAAGTCTGTGTTTTTCTTGTTGGGTTGCAGAACCGAACCAGACAGTTATAGAGGTGCAAATGACAGACTCAATAATTCCTCTGTAGAATTGGATCAGCAGCTCCTTGGGCAGTTTGAGCTTACTGAGTTGGCGCAGAAAGAACATTCTTTGTTGTCCTTTTTTAATGATGTTTTTGATGTTAGCTGTCCATTTGAGATCTTGCGATATGATAGAACCCAGAAATTTGAAGGTTTCTACTGTTGATACTGTTAATAAATTGATTCTACTGTTAATAAATGATGATAAAGAGAAAAAATAAATATGGAGCTAAAATAAGGCAGCACAACTTATGTAGCCTTCCTTTTCATCACTTAAAGAATATACTAAGACTTTGTAGCTCATCAGTATATGGAATAACTGTATATATGTATGTGTATATATACATATAAAATCAGTGGCATCCGGGCTACTTATGTAATGCCATATAATCGTAATATATCCTTAAACTGTTGCTGAAGATTCAAGGAAAAACCATTCACTTACATTTACAGTAGAATGACCCAAATTGCTGGAGCTTCAGTGTGGGGCTTAGATGTTTCAGAGCATGTCTCAGACTCCTGCCCTAATAATGATATCTAGTGGGTATACTAGTTAACCCAATAACTAAGTTCAGACAATGTATCATTGCAACATTGCCCAAATGTTAAAAACTTTGCACGAGTTTCTTTCCAACTAGTTGTCAATGCAAATGTAGCTTTATGATTTTATTTACAGATTCTAAAACACTGAGGCTAAGGAATTGCTTGTATTGCTTTCTGTTAAGCATAATATCTTACATTAGATTATCAATCAGAAGGTTTGGACTTCAGCTTCAAGCTGAAACATTGGCCAAACAATTAAGAACATGAACACTGAAAACAATGCAGTAGATCAGGGGTCTCCAATCTTAGTAACTTTAAGGTTTGTGGACTTCAACTCCCAGAGTTCCTCACCCAGCAAAGCTGGCTGAGGAACTCTGGGAGTTGAAGTCTACAAGCCTTAAAGTTACTAAGGTTGGAGACCCCTGCGGTAGATGACTATTAGGATATTGGTACATAGTGCAACATGTCCAAAAGATACAGAGCTTGTATAATACCAGTGCAACATTGCTTTCATAAGTTGCACCTTATTGACCTTCCCAATGGAAGCACATTGTAGAGTTTTATATATTGGGTGATTTGATTGAGCCATGCAGGTTTATTACGAAACATTTCAAATTTTTTGAAGTGATGTTAAGCCCAAATTGTAAGAATCAGTCAACAATGTAATGTCTCTTTTGAAAATTCTATGTTGCTCATTTATTCATCATTACTTTGTAAAGTCATGTTTCTAATAAAAAAATAAATATATTGTGTTCTCATATGTGTTACATGATAATAATAGTCATCAATATTCAAGACAATGATAAAAAGTAATAAATGGGGGAAAACTCTTTGAGTAGTTATATTATACTATAGAAGTTATTATACTTTGAGAATTATAATGTGCTTAACAGATTTGGCAAAATTATCATTAATTTTAGAAGTGTTAATGTCAACTGTCCAGCTAGCAAATCCAAAAAAAAGAACTCCTGGGATATTGTTCTTCCCAAAAAGTAAAACTTTAAAGATAGAACTTTATTAGAATCACTCTTGATAATTATATACATTTCTTTCTCAATTGGTAAGAAATAATCCATATTATTATATCAACTTTTTCAGAGATTACAGCAAAAATATTTATAGAAACACCTATACGTATATTATTATATACTATATTATATATTATCATATAATATTATATATATATATTATATTATATATTATTCATCATATAATTATGTTTTTATCTGGCTGTAAACCACCCTGAGTCCTTCGGGAGAAGGGTGGTATATAAATTTAATAAATAAATAAATAAATAAATAAGTCAGGGAATCATAATAAGGAAGCAGAAGGGAAGAGAAAAGGAGCCTGCCCTTTGTATCCAGTGCTGTCTACATTACAAGGTTGTCAAGTTATGCTAAAAAATTCAATATGGTGGCCATGATGGTTTAATCAAACTTCTGCTTGATCATCATCAAGCAGTTGATCATCACTGCCATCTAGCCATCACTGCCATAATGAACTAGCACAGAAGATCAGGGGAGGGGGGGAACTAGAAGAATTAAGTTTTAACTACAAGAACTAAAGTGTATTACTCACTGGTATACTCCTAGTATTTTTCCAATGGACTCCTTCTCCATTGCATGCTGTTATAGGTAGTCCTCAACTTACAGCAGTTCATTTACTGACTATTCAAAGTTACAATGGCACTGAAAAATGTGACTTATGACCGTTTTTCACAATTCCAACTTTTGCAGCATCCTCATGATCATGTGATCAAAATTCAGATGCTTGGCAACTGGTTCATATGTATGACCATTATTTTGCCCAAGATCATTTTGTTGACTTTGCTTGCGACCTTCTCACAGAAGTCAATGGGGAAGCAAGGCTCATTTAACAACTGGATTGCTAACTTATCAACTGCAATGATTCATTTAACAACTGTGGCAAGAAAAGTCATAAAAAGGGGCAAAACTCACTTAACAGCAGAAATCTGGGGCTCAGCTGTGGTTGTAAGTTGAGGACTATCTGTATTATTCTTATAGCATTGGATGTTGACTTGGTACAGCAGGACGAGTCTTATATTCTGTTCAAAAAATACGTATCAGGCATCACTAAGCACAGATTAATTATATTCCAACTTTTGGGACGACAGTTAACATGTGTACTTATGCTCTGCAGATTCAAAGCACATTAATAGACCACCTCAAAAAGATATCAGAATATTTGGTTTAATTTAAATAGTCCATAGCCTTCTCTTCAGAGTAATGGCTCCTATCTGATGCCAAAATAGTATTTTGGGGATGCTGCCAAATTAGCTAATAGACCTATGGTTGTGCTTTTCAGTGCAGACACGATTTATATTTATAAAAAGCCAAGGAAGAGGGCTTTGGGCCTTTGCTTCGAACTATAATGAGCAAAGCTTTTTTTAAAAAGCTATAGCATTCATTAAGAAACTACAAAACAGGGGCGTAAGGATGCTCAATCAAATTGAGCAGAATAAGTTTTTAATATTTCAGGACTCCCCTCTCCCCAGAATGTTTTAGCTCTTTAGGTTATCCTTAATGTATTCGTTGCCAAACATGGTAACTATATTCTGGCTACATTGAAATTATTTAGAACTAATTAACTAGCCAGGTTTTATATAAATCTCAAATTGGTATTTATAAGGACTATCAACCTCTATGGGTTGTATTTGTCAGACTTTTTAAGTGCTTTATTTAGGATGCTCCCTGGGTATTTCAAATATCACACTGCCTATAGAAACAGGGCTGGTCTCATTGATGTTAGAATTTTGCTCTACCATTTATATTTTTGGTTCTACTTTTCCCCAAAACCCATGCCAGTACCATCTCTAGTTAAGATGACTTTAAATCCTCAGATAACATTAGTCAAAGTTAGTAAAAGTTATTCATTTATGAATCCAAGGGGAAAAACACGATTGGTTTTTTGTCTATAGTAGTTTGTTTTCTTTATTTAGCAGCATTTTTGAAAGTAAAGCCAGGCATTGCAAAATGTTGTTTCTATGAGCAAACGTGAGCTTAAATGGACTTCAGAGGATGGTAGAGGACAGGAAAGTCTGGAGGAACGTTGTCCATGGGGTCGAGATGGGTCAGACACGACTTTGCAACTAACAACAACAACGAGCAAACTGTAAAAAAATCAGAGAAATTATTTAGATCATAAGTTTTGTTCTTTAGGTAGAGACAGACGAGAACTGTCTACAAAAATGAAAAATTCTGTGCCATAGCAATCACCCCCCAGAAGTCTTACTAGTGGCGCCCACGGTTCTCATATTAGCTTGTAACATTTTTTGCTACTTTTTACTATTAATGATATTAATATTGTCATTACTGTTTTACTTTCTTCCTCTTGGTTTTTATACTTGGCTCTTAGTAGCAAAATAAGAATTATTTCTGAGTTCTTATTCTATGATTGTCCAAGTAATAAATGACAAATATCAATGTTTGACAAGTTCAGATGTTGTGTGTGTCCATAAATTCTTGAAATAATTTAATTTTTTTTAATCTGCTATAATTTGTACTGTTTGTAGTAGAGTGGAGTATAAATTTAATTAAAAGTCAGTTAAAAGAACAGCTAGTATTAATATGTATCATATTTCTAACAATTTTCATGCACCAGTAAGTTCAGCATTTTCAAATGAATGTCAGCAGAAATTGGTTTATAACAGAAGTTCCCCAAATACCATTTCTGATGGCCTTAGCTACTATTAATACTTATACATGCGGTTCTTATGGTATAGTTGATACTGAAATTATTTACACTAGATATCCCACAAGAGACATTTAGATAGCCAGAGAGAGATTGCTCCTGAGGCAGTAGAGCATGAATTTGTCATCTGAAAACAAAAGCTGTAACCATGAATGCCGCTGTCGCTGTTGTTGTGTGCTGCTTTGTTAGCAATCAAACAAGCAAAAGGAAGCAAAAACAAAAACAACCAAGCAGAATATCAGGAAAAACTAGACAAGAAACACATCTGGGAAAACAAATCTTCCAGCCCTTGTCGGCTATTATTGGAAGAAAGTGATGCGTTACACCTCAGAATGTACTCATGAAGTCAGGAAGAGTGAGTTATGGCTGCCCTTAACAATTTAGCAACTAAGAAAACAACATCTTACCTGGGCAATCGCTCTCCTAAAGTAATAATTTCACCCATTCAAATATTTTTATGAGATAGTGACTGGTTTCCTTGTCTCCCTGCACAGATAATAAGTTCACATTGTCTCTCTTGGAATGAATCCCACTGGCCTTTGCTAGAAGGTGTTGGTCTATAAATCATTTCTAAAAACCTATCTATTTTTTTAACCATTGCTATAAATCTACATATAGTTATGTGAAAAGAATGTTATATTTTGCATTTGTACACACGCTAATAAAATCTAAAAGACATAGGGACCATCCAATGGATCTATGGGTTTTAATAAGTTGGATTTGCAAACAAAGAAAAAAGGCAATATTGTCAACGTATTTCAATTAAACTTACCCATCTTCATATTGCTTCATTCAATCTCCAATGTTAAGAAAGGAAGCGATCCCTAAGCCATATACGATAGATATTATAAGTAAAGTACAGTATAAGTATTATAGGTAAAGTTTGTCTCAGCAGCTACTAGAAAACTTGGAATCTATTACTAATTAATTTTTTGCAGTCCCTAGCTACAATATCATGGTTATTTTTCTGTCCATTTTTTTTTCAAATGCTGTCCACAAAGCTAAAGAAGGCTCTTCTTGTTCAACCCATGTGCTACCCACTTCTGCTAATGTTAATTTCAAATGTACTAGAAAACTATTCAACTATTTTCAGATCAGTTCAGATTTCAGATTATAAACATGGATATGTTTCTATGTTTCTGAGGCTAGAACTTGCAGAGAAGCACCTTGTTCTTGTTCTTTTGGCCACTTGCTGTGCATAAAAACTGCCAGCTGATTGATGTGTGGTTTGCCATCCAGAATTTATGAAAGTAAATGTAAGTTTTCTCTTTGTGCTTCTTTGCTTTCATGGTGACAAAATGCTATTGCCTTCCAAAGTCCTAATGCCACCTGTTTTGCAGTTGGATTCCTTTATTTGATTATCCTAGCTACTGAGATTCCATTGTTACAGTGGAACCTCGGCAGCCAGAAGCAAGGAACTAGGGTGAACCAAGAATGGGAGCATGGAAACATTCTCATTTCTGAAGTATATGGATATTATCCCTCCAACACGAAGATATGTAACAGTTAGAAACCGTCATTATGATGCTATAGGTTGTGATTATGATTATGACGCAAAGGGAAATTCATTGGCTCCCACTCCTGGGATTACATTTGCCTATAGTATACCTTGATTTCCATGAATTTCTTTATGGGTGCACAAAATATTTTCATATCGTATTATTTATCCTCTCTTTCTTTTGCACCAGTTATTTTTGAACAACTTGCATTTTAATTATTACCTTCCTGTACCAGGAGCTCAAATTAACATTGCTTATTATTTCAACTTCAGTAATACTCTATTGTGAGATATGCTGGGCATTCTTATGCCTTTGCCACTTCTCTAAGTCCTTATCTTTAGTAGTTAGCTTTGCATTTATCTCAGGTTTTTGTTTCCATCCTCCATACGATTTGATTAAAAGCTCCCTTGATTAGGATTGCCATGCTTTGGCTAAATGCAATTTTCCCAGTCCTTGAGAAGTATAGCTTTTGCCAGAAGTAAATTATTAAGAAAGCTCTTTGACCAGGGTCCAAAAATTGAAGCTTTTATGTTGGCAACATCTGTCTAGAAAACCACAGACTTGTAGTGACTCATATCTACCAAAGGCTTACTGCAGTACATATATTTATCATTCTCCATTTCTTCAACAGAGCTCAAATACTTGCCAAATGCTTTCTAAGACCAGATATGCCTAATCAGAGTTATATTCTTTAAAAGTATATCCTTCTTCCAAGGCTCAAGAATAAACTGTGTGAGGGATGGAGACAAAAAAAATCAAAATATAGATCATTTTAAATACGATCATTGGGATTTAGTCCTATGATCTAACAGAACTGGAATGGAATTAAATGTAAAATGTGCAATCTTGTAAAAGGACATCTGCAACAATTACAGATTTCTTGCTCAAAATGATTGCTAGGTAATATCTTATATCTTTAAAATGCACTACAATAAATTAAAATCTATCTTATTTTTCTGAAAGAAATGTCTAGCACAAAATAAAGCATATATAGGTAATTCCCGGGTTATGAGTGTTCCCTTAGCAAACAAAGTTACATGATCAGCGCCCCCTAGTGTTTACGAACAAGTCCCATGAATCTTGCAGCACCATAGCAGTTGTTCGCTTTTATGAACAACAGCAGAGGCTCTGCAACATTCATCCTGTACTTTGCCAACTTTTCTGTTTAGGCCTGGGCAGAGCCACTCCTCTGAACCTCCATTTTGGCCTGCAAAGTGCTGGGTGATGCTTGCGCACACCAAAATAGAACTGCAGAGGGACAAGTGCGGCTGAGAGTGGAGAGGAGACAGCTTGCTAGATCTTCGCACAGGAAGTGACCCAGCATGGCAGGTTGGGGGAGGAACCAATTGTGGGGAGCATGAAGTATTTCAGTGGGTTGGGGACGCCTTGGGTGATCTTAAGCAGGTGGTGTGTTCCATCACTAGCCCACCCTGCCATGGACTTCCCCACCCTGAAATATCTCACGTGCACTTAACGATTAGCAAATGTGTGGGTGAAAGGAGGGAGTGATCCCGTTCAAGGTACGAGATTCACTTCCACGAATCCTCGGTTACGAATGGAATGGGCAGGCTCCATTACATTCGTAACTTCAAGACTACCTGTAGTGAGCACTTATTGGTTTATTTGCCACATTTATATACCTCCCATCTATTGACTGACCAGTTTACAAATAAAAAACTGTAAAATCCATACAAAAGATAAAAAGATAAAGTTAGAAAGACAGAGTTAAAAGAGCAAAGTTTAAAAAACATGCTAATCACTTCCTCTATTATTAGCATGCCTGCACAGCTCTATATTCTTGAGGAAGGTGGCCAACCTTCTCCATATTATGCTCACTTTGAGCTAGGCTGGAGCAGTGGTGAAATCCAAATTTTTTTACTACTGGTTCTGTGGGCGTGGCTTGGTGGGCATGGCAGGGGAAGGATACTGCAAAATCCCTATTTCCTCCCCACTCCTGGGGGAAGGATATTGCAAAATCTCCATCCCCATCCCACTCTGGGGCCAGCAAGAGATGGTATTTGCCGGTTCTCCGAACTACTCAAAATTTCCGCTACCGGTTCTCCAGAACCTGTCAGAACCTGCTGGATTTCACCCCTGGGCTGGAGATAACAGGGCACTGAGAAAGAACATTCAACTGATAGCAGATGACTATTTAGAAAGTTTTACAAGATAGCTTTTGCACAAAAATTAGCACATCTAAGGAGTCAAGTTGAAAGAAGAATGCATCTTTAGTCATATTATTTTTCTTATATTTCAGACAACTCTAGATGTTAACTTGGTACCAGTCATGCTTCATTTTAAAGAAAAACAAAATTACCTGTAAAATCCCAAGGTTTATCAACATAATTTCCATACTGGCATATGTTGAGTTAATACAGTATCAATATTATATTAGTCTTCTGGGTATTTATCAATGATTTCAATTGTTAAGATTTTTTTTCACCGTTGTAAATTTAGAACAAGAATTAGTAAATATTTTACATGTTTTCTCTCCTGTTATTTATTGAAGGAAAAATTGGTAATCCTTCATAATTTTGCTACTTAAAACACAATTGTATATTATTTGATGTACAATACATAGTTTGTATTATGAGAAGAGTGCTTTACAGTATCCTGCTTGGCACACATTCCTCATTAAAAGTCCTTTATTCTGTCCAGGTCCATTCAATTATTAGGCGTGTGTTTGTATTTTTATCATGTATTATGCATATGCTTTTTAAGCATAGCCATTAGTCTTAATTTTAAAGCTTAAACTGCTATTTAATTAACATTCATTTTGGCTGCAATCCTAAATTATTTTTCATGAAATAATTCTACTATATCTATTATAGACAGAACACAACAAAGAATTAAGTGTCCTGTAATCATTCAGCTTAAACATATTTCTTCCTTTCTTTTTCTTATCCATCTATCCATCCATCCATCCATCCATCTGCTGGTAGTAAACTCAATCTTTACCTTGCTATAGGGTGATTATGAACATGCAGACATGGTGTATATTATTAAAACCTGAAAGGGTGAAGATATAGGCGTCTATCCTTCAGGATACTTGGCACCAGGGTGAAGTGGCACTGATATTTAAGACAGCATAGCGGTGATCAAAGGGACAGGACAGGGATATTGAGAACACTGTGCTCAACAGGATCCCTCCCTAAAGTGCTCAGATGTTAGAGTCTGTTCAATAACTTCATAATCCATGCTGCAAGGCTGGGCCAGGTTCATGATCCTTAATAGCCACTATTACAGGGGTGAAATGCTACTGGTTCGGGTCAGTTCGCCTGAAACAGTAGTAAAAAGTGCTACTGGTTCGCCGAACTGGTAGTAAAAATGTAAAAAAAAAAGTTCCAACGATCAGCTGAGAGACACGCGATTGTTGGAACTTTTTGTTTTTTACTTTTTTAGCATTTTTTTACTACCGGTTCTCTGGAACCGGTAGTTAAAAATGCTTTAAAGTAAAAAAAAAAAAGTTCCGATGATCGCGCGTCTCTCAGCTGATTGTCGGAAGGTGGTTTTTTTTTTTTTACTTTTTAGGCATTTTTTTACTACCTATTCACCTGAGCCAGTAGTAAAAAATGCTTTTAAAAAGTTTTTAAAAAGGTTCCCAAAATTGCGCGCTACAGCTGATCACACACTGTTCTACTTACCTTCCCAAGCCTCCTTTTGGCGCGGACTGCACATGTGCACATGCAGCTCACGTTTTCCGGGTACTGCACATGTGCGCTTGTTTGCTGTGTACTGTGCATGTACATGTACAACACGCATTTGGTGCACAGCGCAGCCAGCGAACCAATACTAAACTGGTTCAGATTTCACCACTGCACCATTATCTTATCTGAAGTAATCTTAGGCCTGATATGAAAGGGCAAAAAGCTTCCTAATTGATAGGTACCCATGACTGTATGAAGTGAAAGGGACGATTTGGAGAGTTCACCCCTAGCACATTATCTATTGAGATGATTTATGGCAAATACCTGGGAAGGTTCCCAGTGATCTTACTAATAGTTCCATTGAATGATTGATTGCCTATTGGCATCTAAGAATGATTTGGGCATTTGGCAACATCGTTCTTGAGCAACCTGTCTTGGGTACTGAACTCTGATGGTCCCTTGGTATACTGAGGAATACCAGGAGAAAAAGTGTTAGAATTAACAACTAGTAAATAGAAGAGAAAAAGGAAAGACTGACCAAACACAGTATGAGCTCATGTTCAAGCCTAAATCAAGGCAATAAAGAAGGTGAAATGCTTTATTGTGTTGGACTATTGGACAGCTGATAGTACCATGTTTATGGTAGCCTTTTCAGGAAGGAATATCAAACAGCGCTCCTGCCTGACCTCTGTTACCAGTTTGACAGTGTTTGGTTGATAAAATCATTCAGATTTACAAGTTTCTTGTCTCTTCAAGGGAATAATCCAATGTGATTACTGGGGCAGTATCTTGGTTAATCTTTGATTTCTTTTGGCCTCTAAGTATAAAATGTTTTCTAGTATGTTCTCATCAATGAATAGTTTGGATCCATGCCCTTAAGACTCTTTTGAATGCAGGATGGTATGGCATTGGATACTTCTATGTGGTTATTGTATACATCCCTGTTTTTGGATTTCTGAAACTTTTGAATTTATTCCAAAGGATTCCAAAGGCAACTTAATCTAAGTTGCCTAGTCTGACTAATTTATGGATATTTGTTTTTCTTTTATTTATTTTAACCATGGATTTGTAACTGTTTCTTAACTGCAAACTATCAAGGTCTAATGATTGCAGCAGGCATCAATTGAAAGATATAAATTTCTGTGCTCCATTGTGATCTTTTAACTACAAACATTAGCACTATCGAGCTCAGGTGGAAGGGGGGATTATATCTGGCTCCTTCTTTGCCCAAGAGAGGTATTAAAAACTAACTTTTCTTTCATTTATGGATCACCTAAGTTAGACATAGATTGTTGTACATCTGAGACCTAACATGAATTGAATATTGCATTTAAACTTACAGCTGTGATTTTCTCTACATGCAGAGGTGCCATCTGGTCATAACTACACTGCTGTCATTTATCATTATGTTCTAATACATTCATATTAACATAAAACCCCACTACGCAAAATATGTGGTATTGAATTGTTACTAAAGGACTAGCAATCTTCCTATATATATGTCAAGATACAAAAGGATTCTACCAGTGAGTAGAGCATAAAAATTGCAATTGAATTTGAAAATCTGATAACTCCGAGAAAATATGGCCATCAGTTATACTGCATATAGATCATCAGACACAGATTAAATTCTGAATTTATATACACCTTTTCTATATTCATATCAAAGTAGTTACCAAATCTATGGTAATGAAAGAAATTTATTTTATTTTCCTTCACTCATGCGTTGTTTCTGTAAACGAAACAATGATTGCACACAAGTTTTTATCCTGCATTTCTTCAGTATAGTTATATCAGAATGATGTAAAAGTTAACTTCATTTCCCATGTTAATTCAAACCTTCTTTCCAGACCCTGGAAAAATCAGACATGTTTTAATGAATATTGCTCCTGGCTTCTTTTCAGTAAAAGGCTCCACGCTCCCTCTCCACAAACTGTCTGTCTCCTGTGCAGCAGTCATTGAGTTTTTTTTCCTCCCCCAAATCAAAACAGACAGCCCATACAGGTAGACATATTCTTGCATTGCTTACTCCTCACATCTCTACATGCCCAGCTGAGATGCCTGCAGTCCTAGATGGATGGAATACAGCATAGAAAAAGGCATTTGCCTGATATGTGTACAAGAACACATCTTCAACAAAGCTTGTTTCTCCAGAGAATGCAATAAAAGCTCAAGGACTGTAGGACTTGTGTTCTCTTTAAAGTGAAAAGAAAAACATTTCCCAAAGCATTTTGTTGTGTGTGCGCGTGTGTCTATGGATTTAATGCAAAAGCCTAAGATATGCATGTGTTTGTACTAGTACTGAAGTTCTGATACAAAAATTAAGGGTATATAGTTTTGTTTCTTTGGATCAATACTTTTCAAACTTGTCAGCCTTACAATGTGTGGACTTCAGCTCCCCTAATTCCCTAGCACAGGAATTCTGGAAGTTGCTCCACACTTAATATTAACAAGTTTGAAAAACACTGCTTTAGGTGGTGGTTCTCTTCCTCTTTTCTTTTTCTGTTTGCACCAATCTCCTTCAATAGAATCAGAATTTTGGAATCTACAGATAAGAAGGAAAGGAAAATTGGACAATACAGTAACAGGACTGATATTTTAAAATGGTTTATAAGTAGTGTTCTAGAACTTCTGTTGAAATCACACATCTGTGCTATTCATTAAACCATCTATCTCTTCTTTCGGGGTCTTCCATGTGGACCTGCAAAAAAGATGCTACTGCTTTAAGAATCACATTAATGAGTCACTAATGTGGAAAAGTGGTGGGACATGTTGTATGGTAGCAGAAAGTTGTTATAGTCACACTTACAGGGTTTTTTTTCCTTCCCATATTCAAAGTATACATGGTCCTAGCAGTTATTTTATTCCCTTCTAAAATATAACAAAAATAAAATTAGTTAAAAGTAAAGGTTCCCTTTGCACATACATGCTAGTCGTTCCCAACTCTAGGGGGCAATGCTCATCTGTTTCAAAGCCAAAGAGCCAGTGCTGTCCGAAGATGTCTCCGTGGTCATGTGGCCAGCATGACTCAATGCCAAAGGCGCACGGAACGCTGTTACCTTCCCACCAAAGGTGGTCCCTATTTTTTCTACTTGCATTTTTTACGTGCTTTCGAACTGCTAGGTTGGCAGAAGCTGGGACAAGTAACGGGAGCTCACCATTACACGGCAGCACTAGGGATTCAAACCACTGAACTGCCGACCTTTCGATCGACAAGGTCAGCATCTTAGCCCCTGAGCCACCGCGTTACTGCATTATAAAAGTTAAGATACTTCAGAATAGAAATCAATACCAAGGGGTTGTTATGTTAGGTTGCCATTGTTTATTAGCTGATTCTGATTCATAGGAAATACTGGTCTTTTTCCATATGATTTCCAATCAAAGGCCATACCTGAGATTGCCTTGGACTTCTTTTCCTTCTCTCACAAGTGCAGGATTCTTTTTTTGGGTCGCTTGAAAGTTGATCCATTGGTTTTAACAAGAATTGACCAACTGGCTTCCTATTTTGTTGACCTATATCTTCCATTTGCCTTCTAATATGCTCTGATTGCATTGAGATAGATGATTGGTTTGACTTATCAGTTTATATTGTAATTTAGCTTTAAATTCAAGTTTCTTAACCAAATAACTCACCGCAGCAATGTGTTTGGAATAAAAGCTGTGGGTTTTTCTGAATAGAATTGTAATCCATGCCTACCTTTAATTTGAGGGTGCAAGTACTTTGTATTCCTTCTAATTAAAGGTATAATGGGAAGAGTATAAAGATTGTGCCAGTAATTAATTAAATTCCATGTACATGTATTTTATTCTTTAGTCTTTATTCAGGATAGTATACACTTACTTTATTGGACATAAAGAAATGTCAAAAGTAGCCTATTTCAAGCCTGAAAAAAAGTTTTTCAATTTTCCTCCTTATAACATGGTATCTTTGAAGATCAACACAGGAATATTATAGTCACACTGGGATTCAGGGTCTTTATTGCCTGTCTCTCCTTTGAATGTAGCAAGCACTATTGAAAAGTACAAACCCTTTGTGTTATGTATTGGTAATGACAGTCGGCAACATTCCTCTTTGTTTCAAGTCATGATGCTATAGTTGTTAATTAATGTCTTACAAACCTAACCTTGTATATATATGGAATGTTTCCTTCAATAGGTAGCCACTTACAAGCACACTATCAACAGAAATTCCCCTGATTCCCAGTTTGGGACAACACAATTCCACTCATCCTCCAGATCAGAAGAACTACCAATAGAGCAATCAGACATTTAATGTGTACAGGCTTTGATTAATCTTAGCCTTCTTGACTCATAATGATAGCTATAGGTAGAAGTCTTAAAAAGGCAAAGACAATCTGCTATCTTGCTTTTTAAAACATGGTAGACTTCTTAATGGAAGTGTGTACTTTAAATATTTATTTGTTCTGGATATAAAGAATGTAAAGAGCATTCTTCTCACGCTATTAGTAAATCTATAATCCCTTGATAATACAAATGTCCGAAGTGAGAGACCAAAGCATCTGGAAATGTTGAATTGTTTGATGCACTGGTAATACTTGGCGTGGAAATTGCCATATATTGGCCATGAAGAACATTTATTTATAGCAAATTTTCCAACGATTTTTTTCTGTCAATTGCTATGCATGTCATTTGGATTATGAAACAGGCAAACAGTACCTCTTTAGGTAAATTGGACTAAAACTCCCAGAAATCTTAATTATTGGCTATGACAGTGATGATGAACCTTTTCGGCACCTAATACCCAAACTGGAGCGTGAGTACGCTGGAACCCCGAAGACCAGCTGGCTGGTACACATGACTGGTCTTCAGTTCCAGCACTCCAGCATGTGCAAAGATCAGCTGAGTGGCGCCATGTGTACGCTGGAAACCAGAAGAGCAGCTGGTGACAGCGCACGTGCCCACAGAGAGGGCTCTGCGTGCTACCTCTGGCATGTGTGTGTTGTGGTCCGCCAGCAGCTTGCAGACCTAGCAACAGAGTCCGACAGTGAGGAGGCTGGGGAGGACAATGGGCCAGTCCTGGAGTCAGGGGAAGGACTGGACGAGGGCTCTGCGTCAGAGGCAGAGATGGGGCCAGGACCATCTGGGAGCAATGCGCGGACTCCAGAGCATCCAGAGAGGCAGAGGAACAGGAGGAGCCTGTTCCTAGTGCATGCATGAGAAGAGCTGCCAGATGGCAAGAGCAGCTGAAGCAAAAAGGATGACTTGGGAGTAAGGCCAGAAGATGATTGGCCACTCCCATAAGGCTTAAAAGAGCAGCAACGAGCCGTTGGGTTCTTTGTGGAAAAGCAACGTTGATTTCAGTGCTTCTTGTCAGTGTCTCTTGAACTTTGTGGGGTTTTTGCCAAGAAAAGCCTTTGGCAGGTTGCCAAAGACATCAAAGGTTGGTGATAAGGCCGCAGGACTGTTTATGAAGAATTTGTTTTGGACTAAGCTGAGAATGAATTAATTCTCAGCTGTTTGGATAAAATAAGTTTATTTAGGACTAATTGTGTTTGGTAATCACTACTTGGGCCTCGGTTACCACAGTGTGCCATAGGTTCATCATCATGGGGCTATGATATATTGAATTCAAAAAACTATCACTCCAAATTTTAAATTGTTTTGCTAATTCCCTGCTTGCAGAATTTTAAAATCTTGTGAAATATATTGGCTTACTATTCATAGAAAGCTAACAGAAATGCTTATTTCAGTGCTCAGCTTTGGATCACTAAGTCCTTTCTATTTCACATTTTAAATTAAAAGTGCGTTCCTTGAAAGCCAAAGTTTCTGAACCATTACCATTTTAAGAATGTAATCTATTTTCTAGCTACATTAGCAATTTGTTTCCTATTTCCTTAGTTGTACATAGAATCTATTCCTGTCATGAAAAGTTGATAATATTCATACATTTTCCACTAACCGTAAGATCTTTCTCAGGATATTTTGGCCAATTACACTTATTGGTGTGAAAAAGGGTATGACAATAATAGCAGATTATATGATTTACATTTGCCTAACCCAGGGGTCGGCAACCCGCAGCTCCAGGGCCACAAGCGACTCTGGGCCCTCTGCCACAGCTCCCTGTGCCATCACTGGCACACTCGCCCCATCCCTCTTCCTCTCCCAAAGTGGCAGGAAGTGAAGGCTGCCTTATGCATAAATGTGGTGTGAAGGCAGGTATAAGGCAGCTTCACTCCTGCACTTCCCTCCCCCCACATAACCCCCCCCCCCGGCTGGCTGTGGCTGAGCTGGGACCGTGCGGAGAGACTCCCTGTAAGCGAGCCACTGCCCACCCTACACGTGCCTTTCCTGAGCTTTGGTGCTTGTTTGAGGAGGGCCTCCCCGCACATGTACACGCTCCCTGCTCAGCCACAGCTATTCTGGGCATCCTGAGAGGAAGAGGGTTGCCAGAGAGTGCAGGAGCAAAGCTGCCCTGTGCCTGCCTTCGCGTCACATTTGTACATAAGGCAGCCTTCGCTTCCTGCCATTTCAGGCTGGAGTCTCCTTGTGTATGCAAACGCTCCTGGCTCAGCCACAGCCGGCCAGGGAGTTACGAGAGGAGTGGGGACAGGAGGATGGTCACCCAAAGGGAGGAGGGAGACACACACAGAGAGACACATAGAGAGACACATAAGAGTGATACATAGAGAGGGGGAGGGAAGGGGAGAGGGAGGAAAGGGGAGAGGGAGAGAGAGACAGAGAATAGTTTTGTGGCTGGGTAGGCATGGCTAGGTGGTCATGTGACTGGGAGTTAGTGACAGGGCCGGTTTAGCTCACGCTGGTAAAGCCTGTTATTAAGGCTTATTAAGGCTTATTAAGAACACAGTAGCCTGCAATTACTGCAGGTTCGAGCCCGGCCCAAGGTTGACTCAGCCTTCCATCCTTTATAAGGTAGGTAAAATGAGGACCCAGATTGTTGGGGGCAATAAGTTGACTTTGTAAAAATATACAAGAGAGAGAGACAATAGTTTTGTGGCTGGGTAGGCATGGCTAGGTGGTCATGTGACTGGGAGTTAGTGACATTGAGCTGGCCACGCCCACCCAGTTTTGTGGCTCCCAGTGTCTTTTTCCTGTAGGAAAGAGGTCCAAATGGCTCTTTGAGAGTTTAAGGTTGCCGACCCCTGGCCTAACCAATAGTTTATGGATAACCAAAATACCACCAATCTCAGTATAGACCTACACTAGATATACTTCCACAGACAGAAGGCTATAAGTTTAATGAAGAAACAAAATCCAAAGAAAATCTTTTACTGCTCTAATATTGTACAGTATATTTAATCTAGTATTTCTTTACTGACAAAAGGCATTGACTAGATCTTTTCTCTTTCAGTTTAGGAACAATACTCCAGAACTAAACAGTATTTACATTTCTTTAATGAAATTAGCCCTCTATTCAAAGAATGGCTCTCCAAATGTAACTGGATTCTACTAAACATGACTGGTATGAACAGTTATTGAAGGTATTGCCTTATTTAATTATACAACAAATATTATAATGGCAAGGGAATATATTAGGTTTTTGATATATCTTTCAGCATTCAACCAGGATTGATTTTTTCTTATGTTTAATGTTAAGATGTATTTGTTACTTGTTTTTTTGTCACATGGTTTTTTGTTGCTAGTGTTGGATGTTTGTTAGTTTATTTTTATTTCCCCCCCTTCTTTTTTTGTATTTTATCTTTAGTGATAAAAGAATAAACATGGTTTTTCTTTAAAAAAATAAAATATAGTTTTTGTATGACCACAGAAATACTATGATTTAGAACCAAGCACAGTGAGTAATATAATAAAAATTATATTTCACAAAGATTTTAATAGACATTTTATAATGCTGATATTGTGCCATATTAAAAAATGCTCAACACACAGAATTTCAATACAAATATACATACCAAACTTCACAAAACATTTTTTAAAATGAAATAATTTGAGTATCTAAATAACTATTTGTTGTCAAAATCAAATAAAAAAACCTATACGGAAATCTTGTGAAAGCTTTAATCAATGTTTCTTAAACTTAATGCTAATTTTAACAAACCAAAGCAAGCTAAAACCATGGTCCATTTGGCATATGTAGCCTCAATATGGATTAAGCCTGTTCATTTCCCTTAGAAGAAAATACTGACTTAGAGGCTAGTTTTAACATTGCAAATTATTAGATTGTCTCCCAGAATTTTAGATCAATGGACAAATTACTTTTTAGGGTATAAAAATCAGCTCCAAAGAAGTTCTTATTGGTTCTGATGATTTATTCACATCCTCTAAGAAAAGTAAGATGTTTGGGGGCAGTGGGGCAAAGGGGGATGAAAGCTACTGTAAAATTTTATTCAATGCAAAACATTTTCAAATGTAAATCATATAAAGAAGCAATTAAGTAGCTGAAGATTTCAAAGTGTTAAAGTACTAGTTATATAACTGTCTAGCCAGTCTGAATTAAATTAAGCTAGGACATGTGTTCCCACAGTTGTATGCTGCTGAAGAGATTCTTCAACAGTTCTTGTACAGTCAATATTCACAGAATATGAATTGTAATTTTATTTCCCTTCAAGTCAGATGAGTTCTTGGCTAATTGACACAATATATTGAATGCCTTTTGCATTGTTTACCCACTAATACTAATCTCACACAGAGTTTCATTCACAGAAGATTTAGTAAAATCCTGGAAGTCAAAGTTTAAACGTATAGCAGAAAAAGCACAAATGTTCAAGTTCTGACACATTCCTTAGATGTCTGCTTAAACTGTAGTGGCTATTAAAAAGTTATGCCTAACTTCAAGATGAAAGGCATTAGCAGCTTCTAAGAAAAGGATAATCACACTCTTCTGGAGATTTAATTAGATGTAACTCACAGAGGCTTTTGACTTGGTTTGCTGTTAATTGAATCAAAATCAATGATGATCTTGCTGCACTTTGGTTTGAATTTTCTAAAAACAACAAAGAGAGAGGAATATTAGCTAGTGAAGTAGTTAAACATTTTGTTTGCTTTGGCTCCCAACTAAATTTTAAGAAGGAAAAAGCATATCCTTGGATTCATTCTATGTTTTATCTCTATAGGAGCCAATTATAGTGCACCATACTGAGAGATACCCGGACAAAAAAGACTAAGACAAAAAGACACATGGGGTTGCTTAGTCTGTATGTTCTTCAGCTATTGGAGTTCATAAATTAGAAAGGAGTTAGAAGGATTTCTAACAACTTAGCTACAGGGGGTAGCATCTCTGTAACATTTTATATGTTCTTTCCATGCCAATTTTTAATAGGAAATTTCCAAAGTTTGCTTCTTGTAGTCTTAAAGGAAAGGCAGAAAACACCACATTATGCAAGGGGGATAAAATACAAACTACTGAAGCTAGAATCATTTTAGAACTGTAAAATTAATACCATCACCATAGTTCATCCTTTTACATCATTAGAGCATCTGCTGCAGCAATTAGCAAGAGAGGTATTGGGGGACTTTGTATATATTTTACAATCTACTAGTAAACAGAAGAATATGCAAATAACGTGGATTTAGTGTCTCATTAAGCTTGACAATTCAGTACTAGAGATTCATTAAACCTAGCCAAACCCTCACAAATCATTACAAAAGGCAAAAATAGTCAATAATGAAGGATATGCTTGGGAGAATGACTATACACAAACTTTATCCAACCAATTGGTCAGAAATACTTGGAGGCATGCCAGCCACAGACAAATTTTAGAAAGATCTCATAACAGAATGACTTGTGCTCCTGCTGTAATAAATGTGTCTCTTACACACATACCACATTCATGCAACATTTTATCACTTCATGTTTCTACTTCAGTAAATTAGGGTAAAATTGTCTGTCAGAACTATTGAACTTACAAAATTCTCTAATTTTCAAATTCTGAAGACTGAAAAATAAAGATTTCTATCACATTAATAGTTTGCCTCCCAGTGCCTTTGAAATTCTACCTTCACTTCGTAACACTATAGCTTTAAAGAAAGACATTTACAAGAAATGGTTTTAGAAATTGCTTTAGTCTGATTTTATTTTTGAGATAAAACTGTTTCCATTTGGACTTGTTTTATTTAAATCTATTTTTATTTAATAAAAAAATATTTTGCAGATAAAAATGAGTTTTGAAGCATATACAACAGATAAGCTTATCCTTACATGGACATTATTGAGACGTTATAAACATCAGAAATAATCCTCAATCTTAGAAGCATCACTTGTCAATTGCTATACATTCAATGTAAACCTTACATTATCTACTTACCAAGCGTATTTTCATGCTGTCACTTTAAAATATGAGAAATTGTGTCATTGTTAAGCTAATGACATACAGCTCTGATTCAAATCTGAATAAAATGTTGCCATGCATAACCAAGTCCAAGACACTGCAGTTCAAAGTTTGAATGCAGAGTAAATGAAAGCAAATAGGCTACAACTGAATCCTGGAGGGTCTGAAATTCTGTGCATAGGTAGTTCTCAGGTCCTGTGGGTAGTTATTGGTTTCTTTGTTTGTTTTTTGGATGGAGTTGCATTCTCCATGAAGGAACAGGTATGTAGCCTAGAACTGCTAATAGATTCAGCTTTGTCAGTGGAGATCCAAAGCAACTTTTGTGACTAAGGGCACCTGTTGGCAGTGTGTGCTTCTGCCTGCATGAGCATGCATAGCCATCTTGCTTTGCCAGTCAATCCAATGGAAGTATTATCTATGTATCTGTGTAGGCAACCTAGAAAACTGCAGCCAGCCTGAGCCTTTCAGAACACCTGTTTCAACATCTCACGGATGGCTGCTTTGTTCATACTAATATGCTCTGCAAAGTGTCCTTCATCCAGACCTTCTCTTGATTTTGTCACATCCCACAATTAAAATTATTTTTCAAAACTATCTTTTTAAAAATGGTTTCTATAAAAGTTTTTACTTTATTTATAATAATCATTGTAAATTAATTTGGGATAGTTTAATTAAAAAGCAATAAAGTGTTGTTAATAAAATTATCTCTCATTTTCTATTTCTGACACCCTCTTTTTTTCCTTTTCCACAATAGATGGTAGGCTGTTGGGCTAAGGGCAGATTGCTCATTAGAGGCATAACTTTATCTTTTGTAAAAGACTTTGCCAGATTTGAAGGCTGCATAAGACACCTGGGCTACTCACTTTAGACCTAGATGTCCATTTTGGCTTTATAGGTCTATATCTTCACAGCCATTTTCTTTATAGATTGAAATCTTTTTTAGTTACACAAGGAATATGGCCCTGTTTACGGTAACTAATGCAGTCATAATACATTTGCTGAAGCACAAAATTTTACTAATGTTTGTTGTTTGTGAACAGTATGTGTTTCTTTTTTTAGCAGAACAGAGGCTATTGTTTCTACAATAATTCCTTGTATTTTTGCTTATTAAGTCCCAATCATAAGCCACTTTTCTCTGCAGACAAGTTTGCTATATTTTTCAAAGAAACTAAATCTAACCTACAATTTTCTGCATGCTTTGGTTGTATCAAAACCATAGCAGCGTATCCAATACAAGAAAATCGGTCCATGAAAAACAGCTCATCTCTGCTTGTTCGGTATAATAAGAATGCTCTGGAAAAAATTCACAACAATCGATCACTTTCCCATTATTGTCCCAGCCCTACTTTTAGTGTTAATAACATTACTATCCTAACTTACACCATTCTGTATATAAAAGGGAAAAGAGAAATTATTGAAGTCAAGCAACAGATTCCTTCAGAATTTTAAGACAAAGCAATAGCATACAAAAGGAAGATTGGGGATAGGGGGTGGATGGGTGGGTTAAGGATTTATATCTCCATGTGTTGACTCACATGTACAAAATTCCAGCTAGATCAAACAAGCGCCGTGCAGCTATCATTTCCGGAGTATCGTGATATTTATCAGACATAAAAATGACTTCTTTTATCCCTAGAACAGTGGGGAAAAAACAGAATTGAAAACAAAAACATCAAGTACAAGCCAAGCTACAGCAGTTCATTTAGACATGTAGACAAAAAAAATCCTGTTAAGAGATGTTCAATAAAGTTTCCATGCAGCTAAAGAAGAGGGGGAAAAAACATACTCTTGTACAAATCTCTACATGCCAAAGGCAGCAACATGAGTTCTGTTGATCACTGACATTATATTTGAATTACTGCAAAGGGAACAGTTACAGATTTCTTTGGTATAAACCCCTAGTATGTTTGCCTCCATAGTCGAGCTAGGAATATTCCCCATGTTAAAAACATCACCTGTAAATTAGTATCCTGTTCAATGAAACTCCTATATTGCCTATGTATCCCATTTACTTTAACTCAACTACTGAATGTAACCAGTTAAAATGCAGCATGCTGATCCTGCACATTATAAACAAGCTAAAATAGGTCATCTAACATGATAGCAACAACTACAATCAGCATGACAGATCTGGATCATGCATTCTGTAATTTAGATGTTGCTATAAATAAAAATATCTTTGGAAAGGAGCAGTGTTGTTAATGAGGCAAAAAATTGTACTTGTAGCCTCAAGGCTATAGGGCTTTAAAAAGGGGGAAATATAGTATTAGGATTTCAAGGGCTGTAATACAAATAAATTATTTTTTGTCTTTACTTAAGCAACTGTTGAAGGATATACCGTATTTCTGGCTTGAAAATAAGCAGTTGGGCTTATTTTTGGTGAGGTCTTTTTTTTTTTTTTTTGAGGTGCAGGTGGCAGCGAGTGTGGTCACCAAAGTGAGCAAAGAATGGACTTATCCAGTGACACTCATAGAAAAAAACCGAAGTGGAAAATGGTTGCTGTTGCTTCTGCCCTGCCATTGCTCACATGCCAACCAGAACCTCTAAAAGGCATATAAACTGTTTTCCTCTTTTTCTATTATGGTATCAGATGAGCCTTTTCGGTGGCATTAACTCCTGGCTCTAGTTTTCAGTAGTTTTGGGTGATGGTTTGTCTTAGACACTTAAAAGAGTAGCCCGTTGCCTACCAGGTGGCTACAGTTTGCCCCTGGAGTTAATATAAAACTTGCTTCATCATTGCCAAAATTCACTTTTGCCATTGCTGCACCTACTGCTGCCCCTTCCCCCCAAGCAAACCCACTCCACCCCACTTTTTGTGTCACTTCGGGTTCGTGCTCTGCTTTACTGCAGTTGCACACACACATATGGCTCCCAGGCCCACCTCGCTGTTCATGCGCCTGCAGAGAAAACGGCCCAGGGGCCTTGCCTGCGGAATGCAATACTGCTACCCTTGGCGCACACTGTGAATCAGAGAGTGCACTGACTGACTGGCTACTTTAAGGAATGCGCAGTATGCAAGAGGCAGAAGCAACTATTCCATGTGACGGGGGCCCATGTCTGCGGCGGGCACAGAAGCATGCACGTTTTGAGCCATCACGCATGGTCCAGAGGCAAAAAGCACTTGGTAACGTGTGGCTAGACGCCGAATAGCCATCGTTGCGTGGGAACGGCTCGGTGTCTTCCGATTTAGTTGTTTTGACTCCCCCTTCCTCTGCTCGGTTGCATGTTCTCTGTATGTTTTTCCCCTAACTCTTGTTCTCTCTCACTTGCTGGGCAGTGGTTGAGACCGCTGGTAGTTAAGATCAAATTTGCTGTTGCTTAAGTCGTGGACAGTAGCAGCAGCAAGCAGCAGTGGTAGTATTGGGTAGATCAATGAAGGGACATTTATGGCAGGCTGGCCAGCAGAACGATTGGCACGGCTTTGCTGCCACCTGTGACTCCAGGAGAGGGAGGGAGGACAGGCGCATTGCATGAGAGACTCAGCCCGGGGAGAAGGGGGTGGAGGTAGAGCAGGTGGAGGCGTTGAGCCAGCAGCCAGCTGCCGGAGCAGAGACCCGTCCCAAAAGCCAGGGAGAGAGAGGTGACGAATCTCACAATGACTCATTTCTGGTGGAGTTTGGGTGAGAAAAAGAAAGACTTCTATTGCTTCTGCTGCAAACCATGGTCTCTGCCTGCTCCATAGCCACACGGTCACTGCAGAACAGAGGGGCCCTCGGCTGCAAAGTTGCCTGGTGCTGTGGACAGGGTTGGGGCTAGCAAGAGTGCGCTGGAAATATCTCTAGGCATCTGGAGACAGAACTCCCGGCCCTCGCTCAATCAGGTGATCCGCGGGCCGCAGTTAAGAGGCCCAGCAGCCATGAGGTGACTAGGGAAGGGAAGGGCTGCCTCCTGTCCTGGCCATGCCCACCCCTTTCACTAGGGCTTATTTTTGGGGTAGGGCATATATTAGTTCCACTCCCAAAAATTTGGGCTAGGCCTTACTTTTTGAATAGGTCATATTTTCGGGGAAACGCCATATTAAAAAACTGTAGACAGATGCCATACATTCAGCAACAAACTGTAAATATGAAACTGCTGCTACCAAAACATATTGTACTTAAGTTTGCATTTCTGTATGCAGATGAGTAAGCTACTACTGTCCATCTGTGAACACAGAACCACAGTTTTTCTCTGAAGAACATAATTTTGCACACTTCCGATACAAATTCAAAAGGGCCGTGGATAGCTCAGGCTGGTAAAAGCCTGTTATTAAGAACACAAAGCCTGCAATTACTGCAGGTTCAAGCCCGGCCCAGGGTTGACTCAGCCTTCCATCCTTTATAAGGTAGGTAAAATGAGGACCCAGATTGTTGGGGGGGGCAATAAGTTGACTTTGTAAAAATATACAAATAGAATGAGACTATTGCCTTATACACTGTAAGCCGCCCTGAGTCTTCGGAGAAGGGCGGGGTATAAATGTAAACAAAAAAAAAAATCCTTCTAACTGCTGCTTCCAACTCTCTCTATCTCATCACTAACTGTCAGAGCCAAACTTAATTCTGCTCATATCTTACTCTGTCAAAAGGTTATATTAACATAAAAAGGTAAAGGTTTATTTCCCGTCTAGTCGTATCCAACACTAGGAGCGGTGCTCATCTCCATTTCTTAATCAAGGGAGCCGGCCAAAGACACCTCTATGGTCATGTGGCCAGCATGACTATACTCCAAAGTGCATGGAAAGCTGTTACCTTCCCACTGAAGTGATATGTATTTATCTACTTGCATGCTTCCGAACTGCTAAGTGGGCAGGAGCTGAGAAGAATAATGGGACCTCACTCCACTGTGTGGCAATAATATCCTGCAAGAAGCACTCATAGAGACAAATGCTACGTCTGCAAAGGAGTCTTCAAATCAGTGTTTTTCAAATTTAGCAACTTTATAAAAAAAAACTAGTTTAAATTTTGGCTGATTTAACTGTTACTGCTTACACACAGTGACAAATGAGTACCAATTGATCTGGAGTATTTTGGAATCCCCCCCCCCATTCTATATTCTATGACTCAACAGTGAAGTTATCAGTACAATTTCTTTAGACTTTACAGATGATAATGAAAGAAAGTTCAGCTTGATGAATTCAAACTGAAATCTTTGCGACTACATGGGCACTTCAGTATAGTCCACATTCTTTGCTGAAACACAAAGTTGTTTCTCATTGTTTTCACTTGAATGCAGGAGGGGCCATGATTTGTCACATAGGGTAGTGAAGACTAGGAACCCCAAGCCCCCTTTTGGTCTTTCATGCTTTACAATTGGTGCTGCTCCAATTGTAAATGAATGAAATCCATTTATAGCAGTTCCCCAGCGGTCCAAATTAACTGAACAGTGTCATGGCAGGAGAGGAAGTCAAAACAAATCATCCAGCCACATTCCAGATTAGGATGTTATAGTGATCAAATGGATATCAAACAAATGCGCAAAGAGCCAGGGGCTGAGTGGATAATTTTTGTAGTAGCTTCTCCCTTTGAGATCCTATTCTTCCTATTTTGCCATCTTTTTGTCTGCCGAGCTTCCCTTCTTTTGAAGGGGCAGTGGAGCTTATTCTGGCAAAGAGACCACAGAATCAAAGCAGCATGGGGAGCAAATTAGGGGTTACTAGTGCTCACCAGTAATCCATGTTTGCTGCCCATTCCTCTTTAGCAAGGGGAACATCCTCTGCCTTATCCAGTGAGAGAAAGATAGGGAGAGAGCTGTTTATCCTGAGAATCAGGTTCCTGCAAGGGCAGGATAGATTGGAAGCAGATGAGTGTATGCCTTCAGGTTGTGTTTTTGGAGAGTTTGGCTGAAATTTGTTTTGCTTGTGAGGCAGTTCCTTCTGAGTATTTTTCAATATAACTGAAATGGAGCTTCAGAGGAGTCACTATCAATGTCATTATCACTGTTACTGGTGAAATAGTTATAGTGTGCTGACAGTTTTCTACTTATCTGAGTCAAAGAAAAGACAGCAGCGGGAGATGATTTGAGCATCTCAATAGGGCAGATGTGTAAAGTTGGTGCTGGACTTCCATATCATTACCAAAGGGGGTAGTGGTGTTAGGATTGTTGTTTTGATTGTCGGCTAGTTTCTTCCTCAGATTAATGAGTTCTGTGTTTATATTCTTGCTCTTGACAAGTCTGTCAAAATTACTTTTGGAGCCTACGTTTTTTATCTGCAGGGTTCTGATCATTTGTCACTTTTCTAGTGATGAGATCACGGACTAACTCATTCTTAAAGACTGACAATTTGGATGTAGTGAGTCTGCCACAGAAATTCACTCATTTGTATACCTCTAGAAGGGAGAGATTATTGTTTGAAATCCAGGAATAATTGCTTAGCATTTCTTGAGCTAGGTAAGTGATGAAAAAGTTTCAAATCAGTTTCTCTATTTTGGCAGTTTAGGAGCTGAGATAGGGAAGTCACAATAGTCTTCTGGCACTTCCAGCTATGAGCATTCCGATGTATTTCTAGGAGTTGCTTTTTCTGTATGAAGGTAGTTGGGTGCTTCTAGATGCACAGTTGACATGGGACAGCATGACCAGCTTCTGCTGCCAATTTAACCCCCGATAGCCATGGAAGATTTGCAGATCAAGCATTTGTTGGAAGTTGTCATTTATCCATTGCAGTATGAAAACCAATCCATTTGTTCTGCAGACAAAAGGCAGACCTTATGGTAAAAGGGGAATAGTATAGCTGTAAGGGGAGTGGGGTGCAGGAGACTTACTCCAGAAAACTATTCTCACTACTTCCCTGCTTCTGGGGAGTGACTTGCACTAAAGCTTTGGAGGCTTGGTGGAGGCAGATGCTCTTATTCCTGGCTTTTGTTTGTCAAATTCTTTGGAGATAAAGGCGATTCTGAGGTTGTAGATCTGCTACTGACATTTTTGATTGCCTCTGCAGTGGGGAGATAGGACTCAGTCCTCCTATCCGTTTTTTCTGCTTTGTTGGATTTATCATTACTGGGAGTTGTCCAGCTTCTTTTCTTACCTCTGTATGCCATTTTTAGGTTGAAGGACTGTGTCAAAGTGGTGAGAGGATGTAAATTCATTTCAGGGGCTGCTAGGTTGTTTCCATCTTGTCTCCTCTCTCTCATGTTTTAAATACGAGCAGGAAACTAAACAAGGAATGGGACTATGAAGATGTGAGCAACGAATTTGTTCTCCATCCCTATGATGCATACCTTTTTTTCTTTTAAGTGAAGTTAAGTAAAGGATTCACTCTTTGAAAAGATGACTGCATGGGAAATTTGCTAAAATTGTCAGACCTGTAGTCTACCAAGCTACTACTGTGCATATTGACTGATAGTGATTCCTTTTTATTCAGGTGGACTTATTTTCCCCAGAACTAATTGGAAATGTCAGGAATTTAAATAGATATCATTTTTATACCACGCATGATCTCTACCAATGATCTACAAAATCTCTCCAGGTAAAGAACTGGAGACAATGGAGTCATAAGGGCAAAGAACGACTACCACTGATGACAGGAGATGGTCTGACTCTCACTGCCAAGGAACCTGTAGAGATGTACAATAAGCACAACTCCAGATGGCTAAGAAACATACACGACTTTTCTCTGAACATTGTCACAAGGACGGACATTTTACCAGTATCTAATAATCGGATGAAAGTCCCAACTGTCACACTTGCACAACTGTAGCGAGGGCAAAAATGTGTAACTATTGTAATGAGAAAAAGAGAGAGAGAGATCCTGGAAGTCTTATGACATTTATGACAAAAGAGATAAAAATCTTCAAGTGCTAACCATGTCTGATATTCAAATTAAAATGTAACATAGATATTCCCAGGAGATCTTATGTCACACAAAGTTTATTCTTCCATCTCCTCCCCTTACATTCTATGCACAGTGTCAGCAATGCAAACCGACAGTAATGATATGCAACGTCTGCATAGTTTCTTGGCAGCTGTTGGTCTAGAAAGTTAAAAACTTAAATTAAAAACAAGTAAGAATCACAGAGGATGCAATCAGTATGGGAAAACCTGGCACCAGTCAAGGATAAAAAAAATACAAGGAGTAACTTAAAGATTGATAGTGCAATTAATTTAGATCTAAACAGCGGCACTTGTAATGATGTGTCCAAACAGGCAGCACGCTAATACCAAAAATAAAGCTGGCCCTTTTCTTACCTGCCTGGATGATAAGCTTTGCACATTCATTACATGGAAACAGAGCAACATATATGCTGCAGCCTTTCACATCGGCAGAATTCTTGTTCATTATGGCATTCAGTTCAGCATGACATACTGATTAAAGAAAAAAGATTTCAACAAATATTATTATGTGTGTTCATTAAAGAACATCATCAATCTAAAACTTAACTAAGTGTTAACTGCAAATGCCCAATTCCTTCCAGAAGCAAACACCAATACAATTTGTCACACAAGAGAAATTTAGCAAGGGAGACAGAAGAGAAATTCTTCAGAAAACCAAGATCAATGGAGGTCAAGTGGTCTGGCCAGACTAGTAATGAGGAATGAAATAATTAAGAACATTAAAAGGACCATTCACCAACACCTACAGGACAAGTCAAGGCCACAGGCTGAACGCTAAGTAATTTCAGCCATCCTAAGTGTGCCAATATGTCATAGCACTATTGCTCCCAGAGAGTATCTAATTGCCTACATAAAGGAGCTCATTTAGGGGCTAACATGCATGGATACATTCTTTTGATGAGGCACGTGTACGTTGTATTCCTAAAAATGAGAGTTATGACAAAAAATCAAGCACTGTTGTCCTCCAAATAAGGTAACTGGCAACTAGGGCACAGAAAAGCAGAAAGAACACCATTTAGAAAATTATTCTGCCCTGTTACTACTATTATTAATGCCCAGTAAGAATTCTGAAACACAATTAAGGGAGTTATTTGATAACCAGGCCATCATAAACAATCTGAAAATGAATATTTATAAATTCCAGGAGGCACAAGTCTTTATAAAGAAACTATAAATTTATCAGGAAAAAATATATTCTTTTGGCAGTATATGTGTTAAAACAAATTAGCAATGATTTGCCTATTTGTGATCACTGTCTGCAAGCAAAGTCTTCGCTATCTAAAAGCCAAAGCTGGCAAGTTCAATGATTTGCAGCATGTTCAGTGGGACTGGAAATCACTTTAGTTTCACACATTGTTTGATATAGTGGCAGCAGGAGCTGCTGCCTCTGATGTACAAAACCAGTTCTGTAATTTTTTGGGTGTTGGTCTATGTAGTCAAATTCTTTAGATTTTTCTCAAGATCACTGAGAACCAGAATCCTGTGGAGCAAAGATTTATTATGCTGCTATGATATTGCCATGCAAAGCAAATTCTATGTGCATGATGTATAATCAAGCTCAGCTTGTCACTATGATTCTCCCTTGCACCTACCCAACCCCTTCCACCCACTAACTGAACTGATAATTCCCACATTTCCTAGTCAGAACAGTAATTGCCAGCTGAGAGTTTCAGAAGCTGCTGTCCAAAAATATACACTTAACTATATCTGTAAAATATCAGACTGGGGAAACTTTGGCTAGTAAACTGTAGTTAATATTTTTAAAATGCATATATTGCCATTTTGAATATTTACAATTTTATGGGAACTTAAAGAGTGTTTTTTCTAAGTACCATTAAACAATCCATGATCTGTTGGGTCATCCTTTCAGATATATTTCCTTACCTTAACAGAGAAGCAAGATGACCATGGGTGAGCGAAACAACTGGGAGCGGGAATGACTTCCAACCAGCTTCTCCATTGACTTTGTTTGTGGGAAGCTGGCAGGAAGCATTGGAAGTCACAATCATGTGATTGAAGCAAACTCAGTGATGTTACAGTGGCTACAACTTTGCAAATATAACTGATGTGAACATTCTTGAAATTTCATTTACACAAGTGTAATGGGTCCCAGATTTTGTATACATTCTTTAAGTAAATGGATTTGAGGTACACCAATTCAAAAAAACTTTGCACTATGATGCACCATTTGGGCTACTTGAAGTTTTCAGACAGATGAGTTTTAGTAGTATATAGACCAGGGGTGTCAAACTCATGTTGTCACATTGTTATGTGATGCATTGTGACTTTCCCCCCCTTCGCTAAACAAGGGATGGGCTTGGCCAGCCCATGATGCATCTGGCCCGCGAGTTTGACACCCGATATAGATATTTTATTAGTTTGCCTATATAATCAGTAAAACTTACTTTCATTGCACTAGTTCTAAACAATGATTTAGAGATTCATTTTAGGAAATTAATATTATAACCATTCTAAATTCACATTCTGTTAGGAAGAGAAAATACTAAAAATCAACATTTATACTATATTTTGTCTTTTGCAGAAAATAAATGTTGCCTGGCATTAAATCTGGCATTAAAGTATGCAATGATTTTCTCTATTAATGCTGAGGAAAACAATTAAGTCTCAACTGGAGCCCAAAATGTGTGATATGAGAACAGAAACATGTGATTGAAATTATTGAAATTCATGTTATAACCTAAAAAGAGAACGTTGATAAAATGATGTACCATTGGTATATGATTCCAAAAAAAATATCTAGAATGTAGTCATGTGAAAAAGAAAGTACAGCCTCTTTGATGATTTTATATATCAGGACATAGTAAAAAAAAAAATCTCATCCTTAGCAGTTCTTAAAAATAGGTAAGTACAAGCTCAGAAGAACAACGACGTATTATAACATAGCATCATTTATTTATACTCGAGTCCCAGTTTACCCCAGTTTTGGGGTAAATTGGGACCTCGGCTTATACTCGAGTCCCAGTTTACCCCAGTTTTGGGGTAAATTGGGACCTCGGCTTATACTCGAGTATATACGGCTTATACTCGAGTTTTTTTTTTTTCTTCTTTTTTTCACATTATACCGGATGGCGCAAACTTGGCGGGCTTTTGCATTAGCGCGGGGAAGCCCTGCCGGTGCAGTGAGAGGGCAGGGCGGGGGAGCCGCCAGCCTTCTCGGCTGAGGGAGGGAGGGTTTCCCCGACCGGTAGCTGCCTCATTTCCCACCCTCGGCTTATACTCGAGTCCCCAGTTTACCCCAGTTTTTGGGGGTAAAATTGGGGACCTCGGCTTATACTCGGATCGGCTTATATTCGAGTATATACGGTATTTTAGAAAAAGAAAGCCAAAATGGAGAAGCCATGTGTGAAAAACGAAGTACATGTTATGTTCTCCTCACCTCCGTCCGAACGATGGCTTAATTAGCCGGCTCTTATCAGCTCTGGCAGCAAAAGAGCCAGCGTCTGCCAAGGGCACTCGTTGGCTGCCAAGACGCTGGTGAATTACAACCTTCAGCTCTAGTCAATCCGTGGATTTGCCCGATACAAAGAGACACACCAGCTCTTGCTGCCTTTTATATCCTGTGGGGTGTGGCTCCATGACTCAGCACTTCCTAGGCCTGCCCCTCCCCTGCTTCTGTTGTTCTCTTCTCTCCTGCCTACGAAACCTGGGATTGAGCCAAGCCTGATTGCTGTCAGCTGGGTCTGCAGGCGTGGCCTGGGGGGGGGAGAGTCAGGGGAAGGAGGCCTCGTTATCTCTTTCGCTTGTCCTGCTTCTGGCTCCTGGAGCTGATCCAGGGAGGCCGGTGCTTCTGAGGTAAGTCCTGATGGCCCTTCCCCCTCACTGTCCAAATCACTTTCTGGCAGCAGGCCTGGCTCCAAGGCACTTTCGGGCATGGGGCCAGGTTCGGGGGCGGGAGCCACAACAGTACATCTTTACTGCTTCTATATGTATAAAGAATCTAAGTAGCAGCCAGGTGCTGCTAATCAAGTGTCCTTGATCGGTTGATTATCAGCAAGTGTGACTACTTCTGTAAAAGTTGAAGTTTTAGGAATTTGCTGGTTTCGAGCACTGAGGTATGTGTAACCCATGTCAAAGAGGAATAATCTTAGAGAAGCAATTGTTGCCCATCAATCTGGGAAAGGTTATGAGACCATTTCCAAACAATTTAAAGTCCATCATTCTTCAATCAGGAAGATTATTTACAAGTAGAAAACATTCAAGACAGTTGCCAATCTTCCCAGGAATGGATGTCCCAGCAAAGGTCAGACTATGTAATATATCAGAGAAATTTAAAAAGAAAGACCAAGAGTTACATCTCAGACTCTACAGGCCTCAGTTAGCTTGTTAAATATTGAAGTTCATGACAGTACAATTAGAAAAAGACTGAACAAGTATGGTTTGTTTGGAAGGGTTGCCAGGAGAAAGCCTCTTCTCTCTAAAAAGAACATGGCAGCATATCTTAGATTTGCAAAATTTCATCTGAACAAATCACAAGAATTCTGGAACACTGTCCTTTGGAGAGATGAGACTAAAGTGGAGGTGTTTGGCCATAATGCACAGTGCCAAGTTTGGCTAAACCGAACATAGCATATCAGCACAAATATATCAACCATCAAGCGGGGTGGGTGGGGTGGAGGAATGATGATTTGGGCTTGTTTTGTAGCCACAGCACGTGGACACCTTGCAGTCATTGAGTGGACCATGAACTCCTCTGCATACTAAAGTATTCTAGAGTCAAATGTAAAGCCATCTGTCCAAAAGCTAAAATTTGGCTGACACTAGATCATGCAACAAGACAATGATCCCAAGCATACCAGCAAATCTACAACATAATGGCTTAAAAAGAAAAACATTAAGGTATTGCAATGGCCTAGTCAAAGTCCAGACCTCAACCAGATTGAAATGCTGTGGTGGGACCTCAAGAGAGCTGTGAATAAACGATCGCCCAGAAACCTCAATGAATTGAAACAATGTTGTAAAGAAGAGCGGGCCAAAAATCCTCCACAACAAGTGAGAGACTGATAAAGTCAGACAGAAAACGATTATTTCAAGTTAGTGCTGCCAAAGGTAGTTATATAAGCTATTGAATCATAAGGTGTACTTAGTTTTTCGTACGTGGCTTTCTTTTTGTAAAATAAATGATGACATGGTATAAATATGTCACACGTTGTTGTTCACCTGAGGTTATATTTTCCTACTTTTAAGAGCTGCTAGGGAGCAGATGATTTTTACTGTCCTCATACATAAAACTATAGAACTCAAAAAAGGTGTACTTTTTCAAATGACAGTATAAAGGTAATTTCAAAATTTATTTTGGAAATATGATAATTTTATCATGCTTGGTGGGCTTGTAAAAACCCCCAGAAAATTCAAATACCATATACCACAGGTCCTCAAACTTTTTAAACAGGGGGCCAATTCACAGTCCCTCACACTGTTGGACAGCTGAACTATAGTTTGAGCTGCCTAATGATGCCTGGGTGGGCGTGGCTAGGGGGTCATGTGACTGGGTGGGTTGGCTAGTGATCATGTTACTGGGTAGGCATGGCCAATTTAGCAGTCCATTTTGCCTTTGTCCTTTCTAAGCTGTACTTGCTCAGCCTAAGGCAGGGGTGTCAAACTCAATTTTATTGAGGGCCATCTCAGCATTGTGGCTGTCCTCCAAGGCTGTGGTGGTCGCGACCAACTGGGTGTGGCCTAGGGGTGTGGCTCACTTAACATCGCTTGCATGCGTGGTGCCTGTGGGTTGGGAAGGGAATCCAGGGGTCTCCAGTGTATGGGGCGGTGGGCTCGTCCTGCAGGATGAGGTGAGGCAGGGTGAGGGGCAGCTACAGCCAGAAACCTGCTGGCCGTGTGTTCGCCGCCCTTTGTGTGTAGGGGGAATGGTTTCCGAATGGACACAGCCTGCCGTCCCCTCAGCTGGTGCATGCTGCAGCTCCAGAGCTCGCTGCCAGCATGGGGCTGGCTGTCCAAGCAGAAAGTGGAGGCAGAGGGAAGGAATGTGATGCGGACCACTGGATGCGCTTACTATGTCCCACTCTGTTTTGGCTTGCGATTGGAGAGCAGGTCACCGCTGGTCATCTTCTCAGCCCTTGGCCTGTGCATGGAGTGTGTTCTCCTCATGCACCTGACTGCAGCAGCGGGTGCACGAGAGGGGTGCTTCACCAGCAGGTCCTGCAGGAAGTGGGGGAGGGTACGGCATTTCCCCATCCGCTACCAGACCCAACTCATGGCCCCTGGCCAGGCTTCCCCAAAGCATGGCGAGGCGAAAGGTAGGAAGCAGCGCCCATCCCAAGACTGTAGAAAGAGGGCCTTTGAGCCCCAGGCAGCAGTTTGGGCAGCGCCCTGCTGACTTTTCTGCTTGCGCGAAGGAAAGCTCCGCTACCAAACTGCGCCTTCCCAGAATGCTGGCCATGTGGGGAATTTGGCTGCAACCCTCAGCTCGGAACAGAGATGTGGTGGTGGGGGCTGCAAGATAGAAAACTGCCTTCAGTCCAGGGAGGGACCGCAGCTAGGTCGGTTGGGCAGCACCCCGAAAGCACTGTGGAGCTGCTGCCTCGCAGAGCAGGGCTCGGCTCTCCCTGCAGAGCAGTCCCAGTGAAGGAGGTAAGTCATTGGGGGTCTATACCCCTGGCAGCTCCTGGGTGGCAACTCCGCTACCACTCGGCAGACCCACCCAGCCCGAAGGAGGCGAAGCAGCCAGCTAGAAAAGCATGTTCCCCTCGCTTACCCAACACACCTTGGCACCACCGAGGCTGCCAGCAGCTCACGCAGGTCCATTAGGCCACTGCTGTTGCCGCCTGGAGCACCAGGTCCGCCCAGCCCGAAGAAGGCAAAGCGACCAGCTAGAAAGGCTGAATAGAGGTGGTAAAGCACGCCCAGACCCAGCAGGCCAAATGGCCACCGTGAGTGGGAAAAGCCAGATCCTCATCCCTGGCTTCCCAGGCCCAGCAGAGATGGGGGAGGCACGTGATCCTGGCTGGGCTTGGGTAGCGATAGGATTGATGGGGATCAAACTTTCTCTGGCCATGACGCTCTGGGCAGCAACAGCTTAATGGACCGGCGTGAGCTACCGGCAGCCTCAGTGGTGCCAAGGTGCATCAAATGCATGATGGGAACATGCTTCATGTGCGGGTCAAGGGCAACACCAGCAAGGGGGCCAAGGAGGTGACCAGTGGCAACCTGCTCTTTAACTGCAAGCCAAGAGACGGGATGGAGTAGGCAGCAGCCATCCTACACTTTCCTCCCCTTGTTTTCACTCATAGTGGCAGCAGTAGCCAAAGGCAGAGGCACAGGGAAGAGGCATATGGTCCGGCCTGCTCAATGCACTGAACAGCCACCTGCCCTGTCCCAGCCACATGGGATGGAGCAGGCACGTCCAGTGGTCTGCATCACGTGCTCCCCCCCCGCCTGCTGCCGGTGCCAGTACTGCTGGCGCCATGCCTGTTTCTTGGAGGACCAGCCGCAGAGTCCCTGCTCCCGGACACCTGCACCTTGGCAGATGCTGCACTTTTTGTCACTCCTTTTACATCCTTGGCTGCCGCAGCTGCCACCAAACAAAATAAAACAATATGCCCTTTAGAAATAAAGAAAAAGCAAATCAGAATCACAACAATCATACCAGAGATCAATTTGGATTAAATTCCAGAAACATGCTTTGGAATGTTTCCACAGTTGCTAGCTAACCTTAGGAAAATACACTACTCATTTTAAGATTTGGAGACTTGAATGACATCTTTGGAATTGAATCCAAAATACTGTAGAGCTTTCATTTATACATTAAGGTCATCCAGGATGAATTGGATATTCACCTTGGATTTTAAGATTATTGGGAATGCCTCCCAGGACACCCTTCACATGGTGTACTTTTGCTATAACATGATTTTTTCCCCAAATCTTGAGTAGACATTCTTAGCATCTCAAATTACTCTGATAGAAGTATGAAACAGACACATGGGTAACAGACCACTCAATACAATAGGAAATCCAAGTACATCAAGGTTAGATGGTCAGAATGCACATCATACATTGAGGCAAAGCCATTATCTCTGAATAGTAGTAAGATTATTTTAGTCCAAAAATCTAAATGTCAGATACACCAAATAATAGAAAAGATGGGACAAAAATCACCAAAAATCCCTCAAAGAAATTAAGAACAACAAAACAGAAAACTGGACTTACCATGCAGTTCCTTTTCTTACCATGGCGAATATTCATAGCTGGACCACTTTTCCTCTTGCTCAGGTAGATAGGATGAAAGTATTTTATTCTATGCTCCACAGATAGAAGAAGAGAACAATTTCCAGACTAGTTAAGGAATTGACAAAGAACACCAGAAAGAACTACACAAGATTGAAGTGGAAAAAAGATAAGATACTAGATGTATTTAGCAAAAAAGAAAAAGTGTTGTTTTCACTAAAATATAATAAACCATCCATCAACAGAAGAAAAAGGAATTTCACCTGTCAGCTTGGGCTACAAAATCTCAAGTGAAAATGGCAAAAAGATGGTAAGTGTAGGGTAATCTTTGCCTTGTAGAAGGTAGTTACATTGAATGTGGGCCTCTTCTGTTGTTCCAAGATAACAAAAACCACTGAGAACTAACAGGATGATCATACACTTTATTATTTTTGTTGTTTTCTTTGCTTCTTTGCCAATGTTTTGTCACAGGACAGTGACCTTTTTGGTACCCCCCACCGGTGCACGTGCCCCACCCCTCACCCCATTTTGGCTTTCCAGGCCCAAAATGGGATACGCCCCCCCGCACCCCATTTTGGGCCTGGAAAGCCTCCTGCACCAACCTGCACCCCCCCACACGCATGTGCCCCGCTCGGTGCATGCACGGCAGAGACCTGAAGACCAACTGGCCGGCGGGAGGCACACGGGCATGCGCGGTGGAGCTAAGCTGTAGCAATGGCTGGCGTGCCTGCAGAGGGGGCTCTGCATGCCACCTGTGGCACACATACCATAGTTCGCCATCAGTCATAGGGTATTCCTTCAGATACCTAGGATTTCATTAGGACACAGACCGAAAGCAGTTCTTTTGGATTCTTTTCCCCCATTGATTATGGAAACATATCAGAACTGCTGGTATTAATTTTGTTTTCCCCCATTCTAATTCTACAAGCAGAATTAAAAATTAATTAGCATCCAATGCTCAATTCTTGCTAACACCACTACTTTACTTTTTAAACTGCCTTTCAGCGAGAATATTTTTGTCACTACTGTTTAATATCAATCTAACACTTCTCCAACTACATATATTTGATAGCAGTAGCGATGTTCTAATATATATGTGAACATGGCGATTTCTAATTACTTTAGGAGAGAATATTTGTAGTTCAGGGTTGAACTATAGGGTCCTTAGTGTTTTCTGAGTTTGCAGACATTTCTGCATTTTCTTGCAGACGTTTCATTATCCAACTAGATAACATTTTCAGTGCATCGAATTACTTGTTATCTATTTAAATCCTATTGTAGATATGAAGGAAGGATAAAATATTAGCCTCTCATCTTTCTCTTTCAGACTGACTGATAGAACATCCAACTTTATGATAACTCCAGTTAGTTTAGATATATCAGCCAGTATTTCTCTATACTAAAACAGCAAATCTTCAATTGTCATGTCTAGCTTGGGCCAGCCATTAGGCCTCTTCTATTACAATTCGTTCTATTCATAGAGTTGTTTTCTGGGAGTCCACTTCTAATGCCTTCAACAACCCCTTCTTTTTCTACAAGTGCATTCTCCTATGAGAAAATAACTCCCAATCCTTGCTTCTCTTATCAACTACCTAGCACAAAGAACTTGTTTGGGTATCTATATGAATATATGAAAAGCCAGACATGGCTGAATACAAGATGTCTGTCCATCCTTCTGCAGAAGTAACTATACTTGGTCATAGTCAAAATCTAAAAACTTGCCAAAACATCTGTGCCTGATTTGGATTATATACTGGGTCCTAAGCTAAAAATCACTGTGCATGGTGACTGCCCTATGCTCAGCCATTAAGGCCAGATTGATTGTGGGGGAAGATCACTTTTCAGAGACCCACAGATGAGGAAGCACTGAACATGGAAGGGGAAAGTTCAATGAGAAAACATGTTATCTACATCTACATTAGTCCAGTTTGAAGTGGCCCTGTCAATCAAAAAGAACATTATGTCCTATTCCACAGGTCTCTCGGCTGCTTGAGGATAGCCCCATAATTCCACTACCTGAATAGGTAAAAAAAATGGTCCTTTGGGCAAGAATGAGAAAAAGCTACCTGGGTGAGTACTTATTCTGGTAAAACCCAGGCGTAAGAATGACAGCCCCAACTATCTGAGACTTCTGCTGTGTCCATGGAAGTCTTATAGGAAGGAAAAAGAAAGGAAAAAATCAACAGAAATTGAGAAAGGAGAAAGTTTAATTTAGAGGTTTTATAGCAGTCTGCTTACAAACAGACAGGAAATGTTTGGGAGGTTACTCTCATCCCTGCCATGTAGGAGCTATAAAATAAAATATTTTGATCCTGCCTAAAAGGTGACAGTCACTTCCGATAGTATTGCCTTGTTCTTCCATCAGGAAAAATAAAGACCTAATTTAATCATTACATTCCTTACCATAGGGATATTTTGTGTTGAGTTTATTATCTGCTGTTCTTGTCCAAGGCAAAAGATCATCACTGCATCCATTAGGCATCCCATTGTATCCAATTCCAACAATCTTGTTTTCTGAATTCACAATGCAAGCACCAACCTAAAACAGAGCATCTAGTTTACTGTTTCACTCCTGTATCCATTTACCTATTGACTATGGCTCAGAAGGGTACAAGTAACACAGGAATATTAATTGATATATCAAATTTTGAGGCTGCCCTATTCCATGATGTCTGGCTCAACATTAGTCCAAATGATATTATATTTATTTATAGGTGCCGACAACCAACCTGAAGAACTACAGACCAACTATAAATATATATGGCTCCATAATCACCTATCTCAGCCTCCGGAGAACAACCAACCAGATCTTTAACAATTTCCAAAAGATAGGGAGTCACATGAATCTCGGCAGGGATGGGAGAGAAAGAGCTACAACACTGTAGGTGCACTTCCTAGATTCCCTAAGATGACATGGTTTACTCAATGGAACCTGGAGCACACCTACCTGCATTCATGCACTTCTAGCATTAGAGGCTCAGGTTTTCTCAATGTGCCTTAAAAGTTGGTACTTTAACTGCAGAACTTCCTAGACAGAAACAACCTATTTGATTTTTATCCATGTATACAATGCTTTGAATATATGATGACTTTTCAAGCCTGCCAATAAGTTACAATTGCAAACACAACTGCAAAATTTTAGCAGGTGCTAAATCAAACTATTAAATGCACATCTGATCAGTATTTCCAAAATCGTACTGGTTTCTGGAGAAAAATCAGAATATTGCTAATAACAGTCACATAAATTAAGACCTTATTGCAAGAATTGGAGTGGAGTCACTGCGGTGAGGCAGGTGTCAGGGTATGGATGGCCTGGTTGTGGGGGCACATGGGGCAGCACTACCCTCCCCAACTCATCTTGTGGCCGCGGCACTGACAACCAGATGGAATGGGTGGGTGGCTTGCTGCGCAGGCTCTTAAGTAGGGCTTATTTTGGGGGTAAGGCTTATATTAGGCACACACATAAAACATGCTAGGGCTTATTTTCAAGATAGGTCTTATAAGTTTTGGAGACAGATCTAGTCTATCTAGAAATAAACTCAAATGAATTCAATTCAATGTGATTAGGATAGTTTGCCTAAGACTTCAGCTTCATTGCCTTATCTTAGTCTGCCCAAATACCATCTTCCTACCTGAGAATTTGGATCCTTGCTTCTTTGTGCTGACAAGAATGCTACAGCCATGAAATATTCAGGCCACTCCAAGTAATCATCTCGTTTTTTACAGGTCATCTCACAAGCATACCTACAGAAATTACACAATGACAATAAATGGTTATGGTTTGCATGAACTAAGATTTTTTAAAAGAAATTAAAACCTGTACAAGAAGCACTTTGACCTCAGTGTTTGAATCTGCAGAAATAAATCAATTATTGCCATACAGCAGAATGGCACCAGATTTTAATTAAGTACAACTAAAAGAGCAGAATCTGACCTTGAAGGTTACAGACTCAAATAAAAACTTTAAATAGTTGGAAATATTGGTGTTTTATATCTGCCTAGTGGCAGATATAACATTACTGAAACATTTCTTTTCAGACCAAAAGGCCAAAAGGAGACTGAATTATCTCATTTAAAACTGCAATTTATAGTGTTTAAGTCATGCAATGTTAACTATTATCTATCCCTCAATATTATCTTCTTTGGAAAAATATGGAAAAGGTTACCTTACTTGCCCCAACATTACTGACATTAAGTTGTTTGAATAAAGATACCATCAGCCAGCTATTCTTACAGCAAGCATCTGATGCAGTTTCATTTGTTACAGCTAAAAATAAACACTGAACATGAAATAGCTTTTTCCTGAATATTCTTAGAGTGTCAATGCCTGCTAATAATGATTTTCAATTATACTGCTCATAAGCCATGTTGATAACATATAATCCAATGTCAGAAGTCAAGTGTTCCATTTTGACTGCTTTTGTGGTAGAGACTAATAATGGCCCCTTTTTTACTTTGCATTTTAGCAAACATGAATAAGCAGATAGAACAATGACCCCAAAAAGTAGCATTTAAATAAACTCAATTTTTCAAAGCATTATATTCTTCCAAAGAGAATAATCCATGTGCACTATTTTCTAATTCTCTAGATAAATAAATACAGGTTTCCTGAGAGTTGAAAGTGGGTTATGATTTGTAAAATATTTTGCTATTCATGTTCTACAGACATAAAAACCCAGGAAAATATTTATACTGATTCAAATTCTGCCTGCACTGTACAATGTGAGCAGCTGTATTGTTCCAACTCTCTAAAAACCCATCTTAATGGAAGCTCTCAGAAAGCCAACCTCATTTGATGCCATTCACCCTTGTATCTAAAATTCAGTTTGCAGATTTTATATCCATCAGCATTTATATCCATTCTCCAATGTCGATATTAATACTTCTTTCATTTACTGATCCTTAGAAAACATCTACATAGATTTTTCATTTTAGAAAGCAGAAACACATGTAAAAGTTCCTACAAAACTGAATTGCAAGGATTGTGGAGTGCATTCTTTTATTTCACCTAAGATATTTGTAATATTTTGTTTATGCCTATACTATACTATAGTATAGTATATAAAGACTATACTAAAAATAGATTAACATGGTGAGCATTTGTCCTCACACTAATCAGAAGTTGAACCTGATTTGAGAGCACCAGTCACTGAAGTTTTTTAAGAACATGATAAGCAATTCTTACAATTAAATTGAAAGATGCATACAACATAATTATGGATTTTTCCTGCTGCACAAGTGAGCTCTGCTTTCCCCAAGCATAAGCTTTGGTCCCCAAACATAAGCTTATTTACTAGAAACTTCTGTATTGGAAAATGTATATGATCATCCATATTATATAAAAAACTCTGGGAGCTAATCAACAGAGATAGATAGATAGATAGATAGATAGATAGATAGATAGATAGATAGATAGATAGATAGATAGATAGATAGATAGATAGATATCCCACCAAACGGCCTAAGAGCATCCTCTCAAAAACACAAGTGGTGTCACTTCCCATTCTGGCTCAACTGCTAAGGGAAGTGCCTTCTGATTAAAAGCTGAGTACCGTACATTAATCTGTTCTTTAAATGGTGCATCTGCCCTTGGATCTAGTTAGTTTTTCTTAAATCTCTGCATACAGAAAGCATTCCAAACATTTCCTAAACACTTTCTGCTTGGCATTGTCAGTTACTTTATAAAAATTAGTTGAAAACCAAAAGAAGGTTTTACATCATACAGAGAAGTTTGATGCAGAGTATCTCCAATATGTCCTGTACAAATGCCTCCTTCTAAAAAAGTATCCCCAAATTTGGTTCAGAAAAAGAAGATGTGTTCACATAACATGATAGACTATGCTACAATGGTGTTGGCCAGTTTGTGGTCCAGTATCTGTAAAACCAAGTCACTTTCTTAGTATATTGTTTAAATTGGACCATCATACTTCTGTTACATACTAACTTCTATTTGTATGTTATGTAGGCATCTTTTGTTAATCTGGTTTTAGAGTTTAATATGTAATATGAACCCTATCACGGTGTAACAACAAGCCATACATCTGTAGCGAGCTCATATTTTTCTCGTGAAGCAATATCTTTTCTGATCTTAAGAGAAATACTTCCACTAATGAAGAACGATGTTGCTTTTCAATGTTTTTTCCTTAGGGAAACCCATCTGAAGAACAATCATTACTTTATCATAAAATAAGATGTAAGATACACTCTAGAAATTGGACTTAGATAAAAAGCTAGTCAAGATGAGGCCATTTCTTCATTATTTTATGATAGCGGATCAGTTTAAACACTCAGGTGAGCCTAATCTTGACATTAAATCAGTCATTGTTGTAATGAGTTGAGCATTTCAGATTTTACAATGGTTGGATTCAAAAAACATATTTCCCCACCAGAACATATTTAAGTAATTCTTAAGTTTAAAATCTTCATAAGATTACTTTTTAGGATCAAGTCTGATTTGCAGAATTCTTAGAATCTATCCTTTTTTCATTACTGCATAAATCAGCTTGCTTTCCTTTTTAAGTTTGAAGCATAAGATACAAATGTTTCATAAAATAAACATTCAGCAATGCAATTTCAGGTTAAATTAGTTTAGATTATGTATCTGTTTGTAGCCTACCTTTATTGTTTTTACAAACAACTCAAGAACATACAACAACATACCATACCTTCTTCCTCACATTTTCCCCACAATTACAACCCTGTAAATTATGAAGTATGTTGGACAGAAAATGACTAGTCCAAAGTCACCCAAGCTTGGCTTTTATGGTCAAAGCAGGACTTGAACTCATAATCTCCCGCTTCCGTAACTGGTGCCTTAACCACTAGTGACTAGACCAAGGATGTCAAATTCACGTCATCACATGACGTAATGTACTTTTCCCCCTTTGCTAAACCTGGCGTGGGTGTGGCCAGTGCATGACTCATCTGGCCTGCAGGACACAAGTTTGACAGCCCTGCATTAGACCAAACTCAAACTGAAAGTAAAACAATATGAATACATTTAAAGCTGTTAGGTTAAATTCTGAGCTTGCATATGTGGAAGAAGAACTCTTATCTCATTTTTAGGACTGTCATCCCACTTTCTCATTGTTCTGTTTGTTTAGATCAGAGCAAATCAGAACTAGCATTTTCTTATAATCGTGAAAACTTGTGTTTGAAATCCACAAAGGTACAGAAAGCAAGCATTCAATATATTTTGCTCAACTTTGTTTAGTTAAATGCATGTATCTCATAACCTATGTAAATTTCAACTCTTTACTACTGCTTATTTATTTTATTTTATTTATTTATTTTCGTCAAGCATGTATTTTATGACAGATACAAGTGTAAACATAATTATAAACACATGTAAAGGGTATGAATAAAAGAAAACATTACGACAGGGATGGTAGGCACGTTGGTGCGCTTATGCACACCCCTTACAGACCTCTTAGGAGTGGGGTGAGGTCTACAATAGACAGTCTAAGGTAAAAGTTTTGGGGATTTGGGGAAGAAACCACAGTCAGGTAGTGCATTCCAGGCATTGACAACTCTATTACTGAAGTCTTATTTTCTGCAGTCTAGTTTGGATCGGTTTACTATGAGTTTGTATCTATTGTGTGCTCTTGTATTGTTTTGGTTGAAGATGAAGTATTCATTGGCTGGTAGGACATTGTAGCAGATGATTTTGTGTACTAATTTCTATACTACATTTCTGTACTACACCTAAAAGAAGTTGATTCTACATCTGTAAAAGATGCTTTAATTTTTTTTATTATTCTAATTTTAGAAAAAAGGAAATTCTGAAAAGTTATTGAACAAGAAAATTTCAGAAATCAAAGACCTCCAGCAACATAATATTTAACACTAATCTTATATTTAATCCCTAGCAATTTAACCCACTGAAGGAAATGCCTTTTCTCCAAGTTGCAAACAACCACAATTCTTTAGATTTGACAACAGCAGGCTGCATAAAGTATTGCTTTTGGTCAGGGTTTCCTGCCAGGCAGAGCAACAAAACTGTCTGTGCACTGCATTCCCAAGCAGACACAAGCATGATAAGTAATTTTCCTCCAGACATAAAGGAAGCCATACTTGTATGCAAGTTACTTAAATACAAGTCTCTGGGTGTTAACATTTCATTGTGTGCTCTAATAGCGAACTGATTTTTCAGGCTTGTGGTATTATGTTGGAGTAGTAGATACTCCCATTCTAAATTCTAGTTCTAAATTCTAATTCTAAATGATCGTAAATCCTTCTGTAATTCAATTTTCAGTAATAATCAAGACATTACACACTACTTTATAGTCTGTGAACTCTATAACCATATAATAAAGATCACTTTGTCCACAACACTCAATGAGACCACCAAATACATTTAGCAAGTGCTTAAAATTTGTATTTGAATCTCAACCTAAGTTCTGCAATGAAATGTTACGGTTAAACAAAAAGATTGTTTCAGCCAGCCATCAAGCCATACCAGCTCCAGCATATGCCATTCAATTCTTTCTTCTCCCAGGCCCACCAATTAATAAGCTTACTTCTCACAGGACTTTTTTCCCCCCCTTTGCTCTTACTATTTCTTTCTCCCAATATTCTTTTACTTCACAAACTTGGGATTCAGCGGGGTTTGTTCATTCTTAACTCGAATAATGAAAAAACGGGAGCCTACAAAATACGGTAGGTTACCCTGGGATCCGCATGTGCCTCAGTGTGTTTATGAATGCACACTTCTGGTTCTCTCCCGTCTCCTGCATTGCGGGCATCTAAAATCAAAAGGGACCTGCACAAAATATAGTGAAGAGGCTGCTTCTGCTTAATTCATTAAAGTAGTGAGGCAAGAGGAGAAAATTAAAAAGAAAGTTTCAGAGAAAGGAATACATGGTTTCCCCGGGGTATGTGTGTACGTTAAGTAGCTTTTGAGGGATCCGATTCAATTGCCCAAGCAAATACAAGCGTGTATAGAAGGGTGGAGGGGATTCGGGGAAAAGGCATAGGTCTAAGTAGCCATGGTGGATGCACAAGTGAGTGTAAACGGAGAGAATAGAGTTATGCGAATCCGCAACCCGTGCCCCTACCCATTGGGGGTGCTGGTCTGCAGCTGACCGTCAGCGTTCATCGCGTCTTTATCCACGTCGGGAACAAATTACGGTCCCACCGGCGTCCGCCTCCCAACAGAGAAACCCGCCTTGCAGCTTGGCGCCAAAACGGGAATCAAAATTGGCGGGAAAGGAAGGCGGAGTTCGACTGGAAAGCCCCGCCTCCTTTGGATACTCAAACGGCACATCCTGGAGGGCTAAGCGTCCTCGCGGACTACATTTTCCAGAATGCATTGCTGCGCCGATCTTGTCGGGCCACTTGGGGAGGAAAGTTGCAGCGCAAGGGAAGTTTGTGCGGTGCAGACGGGAAGGCACTAAGACTTTTATGTACTAAAATGTAATTGAATGGTACAATTGGTTCAGTAACCTTTACATCCTGTTCTCCAAGAATATTCTTGATTTAACCTCAGTCAGACTATACCACATAATTCCTCGTGGTTTTAGCCAACATAGGGTCTGGAAATTGTAGGAATTGTCATCTTGACTTCCCTAACTTTTTAGGCTACATTTAGAGAATGTAAAGAATTCTCTAGAGAAACAGCTTGGTCCTTTATTTTAGGATTTTGTGCTCTTGTGGGCCCTATAAGTTATTTGCAAGCGTATTGCACTTGATTGTATCCTATTCCTTTCCTGGCCATTCCTTAGTACAAGTATGCAACTGATTTAATCTGTAAACCTATTCCATATATTAACGAAAGGAAACAATAGGACAGGAACGGTAGGCACGCTTGTGCTCTTATGCACACCCCTTGCAGACCTCTTAGGAATGGGGTGAGGTCAATAGTAGACAGTTTTTGGTTGAAGCTTTGGGGATTTTGGGAAGAGACCACAGAGTCAGGTAGTATATTCCAAGTATTAACAACTCTGTTACTGAAGTCATATTTTCTGCAATCAAGATTGGAGCTGTTAACATTAAGTTTGAATCTATTGTGTGCTCGTGTATTGTTGCAATTGAAGCTGAAGTAGTCTTCAACAGGAAGGACATTGTAATAGATGATTCTATGAGTTAAACTCAGGTCATGCCGTAGGCGGCGTAGTTCTAAATTTTCTAAACCCAGGATTTCAAGTCTGGTGGCATAAAGTATTTTGTTGTATACAGAGGAGTGGAGAACTCTTCTTGTAAAATATTTCTGGACACATTCAATTGTATTGATGTCAGAAATGTGGTATGGGTTCCAGACAGTTGAGCTATATTCGAGAATTGGTCTAGCAAATGTTTTATATGCTCTGGTTAGTAGTGTAGTTTTTTGGAGAAGAAGCTACGCAAGATTAGGTTTACAACTCTTAAAGTCTTTTTTGCAATGTAGTTGCAGTGGGCTTTGGCACTTAAATCATTTGATACGAAAACTCCAAGGTCTTTAACAGGGTGGGGGTCATCTGTAAGGTAATATCCATCAAGCTTGTACTTAGTGTTTAGGTTCTTTTTTCCAATATGTAAGACTGAGCATTTGCTGGTTGAGATTTGGAGTTGCCAAGTTTTAGACCATTCAGATACAAAGTCAAGGTCTTTTTGAAGGGTAGCTGTATTGTTGGTGGTGTTAAATAGTTTGACATCGTCAGCAAAGAGAACACAATTACTTCTAATATGGTCACAGAGATCATTAATGTATAATATGAAGAGTGTTGGTCCAAGAACGCTGCCTTGAGGAACACCACTTTTAACAGGAACAGGATTTGATAGAGCATTGCCGATTTTGACCTCTTGTTGTCTGTTTGACAGGAAAGCTGTTATCCAATTGTGGAGGGGTCCTGAGATACCGTAGGATTTTATTGCAAGTATTAGAAAAAAAGAATCACTTTATCACATGGTGACAGAATTGGGCTCTTGTTGCTTAAAAAGGGGGCGGAAATGGTTGACCCTATTGTTTAGAAACTGAGAGTGAAGACTTAGGCATAGTAGGGCTACCATATTTGAGCCACAAAGATAAAGTTTTTGGGTATCATCTAGTGGTATAATTTTTTACAGAGTAGATACTATAACTAAATATTTGGGAAATGAGAAAGACTTTTTTTCTCCACTATTGATTTACAGTGCTATCCACCATTTCTGCATCAGGGAAATACTGCAGTTTTAAAGTTGGTGATCTGGTTTTTTGACTTCATCCTCTCTGGCTTCTGTTGCATCTTTGGTGCTGAAATGTGTTATAGTGCTTTCACTATTCAGTGTGCCAATACTACACTTGAAGTTATCTTCTTTCTAATGTTTCTGCACAAATCAATGAGTTGTAAAAAGAATGGGTCTCCTGCTTTATTCTGATATCATTTCTGATTTGAACAGATCAGCTTTGCAACTCAAATTGAGAGGGCAAATGCTAGAAGAGAAATGCCAGCAAATGCTATGAGTACCGTAGCTGGGCTTCAGAAATCTGGATGATGATTTGATAGTAGAAAATATGAAACTTTTCACACCCATGTAGTGATCTGGATTTTGCAACCTAAATATAGTACCTCTAGCAAATGCTGATTATGAATAGAAGGAAGAAGTCTTGGCTACACTTGAGATGTCCACATCTGTGGCAACATTCAGAAGCAGGATCTAACTATTTCAAAAAGAGAATGCAAAATAAAATGGATCCCCAGTTGCTGTAATGGGACCCTCTTGATTTAATCAAGAAAAAAAATGCTTATTTTGTATTATCTACCATACAGAATGATGACAAAAGACCGAATAGCAGTACCTGAGATCACATTGCTAACATCCAGTGGATAATGGAAAAAGTAAGGGAATTCTAAAATATATTTATTTTAATTTATTGATAATACAAATGCTTTTGATTATGTAGATCACAAGAAAGTATGGGTTGTCCTTAAAAATATAGGCGCAGCAGGCTATTTCACCTGTTTATATGATTATAGTTAAAATAGAATATGTAACAATTCAGATTATTTAATTTAGATCCATATATTGTGAGAAATGGTAGATTAGAAAAAATAGGATTTTGAATTAAAATATAAGAAATATCAGCTGTGGATAATACCACTTTGATGGATGGATGGATGGAAAGAAGACTAGGAATATCTTGTTGAAGGTGCAGCTCAAAATTGGGAAGGGGGAATTTTTGACTTTAGAAAGGTACTGTCTGCTTTTATTTCTTGTCTATTTGCATTAAGCTGGCATTGCTTGTCAATAGAAAAAATAAAGGCAGACATCATTCTAAAGTCAAAAATGTACAAGGATGGTAACTGTAGCTGTGAAATAAACAAAAACGTTACTTGGGAGGAAGACTGCCAAGTAGACAATATTAAAGTGCAGAGATTATAACAAAGATTTTTATAGACAAGGTTTTCTCTATTATAACATGTAGCTTTGAAAGCTGAATGAAGAAAAAATATGCCTTTGAAAAAGTGGAAGCTGGAAAAATGTGGAGCATACCTCTAGCTGCAAGAACAATTTTATTCTGTACTAGATAAAGGAAAGAGAGTACTCACTGGAAATGCTAAGAATGAAGCTAAAGCTCAGCTATTTTGGACATATAATGTGAAGCCAATAAAAAAAGAGGCTGACAGGCAAGGTGGCTAGATATTATCATTGATTACACAAGTATCAGTTTACAAGGACCAAAGAAGACCATCCTGGTGAACTAATGTCTATCAAGATATAAATAGTTGGAACAACCGAACAAGTTAGATAAGATTAGCACGGGGTAATTATAGAAAAATATTAGGATTGCAGAGACATAATGCTGCTGATTGAAATTATGAGTACAACTGGCCAGATTAGGTAGTACAGATCTGGCTGAATAGTATACACAGCACTCTTGTTCAAGAGAACAGCTGAAGATGAGCATCAAGGAAGCTGCTTTTGCCCCCATAAAAACACCAACATCTAAGATAGTGACCATTGTGCCTAATGCGCAGTCTGCACTGGCTACCTGTGGACTTTCGGGTGCGCTTCAAAGTGTTGGTTACCACCTTTAAAGCGCTCCATGGCTTAGGGCCCGGGTACTTACGGGACCGCCTGCTGTTACCTTATGCCTCCCACCGACCCATACGCTCACACAGAGAGGGTCTTCTCAGGGTGCCGTCCGCCAAGCAATGTCGGCGGGCGGCCCCCAGGGGAAGGGCCTTCTCTGTTGGAGCACCTACCCTCTGGAACGAACTTCCCCCTGGTTTGCGTTAATTACCTGACCTTCGGACCTTTCGCTGTGAATTGAAAATGCATTTGTTTATCCAAGCGGGACTGGCTTAATTTTTTAAATTTTTTGAATTTTAATAATTTTAATTGGGGTATTTTATTTATGGGTCAAATTTGACGGTTTTAAATTTTCGGCCACTAATAGAATATGTTATTTTAACTGTTGTTTTAATCTGTATATTGTATTGTTTTAAATCTGGCTGTGCACCGCCCTGAGTCCTTCGGGAGAAGAGCGGTATAAAAATCTAAATAATAAATAAATAATAATAATTAATAAATAAATAAATAATGGCAAACAACCCATGATGGGGGCTAAACTAGATTTTACAACAGATTACTCTTATATGTGAGTCCATTTGCTGTTAGGTTCATATAATATAGGAACCAGGGCATTTGAAACATAATAAAGACAGGGTGCCTCCTTTTTGCCACCTATTACTGTCTAAAATGAGTCATTCAGTTATTTGTTTTAAATCAATTTGGCATAACCCACTGTGTAATGCTATGTATTGTATATTTATTTAATGCAAGTAGTAATTAATCTGCAATGATGCGGTTGTGGTATGTATTAAGATGGTATTTTTCATACATGAGCAGGTTTTGGTACAGCATATACATGTACTGCCATAATTACAAATTTGCAGAAGACATTGAGTGAATACACTCAATGGAACGTGTTGATGACTTGGGGCGGCAAGAAAAAGAGATGTTGTCTAGGAAACAATCAGACAAGAAAAGAGCTTCTTGATGATTGAGAAAGAAACTTAGGAAGGACCTATCCTAATTCATCCGATGTTTAAAGTGAGAGCAGGAAGTTTGTACCTTCAGAGTTGCAGGATTCTGTTAATGCAGCCTTACAATAAAGTAGATTTAGCTGATCTAGTTTTGTTTACATCTGATATACCCAGAGTGCTGATAATAACTTTATTAAATATGATTACTTGAAGTAGAATGTGTGAGCTGATTGCCTGAGAAACGTTGTGTTTTAAGAAGCGCATCTTAAGAATTGTTAAGGCAATACCTGTAGAGATGAATTTTTGCTAAACAATCATAAATGCAAGCTATCTCTGTGCTTCACCTTCAAATGATATGTAAATCTATTATCAATTGAGCCACAATGCTAGATAAGGAAATATGTAATAGGTACTTCTCAAAATGGCTGTAGGCATTCATTGTTATCATTCTAGAAGTTTTCCTTCCTCCCTGAAGGTACACACTTTTATAAGTCAGGGAATGTACAATCTGGGTTGCATTCTTTGGAACATGACATCCAAAAACTCCATGTAGCACCCTTGTAGCCTTGTGAGAACTCTGCCCCATGCTGCCTGGATGAGGTGGCAGAGCAACCACATTCTGGCAGCAATCTCATTTTGCCTGTGTCAAGGAGATTAAAAATGGGATGAAGGCCTCACTCCATGATAAATTGGAAGCTTGCCCACTCACTACTATCAAAGAGAAGCTCATTCTTTATAAAAAAAAATCACACAAATCCATTTATCATTTTAAGGGGTCACAGCATCACAATGTTTAAGAACCCCTGCCATAACCTTTACAGAGTTAGAAAAGGAGGATGTTAATCTCTAACTGGGACTGAGACAACGTTACTAAAACATGCCTCTTTAAAGCCACCTTTACACTAAGGCTGTGTTTTGAAGTATAGGTGAAGGCAACATAAATCTCAGATAATTTCTTTGCCCTTTTCTTTCTTTTTTTTTTAAAAAGCTCTTTCATTGTTTGATTTATTCTTTGCTCTAGAAATAAAAGATACTTGAAAGGAAAAGAAATACTTCATATCTGTGCAGTGGTGATTTCTATAAGTGTAAAAAGTTTGAGCGGCAGCCATTTGCAAAGAAAGTTGCTTTATGTGAAGAGAATAATGATCTAATCTATTTAGTTATAATGTGCCATCAAGTCAGTTTCATCCCTTAGCAACCACACAGGTAGGCCTTCTCCAGAATTATCTGCTACCAACCTGGACCTTTCAAGTCTTCCAACAGCAATACCCCTTGCCATGTAAGCAAGTCTATTTGCCTTGCTGCTGGTCATATTTCTTCTACTTTTTCTAGCATTATAGATTTTTTAAGAGGTCTTTTCATAATGCGTGAAAAATATTATAAACATTTGCACCTCAGGTGAGAACTCTGGATTGATTCGTTCTGTGATCTACGGTAGATTGTTGCTGTTCTTGGCTATTCATAATATCCTCAGGAGTTTTCTCCAACGCCAAAAGTTCAAAAGCATCAATATTCTTTCTATCTTGCTTCTTCAAAGTCCAAATTCTACTTCTATAATGTGCCACAGGGCGGGGGAAACAATTTCCTGTGTGATTCTGATCTTTAAAGATATAGACAAGCCTCAGCATTTGAATTTCTTTTAATGAAGTGTCCGTTGCTACGCTACTATTATTCTGCAGCTTATTTCTTGATTGTGGGTTCTTTTACTGAAGATGGCAGATTCTAAAAAGCAGAAGCTGTCCAGCAGTTCAATATTATCAGCAGTTTGAGGTTGCCCAGATGAGGAAACAGACTCCATAAGTATACTATAACTATACTTCATTGAGTTATACTATAGTAATAGAACCTTGCAAGTCTGATTACATTTTCTTTCCCCATTTCCTCCCACAGGGAGTCAGATGGAGTCAGTCTAAGTATTTTTCTAATACTTCTTGTTTCTAAGGCTCAAGGCCTGCTTCTACACATTGTGTCTTTGCAATTTTTCTGAATAGTTTCACCATCTACATGACTTTCTATGATACCTTCAGTGTCACTTCTGAGGCTGGATTGCTGGACCCATTCTTTGTAGTTTCCTCTTCTTTCTATGTAATCTCAGTTCCATATTTTTAATGTGTCCCTTGGCTTTCATTAGTAGAGCTTCTGGATTACTTTGATTTTCAGCTACCAGGGTAGTGTCATTAGCGTAGGACAGGTTATTGATGTGTCTTCCTCCTTTTAAAACCATGTGCATATTCTTCCAATCTAGGCTTCCTCTCTCTCTCTCTCTCTCTCTCTCTCTCTCTCTCTCTCTCTCTCTCTCTATATATATATATATATATATATATATATATATATATATATATATATATATATGTTTAAATATATATAAACAACTTCAGCCCTACACAGAATCCATCACCTCACACGTACAAAACTCATTCCACTTCATAGAAGCAATAAAGAAACAAAACCTACCACCCAGCGACCTACTCGTGAGCTTCGATGTCATATCCCTCTTCATCAAAGTGCCATTTAAAGAAGCCTTGACAGCTATCCAAAACAAATACAACCCCCCCAAACACATCCTAGATCTAACCAACCACTGCCTAACCAACACATACTTCATCCATAATGGACAAAGATACAAACAGATAGAAGGAGCACTCATGGGATCACCCCTCTCACCCGTCATCGCAAACCTATACATGGAATATTTTGAAACCAACGCTTTAGATGAATTTGAACTCAAACCCAAACTCTGGCTTAAATACGTAGATGACACTTTCGTAATTTGGCCACATGGCAAGGAGAAACTGGACAACTTCCTCACACATCTCAACAGCCTACACCCCAAAATACAATTCACTATGGAAATAGAAGCTAACAGCCAACTTCCCTTTCTGGACGTCCTAATCTACAAAAAAATCAACGGCCCCCTAGGACACAGCATCTACCGGAAAAACACACACACCAACCGCTACTTAAACGCACAATCACATCACCACCCTGCACAGATCAACTCCGTAGCCAGAACCAAACTGACAAAGACCACCTGAAAACTGAATTACATACTCTCACAAACGTATTAATCTCCAACGGATTCCAAAGAAACACAATTACCAATCTAATCCAAAGGGAGACACTGCCCAAGAACCAAGACACAGAACAAGACAACGGCATTGCCCTCTTCCCATACATCAAAGGCACCACAGATAAAATCAGCAAAATTCTTCACAAACACAACATCAAGACAGCCTTCTGCACAGACCAAAAAATAGCCAACATCTTAAGAAACCCCAAAGACAAGATCCATCTAGAAAACCAAGGAGTCTATGAAATACCATGCAAAGTCTGCCCAGCTATATACATTGGACAAACTAATAAGAGTGAGTGAAGATGATGACTGAGACCTCATCGAAATGTCGCCAAGATACTCTCAACCTTACACGGGAAAAGACCCGAATATGCCAAGACCTACATACCTATACCTGTGAAAACCTACGAAAACGTGTGTGTGTGTGTGTGTGCGCGCACACACACACACACACACACACATAATTGAATGAGTAAGGGAGGAGTACAACTTTAATACAAATACAGTTTAATATAGAGACTAATTGCAAGCAATAGTTCATTGCATTTTTTTCTTATATATTGCCCATTGTCAAAAAACAAAGTTAAATATTTCCATTTTATCTATAAAAATATGTATATCTCAGTTTTTTATTCCAGAACCTTTAAGGTAACTCACAATCATAAATAGAAATGCATTAGCTTACCCAAAAAGAGGTCATAATTAAAACTGTGTTCTATTGACTTGCTTCTTTTTATAGCAAGTGATTATGGAGAAACTAGAAATTATTGGTGTTTCTTCCCAACCTGTTTGAGACTTCACAATTATTAATTTTATGCTCACAGAGATTAAGTCTTAATTGTTCTACTAAAGATGATTACCTAGTGATTAGCTTTATAGTGATTAGCTTTCAAGAACAAGAAGTCACTTTCTGTATAACATTTATGTACCATAATAGAGAGGTAGATGCTCTTATTAAGTACATCGATTGTGGATATTCTGGTGAGTCTACTATTGAATGCAAAAATGATTATGCTGCTGATGATAATGATGCAAAAAAGATTCTGATTTTAAAGAAATACGTATGTATGTATGTATGTATGTATGTATGTATGTATATATATGTGTGTGTGTGTATATATATATGTTTTTGTAGGTTTTCATGGGTATAAGTATGTAGGTCTTGGCATATTCGAGACTTTTCCAGTGTAAGGTTGAGAGTATCTTGGTGACGTTTCGACGAGGTCTCACTCATCATCTTCAGGCTGGTGCTTTCGGCTTCGTGCTTGTGCGAGCAAAGCGTGGTCAGAGCTGCCGTCTCTCTATAAATACTGTTAGGGGAGATGGGGAGTGTTGCTGTGAGTGGGTTGGTTGGCTGTGGTTGCATCTTGATTGGTAGATGGAGTGGGTGTTTGCAGATTGGTCGGCTGTTTCGTAGCATCCTGTGTGGGTGTTGTCCTAGTCTTTTGTTCCTGAGCTTTGGTGTTGTGGCCTCTGGAGTTCTGTGATGTGATGTCTTGAGCAGACGGCTGTGATGCAGCATCCCGGGTTTTGGTTTGGCTCCGAGTCCAAGGTCTTGTCATGTGTTCCTGGCGTGTGTCAGCTTGCTTTGTGTGGGGTTCGGAGGGGGGCACAGCAGCCAGTGGTGCCAGCATGGTCTGGCTTCTGGATGGTGGTTGTGTTTCGTCTGTGGAATGGGTTTGGGTTTGAATCTGGTGAGGATGATTGGTGGTGGCGTTGTGTGTTATCCTGGGTACAGTGTCAATTTTCGTGGCTGGGACTCGTTTGTTGACTAAAGCTAGTTTCCAGATGTCTGGTAGGCGGGAGGTGTCATCCTATTTGTTCATGTTGTGGGGGTGTTTCTCTATTTTGATGGCTTCCATAATTATTCTCTTGTTATAGTGTTCAGTTTTGGAGATTAATTTGGTTCCTTCAAAATCAATTTCATTCCTGTGGTTTTAAAGTGCTGGAAAAGGGAGGAGGTTTTTTCTTTTTTTCTGACTGTATTCTTGTGTTCCGTAATGCATGCATTTATTCTCCTATTAGTTTGTCCAATGTTTGTGGCTGGGCAGATTTTGCATGTTATTTAATAGACCTTGGTTTTCTAGATGGATCCAGCAGCTCTGACCACGCTTTGCTTGCACAAGCACGAAGCTGAAAGCACCAGCCTGAAGATGATGAGTGAGACCTCATCGAAACGTCGCCAAGATACTCTCAACCTTACATGGGAAAAGACCGCCAAGAACTACACACACGCGCGTGCGTGTTAAGACAAGTGAAGTAAGAAGGTTTTGGTATATACTGGATGACATAAAATTGATATGAGGAAAGCATGCTCAATTAAGAGCCTGTCCATATACTGTTCCCTCTTTTTCTAGAGGGAAGATGTTCCATTCACCATGCATGTCCGCTAATCACATTTATCTCATTTTACACAAATAAGACAATTCAAAATATTTTATGTGGAAGTGATATTTCCATTTTATGCCAGCACAAGACATTCCATGTGGACAATCTAGGCTTTAGATAACATAGTCAGGATTGGCAATCAGTTTGGATTCTATTGATCCAGACATTTTGGGATGAGATCTCCCCTTCACTCCACTCATGGGGCTCTGCTTCAATTCTGTAGCACTGTTTGGGTTGTGAGGGAATCCTGGATTTCATAGCCGCCCTCGCCCCCATGCTCCCCCCCAACCCCCCGTGCGTGCATGCGTGACACCCTCTGCGCATGCACACACAATCCCCCGCCCCCCCGGACATGCACGCAGGCTCCCGTGCATGCACGGCAGAGACCTAAAAATCAGCTGGCCAGTGGGAGGTGTGCATGCATGTGGGGTGGTGCTGAGCTGGGCAATGGCTTATGCAGTGAGATGGGCATTACTTAACATAGAGACCTTTCCTAGAAGAGGGTAAGATGTGAACTGACCATAAGAACCAACAGGCACTGAAATACTCTCCTTCCGAAAAATTGTCATCCAAATTCAACTTCACACTGAAGTACTTTCCTGGGGGAAAGAACTTCCTAACAGATGCCCTGTCTAGATTGCCCTGATATAACAGCACCAAAGAGGAGATAGTGAGCTCCATCATCCCCTCTAGCCAGATAGCAGCACCAGTCACAACCAGTAAGGCAAAACCTGACTTGGCTAATGACCTAACCCAGGCAATGAAACAGCCCTAGCCAAGGATGAGTGGTTTACAAATCATAAGAAGGAGGTCTCCCTATGCAATGGTCTCGCATGGGTCGACAGTAAACTGTGTGCCCATCAGCCAAAGGCTCATAATTTTACAAAGAAGCCATGATTCTAATCCACATATGGCATTGTGGTTTTGTGAAAACCCTGCAACTCATTAGATGTCAATTTTGGTATAGAGGGATACGTGTCTAGTCTTTGTGCATCAGCAAAATAACATGCCAGTAAACCATAGGGGTTATTGCAACCATTCGCTAACCCTGCAGTGCCCTAGAAAGAGGTCTCCATGGACTTTATTGTGGAATTATCAGAGAGCTCAGGAAATACCGTTATTTGGGTTACCACCAACCTATTTTCAAAACAGGTACATTTCATAGCATACTCCAAGATCCCATCCACACAAACCCTTACAAAACTGTTTGATCAACACAACTATCATCTACTTGGCACTCCCAAGAGGATTATCTCTGATGGGTGCAAGTCACTTCCCAATTCTGGCAAGAATTCCTAAAATTACTAGGGACCACCCTGGGCTTCAGCTCCTCACACCACCCTCAAAGCCAACAAAGACTAATGGCACCTGTGAACATACTAACAGTGTATTGGAACAATACCTCAGGTGTTATAAATTATCAACAAGACCATTGGGCAGACCGGCTTCATTCGCAGAGGTAGTCTACAACAATTCAGTACATAGCAGCACTGGTTTCCGGGTTGCTACCAGCCGAGAAATTGCTGCCATGCTGTAATTCCCACAGGAATTTCCTCCATGCCTCTCACTAGCCAAATGGCTAAAACAACTGCAAATTACATGGCCCTTAGTATGCAAAGCATTGGATTCAGCCAGGGAGACATATAACAAATATGCTGATAAAAAGAGGTTCCATAGAAAAAATAAGAAATCAGGGAGGGAGTGTACCTATCCACTAAGTACATGCAATTTAGATAACCTTCAAAAAACCAAGAATGAAATTTATAGGTCCTTTCCCTATTGTGAGAATTGTCAACCCAGTACAGACAAACTAAAATTACCAAAAAAACTGAAGAAAATACATCCTGTCTTCCACCATAGTCTTCGGAAGCCAGTGAAAACCTCACCATTACAGCTGCTGGCAGAAGCCCGTCCTCCCAATCTCGTTGAAAGTGGACAACACTTTGAAGTAAAAGAAATCTTAGATTCACATCTCCACAGAGGCAAACTCCAATACCTAATTTCATGGAAACATTTTCCCTCATCTGAAGCTGAATGGGTGCCGGGTGCATGTGCAAGCGCTGAAAACTCTTGCATAAATTTCATGATCAATATCTGGACAAACCACACTCAATAATTAACATTTTAAAATTTTCCATGATACCCAATACATCAATTGCATTGTGTGGAAAAAATTATGTGGATGTACCCAAGAGCATGCCACAATTTAGTATGTTTCCCAGAGACCAAAACCTGAAGAGCACTTAAGTAGCAGCTGCATCTCAGCAGCAGAAATCAGGGAGATTCCCATATTACAGTCAAGGGAGACAAATTCTCTGCTGCCACTTAGTTGGTAAGTTGCATGGTTAGATAATGACAGCAGAGCAGGATCCAATCTAGAAGTACAGTCAGAATGTGCAACAGACCCTCCAAGATTTAGAACTATAAGTATCTCTCCCAGTTCTGGAAAGCTTGGTTATCAAATAACTATATATACGCATAGTAGAATCATCATGGTTAAAAACTGACATACTTGAAGACTTCCATGCTAAGAAAGGTTGCTTTACCTCAGGTAGAATGATTAGATAGCTACACTAACTTTATCTTCTTAATTGTGTATGAAAACCAAGAAGGTGCATTCTTTATATGGATTAATATTACCTAATTCCAGATCCTTTGGTGAGCATTTCTTTCTCAGATCTTATAAGATGAACTTTTTCTCAAATCTTCCATCCTAGAACATGGAATGCAAAACAAAGAATACAAAACAAAGGATTCATGCCAGACTGACTTTTCCCTCAGCAGAATGTCTAAATAAGTACTTTATTCCTATTCATTGAATGCCCCATTAATTTAGGTGTCGCATAAGTATATTTTCCTTCCTATGAAGAACTCAGAGTAGGGAGTTGCCACTGTTATCTTTCAATGATAATGTACAGTCATTGGGATGAGCTAAAATGACTATAGGAGAAATAAGAGATCCCATATCTTTCAGTTAAAGTCTTTCTATCTATTCCATGATCTGCTTTTTATTCATCCCTGATCTTCTGAGCTTTGCAGTATGGCTCATGAGTACATGAGTGAACAGAAAGGATGAACGGTTTTTCAAATCAATCTAATAAACTGAAGCAACTCAAAATGAGTCACTCTTAAGCAACAGGATATCTATCATATGGCATCCTGTGGTACCTTTTTGTGGTGCAATTTAATGGCTTAATAATAGGTTGAACAAATAATTTGAAGTGCTTGTTTCCTCTCTGGCAATCTTTCCGCTCTGGTATCACCCCCATTTGGGGGGCAAGGGAGATGCCTGATTCTTCTTGCTAATAGGAGACAGAATGAGCCTTCAAACAAAAATCATCTTGTGCACAGACAATTTTGGTTTTCAAATCTCATTCAGCTTTGTAGCACACCAGGTGTTCTCAATATCAAGTCACTATCTCTGGCAAGTCTGAGTAGATGAAAAAAGATAGCCAATATTTGCTACCATAAAGTCGGAGAAAGAGCTACAGAAACATGATCAATCAATATTTTTTTTAGCATCACAATAAGAATACATATATATATATATATATATATATATATATATATCTATCTATCTATCTATCTATCTATCTATCTATCTATCTATCTATCTATCTATCTATCTATCACTGGAGGTTACATTGTAATTTACAGGGATAGATAGAAGACAAAATACAGTAGATGAAATGCTGCCTTTGGAGAATGACCTCTACTTGTGAAAGAATAATTCCAAAGAATGAGGGCTATTAATCGGAGGTGAAATCCAGCAGGTTCTGACAGGTTCTGGAGAACCGATAGTAGAAATTTTGAATAGTAGTGGAAATTTTGAGTAGTTCAGAGAATCGGCAAATACCACCTCTGACTGGCCCTAGAGTGGGGTGGGAATGGGGATTTTGCAGTATCCTTCCCCTGCCACGCCCACCAAGTCACGCCTGCCACTCCATGCCCACCAAGTCACGCCCACTTTCAAATCAGGATACATTCAGTGGTAGGATTCAAATATTTTAACAACAGGTTCTGTGGGCATGACTAAGTGGGTGTGGCTAAGTGGTCATGTGACTGGGTGGGCATGGCTAGTTGGTCATATGTCTAAGTGGGTGTGGCCAACTTGCCATCATTTCTTTGCCCTAATTACTGTTTTAAGTATAAAAAAGATATACCAAAAGGTAGTTTATTTATATGTATTTAATACTTAAGTAAGACTAAAGACACAAAACTAGATATTGTTACAAGAGTTTTACAATATGAATGAAAAACTATACAAAACTATACAAGTTTTACAATATGAAAAGCTATTTATTCAAAACTACACGAGTTTTACAATATGAATGAAATACTATTTATTCAAAACTAATACAAGTTTTACAATATTTATATTTTTTCTTAGGATTGTTTGAAATTTAAAATCAGGTTTCTCAGTTCATTAGTTCATTAGTTCCACTTTTTTATATTTAATCATAGAGCCAAAGCTATCTAAATGCATTCTTAATTAAATGAGTATTCCATCTTCCTATTTTAGTGTTTATAAAGTATGGAGCAGTATAAAAAGAAAATTAAGTTCTAATTGTACTTAAAGGCTCATTTTTAAAGTTATTTTCATTTAATATTTAAAATGCTGTTTCAATACTTCAAATGAAATAATTTAAGGAAACCTTTGTCTTTGTTTACATGCCTAGCAACAGCCTTTATGCAAAACTCCCACACATTTTAAACTTAATGGTAATTATTGTGCATAACAAACATCCTGTTTGTTATGAACAAATTCTTCCTGAAACAGCTGAGATAAATAATATTTTAAATCTCCCTCTACCTCAAGGCTTGTTCTGCTTCTGAAGTGGCCGAGGAGGAGGCGGATCTTCTACCAGTAGCCTGAGACGGTCGGGAGCAGCAGGTCGAGGCAGTTGGTCAGCTGGGCAGGAGGCGGGCACAGGCCTCTGCACACAGAGATGATCCGACCGGGGTAGGCCGCTTTTGCCTGGGCAGGTGCAGATCCACCACCCTTCCCAGCCTCGCTGTTGTGTCTTGTCCGCTCTCACCGCAGCCGGGGTCTGCTTATCTGCTCCCAAACACGGAGGAATGTATGCCTCCCGGTCCCAGTCTTGGCTCCATGCCCAGACAAGCTGCAGAGGAGGGGGCACCTCCCGGTCCCAGCCCTGGCTCCATGCCCAAGCAGGCTGCAGAGGAGGGAGCATCCCCCGGCCCCAGCCCTGGCTCCATGCCCAGGCAAACGGAGCAACTAGACCCCTCCCCCTCCTCCACAGCATGTGAGCCTGAGGAAAGTTTATTTCCAACAGCTGCTGATTGGAGTGACCCTCGCATCAGAAGATTGGATAGGCGGAGGCAACAGAAGGAAGGGAGGGGCAGGCCTTAATGAATGCTGAGTCATGGAGCCACACCCCATGGCCTATATAAAGGATCTGCTTTCTGGCAGTCTCTGAGTCCGGCAAAGTCGAACTTATCTTGCTGAAGTCACTTACTGGTCTCCTGCCTGCTCTGAGGACTTTGCTAGGACTTTGGGCAGAGCTGCAGAGGCAAGCCTGATTCGGATTTCCCTGACCCGGCCGTCAGCGGAGGAGTGGGACACGACACTCGCTTCCCCAAGGGGGTACCTGGCTGTGCTTATCAATTCTGCTACTGGAGCAGTCGGAGGTGGGCGTTCAGGCCGGCTGCAGGGCAAGGCAATACAAATGGGGTAGGTAGGCCACTGCGGGTGCAGGCCTACAGGGCTGGCTGCAGGGTGAAGTGATCAGATGGGATAGGTCAGGGTTCTGCAACCTTAAACACTCAACCTTAAACATTCAACCTTAAACACTCAACCTTAAACACATGTAAACACTTAAACACAACCTTAAACCTGGGTGGGCATTGCCAACTCCATATCACTTACTCCCACCCAGTCACATGACCACCCACAATCACGCCTACCCATGTTTTGTGGCTCCCAGTATTTTCTTTTAAACAGGTATCTCTGTGTCTCTCTTTCTCTCATCTCTTTCTCTCCCTCATCTCTCTTTCTCTCCCCTCTATCTTTCTCTCCCTCATCTCTCTTTCTCTCCCTCATCTCCGCTCTCACTCTCTCACTCTCTTTCTTCCTCTCCCACCCAGGCAGTGGTGGTGGCGACATACCTACTGCACCATTGGGTAGGACCTTGGCCTGGAGGTGGCACCTTAGGCCTGCGCCCCACTGCACTTGCGCCCGCCTGACTACTGCTCCCAACTCTGGCTGCTCTAACTATACCTAACAATGGGGCAGATGGCATCCCTCCTCCTCTCACTCTCTTCCTCTCCCCCCCGGGCGGTGGCAGTGGCAGCGTACCTACCAGAACATTGGGTTGTCCCTCGGCCTAGAGGTAGCATCTTAGGCCTGCGCCCCACTGCGTGTACTCCCACCTGACTGCACCTGTGGCCGGCTCTGGCTGCTCTTACTGCGCTTCACAATGGGGCAGATGGTGTCCCTCTTCCTCTTCCTCCTCTTCCTGGAGCCCATTACAATGCAGAGCATCAGCTGCAGCCAGGCCAGCCAGTGTTCTGGGGTGGAGAAAAGTTGCGTGTCTCCCCCAGCGACCAGATGGGGTAGGGTAAATTGGTTCCGCATGGGTGGGAGGCAGAACAGTTATGCTAGGTTGGCGGCAGGCCAAGGTGCTTGGATGCATCCAAGCACCTCACTGGCCACCCCATCCAAGCGCCGACTGTGGCCTACCCCCATCCAAGCACCTTGCTACTGGGTGGTGGCTGCATAGCCAGCGAGGTACTTAGATGGGGTGGCCAGTGAGATGCTTGGATGGGGTGGGATGGCCAGCGAGGAGTTTGGATGGGGTGGCCAGTGAAGAGCTTGGGTCGGGTGGCTAGCGAGGCCCTTGGATCAGGTGGCTACCAAGGCATTTAGATGAGATGACCAGTGAGGCACTTGGATGGGGTGGGATGGCCAGCAAGGCGCTTGGATGGGGTGGTCAGCGAGGCACTTGGATGGGGTGGCTAGCGAGGTGCTTGGATGGGGTAGCCAGCGGCTTGCGGCCACCCCATCCAAGCCCTTCACTAGCCACCCAGCCACCAGTCACTAGCAAGGCAATTGGATGTGGGGTAGGCCGCGGCCAGCAGCTGGGCAGGCAGAGATTGACCACCTTTCCCAGCCCCGCTTCCCCGAGGGTGGCACTCGGCTGTACTTGCCTGTTCTGTTGCTGGAGCAGTCAGAGGCAGTCTGAGGTGGGCGTTCAGGAGCAGAGTGGGAGGCTGCCGCATCGTAGGCCACGGCAAAGGTAGGCGAGCAGGCTGGGTCATGTGGTCGAGGCAAGGGAGCCAAAGAATAGCTGCAGCTATGCCTCAGTGTGTCACTAAGGAAAGCTGTGCGACACTGCGAGCAAGGCCAATAAATAGTGGTGGGAAGAGGCGAGGGGTGGGCGAGCCAGCAATTTAACAAACGGTTTGGTGTGCTGTGAGACCAATAAATAGTGGTGGGGAGGGGGGAGGGGCAGACAAGCCAGCAATTTAAGAAACAGTTTGGTGTGCTGCAAGGCCAATGAATCATGGTGGGGAGGGGAGGGGTGAGGGGAGGGGCGAGCCAGCAATTTAACAAACCACCTAGAACCAGCAGAATATCACCACTGGATATATTCTATGTCAACATATACATCAGGAATGTCTGCAGGATATGGTTAAGAAACTCTAAGTGGTAGTAACAATGATATAATTGAATGCAAATGGGTAGGAAACCTTCTTGGGACTGCTGAAATGATCCTGTGTTCTTGATCCTACCCTCTTGCATAGATGTAAGTCATATTGGAAGAAAAGACAGGGATGAAAAGACATACACAGGGATGAAATAACTTTTTGATATCTAGGAATCTTGTAGGCATGACTAAAGGCTGCAGTTGGAATGATTATGCAAAACAGGTGATGTCAGCATTTCATGAATACATTTACTTAGAGTTTGGAGTTGTTTGTATTGTACACATTATCTTAAGCTCTTTTAGGCCAAGCTTCATGACGTCAGCTAAAACATTACATTAGACTGAGGGTATAACAAATTATCACATTGGGTGGTCTGCTTCCTGGATATGCATGAACTGTACCACTCTTTCAAGAAATGCATTGTTATACTGTATTTTAGAAATAAATATCTTGTTCAAGCTCTGTCAAAAAATAGTTCACAATACATCAAGATTTAATTCCCCCCTTTTAAAGTTGCTTTATTTATTATCTTTTTGTATAAATTAATAATCTAGTTATTCCACCATAAGAGTGCAAGAGTGCATGTATTTCATTTAGGAAGAATATACAATGAATAGACTGATATCATTTTAACTGTTTATCCAAAAGCCAACAAAGACTTTTTTTAAAAGCAGCAGTCAGCCTTTAATTTCCCTTTTCTAATTTTCATATCATGTATCACGTTAGAGATTAAAGCAAAAGAAATAGATTGGGTTTGCCTTCCATTTGCCCCAAATTAAGATTACCAAAATAATGTGGCTGTAGCCCCTCCCCCATATGAAGGACTTCTATAAATGTCACATCATCTGTGATGTGCATAGGTGCATAGATTATTGTCAACCATAAATATATGTAGAAATTTCATGCAACTATTAAGGAAAGCTTATGCAACAATATAATATGGCATAATATAATATATAACCTGATGATCCCCAGATTATAATAATATAATGGGATTGTCATGTGTGTTGGGCTTAGTTTCTGGGTGTTATGTGAATTTCGTTGTATGGTATACTGTGTATATACGTACAGTGACAATAAACTTTACAATATATGTTAGTCTTTCAGATGCAATAGGACTTCTGGGCTGTTTTTAATTTTTTTTCTATAGCATAAAATGCTCTCCTGCTACCATTTTATCCTCCAGCTGGGACTGGTAAAATTGCTGTTGGGAAAGGCAGTGCTTTTGGAAGTTTGCTTCTTTCTCCTTAAGAGATACTGACACCATTTTTTCTAAACAAAAGAAAGCTTTCAAATAAAGAGCCAGATACAGGATTTTATCCAATACAGCAGGGATGTCAAATTCGCGTCGTCACAGCATTGTCACATGACGGTTTGTGACTTTTCCCCACTTCGCTAAACCAGATGTGGGTGTGGCCAGCATGTGATGCATCTGGTCCGTGGGCTGTGAGTTTGAAAGCCCTGCAATATAGTATCTTTTCATAGGAGGTGGCTTTAAAAAGACTGAGGTACATCAAGGTAGAATGGCAGGGGTGAAATGCTCCCAGTTCGGATCAGATTGCCCGGTAGCAATGGCGGTGGGTGGTTCGGAGAACCGGTAACAAAAATCCCTGGCTCCGCCCCCTGCCCCAGCTGAGCAGCGCGATCATCAGAGGTTTTTGTTGCTGTTGTTTTATTTTTAAAAGCAGTTTTTCTTCGGCCGAAAAAATGCTTTTAAAAGTAAAAAAAAGTCTTTGATGATTGAGCGGCTCAGCTGGGATCGTCAGGACCCTTTAAAAGCTTTTTTTTAACAACCTCTTCAAAGAGGTTGTAAAAAAAAAAGCTTTTAAAAAGCTCCTCTGGCGATCCCAGCTGAGTTGCCTGATTGCCAGAACCTTTAAAAAGCATGTTTTCTACAAGCTCTTAAGCCAAAGAGGTTGTTTAAAAAATCCTTTTAAGAGGTTCTGGCAATCAGGCAACTTCAGCTGGGATTGTCAGAGGAGCCTTTTAAAAGCTTTTTTTCCTTTGGCGATCCCAGCTGAGTTGCCTGATCATCACAGGCTTTTAAAATCACATTTTTACAACCTTTTACAACAGCCCCCACCCATGCCCCCACAATCGCTCAGTCCCCACTTGCCTGATTGCTGCTTCTTTCGGGCTCGCAAAGCCTTGCTTCGGCTGCTGCAATCAATTTTATTTATTTATTTATTTATTTCGATTTTTATACCGCCCTTCTCCCGGAGGACTCAGGGCAGTGTACAGCCAAGTAAAAATTCAATATATAAACATTAAAAAGAGGTTAAAAAGAAATATTATAATGTGGCCGAAATTTTAAAACCATTTAAAATCTTAAAACATAAATACCCCAATAAAATTTCAATCCAGTCCCGCTTGAATAATTAGGTGCGTTTTCAGCTCACGCCAAAAGGTCCGAAGATCAGGCAATTGACGTAAACCGGGGGGAAGTTCATTCCAGAGCGTAGGAGCTCCAACAGAGAAGGCCCTTCCCCTGGGGGCCGCCAGCCGACATTGCTTGGCGGACGGCACCCTGAGAAGGCCCTCTCTGTGTGAGCGTACGGGTCGGTGGGAGGCACAAGGTAACAGCAGGCGGTCCCGTAACAGCAGGCGGTCCCGTAAGTAAATTGCATCAGCTAGCAACTGAATCTGCCTGCCTGCAATCCATCTCATTGGTGAGCAACTCAATCTGCCTGCCTCTAATTGGGTAAGTAATGGGGGGGGGGGTAGTTTTAAAAAATAGTTAATTGGATTTTTTTTAAGGAGGTTTTTTTCAGACAGCAATTTAAAGTTAAGGAAGTTTTAAATTTAGCTGCTTTTATCTAAAAAATATAAATAAAATAAAATAATAAAATAAAATATTTGTGCAGCTTTCTGAGATTTGGTGTTTTGGTAATGTTTCACTCTAACTACACAAACACACAAAATCTCACAAAGCTGTATGTGCATTTTGTGTGTGTGAGAGAGACTGTTGTGTTTTGTTGTGTGTGTGTAAAGTGTGAAAGTTGGTTTTTGAGCTTTTTGTGGCTGTGTGAGGTTCCTGCTTGTTGCAGGGGCCGTTTTGGGTGAGGTGCAGCTGCTTTTACATTGTGTGCGAGTCAGTTATGTTGTGTTGTGTTGTGTGTGTGTAAAGTGTGAAATTTGGTTTTTGGTACCTCTTATTGTTCTGTGTACTTTGTTTATTATTTTTATTATTTATTGTTATTGGCCACGCCCATCAGGTCACCTGACTACCAAACCACGCCCACCAATTAAGCCACACCCACAGAACCGGTAGGGGAAATTTTTAGATTTCACCCCTGTAGAATGGCCATCATTATATGCAGTGTAAGGTTTAAGGGCTGCAATTACAAAATACTATTTCCACTGCCTGCCCTCTTTTCCTCCCTCTCTTAGTCATCCTGACCACATTCTTCCCAGCTGGCAAGCCATTCCAAAGCCCAAGGAACTTGGGGCTGCCTTGTCCAGCTCCTCACCACATTCCTTCAAAGCCAACAAGGCCACGCCCTCAACCTCTGTCGGCCCCAGCTCTGGCCCATCCTCCTCGCTCACTCAGTCTCCAATGGAGCCATGACAAAAATACTATTGCTAAGCATGAAGAAACTGTTTCTACCTACCAATCTTTGAAGAGATCCATTACATCAAAAATGAATATTATTTCTTTCACAGTAGTATTTACATATTTCTTTATAACAGCTAGTTTAAAAACAAATGACATTCTAATTCTTAAGATCTATATCAAGATCTGAGATCTGCTCATGGGCTCCCATTCTTCTTTAGAAAGAATCTCTCTTCAGGCATTGTCTCAAAGTAATTTAATCTAAAGTACACTTTTACCTATACACCAGTCTTTCTGAGAGCAATTTTGCATTGCAGCCTCAGCTGCTTGTGTTCCATGTTGCTCCCAACTATTTCCTAAGCAAATTTCAGGATTACAATGAGTTGGCAACAGGCTGTGCTAGGGCATATTTTATGCAACTTAGACTAAAATGTATTTCCACCTATATTTTCAATTATTTGCTAATAGCCTGTTTTAAACTAAAAATTAGAAGTGACAAAGTTCTCATTTATTGCATTACATGTTCCCATTACATATTAATTCTATGAATTTTCTGAAACTATAAAAAGCCACCTAACATATTATTTTAAAGTATTTTACCATTAATACTGAATAAATGTTTGGATTTTTTTTCTTGATTTATTAAATCCTTACCTGGCATCTTAAAAAATGGGCCAAGAATAAGTAAAACTCATATTGTGTGCGTCTGTAGGTGGACATATAACTTTGCCTTATCTAATATTGACCAAGACATTATAGCTGTTTTAAAAATGTTCCTGATTAGATGTTATATCTGTAGCTCCATAAATATACCACAATTATAATATCAAGAAACTATTCTTTGGTTAAAAATATTTTTAGCTGGATTTTTAAAAGGGGTTTTTATGTGATATTCTGTAATGTTTAAAGGTCTAAGCCTAAGGTCTAAAACTTGGAGCCTCTAAAATGTACTAGCACAATCAAACAATAACAGAACAGCATTGTGGAAATCTGGATTTATCTAGTCCACTGGAATCAATATCAAGCAGTATTTCTCTCTGAAAGAAATTCAGTCTGACAGAAAGGAATAGGAGCAATATTAGGAAAGTGAGACCATAACTAAAGAGCTGTATATAGTGACAAAGTAAAATGTTATCTAGGTACTCTGATAGTTTATTACCAGTGTTGCAAGTCACTAAACTTCCTAAGCCATATCCAACAATTTTGACAGCAATTTATAAGCTAACAATGGTAACAAGGGAATAAGGTGCTTTAATGTACTAGCTATTTACAGAAATACCCGGGTTCAAACATGGTTTAGGATATAAATGAAATAGGATTGCTTATCTCAGCCTGCTCTCTAGTGGACAGTGGCACAAAAACTAAGACAGAAACAAGAGTATCCAAATAGAAATAAACCTCATTTTTTTCTATATTATTACTGCATGCATGCCTTCCTCTCCTGATTTAAGTTCAGGAGAAATACATGCCCTGCTAATTAAACTGATCATATAGTAATATCATCATATAGTAATATAGTAATATAGTAATCATATAGTAATATCATCATGGAGGCTGAAGCCAAACACCCTGATTCACTGGCCATTGTTTTGGGAGATCTAAACAAGGCAAACTTAAGGAAAGAACTACCAAAATACTTTCAGCATGTCAATTGTCCCACCAGAGGCAAGAATACTCTAGACCACTGCTACACAACACTAAAAGATGCCTATCGGTCTTTACCACGTGCAGCTGTAGGACACTCTGATCATTGCATGATTCACCTTGTACCTGCTTACAGGCAAAGACTTAAAGCCATAAAACCAATAATTAAATCAGTGAAAACCTGGATGGAGGAATCAGAATTAAAGCTACAGGCATGTTTTGACTGCACTGATTGGAATATTTTTAAAGATACCTCTGCAGACCTGGATGAACTCACAGATACTGTAACATCATATGTCAGCTTCTGTGAAGACCTATGTGTACCTACAAGGAACTTGCGAATACACAGTAATAACAAACCTTGGTTTACACCTAAACTTAAGCAGCTACGACATTCCAAAGAGGAAGCCTACAGAAAAGGTGATAAAATGCTGTACAATCAGGCCAGAAATGCACTAACAAGGGAGATAAGAGCAGCAAAAAGAAGCTACTCTGAAAAGCTAAAGAATCAGTTTTCAGCAAATGAACCAGCAAACATGTGGAAAACTCTTAGAAATATCACCAGCTATGGCAAACCTCCTTCCCAGGCTGAAGGTAATCAACAACTGGCAGATGACCTGAATGAGTTTTACTGCAGGTTTGAAAGGAAACTACAGCCACCTATCTCCACAACCCCCATCTCAGACACACCAACAACAGCCAAGCCTCCTACAACTGACCCCATTTCATTGGGTTCACAACCCCTAGTGATCACAGAAAAGGAAGTGCAGGACTTATTTCACAGACAAAAGCCAGGAAAAGCTCCAGGCCCAGAAGATAACTCCTTCTTGCTTAAAAGTCTGTGCTGACCAATTGGCCCCATCTTCACCCATATTTTCAATAAATCACTAGAGATGTGCTATGTTCCTTCTTGCTTCAAATGATGGTAGCATCATCCCAGTGCCGAAGAAGCCCACCATCAAGGAACTGAATGACTACAGACCAGTTGCTTTAACATCTGTAGTCATGAAAACCTTTGAAAGGCTAGTGCTTTCCTACTTGAAAACCATCACGGATCGCTGTTAGACCCCTTGCAATTTGCATACCAAGCAAATAGATCAACAGATGATGCTGTTAATATGGCTCTGCACTACATCCTACAACATCTTGGGTCTCCAAAGACCTATGCAAGGGTCCTTTTTGTAGACTTTAGTTCAGCATTCAATACCATCATTCCAGACATTCTTCTAACTAAGCTAAACCAGCTACAGGTACCGGAACAGACTTCATCACAAGCTTTTGTTATGATCACAAGCTTCCTAACAAATAGGAAGCAGCAGGTGAAGCTAAGCAAGATCACATCAAATACCTGTACAATTAGCACAGGCCCCCCCCAAGGCTGTGTGCTCTCCCCACTTCTCTTTTCTCTGTATACCAATGACTGCATCTCCAATGATCCATCTGTTAAGCTACTGAAGTTCGCAAAAACCAGAACAGTGATTGGTCTCATTCGAGACAATGACGAATCCACATATAGACGAGAGGTCGAACGACTAGCCTTGTGGTGCAACCAAAACAATCTGGAACTGAACACACTCAAAACCGTAGAAATGGTGGTAGACTTTAGGAGAAACCTTTCCATACTTCCACCTCTCACAATACTAGACAACACAGTATCAACAGTAGAAACCTTCAAATTTCTAGGTTCTATCATATCGCAAGATCTAAAATGGACAGCGAACATCAAAAACATCATCAAAAAGGACAACAAAGAATGTTCTTTCTGCGCCAACTCAGTAAGCTCAAACTGCCCAAGGAGCTGCTGATCCAATTCTACAGAGGAATTATTGAGTCTGTCATTTGCACCTCTATAACTGTCTGGTTCGGTTCTGCAACCCAACAAGAAAAACACAGACTTCAGAGGATAATTAGAACTGCAGAAAAAATAATTGCTACCAACTTGCCTTCCATTGAGGACCTGTATACTGCACGAATCAAGAAGAGGGCCGTGAAAATATTTGCAGATCCCTCGCATCCTGGACATAAACTGTTTCAACTCCTACCCTCAAAACGACGCTATAGAGCACTGCACACCAGAACAACTAGACACAAGAACAGTTTTTTCCCGAAGGCCATCACTCTGCTAAACAAATAATTCCCTCAACACTGTCAGACTATTTACTGAATCTGCACTACTATTAATCGTTTCATAGTTCCCATCGCCAATCTCTTTCCACTTATGACTGTATGACTATAACTTGTTGCTGGCAATCCTTATGATTTATATTGATATATTGATCATCAATTGTGTTGTAAATGTTGTACCTTGATGAACATATCTTTTCTTTTATGTACACTGAGAGCATATGCACCAAGACAAATTCCTTGTGTGTCCAATCACACTTGGCCAATAAAAAAAAAATTCTATCACTTGGTAATGATTCTCTGATTGTCAAAACTTACACAGCAAGTCACCACCAATAAAATGTCGATTTTACTAATCCAAAACTGCAATGGTTTTAAGGGCTATCAATAATAACAAGACAAGAAGTTCAATATATCTTTTGAGTGGTATTATTGTCACAGTGAACTTTCCTGCAATCTCTTTTGAAAAAAAAATAACTACCTATATGAGAAAAAAAATGCTGCTGCTTTAAGAGTTGTGTTTCCTTTAATTAGCTGATATCTTAAATTAGCAGTGCCTTTTTTCTACCACCTGTGCAAGCTTGAAAAAAACAAAAAGGAGCTGCTTTAATTTATAGTGGAGAGGTGCTGTGCTTATACTGTATGGGGCCTTAAGCACTTCTTAATCATTTTCTTCAAAGTACGCTTAGTCCTACTAGAAAATTCTGTAGAACAGGGATGTCAAGCACAATTAAAAGAAAATCAAGCAAAATCAAAACTTCCAAGCTGTTACCAGTTTTTTATACTAATGTGAATAATTATAATATTATTATGTATGAGTGAGCTAGGTGCAGATATATAATGGAAAGCAATAATGAATTTTGTTTGAATATAACGTAATATCAGAAACTTTGGAAGAGAGATGCCATTAAAAGTTATATTATGGTTGGAAAACAAGACTAAATACATGACATTAATTTTTCAGTCAATAGACCCCAGGCTCTAACATTTTTGCAGCAAGCAAACCATCGAGACAGATAAATGGAATAGAATAGAATAGCATAGCATAGAATAGAATAGAGTAGAGTAGAGTAGAGTAGAGTAGAGTAGAATAGAATAGAATAGAATAGAATAGAATTTTTTATTGGCCAAGTGTGATTGGACACACAAGGAATTTGTCTTGGTGCATATGCTCCCAGTGTACATGAAAGAAAAGATACCTTCATCAAGGTATAACACTTACAACACTTAATGATGGTCATAGGGTACAAATTTAACACTTAATGATAATCATAGGGTACAAATAAGCAATCAGGAAACAATATCAATATATTAAGTTATTGTGTCACAACTGTACAAATTTTGAAATCATCGGGCAAACCTTCTGTCAGTCCCCAACCTGGTCCCTTTAAGCAAGAATGACCCTCGACCAAATGGATTACAGTATAGCAAAGCCAGAACTGAAGTTTGCGCAATAAACTTTCCTAGTTAACTTTCCCCATTCAGTTCCTCCCCCTTGCTGGTCCCTTATTGTCCAATAATATTTGAATAAATTGTTTTGGGAACTGTCTCTTCAGCAGTAGGCTAGTTGATGAGCCATTGCATTCCATTCTCAGTGCTTTGACCTTGTGATGGTGTCTCTGGGAGAGCGTGACCAGAGCATTTCCGGTGGCGCTTTCGCCAGTGGCGTCTCTCTTCGGCGGCGGTAGCAGCCTGGCCTGGCAGCGGACTGGCCTGGCAGCGGACTGGCCTGGCAGCGGACTGGCATGGCCTGGCCTGGCCTGATTCGGTGGCCAGCGTCGGCGTCAGCGTCTTGAGCCGGGGGTGGGGACCCTGTGGAGATCTTGGGTCCCCCGCCACCTTGGGTGAGAGCCCCCCCCCCAGCCTGGTGGGTAAGGAGGGCTCTGGACGGCCTCGTCGGGGGGCCAACTAGAGCGTTTCTTCTCTGGCGGCGCCCTGGCTTGGTTGGGCGGCACCGGCGTTAGCGGCACCGGCATCGGTCGTGGACGGAAGATGACGCCCGGACGTTGGCAGCGGAGTTCCCCCCAGGTGGAGCCGAGATGGAGCCCATGGAGTCTGTGAAATTGGAGGACTCGCCCTTCCCCCCCCAGACCACCCTTGGATTACCCATAGAATATCATCGAGCCTCAGTTTGTTGCCATCGGCAGCCAAATTAGTGGCTGCAATTTTCGAGGCTCGATGGGGATGGGGGTGATCTGTTGTGGTGCTGAGTGACTGAATAAGGCAGTGACTATTTCATCTACCGCCTGAGACTGAGACTGAGACGGATGTCCATCGACTTTCCCCACCCGGGGATATCCTGACTGTCCAGGATGGGTCTGCTTGCCATGCTTCTCTTTCATCATGTGGACATTTTCAGCGGCTGACCTTCTTGCCCTGCGAGATTCCCCTCTCTCACGGGTTTGGTCGTCCACGTTATCGAGGGCCTATCTTGAGGACGGGTTTTGGAATCCCGAGAGATGGCATGCCAAGAATAGGAGACTTAGGGGATTTTTAATTAACTGTTTTAACTGGTTTTTTAAGGGGAGTTTTAATGGGAATTTTACGGGGAGGGTGGAAACTGACGGGTTTGGGTTGTGGGGGGAGGGGGAAAGGGTGGGGAGGAAATCCGTCGGGGAGAGAGCCAAGTCCAGTATGCGTTCGTGGCGTTAAGTTAGGTCCGAGGGAGGTGGGGGAGGGTTTCGTTCCAGCTTATCAGGGTTGTGCTATTGATACGGTAAGTGGGAGAGGCAGAAATGGCAGAAGGGGGGGCACATCAGGTTTTGGGAGTACGCTCTCGCTATTTAAGAGCGATCACGTGCTCCGGCCCCCCCGCTTCTTCCCATTCCCCGGGTGACCAGAGTACTCGGGACTTGGGCCTCTGGCTGATGTTATGCAATGCAAGGTCCGTGGTTAACAAAGCCCCCCTGATCTCAGATCTAATTCAGGAGGGGTCCACGGACATTATGGGCATTACGGAGACCTGGTTGGGCGCGGAAGGGGGGTTTCCCCTAGTGGAGATGTGCCCACCAGGTTTCCGAGCATTCCATCAGCCGAGGGCCCAAGGTAGGGGTGGCGGGGTGGCGGTTATTATTAATGAAAGCCTGGAACCGAGGGAGACCACTGTGCCTCAGATAACTGGTTGTGAATCCCTCTATGTGAAGTGGGGTCGTAGGACTCAGGTGGGCTTGTTAATCACGTACCTGGCTCCTTGCTGCGTGACAACAGCCCTGACCGAGCTGTTGGAGTTGTTGGCCGGGTTGTCAGTTGAAACCCCTAGACTGTTGGTCATGGGGGATTTCAACTTGCCATCAACTGGCGTGGCATCCTCGACGGCTCGGGAGTTCATGGCTTCCATGACGGCCATGGACCTGACTCAATTAGTGGACGGCCCTACCCACATCGGGGGAGGCACTCTAGATCTGATTTTTGTCTCTGGCCAGTGGGCAAATGATCTGATTTTAAATGATTTCGTTATTTAGCCTTTGTCATGGTCAGATCATTCTCTTCTTTGTCTGGACTTTCAGACTGCTACTCACCACCGCAGGGAGACAGAGCCAATGCGTTGGTTCCGTCCCAGGCGCTTGATGGACCCAGAGAGGTTCCTGACGGAGCTTGGGCCGTTTCCCGAGAACCTGGCCCGCGGCACGACTGAAGAACTAGTCGCGGCCTGGGAACAGGACGTGGCTGGAGTTTGGACCGTGTCGTGCCTTTGCGGCCTCTGACCCGGCGCAGGTCTCAACCAGCTCCTTGGTTTTCCGAGGAGCTGAGGGAGATGAAACGCCGGAGGAGACGCCTAGAGAGTGTCTGGAGATCCAGCCATTCTGAGGCTGACCGGACACTAGTCAGGTCCTATAGTAGGACCTACCTAGTGGCATTGAGGGAAGCGAAGCGTTTTTACGTTTCCTCCCTCATTGCATCGGCAGACAACCGCCCGGCTGCCCTGTTTCGGGTCACCCGCTCTCTCCTTCAACAGGAGGGGCGGGAGGACCCATTACAAGGGCGTGCCGAGGAGTTTAACGGTTATCTATACGATAAAATCGTTCAGCTTCGGGATGGATTGGATCAAAATTGGGTAGATCCAGGCGAGAGTTTCGAGACACATCTTGTTGAGACCGTTTGGGATAGTTTTGATCCTGTGACTCCCGAGGACATGGACAGGTTGCTGGGAAGGTTGAATGCCACCACATGTTTACTGGACCCATGCCCCTCCTGGTTGGTGCTGGCTACGCAGGAGGTGACACGAGGCTGGCTCCGGGAGATTACAAATGCTTCTTTGCGGGATGGGGTCTTTCCCACTGCCTTGAAAGAGGTGGTGGGGAGACCTCTCCTCAAGAAGCCTTCCCTGGACCCAGCTGTTTTAGGAAATTACCGTCCAGTCTCCAACCTTCGTTTTACGGCGAAGGTTGTAGAGAGTGCGGTGGCACATCAATTACCCGAGTACCTGGATGAAGCTGTCTATCTAGACCCGTTCCAGTCCGGCTTCCGGCCCGGATACAGTACGGAGACAGCTTTGGTCATGTTGGAGGATGATCTCTGGAGGGCCAGGGATAAGGGTTACTCCTCTGCCCTGGTCCTATTAGATCTCTCAGCGGCTTTCAATACCATCAACCATGGTATCCTGCTGCGCCGGTTGGAGGGTTTGGGAGTGGGAGGCACTGTTTATCGGTGGTTCTCCTCCTACCTCTCTGACTGGACGCAGATGGTGTTGACAGGGGGGCAGAGATCGACCCCGAGGCGCCTCATGTGTGGGGTGCCGCAGGGATCGATTCTCTCGCCCCTCCTGTTCAACATTTATATGAAGCCGCTGGGTGAGATCATCAGTGGTTTTGGGGTGAGATACCAACTGTACGCTGATGATCCACAGCTGTACTTTTCCACCCCAGGCCACCCCAATGAAGCTGTCGAAGTACTGTCCCGGTGTCTGGAAGCCGTACGGGTCTGGATGGGGAGGAACAGGCTCAAGCTTAACCCCTCCAAGACGGAGTGGCTGTGGATGCCAGCACCCTGGTACAGTCAGCTGCAGCCGCGGCTGACTGTTGGGGACGAGTCATTGGCCCCGATGAAAAGGGTGCGCAACTTGGGCGTTCTCCTGGATGGACGGTTGTCTTTCGAAGACCATTTGACGACCGTCTCCAGGAGAGCTTTTTATCAGGTCCACCTGATTCGCCAGTTGCGCCCCTTCCTGGACCGGGATGCCCTATGCACGGTCACTCATGCTCTCGTGACCTCTCGCTTGGACTATTGCAATGCTCTCCACATGGGGCTCCCCTTGAAGAGCACCCGGAGACTCCAGTTAGTCCAGAATGCAGCTGCGCGGGTGATAGAGGGAGCTCCACGTAACTCCCATGTAACACCCATCCTGCGCAGACTACACTGGCTGCCTGTTGTCTTCCGGGTGCGCTTCAAGGTATTGGTGACTACCTTCAAAGCGCTCCATGGCTTAGGACCAGGATATTTATGGGACCGTCTACTGCCATCTTCTATCTCCCAGCGACCGGTGCGTTCTCACAGAGAGGGACTCCTTAGGGTGCCGTCAGCCAAACAATGTCGACTGGCGGCCCCCAGGGGGAGGGCCTTCTCTGTGGGGGCTCCTACCCTGTGGAATGAACTTCCCCCAGGACTTCGTCAACTATCCGACCTTCGGACCTTTCGCCGCGAACTTAAAACCTATCTATTCCGTCTAGCTGGACTGGCTTGATTTTAAAATTTTAATTTGCTTTTATGGGTTTTTAATTTCTGTAAATTTTTATAGGGTGTTATTGTATTTTAAAATTTTTGGCCAATTGAATAAGTTTTTTAAGGGATGTTCTTAATATTATATGTATTGTTCTCTTTGTATTTTATTCTGGCTGTGCACCGCCCTGAGTCTTTCGGGAGAAGGGCAGTATACAAATTAAAATATTATTATTATTATTATTATTATTATTATTATTATTATTATTATTATTATTATTATTATTATTATTATTATTATTATTAAAAACTTTCTATCACATTTCAGTGAGACAAATTGGAAGGTGTAATTTTTACTTTTAAACCACAGTTTTCAGTTAAATTCTGTGCAGAAGGGAAGGGGATTTCTGGAAAAATTGAAATAAGAATTGGAGAAAATTCTAATGGAGTTATCAGAGAAGACTACACAAAATCTCTAACAAGTGCAGCAAAAAACTGGAAGAGATGGTACTGAACTAGGCACTACAGGGATCAATTTTTCTACATTTGAGGCTTGGTTATGGATGTCAAATGCTGAATGTGAAATATAAATGGAGCATATGCTCCTCAAAAGAGTTTTTGCAGACTGTTTCTAATGGGCCAAAATGTTATATATCTAGAAATGTGATATAAATTATTTGAGGATAACTTGGGCTCCTGTGAGCTCAGGCTTTTAGCACTAAAGCTGAAAGAAATAATAAAGCCATGTGTCTTTTTGCTAATTATGCAATTTTAAAAAATCTGTTAATGTAAGACAATTTTTGATTGATGTCATGTTCTATTGCCAGCTGGCATTAAACATTGTATTTTTAAGTTTTTCCCCACTTTTCTTTTGGAAAAGAAAGAAGTTGATGAGCTGCTAACCTAAATGAATAGAATAGATAGGTATTTGATTAAAGTCCTGCTGCTTTTATTCAGCATATTATTTAGCTTAGATTGCTTTTAAAATCTAATTTGCAGAATAATGCAAACAGTAATGCACAATGTATTGTATCTTTATTTCTATTATCTATAAAAGTTTACATTTAATAAAGCATCTTTAATGTAACAAAATGGTGAAACAGAATTTTTAATGTTTTCTCTGTATTTGTAGAGTGTGCAAATTTATATTCCCTGTAGCAGATGTAAAGGAGCAGGGTTACTTGTTAATGTCATGATAGCTAATTACATTAAAACTACTTTAACCATTAACAACAGCAGCAACTTACTATGAGATCAGAGTGGAGTTGGAAGTGAATCAGCTGATCCAATCCAATCCAATCTCCATGGTCAATTGTGATCAGTTAGGAAAATATGAAAACTAGATTAGATATCTAAGATTCTGATTATCATTCAGTTCGTCTATATTATTCATAGAGATTGTAGTTTCAGTCAACATTGTGAGAATTTTACAAAACCAGTAATCTATATTTGTAACTGCAGGCTACACAGTAAGACCAGGTATAAAAGCAAAGTGAGAAGGTTGCTAAGTAGTATAATTCTTGTTGTAGAATGATAAATATGAAGAGAGATTAAGGCAATGGAAAACTTGAGTTTTAGCAGAGAAACAGTATTTTCTGTTGTTAAAATGTGCTATAATTCTGGGTATAGTCATAAAAGTCTTTCTTACTACCCTATATTCCAGCCTTCCCATTTTCTGATTGCTAATGAGAGCTTACATTTTTAAACGTTTCCCCATACATTGTTACTCATATTATTGTAAATATAATTACATGAAATAATGGAATAGAAAAAGGAAGATACTTTGGAAGTTTAATTCAGCCTACAAATCATCATAATCTTCAATTCAGGATATATCTCTGACAGACAGCTGTTCAGTCTCTATTTAAAATCTCTCCCTTCCCCCATCAATCTCTATTTGGGCAGCAATTGTGACTGACAGTTTATCGTCATTGCGGTTGCCTAGTCACTAGAACAGCCACATGGCTATGCCTAGAGAATAAAAACAGATAATTTACTTCTATTAATCCTCCCCTCACCATCAAAATATACTCTTTGTTTTGCTCCATTCAAAAGACAGGTTTCCATGTTAAGTCACATGAATGCTCCTGTTCATTTGACATAGTGGATTTCAATTTATTGCAGCCTAACACTAGCAGGAAGGAACATAGCTGAGTCAATGCCTACAATGCTCTGATATCTCTTAAAGCTATATTTTATTGTTTATTCATGGATCACAATATTTTCAGTATGAATAGAGCATTGATGGTTTGAAAACCATTGAATTACCATGAGCTTTCTGATTTTTCCTGTGATTTTTTTTAAAAAGTCAAGTAGTGCAGCATTTCAGTTTTTCCAGTCTCCTGAAAAGCATTCCTGTAGGTTTTGAATCAGCAACTTTCTATTTATAAGGCAAGAGTTAAGGCCATTGTACTATCAATAATATTCTTGAGAAGGTTACTCTAAAAGATTTTAGAAGAAACAGAACAATAAGAAAGGGTTTTTTTAAAAAAAACAACCAACAAAAGCTTACCCTGGATATATGTACATTTTGATGCTTTAACTTTGCATCTATAAATTCAATTTAACTGACCAGAAAGATTAATCCACAGTCGATGTTCTGGAACAAAAAGAGGGCAGAGGAGAAAAAGAACTGCAAATATGAAAACATGCTAATCTGTAATCCAGACTGAGTATCTTCCAAGTTGTTATTAAAGTGTCTTAAATGTCAACAAAATTTTCTTAAACTAGTTTAGAGTCAAGATGACATGACCACAGGGCAAAAACAATTTAAATGATATGTGGGGATATGCCCTGAATTGTATATTCCAGTCCTGTAGAAAAAATGTGGGGATTTCTATTTAGCATAATGTTTTAGTCTGAGCACAAATAAATCCCAGTTTAAATAATTATCAGTGTTTTATATATATCCAATTTCAATGTCATTCAAGTCAGAAATTGGTATTGCGAAGAACAAGTGTTTATTAATTTTATAATGGGTCTCCTTCATATCATAAAATCATTTTTCCAAAAATTGAAAAAGTTTGTTTCAGCGTTTGTAACATAGATGAACCCAATTTGAAATAACATCTGGATTTTTTTTTTTTAGGAAGAAAAAAACAATACAATGCAAACAAATTGTATATTTGTATATAATGATGTAATAAGCAACAAAATCTAGAAGCTGCCATAAGTATCTATTCTAGAAATCTAGGCAAAACTATGCATCAGTTTGTACTATTGTGCCCAAATAAAAATGTTTAACCTATTATCTTCATGCTGTAGCAATTAATGCTGATTTTGAGAGAATGGAATAGCTTCAGACTCTCAAACTAGATATTTTCTATGATATACTAGTGCATTTCACAGGCTGTTTTCTACTCTTTCCTGAATTTTTCCCCCTTGTATTTCTAACGGAGCTCATTGCTGTTGTCTTAGATTAGGGGTTAGTGATGAAGAGAAATCAGTAAGCAAAGAATACTATTTAACTTTGAAATACAATTACTGCCACATATATTACAATCACTCCAAATCAGAATTTGTCTGTAAATCAGACACCTTACTATTTGGCTTAACTAGGTTTGATAGAAATGTTTCATACTCTTCACAGGGCATAGAATCGTTATTGCAAGCTACAATGACATTATGTTAAAGTGCTGATTTCCCTCTGTCAGTGGAAGGATTCAATTCCTTCTTGTATTCAAGGCAGCATAATTCATTATTTTTTCCTTTGAACAGATTTGTGCTTCATAATCTGCTTGCATTCAGGAAGATGCTGAAGATTGAGTTGTTCCAGAGAGCATTCTAACCAGATTGAGCCATCTTCTGTTTTACTTTTCTTGCATTGCTATTTTACAATTATTAAGGTTTGGGTTTATTTTTATGCCCATTGTGGATGTTTTAAAGCATTTGTTTATGCCACATAAGCCGCTAAGACTGAAATAGATTACAGTAGAGTAATGCAATAAAGAAATTGTTTTGATGCCAAGAAGTTGCTTGTTGACCTAGCTGACATCACTTTGTTGAGAACCACTATACTCTGCTTACATCATTCACATATGTATAGCGTTAACTGTTAATTTGGTCCTTGGCTATACAAACAGAGTCTCTAGATCAGTCTTGCTTACTTTGGCTGCCTTCAGTCCTCAGAATTCACAATATTCCTGATAGGTTCCCAACTTAGGTGCAGCTCTGTTCAATTTATTCTATTTCACTATAGTTCTTGGAAATCCAATCACATTTTTTCAGAATTCCTTCAGATATGAACATCACAATGTTCCTGATGAGAACAAAGACTTAATCTAATCAAGCTATTTGTTCCCTATGCAACTAAATGCCACATGGCATAAATGAGCACAGTAAATGCCCGGTTCATGCTCAGATGTAACTTGTATTCATAGGCATTAAATATAATGTGATGTCCATCAAAATTAGCAGCTATTGGTAGTTTTATGTGCCATGAATGTATTCAATCTTGTTGGCCATTTTTAAATCCTTGGTATGGTATATAACTGTTTTTTTTTGGTCTTCTGAATTTTTCTTGTTTTTAACTGAATAATCTCACCTTTTAATATTATATAAGAAGGGAGGGAAAGAAAGACTTCTACCTATTCATATTGGCCACAAGATTGCCAATTTTTATACTTCTGTATCTATTTTCTAAGCTAAAGTGGTACAGATATTATTTACCTTAAATGTAGCTATTAATTAGTATGCCTTATTCATAATTTCATGATTATATTCTTTAATCTTTAGGGGTTTCTCTACATATCAGTCAGTACCTAAGAATGGAAGTAGTGTCATTTCCTCTCTTTTTGGCTCCTATTCAAAAGCAGCCCTTTGGATTAATTTGACTGCCACAGGAGGTCCAGTTACTGGAAGGCTATTGATATCCTTACTTTCTGTTATTTCTCCTGTAGTGCTATTTTGGTTATTTTTACAGATAAATGATTGGGCTTATCTTGGGAGCTTAATACTTTTATGACATTTTCAGTTCTGCTGATAGTAATTTCAAATTAAGTTCCTTCATAAATTCAGTGCATCACAAATCTCAATGAAAAAGAATTCTCATCTTGTGATCCAACTGTGTTTAAACAAATGAAATATACTTCAGTCTTAAATATGATTCTATAAATTTGGAAAAAATGAGTGTATGGTTCAATAATTCCCATAACTCTAGATTGATATTCAGTTTAAAGTCTTCCTTCTTCTCCAAATAGTCTACTCTCTCTCTCTTTCTCTCTCTGTGTAGTCATCCATTTCACACAACATGACTGGGCAGCATACAATAAAAAAAACCTATAAAAGGACAATCTTAAAAAACATTCAACAAATAAATCATTAATATTATTATTTAAAAGAATAAGAGGGAGCATTAAATCACAATTTCCTTGAGACTGGGGAGCCTGTTAACAGAATCAAGTTGTGAGGTACCAATTATTACTAGTGCCATCATAGCTGTCTTCATATAAGCACTGCTAAAGACTTTTAATGTTATATACATACATATGGCATTTATTCTTTGGTTAACATTTGTCCCATCACTCTCTACTTCCATGTTAGGAGTTCAAATGCACAGGAGCAGAATGATGTTGCCCCATTCAACTAAAGATCTCTTACTTGGTTTTAAAAGTGTTCTTGGTGCTGAGCCATGATTGGCTTTGGGGTCAGTGGAATCCTGTGGGTCTTTGGGCTGTGTTGGGATAGAAGCATCTGGAAAAATGATCTGAGATACAGCAGTAACTTCAGTGGGAGTACTTAAAAGTTAAGCCACCTGTTTTAAACACTGATGAGCACTTCATATCAGCAGAAATGAACTGCAACACAAGCATAATTTTTCTGTTCGTGTAGGATTGCCAGGAGAAGAGAATTTAGGACTACGGAAATCCTGTCTCCCTTGGATAGGTGCTAAGACACGGATATGGTTGCACTGCATGATTAAAATTTTGCTGACATCACATTTTATGATTTTTTTTCTCCTCTCCCCTCCCCTTGGCTTTTAATTAATTGGACATTTACATGAAAGTGGAATCTTTGTTTCTTAGGAGCTCATCTGCTTCTGAACTTGTCACAAGCAGAATGGTATATTTTCAGGTGAGCAATAAGGAGAAGGAACAGATGTGCTCTTAAGAAACAAAGATCTTTTTGAATGCAAATTTAGTTCTAATAAAAGCAGGTGAAGATAAAAACAGAAAATACATTCTACAGAAAGTAATGGCATTTTTAAAAGAGACAATGGTGTCTCACAAGAGCAATCTCAGTGCGGAGTGTTAAAATTTAAAACAGAGAATAAAACATAAAAGCACAGTATAATATCAAAGGCATATGAGACTCTGGAGAAGAATGAAGTAGGAAGGATTATGACTTTTATTGGCCTCAGTCCCACTGGTGAAAATATTCCTTTTATTTATTTTTTAAAAAATCAAAACCAGAACCCAAAGAATTCTATTAAGCTTACAAACAGATACTGGTTTAATACAGTATCTTTTTTGGGATAAAGACTTAGACAAAATACACTCACGCATATTCTACATTATTAGCAAGATACTGGTAGGTGGCAGATAGATATTATCTATTTGGCAAGCTTTTCTGTTAGTCAAAATTAGCCTATCATATTTTTTTGCTCCTCACTGTTTGTCATCCAAATATTTGTAACCCATTTATGAAAACCTTGGTCAAATTAATAGTAACAGAAAAGTTTGAATACTGGAAATACATAGTGTTCCATGATAGTGGTATATTTGTTCTCTGCAATAACCATATTGTAGTATCGCACAGGGTACTGGAGCAAATTAAAACTACAACTCCATGGTGAGTTGCAGATAGCAGACTGCTTGTGACTCAAGAGTCCTTTCCATTTTCCCTATGAAAGTCCTAGTAGAGTCATTTTCTTTTCTGAAAAACTTTTCCCACTCTCCTAAACTCCCCATCGGCAAGTTATTATATCTGCAAAGATGATTGCATTATGGTGTCTGTGTTTATATATTATTCTGAATTAATAATAGCTACTATTGGCCACTTGTGTTTCATTTACAAACAGGAAAATAATAACAGGGAAAGCAACCAAGTCTTGACTCTTTGGACGCTGAAATTATTAAACCTCTGAATGCTGTCTAGGGAGAATAATTATTCCATTGTATCATAGTCATAAACCAAAGAATTGGGGAAGCTTAAATGAAGGCATCTATTATATTGCTAGCATCTTAAAACTCAAAAGCAGCAATAAGAGCTTCTCCATTCATCCAACCTGACCCAAAGTGAACATGTCTCTTTTACTGCCAATTCACTAATGCCACTAATGCCCTACCCTATGTAGGGTACTTGTGTTTTGGACAGAACCCCTATTTCATTGTTAAGACAGAATAGGGGTTTAAAATGCAATCTCCCTACATTGATCAGCAGCACTTTAATACTGATATGTAGAAAATCTGTGGCAAAGCAGCTGATTCAGATTGTACCATTTAAAGATGTGTAAAGAAGATAGGGTTGGAGTGGAATTAAATCAAATAATGGAGGGACCATTATTCTTTTGAGTACAGAAACATTCCAAAGAAAATAAAGATGATGGCTGCCAGATGGTGGATATTGCTACTGGCCATGACAAAAAAAAAAGAAAATGAAGAAAAAGCTGGGGCAGGAGGGGGGAGCATGAAATGTATATCAAGTAGAAAACTAAAGCAGTCTTAACCAATAAGTAACAAACTAAATGCAATTTTAATGGAATAGTGCTATTAACACCTAATTATCGGCAGTAGAAAGATCTGAGAGTATCAATAACAAGTAATTGCATTTATCTCTGCAAAAATAATGGCCCCAGTGCTGTAAGATTGACATAATAGCCACACAGAGGAGAAAGTACTGGCAAGTATGCAAAGTTTGGGAAGGATCTAAACAAGCCTGGAGCTTATGGGGACTGGAATTTGGAATCAAATCCCTCTGAATGGAATGCCTGTAGTTTGGGAACATTCTGGCCAATATTCTATTCATATCTTTCAAAGTGACATCCTTAAAGCCTTGACTAGAGTTCACCTGATGGAACAGGAGCAGATTGAATATATAATTCCAAAAAAAAAAATCCTTCCACATTTATGAACTGAAAATATTAACACTAATAAAATGGGAAAACAAGAGTCCCATTTGGCATGGCTTCATTCTGTAGAAAAGGCAAACATTTGCACATGACAAATCACAAATGGATAAAAGCTCCAATGAGAACTTCATAAGCCATCTGCTAGTTGCCTAATGAGGCCAGTAACTACCATTGTTTACAGTCAAACACTGGGGGTCATGGATTTTTGCTATAATGAAAGAGTCAGTGCATCACTGCTGAAAGAAAAAGAGTATTTATCCTTGCAGAAGGCTAATTATAAATACAATAAAAGAACAAATTATTCTTCCCAAAATCTGCTCAGGTCTATAGAGAAATTGAATTTGGAAGGCAGGATACAAAATCATGAAGTCTGTTCTTTTCCATTGGTCCTAAATTCTGATGACGCAAACTAAATCATGGCTTTTTTTCTTTCCATAATCTGCAAGAATTATTTTCTTTTAAACCTTAGGAGCTCCATGTTCTTTTCATAATGTTTTGAATCTAGATTTTTTTTGGGGGAGAATGGGTGGGTTACAGGTATCAGGGTTTTTCCGTCTTCATGGCAACAAAAGGGCCAATTCTATTTGTGTTGACATGGTTAACCACAAAACAGAATATTATCTATTCATTTAATTTTAACATGTACATGTAGGAGCCAAAGATGGTTTACACAGTATTTCTCTCAAGTTTTTCTGTGGTGAAGTAAGTTGAACTGAGAGTGATTATCCCTGAATGAGCTTTTGTGTCTGAGAATGAACTTAAGTCTGCATCTTCCATACCTTATTTATTTATTTCAATAAATCTTCCAGAAAAAAAACACCTAAAGGGTAATAGAAAATAAAAGTAAAGCCTTCTTCAAGTTAAGCTGAACTCGTGAATATTTTAAAAGTTTTTTTTTAGCAACAATATGGAAGTAGTGTCAATGTGATTTATCAGTACTTTTCTTCCTGGATATTTTTCAACTTCTCAGTGTTGCCTGCAGCCCTGATTTCCAGAGCTAAGTACTACTCTGTGATGATCCAATGTAGCTTTTCAAAATATATATTACTTAAATATTTTAAGATATTTATGTAATGTCCACCAATAAAAAATAGGGAGTAAGATGTTGGACTAGGAACATCTTACTCAACCATAGAAACTCACTAAATGAGTTTCTAGAGTTTTGAGGAATTAGATTGTGCTAATCATTCTCAGTCCAACTTACGTTACTTATTTACTTACTTATTTTATATGCTGCCTATTTCACTGATAAGGTGACTCTAATAGGGAAAATCAACTGGAAGAAATTAACTGGAAGAAAGATGTGGTGTAAATTTAAACTAATGCTGTTATGGCATATTATTCAAACTGACAATTTAAAGACTGAATTTAAAGCTAAAATGAAGCCAATTATGTAATGTATAAAAATGTAGAAACAATTAGGTTTTTGATCAGTCTGATCTGTTTCAGGTGAACTTCAAGAGCCCATCTGTAATCAAATCTTCAATCTAAAAGAAAAATCCTGCAACTTTAGGGATTAAGCTGAATCATTTCTCAATGATTTAAAAAATATATTCCATTATTAAAATGTTTTAAAATCATGAGAGTCATGATACAAAGATTCTTCAAGAGATATTCTGTAAGACTACAGACGTAAATTTGCATTTTGACTGCCAGAGAACTGAAGGAATCAATGTTTCATATACTAACTGGAAAAGTGTAGATGCCGTGCATTCTGAAAAAAAATAATCATGAAGTACAATTATGGAGTTCAGAACCAGAATGTGTGATCTTTCAGAATCTCTTCCAAGTTGATGATTTTACCCTCTTCCTGTAAGCAAGTTTCCCTTTTCAGTATATTGTTTGGTCATTCCTATTCAAAGCCTTGAATTTGTTTGTAGTCTTTACAAAGCTGCTCTATTTTATTTTATAGAGTACAGCTGATGGCTTTAAGAGCAACCAATTGCTGTGATGATTTTAGAAGGCAAGAACTATAGCTTCTCTCTTATCTTTTTTTGGTGGGAAATCATGTCATTTCTGTTTATGTGTCCATGCCTGTACTCTGAACAAAGACAGACATCCTTTCGTGGCTGGAAACGACATTGTTTTTTTTCTTTTTTAGCTGATACAAATTGCACAGGTCTTGGTAGTGATGTAGTAACATTACGGGGAGAGTAGGCCACGAATATGGAGAGTGTTTTTCAATTTGGTGTTACTTTGTTTGTATAAAAGGTCGACAAAGGTTAAACACCTCTATTTTATTGCTTATTTTAAAAAGGGGGAGGAACCACTTCAATTTAGAAGGGCCATCAAATTTTGTAGCTAGAATGGTTTCCAAATTGCTTAACTGTGGTTATGAAAGATAGAATAGCAATTTTGGAGGCATATTGCATTTTAAGACCATACAAACATTTTAAAATACTGTCTGCTAAAAAAAACACAATGAGAACAATAAATCTATGACAGTAGAATATGAAACTGTCTCAATCTATGCTTAATATATAAATAGCTATTCTTCCAGAGAGAGAACTGATTCCAAAATACCACATTTCAAAAAGTTCTCATCACTGTGCCTACTAGGAAGCCCATGGCAATACTCAGGCTACCTGATAGGATGGTTCATAGCTGATTCCTGTTCAAGTAATTTATCACAGTGTCTCCATAGGTTGTGTTATGGGACAACATATTCAGCCCTGAATTCTAAGAAAGCAATAGTTTTGTGCACAGTGGACAACTTGTACTAGCCGAGCCTGCAGTGGTGAATATTTGTGCATTTTGGATGAATTGTCCATATTACATGTATAAAAAAAGAAACTACTGCAGTTATTATTTATGATGAACCAACCAGTAAACTCTATGAAGTATTCATTCTCATATATATATATATATATATATATATATATATATATATATATATATATATATATATATATATATATATATATATATATATATGTTTTCTGTTTTTTCATTTTAAATTTGTTAGGAAATACTTTTAAATTCATAAGCCAAATTTTACTAAATTAGAAACTGCTATCAAGCCACTAGAGAATTTGTTAGATTCTATTTTATAAAGAACATAAGATAAAGATCTTGCATTGTAATTAGATAATCAAAATATAAGCCACTTATTAGAATAATGACTTGGTCCTGGTCTCCCTTCTTCTCCTTGTGCCTATTTAATTGTTTTCTCTATAAAATGCATGAGACAATACTTATTTACCTAAATTACAGGGAAATGTGTGGGGATGTACTTATCTAAATTATAGGAGTCCTTCAAGGATTAATTAGTTAATTAACGTTTGCAAACTCCTTGAAATGGGGGAAATGTAATCAGTGAGTGTCAATTATTAAATCACAGGTTCATCTAGCTTTGCAACTGAACCCCTAATAAAGTAAGTTACATAATAGTTTCAGGTTTGAAAAGCCACTCTTACTGTCTAAAAGATATAAAGGTTTTAATTAGCAACAGTTCTGGAAAGTGCTTTTCAAGAGAAAAAATACTACTAAATATTATTAAGGTTTTCCCTGAAGAAAACAATAACAAAATATAAACTCTCAAGATATAACTGCTATTCTGGGATCTATTACCTAAGGGTTTATTCAGTGGGAATATTAAGTGTATTTGACAAGTTTTTCCTGCAAATAATTATATTTATTGCATAAATGGTAAAAAGCAAAAATTGTGTGCAATATAAGTGCTATAATTTTAAACAATGTTCAAAAGCAGTAGATTAAAGAACCATTCCTATTGGGGAAAAAAATCTAATGTATCTTAAGGCACTGCTGCAGACACTTTTAACATATATTATTCTGCCTGTGCAGTGCATAGTAATACTGAATTCTTAATGCTACAGTGGAAATAAAAGGGAACAGCAGAGGATTTAATCCAGTCTCTCATGGTTGCAGCTTTACATATGAGACATTCCAGTATACTTAACAGAATTCCTTTCCTTGGCTATAAACACAGATGTCCCTAAGGTTCTCTTGAATGAACAGGAAGTCTCGCATCCCCATTATCTTCTACTCGCAGAACATGAGTTCCTTGCATTGAGAAAAAAAAGGGGAGAGAGCGATGGACTTAGATGCACAAAGTCTCCCACTCACTGCTTTTGCTGAAGCTCCCTTAGCATGGCTTATATGATTGAAATGGGGACAATTGAAGAGAGAAGACATAGACTTTATTAATCTTCTGTCCCTATCTTTAAGTTCCTGATTTTTTTGGAAAACTGGCAAAAGTTAAGTTCATCTTGAAGAAGACTCCTTTCTAATACAGTATCAGTTTTCCAAAAAAAAATAGCTAAATGAAAATGTCCATGAAACTGGCAAAAGTTAAGTTCATCTTGAAGAAGACTCCTTTTTAATACAGTATCAGTTTCATGGACATTTTCATTTAACTATCTGGCTAATAGTATGGAAGGAGCTTGACATTGTTCCTGAAGACAGAGAAATTATTCTAGCCTAAAGCCATGATATTACCTGGAGATTTCCCTTTCAAGTATTAACTGATTCTGCTTAGCTTCTGAACTCAGTAAAATCCATCAAATAGTGATATCATGCATCTTTATGATGCAAAGGATGGGTTTATCATTTCCTCTTGAAAGTAAGATAATATGATAATTACTCTCCTTAAAAGTTCATGACTGAAATTATGGCTTGTATGGTTGATTGATGATTGATTAACTACAAATGCTGTAAAATAAATAGCTGAGCTGATAAAAACCAAATAACCTGAAAAAAAGTTGTAGTCTGCAAAACATCAGTATTGATTCCAAGAAAACTATATGTATGTGTCCATGTAATTACTGAAAGTTTTACCTTGATATATACATTAAATGTCTATAGGAATTTTTTAAAATATCAAATGAAGACTTCTATTTATATATTTATTGGTGCCTGTGTTATCAATCCGTTCTCTTAATTCTTCCCCAGTACTACTTGAAAATTACATTCTTAATTCAGTTGGACTCCAATACAGAGGATTCTTTTATAGAAAAAATAAATTTTAGATATTGAATTGATTCATAGAACATGCATGCCAGACCCTATCCTGATTTTTTGAAGCTAGTAGAGGAATTAATGTAAATTTTTTTCTTATTCAGATATGGAAATTGTAAATCATATAATTAATTGCAAGAAAAGAAAATAGTAAATGAGATATCTGCACTGAGCCTGCATTATTTATTTTACAGATCATGCATATAATTACAAAGATTCTTTGGATTAGAATGTGTATTACTTGGAGAAAATGTTACTTTTTCATGCTAAAATAAATTTATTTCTTTACACAGTAGGGCAAATTCAGTATTTGGAAACCAGAATTAGCTAACAGGAATTTTCCCTCTGCTTTTTCTATTATATATGGTGGGTAGTCTCATGAAATAATGATAATTAAAATGTGGTGTATTAAATTAAACTGGTATGTTGTATAAAATTTGTATGAAAAGCTTTAAAAAGATTTAGATTGCTTGACATTCTCTGGACAATGTCCCTTAACTTCCTTCACTTTCTATTATTCTTTACTTTTTGTTCTTCTACTGTACGTTAACAAACAGACTCATGTAATCTTTCTATACTGATTAAGTTATCTGTTGCACTGAACAAAGTGTAGAGCCCCATTTGTTGATCCATCAGGTCCATTTCAACTACTTCAGCTCTGACTGGAAGATTAGCGGATCACTAGCAGACTTCAATAAGGCAGTGTATATCATAAGATTTGGAAAAAAATAAAAATAAAAATCTTGATCATAAAAATCTTCACTCCTGAGCAATATTACTTCATTGCACTATTTGAAGAAAAAAATGATAAAATCTCCTATCTAAAGAACAAAGCTATTCCTATGTTTTTGAACTATACCTAATTTGTACTTCATTAAGACAAAAAGTAAACAGCATGGTGGCTCTCCTCGTTAGAACATTGGAGGTTCATGGGGCAGGGTGAGTTAATAATAATAATATCAAGTTGGAAGGGGCCTTAGAGATCTTCCAGTCCAACCCCCTGCCCAGGCAGGAAACTCTACACCATTTCAGACAAATGGCTATCCAGCATTTTCTTAAAAATTTCCAGTGTTGGAGCAATTACAACTTCTGCAGGCAAGTTATTCCACTGATTAATTGTTCTAACTGTCAGGAAATTTCTCCTTAGTTCTAGGTTGCTTCTCTCTTGATTAGTTTCCACCCATTGCTTCTTGTTCTACCCCCAGGTGCATTGGAGAATAGTTTGACTCCCTCTTCTTTGTGGCAACCCCTGAGATATTGGAACACTGCTATCATGTCTCCCCTAGTCCTTCTTTTCATTAAACCAGGCATACTGAGTTCCTGCAACCGTTCTTCATATGTTTTAGCCTCCAGTCCCCTAATCATCTTTGTTGCTCTTCTCTAGAGTCTCTTTCTAGAGTCTCAACATCCTTTTTACATCATGGTGACCAAAACTGAATGCAATATTCCAAGTGTGGCCTCACCAAGGCATTATTAAAGTGGTATTAACACTTCACAAGATCTTAAGTCTATCCCTCTGTTTATGCAGCCCAGAACTGTGCTGGCTTTTTTGGCAGCTGCTGCACACTGCTGGCTCATATCTAAATGGTTGTCCAATAGGACTCCAAGATCCCTCTCACAGATACTACTATTGAGCAAGGTACCACATATACGGTACCTGTGCATTTTGTTTTTTTGGCCTAAATGTAGAACCTTACTTTTTTCACTGTTGAATTTCATTTTGTTAGATAGTGCCCAATGTTCAAGTCTGTCAAGATCTGTATCTTGAGCCTATCTTCTGGAGTGTTGGCTATTCCTGCCAGCTTTTCATCCTTTGCTCCAGCTCCTGCAGGGGACATGAAAAGAGCCCCCAACTGGACATCGCCCGGGCAACAGTGATGTCACCACTTAATCTTTTCAACCCAGAAGTGCCTCTATGCTTTTAACACAAGTGCAAAAGGCAAAAAGTAGAAATTGGGAACTTACTTTTGATAAAATAAGATTACAGAGATTATGGGAAACAATTTGTGCATTACTGATCATACTGAAGAAAAGAAAGAAAATTATATTCCCCGATTTCTTTCAGAAATAAGATGGAAGATACTGATACATTATTGGAACACTTTAGTTAAATAAAAAAGCTTCAGTATATCATTATTTAATATATCTATTATTATCCATTGTTTCTTTTTTTGTATTTTTCTCTATTTAGTGTGGTGATGAAAATAAATAAGATACTGATTAGTAGACTTATTAAAAAAACAGATGGACAACTTAGCAGATATTGGTAGAAAGACAGTACATAGCTTGTACTCTATTGTGCATAGGCTTTGGGGGAGTGGCAAATGATGAAATATGGATTTTGATGTCACAAAACAAGATATCGCAATGTAAATATGAAAGATGCTTGTGCTGTAATAATTTAACATACATTTGATCATTTTGACCTATTGATTAGGAAACCGTGCCAATGATTTCTTGACAAGATATAATGTATATTAAAAGAAGTGAAAATGTCTTTTGCTTGATTCTGCCCACTTTGTTATATGGAAGTGAAGATTGTGTATGATAGTATAAACAAAAAAGTAACCTGAACACAGTGGAATGGGGTGTATGTAGTAAAATAAAGAAATAAAGAAATGTCTTAATAAAGAGATAGGGTGGAGAATGATTGATGCACAAATGTAGATTTAATTCAAATGTGAGGTCAAAAGTCACACAGAATGAATGAGGACCCAATTACACAAAATGTACGAAGGAGTAATTCATAAAGAAAGAGGACAGAAGGGCAATCTAGAAAGAAGTCACACAGATGGAGCATAGAAAGAAAGAAAATTAAGAAAGAGAAATGTACAAAATGGTTGTATGGGCAAGATGAAAGTGAACAAGGGCACTATTAATAAGTCAAGAGTGGCCATAACCACATGACTGAAGTCCACATATATTTTCTACTTGCATTGTGATATATATATAAAGGGATGCTGCCTCCTTGACTTTTTTAACCTCTCCCCACGGGTATCCCTGTAAGGAAGAATGGCTTACAAAGATGCAAGTTATGGGGAATATACTGAACAGTATCAGTATAGTCTATGTTTAGCTAGATTTTTAAAAATCTCCTGCCTATAATTTCTTTTGTTCACTATTTCTCAGTCTTTGCCTTCACTTCTCTCAATTCTAGTTATGTATTTATGTATAGCTGTAACAGTATAATAATATTATAACAGCATGATAAATTATCAATAAATATGTGAAAGATCAGTATTATATTGTTTTTCCTTGTCATCCTTTGCTTACCTTCATCTCTAGTATTTCTTATTCATTTATATTATATTTATATTTACATTAATTGTAGCCTCTGACTATCATTAAGTGTTGTATCATTAAGTGTTATATTTGTACCCTATGACTATCATTAAGTGTTGTAAGTGTTGCACCTTGATGAAGGTATGTTTTATGTACAATGAGAGCATTTTTTTTTTAAATTTACATTTATATCCCGCCCTTCTCCGAAGACTCAGGGCGGCTTACAGTGTATAAGGCAATAGTCTCATTCTATTTGTATATTTTTACAAAGTCAACTTATTGCCCCCCCAACAATCTGGGTCCTCATTTTACCTACCTTATAAAGGATGGAAGGCTGAGTCAACCTTGGGCCGGGCTTGAACCTGCAGTAATTACAGGCTGCTGTGTTTTAATAACAGGCTTCTACAGCCTGAGCTACCACGGCCCCTGCACCAAGACAAATTCCTTGTGTGTCCAATCAACACGTGGCCAATAAAAAAAAAATCTAAAAAAAATTCTATTTTTTTTTATATATTGCACTTAGAAATCACTAATCTCACTCACAGAGTAAATCTGAGCAGTGTACAAATAGGTGTAAAAATCTATATATAGATATTATAGGAGAAGGCAGTTGAAAACAAGAATAAAATAAAAAATAAGCTAGGGAGCAGCTTTAGGGCACTAATCAGCCCTATGGCTGTATGCTCCTCTGCAGGCCATAGGTGACTAGGCAGTCTTCAGATATTTCCAAACCACTAGGAGACTAGGGGTCCTCTTCATATCTGCTGGAAAATGTTCCAAAGGACAGGGGCAACGATGGAGAAAATTCTTTTCCTGGACTCCACCAGTCAGAATTCTTTAATTGATGGGGACTGCAGCATTTATGTTTAAAATTTGCTTTGTAAATGTTAATTTCAGTACTATGTGTTAATAAAAGGAAAGGGGGTAATAGCAAATAATAAATAAGGCAGGAATAGAATGATCAGTGTTGACCTGCAACATGTATGGCAACACATTTTTTTTCTACATTTGGCATTCTTGCAGCCCAGATGTAATAGTCCTGAATAGAAATAAAATTTGAATTTATGTAATGTAAAGATTACAGCCATATATATTATCATTAAAATAACTACTATGTTGCCACAAACCTATCTTTGCAGTATTGAATACTAAGGTTTGTAGCTCCAAACTAGGTAACTACTTTCACTTTTTTCTTATTATAAAAAGTGGAGCTTTGGGGTAACAGCAGGCATTGTAACTGTTGCAATCTGGCACACAATAATCTCATTTATATGCTGTATCAGTCTTTATCATTTTTATCATACAGACTTTGGGAAGAATTGTAGCTTAGACTATTATATGGAGAATGGGTAGATATTGTCACAAAATATTGTCATAAAATATAATAAAACTCATTACATTTTTGTATATTTGATTAACTTCTGGGATATACATGTGTGGGTGTTTGTACATTAAAATGAACAGCTTTTAAAGGGTTTTTTAAAATAAATTGAATGAGTAAATTGTATGGAAAATTCCAGAGAACTAGGCTGTGGAATGTTGTATTACTGTAGCTATTCTCGAATTTCCTAAGAAGGGACTAGAAGAATCATAATAGTGAATGAGCACACAAGCTTGTGGAAATTTTGAGTGTCTGTTCTCCTCAATTGGTCTCTGATTTTTGAAGTAATTGTTACTTTTGAAATGAAATACTATGGGATTTTTATTTGTTCAGAGACAGGATTTCCCAGAACTGTGGGTACTATTTTTTTCCACTCTGTGCTTTCCATTATTTATATCCACAACTGAGCTACAACTTGTGTAGTAGTAGAATTAACACTAGGCATATTGGCAGTATATCAATGTTAATTCAATATGGTTTGTCCCAAGATATAAATGTCTATTGATCTCCTTCTACCAAAACTTCAGCAGAGGGTAGAGGTCACAACTCCCAGCATGAATACACAGATTAAAGTTCTTAAAATTGCACCTCAACACATCTGGGGAATGCTAAACTGGGTGATGCAGTCGATTAGTCTCAAGTACTAATTCCACCTGTTTGTTACAGGACTACTAACTCTGTCTTCCTATTAAAGCTAAGCTTTATGTTAAAATGTTTCTTTGCTGAAAGCACACCTATAAATAATTCACTGCCCTGCTCGTAAACAAAAATAATATAAAGACAAGACATTACGGTGAAGAAAAACAGTTTTCGCAGTTCTGATTTCAGTGTATCTGTGAATATTTCACTATTCCGGCAGCCACTTGGGAAAACATGAAGTCTTCTGGAAAATAGAACTATCTCCTTAGGTGCTGAATTGACAGGAAAGCAGTAACCACTATAATGACAGGGGTATGTGTGTGTGGGGGGGGGGAAATCATCGGAGCCGAAAATTATTAGATTTTCACCATCAACTCTACGGAAAAACTGTAGAATGGGAGAAATACGTTGTTTATTTTGAAAAAGTTGCGCACCTCTCACCTTTTTCTCCTTTTGGAATTTACGCTCCTCCCCACCCCCCACTTTTCCAAGCGACTTTTTAAAAAGTCACTAGGAGAACGTACACTGCTCAGTTCTGCCCCCCTTCCGTCTCTCCCAATCTGTCCCACTCATGGTTCTCTCCCCCCACCACCCACCGGGCTGTGCGTGCTCGCGCGTGCCTCTTCCTCCCCCGCAGCACATTCTTGCAGGACGGGGGCTCTTCCAGTCTTTCCTTCGAGTAGCGGGGTGGCGCGGAGAGGGTTAAAGCTCAGGAATGCACCCGCCAGGAATGTGCATGCAGATGAGATGGATGCTAATCTCATGCTAATGAGTGGCTGCCGCCGCCGCCGCCGCCGCCGCCGCCGCTCGGGACTGAGCCGGTTCTCCCCCTCCCCCCGGAACATAAGCAGCGCCTCGTCTTAGCCTGGACCCCCTGACCCCCTGCTGCCAATACGGAATAAGGCCCGAAGGCGGAGGCTCCGTTCAGACATGGTGGACTGAAACTCAGGAGAGTTTCCTGGCCCGTTGCACGATTCTGCCTCCCTCCACCCGCCCAGAGCTCCAGGGGAAGGAGGGGGCGTCTTTTCCCGCTTCCCTCCTTTTCTTTCTTGTTTGCTGTCCCTATGGAGCAGCTATACCCCGACTTCGACCATGCCTAGAAAAATGGGGAATGGGCAATTGCCCTTACCCGACGGCTGGGAGGAGGCGAGGGATTACGATGGGAAAGTCTTCTACATCGACCACAACACCAAGCAGACCAGCTGGATCGACCCTAGAGACAGGTGGGTGTAGATCGCCTCTCCAAATCCCAGTGCGCGAAGAGGAGGGGGTTGAACCGGAGTTGGGGGGGGGGAGGGGGAAATTGGCGTCAGGCGCATTTGTCCTCCTAAACTTTTAGGAGGAGTTGAGTTTGTCCCCCCCCCACTTCTCTAGTCCCCTCCCCGGTGTAAGGGAGAGCCTCTCATAGTTACATAATAAAGATAGTGATAACAACAACAACAACAACCTGCTGTTGAAGAAAAGGGAAGTGTTCCCTTCCGCCCCAGCATTATCTTGGAAGGAGGAGGAGGAGGGTGGTACCGTGCAAGTTTGTGTATTTCTGGCATGCGTTGTCTGGCAAGGAAGGGTGTGTATTGGAGACAGAGAGGGAAAGTGACTCTGTAGGCTGCAAAGTGAGAAAGAGGTCGTAAGAAAAGGCAAGAACTCCGGTGAACAGTCTCTTTCTTGTGACTGGAACCAAACACGGATCAATTTGTCGATCCTGATTTTATTTAATGAGTATGTGTTGAAATGTTTCCCATCATACTATGATTTGCCTATAGAACTGAAACAGGTTCTCTTTTATAAAACTCCTAAGTGAAGTTATGGGATTTTTAAAAACAGGTTCTGAGTTAAATATATATATATTTAATTTTCATAAAAGCCCTTGAAATCTCTTTCTGGGGCTATTAAAAGAATTGGGTCAAGTTAGAGGATTTTTAAACATAGTTTTCTCTTTACATACTACAGCACAAAGAAAAAAGATGCTGGATCTCCAGAGAAATTGGTATTCTGGGGTTTGAAAATTTGGGTAGAATATAAACCATCTCCCTGATGAAAAGGTAAAATATATTTAACAAATCCTCTAGGTACACAATTAAAAGGGTGAAATTAGTTAGGCCATTTGCTCATCTATTTTTGGGAACGGAAGATTTCAACTGTAATGGATTTTAACGTTTTTTTATTTTTCTGAAAACCTGGTTTAAAGCAGACAAAAGCATGTTGCCTTGTTCTGAGCCTCAGATTTGTACCACCTCATCTTTTCAAGGTGAAGCTCTTGTAATGAAATTGAGAGAAGGCTAATCAGGCCTGGCACTTGAGTTTTTAGAAGTAGGCCTCAACTGAATCCTTTTCTCTCTCCTGGTCTCCCCAGATTAATAAGAAGAGAGATTTATTAAAATAAGAGAGGAAGTTTAAACATTTCTTTAAAAATAGAGGGGAAAGTCTATATTAATTTTACAATAGAATGCCTCATATTTAATACTTTTTATGAAGAAAGTAATTTTCTTTTAATTGCCACCACCACAATTAAGTGATACTGAAATCTAAGAGATTACTTAAATTAAGGAAAATATTGCTGTAGTATATACTGTAACGTTCATTAACATACATAATTCTTCTCTCACTTTTCAGACTTATGTGCTGCTTAACTTTATTAAACTAATAAAAATCCAGTATCGCTTAACTAATAAAAGCCATTAGAAATTTATGTCACAAACCATGCTGAATGATTAATGAAGGACTTGTTTTAAATTTCCTGGTAAATAAGAAAGGATAGCTGTAACATTTCTGATAGTATCAGAGTCAGGGTGCTTCTATATGAAAGTTGTTATATGCCTTGCTGCTGTCTCAGAACTTCTTCCCTGATGAATGGATTAATAAAATGGATTTATATTTAGAAATGTTGATATGACAATTTACATTACATTGTTTCTGAAAACTTAGAACTTATTAAACAAATAGAAACAATCCTTGACATGATTGGGCATTCAAGTATACACATACTTAGTATTTTAACTTATTCAGCATTTCAATTGTTTCATTTTAGCTGATCTTACAACTTTTTATAGAGTAAGCATATATTTTTCTGAAAACAAATACAGTATATAGTGCACATTCAGATTTCTTGATATTCAGACTAAAACTAAATACTGATTTGTTATGTTGGCTAAAATGTGACTACAATTAATCCTACTTTTGGGTTTTCTTTTCACCTAGAACTACAAATACAACTCTATAATCATTTTTTTCAATAAATAAAAGACATATAACTTATATTTTGTGATAATGAGGCTTGAAATAACTACTATTTCATTAATGTCCTTATTTAAGAAGACTTGAGACATTTTCAGTCCTTAGCTTGACTGTATTTTCTTTCAGAAAAGCTAATGAAGTGAAGTCCTTGTTTAAATAGTGTAGGAGACAGTGTTTGGAGTAACTCTATTAATGCCTGTCAATCTCTTTGCTCACTGTTACAAAACAAACAGAAAGAGGTTGTACTTGGTACTTGAGATAATCGATAACTAATGTATAGGTCTTGACTTCAGACAAAATTATGTACAAAAAGAAGGAAAAGTAGGTAATTCATTCCCTTTTATCTGAATTCAATATATACATAGTTTGATTCTCATTCTTCTATAATACACAGTCTATTTAACAGGTGAACTTCCTATTTTAATTCTATGAATTAACTTTGAAATTAAAGTTTATCATGCAATTTACTCCCAAGAAAATATACACAAATGTATACCATCATGCAGGTTTGTTTTGTATAGTTACACAGAAGTAAAGAATCTACTTTCAACCCTTATTAGGTATTTTGGATCATAGTTGGCATATTTTTAGATGCAGACTTATTCATACTAGTGTAATTTGGATTATTATTATCTATTCTATCTGAGGCTGCTTTGTAAACCACATGGAAACAACACCATTGCAGCAGCTTGTATTATTATGGAATGGATCCATTGTGATTTGCTTATAAACTACACTAGTGCTGCAACTGCACTGATTACCAGTTTGCTTTGAAATAAATTCAAGGTGCACATCACTTTTTCGGCCTTCACATGCTCTGTTTTATACCCGTTCCAGGCTGGGAGATTGCCACAACACATCGCCACCGATCACTGCCTCTGTGCATCATGTTTTCGGCCTCCACACACCCTGTTTTTGGCCTCAGCATGTCGCATTTTTGGCTGGTTCCAGGCGGCAGGGATCGCCACCACCGCCAATCCCTGCTGCCTGGAACATGCTGAAAATGCAACACATGGAGGCCAAAACGGGGCATGGAGAGGCTGAACATGCCCAGAGGTCAAAAATGCAATGTGCATAGGTGGGGATCTGCGGCGATGTGCTGTGGCAATCCTTGCAGCCTGGAACGGGTCTAAAATGGGGCTTGTGGAAGCCAAAAACATGGCTGCATAAACAGAGTGATAGAATCAAGAGCATGTGAAAAGTCAATGCCTTGGTAAGGCCACACTTGGAATACTGCATTCAGTTTTGGTTGCCACAATGTAAAAAAAATGTTGAGACTCTAGAAAAAGAGCAGAGAAGAGCAAGAAAGTTGATTGGGGACTGGAGGCTAAAACATATAAAGAAAGGTTGCTGGAACTGGGTATGTCTAGTCTGATACAAAGAAGGACTAGAGGTAACATGATAGCAGTGTTCCAATATCTCAGAGGCTACCACAAAGAAGAAGGAGTCAAGTTACTCTCCAAAGCACCTGAGGGTAAGACAAAAAGCAATGGGTGGAAACTAACCAAGGACAGAAGTAACTTAGAACTAAGGAGAAATTTCCTGACAGTTAGAACAATTAATCAGTGGAACAACTTGCTTCCAGAGGTTGTGAATGCTCCAACACTGGAATTTTTAAGAAGAGATTGGATAATCATTTGATTATCTTTGATTTTTTTCTATATTTTTTATTTTTTTGCATTTCTATCTATTTCTGTCTGTATTCTGATTCCCTTTCTAGTCTCTTTTTTGACTGGTAGCATTTGGTTAGTTGTTTTTTTTAAATTGCTTTCAGAAATCTTAATAAAGTTATAAAAAAATAAACAAATTACAGGATCAATTAAACCTGCAAATGAAGTAGTATCAATAACAGACATTCAAAATCTGTTCTTCAACCAGAATGACATAAATCATAAACTGATCCTTTATGCTTGGGTATAGGAAACATGAGGTTGCAAAATAAATACTTTGCACATCTTAATTTAGCGGCTGATTTTAAGGTTGAAATTATTGATCTATATCAATGTTTCTCAAATTTGGCAACTTTAAGATGGGTGGATTTCAACTCCCTAGCCTCCACCCTCTGGAAATTGAAATCTCTCCCTCTTATAAGTTGCTAAGTTTAAGAAACACTGATCAATACTTTTAGACTAAGAATAATATAGACTAAGTAACTGGGCGTAAGCAATTTTTTGTGGCTTTTGCTGTAATCTTGGGAACTAGAAACTGAATGCAATACATTCTGATAACCTGTACAAAAATCACCTAACATAATTGGGCATACTGTTATCTGTAAATAGCATCTCCTTTGTTTTGGGGATTGTCAATTTGGTTTCTTTCATGCAGTGTTCGAGGTTTCTTGTTTTTCTCAAAGCAGCAGCCTGTTAGTGTTCAGGAAGAATAACTTATAAGAGCCCAAAGTGATATATGAAATAGATTTTATCAGTGTTGAGAAAAAAGAGAAAGTTTAATAATTCACAGTAACAATGGAATGGAATTCTAAAAAGATGGTGTGCTGCTCCTTTTCACTTGAGTTACTTATAGTATAAAACTTCAGTTCTAAAGCAAACATGCAATTTAGTATCATGATTTATGGTCATGCACTTTTCTTAAAAGGGAAATCCATAATTCTGTTGCAGGGTGTACATTATTCATTAGGATTAGGATATCTCCCATTAAAGCTTTGTGAATGACATGAATAACTATTTGTTTAAAACCCTCCTGTAGTACTACTATGTAATTCAGCTACTTTAGCTTCAAGAAAAACATGTCTTCTTGATATTATAGGTATAAGTGTTGGTCATACTTAATTTAATAATTTTGACAGAGTTGAAGCCAAGTTCAGCACAGTTCTTTTGATTTACACATAAAAAGCCAAAGTACTTATTTATTGGGCAGATAAGACTATAAATGCAAATATATAGATAGATAGTCCTACCACCACAATTGGAACTGGTTTTCCAATCATAAATTATTGTGGTTGTAAGTTGAGGCACTCATGTGAGCGAACCCAACATTATGATACTTTTTGCAGCATGACAAAACTAAAGAAAACTAACTGGTCAGAATATAACACTTTTAGGTGATAAAATGAGATGTATAGGAGTTCTGAGATGAGGTGCAAAATGTGTAATCCATGAGACATATTGAAATAGGTAAGGTGTGTAGAGTCAATTCTATAGCTAGTTTTTTCATTTGCTGTTTTTTGCTTGCTGTTTCTCTTGAGTCTTTTCCACATTGGAAAATCTTTCTAGAATCAAGGAGCTACAAGAACACTTTCGGTAATTTAGATAATTTCTTCGTTTACATATTTTGGGGACAAAATACATTGATCAGCACTATGTACATCTAATTATTTGTGTGAAATTAAAAAAACTTTTTGTAAGGAGATGGAAATATAAATATAATAAAAATATAAAAAAGAATAATTGTATTCAAGCTTTGCAAATGTACTGTTGCAAATGTCTTGTGGTGATTGAGGACAAAGATCCTGTAAATTTTGTTTTAAAAGTTTTCAATCTTAAAAAACAAACTAAACCTAGTCATGGTCTGTTGCATGGTTGGCATGCATCCATGGAGTGCAAAACGAGTGGTGGGAAGCAGCAGCCAGTCTCAATAGAATAGAATAGAATAGAATTTTTTATTGGCCAAGTGCGATTGGACACAAGGAATTTGTCTTGGTGCATATGCTCTCAGTGTACATAAAAGAAAAGATACGTTCATCAAGGTACAACATTTACAACACAAATGATGGTCAATATATCAATATAAATCATAAGGATTGCCAGCAAAAAAGTTACAGTCATACAGTCATAAGTGGAAAGAGATTGGTGATGGGAATGATGAAAAGATTAATAGTAGTGCAGATTTAGTAAATGTTGAAGGAATTATTTGTTTAGCAGAGTGATGGCCTTCGGGAAAAAGCTGTTCTTGTGTCTAGTTGTTCTGTTGTGCAGGGCTCTATAGCGTCGTTTTGAGGGTAGGAGTTGAAACAGTTTATGTCCTGGATGTGAGGGATCTGTAAATATTTTCACGGCCCTCTTCTTGATTCGTGCAGTATACAGGTCCTCAATGGAAGGCAGGTTGGTAGCAATTATTTTTTCTGCAGTTCTAATTATCCTCTGAAGTCTGTGTATATGTGCATACTGACTAGCATAGAGCAAATTGCATTGAAGGGATACTGAAAACGTGCTGATATCTAAGTCTTATCTGGATTTCTTGCAGCCCAGATCTGGTAACTCTAATATGCAACTTGCTGGTGTTTCTTTGTCCCTGAACTGCTTCTGCTGTAGTTTTTTCCTAAAAGCAACTTGTGTGTGAAATCCCCCAGCACAAGAAATGGTCTATTCCTTCAATGTAGCTACTAGGTCTTTACTTCATCGTCAACTTCAAACCCTTTATTAATACTGGCATTTATTAATACCAATATTAATAAACTACTTGATATGCTGCAGGGTTAATTTGAATTTGGGTGCTTTGCTAGATAACTCAGAGCAAAGAGCTATGTTTTCCCCCTTCCCATGTGTCTGCTAATTCCCTTCACAGTCATCGTCATTGGGATAGGTGACCCTATTTGAGAGGTGCATCTTAGGCTTAGAGGGTTCTACCTATGTCTTAGCACATTATATAAAGCTTATTTTGAAATGTTTTTTTCTACAGGAAGTGAAAAGTAAAAGAAGTTCCCTCTCATAAATCATACATCAACAGTTGCAATATTTTTCCTTTAGAAAAAACAATAAATTTTGTCTCCTTTCAGAGAAGATTCAGGCATTTCTACCTAATGGTAGCAACAGCTTTTAATGAACAGATATATAGTTTTATTGTTAATGGTTTTCATATTTTTATAGGCTTTAAATTTTATATAATGTAAGCTTTCCAGACTGGCAGGAACAGGCAACATTCAAATGTGAAAAAATAAATACTTCAATTCTATGGGTTTAAACTGTATTGTCCAATTTCTCCATTTTCTAAATGAACCAGCAACAATTTTTGGAAGGCAAGAATGGACGATGATGTTTCTTTATGCTCACTCTTCCTATTGTAAATGCAATCTTGCAAATTTTTGCTGTGGTTTTTCTAATGTATTTGAACTTTAGAAGGGAAATTCGGGCGGGAACAAGCACGTTGCTGATTGGCTGATGCCTCAGCCAAAATAGTATTTAAAGAAGGGTTTTTGCCTGTTGTTTTTTCGCTGGGATCACAATAAACCAAAGAGCTGTTGTCACTTGTATCGTCTCCTGCCTCTTCATTGCCCGAACTTAACAGTGGCGACGAGGATGGGATGTTGAGGCAGTGAGACTAGGAAAAGAGCTGAAGGAGTAACGGATTCGCAACCCAGCCAGTATCAAGAGCGGGTACATAGCGATGTCTAGCTATACGCCGCCAGCGCCATTTGACCCAGCCAAGGCGAAATGGGGGTCGTACATGGCTCGTTTCGAGTGTTTCCTCGAAGCAAATGAACTGCAAGGAGTTTCGGATAATCGGAAGCGCGCTTACTTCCTGAGCCACTGTGGACCAGAAGTCTTCGATACCGCCGAATCGCTGTCGGAACCAACGCCGGTACAGTCGGTACCATGGCAAACGCTTCAAACGACACTACGAGCACACTACGCGCCGGTGCCATCAAAATTTGTTCAACGGTTCGAGTTGAGGCAAAGCGTTCAGCAAGAGGGCGAATCGATAAGCGTGTACATGGCCGCATTAAGAAAAGCCGCGAACCACTGTGAGTACCGAGATTTGGAGGACTCTTTACTAGAACAACTCATTTGTGGGGTCAGGGACATCCGACTACAGAGGCGGCTGCTGTCCAAAAGCAACCTAACCCTGGCGATAGCCCTGGATGAGGCCAGGGCACACGAGATGTCCACCAAAGCGGCAGAAACCTTACAAAAGCCAAACACGCCAAATGCCGGGGCGAAAACAACGCCAGTCCACAGCGAGGAGATCCAGGCCGAATCGGAGGGTGAAGAAGAGGAAGAGGTTTTCCACACCGGGAGGCCGGAGAGAGGCGACCGGGATGAGTGCGTAAGCTGCAGGGGCCAACACCAACGACAAAATTGCAGGTTCAAGGACGCAATTTGCCGGCGGTGTGAAAAGAAAGGACACATAGCTCAGGCCTGCCGAGATCCTCAACCTTCCCGCCCAAAATTCAAACCGGCCAATCAGCAGAGCGCCGGAGCAGCGAAACGGCCTGGGATTGGTCCGTTCAAAAAAGGCACAAAGTTGAATCAGACCACTGTAAGAGTGGGCCACGCATCGACACAACTAGAAAAGAAGATATTCACCCAGACACATATCGAAGGAGTGCCGTGTAAGATGGAGGTGGATACCGGCTCATCAATCACGATTATGTCTTGGGACACCATCGCGAGGGACCTGCCGGACGTCGTGAAACGCCAGCTGCAGACCCAAAAGCTGAGAGTGCAAGACTACCAGGGAAACCGAATCCCTGTTTGAGGAGTCACGTCCGTCAGAATGAAATATGGACATTTCAAGAAAACCCTGCCGATCACCATCGTAGATGGGAACCTACCCAGTTTGCTAGGTCTGGACTGGTTCAGAGCCTTGGGCATGGAAGTAACTGGGGTTCACAGGAGCGGAGTCAACCTAAAGGATGAATTGCTGAAAGAATTCGAGGACGTCTTCCAAGACTGCCTGGGCAAGTACGTGGGGACTCCCATTTCATTCAATTTGGACCCCCAGGTTGCCCCCATTAGGTTAAAGGCTAGGAGAGTCCCGTTCGCCCTTAAGCCCAAGATAGACAGGGAACTAGACAAACTAGTAAACCAGGGTATATTAGTCCCCGTCGACCAGTCAAACCGGACGGATCAGTCCGGATTTGCGCTGACTATAAGGCAACGCTTAACAAAACATTGCAAAAGAGTGCATACCCCGTTCCCGTGGTGCAACATTTATTGCATTCGTTAGGTCAGGGACAGGTTTTCGCCAAATTCGATCTGGCTCAAGCCTACCAACAATTACCAGTAGACAATGGCACAGCCGAAGCGCAGATGATTGTCACACATCGAGGCACTTTTAAGTGCACTCGACTTCAATTTGGAGTTAGTGTAGCCCCCGGGTTATTCCAAAACCTAATGGAACGACTCCTACAGGGTCTACCGGGAGTAGTTCCATATTTCGACGATGTACTGGTATCAGCAGAGAACTTAGAAGAGTTAGGGGTCAAACTACGGAAGGTCTTGGGCATTTTCAGGTCTGCGGGGCTTAAGGTTAAACTCAACAAATGCCAGATAGGAGTTGAATCTGTAGAATTCCTGGGTTACCGGATAGACAGAGAAGGCATCCACCCAACTGAGAGCAAAGTGCGAGCCATTAGAAAGGCTCCTGCTCCAAAAAACAAGACAGAATTACAAGCATTTCTGGGGCTGGTAAATTTCTATGCGGTATTCTTAAAAAATAAGGCAACAGTAGCCGAACCGCTACATAAACTGCTAGCGAAAAAAGCTGTTTGGACTTGGGGCAGGGTTGAGGCTAGGGCATTTGAAGGCGTTAAGAATCTATTGTCCAGCGATAGCCTCCTAATCCAGTACAATGGGACGCTGCCACTAGTATTAGTTTGTGATGCATCACCCTACGGGGTAGGGGCTGTTCTCAGCCATAGGTTACCGAACGGATCAGAAGCCCCTATAGCATATTTTTCCCGCACGATGTCCGCAGCAGAAAGGAACTACAGCCAACTAGACAGGGAGGCCCTGGCCATAGTTTCGGGGGTTAAAAAGTTCCATGAGTACCTATTTGGGCGGCAATTCAAAATAGTCACAGACCACAGACCATTGTTGGGACTCTTGGCGGGGGACCGTCCAACACCGGTTGCACTATCACCCAGGCTGACCCGTTGGACTATTTTCCTGGCAGCATACTCGTACAAATTGTCTCACCGCCCGGGAAAGGAATTGGGACATGCGGATGCTCTAAGTAGATGCCCGTTACCAGAGACTATCGAAGACCCGACCCCAGGGACGCCAGTCTTACTAATTGACTCTTTGGACTCAGGCCCAGTCACATCTACGGAAGTGACTAGGGCATCTTACAAAGACGTTGTCATTAGAACTGTGATCGGTTGGGTGCAGAGGGGATGGCCCACTGCACCGGGGGATCGGTTCAAAGACTTTACGAAAAAACGTTCGGAACTGTCGGTACAAGGGGGTTGTCTGTTATGGGGGGATAGAGTGGTTATTCCGGAAAAATTACGAGGGCATGTGTTGGAACTGTTGCATGTGGGACACCCGGGGATTGTAAGGATGAAAAGCCTAGCGAGGAGTTACGTGTGGTGGTCACAAATGGATAAAGATATTAGCAACCGGGTAGGAAAATGCCAAGCATGCCAAGAATCAAGGCCACTACCCCCAACAGCCCCCATAAGGGATTGGGAGAAACCCCAGGGTCCTTGGTCCAGGATCCATATAGATTTTGCCGGGCCGTTCCATGGGCAGACCTTTTTAATTGTGGTAGATGCCTACTCGAAGTGGTTAGAAATCCTGCTCATGAAAAGCACAACAGTGGAAGCTGTAATCACAGTATTGAGGCATCTATTTGTAATACACGGGTTGCCTCATACCCTAGTGTCCGACAATGGCCCACAATTCACGGCCACCCAGTTTGAGGGGTACTTAGCGGAAGAGGGCATCCGACATGTCCTCTCGGCGCCTTTCCACCTGGCGACGAACGGACTTGCAGAACGATTCGTTCGCAGTGCCAAGGAAGCGCTATCTAGAATAAGCCCTGGAGATTGGCAAGCCAAAATCGATACCTTCTTGGCAGTACAACATAGAACCCCCGGTGTGACCACCGGCCGCAGCCCATCAGAATTATTGATGGGTAGGAAACTCAGGTGCCCCTTAGATCGGTTAAACCCAACATACTCTCCCAATGGGTACCAAGGTATAAAGGAAAAAACCAGAGCAATGACAACAGGTGACCCAGTTTGGGCACATAACTATGGTGAAGGCCCAGTGTGGCTAAAAGGAACAATTACAGGAGTAACAGGACCAAAATCATATGTAGTGGACATGGGGGATGGCCGAGTGTGGAGATGCCACATAGATCAATTAAGGAAAAGAGTACAAAACAATCCAGAAACCAAACAACCAGACCCTGACTACCCAATATTTGAACCAACAGCTAACTCAACCCCGAGGCGATCGGAGGACTTATCTGAGTTTGAAGAAGTCCAGCGACGCCAACCGGCTCCTCCAGAAGACTGCAGGGATGACTCTGCCAATAATCCAGGGCCGGAGGGCCCAGAGGAGGAGCTGGGAGGAACAAACAGTCCCTCCGACCAGCTCGACTCACTCCCAGAGAATGGATTGCGCAGGTCAAAAAGAGTTAGGAGACGCCCTGTCTACCTGCGTGACTACGTGGAAAAATAACATGCAAATTCTATGTAAATAGTGGTACAATGCGTCTGGGAGGGGAGGAGTGTAATGTATTTGAACTTTAGGAGGGAAATTCGGGCGGGAACAAGCACGTTGCTGATTGGCTGATGCCTCAGCCAAAATAGTATTTAAAGAGGGGGTTTTGCCTGTTGTTTTTTCGCTGGGATCACAATAAACCAAAGAGCTGTTGTCACTTGTATTGTCTCCTGCCTCTTCATTGCCCGAACTTAACAGTTTTGAACTATTCTTTTCCCTACACAGTTAGTCCTAGACTTACGACCACAGTTATGACCGAATTTTGATTGTAAGTCATTGCAGTTGTAAGTCAAAGCACCACATAATCGGACTTGATTTTATGATCATTTTTATGACAGTCATTAACTAAGTCTCCATGGTTATTAAGTGAACTATGTTGTTTTAAGTGGGAACCCATTTTATTCAATGGAATTTTTTTGCTGCTTTTTGCTAGAAAATGGCAATAAACAGCAAAACTTGATCATGTAACCGCAGGACACTACAACATGTTGTAAATGTGAGCCACTTACCAAGGACCCAAAATGTGATTGTGTATCCTAGAGGATGGTGCAGCACAATAGAAATTTTAAGAACAGGGTACAAGTAACCTTTTATAAGACCATTGTAACTTCAAACAGTTGTTAACTCACTACTTGTAAGTCACTGATTACCTGTATGTTGTCTTGAGAGCTCCTATTTGTTGGCTAGTGGTTGTTGTTTTTTTGGTTACAGACTTGACCTCTGCACTTCATTGGCTACTTTGCAGGGGTAGAAACACACATTAATTGAGTTAATTTGTTTCTAATGACTTTTAAAACCCTGTAGAAAGATCTCTCTTTCTTGCTTTCTCCTAGCTAATTTTCCTAATTCTCTCATTTTTAAAAATAATAATAATACCAGCAATATACTGTTTCGTTTTTCTCTGTCACTTGAGATAATGTGTTAAGGTGCCATTTTGAAGGGAAAGGTTGAACAGTTACCAATTACATAAATTCTCTTCCTTCATTCAACTATGTAATGCAGCAATCTACCTTGAAACAATTTCTGAAGCAGTTATATGCACTTTGTAAATGAACAGCTGCTTTAACTATTAAAAAAAAAAGCTTAAGAAGTGCCCACATGGTTAGATATACGAAAGGTGTTCACTAATATTTTGTGCCACATACAGTAAAGCAAGCTAGACACCTTTTGGATATTTAGAACAAAAATGGGTGTGTAATAGCTGTTGCTCTCCAACAGTTAATATTTGAAAAACACTTTGTGATTCATTAAGCAATATAATTCATAGAACAGATATTAAGACTAATAATTGATAGGCTGCCCTCTATGAATTTGTTCAGTCCTCTGTTACATTTGTAAAAAATAGTCATTGTTATATCTGATGGGACTGGAAGACATTTAACTGTGGGATTGGAAAATATGACAATTCAGAAGTAGTAGTGGCACATGGTTACTTGAGAAGTTTCAGTACATTGTGCAAATGCATATAGCTAATATATCTTGATTTTCGTTCCACTGTAAACAAGCCTGAGATTAAATTCTTGATATAAGATTTATGAATTAACTTTTGATGTTCTTAAGTCATGGAAGGAGTTGATGGCTGATAAATGTTAAATGGGTAGGTTCAGTCCTTCCAGTGCATATAATGACTATATTAAAAAGGATGGGTCCTCTATAACTGGTTTTAATTATTACTGTGTTTTTTTGGACTGTAAGACGCTCCAGACTATAAGATAAACATTAGCTTGAGAAGAGGAAAATAAGAAAAAAAAATCTGCCTCTGCCTCCCAGCATCTATCTGTTATTCATCTGGTTAGCATCCTTGCAGCAAACAGCCTGGTCAGCTTCAGCACGTTATTGCAGCGCCGGCTCATGGCTTGTCAGGGTTCTGCTCCATTGTGCCCATCACTAGTCAACTGAACTGAGCTGCTGCCGCCGCTGGGGAACACTGGAGCCTTCACCGCTTTCCCCGCAGCCGGGCCCATCTTATCTGCTTCCGAACGCTGAGGAATGTCCTAGCATGCCTCCCGGCCCCAGCCTTGGCTCCATGCCCAGACAGGCCGAAGAAGAAGTGCCTTCAGCCCCCAGCCCTGGCTCCATGCCCAGGCAAATGGAGCAACTAGACCCCGACCCCTCCCCCACAGCATGTGAGCCTGAGGAAGGTCAATTACCAACAGCTGCAGACTGGAGTGACCCTCGCTTCAGGATAGGCGGCCTCAACAGAAGGAAGGGAGGGGCAGGCCTGGATAAGTGCTGAGTTATGGAGCCACACCCCATGGCCTATATAAAGGATCTGCTTTCTGGCATTCTCTGAGTCAGGCAAAGTCTACCTTATCTTGCTGAAGTCACTTTCTGGTCTCCTGCCTGCCTTGAGAACTTTGCTAGGACTTTGGCAGAGCTGCAGAGGCACGCCTCATTCAGATTTCCCTGACCCGGCTGTCAGCGGGGGAGTGGAACATGACAGGATCAGCCTCCTGGAATACCACTGATCAGCCGTTCTAGGTGATGCGGCCCATTCACCGTGACCCATTTGCCACTGCTGCTCGTTTCCCGCGGCCTGTTCACCACTGATCACCGCAATTGGCGAATGGGCAGCAGCAGCGATCCCCGCTACCTAGAACAGTTGATTGGTGCTGCACCAACCCCCCTCCCTCCACCGCAAAATTAGCTCTATAAGACGCACTGACATTTCCACCTAGTTTTGTGGGGGTGAAGTGCATCTTATAGTCTGAAAAATACGGTAATTCTTTTCTTAGAGTCAACTGTATTGCCAACAAAGATATACCCTCCTCTTTATTAAGATCAATGCTGTACACAAAATGGTAAAGATTTTAAAATAAATAAAGGAATGCTGTGGAGATTAATAATAATCTGATTCATTTCATCAAACATTCCTAAAATATTATTCAGATGATTAGAGACTTCATTATGGACAATAAAAAGAAATAAAACTTTAACACTTTTTGGTAGACTTTAACGTAACTAAAAGTTACTTTAATGTAACTATAAGAGGGACGTGGTGGCTCAGCGGCTAAGATGCTGAGCTTGTTGATCGAAAGGTCAGCAGTTCAGTGGTTCCAATCCCTAGTGCTGCATAATGGGGTGAGCTCCCATTACTTGTCCCGACCTAGCAGTTCAAAAGCACGTAAAAAATGCAAGTAGAAAAATAGGGATCACCTTGGTGGGAAGGTAACAGCGTTCCGTGTACTTTTGGCATTTTGTCATGCTGGCCACATGACCACAGAGACATCTTCAGACAGCGCTGGCTCTTTAGCATTGAAACGGAGATGGGCACTGCCCCCTAGAGTTGGGAACAACTAGCATATATGTGCAAGGGGAACCTTTACTTTTAACGTAACTAAATTGCAATTTAATTGTAACTAACATAATATTTAGAGGTACTGAACCAAAAAGAGGATTTTATTATTATTATAAAGAGCCAAATATTATTATGAGTCAATGATGGCACAGTAGTTAGAATGCAGTATTGCAGGCTACCTCTGCTGACTTCCCGCTGCCAGCAGTTTGGCAGTTCGAGTCTCACTGACAAGGCTGACTCAGCCTTTCATCCTTCCAAGGTTTAAAATGAAAACCCAGATCATTGGGGGCAATATGCTTACTCTGTAAACTACTTAGAGTGGGCTATAAAGCACTATGAAGCGGTATATAGGTCTAAATGCTATTGCTATTTTTACAATATTCATAGAGTTTTTTCTTTATCATATACAGTATATTGTTTATTTATAATATTAAATCATTTTTTAAAAATTGAAAACTAGAAAGTTCTAAAGTTTTTGTGGTTATCTTTAATTATATTTGGTATTTACATCATCTTTTCTTCATGGAATCCAGGATGGTGTATATTCTTTGTGCCTATTTTATTCTCAAAGAATAACCTTTTATGATCCAAGATGGCTCCGCCGAAGTCTGCTTCGATGAAATGCTCTCTAACGGTTTTTAATTTTTTATTATTCTCTGCGACTCACTACAGATTTCATACTCATGAGACCATCTGCTAAAAATTAAGTAACGTTTCTTTAAGGAGCAGCTTTTTGTGATCTCAAACCCCGACCCCATCTTTACAAACACGGGGGAGATTCTAACACAGGAAGAAGCAATTTCCCTGGAGCCATGGATTACCAAAACAAAAACAAAAACAAAAACTGAGGAAATGAAGAAGGAGAGGTAAAAGGGTGGGAATTTTAAACAGGTTAAGGAATAGGAGAAATAAAACTCCTCTGCTTGAATTTTCCTAATCAACGTACATTCCCTTGCTAATAAAATGGATGAAATACTCCTTTTAAACAGATACAATTCTGATTTTTACAATTCAGTAGCCCTATGCTTCTCTGAAACCTGGTTAAATGAATTAATTGAAGATAGCAGCCTGCATACCCCAGGGTTTCAGATTCAACGATCAGACAGAATTGCAGAAACATCTAGTAAAAAGAAGGGAGGAGATTTATGCTTACATATCAACAACAGCTGGTCTCAGGATATAACTATAATATATAAATTCTGTGACAAAAACTTAGACATTAATTATCAACTGCAAACCATACTCTTCATCTCGTGAATTTTCCTCATTTCTTCTAATTGCTGTTTATGTCCCACCACAAACCTGTGTAAACAAGGCATTACAAACTCTAGCTGACCAAATTATGGAGGCTGAAGCCAAATACCCCGATTCATAGGCCATTATTTTGGAAGATCTAAACAAGGCAAACTTAAGAAAAAAGCTACCAAAATACTTTCAGCATGTCAATTGTCCCACTAGAGGCAAGAATACTTTAGACTATTGCTAAAGTAATGCTAGGTCTTTACCACGAGCAGCTGTAGGACATTCTGTTCATTGCATGATTCACCTTGTACCTGCTTACAGGCAAAGATTTAAAACCACAAAACCAACAATTGAATCAGTGAACATCTGGACTGAGGAGGCAAAGTTAAAGCTACAGGCTTGCTTTGACTGCACTGATTGGAATATTTTTGAAGATACCTCTGTAGACCTGGATGAACTCACAGATACTGTAACATCATATATCAGCTTCTGTTAAGACCTATGTGTACCGACCAAGAACTTGTGAATATAAAGTAAAAACAAACCTTGGTTCACAGCTAAACTTAAGCAGCTACATCGTTCCAAAGAGGAAGCCTACAGAAAAGGTGATAAAATGCTGTACAGTCAGGCCAGAAATGTATTAATAAGGGAGATCAGAGCAGCAAAATGAAGCTACTCTGAAAAACTAAAGAATCAATTCTCAACAAAGCTATGGCAAACCTCCTTCCCAGGCTGAAGGAAATCAACAACTGGCAAATGACATGAACGTGTTTTACTGCAGGTTTGAAAGGAAACTACAGCCACCTATCTCTACAACCCCCATCTTAGACAGAGCAACAACAGCCAAGCCTCCTACAACTGACCCCGTCCCATTGGGTTCACAACCCCTAGTGATCACAGAAAAGGAACTGCAAGACCTGTTTCACAGGCAAAAGCCAGGAAAAGCTCCAGGCCCAGACAAGATAACACTTTCTTACTTAAAAGTCTGTGCTGACCAATTGGCCCCCATCTTCACCTGAATCTTCAATAAATCGCTAGAGATGTACTATGTTCCTTCTTGCTTCAAATGCTCTACTATCATCCCAGTGCCGAAGAAGCCCACCATCAAGGAGCTGAATGTTAGAGATGGTTACTCTAACACCTGTAGTCATGAAAACCTTTGAAAGGCTAATGCTGTCCCACTTGAAAACCATCACGGATCTGCTGTTAGACCCCTTGCAATTTGCAAGCAAATAGATTAACAGATGATGCTTTTAATATGGCTCTGCATTACATCCTACAACTTCTTGAATCTCCAAAGACCTACATAAGGGTCCTCTTTGTAGACTTTAGTTCAGCATTCAATACCATTATTCCAGACACTCTTCTAACTAAGCTAAACCAGCTACAGGTACCTGAACAGATTTGTAAGTGGATCATAAGCTTCCTAACAACCAGGAAGCAGCACGTAAAGCTAAGCAGAATCACATCAGATACCTGTACACAGGGCCCCCCTCAAGGCTGTTTGCTCTCCCGACTTCTCTTCTCTCTGTATACTAATGACTGCATCTCTAACGATCCATCTGTTAAACTACTGAAGTTCACAGATGACACAACAGTGATCGGTCTCATCGGAGACAACGATGAATCCGCATACAGATGGGAGGTTGAACAACTAGCCTCATGGTGCAACCAAAACAATCTGAAACTGAACACACTCAAAACCGTACAAATGGTGGTAGACTTTAGGAGAAACCTTTCCATACTTCCACCTCTTACAATACTAGACAACACAGTATCAACAGTAGAGACCTTCAAATTTCTAGTTTCTACCATATCGCAAGTTCTAAAATGGACAGCTAACATCAAAAACATCATCAAAAAAATACAAGAAAGAATATTCTTTCTGCACCAACTCAGAATGCTCAAACTGCCCAAGGAGCTGCTAATACAGTTCTACAGAGGAATTATTGAGTCTGTCATCTGCACCTCTATAACTGTCTGGTTTGGTTCTGCAACCCAACAAGCAGACACAGACTTCAGAGGATAATTAGAACTGCAGAAAAAATAATTGCTACTAACCTGCCTTCCATTGAAGACCTGTATACTGCACAAGTCAAAAAGAGGGCTGTGAAAATATTTATACATGGACATAAATTTTTTCAACTGCTACCCTCAAAATGACGCTATAGAGAACTGCACACCAGAACAACTAGACACAAGAACAGTTTTTCCCAAACACCATCACTCTGCTAAATAAATAATTCCCTCAACACTGTCAAACTGTTTACTAAGTCTGCATTACTATTAATCTTCTCTTCGTTCCCATCACCCATCTCCTTCCACTTATGACTGTATCTGTAACTTTGTTGCTTGTATCCTCACGATTTATATTTATATTTATATTGATTGTTTCTTGATCGCTTATTTGTACCCTATGACTATCATTAAGTGTTGTACCTTAGAATTCTTGATGAACGTATCTTTTCTTTTATGTACACTGAGAGCATATGAACCAAGAAAAATTCCTTGTGTGTCGAATCACACTTCTATTCTATTCTATTCTATTTTATTTTGATGTATGGTAGATTAAACTGAAAGATAGAGGCTACCCTAGAGCTATGCAAGGAACTTTTTAACTGAATATGGTTAAAAATTATAATCAGAAATTTCTTATCAAACATTTCCTAAACAAATGATTATTACATGAATGAATAATAAAACTTTTAACATTTGAGATTGAAATTATTATTGAACAAAATGGAGTCAGACTGATTTTGATTTATAGTTGCAATATTGTTTATATTTAATTTTATTAAAATTGTATTCTATTTGATATTTATTTTCCCTCCACAGATGTATTTTCTTTCTGGACAGTAGAGTAGGTGAAGTTTGTCTGTTTTCATTATTCTCCTGGCAGTTGATAGGTTTGTTGGTAAAGCAACTATAATGAACATTATGATGGAAGAGTTAGGTATTGTTTTATCTATCCTAATAGGCATAGTCTTACCAATATTTGTTGTTGTGTTTAGAAGTTCACTCTGTTTTGTCTCTGTTTCCGTAAACAGTATATCCAACTGTATTGTCTGCTAACTCATGATGATTGATATTTTTTCAATAGCTTTCCATTGGCCTGTATATCTGCCATCCTGAATTGCAGACTGGAAGGTCTACCTTGTGTTAGCTTTTTATACCATCCACACAATTTCTTTTATTTTAGGTTTTTTTTTGTTTACATTTATATCCCGCCCTTCTCCGAAGACTCAGGGCGGCTTACAGTGTATAGTTATTTAGTTCAAGCCATTGTTTTTATTTTACTGTTAACTATTAATCATTTACATTTATTCATAATTTGCTGTTATGTAAAATGATATATTGTGTATGATTTTAGCCACCTGTGTAATCTAAAGCCTATATCAAAATCATTAACCATAAAGACTACAAAGAGACATACATATCCATGAAAAGTTGAGTATAATAATTTCACTAGGTGATAACTGTCATAGATCAGGACTAGAATAACCAAGGAAAGACTTGAAGGGTTTCATGTACAATATATATGAAAGTCACCTAATTTAAACATTGTATTTTATGTTATAAGGAAACATTTTCTTTTGTATCAAATTAGTAATTTGTCTCAGTTTTCAAGTATCATTTTGATAGACCTTTACATAATGAAGACTAGAATTATATATTGCCTCAGAAATCCGTATTTCCAAACGAGCGCATAGTATGTTTGGTTGAACTAAGCCAGAAAGTAGTAGAAATTGCTGTGATTAAAAAGCAAAATATATGAATCCAGGGCTATGCCAAAGGAGGAAAAAATCCTATTATATTGCTAAAATCCAGCTCATAAGCAAAAACCACATAAATGTAATCCCAAGACTGTAAATCTAGGTTTCCCTATCTTTCCAACACTCAAAAGTAATTCCCATGTTTCTAATTCCAATAATTCTTTAGGTATTGATAAGGTCTACTTTTTTACTACATGTGTAATTCATGTTACATTCTCATCTGTAGTATATTGATCTCTGTATACATATTGTTTCATGACAATAATAAGACAAATCCACATACTATGAGTAATACTTTTGTAGTTTGAATGAAGTATATAAAGATTATAGCTCTGAAACTTTCGACCCAAGAGCAACTAAAAAATATAAGAAACAGACCCATTTGGCATATGAGAGAGGTTATAATTCCTGCAAATTTACATGTTTAAATTACTTTTGGCAAAAGCAGGGTAAAAATTCAGGATTCTCATTTGAAAAGCTTTATGGGACCTGATCCAATTCACAGTAGACACCATATCTCCTTCCCCCTCCTTTTTCCCCTTTAACTACCAGCAAAAAAAAAAAAAAGCAAGCTACTGATTTTGTTTTCAGGCACTAATTTGTTATAGTACAGTGGCTTCTCCTAGCCATTCTGCAGCTGATAAGTAGCAATAAAACAGTAAAAAGAGGCTTGGCTTAAGGTATTGCTAGGCATTTTCAAGTGAGCTCTTCTGACTATGGATGAAACCTTACATGGACTAAACATAAGTATTGCTATTCCTAAATTCAAAAAATAAGTCAAATATGATGGCTGGCATTTTCTTAATTTATTATTTATTTTTATTTTTTATTTTATTTTATTTTATTATTATTTATTTTATTTTTATTATTTATTTTTATTTATTGACCTCACCCCATTCCTAAGAGGACCATAAGGGGCATGCATAAGCGCACAAACGTGCCTACCATTCCTGTCCTATTGTTTTTCTTTTCTTCTTCCTATATATATATATGCTCATACCTCCTAATATTTACTCATATATATGTTTATATGCTATATAATCTTGTTGTATGATGTTGTGACAAAATAAATAAATAAATAAATAAATTATTAGGAAATAATAAATTCCCTCTCTTTTGTCTTCTCTTGTGTTGGATAAATTTGTCCCACAATGCTCACCTATTTTCTTCAGAAATTTTGTCTCAAGAGTTTTTTGCCCCATCTTTAAAAGACAATGCTGTCTAAGGTTAATTTTGGCTTGCCAGCCACTACAGCTTCAGCTTTCCTTCTTCTTCTTCTCAGAATACTTTTTTTAGTCTTCAGCTTTCCCATTCTCTTTGCCTCACCGTGGTTTCTCATCATAGAAATCTTTTATCTTTCTCTGTATTCTGTTTTTCTTGCTGTTGTTCATAAACCTTTATTAACTCACTCGGCCATAGAGAGACTACCTCCTTTAACTCCATTGCTTTGACTCTTCAATCAGCATATTTGGACCTTAAATTAAAAGAAAAAAATTCTCAAACCTCTCCAAAAAAAGAAAAACAAAAAAACCCCTTTTCTTTATTATTCCTTGCTGCTGGGAGCCTGAAACGAGGCGAAAGAGAGTGCCACTCAGCTGAGCTGCTAGAGCAATGGTGGCCATTTTTTTTGGTCATTTTGCCGAATCCAAGCCTTGCAGGATCGTCCAGACTGCCTGGGACATTGCTGGACCTTCAAAATCGTGAGTTGCAGCCAGCGGAGTGCAGGAGAAGCTGTGGTGTCGGCTTCGCGCTTGCAGGGGTGGAGAAAGATCCGTGTTGTCGGATGCAAGCTCCCCCTGCCAATGCTGCGGTGACTAGGTGCCTGAGAAGCAGTGGTGTCTGCTTCGCGCCATAAATTTGGGGACCCCCCCCCCTTTGCACCCCTCCACGCAGCTTAAAGGCACTTTTCAAGCCGTGGTGTCGGCTTGGTGCTAATCAGCCCTTTTCCTCTCATCTCATTCCAGGATTCTTTCTTCAATTTTTCTTGTAGTTCATTACATTTTTGGTGACAAAAATGTATTTCCTTAGATTGAAATTATACTTGAAAACAGTATTTCTCTTCAGAATATAATTTTACATTTTAAATACTTTTAAATACTAACATGATTTGGGGTTTGAATGTTTGCCTTACGTTACAACTCTACTTACAAATTATTAAAAAACACAAAATAATGATGTTTTAAGTATTTAATGTTTTAAAATTCATCATTTATTATTTAAATAAGTAAATTAAATAAACTTTAGCCAAATTAAATAAAATATTTATTATTTTAAGTATTTAAGTATTTCCTTAAAGTTTAAGAAATTGAAATGGAAAGATGGAATGATGTGGAATTATTTGCAGTGGAAGATCATCGAAGTGAAGCCTCTTCAAAGTATGTGATGAACCTGTTGGATTGCAGTTTGGAGGAGTAGGAGTAGGAGTAACCATCTGACGGGGATGGCACACCCTTCCCAGAATGTCCGGAAATTCCCATGGCTGAAGACATTGCAGTCCTGGGCACATCCAGCATTAGGAAGGGAGGCCGACTGGACAGGGAGCCACCTACTGGAGAGGATCAGATGTGGAGGATCAGTGGTGATGACAGGCTACAGATCACCTCTGATGAGGGGCAGCTGTCTCCCCTGCCCGATCCACAGGTGCAGAGAGCAGAGCAGAGGGACGCATAGAGGAGGTCAGAGAGGTTGCTCATGAGGAAATAGCCATGTCCCACTCACAAGGAACACCTGGAAGGGACAATTTCGCTGGATGCTGGGGGAAGGAATGTTTATGGGAACACCTTCCCAGCTTTTCTGCATGCTGCCTCATGAATATTGGTTTGTGTTTCTTGAGTCTGAACTTCGGACTTCATTATGTACTTTGGACTGGGCTCTATGACTTCAGCCTCTGGGGCTGTGCTTTGTTGTTGTTTTTTTTGGAATCCTGGGCTTTGTGTTGTGGACTTGGTAATTGTGGCTATTGGGACTTCTCTCTTTGCCTTGTGGGTCACCTAGGATATAGTTCCTGGTACTAGGACTGAGGGAAAACTGCAGGCTAGGATAGAGCTTCATTGGCACTATTGGTGGGCTGTTTGATGCAGTGTTAATTGTGCAATAAATGGACTACGCTTGACCTCTGCTTTGCCAGCATGACTTGGGTCAGATATTTATTTATTAAGCTGAGTATTACCACCAAAAATGGATACACGTCTTCAAAGTACCACTTTACATTTCAAGTTAAAATCCAGGATTTTGTGGGTGGGAAAAATTTGTCTAAATTCAGCAGAATGTGTCTTCTCCCTTTAAAGACTCAAGCATTGGTATTAATGTTGGTGTACACATTCTGAATGTTTCATCTTTCCTATCTGTTTTCAAAGGAACAGAGAACAAGATATGATAGTGGCAAATTGCAGTGGTTAAAAAATTATAGTGAATTACGGCTGGTACATATATGTTAATAGTTACTAGTTTAAAATTTAATATTTATTCTGTTAAATTCATGCTATCTTTAAAATAGAAGGAAAATGGGATGCAAACCACAAAATAAATTATAAAATGGTGTACGTGTTAGGTATTTAAAATGGGGTAAACACACAGTACTATAAATCTTATCTCCATAGCCAACACAAATTCCACAATCTGTATCAAGAAAACCAACAGTGAATAACCCTTCGGTTATACTGGCTAATGTAAGCTTTTACTAGTACAGGTGTAATCTATTTGCAATACACAAACTCCTGCTCTAAAGCTGATAATTCCCCAAATAAATTGCTTTAGACATATAAATCATATGAAAATACGACTTTGGTATAAAAGATAAAATCAGTGGATCATAGCCAGTTTATTAACATTGACATGAAATTGTCCTAAAATGGGCTATCCTTATATATAAAGCAATTGCACCTAAAATGTTTGAGAAGCTGAGAAACTTCTTTAACTATTGGTTGGGAGAATTATTTTATTTATTTTTTTATTTTATTTATTTTGCCACAACAATATATGTAGGAATCATACAAAAGATTATATAGTATATAAACATATATGGGTAAATATAAGGAGGTATAAGCATATATATAGAAAGAAGAAAAGAAAAACAATAGGACAGGAACGGTAGGCACGTTTGTGCGCTTATGCACGCTCCTTATGGTCCTCTTAGGAATGGGGTGAGGTCAATAGTAGAAAGTTTTTGGATAAAGCTTTTAGGATTATGGGAAGAGACCACAGAGTCAGGTAAAGTGTTCCAAGCACTGATGATTCTGTTACAGAAGTCATATTTTCTGCAATCTAGATTAAAGCGGTTGACATTAAGTTTAAATCTATTAGTTGCTCTAGTATTATTGCAATTAAAGCTGAAGTAGTCTTTAACCGGAAGGACATTACAATAGATGATTCTGTGAGTTAAGCTTAGGTCTTGTCGAAGGCGACGGAGTTCCAAGTTTTCTAAGCCTAGGATTTCAAGTCTGGTGGGATAGGGTATTCTATTGTTTTCAGAGGAATGGAGAACTCTTCTTGTAAAATATTTCTGGACACGTTCAATTGTATTGATGTCAGAGATGTGGTGAGGGTTCCAAACAGGCGAGCTGTATTCTAGAATTGGTCTAGCAAATGTTTTATATGCTCTGGTTAATAGTGTGGTGTTTTTGGAAAAGAAACTACGCAAGATTAGGTTTACAACTCTTAGAGCCCTTTTTGCTATGTAATTGCAGTGGGCTTTGGCATTTAGATCATTTGACATGAAAACTCCAAGGTCTTTAACGGGATGGGGGTCGTCTGTAAGGTAATGTCCATCTAGTATGTACTTAGTTTTTGGGTTCTTTTTTCCTATATGTAAGACTGAGCATTTGCTGGTTGAAATTTGGAGCTGCCAATTTTTAGACCAAGCGGTTAGATGATCAAGGTCGTTTTGAATGATAGAAGTATTGTCTGTGATGTTAAATAGTTTGACATCATCAGCAAAGAGAACACAATTACTTGAGATATGGTCACAAAGATCATTAATGTATAGTATAAAGAGTGTTGGTCCAAGAACGCTGCCTTGAGGAACGCCACTCTTGACAGGAACAGGATTTGATAGAGCATTGCCAATTTTGACCACTTGTTGTCTGTTAGACAGAAAAGCAGATATCCATTTGTGGAGGGGTCCTGAGATGCCATAGGATATTAGTTTTAGGAGAAGTTTATCGTGTACTACTGAGTCGAAAGCTTTGCAGAAGTCTATGTAGATTGCATCTATTGATTTGCCTTGATCAAGATTTGAAGTCCATATGTTTTTGCAGTGCAGAAGTTGTAAGTTACATGATAATTTTTTTCTGAAACCAAATTGTTTGTTGGAGAGTAGGTTGTTTGTTTCTAAGTATGAGGTATTGGATTGGTTGATGATAGATTGTCTTGGGAACAAGAGAAAGACCTCACCCCTTGCCATTCCTGCATATCCAACACACTACCCTCTTCCTATTTTCTCCAGGGCAACTCTGTGAAGTGATTTGGGCTAAAGTGAATAGTCCAAGGTCATCCAGCTGGCTTTCATGGTTAAGGCAGGATTAGAACACACAGTCTTCTGTTTTCTAGCTTGATGCCTTAACCACCAGACTTTACCAAGATCACCATCCAAAGCATTTTGTACTCTTATGAGATTCAATTCATTTGCCTGTCTGAAGATCAGCATTGGGTAAAGACTGCTTTATAGTCTGTTTGGAAAAGTTATTTCCCTTATATTTTTCTTCCCTGTTTGAGGTATATTTGCAATTTGTTCCTGGAGACTATAGGAAAAGCTAAAGAACAACAAAAACCACTTGTGATGACTATAGTACTTCCACTCAATCAAATAAAACTTTCCTTAGCTATATCAAACAATATTATATTTTAATTTCTTTCGTGAAACAGGATGACAGGAACATTTAAAAAACAAGGGTAGTTTCACTTCCTCTGACAAGACTCAACAAGCCAGCCTCTTGTTACTGATGAACCTCTATTGTATAGATGAGGGTCCCTAATCCAGTTCCATGGACCGGTGCCGGGCTGGGGCATGCCAGCAACTGAACTGCACAAACAAGCAAAGCCCCATCCTCAATAATAATGATTATTATTAAGGAATCAATTTGTGTTCACAAAATATTTGGAGAAATAGGCAAAATAAAATAAACACATGTAAAGTGGAAACTGGAAACCTGTAAACAGTGTAAAATGTTTCTTTATTTATGCAAAATAAAGCTGAAAAAAGCTCATCTGCCCCAAGGATGCCTCCAGTCTCACTTTGCACAGAGAAGAGAAAAGGTCAGAGGCAATATAAGAAGGTTCACAAGCTGCATGTCTAATTTCTTCTAGGAGCCTAATGAGAGTATCTTGCCTGAGGACTCCCTCAGTCTTGAAGCAGGAGCTCTGGATCACTGTGACCCCAGCAAAGTCAACTTTTTGAGCATTCTCAACTACTTTTACAAAACCTTGAGAAGAATTTTACTTTATGAAATAGCTTGTTTTGGCCACTTCTCTGTTTCTTCACATAAAATCTGAAATGACTGTTTTTTTTAGCATATATGCTTTGGTTAATAATAATTTTATTTTCAGTGCATACAAACCAAGGTTTTGATATCCCTGGGAGATCTATTTTTTGGTATATATGAGCTTTTTAAGAAGCAGAAATAATACTACTGGTTAACTGTATCACATTAAACCTGCTCATTTTTAGCATGAATTGAGAGATTATACATATTTTTAAAAGGGATACATTTGTATTACAAAAGTATATTTCTAACCATCTTTTTAGCTAATAAGTCTTCTTTCTTGGTTCATTTTAAATTGTTCATGTTTTCTAAATCATGAAATATTTCATTTTCTGTAACTCCTAGTTATATTCCTTATAGTGACCTACCATGTCTACAGCGCCTCAGTTTCAGCACTGCGTCAGCATTAAACAAATTAGCTTTTATTCTCTTAATGTAGAAGATTTACTTTGCTAATTGTTAGCTCTCAAGTATACATTTCCATTATCCTCAGATAAGAGAGTTCAGGGAAGAGGAAGACTAGGGAGTTTCATGACTGAGACCAATTGGGACGAATCAAGATCTAAGCTTTTATGGCATCTGTCTACAAATATGGTAATAATATAGACAGTTATTTCCCAGTGCCTTTCCTTTTTAATATATTATAGTCATGGCAGTCTTACAGTCCTAAAAAACTATGTATCTACAGCCATTGGTCCTATATGTGATTCCTCCTATATCCTTCAGGGCAACTAGAGTTGGGGCCCATGTGCTAGATTTTTGGCATATGTCAGTCCTTACATTATATTAACAGACATTTGCAAGACTGAAAATATTTCTCCTTTCTTTTCCTTCAACTTTGGAAAACTGGAGAAGATTCTTTCAGAAACATTTCCCATGTCATTCCCTTTCTGTGGGTTGAAACATCTTTTATATATGGAAATCTTCACAGCATACGAAAGAGAAGCCCTTTTCATTTCTATGTAAACCGAACACTTGCAATAATTTTGACAGGATGGGAAAATTAACATTATCTCAAATCTTAATTTTAAACCAATGTATGTGATTGTATATCAGAGGGGATTCAGATCTTTAGTAATAATTTTGTAACCTTTTCCAGATTTATAGACAACAATGACTTCTTTATTGAGCTATCCAGAAATTTATTTTGAATGAAACATGATGTGCCTGAAATTTGTGTGGTAGGAACTTCACTATGATAACAGGAATCAGAGAAAATGTGAAATTTAGATAGCTGCATATAAAAGTTCAGGCATCATTGCTCAGTTGTTTGCTACAGTGAAACCCTAAGTGAACCAAAACTGACCCAGCCTGTACATAGTATAAAGTTAAACATGACATTTTTCTGCAAATTTCAGTGCATACATTCATTCAAGTGCATATACATTCAAAATAAGAAAAGAATGAAAATGACAGGTGCAAATTTTCTTATTTTAAACCTGTAAAAATCTGCACATAAATAGTACAGGTAGTTTTTGACTTACGACAGGTTACTTAGCATTTGAAGTTACAATGAACCTCCCTGGGGGTACTTAAGACCCAAGATTTGAAGTTCTGACACTCCTTCCTCCCATGGTCATTTCAGGCGCTCAGCAACTTAATGGCCATTTGCAGCATCTCATAGTCATATGACTGCATGTTACAACAATTTTATTGAAAACTTAAGATTTACATTTTGGCAAAACTGATTCTTAGTGAACCATTGGTTTGCTTACCAACCACCACAAAAAAGATTATAAAACTGGGTCAGTCATGTGGGTGACTCAATATAAAACTGTCATGAGATACTGCCTATAATAGACAGACTCCATGTGAGGACTACTTGTAAGCATTCAAATATGCAGAACATTTTCTTGTTTAGCTTTGTGTTGTGTAGCCTCCACCTATTAGTTTACCAGTTGTCTAATAATTTGCATGCAACTTTATATTTTTTTTAAAAAATAATGTATTAGCTGCCAACTCTAGTGGATTCTGGATGGCATATAAAATCAGAAAAAACCTAAAAACAGATGAAAGTATCAAACCCAAGAGACAGTCCAGGCTAAAAAAAAAACCTTACATACAACAAAAATCAAACAAAACAGGTGCCCTACAAAAATAATAATACATCAACTCTAGGCCAGGTTTTCTGAGCTTTCTGGAACTCTAGGACAAGTCCACATCTCTGGGTGGAGGGTGTGATAGACAAGGCTTCCTTGATCTTATACTCTGCTAACACATACTGGATGGGTAGAAACTATTGGAGGCAAATGTTCCCTCTGTTCAGATCCTATGGCATACAGGGCTTTATAAGTAACAACCTGTATGGTGGGACGGGCCTAAATTTTCCCTGATTGTTTAAGGATATACACTGCTGGCCCTAGATTCCTCTTTGAATGAATTGATTGAAGGACATTTGCCGGGGGTGGGGTGGGGGTGGAGGAGCAGTGATTATCATTTCCTATGTTTACATTGCGTATTGCATACTTTTTAAAAATTACCAGTAGATAAATGAAATTGAGACTTTGTTGTCAGTTGATTACTCATGTTCTTTCTATATCACAATGACCAACATGAAGTCCTGATAACATTCACGGTAAAGATTTATCAAAATTCAAACAATCTTATATCCAGTATTTCTCCTATCCAAAGGAGAAAGAATACTCCATAGAACTGGAAAATGCTTAATGGATTTGTCTGACTCTCAGATGTAGCATTGTTTTTCTATGATTTATTGCACCATAATATTGTAAATGATAGTGATTCTAAAAATCAATTTTATTTAAGAAATCATACTAAAAACAAACATTAACAAAAGCTGCATTTTCAAAAAAAAAAACTAGCACATTGGATATGCAATGATATTTTATTAAAATATAAATATTTTAGTTCATTGTTCATTATATAGTTTTGCAGATACTCAAGAGTCAGTTGTTTCATATAATTATTTTAATACATCTATTATTGTTTACATTACATATACAAATACATATTCAATTAATTGGAATACCTCTCCACATAATGGCTTCTATATTTCTGCTTCTTCAGAGGTTTCATCTGGAAAGCTCAAAGGTCACATCATTGGTTTATAGCTATGGACTGATGCCTACATAGGGAAATTCCTAGCATTCCGTTTGTCTACCATTGAGACCTTATATTCATCTCATATAGAGTACTGGTTTTTTTCAGGCATTCAGTAAAATTGGCAAGAGCTAAAACAAAGCTCAACAAAATATTTTCTCCACTTTGAACCAAGTGTTTGACATAAATTTCTTTTGTGGTCTGAAAATGTAAATTTCACATGCCTATACATGCCTAACTAACTTATCTCAGTCTTCAGAAATGTGTAGCAAAAACTTTAGTAGGTTTTTCTTATGGAAGATAATTACTGACTCAACAGAGAAAAAAGCCACAATTTGTCATACATTTTTTTTAAACGATTCCCTTGTTTGCCAGGTTCCAGAAGCTAATGTTTAACCCTGCTTAGCAACTGCCTAAGATAAAAAAAATAAATGTATGACTTTCTTCATTCTCTCCCCCTCAATCATTGTTTTTATTTATTAAAGCCTTAATGATACAACTCCAAAAAACAAATACATTGAACTCATTTGAAAAAAATAGAAATAAAGAAATATTTTCATAAATATTATTTAACTGAATGACTGAAACTCATGTTTATGGTAAAATTTAAATACATTAAAATTATTAAATGTAACTATAAATATAGATGTAAAAATAACTTTTAAACCATTTTTGCCATAGGTATCCAAAAAGTAGAGGATCCTAAATTAAAGATATTCTTTTTTTAAAAAAATTAAAATCTTTATGAAGATAATCTTATCTTCTTTATTTTATAAACTAGGGTTACAAAGTTCTATAAAACCATGCTTGAAGATTTTTCCTCAGACAATTGTGTGTGAGTGTGTAAATGTACCTGAAAAGAAATAAAGCTATTATAAAAACATTGAGTATTGAAGTTAATTGCCTGTAAAATAGGCATCGCATTTGCAAAATTACTTGGTCTCTTATCTGCATGTATACACAAATGCAGAATAGATACTTGGAAAGATTGGAAATCTGGGGCCAGAAAATAAAAATCAATGGATGCCTATTCGTAGAACTGCCAAACTTACTAGGGCTTTCTAGTTTCCAGGGAAATATTCATTGGTGGTTGCACAATTGATCTGTTTAGCTCAGTTTACTCAATTTAAACTGGGAAAGGCTGAAGAATAGATTCTTCTGCTTGCAACAAGAAAATGTCTTGATAGAGATCTTTGTGCTGGACTAAGAAGCAGAAGAAAGTAATGTATGCTTATTCTGTATTAACTTCCATTGAGTTCAGTAGTTCTTATTTCAGAAAATAAACATTGTTCACAGGCTACGTATGTACAGTGGAGACTTTCTCCATCTATTGACATTTTCTACCAACTGAAGATTTTGATCTTTCCATCTTAAATAGAGAGCATCCACTATAGATTTTCATTCTCTACAGTGCAGTACAATTAACAATTTCAAAAAGTGATTAAGAAGAGAAGCCTGCAATCTTGTGTCCTTTTTAAAGGTTCTGAACTGAGGTTTGGGCTACAATAACATTATCTCATTTCCCAGTGCTCTAAACATGCCGCATGCTGCTATTTTGTGGTCTCCTCAAAAGGAGAAGCTGTCTGGAGCACTTGTGGACTTGTCTAGAGAGGAGTCACAAAGTATTGGTCTACTCGTGGACTCTCCAATCTGGTGTGGTCATTGGCTCCTCTTTCAGCAGAGAGCAGGTCAGTAGTGGGCTATTTAGTTTTGCTTTGTCTGCTCACTTTTGAGATTATGCTTCTTGCAGGATGCCATTCAAAGCTGAAGGGTGGTTTTGTACTCCAAAATTGTACAAACCTGCTAATACAAGTGTAATAGCACAGTTGAGCCTTTTTTTATAGCTGCAAAACGTATCAATAGAAAACAACAAATAATTAGTCAATTTTTAGAATTTTGGAATTCTAATTATTCATACTATTAGAATATTTAAAAATATATCACAGAATTATTAAACAAAACATTTTAAAATAAAAATAGCAATATATGCAGGAATAAATTTCATCACTGTTTAATAATGGCAACATCTTCCATTCTTTAAATGTAGAAAGGAAGCTTTAGTAAGTGGTGACATTTCTCACACTGTTTAAATTAATATTTAAAAACTAAGCATTGATTTATTGTCATCACAAGCATAACTGCAGCCAGAGAACAAATATATTTTGCACTTTTCCTATTTTTCTTTCGTCAGCAATACTTTTCAAAATATGTCGGCCAGTGTGGGATTTTTGCTTCAACAATTCTCTGAATAGGGCACAAATTTAAGCAGAATCAAAGTTTTGGTATTTTTCTAAATCATTTATTGATTATGTGCCATCAAGTTGGTATCAACTCCTAGCAACCAGATAGGTAGATTTTTTCCAGGATGATCTGTTCTATTCTGGTCCTTCAGTTTTTCCAACAGTGTATCCGTTGACACTGTTTAATTAGTCTATCAATCTTTCTGCTGGTCTTCCTGTTCTTTTCTTCCCTTCCATCTTTCCCAGCATTAAAGATTTCTCAAGAGTGCTAGATCTTTGCATAATATATTCATAATATGATAATTTAAGCCTGGTCATTTGTGCCTGGAATGAGAATTCTGAACTTTATTTGTTCAGTTATCCATTTTTTTGTTTTCTTAGTTACTCATAGTATCCTCGAGAGTCTTCTCCAACTCCAAAATTCAAATATGTCAATTTTTTAAAACCTCCTGCTTGAACAGTCCAACTTTTGCTTCCATTGAATGTCACAGAAAAAACATTGCTTTCTTAATTCTGACAATGAGATAGTCTGGGATTCCCATTTTCTCTAATCACAATCCACAGCTTGATATGGTTGACATAATTGAAAGGCTTTCTCTAACCAATAAATTATCATTTTAATTCTCAGTTATCTAGCATGCATGAGCAAAAATGCCTTTTGTTACTTAGGATTTTCTAAAGTCAGTTTGAAGATCTGGCATCTCCTTTCCATATCTGTATTGGATGATTTTAAACGTTATTTTGCTAGCATGTGAAATTAAGGATAATGTATTATAATTTGTACACTCTGTTAAATCTATTTCTTTGGAATTAATACAGTATATAGACTGACTTCTTTCAATCTATTGGACCCTGCATCGTTCTCTGGATTTCGTGACATAGCTTGGATGGAACATTTATGGATGCTACTTCTGTTACTTGTCATATTCTGTAGGTACTGCATCAATTCCTATAGCCTTCTAAGTTGATGGTGACTGGAGTTCTAGTACTATAGGAAGTATCTTCTAAATATCTTGGATATTGACATCTGTGTTCTATAAATCATCTTTGAATCAGTTACCATCTGTCCTTTGGTGTGCTTTAGCATATTGGTAGTCCTTATTTAGTGACTGACTTCTACAGAGATTGTTGGTTACAATGCTGATAAGCATCACCATCATTCAAAGCAACTTTGAGACCAATCCTTATATTTATGTCCTTTGCAGGCTTGTAAAACAAAGAAGAAAGCTAAAGTAAGATTAAAAGCACAGTCTCAATTTCACTTAACAACATCCCACCTAACGATCAGGTCGCTGGTCCAGTTGTAAGTTGCTAAATGAAAACTACCTAAACTGATAAATGGTTTGAAACCACCTTCTGAGTTTGGAGATCTTTTGGAGGATTTTTCTTGTTTTTCTATTTACAGATGTTCTTATAATAATACTACTTATCTCTTCTCATAATTCTCCTAAATTCTTTCCTGATACTTTTTTGTCTTTCTTGGCTTTGGCTTCTCTTCACAGCAATTTCCGTGTTTTGTTCTGACCATGCCTTCTGTTGTTTCGTGATCTTTGGCTGTTTCTGTTCATATTAATCTTTAGCTACTTTTTTGATTTCATCCCATAGTTCCTCTGGTTCTGTATCAAAAAGGTTCAGGATTTCAAAACACTTCTTGAAGTTGTTCTTGAAAATGGTATGTATTTTCTCAAGATCACGTCATAGAAATGGATTGGCTTTCTTTTTCCATTTTTGCTAGAATGAAACTTGCAAACAAGGTGCAGTTTGTGATCTGTTACATAGTCAGCCCCTGGCAATGTCTTTGTTACTATACCTGAATTTTTCTACCTTCTTGTACCAATATAGTTACAGCCACAGATTTCTGTGTACTCCATCCAATAATGTGTGTGTGTGTATGTGTGTGTGTACACACCCACACACCCACCATTTTGATTGTTGGAAGATTATGTTGGCAGTTAAAAAGTAATTGATTAGAAAAATTGTTGTCACCTCTTGCTTCATTTTAATTTCCTAAGCCAGTGGAAATTACTTTTACTCACCAAGTGCTGAACAGTTCCGTGCTTCGCATGCTTTGCGTGTGCTTGTGCCATCCGTGCTAACACGTGGCTCCTCCCCATGCACTGTGTGCACAACCGCATCATCTGCACATGCACACAGCTTTTGTGTGTGTCCCACCATGCACTGTGTGTGCAATTGCACCATCTGTGCATGTGTGTGGTTTTCACATGCGCAGTGCACACACAAACACCATCTGCGCATGCACGTGCTGTTCACCAGTACTCTTGTGCACATGCACAAACACGTGCACATGCACAAGAGAGCTCCAAAGACCAGCTGCATTCCCTGAATTGCATGCATGCGCACCAGAGGCCCAAACACCAGCTGGGGCACGTGCACATGTGCAGCTACAGGTGAGTTGGGCGACAGTTTGCATGCCCAGGAAAATAGCTCTGCGTGCCACTTCCGGCACACATGCCATAGGCTCGCCATCACGGTCCTAAACTATACAATCCAACTGTGTTTTTAATCTTTCTTCATTTTTGGCATTCCAATTTCCAACAAGAAGTTGTACATTTTACTTTCATATTCTGTTGATTTCAGATTAAACCTGATCAAAAACTTGTCAGATTCTTTCTTATTAGTCTAAATAAGATTATTCAGTCATTGAGAGAATTGTACCCAAGTACTGTCCTTGCTAAGTCACATTTTTCAGCACTATCATAAATTTGAATGATCTCTAAATGAATGGTTGTAATACAAGTATTACCCGTATGGATTTCAGAACATAGAGGTTTTTTCTTTCCTGAAACAATTTTATTTCATTCAAAAAGTTAAAATACAAAACCTGAAAGAAAAAAAATTAAGGAGAGACAAAACTAAACTAAACAAAAACATTGACAAAATGTGAATTTTAAAAAAGGACAAAACACATATTACCCCTCCTAGTTGGACTATCTATTGCAACAAATCTATTGCAATAATAATAGCTTTTCCCTATTGCAAAGCGAATCCAAAATTTAGAAGCTTCTACATCTATTTTCAACCCAATTGACCTGTCATATGAAAGAAAAAATAGTTAATAGGTTAAACAACAGTGCAGTTAAAAGTTCAAAGCACTCTGTTAACAATGAGTTATTGTAATTTACTTGTAGAAAGTCTATACACTTTCTTATTTACCACAGATAACCAGATTATTATCTCTGATCAGTCCAGCATCAAATACCCTTGTTTGGTTCTTAATAGTGAAAACTTTCTTTAGGTTTTTAATTGGGATTTTTCTCAACAATCATATCTCTTTTTCAAAGTTTGTAAGTCTCTGTTGTAAACATCTTTGCAACACACATTGTTGAACAATTCTCCCTGAGTGTACAACATTCCTCTTCTCAAGAAAGTCCAGCCCATCCTTCATCACATTCATTATCTCAACATTTCTTATATTTGTATTCTTTTCAATCTTTTATGGCAGGTTATATTTTTGAAACCAAACACTTTTTTCTTCCGATCTGACAGCAACATATCAGATTCCAATTCCTCAAATTGCAAATCAGAGCCAGCTGTTATTTCCTGCTTTCAGATATCATTTTGTGTTTGCATATCTGTTTTGACCCATCCAATTTTTTGTTTATGTGTTCAAATAAAACCTGTAAGTTGGAGGACATTCTTTTTTTAGTTGCTGCCCAAAATATTTTATCTCTTTTTAGAGGCATGAGAAATGAATGAAAGGATGAAAGAAGCAGATAAGTGTAACTGCTTCCACAGGGAAAGTGTAACTGCTTCCACCACCCCAGCTTAAAAAAAGGGGAATTTTTCCATCAAAAATTAAGAGATAAATATCAAGGCTCTTTTCTTAAAAAAAAAAAAAAGCTCGAAGGACCAAATTTATAGTATAATCCTGTGTAAATGTAAGTCCCATTGCAACTTCATTACAGCTAAAAAATAATTTAAAATTATAGAATAGAATAGAATAGAATAGAATAGAATAGAATAGAATAGAATAGAATTATTTATTGGCCAAGTGTGATTGGACACACAAGGAATTTGTCCTTGGTGCATATGCTCTCAGTGTACATAAAAGGAAAAAAAGGAAAAAAAATACATTCATCAAGAATCATAAAATACAACACCTAGTGATAATCATCGGTTACTAATAAGCAATCAAATCATACTAGAAGACAAACAGAACAATATAAATCGTAAAAATACAAGCAACAAAGTTTTCTGTGGACCACCAAAATTTTCTCGCGGACCAGCAGTGGTCCACGGACCACCAGTCGCTGCCGTATAGCATCGTTTTGAGGGTAGAAGTTGAAACAATTCATGTCCCGGATGTCAGGGGTCTGCAGATATTTTCTCAGCCCTCTTTTTGATTTGTGCAGTATACAGGTCCTCACTGGAAGGCAGGTTGGTAGCAATTGTTTGAAAAAGCAGGAAAAAAAGTTGTAAAAATCCAGCAAGGGCTTATAAAATAGCCAGAAGTCAACTAGTTATAAATCAAAAGATTGTAAAGCTTCAAAAAGTGCAGTTAAAACCCAGGCGTGCTTAAGAAAAATGAGCAGCTAAAGGCAAAAGGTGGCAGGAGACCAGACTTTCTGATTCCTCCTAACTGAAAATTGCAGGGACCTAGACCCCCTTTTCTCCATTAGTGCACGGTCATCTGAAGGTTGTCTTGGGTCCTTCCTAGTCTCCCCTTCAAAGGATGGGGAGCAAAGCCACCAAATAACCAGCTTTGGTGTCAAAATCAGCTATCAGTGAGAGAAAAAGAATCTCTGTACATTCAGCATGCCATCATGGGGGTGATGCTGATCATAGGGTTTTTAATCAATAATAATTAAGGTAATAAATTCATATATCATGGCATACTGTGATTTTTTTTTGTTTCTGACTAACTAAAAATCTTTTATCAGTGCTGTAAAATGTTTTAATGTGGTAATCTTATGTACACGGTGATATGTATTTGAAATTTCTGCTCAAGTTTATCCAAGTCGCTGAAGTAGTTTGATGCCTCAGTGAGAAAAACTCACATTATTTCCAGCTCTGGCCTTTAAATTTGTTGCTTTGCTCTAAAAGACTTCAAAAATATTTTAAAATACCATTTGCAAAAAAATGATGTATGTTAAAACAGATTTAAGCTAAAAAATGATTAATAACCTGATGAAATGTCTAGTCCCCACTCATAATGCCCCTTGTGTAATTGCAACATAAAGTCTTGTAAATAGAGAATATTTTTTCCCCACCCCCACCTACCCCTTGCGAAAATGCAGAAAATCCTAGCCATATGTAGCTGTCAGTTAAAGAACAATGATTTGATAGCATTAGGAGTTGCCATCTGGAGGCACGTTCGACAGTTCCATAGCCTTAGTGTGACCTGCTAACGTTTGTATCCAATAGTTTCTACCAGGAATTAACCTTAAATGTATCTGGGTGGTGAATTCCAGACTGCTTCCTACATTGCATTCTTTGGACATAAAGCATTTTCGTGGAAAGAAAAGCTCAAGGCCATCTCAAAATTGATATAGCCTGCTAAGAGAAAGAACAAGATTGTGTTGCATCTTGCTTCAGTTCCTTGTATTGAGCTGCTGATTGAATTTTACATCAGCACAGTACTGACAAAACAGGAGGTATCCACTGCCATATTTATAAATAGGAATATAGTTTAGAAGATAGAAAACAAGCTGAATAGGACATACAGATGTCTTCTTCCAAAGAGGAAGACATATAGAAGCTGCCAGTATTGTGCCCTCAATGTCTCATTTTGAGGCTAGCACCTCAACTTTGCCAAAAGATAGGACCAACTCCAGAAAATAACAGAATAATAGAGTTGGAATGGACCTTGGAGGTTTTCTAGTCCAAACTCCTGCTCAAGCAGGAGACCTTATACCATTTTAGAAAAGTGGCTGTGCAGTCTCTTCTCAAAAACCTCCAGTGATGGATCACCCACAACTTCTGAAAGCAAGTTGTTGCACTGATTAATTGTAACTGTCAGAAAATTTCTCCTTATTTCTAGGTTGACCCTCTCCTTGATTAGTTTTCATCCATTGCTACTTGTTCTGAGTCATCACAATAATGTGTTTTTACATTTTTTGTTGTGCAAATATGACAAATATAAATGTGCTGTCATTGACACATGATGAAAAATGAAACAATTTTTACACTCTTTTTAAATGAAAAAGCTTTGCTATAAAATGGGCAGTTCTGCAGTTCATCTGAAGTATTAACAATATAGTACATTGTGTGACTGTTGCCTAGCTAGTTCACTTTGGTTTGTACAGACCAGTTACTAAATATTTTAATTCTTCTTGAAGTGCCTCATAGAATAAACAAATTGGAAGGTTTCTTAGTGCAGGATTCACTTGACATTTGACCCTATAGCCTCCAGTTGGAATTCTAGATGTGCTGGATTGTGAATGCACTCATTATGGGAAGATCATAGTGCCAATAGGCACTGTCTTAATGCAGTGTGCTGATGTAGAACATTATTTTTTAGCCTTTTATACCAGTAGTCCTTGATTTACAAGCACTTGTTTAGTGACCATTTGAAGATACAATAGCACTGAAAAAAGTGACTTAGGACCACTTTTCACACTCAAGACCATTGTAGTGTGGAAACACCCCCCTCCCGAAGAATAAAATATTTTGGGAAATATTTAAAAAGGCAGGATATAATATTTCCCTTAAATGAGAAATGGGAAAACCCTTAAAGAAGGCAGAAACCAGTCCCAATTTTTCTGCCCCAAGCAGAAACTGAGGAAGCCAGCTTTTATAAATGCAGGTTTGGTAATCCATTCAGAAAGGCTGGGTCAAGACAGAAACTCAGATAAGCAACAAACAAAAGGTTGACAAAATTAGCTCAGACAAACACCTAGGATTTGCATTTCCCCTTTTACCTATAGGGTAAAAGGTATAAAAACCCACCCACTCTCAACTCCATTTTCAGCTGCCCCAGAACCGCAAACCCTAATGGTTCTGTTCACCAATAAATGGACCTTCTTTCCAGTTAGCTTCCAGCCTCCAATTTGTTTCCAGCGCCTCTCTCCCAGCTTGGAACTGGACTTGGATATTTCTTCCAACAGTAGCATCCCCATGGTCATATGATCAAAATTCAGGCACTTGGCAATTGGCATCTAATTAATGCAGCTGCACTGTCCTGGAGTCATGTGATCACCATTTGTAACCTTTCAGGCTTACTTCCGACAAACGAAGTCAATGGAGAAAGCCAGATTCACTCAATGACCACATGATTCACTTAACAACTGCAGTGATTCGCTTAACAACTCTAGTAAAAAAGATCATAAACTGGGACAAAACTCAACAACTGTCTTGCTTAGCAGCAGAAATGTTGGGCTCAGTTATGATGATAAGTTCGGGACTTGTATTGAATTATTTTCATATCTACCAGAGATATAAAAGCTCTTGTTTTGTGTATATTTGCCAGCAGAGGTGGGTTCTACTTGCCTTTACTACTGGTTCACAACGCGGCCGCACGCATGCACCTAGAAGCTTCCTGATGACGTCTGGGTCAGTGGGCAGAGCCTCCTGCCGGTTTTACTATTGGTTCTTGCGAACCGGTCCGAACCGGGGGCAACCCACCACTGATTTGCCAGTTGAAACAACTGAGGATGGGAATGAATTAAACCTAAACTATTGTTGTTTTTAATGACATCTTTATCTATGTGAAAGTCATAAATTGAAAATATTACTCTGTAATGAATTATAAGATTAATAGCCAATTCCATGGAATGTTAGGAAAAGAACATTAATGATAATAGCATGCTGACATACATAGTTAACCTTTTAAAAATGCAAGTCACAATATTTCTTCCCCATTCCACTGGTGGATGATTTCTGAATTTATGTGAGAATGATAGCAAAAAGTATGTTTATTAATGAGCTTGAAATAGTTTATCTTGCCTGGGTGTCCTCTTTATAAATTGGTCTATTGGGGCTAATTTGCTGCAAAATGTTTTGATCAATTGGTGCACATTTTTCTTACTAAGTCTAAAACAACGTTCTGCTGTTAATCACAACTGCCCTCTATGGTTTATAAACTCTGGGTAGAGAACTAAAGCCTTGCTCTGACTCCTGCTGCTCCACCCAGGGACTGATTCATTGCCCTCCTTTTGCTTTTGCTGCCCAACTACAATTTATTTGTCAGTTTATTTATACCTGGATGTATGGCAGAGTTTTCATAAGTGGGGAAAGTAGCATTAAAAGGAGAAAAATGCCATATTTTATCCAGGTCCCTTTTAGCAACTTCCTTTTATAAATTAATTTACAATTGTTCAAAATAAGGCTGTACCAATATAAAACAAATATATATTTATGAACACATACAAGAACAAATATATATTTATGAGCAGATAATATTGTGTTATTATACATTCATTTATTGACAGTTGAAAAAATGTGCCTGCAGGGAATCAGAATTAGAAAATGCCTAAGATGTGAGAGATGAGCAAAAATATTCATTTTACAAAACATGTGTTTTCTGTTTCCCATTAGCTACAATCTGAACAAATGCAGACTTGTGTTACCTTCAGCAATTTGTTTAGAGGAAGAATCTAAATTACATGTGTACATCAGTGTTAAGATGAAGCCTTGTTGCATTATTGCCTTCCTATAATGTTGCAAACATTTTAGGATTCTGTTTAATTTGGCTTTGTGGGAAGAAATATCCATCTGGTTCAGTTCCAAGCTGGGAAAAAGACACTGGAAACATGGAGGGTGATTGGAAATATGGTTTATTGCAGTGGTGAAATCTGAACCGGTTTATTACCGGTTTGTTGGTTGCACATGCGTGGTGCGTGCCAAATGCGCACTGCGCACGCACATACACAATATGCACCAGATGCGAGCTGCGAGCAAAAAGGAGGCTTGGGAAGATAAGTAGAACATCACAGGGGTGGGATGGGTGGGTGATCAGCTCTAGCGCGCAATCATGGGAACCTTTTTAAAAACTTTTTAAAAGCATTTTTTACTACCGGCTTGGGCGAATAGGTAGTAAAAAAATTCTTTAAAAAAGTAAAAAAAAGGCTCCAAATGATCCCACAGCACACTGTGATCATTGGAGCTTTTTTTACTTTTTTAAAGAATTTGTTTAGTACTTATTCGCCCAAGCCAGTAGTAAAAAAATGCCTAAAAATAATAAAAAAGTTCCAACGATCAGCTGAGCAATGCGCAATCGTCGGAACCTTTTTTTTTTTTACTTTTTAAAGCATTTTTAACTACAGATTCTGGAGAACCGATAGTAAAAAAAAATGCTAAAAAGTATAAAAAAAAAATTCTGACGATCGCGCGTCGCTCAGCTGATCATTGGAATTTTTTTTTTACATTTTTACTACCAGTTCGGCGAACCAGTAGCATTTTTTACTACCGGTTTGGGCAAACCGGCCCAAACTGGTAGCATTTCACCCCTGGTTTATTGATGAAGCAGAACCACATGGATTTGCAGTTCTGGGCAGCTGACAAAATGGAGTTGACTGGGGTGGGGTGGGTTTATACCTACTTTGGGATTTGCACTTGAGCTTCCTGTTCCTGTGCAAGAACATATATTCTATTGGCTATTGTCAGATTCCTATGGGGTCATGTAGGTGTCATAGATGGCTCTATAGGCAAAAGAAGAAATACAAATCTTAGGTGTTTGTCTGAGCTAATCTGGTCAGCCTCTGGTTTATTGTTTATCTGAGCTCCCAGATAAAGTTTGGACTGCTCTGGGATGGTGCAATGAAGGGGTTTGTCTTCTGAAAGGGTGTTGGGTAATTGCTATTGTGGTTTAATGGCTTTCGTCCTGTTTTGGATCTTGAGTGAGGGGATTGCTTCTAATCTTACCATTCTGCCTTTGTTCAGACTTTGCTGCAGGGAGTTTCAAAATAGCCTGTCCTGAATGGATTTCTGCCTGAGTATTTGCTTTGCCTATGAATAGAGCTATCTAGATACTTGTTTTCCTCTTTCAATAATCTCTTTATCTTTTAAGTGCTGATATCTGCTGTGGACTATTAAGGAAAGTGGGGGCTGTTTTCTGCCTGTAAAGAAACATATTTCTTCATTTCTCTCTTTTGGGAAATACAATATTCTGCCTTTTTAAATATTCCCTAAAATATTTCATTCTTCTAGGGGGGTAGCCGCTGACTTTCTAAGCTTCTTATAGTTGCTAGTTGTGTTTTACGCCCAGTTCCTCATTAAAGCTCCATTATATTAGCTGCTTGTTCGAACTATGAGATGTATGAGAGCCTCTTTCTGAAACTTTACTTTGAATGTTTCATCTTTGCTAATTTCTATTTAATCAGAGGAAGAATTGATTTCAAAGGGGAGATTGTGTACTTTCCTGTCTTCCAAATAAATGTATAATAATTTCTTGACACACACAGACATAGACCCCAAATTATTTCACTTTTTAATGGTTATTTGTATATATTTTACCAGTATACTAGTATAACTGTATATATAAAATTACATATGTGCAATATTATATTCAATTCTCTGTATACTAACCAGGGGTGAAATCTAAACATTTTCCCTATCAGTTCTGTGGGCGTGGCTTAATTGGTGGGTGTGGCTTGGTGGTCAGATGACTGGGTTGGCGTGGCCAATAACAATAAATAATAAAAATAATAAAGTATAAAAAATAATAGATACCAAAAACCTATTTATTTATTTACCACACTTTATACACACACAACACAACACAACACAATTGACTCATAAACAATGTAAAAGCAGCTGCACTTCACACTTCACACAGCCACAAAAAGCTCAAAAACCAACTTAAACACTTTACACACACACAACACAACACAACACAACTGACACACACACACACACAAAATGCCACATACAGCTTTGTGAGATTTTGTGTGTCTGTATAGTTACAGTGAAACACTACAGAAACACACCAAATCTCAGAAAGCTGCACAAATATTTTATTTTATTATTTTATTTTATTTATATTTTTTAGATCGGGGTCTCCAACCTTAGTAACTTTAAGGTTTGTGGACTTCAATTCCCAGAGTTCCTCAGCCAGCAAAACAGGCAGTTTCAGTTGCTAGCAGATTCAGGCAGATGGATTTTACACAGGCATATTCATCTGCCTGAATCTGCTAGCAACTGAAACTGCCTGTTTTGCTGATGCTTTGCCAGCCCAAAAGGAACAGGGATAAGGTAAGTGGGGAAGGGGCAATTGGGTGGGCATGGGCTGTGATTTTAAAAGCTTGTGATGATCAGGAAAGTCAAATGGGATCGCCAGAGGAAAAAAAAGTTTTTAAAAGGCTCCTCTGATGATCCCATGAGGCTTGCCTTGTGGCAGCCCAGAACCTTTTAAAGGATGTTTTCTACAAGCTCTTCGGCCGAAGAGCTTGTAGAAAACATGTTTTTTAAGGTTCTGGTGATGAGGAATTCAGGTGAGATTGCCAGAGGAGCCTTTTAAACCTTTTTTTTTTCAACCTCTTCGGCTGAAGAGGTTTGTTTTGTTTTGTTTCGTTTTTAAAAAAGAGTTTAAAGGCTCTGTCGATCTCAGCTGAGCCACGGGAGCCTCAAAGGCTTTTTTTTTACTTTTAAAGGCATGTTTTCAGCTGAAGAAAAACTGCTTTTAAAAGTAAAAAAAACCCTCTGCTGATGGTGCGGCTCAGCAGAGGCAGTGGGGGCGGGGACAGGGATTTTTGCCGCCGGTTCTCCGAACCAGCAGCTGCCATCGTTACCAGATCGGGCAAACCGGTCCAAAACGGGAGCATTTCACCCCTGATACTAACCCATGATTAGATCTTGTTTTGCCAACAGGTGCAAACTAGAGTTCTAGAGATTTGGGGGGGGGGATGAAGAAAAAAAATGAGCATCCCTATCTAGTACCTTTTTCCTGCCCCAGAGGAGATGAAAGAATGTTATTTGGCTTAGTTTGTAACTGGGGGAGGTAAAGGTATAGGATAACAGCATATGATTCAAAGCTTTAAAAGTGCTTTAGATTGCATTTTTAAATAATCTGTTTTCATTTTTAAAAAACAAACACTTTTTCTATCAGAGTTACAGCACCTGGCTTTAATTATTTAGAGCTATGAAATTTGTTGGCAGCTAAATTGTTTGCAGTCAGATGCTAACAAATTAACCAGCTTTACTGGAGTGGATAAGAGTGGCAATCACATCTTTTACTAAAACAGCCAATCCCCATTAATAAGGAAGATTAGATGTTACTATAATTCAGGTTCTGATATTACATTTGACCAGTAGAGGGATGACTATATTATGGGCATTGCAGATTGAGAGAGAGAGACTTAATGTGGTATGTTGCAAAGCATTCTGATACAGGGAAAGAAAGTTGTGGGCTAACATATGTTTTATACCCTTCAGTGGGAAATCTATATATTATCAGATTTTCCATTCTTCATCATTTCAACCTCTTCTTTTAATCTCATTTTCCTGTTAAGGCTGCTAAATAAAATTTATTTTTCTCAGGAGCCAACTGAGGTAGATCCAGGGAGGAAAGAACTCCTGTTATAATAGAACTTCTGCTTTGTATATTAATGTGCGAAGTTTTTACATTCACAGTACAATGTTTATCTTCAAATAATGGAACAAAACTCTTGAATTATTGCATGCAGTATCAAATAGCGTATTTAATTTTGTTTTAAGCGTTTGTGTTGCAAATATATACATGCAAATATATACATGTGAGGGACACAATGGCTCAGTGGCTAAGATGCTGAGCTTGTCGATTGAAAGGTCGGCAATTCAGCAGTTCGAATCCCTAGTGCCGCATAATGGGGTGAGCTCCTGCTACTTGTCCCAGCTTCTGCCAACTTAACAGTTCAAAAACACGTAAAAAATGCAAGTAGAAAAATAGGGACCACCTTTGGTGGGAAGGTAACAGCGTTCCATGCACCTTTGGCTTTAATCATGCTGGCCACATGACCATGGAGACAGTTTTGGCAGAGCTGGCTCTTTGGCTTTGAAACGGAGATGAACACCGCCCTGTAGAGTTGGGAATGACTAGCACATATGTGTGAGGGGAACCTTTACCTTTTATATACATGTGAACTCTGCCTTGGAAAAGAGTAGACAAGGTTGTGGGAAGAGGAGGTTGCAAAGTGAGTAAGTCCTTAATTACTTTATTTTTTAAAGGATAGGCATATGTATCAATGTTATTGTGTATAAAAACTTGACAGCTTCTACATAATGTGACAATTGCTTGTCTTTCTGTTGTGAAGTCATCTGTACTTCAAAATCTTTGTTAGGATATTATCTTTTGAGAATATACTGTTGTAAAGGTATTGCAGTTCCCAGTATTTCTTACATTGGAATTGTTGAGAATTGTAGTTCAACAATCTCTCTCTCTCTCTCTCCATATACATATGCATATGCATATATTGATATACGTATACATACATTTATGAGTAGTTGTATATTTGCTCTCAAAGATTGATTAGATATGTGCATTTGTGTTGTCTCTGTGAGAGAGTGTCTAATCATAGGATCTGTATATATTGCCTCTGTGCATGTATGAATGTTTCTGTTGTCCCCTCAATGGCGTCTCAGTATTTGTATGTGTGCAGTGGAAAACACAGGATAGGCTCTATATATTCTGTCCTGGGTCATGTAAACAGGGAGGTGGGGGTTTAGAAAGGAGCACTTAGCATTAGGGGAATTTTAGAATTTTTCCTCTAAACCTCCAGCCTGATTTACATTCTATACCATTTTAACCCAATTTTTGTTTCACTGGATGAAATTATCCTCCTGATAGAAAGACTTCCAAACACCATTACATAATTTCTTTCCAACATTCCTTGTGAAATGAAGAGAGGGGGAGAGAGGGGGAAATAAAACAGTAGTGGAGGAGGGGAAAGACAACCTTATAATCCTTCATGTGCTAATGGTTCTTAGAAGTTATGCAAAATAATTTGATATGGATCGTCTTTTTCACAAGCATGAGTTTTTCATTTGTAGCAAGATCTAAATATGTCCAATTTTTTGTGAACTGCCTAGAGAGATTTTTACTAGCAATCCAGTTTGGTTTCCTAGTTTTGTATTTCTCTTCTTTATCTGTTTTACTCTGTATTCCCATGCAGCAGTGTATGGATAACAGAAGTGATTGCTTGCAGAAGGCTTTGGAAAATTGAGCTGAGGGCTATAGTTTGCCCACTTCTGTTGTGATTTAAGAGCTGTCCAGTCGAAGTACATTTTGTAGATAAAAATCAGATGAGAGAATGCAATCCTTGAAATTTCTCATCAGTAAATATGATGGGTACTATCTTCCCTGATGAAATACATTAGTCTCATCAGCACATAACTTCAACCTCTAATGTGGTTTGTTTGGTTTGGGATTAGTGTGATACGTGATCAGATCCATTACAATTTAGCATTATATTACAACTTAGTGTTATATGGATTGCATTCCCTCCAGAGTTGTATTCAATTGCCACTCTTTATGCTTTTAGGGAAGGAATCAAGTTCTTCAGGGCTTTTCAATTAAGTTACTTTTAACAGCAGTTTTAATTGTTTCTGTGACATTCTAATTGCTTATGATTTGTTGTTTAGTTTTAATTGCCATGGGTGCTGCTAGCAAATAAATAAAAACACCGACAAGTAGACATTACTTGTTCAATGAAACAAGATTTTAAAAATCCTGGTTTAATATTATATATAAACAGAGCTGGTATTTGACAATACCTTTTCTATTGTATCCTGCTGTGTTTGTAGTGTTATCATGCAATGATTGCATCAAAGAATCCTGTCATGTAAATGGGTCTAAATTTTGTTATTAAAAGAATACACTGGATCCTTTCCTAAAATGTCAGCATATCTTTCCTGTTTAATTTCAGTCTGTTCAAATCCAGTGTGTTTTGTGATTGGAGGATGACAATAACCATGTTTTTAATTCATTTTTTCTTCCAATTAATGAGGCCAAATCTCAGTCAAACAGACTTTTATCCTAGTTGGGCTGTTAGACATACTGTTCCCTGACCTGTTTGGATGATGAGACATGCTGTTTCTTGACATCCTAACTGCAGCGATAATTGGAAACAAAGGAAGGATTTAATGTTTTATAGCTTCCTTGTGCAAAACAAGATGAGAAAATGGCTGAAACTGATCATATGCCTTTTCTCAGTGTTCATCCTAATTAAAGTTACTTCACACTGTTATATGGAATCCTAGGAGATAAACAATATTACTATTGCTTCCTTTCATTCAGAAGAATTCTGAATATTAGAGAACCTTTTTGACATGTTTATAGTATACATGTTGCTTTTTCATATTGAAGAACATAATCAAATGCGTCAAGTTTTAATTAACTGATCTTGTATTCATACTTTATTGTTGGTTATGCTCTGATAATTAGTCTATTTAATTGCTGAATATATTTTTCCATATCACTGTTTTATTTTATTTTTTTAAACTCTAATTAATAGGGTATTTTATACATTAAACAAAAAAGTAGACGAACACCCACCCACCCACCAAGGGTAATTTCAATAAAGGGATTACATTGTCTGAGCTTTGAAGCTAAGTAAGGTCAAACCTGATCATTATTTGGATAAAAGACTTCCAGGCGCACTACACAGATTCTAGACTAGATTATGAAATAGGGAAAAGATTCATGGAAGAAGATAGGAAAACATATGCTGACATTTTAGGTTAAGATAAAAGCTCTTCGCAAACTGAAACCATCCCTATCTATTGGACCTGATGGACTATGTGCATACTTCTTAAAAAAGATTTCCACTAATATAGCAGAACCCTTAAGCATAATCTTTGAAAAAGCTTTCACGACCAGTTCCCTTTCCAAACTTTGGTCACTTGCCACGATCATCCCTATCTTCAAAAAAGGAGACCCCCCGCCTAGTTGAAAATTACAGACCTATCTCTCTTTGCTGTGTCGCCTGCAAAGTAATGGAATCTATCAGCAACCAATCCATTACCCTCCATTTAGAATCAAACAACCTACTCTCTAATAAACAATTTGGTTTCAGAAAAAAATTATCATGTAATTTACAACTTCTTCACTGCAAAAACATATGGACTACAAATCTTGATCAGGGCAAAGCAATAGATGCAATCTACATAGACTTCTGTAAAGCTTTTGACTCAGTAGTACATGATAAACTTCTCCTAAAACTAAAATCCTACGGCATCTCAGGACCCCTCCACAATTGGATTACAGCTTTTCTATCGAAGACAACAAGTGGTCAAAATTGGCAATGCTCTATCAAATCCTGTTCCTGTTAAAAGTGGCGTTCCCCAAGGCAGCGTTCTTGGACCAACACTCTTCATATTATACATTAATGATCTCTGTGACCATATTACAAGTAATTGTGTTCTCTTTGCTGACGATGTCAAACTATTTAACACCACCGACAATACAGCTATCCTCCAAAAAGACCTTGACTTTTTATCTGAATGGTCAAAAACTTGGCAACTCCAAATCTCAACCAGCAAATGCTCAGTCTTACATATTGGAAAAAAGAACCTTTAATATATATTATTGTGTCCTTGAAAATTTTGATGACCTAGACAAGGCAGAATGATTCAGCAATGATCTGAACTATAAAAAAAGTTGACCAATATTATTATATCAGCATAGATGAATTCTGTAGGAATTCTCTAGAGCAGTGATGTTGAACCTTTTTCTTGTGGCATGCTAGAAGTGTGAATGTGCGTGCGCAACAGCACGCATGCGTGCCAGCACCCATAATGCAATGCAAACTCTCCCACATGCACATGTACACATGACCCCCATGTGCTCCCCCACGCATGCGCTTCACATTGCGCATGCACATCCCGCACATGGGCTTCGCCCCCCCGCGCCCAACTGGAAAGTCGTTATTCTGAGGCAGAACCGATTCTTGCTGTGTCTGTATGCAGTGAGCTTTCTGGTGAGCTGGTGAGGCTGCGCAGTTACCACAGCGGCTTATAAAGCTCGGGCTGAGCCTGTGAGCCACCAGGTCTGGAGCTGGCAGCAGCCGCTTCCCTGGCAGTGGCAGGAGCAGCTGGCGGGGGAAAGAGGATGGTGGCAGGCTGCGGCAGCAGGCCATTCGTGTTGGCTAAGAGGCAGTGGTAATTCCTCCTCCTGCCAGTCTCGCACTCCGGGCAGTGTCCAACCAGCCATACTTGGCCTCCCCCTGTGGTAGCCCATGTGGATCCTGGGCAGCGCAAGTTTGGTGCCTTTCCTCATGGTGGCAGTGACAAGGCAGGCAGGCAGCCGGGCGCAGGGGAGCGACTAGTGGCAGTGCTCCTGGATGGCAAAGTCCTGAGGCTGCATGCGGCAATGACGGCATGGCCAGTGCACACGTGCGCTAAGACATTAAGGCCAGCTGATTGTCATGTGCACATGCGTATCAGTAAGCAGCAGACTAGCTGGCTGGTGCACATGCATGCCTTAGAAACCCGGAAGAGGAATGGGAAATGCCACATGTACCGGGCAACATGGCTCTGCGTGCCACTTCCAGCATGCGTGCCATAGGTTCGCCAACACAGCTCTAGAGTCTAGAACCATACTGGGAAACTAAATGTTTGGATTTCACCTACTGACACTAAATTTTTTTGCAAGTGCCAGCAATACATACTTTACTTAATTAAAGGAACACTGAATATTCTAAGTGTATAGGTGTAAATGAAGAGTTTCCCTCTATGTGCTAATAGTTGATTGTGTTGGTAAGGAATTTTAAGAAATCAGATTAGCTTTTGTTTGCATACAGTACAATGAAATATTTTCTCAATAATCTTTGTAACACTCTCTCAGGATCTGGCTTCAGCATACTAATCAATTTGAAATATAGCAATCCATCTTATATCTTTATCATACACTTTAAGGTATGATTGAAAACTAGCACATTACACATTAATTGAGACTTAAATTAATTCTTTTCTGCAAGATCTGATATCATATGAAAATAGAATTGAGAGAGATTGGAAGCTAAATTCTGTGAAGAGTCTGTCAACACATGAATGCCTTTACAGCTCCCATGTCAAGAATAGGTTATATATTAAACTCTAATCAAGCCCTCCTTTTTAGATGTGTGTATTTATATCTGATCTGTGGTTAAAGTTTCCTTTACTCAATTGGAAGTGCTTAATTTTTTTCCTTTAGCAACGGAATATTATCCCCATTTTTTGGTCCCTAATTGATTCAGTGCTGTTTTTTTCATTCTGAACCTCACTTCATACAATATAAAATTCTTACATGAAAGCACCTGCCTAAAAATTTAGATCTTGGTGTATGTATGTAAATTGAAATTCATGATATTCTAATAACTTACAGCCTGAGCCGTGGTGGCTCAGGCTGTAAGATAGCCTGTTATTAAAACACAGCTGCCTGCAATTACTGCAGGTTCTAGTCCCACCAGTCCCAAGGTTGACTCAGCCTTCGATCCTTTATAAGGTAGGTAAAATGAGGACCCAGATTGTTGGGGGGGCAATAAGTTGACTTTGTAAATATACAAATAGAATGAGACTATTGCCTTACACACTGTAAGCCGCCCTGAGTCTTCGGAGAAGGGTGGGATATAAATGTAAATTTAAAAAAAAACTATATATATTACTGTGTTTACACAGGATGGAATCTTTCTCAACTTTGCTTATCCTACACAATGATTTTACAATTTTCTGAACAGGGGTTTTTACATTTTCTCAAGGACATTTGTTCACAGCCCTATGTTTTTAGGACCATGACTCTTCTCTGGAAAACTTTTTTCAGACCCTGTGACTCAGTTCCTAATAATATGAGTGCTTTGTATCATAACTACAAGGATACCCTCCTCCACCATTTTAATTTTTTCCTTGCATAAAGCAGGGGGCAAAGTATCAGTCTACCAGTTCAGTCAGTGCATGTGATTAGTGATGCTCCTTTATGATCAATTGTCTGTTCAGGATTACCACTAAAAAAATTATCTGCTTTAAAAAAGTTTTCTCACTCTTTCTTTATTTTTATTTTTTTTTTGCTAAGGATTTTAAAGTATGCTGTTCAGCCAGTATAGTTGTTGAACTTTCTCCCTTTTCTGTTCATCTTGGAGAATAAGAATTGAGAGGATTACTTAAAGTGAACATACTGAAATGTAATTATCTTGTGAGAATCTTTCCCATATATAAAATAGTAAGTTGTCAAGGCATCAGATTTTTAAGCATCGTTACCAAGCCTCCTAGTTGGTTAGTAAGTCACAATAGTGAAGTACTGCCATAGTTTGGAGATTAAACATTAGGCAGGCAACTGTACAAAAGGAAATTCTCTTTAGTCAGAATTTCTCTCCTATCTTTGTCTGGCTGGCTATTTGGGACAAACCCTTTATAGCTTTTTACTTCACACCCATAAATTGTAAACTTGCATTCAAGTCATTTTGAAGCCTCTTCTGGTTCTCCTTACTCAGCTCTTTGTCTCATTCATCCACCGTTCTTTGGTTCCACTCTGCCTCATTTTTTGTAGACTCTACATTGTGTTCACTTCTCCAATCCATCTTTTTCTTCTATTTCCACTTCTGTCTTTATTCAACATGCACTTTTTTTGTATTTTATCTGTATCCGCTGAGTTGATTCTCTCTAGTGTTAAAAGAAGACCTTCTTTTCTTTTCCTTCTCTTTTATGTTCTCCACTTTCTTTCCAATTTTATTTCTCCTCACTAGTACATTTTTCCTCTATACAATATCTGCACATTTGCTCTCTCTTTCTTTTCATTTATAACTTCATTTATACAAAAAACTCCTTGCTTTCTGAAAGGCTCTTTCATGCCAAAACATCTTTGCAATAAACTATTTTCACAGCACTTTTATTATGAGCTTGGACAAGGAAAAGGTTTGAACTGAGGAGCAGAGAAGAGAAAATAGTCCTGTCTTCAAACAGGAGTAAAAAGAGGATCCAGAGAACAACCAACTGGTTAGCTTGTTGAGAAAATTCTGCAACCAAGTTTTCAGTCATCAGTTTGTAGGCATTTAGAGAATAATAGATTGCATAATAGAAGCAGGTATAAGATTGTAAAGAATAAATATGCCAAATATTTGAGATCTCTCTCTCTCTCTCTCCATATGCATATGCATATACTGATATACATATACATACATTTATGAGTAGTTGTATATTTGCTCTCAAAGATTGATTAGGTATATGTATTTGTATTGTCTCTGTGAGAGAGTGTCTAATCATGGGGACTGTATATATTGCCTCTGCATGTATGAATGTTTCTGTTGTCCCCCCCGCTTTCCCTCTCCTTCTTTCCCCCTCTCTCCTTGGTGTGACCATCATAAGAGAGATATTTTTCAATGACTTTAAGGGTCTTGGAATTCCATTATATCCTCAAGGCACGCAGCAAAAAGTCAACACATTTCTCTCCTACCACCACCACCGCCACTACCCTCTATTTCTTCCCACACCTGAGGACAGGCTGGTATTCTTTCCCTTGCAAAGCCTGTACAGCCATCTTATTCAGCTTTTGAGATTTCCAGCAATTGTTCTTCATCCCAAAGCATATATGGGGGAAGCTCTGGAATCTGTTCTGAAACTCCAGGGGGAAAAAAACTGTTCTTAACAAGCATGACCCTTTATATCACATTTCTTTATCTTTCTGTTGCTTCCACCTGGTATCTTCTATCTTCTGAAATATTTTGTGCTATTGTTCTTTTGCAAATGTCTTATCCTATCCCATAATTCTTCATTTTCCTTGATAACAGAATAACAGAGTTGGAAGAGACCTTGGAAGACTTGTAGTCCAATCCGTGCTCAAGCAGGGGACCCTATACCCGTGATGGTGAACCTTTAACGTTCCTGCGTGCTGGCCTGCGTGCCAGAAGTGGCACAGGAAACCATCCCACGAGGTATGCGCGGCCCTACTGCCTTCGTGCACGCGGGAGCGCCAGTACCTAGAAGAGTGGCAGTCCATCGCACATGCGCGAGCCGGCACCCAAACACCTGGATACCAGCATGGAAGCTCACCCGACGAACAGCTGGCCAACCCGGAAGGTTGGGTGCCGGCTGGCGCATGTGTGCCGGAACACTGCTCTTCTGTGTTCCACTGCTCCCGCGCATGCGATGACCAGCTGACTGGCATGTGTGTGATCACAGGATCACAGAAGAGGAGCCAGTGAGGCTGCGCTCTTCGTCGTGGGATAGTTTCGCGTGCCGCTTCCAGCACATGTGCCATAGGTTTGCCGACACTGCCCTATATCATTCCAGACTTCTTAAAAGCCTCCAGTGATGGAGTACCCACAACTTCTGAAGGCAAGCTGTTCCTTGGTTAACTGTTCTCACTGTTAGGAAATTTCTCCTTAATTCTAGTTAGCTTCTCTGATCTCTCCTTGATTAGTTTCCATCAATTTTTTCTTGGCTTGCCTTCTGGTGCTTTGGAAAATAGGTTGACCCATTCTTCCTTGTGGGAGCCCCTCAAATATTGGAATACTGCTATCATGTCACTCTTGTCTTTCCTTTACTAGACCCAATTCCTGCAACCGTTGTTCATATATTTTAGCCTTCAGCCTTCTAATCATCTTGCTTTTTTTTGCATTCTTTCCAGAGTCTCAACATCTTTTTTATAATATGGTGACCAAAATGGATGCAGTATCCTAAATGTGATTTTACTAAAGCATTTTACTAATGTTTTATGAAGCGGTACTAGTACATCATGTGATCTTGATTCTATCCCTCTGTTAATGCAGCCAAGGATTGTATTGGCTTTTTTGGCTGCTGCCACACATTGCTAGCTCATATTTAAGTGATTGTCCACTAGGACTCTAAGATCCTTTTCACAGTTACTGCTGTTGAGTCAGGTTTCACCTAATCTGTACCTGTATATTTGGTTTTTCTTACCTAAGTGTAAAATCTTACATTTCTCACCGTTGAATTTTATTTTGTTAGATAGGGCCCAGTGTTCAAGTCCGTTGAGATCCATCTGGATTTTGAGTCTATCTTCTGGGGTGTTTACTATTCCTGCCAGTTTAGTGTCATCTACAAATTTGATGAGTTCCCTTTTTGTTCCCTCATCTAAATAGTTTATGAAGGTGTTAAAGAGGGCTGGGCCTAAAATGGAACCTTGGGATACCCCACTGCTTACTTCCCTCCACTGTAGATAAACTGGAGGTTTGTCTCTAGCCTTTTTATCTTTTCTTCCACGGGGAACCAGTTAGCCTCTACTTGCAGCATTTATATATGGCACATCCTCTGCAGGTCACAAGCATCATTCTACATGCATGTTATTCAGATTAGGAGAATAATTAGAAGAATAAAAGGAAAAATGTTTTCCTGTTGATGTCTACTATCATCTTCCATTTGTTCTCCCTGTACACTTACCAAGATTCTATGATTAGGGCAAGCAATAGATGGCTGTATATTGTATGATTACAGGGGCAGACTTACCACTCATTGAATCTACTTCTGTTCTCTATTTCCAATCAAAGGTCAAAAGGTAGCATTTTTAAAAAAAAATTCTCAGCCATGATGGCATGTGATGCTTTTTATTTATACAAAGACCATGAAGAATTTAAAATCAGAGACAAGGTGAGTTAGAGACAATGGCTCTACCTTGAAGGAATTGAAAAACACCCTGAATTTTCCAGTTGTGCATTGGCTTCAGGATTTGTAGAGTTAGAGCACAGCCCAAGAGAGCTGTAATGAAAAAGAATTCAGTGCTGGGAATTATTAAGAAAAAAATATGCAAAAATAAAACAGTTATGTTCAGTTAAAAATAAAATGCAGGAAAGAGCATAGGATATCCTTTCTGCATACTGATCTTTTTTTAAAAAAAGCATTTAGGCCTTGTCAATGTTTCTTAATCAACCTTTTCTCACTTATTCTTTAAAGTGGAGATATTGAACAGGGTAGTGCCTGAAGAGGCACTTCTGAATTAAATTGCTTAATTTTCTCTATGTCTGTATCTAGGAAAAAATTCTATAATCTTAATTCAATTATTTTGTTATTTTGTTTTTAGGTTAACAAAGCCATTATCCTTTGCAGACTGTGTCGGAGATGAGCTACCATGGGGATGGGAAGCTGCATATGATCGTCAGATTGGTGTCTACTATATCGATCACATAAACCGTAAGTGTTTTCTGTAAGTGCTGTATTGATTATATAAGAAGGCTTATCCAGATTAGACTCTGCTGTTAGACTCTTAACAAGGACTTGAAAACAGAAGATTTCTTATGAGACAGTTGAAACTCCCCACAGCAATTCACTTGGTTTATTTTCTTAGGAAAAACATTATAGTTTCTACTGCTGCTACTTTTCCTCCTACTTCATTTTCTTAGTGCTGTATATCCTATCAAGTGGATTTCAGAATTACTTAGCATAATCTATTAACCTTAAACTTTCATGTTACCAATTAAAACATTATGTTTTCTGTTTGTGCAAGGAGCTCCCCAGGTTTTGACAAAACATTCTAATTAATCCCGCAAATCTACTTTTTTCTCAATGAGAAAATCAGGAGATATTGAAGAACCTTCTAAGAAATACATTCATGCAAAATTGCATTACAGTTATATCGAATTCCCTATGTTCTTGTTCTTTAGGCTTTTAGTAGGATTGTAGAGATGGTCAAAGTGGCAGCAAACAAATAAAAAAGAAGTTGTAACAGCAATCTGATGGAAATCTCAAAAGTTTTCTGAACAGTAATAAATAATACTTTTAAAAATCTTTAGGTGGAAAAGAAGCTATTAGATTCAGAACTGGTCAACTATATCCTAAAATAGTATAGGTAGTCCTCACTTAATAATGATAACTGGGACCAACAACTCCATTGCTAAATGACACAGTTATGACAGCACTTGCTGTAGTTCCAGTTACTGCTGTTAGGCAAATCCTGCATAATTGCATCGTCCCACATGATCGTTGTTTGTGACTTTCTACCAGCTTCCCCATTAACTTTGCTTGTCGGAAGCCAGCAGTGAAAATCGCAAATGGTGATCATGTGACAATGGGACATTATGACCATTATAATTGCAAGCCTGTTGCCAAGCAATTGAATTATGATCACCTGACTGCAGGGATGCTGCAACATCCATATCTATGAGGAACAGTCATAAGTCTTCCTCATTCAGTGCTGTTGTAATTTTGAACAATTAGTCATTCAGCAAGGAATACTGGTACAGTGAGGATTAAATCTAAATCTAGTCATAAAATTGTAGGGCAGGAGGGATGAGGATGGAAGAGGACCAAAGTGGCCAGAAACCTGAGCAGTTGCCTCCACTTGTATTAATATGTCTACTGACATAACTTTCCTCCTCCTCATTTGCATAATTTACTATAAATGTGAGAGGTATACAGTCCTACAGTGGTGCAATACAATGTTATTCTTGGATGAGTTCTGATAGATTTCATGAAATATCTAAGAGACAGTATGGAATGGAGATTAAAGTGTTACGCTAGTGGGCAACCCAGGACATAGTCTAATCTCAGCCATGGAAACTTACTGTGTTATATTGACCCAATTACTCTCATTTAGCTAATCTATCTAATTGACTGTTGTTGAGGAAAAAAATTAGAGTAAGGAAATGCTTTGTATGCGTCTTGAACTCCTGTTACAAAAAATGAGATCTAAATCTAATAAAAAATTAAGTCATTTGTAAAAATCCATAGAGGCAATTAGTTAATTGATGTTATTAATTTTAATTTTAATTCATTATATGATTTTTAGAGGGCATGATGGCTTAACAGTTAAAGATACTGACTTGTCACAGCCCAGGTTCGAGATCAGAGTTCCATGTGATGGGGTGACCTCCCATTGCTTGCCCCAGCTCCTGCCAACCTAGCAGAATGAAAGCATGCAAATGCAAGTAGATAAATAGGTACCACTTTGGTGGGAAGGTAACAGTATTCCATGCACCGCAGTGTATAGTCATGCTGGCCACATGACTACAAAAGTATCTTTGGACAATACTGACTCCCTCGGCTAAGAAACAGAGATGAATATTGCTCCCTAGGACATGACTGGCAGGCGAAACCTTTACCTTTATCTTTATATTATTTTTAACTACTTTGAATACTCATCAGAATAAAAATTCAGGGAATAATTTATTTATTTATTTATTTATTAATCAAACTTATATACCGCACCATCTCCCGTAGGACTCAGGGCGGTTCACAGGCATATTAAAACGATATAATAAATAAACATTAAAAACCCAATTAAAACTAAATATTATGATAGCCAGATCACTAAAAACGGTAAAAAATCAGTTAAAAACCCATTAAAATTTAGCTAAAACATTTTATTCTTAGGCTAGTCGAACTCCCCACTGGCTTACGTCAACTGCCTGATCTTCGGACCTTTCGTCGTGAGCTTAAAACATATTTATTCATTCAAGCAGGACTGGCATAAATAGTTGATTTTAAATTGGCGTTTTAATAATATCTTAAATTTTTAAATGTTTTAATTATTGGCTGTATAGTAATAGTTCATTTTAAATTCTTTTAATTGTATATATTCTGTGTTTTTATTCTGGCTGTACACCGCCCTGAGTCCTTCGGGAGAAGGGCGGTATAGAAATTTAATAAAATAAAATAAAAATAAATAAATAAATAAATAGTCCAGCGCGCTGAAATAATAAAGTCTTCAGTTCACGTCTGAAGGTCCGGAGGTCGGGGAGTTGTCGTAATCCCGGAGGAAGCTTGTTCCACAGGGCAGGTGCCGCCACAGAGAAGGCCCTCCCCCTGGGGGTCGCCAACCTACACTGCCTGGTCGACGGCACCCTGAGGAGGCCCACTCTGTGGGAGCGCACGGGTCGTTGGGAGGCAATCGGTGGCAGGAGGCAGTCTCGAAGGTATCCCGGTCCTAAGCCATGGAGCGCTTTAAAGATGGTAACCAAAACCTTGAATTGCACCCGGAAGGCTACCAGTAGCCAGTGTAGACCGCGCAGGATGGGTGTTATATGGGAGCAACGCGGTGCTCCCTCTATCACCCGCGCGGCCGCATTCTGGACTAACTGGAGCCTCCGGGTGCTCTTCAAGGGGAGCCCCATGTAGAGAGCATTGCAATAGTCCAGGCGGGAAGTGACGAGGGCGTGAGTGACCGTGCGTAAGGCGTCCCGGTCAAGGAAGGGGCGCAACTGGCGAATCAGGTGAACCTGATAAAATGCTCCCCTGGCGACGGCTGTCAAGGACAGTCGATCGTCCAGGAGAACGCCTAAGTTGCGCACTCCCTCCCTGGGGGTCAGTACTTCCTCCCCCACGGTCAGCGATGGTGTAAGCTGACTGTACCGGGATGCCGGCACCCACAGCTACTCTGTCTTGGAAGGGTTGAGTCGGAGCCTGTTCTTCCCCATCCAGACCCGCACGGCCTCAAGACACCGGCCCATCACCTCAACGGCTTCATTGGGGTGGTTCGGGGTGGAAATGTACAGCTGAGTATCATCAGCGTACAGATGATAATCCACCCCGAAACCACGGATAACCTCACCCAGCGGCTTCATATAGATGTTGAACAGGAGAGGCGAGAGAACAGACCCCCTGAGGCACCCCACAAGTGAGGCGCCTTGGGGTCGACCTCTGCCCCCCTGCCAACACTGTCTGCGAACGGTCGGAAAGATAGGAGGAGAACCACCGATAAACGGTGCCTCCCACCCCCAATCCCTCCAACCGTTGCAGCAGGATACCATGGTCGATGGTATCAAAAGCCGCCGAGAGATCTAATAGCACCAGGACAGAGGAACAACCCCTGTCCCGGGCTCTCCAGAGGTCATCCATCAACGCGACCAAAGCTGTCTCGGTGCTGTATCCGGGTCTGAAACCAGACTGGAATGGGTCCAGATAGACAGTTTCCTCCAGGTGTTGAGGAAGCTGATATGCCACCACACTCTCAACAACCTTCGCTAAGAAGCGAACGTTGGAGACTGGACGGTAGTTCGCTAAGACAGCCGGGTCCAGGGAGGGCTTCTTGAGGAGGGGCCTCACCACAGCCTCTTTCAAAGCGGCGGGGAAAACACCCTCCAACAAAGAAGCGTTGGTAATTCCCTGGAGCCAGCCTCGTGTAACCTCCCGAGTGGCCAGTACCATCCAGGAGGGACATGGGTCCAATAAACATGTGGTGGAATTCAACCTACCCAACAACCTGTCCATGTCATCAGGAGACACAGGATCGAACTCAGCCCAGATAACATTCTCAAGACTCGTCTCCGCCATCCCACCTGGATCTATCCAATCAGTGTCCAGGCCATCCCGAATCTGAGCGATTTTATCAGACAGATACTGAACAAAATCCTCAGCACGTCCCTGCAAGGGGTCCTCCCGAGCCTCCTGCGTAAGCAGGGAGCGGGTCACCCTAAACAGGGTGGCTGGGCGATTATCTGCCGCTGCGATGAGTGCAGAGAAATAGTTATGTTTCGCCGCCCTGATCGCCACTAGATAGGTCTGAATATATGACCTCGCTAGTGTTCGGTCAGGTTCGGAGCGGCTGGACCTCCAGGCGCTCTCTAGGCTTCTTTTCCGGCGCTTCATCTCTCTCAGCTCCTCGTTATACCAAGGAGCTGGTCGAGTTCGTCGCCGGGTCAGAAGCCGCAAAGGCACAACGCGGTCTAAGGCGGCAGCGGCCGCCTCATCCCAGGCAGCCGCCAGCTCCTCAGCCGAGCCGTGGGCTAACTCCCTCGGAAATGGCCCAAGCTCTGTCAGAAACCTCTTGAATGAATAGATGAAAGAATTAACATAACTTCTTCTATCACCCAAAATAGATTAGAAGTATTATAGAATAGAATAGAATAGAATAGAATAGAATAGAATAGAATAGAATAGAATAGAATAGAATAGAATAGAATAGAATAGAATAGAATTTTTTATTGGCCAAGTGTGATTGGACACACAAGGAATTTGTCTTGGTGCATATGCTCTCAGTGTATATAAAAGAAAAGATACGTTCATCAAGGTACAACATTTACAACACAAACGATGAGAAGCTTAATAGTAGTGCAGGTTTAGTAAATAGTTTGACAGTGTTGAGGGAATTATTTGTTTAGCAGAATGATGGCCTTCGGGAAAAAATTGTTCTTGTGTCTAGTTGTTCTGGTGTGCAGTGCTCTATAGCATCGTTTTGAGGGTAGGAGTTGAAACAGTTTATGTCCTGGATGTGAGGGATCTGTAAATATTTTCACGGCCCTCTTCTTGATTCGTGCAGTATACAGGTCCTCAGTGGAAGGTAGGTTGGTAGCAATTATTTTTTCTGCAGTTCTAATTATCCTCTGAAGTCTGTGTCTTTCTTGTTGGGTTGCAGAACCGAATCAGACAGTTATAGAGGTGCAAATGACAGACTCAATAATTCCTCTATAGAACTGAATCAGCAGCTCCTTGGGCAGTTTGAGCTTACTGAGTTGGCGCAGAAAGAACATTCTTTGTTGTCCTTTTTTGATGGTGTTTTTGATGTTAGCTGTCCATTTTAGATCTTGCGATATGATAGAACCTAGAAATTTAAAGGTTTCTACTGTTGATACTGTGTTGTCTAGTATTGTGAGAGGTGGAAGTACGGAAGGGTTTCTCCTAAAGTCTACCACCATTTCTACGGTTTTGAGTGTGTTCAGTTCCAGATTGTTTTGGTTGCACCACAAGGCTAGTCGTTCGATCTCTCGTCTATATGCGGATTTGTCATTGTCTCGAATGAGACCAATCACTGTTGTGTCATCTGCGAACTTCAGTAGCTTAACAAATGGGTCATTGGAGATGCAGTCATTGGTATACAGAGAGAAGAGAAGTGGGGAGAGCACACAGCCTTGGGGGGCCCCTGTGCTAATTGTACAGGTATTTGATGTGATCTTGCTTAGCTTCACCTGCTGCTTCCTGTTTGTTAGGAAGCTTGTAATATAGTGAATGACAGCAATTTCATTATTTAAAGAAAACACCAGAATAAGAATGTGAGTTGTTACAATATTTTAATGGAATTGATTCAAATAAATACTCAAAAGTTGACAAAAGTAATTACCGTATATACTCGAGTATAAGCCGAGTTTTTCAGCACGTTTTTTGTGCTGAAAAACGTCCCCTCGGCTTATACTCGGGTCTATACGGCTTATACTCGAGTTTTTTTTTTAAGCCCCTCGGCTTATACTCGAGTATATACGGCTTATACTCGAGTTTTTTTTCTTCTTCACATTTTACCGGACGGCTGGGAAGCCCTGCCGGTGCAGTGAGAGGCGGGCGGGGAGCCGCCAGCCTTCTCAGCTGAGGAGGAGGGTTTCAACCGGTAGGTGCCTCATTTCCCACCCTCGGCTTATACTCGAGTCCCCAGTTTACCCCAGTTTTTGGGGTAAAATTGGGGACCTCGGCTTATACTCGGATCGGCTTATATTCGAGTATATACGGTATATACTTAGAGTTACAGATTAAAAAGGACAGCAATAGACTAGCTGAGAAATATTGTTCCAGAATATTAGACTTTACATTAATTGTAAAATCAAATGTTTTAGAGATCTTACACCACATTCTTAAGGCTTAGAAGATGAGCAAATAGTAATAGTATGGATTATACATAGATAAATAAAATAGCTAGATTGGAATTTGGTTACACTTTGAATTTTGATTTGCTTTTGTTTTCATAGGCCCTAACCATTAGAACAGAATGCAAATATTTGTGGAGAATTATCTCCTCACCTGCTGTGGGCTTTTGGGAAAAGAGGGACTTCAGCTTTTAGTAAATGCATTTTGAGGAGGGTGGTAGATTGGTGTGTCGTTCCCCCCCCCCCCGTTAAACTGGTTTTTCCTCATCCTTTCAGAATGAAGAATCAGATACTTAAAGCATTCTCAGTGATACATTAATCCATTTGATGTTGCAATTTGAGTGATTTTTTTCTGGAGTGCAGTCACCATCGGTATGTTGGCTATAGGAGTGGTGCTCTTAAGAGAACACCCTTTGTTTGAGTTAGTGGAAGGTAAGCTGCCTGTGATAAGGGTCAGAGGCAGGTCACATGTCTTACATGCTAAAATTGAGATTATAGCTTTTAATTCACCTGACTGGAATGCAATAGACTGATAATTATGAACTGCACTGCTCAAGAGTTTACAAAATGTTTCATTAAAGTTTAACTGTAGAAATAGTGATTTAAGGGAAGCTACATTTTTACCTGTGTAATAATATATGTTTGGACTGGCAGTTACTGCTGCAACTGTTAAGGATTGTACAGTTTCAAATCCAGAAATATTTCCCTCGTGCTTTTTTTTAGTCTATGAAGGACTTGCTTATTAAAAGAAACCTCTTAATCTTCCCTAAGAAAATAATTCATACCAAACTTTCCTGTAGCCCACATTGTTTTGTGGCAGCTTATGAACTGTAATGTCATGGCTAAGATTGAAAGTTATAAAATGTTATTTCAGTTATGATGTGTAAATTACAATTTCACTTTGTTTAACCACTATTTACTGAATAAACCATACAGCAATTAGTGGATTTGTTCAAAATGTTAATGTTGGAAAAAATGTAGAAGTTGGATTAGTTTCTGTTCACCTAAGGATTCATTGGAAAATATAATTTGTTTATGCTTAAACTTTTACATGCAATTCAGACTCCCCCAAAATAGACTAGAAGTATTATAATTATATAATAAGGTTTATGGCCAAATAAGCCACTTTTAACGTATGTTAAAACATGTTTAACATGTATTGCTTCTTGAAGTTCTCCATAGTGTTGGAGACAGCAGCCAGGCATGGGTTGTAATCGTCTATTCAGATGAAGGACTGAGTCTGTCAGTGTTGTTAAGTCCCGCCCCTGTTGCTAGGGGCTTCCAGCTTTTTAAAAAAATTATTATTAAAAAAGTTTTACAAAGTTTTCCCCCTTTCCCCTCCCCGACGCCCCTCTCCCGACGCCCCTGACGCCCTTCCCCGACACCCCTCCCTCCCTCCACAACCCTCCCCCAACCTTCCCCAACATCCCGGAACAAACACAAGGAATAGTTAAAAATAAAACAAACATATGCTTAAAAATTTTCCCTCCTAACTCAATTATACTCCTACAATTCTCATCAAATCCTAACCTCCCCCAAAACAATCAGAAATAATACATCCTAATCATTCAAAGGCAGTCTGATAACTCTTAGTCTTATATCTGCTTTGAATATAGTCAATCCATTTTTTTCCATTCGTTTAAATATCTTTCTTGTGTATTGTCTTTCAGAAAGGCTGAGATTTTTGCCATCTCAGCCAAATTGGTAACTTTCAATATCCATTCTTCTATTGTGGGTACTTCTTTTTTCTTCCAATACTGTCCTATTAGTAATCTTGCTGCTGTTATTAGATTTAAAATCAGTTTAGTCTCAATTACTGTAGAGTCTGTAATAATTCCCAGCAGAAAAAATTGCGGCAGGAACTTTATTTTATTTATTTATTTATTTATTTGATTTTTATACCGCCCTTCTCCTGAAGGACTCAGGGCGGTTTACAGCCGACATAAAAATAAATTTATAAATAGAATTAAAAACATTTAAAAAATCTTATTATATTTGGCTAACCCCATTTATCTTCTTTTTCAAAACATTTTGTAAAATCCACCAAATTTTTATCCAAAAAGCCTTAATATTCTTACAAGTCCACCAAATATGGAAATATGTAGCGTCATCACAATTACATCTCCAACATTTTGCTTCCATATCTGGATATATACACGATAGTTTCTTTGGATCTAAATGTCATCTATAAAACATTTTATAAAAATTTTCCCTTAAATTCTGTACCTGCATAAATTTAACATTTCTAACCCAAATATTTTCCCAAGTATCCAATAATATTGGCTCCTGAAAATTTTGTGCCCACTTTATCATACAGTCTTTTACCAAGTCCCTTTCAGAATCAATTTCAAGTAACACATTATACAATCTCTTTATATGCTCCTGAGAATGATTTCTAATTTGCTTTACCAAATTTTCCTCATTCTGGACTATACCAATTTTCTGATCTTCCTTCCATCTAGCACGTAGTTGCCCATATTGAAACCAAGTATAATTTTTCCCTTCTTCTTTTAATACGTGCAAAGATTTTAATTGCAAACTACCTCTTTCAGTATATAAAAGATCTTTATATATAGTCATTTCCTGATTCTGTTCTAAATTTATAGTCTCTATTGTATGTCTAGGACTTGCCCACATAGGAACATTGTAATTTAATTTATAAAAATATTTCTTCCAGACACGCAAGACAGCAATTCTTAACACATGATTCTTAAAAGCCTTATCCACTTTTTTATCATAAATTAAATATGCATGCCATCCATATAGCAAGTCATAACCTTTTATGTTCAGGATTCTTTCCTCCGTTAAATTAAACCAATCACTTATTGCAGAGAGAGCAGCTGCTTCATAGTATAATTTAAAATTAGGCATTTTTAAATCTCCCCTTTCCCGGGAATCTTGAATTATTTTCATTTTAACCCTTGCTTTTTTACCTTCCCATATAATTTATTAATTCCAGTCTGCCATTCCTCCAAATTCTTATCTTTCTTAATTATTGGTATCATCTGAAAGAGGAATAAGAATCTAGGTAAAACTTTCATTTTGATAGCAGCTATTCTCCCCAGCAATGATAATTGCAATTTTTTTCAAACAATCAACTCCTTTTGAACTTTTTGCCATAGAACCTCATAATTATTCTTGTACAATTTTACACATGATGATGTAATATAAACCCCTAAATATTTAACCTTTTTTACAATTTCAAATCCTGTTATCTCCTCTAATTTTTCTTTCTGTTGTCTGGTCATATTTTTTATTATCACTTTTGTTTTATTCTGATTTACCTTAAACCCTGAAACTTTTCCATATCGATCAATTATTTCCAACAGAGATATACTTGAATTTATAGGGTTTGTTAAAGTAATCACCAAATCATCTGCAGAACTCTCAGTTTATATTCATGTTGTCTAACTTTGATTCCCTCTATCTCCTTTGCTTCTCATATTTTATCCAATAATGGCTCCAGAGTCAAAATAAACAACAATGGTGATAAAGGACATCCCTTTCTTGTTCCTTTCGCAATCTTCAAAGCTTCTTTTAAGCTACCATTAATTATTATCTGAGCTGTTTGCTCTCCATAAATTGCCCTAATTATTCTTACAAAACCATCTCCAAATTGCATTTTTTCGATTAATTTAAATAAAAAATCCCAGTGTAATCAATCAAAAGCTTTCTCTGCATCGAGAAAGATAAATGCTGCTGGAATAAAATTTTTGTTTTCTAAATATTCCAATAAGTTAACAATCTGCCTAACATTATTCCTCATCTGTCTCCCTTTTATGAATCCAGATTGATCAGGATGAATTCTTCGTTGTAAAACTAACATTAATCTATTAGCTATTATTTTAACAAATAATAGATAGATGATGTCACATCCCTCCCTCTCTGTTGAGAGAGAGCTGTTCAATTTTGACATAGATGGGCTCTTTGACCCCTCTTTCAAACCAATGGTCCTCTCTGTCCAAAATGTGGACTTTGTTGCATTCAAAAGAGTGGCCTTTGTCTTTTAAATGCAGATGGACTGCTGAATATAGTCCTATTGGGTTTATTCTCCTATGTTGTGCCATGCGTTTATGAATTGGTTGTTTTGTATGGCATGACATGGTGGGAATCAAAATATTGATCTGTGTGTGTGGGTTTTCTGTAAACTTCAATGTTAAAGCTTCTGTCTTCCTTAATGAATACACATTAAGGAAAACAGAAGCCTTAACACTGAAGTTTAAGGAAACCATCACACATAGATCAATATTTACATTTTGATTCCCACCACCAACTGGAGCAAAAAATGGGAATCATCAGAAGCCTACGCCACTGAGCTGAAGGCCTGCCTACCAGCAAAGATGGGAAAGAAAAAGAACTAAAACTCATAAAGGAAGCCCTCAGAACATCTGGCTATCCCAAATGGGACTTCATCAAATCTCGAAAAAGACCCTACATGAGCTCCTCCATAACAAACAACAAAGATAACAAAAAAGGAAGCAATGTTGTCATTCCATATTGGAAAAGCTAAGGAGGATCTTCAGCCAACACAACATACATGCACGCTTCAAACCCAAGAATACACTAAGGCAGAAGCTTGTCCACCCCAAGGATAAAACACCCAGACACAAACTGAGCAATGTGGTATATGCACTACAATGCAGTGAGCCATGTGCTGATCTGAACATTGGGGAAACAAAACATTCATAAATGCATGGCATAGCATACAAGAATAAACCCATCAGGGCTAGATTCAGCAGTCAATCTGCATTTAAAAGACAAAGGCCATTCTTTTGAAGACAGCAAAGTTCACATTTTGGACAGAGAGGACCGCTGGTTTGAAAGAGGAATCAAAGAGCCCATCCATGTCAAAATTAAACAGCCCTCTCTCAGCAGAGAGTGAGGTATACAACATCATCTATCTCTAGTCTACAACACAGTCCTTTCCACAGTTCCAAGAAGGCTCCACCCAATTGCACCTCTCAGGTGACCCTGATGACACAGATAAACCTTCAAGTGACCTTAACACTCACTAAAAGAATGTAAATGACGAGATGTCTGCAAGGAATATAATCCTTCCATTCCCTACCATCCAGTCAGAGCTGAAGAAGCTTCTTGAATGAGAAGCGAAAAATCCTCAAAAAAACCCCAAAAAGTCTGGTTGCCTCTTGAAAAGCACCTTTGGGACAACTATGACCTGGATGACTGAGAATCTCCTTAAACAATTCCATATTTTTGTCATATTTTATTCTTTTGAGTAGCATATATAAATTTTGGAAGATAATTAATGCTTTTTCGAGGGAAGTGGTAATACTTTTTGTCTTAAAGAAGTGGAATATCCCTGCTGAAAAAGCCACCTCTCAGTCTGGCAGTATTATACAATTTCTGCCCAGTTACCTATTTTCCATTTATAAAGCAAAATTTCACAAAAGGTGGTTAGAAGAGAATTAGATGACGTTTGTTATGTTAAACCATTTTAGAAAGGCATCAGACCTGCATATGGGGAAGAAATGGCATTGTTTGCTCTTGTAGATGATCTCCACTGGACTCTAGGTGAACACAGTTACCTGATCCTATTAAAACTCTCGGTAGTCCTCAGGGATTACTTGTAGTGGTTTGAAATGTTCTTTTGCAGTGTTTTTACTTCTTCCTAATGAGGACATTTCTATGGCTGGGTGAGTACTGAAGCCCTTGCTTACACCTATGTTTAAATTTGGCTCTCTCCTGTAAGCCAAGAATGGGCAATTAATTTTCCCAAGGGGCCACATGAGGAACTGGGACTGTTGTGCAGGGCCAAACTGATAGCTCCTGGCTGTGTTCTGCCCACTCACCTGCAAGGCTACACTTTGACTGAGGCAGTGGGTTACCGTGCCTGAGTTCCTTCATGTGATGACCACCATTGCCACCTCCTCAGGCTGCTTCAGGTGAGGGAGGAGTGTTGTGCAGGCACAGAAAAGCATTCCTCCTCTCACCGCCTACAGCCACCAGCCAACTGAAGGAGCACATGGCAATTGCACAGAGCTGGACCTGGCTCGACTTCTTCTACCCGCTGCAGTGAACTTATTTATATTTGATTTCTAATTTTTCAACTGACCTCACATAGGCCAGAATAAGGATAGCCAAAGGGCTGGATGTGGCCCAGGGGCTGCAAAATGCCAGGTCTAAGCCAGGAATCCCCAACTCCCAGGCTATAGTCCACTATTGGGCTGCCACCTGTTTGAAACTGGGCCATGCAAACAATAGACAAGCAAGTGTGTGTGAAGCTCCACTCATCTGACTGGCAGGCAAGGGCATGGCTGGAAAGCTCTACTCTTGCGAACGATGGGTGGGCCCTTGTGCTCTTGCATGAAGCTCCACTCGATTAAGTGGAAGGCACTCATGCTCATGTGCAAAACTCCCCTCATGTGAGCAATGGGCGCTTGTGTACAAAGTTCCATTTGCGCAAATGGAGTTTTGCATGTGAGCACTCTCTGCTTGCGCAAGTGGAGCTTCACGCATGAACGCAAATGCCCTCTGCTTGTGGGTGAAGCTCCATTTCCACAAGTGGACAGTGCAGGCACCTGCCTCTCGCAAAAATGGAGCTGCGCGCATGTGTGTGAGCCTATCAATCACACGCTCCTCCCCTCCCTCCCTGTGCCAGGGCATCAAGCTGGAAAGGTTGGGGACCACTGGTCTAAGCTGTTTAACCCATGAAGTTCCAAATGGAGATCTGTCTGTTTTTATTTAGTAGGGCTATTTTATTGTAAATTGAATCAGTAAAACTAGGTAGTAGTTACATGGAGCCTTTTATAACTGTGTGACAATATTTTTATTATAATTGTAAATACTGTATATTATGGTAGGCATTAATTTTAATTTTTTTGTATACTTTTACTTGGTGGTTAATACTTGTTTATTTATTTTTACTGTTGTTAAATTGTGCCTCAGTGAGAAGTGCAATATAAATGCATTGCTTTGCTTGTTTCTTTAGTTTGAGATGAGACATCTAATATATGCTGGTAATGTTCAGTTACATATCTCTGTTATGGGTTGAACAAGGGATACAAGAAATGTGGCCACCTGGTGTCTGAAGGCTATAAGAATTTGATGGGGTAAAATATGTTGAAATAGGTCACTGGCAAGACCAAGTTCCTAATCACGCTTGTTTTGGACTGTGACATACAGTATCGTCCCTGAAGGAACAGGCCCATGACTTCAGAGCTCTCTTGGATTCACAACTTTTGATTGAACAGCAAAACCTGGAGTGGCCTTTGCACAGCTGGAACTGGTACATCAGTTTGCAGCCCTTTTTGGATTGAAAGTAACAGATAGTCATGCCCTCTTAAACTCAAGACTGGTTTTATTGCATTACTGTTGTGAAATGAACAGCTGAAGGAAGGAAGTCCTGGTGGGTGAAGTTAAGAGATATGGCAGTCTGGATTTTATAGGTGGGAGGATCCATATGAAGTCAAACACTTGGGCCTATATCTGGTTTCCTGAAGGAAAGCAGGCAGTCTAGCGACATTCTTGTATTACAGTGGAGTCAACAATAAGGAACCTCCAAGTCTGAGTTCCAGAGCCACTTGATTGTGTCTGACAATTATGCATTACCAGGCCGGTTTAGCTCTGCCTGGTAAGGCCTGTTATTAAGAACACAAAGCCTGCAATTACTGCAGGTTCGAGCCCGGCCCAAGGTTGACTCAGCCTTCCATCCTTTATAAGGTAGGTAAAATGAGGACCCAGATTGTTGGGGGGGCAATAAGTTGACTTTGTAAATATATACAAATAGAATGAGACTATTGCCCTATACATTGTAAGCCGCCCTGAGTCTTCGGAGAAGGGCGGGGTATAAATGTAAACAAAAAAAAAATAAAAAAAAATTATTTGACACTGCCTTTGAAGAAAGCTTCCATAGGTGCAGATCCAGTGGTGGATTGCTCCTGGTTCAGTCCGGTTCTTATGAACTGGTACTAAAAGCAGCGGGAGGCTCCGCCCCCCCTCCCAGACATCATCATGGACGATCTGCACGTGCACAGAAGCGCATGTGTGCTCCCATGCGAACCAGTAGTAAAGGTAAGTAGAACCCACCCCTGTGCAGAACATGGTAATCCATTTTCTGATCGGTTAGAGTGCTGCATCAGAGCATCACGTATTTTGTGGCCCCTGGATTGATTGCCAATATGTTTCTGATGCAATTCTAATTATTGGTTTTGATTTATAAAGTCCTTTATGGCACTAGCCCATGTTATCCAATACCATTTTTTTTTTGCAGGTAGAATTAATCTGCCTGTGCAACTATCTTGAGAGAAAAATGTTTTGGATTCTGTCTCCTTGAGATGGGGGAAGAGACAGTGCTTTTCTGCAGCCTTTTTATCTGTTCAGACAGCTCACCCTTTGAGGGCTGGTAGAATGTCATACATTTTGGCATTCAGGCAGACAGTAAAGATCAACCCTCAATTATTTGGGCTTAAATTGTGTTTTTCATGGGGTCATTTAAGTATTCATTTGTTTGCTTTGATTTATTATTCTTAGCCTATTATAGTTTTAGGATTTCAAATGAGATGCCCAGGAACTGGGCATGAGTGAGTAAGATACTGTATAAATTTCTCAAGTTCCATGACTACAATTTGCAATTTGTCAGAAAACCACAAATTTCCTATGACTTAGTTTGGTCTAACAGCTAGAGCTGGCACAGGTCTCACTAAAATAGCTTAGCTAGAGAAAAGTTTTTATTGCAAGCAAGATTGAAACTGATAGCCAAATCTGGCCCTAGGTTCTGCCTCGGTTTACCTTCCCAATAAGCAACCGAGTTGGAAGATCATTTAAAAACAGTTTATTGGGATACCCTGATAAAGTGGGATCTCTCTATGAAAAAGGAGAGGGAGAACTCCAAACCTCATGTTACATTCCTTTTTAGAGTTAACACAACAAAGAAAATGCAAGAGGAAAGTTGATTGCACAGGATAAAAGTAACCTCCCCTTTGCATAGAAAATCAGCTACATGTAGTCAAACATGTTACATATTTGCACCCCATAATATCACGCATGTTCATTAAATGGAGGTCTGAAATCAGAAAGTGTGTAAATTGTAAGGAAAAAAATTGTTTGGAGTTCACAAAAGAGATAAACCAGACCCCAATTTGCACTAACAATCTTTTTCTTATCTGGAGCTAGTCTCCAACCTGTTTATCAGTTTGGGAATGTTAAAAGCTATGTCAGCCCTGGGTTGCCAGCCACGCCAGGGCTGCCATTCAGGCGGGGAAGGAGAGTGTCAGTTGGAACGCATGTCCACCCCTGCTGAGGACTACACCTGCCGAACACCTGCCGACAGCCCACAAGCCTCACAGCTGAGCCATGCAGAGGTCGTATACTCCGCGGTCCTGCTGCCGAACTGCAGAGAGAGCAAGCATATCCTCGAAAGGCCTGCTACATCTACGGAGCCCACAGAAGGCCAGCTGGGCCACGGGCTTCGTACACAGCTGATGCACGGCCAAACAGATGGATGGCAGAGCGCGCATAGGTGCAGGGAACCTACCATGCTGGAAACAAGCATGTGTCAGGGCGTGCCAGATGGAAAGCTGTGCAGCTGCAAAGATGCTGGCAAAATAGCAGCATGAGGGGTGGGAATTATATGGGGTGGGGGCCAAGGGGTGGAACCGTGGGGCCACGGCTTTGTGGGGGTGGGGTAGAGGGCATTTAAGGGGTGGAGACAGGGGTGAAATGTTACCAGATCGGACCTGATTAGGCAAGTAGGTAGCGGAGATTGGGGCTGTTCGGAGAATCAGTAGCAATCTCTGGCTGGCCTCGCCCCCAAACCAGTCTGCAGCCCGCAGCCATGTGTGAAGGCAAGCAAGTGGAAGGCAGGAAACTGAGGAAAGCATGGCAGGGCTGCAGGGAGAGGATCTAGAAGGTAAGCCAATGCTGGCAAAGGGGGGGGAAGGGAAAACCACTGTGCTCAACATCAGGGGGACCTGGCAAGGCTCACTCGCCTTTTGGACGTAGCGCGCTTGGCTTTTGCGCTTGGCTTCTGTGGGGCCTTTGGCTGACTGCCGCCTGCTTGCCTTCCCTCCCACCCCCTCATCCAGTCCATGATGGGTAACGCACCATTTCTGGGCTGGGCCATCCACCTTCAGGTCCCTGAAGGGTAGGGTGTGCTCTGCTGCTGCTGCTGCCGTCGGCACCATGGCTGCACAGGAAAACTCCCCAGCGCAGCACAGTTTCGGAATGGCGGGGGAGCCCAGGCAAGCTCTGCTGCTGCCACCGCTGCCACTATTGCTGCTGCATCTGGGCAGAAAAACTCCCCAGGAAGGGCTCTATGTACCCAGACCAGGGGTGTGTATGTGTGGGTGTGTGTTTACGTGTGAGAGAGAGTGAGAGAGATAGAGAAAGAGAGAGAGAAAGAAAGAGGAAGGGAGAGAGAGACAAGAGAAAGAAAAAAGAAAGAAAGAAAGAAAGAAAGAAAGAAAGAAAGAAAGAAAGAAAGAAAGAAAGCTTATGACCACAATTTTCCCCCAAGTTTTGGTTGCTAAACAAGAGCATTGTACGTGAGTTTCACCACATTTTACAAGTTGGCCACACACACACGTGGTCACATGACCACCAAGCCATGCCCACCAAGCCATGCCCACAGAACCGGTAGCAAAAAAAATTAGTTTTCACCCCTGGGTGGAGGGTTAAACCACAGTAGCACTAACTTTGTTTTCCTTATCGTTTGTCACTCTGTGCCGGGTTTCCAGATTGCCAGATAAAAAGTACCCAATTAACTTTATTGTCTACATTTCTTGTCTGCTAAATGCCAGAACGTGACAGTAAGTTAGTGCTCCTTATTTTTCCATACAAACCTAGCCAGCATCTCAACCTCTGGAGTTGCAAGGAGGGAGGGAAGCTGCAGAGGATGGCAGTGGGAATGGAGGCCGGGATGGATGGTGCAGTGATTGAGAAGCCATCCATCCTGGAAGCCTTGTCAACACTACAAGACAACCCTGCCCTGGATGTGTGTCTCAAAAAATGAGACGGCTCAAGCCAACCCACAGCCAGTCAGGAGCCATCTTTGTCTATGAGGGATGCAGGGGAATGGTGGAAGAGTTCATCGGTGGCTGCAGATTCTGGGTTTCCATTGCCCATGCTGACCCTATCTGGTAGCCATTTAACGCAATGGTGGGAGAGGCGCCTGACAGAGGAGTACGATGAAGGGGAATGGAGCTACTCCACTGCATTGGGCAGCCAAATCATAGACTGGCTGAGAGAAATTTAGAGAGGCCAGTTTACAAAACAGCGGGTCCTGGGACAGTGGGAGCCGGGGGGGAGGGATTTGACCCGGCTAGCTGGCCAAGATCCCCCGCTATCAACCCAACAACCAATGGCTCCACCTGCCATCTTCTGCTTGGCCAGGCCAAAGTTGCAACTGGAGGTAGTTCAAGAACGTGCTAGGGAGCACGTGAGGGGACAGCTGCCGGAGCCTGACTCCACTGCCGGACACCTGAGTTACTACCTAGGGGAATCAACAAAGGGGGGAAGTGGTCATCAGTGGTTGCCTCCCAGTGTTGCTAGTCCACCGCCGGCGCATGCTTGGCCGGCTGGGGTCGGGCATAGGTAAGAGGCCCTGCCACCCTGGAACCCCCCCAGCGCTGTGAGTGATGTTCGACGGCAGTCCAGATAAGGTGGCTCTCTTTTTATGCTTGGTGATAGACTGCTGTGACCCAGGCCCAAGTAGGTAGTAGTAAACTCAGTCAGTTTAAAAACAAACAAACTTTATTAGAACAGCTGAGAATTAACTCATTCTCTGCGTAGTCCAAACTAATCAAAGCAAATTCTTCCTAGCACAATTCTTCAGTCTTATCACCAACCTTGGTCTGATTAGGCAAACTGCCAAAGGCTTTTCTTGGCAAAAGTTCAAAAACAGAAGACGTCAACAAGAAATAAATGCAGCAAGACAAGGCTATCAATGTTGTTTTCTGGCAAAAAGCCCAAACGCCATTGCTGGTCTTTTAAGCCTTATGTGTTGTGCCTCGCTCACCGCCCCACCCCCCCGCCGCAGCCAGGCCCCTCTCATCTCCTGCTATCTCAGCCAGAGACTGATAGTACAGAAGAATGTCCTGGCATGCCTCCAGCCCCCAGCCTTGGCACCATGCCCGGACAAACCGAGCAAACGAACCTCCCTCCGATAGCATGTGCACCTGAAGCCAGCCACGAGCTGGGATTACCGGCAGCTGGGGATGAAACGATGCAATGTATAGATCCAACTTTGACAGAACTTTGGCAAAGCTGCAGAGGCTCTGCAGAAGCCACGCTTGATACGGACTTCCCCGACCCGGCCATCAGAGGAGGAGTGGGACACGACATTATGAGAGGGGCCAATCATCTCTTGGCCCTACTCCCAAGTTGGTTTGCTTTAGCTGCTCTTGTCTTCTGGCAGCTCTTCTCATGCATGCATTAGGAACAGGAGGAGCCTGTTCCTCTGCCTCACTACTGTCAGCCTCTGGAGGCTCCAGAGTCCGCATATCACTTCCCAATGGCCCTGGCCCCACCTCTGCCTCCGACGCAGAGCCCTCATCCAGGCCTTCCCCAGCTTCCAGGATTGGCCCATGTTCTTCCTCAGCCTCATCGCTGTCCGACTCAATTGCCAGCTCCGCAGGCTGCTGGCGGACCACAACACAGACCACCTGGATTGATATGCACACCTTTACACTTCCCAGTGGGCCATAGCAGTGGTGCTGGATGATGAGGCCGCCGACTGGGTGGCCGACCTATGTAGCAAACATGGCCGGGAATTGGGAAATGTCAGCCTGTTCTTGGAGGCATTGCGTGACAGATTTTAAGACCATACCATGGCCCAGAAGGTGGAGGGAGAGATGCTGGCGTTATGGCAAAGAGGCAGGCCAATCGTGGACTATATCCATGAATTCCAACTGCTGTCCGATAAGCGGTGGGGTTAGCCAGGATGGCTGCTGGTGCACCAATTTAAGAAAGGCCTTTGCCGCATGGTGTACCAGGCCTGTGTCTACCGGGGCTTGCCTCCCCACTTGGGTGCCTGGTACCAAGCAATTACGGAACTGGAGGTGGAGCTACATGACTATAGGTCGAAATGGGAAGTGCCCATGAGGCCAGGATGGTGGAGCCTCTGCCTCTTGAGTGGCCCACTTATGCTATGTTTTCAGTGTGGGAAACCGGGCCACTGGACAGCTGAATGCACCGCCCCTGCTCCAAAAGCAAGGACAGGCCAGTTAGGGACAGGGACAGGAACGTTGAGGAAGACCCCCAAGAAAACTCCAGAGAAGTCCCAAGTGCCAAGCTAATAAACCAAACATCATTTTAAAAGAGAGAAAATAAATCAAATTAAAATACAAACTAATTATGTTAGCAATTTACAAAATCCATGTCATGTGCCTCTCAAAACCATATGGAGTGAAACTTTGTAGCCCTTACTATATCTTACATTTATTTTTTGTGAAGAAAGACAAAATGGCCACAGTCAATAAATGCTGGGAAAAGGTAGCAGGGAGGAATTGCAGAACATGTAAAATCTGGACCTATTCTCTAGGAACATGAACTTGTTTGCTATTGCTATCTTTTAGGATGTTTTTTCACCAATTTGACTTTATAGCCATGGATTTCTGAGTGGTATACTTATACCACTTATGATATAATAGTCTAAATATTAACCAGATGTAATCCAGCATAATGTTAACCAAAGTCAGATATATGGGGCTGTTATGACTTCAAAACCATAGCTTGACTAAATATGTGCCTCCCAGTATGTGAGATTGCAGAAAGAATAATTTGTATCTGTGCATAGGATGCCAGTCAGAGTGCAAGCTCTGCAGCAAATATTCTTTTTATGCAGCTGAAGTAACAGAGATTAGGCAATATTAACAATTTCCAATGGAATAGTCTTATTAGTCCTTCGCAGTAGAATCCCCAAAGAATCTTGTAATGCCTTGAAATTAGCAAGTCTAATTTTGGTTGAGCACAACCTACCAGTACTTCATCAGAAACACAATCTGCTTCATCAAGTGCCATTAAATCACTCATTCTGCCATCACTTAAACATATTAATCAATAACCTCTGAGTGTTTTCTTTGCTGTCTCTGGAACTATAAGGTAGACATCCTAATTTTAAAAGGCTTAATTCCATTGCTACTGCACAGTTAGTCTTTTACCTAACGCTATTATTCATGTTTAAAACAAGTCTTTTATTTTACACGAAAGGAAAGCTCATCACTCATTACTTGCAATAAGCACATAAGAATTTTATTAGAATCAGAAGCAGGAAAGAAAATGGATCCAACAGTTTAGAACTATCTTCAAGAATAAGAATATTGTTAATGATCCTCAGGAAAACTATATTTTATTCAAAGCAGTTAGCTCAAAGAATTGTTATCAGTTCCATGTTATAGCATTTCTGTTTAGCTTAAGACAGTAAGGAGAAATACTCTTCATTACAGAGTGATTTTTACCTTTAATTTTCTCCAGATTGATTGCAGTACCTTACAGCAGAGTTGCCCAACCTTTCTGAGTTGGTGGTCTGGAGTCGGGGGGGAGGGGGAAAGAGGTTTTGTGGGAGGGCAGGCACCCACTTGAGTGGGGCCGAGAGCACCCGCAATGCTCACACGAGTAAGGCCGCCAGCGCTCGCTCGTGTGAGTAGAGCCTTGAGCGCTCACATGAGTGGGGCCCCAAGCACCCACAACAGTTGTGCGAGTGGGGCCTCGAGCGGTCGCCATGTGCAAGTGGGACTGGGCACGCATGCGCACACACCAGCCAGCCACTCACGCAGTGCAGTTGCAAATAGGCTGTGTCCCGGTAGTGGGCCATGGCTCAGAGGTTGAAGACCCCTGCCTTACAGTGTTAGATTGTATTGATCATTTTTTGTATTTGCCCAATTTTATGAAGAAAAAGTGTTTTTTTCCTAAAGAAGAATGTGTCATTTATAGATATGAGTGTTAGCAATTGTTAAAAATGCCACAGAATAAGATATTTCTGTTATCACTGTTAGTCTTAAAGTGTTCCTAGTAATAGCAGTTCTGCTATAACTAGAGTGCTAATTGCCCTGCTACCTAAGGAAACCTGAATTATGTCTGACCCATCTCAATTGCTTTTATCTGAAGGAAAGCAAGGTTGCGGGAAATGTTCTGCAGATGCTCACAGTGTGTCATATTCAGCTTTCAGTTAGCGATCTTGAAGTGGAAGTGAAACCTTTTTCTTTAATGCAGACAGAACTGGCATTCATCCTGCTGCTTCATGGATATAGAAGTGCATTAGCCTGCTGTTAGGAATGGATGGCCTGCAAAATCTCCATGAGGCTGAAATTCTTCCATATAGCCTTAATTCATATACCTGTTGGCCATGCTGTTTCTCTGAACAGCTGCAGAATGAAAATCATCTTTAGAAAACATGCTTTAGAAATAGTTCTTGTAAAGATCCTTATTTTTTTTTCCTAACCTAGTATGTATTTATTTCAGAGTTCCTTGCCAGGTTTTCAAATTTTGGATGGCCATATCTGATTTTGTTTTCTTCACATTCAGAGACAAGTGTTGTGGCTGTATGAGCTCTCACAGAGAGGTGGAAATAAATATAATGCTTGATTTTGAGTCAGTTAGTACTGAATCCCCATCCCTGTCACTTGCCTCGAAAGTGCTTTGTCCTTGTCCAGCAATCACAAGGACGGTGTTGCTGTGGGCCACGTTTTAGGACTCTGCGGGCTATTCTTGCAGTTTGGGCCACATATTGAGCAATCTCAACTTAAACCTACTGGGCAATTACCTGAAATGTGTTCAGATATGGTTTTCTCTTTTAAGATTATTTTCTATTACAGTTAGTGCTGTTCTTAAAGTAGAATCGCAGCAAATACATCAGTTCCCTGACTTTAGTCTCTTTGACTATTGATTTGTTATAAGTCTCATTTGCTACTTTGTGTTTGCTTCTATTAAACAAACTTATTTTGCATATATAGGCACAACTAGCTTGAAAAGATATAGGAACAAGATATAGCCTGTTTTGTTTAGAATTCTTCTAAAATTTTGGGTTTCAGTTTCCTTCTCAGAATGTTCAGTGGATAGACACAAGGTGCCCCACTTTTACCATTCCAGATGAAATATGAGAGGCACAATTTAGTATCTTTAATGCACAAGGAGAAATCAAATTAAATCAATCATAAATTTAGTTAACCAACTTAAACCAGGAAAGTGCCTGGTAATGATTACCTAATATCCGTAACCTAGATTGGTGGACTCTAGTACTAGTCTTCCTTTTCTGTTTTATTGATTAGACTACAATGGTTCCAAAAGGTTGGGGGCACATCTCTTATGATTTCTATTTATAAAGAGGGGAAAAGAGACTTATCAGATAATTATCAATTTATTAAGAATCATCAGCAAACTGTACAGTAAATGTAAATGCAAAATTGATGGTTTGTTTGAAAATAACAAATCCTCACAGACAAACAGATTGGCTTTAGAGCTCATCATTCCCTGTATATCCTGTTGTCATCCTATAACAGTGATGGCTAGCATTTTCCGTACTGAGTGCCCAAAGCGTGTTCTTGCACAAATGCACGTGCGTGCCTAAAGCGCCTGTGTGAATGCACTCATGCACCTGAACCGCCAAAATGCAATGTGAGCATGCACCTGAACCCCCAAAATGCAATGTGTGTGTGTGGCCCCCTGCATGCTCCCCGCATGCGTGCACCCCCCCACGTGCCCAGCCCCCCCCGCTCATGCGTGCACCCTTGGAGTGCCCCCCATGCATGCACACAGCCCCCCGCATGCGCAACAGAGACCCAAAGACCAGCTGGCCAGCAGGAGGCGCACGTGCATTTGGTTGACCAATAGAACAGCCTTGACCTTTTCCCCAATGTTAGTTCAAGGGCATATGTGTACCAGTGATGTCATTCTATATCATCTCCACTTTGGTCTCATCCGTTCAAAAGATAGTGTTCCAGAATTCTTGTGGATTGTTTAAATGCAACTTTGTAAATCTAAGCCATGCTGCCATGTTCTTTTTAAAGAGAAGAGGCTTTCTCCTGGCAACCCTCCCAACAAACCATACTTGTTAAATCTTTTTCTAATTGTACTGTCATGAACTTCAATATTTAAGAAGTTAATTGAGGCATGTAGTGTCTCAGATGTAACTCTTGGATTTTTTGCAATTTCTCTGAGCATTGCATGATCCAACCTTGGGGTGAATTTGCTGGGACATCCATTCTTTGGAAGATTGGCAACAGTCTTGAATCTTTTGCACTTGTGAATAATCATCCGCACTATAGAACAGGGGTGTCAAACTTGTGTCATCATGTGGGGGGGGGACTTTTCCCCCCTTCACTAAACTGGGCAGGGGCGGAGCTAGCATGTGATGCATCTGACCTGTGGGTCATGAGTTTGACACCCCTGCTGTAGAACAATGACTTTAAATAAATTGTAAATGGGCTTACAACTCTTCCCAGATTGATGTGCAGTTGCTTCTCTAAGATCATTGATGATTTCTTTACTTTTTGGCATTGTGTTAACACATATCTCAATGCTGGAGACTAGCAAACTCCTAAAACTTCAGCTTTTATAGAGGTAGTCACACTTGCTGATGATCAATTGATCAAAGGTACTTGATTAGCAGCATCTGGCTGCCACTTAGCCTCTTCATAGCTATGGAAGAGAAAAGATGTATTTAGTTTTTCACACATGGCTTCTCCATTTTGGCTTTCTTTTTGTAAAATAATGAAGTAACCCCAGCTCTACAAAGGCAAAAAAAATCGCAATATGTCACATGACATCACATGATGCGATCAAGTTTGACACCTGTAGCATTTCCAGGTACCCTGAAATTCAGCTCCTGATTATTCAAATGGAGATATATGAACAATTCTCTGGTCTCTTTATTGCTCTTGAAATAACAATGAATTCAGATGGCAAGTATGAATTAGTATCAGAGCCTAATACAGTTTAACTCATCCTGCTGAAAATTGTTCTTTCTTCTTGCTGCAAATATAATTTTTCACAAGAAAAAGCAAAACAAAAAAAGCCCATCCCAGTTTCAATAAGGAGAGAGATTTTAGGGAAGAACAGCAGGGAAGGTCTAGATATTACAAATGAACCAAAAATTGATAAAATACGAAACATCATTTCAAATTACAAATTAACAACCTTTGACCCTAGTGAAATAACTGAAGTCTCCAGAGATGGACCTGAATTCAAATACAACGATGGTTCAGTAGCACCCAAATTCTGTAGAATCATATGCAAAAATGAAACCAGCAAAAGAAATCTCATTTATACTATAAACACAATTGCCAGAAACAACCTCAGCTACAACAAACTTAGAGCTAGACCAGACTTATCATTCCTACAACGTATTAGATCCCGTGAACTTCGTTTAGAGCTCAAACGACGACAAGGAGAAACTAACCTTTACATTGACTATCGTGCTGACTGCATAAAAACAAAATCCTTCAATCAAACCCCCATCACTCAACCACACTCCAATCAAATCATTCAACCATCCACCAAACAAGGCATCCATCCATCTATAAATCGAAACACCCATTCACCCATCGATCAACCTGCAAATCCTCAACCACCCATTCAAAACCTTCAATCATCCAATGATCAACCACTCATTGCTCAACCAACCTACATTCCACCACCTGTTACAAAAAACCCTCAATCAACTACCAATCAAAACTAGGTATGCACGCCCCTTACCTCTCCTACACTAAATACTACAGGTCTCAATTGTAAATTAATAAATGCAAGAAGTATTGTAAACAAATTACCTGAATTTATCCTCTTAGTAAACAATGGTACATTTGACATCATATTTGTTTGCGAAACATGGCTAAACTCATCCTTCAATGACTCTATTATTTCAAACAAAGAATACCAAGTCCTTCGATCAGATCGTGAACACCGCAGAGGTAGGGGAGTAGCTATTTTTTACAAAAAAATCACTGAACTTAAAAAATATTCAAGTTGCACACAAACTCTCTCTACCTGAAACTATTGTATGTGACCTGTCCACCAACACCACACTTAGATTCATACTATGCTAGAGAGCCCCTGACTACGACATCGCTCATGCAAATATGTTAACCTCACTACTAACATGGGCTACCTCTTGCCCATATCCTCTCATCTGCAATGCTCTCTACATGGGGCTCCCCTTGAAGGGCATCCGGAGGCTGCAGTTAGTCCAGAATGCAGCTGCGCGGGTGATAGATGGAGCCCCTCGTGGCTCCCGTATAACACCCATCCTGCGCAGACTGCACTGGCTACCTGTGGCCTTCCGGGTGCGCTTCAAGGTTCTGGTGACCACCTTTAAAGCGCTCCATGGCATTGGGCCGGGTTATTTACGGGATCGCCTACTGCTACCGAATACCTCTCACCGACCCGTGCGCTCTCACAGAGAGGGTCTCCTCAGGGTGCCGTCAGCGAGGCAATGTCGTTTGGCGACGCCCAGGGGAAGGGCCTTCTGTGGGGCTCCCACCCTTTGGAACGAACTACCCCCCGGACTCCGTCAGCTTCCGGACCTTCGGACCTTCCGCCGCGGGCTTAAAACATACTTATTTAATTGTGCAGGACTGAGCTAGATTTTAAATTTCTGGGTTTTAATTGGGTTTTATTTGTATATTTTAATTAACGGGCTTTAAAATAAGTTTTTTAATTGTTTTTATTCTGTATTTATATGTTTTTAAGCGCCTGTGAACCGCCCTGAGTCCTTCGGGAGATAGGGCGGTATATAAATATGATTAATAAATAAATAAATAAATAAATCTTTCTGGGAGACCTAAATCTACCTTCTATAAACTGGATAACAAATGAATGTACAACTGAACCAGTCCATACTACACTATACAACGCAGTTACAAACCTAGGTCTTGAACAACTAGTAACTAACAATTCTAGACTCATGAACTGCCTTGAACTCATCTTTTGTAATAATGCGAACTCAATTTATGGACTACAAGTAAAAGAACCCTTTTCCAACAGTGACCACTGCATGATAGACTTTTATCTAAACATACGCCCTTGCATAAATCATCACAACAATAGTAATCCAAACTACAATTTTAAAAAAGCCAACTATGACCTTATAAACAATGATCTCTCATTTCTTGACTGGCAAAATCTATTCTCAACCTGTATCACTACTATAAAGTATTCCTACTTGAAATCAATAAAATCATCAAACTATATCTACCACAAATCACCACCAAAATCAAAAAGAAAAGCAAATTTCCCATATCAATAAAAAAGCTGCAATCCAAAAAAAAATCCCTCTGGAAAAAAACCAAATAGGGTTATGTAGCAAACTTCAAAAACCATTACAAGAATATTTGCAACCAAATAAAAACAGAATGTAACACTTACCACACCAAACAAGAAGAAGACCTTCTACGCACTAATTCCAATCGTGCTTTCTATAATTTTGTGAACAATAAACTTAAAGAAACAAGATCCATCCCACCACTAAAAGAACCTAACGGCAAAGAATGTACTGACGAAACAGTTAAAGCAAACCTCTTTAACACATTCTTCGGCTCAGTCTTTGTAAACAGTGATGGCTCATATCCAACATTCCCCAATCGTACCAAAAATGTTAACAACGACTTAACTCATATAAACATCACAGAAGAAAACAACGACCTAACACATATAGACTTCACAGAAGATAATGTTGAAAAAGCCCTTCGCAACCTGAAACCATCATTATCTATTGGACCAGATGGACTATGTGCATACTTTTTAAAAAAACTTTCAATTAATATAGATTTATTTATTTATTTTATTAATCGAACTTATATACCGCACCATCTCCCGTAGGACTCAGGGCGGTTCACAGGCATATTAAAACAGTACAATAAATAAACATTAAAACCCAATTAAAACTAGATAATATCATGGCCTGATCACTAAACTAGATGAACCCTTAAGCATAATCTTTAATAAAGCCTTCAAAACTAGTTCCCTTCCAAAACTCTGGTCTCTAGCCACAGTCATCCCTATCTTCAAAAAAGGAGATCCAGGCCTAGTGGAAAATTACAGACCTATCTCTCTATGCTGTGTCTCATGCAAAGTAATGGAATCTATCATAAACCAATCCATTACACTCCACCTTGAAACAAACAATCTTCTCTCTAATAAACAATTTGGTTTCAGAAAAAAATTGTCTTGTAACTTACAACTTCTTCATTGCAAAAACATATGGACTACCAACCTTGATCAAGGTAAAGCAATAGATCCAATCTACATAGACTTCTGCAAAGCTTTTGATTCAGTAGTACATGATAAACTACTCCTCAAACTAAAATCCTACGGCATTTCGGGACCTCTTCACAATTGGATAAACACCTTCCTGTCAAACAGTGGTCAAAATTGGCAACGCTATATCAAATCCTGTTCCTGTCAAAAGTGGCGTTCCCCAAGGTAGTGTTCTTGGTCCAACGCTCTTCATACTATACATAAATGATCTCTGTGACCTCATCTCAAGTTATTGTGTTCTCTTTGCTGATGATGTCAAACTATTTAATACCACTAACAATAGTTCTACCATTCAAGAAGACCTCGACTTAGTTTCCGATTGGTCTAAAACTTGGCAACTCCAAATCTCTACCAGCAAATGCTCAGTCTTACATATTGGAAAAAAGAATCCTATCAACAAATACAAACTTGATGGTCATTACCTTACTGACGATCCTCACCCTGTCAAAGATCTTGGAGTTCTCATATCAAATGACCTAAATGCCAAAGCCCACTGCAACTACATAGCAAAAAAGGCTGTAAAAGTAGTAAACCTAATTTTACGCAGCTTCTTTTCCAAAAACTCTACACTTCTAACTAGAGCATACAAAACATTTGCCAGACCTATTCTTGAATACAGCTCATCAGTCTGGAACCCACACCACATCTCTGACATAAATACAATAGAACGCGTCCAGAAATATTTTACTAGAAGAGTTCTTCACTCCTCCGAAAACAACAAAATACATTATACCACCAGGCTTGAAATCCTGGGATTAGAAAACTTACAACTCCGTCGACTTCGACATGACCTGTGTTTAACACACAAAATCATCTATTGCAATATCCTTCCTGTAAATGACTACTTCAGCTTCAATCGCAATATTACAAGAGCAAAAAATAGATTCAAGCTTAATGTCAACCGCTTCAAACTTTTTTTTTTTTATTCAAAAAGTTTTACAAAATTTTTCCCCCCCTTTCCCCCCCTCCTCCCCCCTCCCTTCGCAACCCCCCTCCCCCCCCCCGACTTCCCGGAACGAGCACAAGGTATAGTTAAAATAAAACAAACATATGCTAAAAATTTTCGTCCCAACTTAATTATACCCTACAATCATCAATTCCTAACTTCCCCAAAAGCAATCAAAATAATACATCATAATCATTCAAAACAGTCTGATAACTCTTAGTCTGATATCTACGTTGAATATAGTCAATCCATTTTTTCCATTCCTTTAAGTATCTTTCTTGCGTATTGTCTTTCAAAAAGGCTGATATCTTCGCCATCTCAGCCAAATTGGCAACTTTCAATATCCATTCTTCTATTGTTGGTACTTCTTTTTTCTTCCAATATTGTCCTATTAGTAATCTTGCTGCAGTTATTAGATTTAAAATCAATTTAGTCTCAATTACTGTACAATCCGTAATAATTCCCAACAAGAAAAATTGCGGCAGGAACTTTATCTTCTTTTTCAAAACATTTTGTAAAATCCACCAAATTTTTATCCAAAAGGCCTTTATGTCCTTACAAGTCCACCAAATGTGAAAATATGTAGCGTCATCACAATTACATCTCCAACATTTTGCTTGCATTTCTGGATACATACACGATAATTTCTTAGGATCTAAGTGCCATCTATAAAACATTTTATAAAAATTTTCCCTCAGATTCTGTGCCTGCGTGAATTTAACATTTCTAACCCAAATTTTTTCCCACGTTTCCAATAATATTGGCTCCTGAAAATTTTGTGCCCACTTTATCATACAGTCCTTTACCAAGTCCCTTTCAGAATCTATTTCAAGTAACACATTATACAATTTCTTTATATGCTCCTGAGACTGATTTCTAATTTGCTTTACCAAATTTCCCTCGTTCTGCTCTATACCAATTTTCTGATCTCCCTTCCATTTAGCACGTAGTTGCTCATATTGAAACCAAGTATAATTTTTCCCTTCCCCTCTTAATACTTGCAGAGATTTTAACTGCAAATTACCTCTTTCAGTATACAAAAGATCTTTATACGTAATCATTTCCTGATTCTGTTCTATGTTTATATTTTCTACTGTATGTCTAGGACTTGCCCATATAGGAACCTTATAATTTAGTTTATAAGAGTATTTTTTCCAAACACGCAGAAGGGCATTTCTTAGCACATGATTTTTAAAGGCCTTATCCACTTTTTTGTCATAAATTAAATATGCATGCCATCCATATAGCAAATCATAACCTTCTATATTCAAAATTCTGTCCTCTGTTAAATTAAACCAATCACTTATTGCAGAGAGAACAGCTGCTTCATAATATAATTTAAAATTAGGCATTTTTAAACCTCCCCTTTCCCGAGAATCTTGAATTATTTTCATTTTAACCCTAGCTTTTTACCTTCCCATATAAATTTGTTAATTCCTTCTGCCATTCCTCAAGATTCTTATCTTTCTTAATTATTGGTATCATCTGAAAGAGGAATAAAAATCTAGGTAAAACATTCATTTTAATAGCAGCAATTCTCCCAGCAAAGATAATTGCAATTTTTCCAAACAATCAACTCCTTCTGAACTTTTGCCATAAAACCTCATAGTTATTCTTATACAATTTCACATTTGACGACGTAATATAAACCCTAAGTACTTAACCTTCTTTACAATTTCAAATCCTGTTACTTCCTCTAGTTTTTCTTTCTGTTGTCTGGCCATATTTTTATTATCACTTTTGTCTTTTCTGATTTACCTTAAACCCTGAGACATTCCCATATTGATCAATTATTTCCAACAAAGATTTACTAGAATTTATAGGGTTTGTTAAAGTAATCACCAAATCATCTGCAAAAGCTCTTAACTTATATTCATATTGTCTAACTCTAATTCCTCTATCTCCTTTACTTCTCGTATTTTATCCAATAATGGTTCTAGAGTTAAAATAAACAATAATGGTGATAAAGGACATCCCTGTCTTGTTCCTTTCGCAATCTTAAAAGGTTCTGTTAAGCTACCATTGATTATAATCTGTGCTGTTTGCTCTCCATAAATTGCCCTAATTATTCTTAAAAAACCATCTCCAAATTGCATCTTTTCTACTAATTTAAATAAAAATCCCAATGCAATCGATCAAAAGCTTTCTCTGCATCGAGAAAATAAATGCTGCTGGAATAAAATTTTTCTTTTCTAAGTACTCCAGTAAATTAACAATCTGCCTAACATTATTCCTCATCTGTCTCCCTTTTATAAATCCAGATTGATCATTATGAATTCTTCGCTGCAGAATCAACATTAATCTATTAGCTATTATTTTAACAAAAATCTTATAATCATTATTTAAAAGTGAGATTGGCCTATAATTCCCAGGTTTAGAACAATCCTGTTCCTCTTTTGGTATCAATGAAATAAAAGAGGTTCTCCATGAGGGGGGAATTCCCCCTCCTAGTTGTATCTGATTAAATAATTCCTTAAGTGGACCTAACATCTCATCCTGTAAATTCCTATAATAACTAACTGTGAGCCCATCCGTACCAGTTTTCCCCATTTTTAATTGTTTAATTACCAAAATAATTTCTTCCGAGGTTATAGGCCGATTCAGTTCATCCGTTTGTTCTAAAGTTAAATTTTTAACCTTATATTCCTTCAAATAATTATCAATATCCCTATTCAATATATTATCTTTAAGATATAAATTTGTATAATATTCTAAAAAAGCTTTTTTAATTTTATCCTGTTGATATCTCTCTTTACCTTTATATTCTATTTTTTCTATAGTACGTTGTTTTTGTCTTTTCCTTAAAGTGTATGCTAACCACCTACCAGGTCTATTTGCATTACAAAAGTATTATGTTTGGCATATTGTATATTTGTTGCCACCTGATCAGCCATTATCATATTAAATTGATTCTGTAGTAACTTTATTGCATCTTTAAGTTTTTGATCATGTGGATTATGTATTAATAATTGTTGTTTCTTATAAATTTCCTCTTCTAAATACCTACGCTGTCTTTGTTGCTTATTTCTCTGTCTATTATTAAGATATATTAATACACCTCTCATAAAAGCTTTACTGGAGTCCCAAACCATTTCTATCGATGTTTCATTATTCAAATTATAATCAAAAAATTCTTTCATCTGCTTTTTACATTGATTTACATTATCCTGATATCTAAACAAATTTTCATTTAATCTCCAAGTTCTTCTACCCTCTTTTCCATATTGCAATTCCATCCAAACAGGACTATGATCAGACAAACATCTTGGAAATATCTTAGTTTTCTTCACCCTAAAAAGCAAATCATTAGAAATTAAAATAAAATCAATACGTGAGAAGGATTGATGCCTATCAGAGCAAAAAGTATAGTCTCTTTCCTCCAAATTCCGCAGTCTCCATACATCTCTTAACTCAAAATCTTCTATCATATCAAAAAAGGATTTAGGCAGCTTTGCATGTGCAGGTATCTTCTTGGAAGAAATTCTCTTGTCCTTTCGTGTATCTATTACTCCATTCCAATCTCCCAATATAATGCACGATTTATAATCCCATAGATCAACTTATCATATAACATTCTATAAATTTTCTTGTTGCTGATTGGGTGCATATATACCAAGCAAGAGAGTCCTTTTGTTTCTATTGTAAGTTCAATAGCAATATATCTTCCGTGAATATCTGCCTCTATTAACTTGGCTGGTATATCTTTTCTCAAATAAACCACTATGCCATGTTTTTCTCCAAAGCTGAAGCAACAAAATGTTTACCTAACTTTGAGTTTATTAGGTACTTTTGATCTGATAATTTAATATGCTTTCTTGTAAGCAAATAACATCATTTTAAATTGTTTCAAATAATGAAATATTTTTCTTCTCTTCTGAGCTGAGTTCAAACCATTGACATTCCAAGTCAAGATTTTATTTGCCATTACTGGGCTGCTGAAGCCTTTGAGCAATCAACTGAAGATCGTCCTCCGTATCTTGGCCGTGCTCCTCCCACCGCTTCTGTAGCAGAATCCTGAACTTTACTTTGAGTTTGTTGCTCCTTTTCTTTACGCTTAAGGGCTCCCCTCGTCAGTCTTTGTTCTTGTGGTTGTTCCTCTGATGGTAACATCACTGGAATCACCTCAGCTTCCACACCCATTTGAGTCTCTTGAATTCTTTTTTCTATTATTTCTATTTCAAATTTCAGCACTGTAGAAAGAAAATCTTTGGCCTTAAGCACTGTGTCAATACGATATCTCCTTCCTTGATAATACACTGTCAAGCCAACTGGAACCTCCCATCTAAATTGAATCTGGTATTTCTTAAGTTCTTGTGTGAAAAATGTAAAGTCCTTTCTATCCCTTAACATCTTGGGAGGAATCTCTTTCAAAACCTTCAACTCCTGTTCACCTATTTTCAAGTTTTTCTGAAAAGCAACTTGCAAAATTTGATTCCTCACTGTTCTTTTCAAAAAATAAACCACGATGTCTCTAGGAAGTTTCTTTTGCCTAGCAATCCAAGAATTAACTCTATAAATTTTGTCAATTTGATAAGCAACCTCTTGTGGATCAAGTTCAATAAATTCAGCCAGAGCTTCTGATAAAAATTTTTTTAAATCTTCCCCTTTCTCCTCATTCAAACCCCTAATTCTCAGAGCTCCTTCCATCATTCTATACTGCATCACCACCACTTGATCTTCATTTTTATCCAATTTGATTTGCATTCCCCCCATTCTATTTTCTATTTGTTGATTTGACTGAACAATTTCTTGCACCTCCTCCTCCACCACCTCCAGTCTTTTGCCAAACCTTGAAAAGCCATCAAGATATCTTCTCTTATTTTTATTATTCTCTTATTTCTTCTCTTATTTTCTCATTATTATCCATAATCTCCTTAAACCTTTCTTCAGACACTTTCCTTGCTCTTTAATCAGATCTTCTAAAGCTGGTTCAGAACCCTTCTGCCCCAGTCTTAGGTGGTTTAGTAGCCATTTCAGTTTTAAAATTCACAAAATATAAGTCTAGAAACTTCTCTTTTCCCTTTAAGTATAGGAGAGCTCAGTTCACTTCATTAAAATCCACACATAACATTTCTTATCTTCTTAGTTGCACAGACTGTTTGAAATTCCATTCGTCACTTTCACTCCCGTTCAGGCGCCATCTTTAAGAGTCAATTAAAACAAAGGAAAAAAAGTTTCTCTTTTTTAAAAGAAGTCAGGAAATCAAAAATACTTGCAATCCAATAATTGTCCGCTGGCACTCATTCCGTCTGCTTAAAGAGATCCATAAAGATAAGACAATTAGCAGAGATGGACACTTTCTTCTTTTCCTGCTTTTGCAGGCACGCACTGAAGTCGGAGGGCAGGAATATCTATGGGACCCGTCGACCCTTCGAGGCTCTGCTTAATTAAAACAAAGCCTCTGGGGAGGTCTACCAACATTTCCTGCTGCTCTTATCTTTCCCCTTTCATCCAGGGAAAAAGATTAAAGCCGGCTTTTCCTGGCTTTTACGATGTTCAGTGCGGAGCCCCTTTAATTAGGGGCTCAGCGAAGAGGTGGAGCCACCCGGAAGTCAACCGCTTCAAACTTGATTGCAGAAAATATGACTTCTGCAACAGAGCTGTTAATGCTTGGAACTCATTTTTTTTTTCTTTTATCACAATAGTATACACAAACAATCGTCATAGATAAAACAACATATTTTGAAGAAAATATACATATATGTATAAAAATATGCATCAACTATATCAATTTGATATGATGAAGGGAACAATAGGACAGGAACAGTAGGCACTTTTGTGCTCTTATGCACGCCCCTTATAGCCCTCTTAGAAATGGGGTGAGGTCAATAATAGACAGTTTTTGGTTGAAGATTTTGGGATTTTGAGTAGAGACTATGGAGTCAGGTAATGAGTTCCAAGCATTAACAACTCTGTTAAATCTGAAATGTCAAGTTAGAGCTTTGGCTACGGGCGTGGCCATGACCGTGGTGGGGTAAGGACCTTTCCTTCACTTCACAGGGCTTAATAATGAAGATTTATGAGGATTAATGCTGTTTGGAATGCACCGTTATGGATGAAAGTTAATAAATCGTGAAATGGAAGTGTTAATAGCCCAGCAGACTGAATTTAAAACTGGTAGGTCATCTGAAACTGCTTGAATTAAGGAGTTTTTACTGCGTGGGATGACCGAACTGGCAGATACAATGAGTTTGGAATAAACTGCTGTCTTTTGCTTTCCTTATTATAATTATTGTGTTCTGTGTTAAATGCTGAGGCTAAGAAATATCAAAGACTGAATTTGCTAATGAGAAGAATTTTAATTGAAGAGATCGATCTTTTGTGCTGGACTGACTGGCTGACTGGCTGAAGAAGCTTTTATTAGGTGGATAATTTTTTTTTTAATTATTTTTCTTTTGAGAGGAAATTAATAGCTTGTTTATATTACAGAAAACAAAAAAAGGACTTTGTTTTGAAGTTCAAGCTGGTTTGTTTTTTTTTTTTCTCTGCCGACGTGGAGAAAAAATGGCGCTGATTAAGCTGTGAGGTAATTGTGTTTCTCTGTGGAGTGAATATGACTCATAAGTTACTGATAAGCTACTAACGAGTGCAAATAAGCCGTTTCGCTTCAATTAAAAGATTGTCGTCCCTTGATCTTCATCAAGACCCTCTGTAAAATTGGTTTGACTGCTGTCCTTTGATCTTCACTAAGACTCTTTGTAAAATTGGAATCCCAGTTTGAGAAATTTTTGTTTTTTTTTTCAAAATGACTCAACAACTTTCAGAAACGCAGCAAATTGCTGCAGCTTTAAATAAAATTGGGGAAAAAATAGCAGCACTATCAGAGCGTATAGATAATTTGACATTTAAACTGACATCCGAAGTGCAAAATTTAAAGCAAGATATGGATGATAACTTTGTTAAACAAAAAGAGGAAATGACAATGATTAAAGATGAAATGGAGCAGCTGCATGTGCATGAGGCAAAAGCAGATCGGCAAATTGGCAAAATATTTTATAAAAATGAGCAGCAAGATAAGAGAATTTGTCTTTTGGAGGAAGAGATGCGGAAATATAATTTTGTTATCAGAGGAATCTCGGAAGAAAGGGAAGATAAATTGAAACAGCGGGTTTTGAAATGGATTAATGATTTGGATACGCAACTTACGTTCACAATAGCAGACCTGGCAAGCGTTTTTAGAATTGGATATAGAAGGCAAAATGGTTCTAACAGGAATGTGCTTGTCAGGTTCGCAAATCTTGGTGATAAGTTGGAAGTTATGGCCAAGTTAAGAGAGTTGGGAGATGCTTTGAAGTTTGAAGGGAAGACTATTCAAGTCTTCCCGGATATATCAAGAGAAGAAAGGGCATGGAGATTTTTTTTAAAACCAATTACAAAAGTTTTGAGAGATAATGGAATTAAATACAATTGGAGGCCACCACAACAATTGAAATTTTTATAAAGGAAGGATGCATAATCACCCCAGATATAGATGCATTATTATATTTACGGAGCTTGGACTGATTGAGATGGAGGATTTAATGGAGATAAAAGATCAAATGCTTCAGATGGGTGGAACATACGTGGAAACATCAATCTCAGAAGAAGAAAAAGGGGCTATTGGAGGGCAAGACTCCAAAGGGTTAAAGAGGAAAGAAATATCACCTGTGTTGGTTGAACAGAAGAAGAGTCGTGAGGATACAGTAGGAGAAGAAGCAGATAAGAGTCTTGGAAAATATGAAGCTGAATGCGGGTCATCGCTATCTTTTTTTTTGAGTGATGAATTTAAATAGACAGCCCGAAAGAAGTGCCCCGGGCATTGGCACGTCCCTCTCCCCATTCTCTTTATAGAGGCGAAACCGATGAGGATGTGGGGAAGAAGATTGTTTGTACTTTATTGTTGTTTTGTTTTGTCTTTTTGTTTTCTTATTGTTGTTTATATGGTAGTTTAATGTCGGGTGGTGGGGGCACAGAAAGGAAGATGCGGGATAGGATTAAAAATTTATATTTTAAATGGGAGTTATAAAAATAATGTCATGGAATGTGAAGGGTACAGGAATCAGATTAAAAGAAGAAGATTGGAGCTTAAGATTAAAAGGATTTACCAGACATTTTATTTTTACAAGAAACTCATCAGAAATCTGAAGATTCAAATAGAATGTATATAAAAGGTATGCAAATATATGAAAAGCATTTGGAACTTCAAAAGCTAGAGGAGTTGCAACACTGATATCAGATAGGGTGTACTTTGAAAACATAAGGTAATTTTGGATGAAGATGGAAGATATGTAATAATTGTTGGAAATCTTAATGAGGAAAAAGTGACACTTGTTAATTTATATTTACCGAATGAAAACAAAGAGAATTTCTTGAAAAATAACAAAATTTTGGAGAATGAAAGTGTAGGAAAGTAATTGTGGCTGGGGATTTTAATTTAATCAGAGATAAAATAGACAGTACTAATCCCACCCGCTGTGGAGGAGCAAATAAACTGGGGATTTTAAATATGTGGATGCTTCAAACGCGTGGTTGATGTGTGGAGAGAGGTTAAAGGAATTGAGAGAGTATACACTTTTTTCTAAGATATATAATACATATTCTAGAATTGATTATATTTTTCTTTCTAAAGATTTGTTGAATAATGTGGATAAGGTAGATGTGGAATTTTAAAGATTCTGATCATGCAGAAGTTATGGTGGACTTAGATTTTAATTTTGAGAAAAAGAAGCTATTGGAGATATGACGAGAAATTGTATAAAATGAAAAGGATAAAAATGGATACTTAAAAATTGGAGGAAAGTTGGAGATTAAATGATAACGGGGAGGTTAAATTTGAAATTGTTTGGGATGCGATGAAAGCGGTGTTTAGAGGGGAGAGTATTAAATTATCAAGTAGGAAATATAAAAATTATAAAATTAAAATGGAAAGAGATAAAAATAAGATTAAAGAATTGGAAAATCAATTTTTGCTTACTAAAGAAAAAAATTCTTCAGGAGCTTAATATGTTAAGAAATAAAATGATAGAAGAAGATACAGAGTTAGTAAAAGAAATTTGAGATTTTAAATAGGAATTTTTTGAATTTAGTAATAGAAATTCTAAATTATTGGCAAAGATGGCGAAAGATAAAAGAGAGAGAGAAATTGGAGTTTTGATAGATGATAGAGGTATAAGATGTTATAAAAAATTAGAGAAATGTGAAGTGGTTAGAAACTTTTTTCAGAATCTATATTCAAAGAAATCAATTAATCGGGGAAAATTGCAGAGTTATTTAGAAAAGTATGTGGTGAAAATTGATCAAACATATAAGGAATTGATGGAAGAAGATATAACACAAGATGAGATTAATGGAATAATACAAAAATTAAAATTAGGGAAAGCTCCAGGTGAGGATGGATTACCTGTTGAGTTTTATAAAGAATTTAAAGAATTAATAATACCAAGACTGCAAAAATTATTCAATGGAATATTACATGGTGGGGAAGTACCTTCGTCATGGAATAGAACGGTGATATCCCTAATTCCTAAACCAGATAAAGATTTAGAAAGGATTGAGTCCTATCGGCCCATTTCTTTAATTAATCAGGATGCAAAGATATTTACTGCTATTATAAGTAATAGATTAAATAGATTTATAGATAGATATATAAGTTATAATCAAGTAGGCTTTGTGAAGGGTAGATACATGAGTGATATTGTTAGAAGAGTATTAAATATTATAGATGTAGCTGAATATAATGGTGATAAAATTGGTATAGTATCATTGGATATTTTTAAAGCTTTTGATTCTGTACAATGGGAAACAATTAAAGTAATTGTGGAGGCTTTAGGCTTTGGTAATAAGTTTATACATGTTATTTCAAAATTGTACCAAAAGAGCAGTGCAAGAGTGAAGGTGAATGGAATATTAACTGAAGAGATAAAATTAGAAGCTGGTACGAGACAAGGATGTCCCCTGTCCCCAACATTATTTTTATTGGCTATGGAAATATTGACAAAAATGATAGAAAAAGATGAAGAACTAGAAGGATATAAGGGGTATAAGATAAATTTGTATGCGGATGATACTTTAATTATTTTGAAAATGTAGAGAAAGATTTGAAAAGATATATAAGCATTTGATAGAATTTGAAGAAATGACAGGATTGAAAGTAAATTGGTCAAAGTCAGAATTATTGATGGATAGTAATGGTAATGAGTCTGAGAATATGCAAGAGCAATTTGGGATAAGGATTAAAACACATTGAAATATTTGGGTATAGTGCTTTCACTTAAGGTTAAAGAATTGAAAAAAATTATGATGTGGTGATTAACGAAATTGAGAAGAAGATAGATAAATATAAAATTTTAAAGTTGTCTTGGTTTGGTAGAATTGCAATGTGTAAGATGATGCTGCTGCCCAAGTTCAACTTTTTATTCGAGATGCTACCACTAAATCTGACAGAGAAAGATATTGAAGGATATCAGAAAAACTGGATAAATTTTGCAATGGTGGCAAAAGACCCAGATTAGTGAAGAAAATGTGGTATCAAAATCAAAAGGAAGGTGGATTAGGAATCCCCAAATTATTTAATTATTATTGTGCGTATGGTATCCGGATAGTGGTAAAAATACTTAAAGGTGAAGATAATTATTGGAGAGATTTAGAGTTAAGGGATATAGAAATTTGGATCAAGGTGGTTTTAGATAAAGCAAATTTAAAATGTGTAAGTAGAAGTTATTGGTTAAAGGATTAAGTAAAATGTGGAACAAATTTGTTAAAATTTTAATTCGGATATAATCTTTTGGGGAGACAACTGGAATTTGGCGATTAAAAATAATATAAAACGTAATGAAGTGATTAAAGAGGAAAATATAGAAATTATTAAAGATTGGATAAAAGTTATGGGAAATGAAAGGAGGAATAAAGAAATTATTGAAAAATTAGGGTTAAGTTGGTTTGAAAAATACAGATAGAAAATGGACAAAAAACTAAAGGAAAATTATTCGATAAATAGATGTGAAACTGAATTTGAATATTTAGTATCTCGGATTATGAAAGATGAAATTGGGCTAAAGGGACTCGTTAGTAGGGTTTATAAGATTATAAATTCTGATGAAAAATTACAAAGAGTGATGAGGACAAATTGGGAAAAAGATCTTAATATTGAAATACCAGAATCAGATTGGAATGTGAATTGCAAGAGTAGAATTATGAGAACTTTATCTATAAGGATTAAAGAGCACAATTATAAAGTTGTTTGAAATGGTATTTGACTCCAGTAAGATTGTCACAAATGGATAAAAAACTAGTAAAAATGTTGGAGATGTGAGATGGAATTGGGGACTTATGAACATATGTGGTATAATTGTGATAAGGTTAAAAGTTTTGGCAACAATTGGAGAAAATGATATTTGAAATGATGGGGAAAGTAATAGCATTGAGAGTGGAAACTATATTATTGTTGGTAATTAAGGAAATAGAAATAACAAAATATGAAAAAGAATTGATTAGAATAATGATTATAATAGGTAGAATTATAATAGCTAGATATTGGAAACTGGATGTGATTTTTAGAATAGAAGAGTGGAATTTTGAAATGTGGAAATTAGCTTTAAATGATAAAATGACATGTGATATTAAAATTAGAAGTGGTGTGTATAAAGAAGATATTTTCTGGAAGACTTGGAAACCATTTGTGGACTTTGCGCTTGGAACATTGGACGCTTCAGTACCTGTACCTCGAGAACGTGGATTTTGGCAATCATGAGGATATATCCGAAGACCCAAATCTTCCTTTTATGTATAGCACAAGGGTGTAATAATGTATTTTCTTTTTGTTTGTTTGTTGCAAAAAAAAAAAAAATAATAATAAAAAAAAAAAAAAAAGAGCTTTGGCTACTAGGTCAATCTATCAATTCTTTATTTCAGCATAAAAACAAAGCAAAACAGAAACAGTCTAGGAGCCACACCATACAGACAGCATCAATTTTGATTACTTTCTATTTGTGGGTATGATATACAGCGAGTTTAGTGAGATAGTTAAGGCATTAGTTTAGAAAGTAGGAGGCTGTGAGTTCTAGTCCTGCCTGAGGCCCAAAGCCACCTGAGTGACCTTGAGAGAGTGACTAGTCACTCTCACAAAGCCCTAGGAAGCAGGCAATGGTGAAGTACTTCTGAAAAATTTTACCCTGAAAATTGAAGCGACTTATCCAGGCACTCACTAGGAATCATCACTGATTTGAAGGTATAAATATAGTGCATATATCTATATAATATATAGACATAATAACATACTATCGTTAAACAAAAGGGACCTGGAAATTTTGCTTAGAATAACCTACAAGATGAGAGTAAAATTATGGTGTTGTTCAAAAAAGTGACCTTGTCGGTAACCAGAGTTACATGGCGAAAGTCTGGAAAACATACTCAGATGAGGCCAGCTCTGTCAAGTTTTAATAGCTGTAGGATACAATTTAGCAATATCCAAGAAGCCTTATTGGTCTAAAAAGAGGATGTGCATGTAAAAAGAATTTGTATACCTGTAGTATTTTGATATATGAAGGTAAATGAAACAAACCTGAATTCCTGATAGTAGCTGCAATATAAAAAAACACAAGCAGCAGATTCCAGATGGCAAGTATGAATTAGTATCAGAGCCTAATACAGTTTAACTCATCCTGCTGAAAATTGTTCTTCCTTCTTGCTGAAAATATAATTTTTCAAAAGAAGAAAAAGCAAAACAAAAAAAAGCCCATCCCAGTTTCAATAAAGAAAGAGATTTTAGGGAAGAACAGCAGGGAAGATTGATTGGCACTCCAAGGTCTGTTTTGTATCCCATCTTCCGCAAGCAGGATTTTATAACTTTAAAAAAAAGGTCTACATATCTCTTGTCTGACAGCTAAAGCTTGGCCAACATTGGGTCATGCAACAAGATAATGATTCCAAGCACACCAGCAAATCTACAACAGAGTGGCTGAAAAATAAAAGCATCAAGATGCTGCAGTGGCCTAGTCAAAGTCCAGATCTCAACCTGATTGAAATGCTGTGTGAGAGAAAGAGAGAGCTGTGCATAAACAAATGCCTACAAACCTCAATAAATTGAAGCAATGTTGTAAAGAAGAGTGGATCAAAATTCCTCCACAATGATGTGAGAGACTGATAAAATCATACAGAATATGATTACTTCAAGTTAGTGCTGCCAAAAGTAATTCTATTGAATCATAAGGTGTACTTAGTTTTTCACATATGGCTTCTCCATTTTAGCTTTTTTTTGGTGAAATATATGATGACATGGTGTAATATGTCACTTGTTGTCATTTACCTGAGGTTATATTTACCTACTTCTAAGAATTGCTAAAGACCATATGATTTTTACTATGTCCTGACACATAAAACCATAGAACTCAAAGAGGAAGTACTTTCATTCTCACATGACTGTACACACACACACACACACACACACACACACACACACACACAAATACCTACATTATTTATATAGAGAAGAACACTTGATTTCACTTAGGAATAAACATTAGAAAGTTGAGCTGGCTTACTTTTCTTTTCTGAACCTGTAAAAATGCAAGTGCTTTTTTTCTCTGTTTCTTTGAATTTTGAAAGCACTGTTCCACAGAAATGTGCACACCTAAAATATATTTTGTTAGCATTGACAAAGAAAAGACGTTCTGATTATTACTCTCGCTCTCTTTAGAGCTACTGTCTTATTTTCATTTGCTTCTTGAATTCACATCAAAATGTAGCACTAGAAATATTAAGTGTGTGGAACTATCAAGCATTATTGGCAGTTTTTACCACCAGGGACCTTTCTCTGCTACAGCAGAAGCTAACCAAACATATATTTAAAGACTATTGTAGCATATTTGAATTACTGTTTGCTCTGGATAATTTAAGTAGTCAAAAGTAGAGAAAAGTGTCTTAGTGGGGGATGTGTAACTAATTTATTGGGGTGAGAGGAACTTAAATCAGTAGCTTAGATTAATGCCTTCTTGAGAGTTGTGAAGATGTAAAATATCTCCTAAGAGTTATATGCTATAATGCTTTTCATCAACTGAAATTGAACTCATTGACTGAAATCTGTTAGAAATATGAATCTTTTGCTGAAATTCCCTAGCTGTTAAAGCTTTAAAAAAAAAGATTAGCAGAGTTAAGGGGACCCCACTGAAATTCTGTTGTATAGTTCTTATAATTTATATATGAGACAAAAGAGAAAATCCGTATTGTATAGGTCTTTGCGTATTACTTGGGAATCTAAGTTTACACTGAACAAGTTGGCATTAATTTTTAATCTAACAATGCAATGTTTTTAGTGCAGTGTTTAAAGTTTACTAAAAGTTTTCTTCAGGGGGGGCGTGGCCATGACCGTGGTGGGGTGAGGACCTTTCCTTCACTTCACAGGGCTTATTAATGAAGATTTATGAGGATTTACGTGTTTGGAATGCACCGTTACGGATGAAAGTTAATAAATCGTGAAGTGAAAGTGTTAACAGCCCAGCAGACTGAATTTAAAACTGGTAGGTCATCTGAAACTGTTTGAATTATGGAGTTTTTACAGAGTGGGGGTGACCAGCCGGCCGGCAGACACGATTGAGTTTGGAATAAATTGCTGTCTTTCGCTTTTGCTATTACAAACATTCTGTGTTTTACTGCTGAGGCCAAGGTGTGAATATTAAAGACTGAATTTGTTAATGAGAAGAGTTTAATTGAAGATTAAATTGATCTTTTGTGTGGGAAAACTTGACCGGAGCAGCAGGATTTTACTGGGCGTTGTCTTCTAATGGACTATTTTTTTTAAGAGGAAATTAACAGCTTGTTTATGCGCTTTTATGATCACAGATAACAAAAGGAAAGAATTTTTCTCTGAAGTTTAAGTTGGAATGAAGCAGTAAATTTTTTTTCTTTTTCCTTTGCTGACGTGGAGAAAAAATGGCGCTGATTATTGTTTGAAAGCTGTGAAGTTATCTGTGCTCTCTGTGGAGTGACTATGAATCACAAGCTGTTGAGAGATAAACTTTCGAGTGCAAAATAAGCCGCTTCGGCTTCAATTAAAAAATTGCTGTCCCTTGATCTTCATTAAGACCCTCTGCAAAAGTGGTTTGAAATACTAGTTTGAAAACTTTTTAAAATGACTCAACAACCTTCAGAAATGCAGCAAGTTGCTGCGGCTTTAAACAAAATTGGAGAAAAAATAGCAGGATTATCGGAGCGTATGGATAATTTGACATTGGAAATGAAAAAAATGAAACAAGAAATGAATGAAAATTTTGCAAAGCAAACAGTGGAAATGACAATTATTAAAGATGAACTTGAGCAGATTCATGTACATGAGGCAAAGGTGGACCGGCAAATTGGTGAAATATTTTACAAAAATGAGCAGCAAGACAAGAGAATTTGTCTCCTGGAAGAAGAGATGAGGAAATATAATTTGGTTATTCGAGGGATTCAAGAAGAAAAGGTAGATAAATTGAAATAGCAGGTTTTAAAATGGATTAATGATCTCGACACGCAAATAACGTTTACAATAGCAGATCTGGCAAGTGTTTTTAGAATTGGATATAGAAGGCAAAATGGTTCCATCAGGAATGTGCTTGTCAGGTTTGCAAATCTTGGTGATAAGCTGGAAGTTATGGCCAAGGTGAGAGAGATGGGAGATGCTTTGAAGTTTGAAGGGAAGACTATTCAAGTCTTCCCGGATATATCAAGAGAAGAAAGGGCATGGATATTTTTTTAAAAACCAATTACAAAGGTTTTGAGAGATAACGGAATTAAATATAATTGGAGGCCACCACAACAATTGAAATTTTTTTATAAAGGAAGGATGCATACAATTACCCCGGACATAGATGCAATACTATATTTACAGGAGCTTGGACAAGGAGGAGGATTTAATGGAGATAAAAGATCAAATGCTTAAGATGGGTGGAATACATGTGGAACATCAACACCAGAAGAAGAAAAAGGGGCTATTGGGGGGCAAGACCTTAAAGGGTTAGAGGAAGGAAATCTCACCTGTGTTGGTCGAACAGAAGAAAAGTCGTGAAGATACAGTAGGAGAAGAAGTAGATAAGAGTCTTGGAAAATACGAAGCTGAATGCGGGAGAGAGCTACCACTTTCTTTTTTCTTGAGTGATGAATTTAAATAGACAGCCCGAAAGAAGTGACCCGGACATTGGCACGTCCCCTCTCCCCCATTCTCTTTATAGAGGCGAAACCGATGAGGATGTGGGGGAAGAAGATTGTTTGTTTTTTATTGTTTGTTTTGTCTTTTGTCTTTTTTTGGTTTTTTTATTGCTTTTTTTATGTTAAATGTCTGTTATATGGGAGTTTAATGTTGGGTTTTGGGCACAGAAAGGAAGAGGCGGGGCTAGGATTGAAAAATTTACAGTTTAAATGGGAGTCATAAAAATAATGTCATGGAATGTGAAGGGTACAGGGAATCAGATTAAAAGAAGAAGATTGGAATTTAAGATTAAAAGAGATTTACCAGATATTTTATTTTTACAAGAAACCCATCAGAAATCTGAAGATTCAAATAGAATGTATATAAAAGGTATGCAAATATATGAAAAAGCATTTGGAACTTCAAAAGCCAAAGGAGTTGCAACATTGATATCAGATAGGGTGTATTTTGAAAAACATCAGGTAATTTTGGATGAAGATGGAAGATATGTAATAATTGTGGGAAATCAAAAACAAAAAACAAAAAAAAAGTTTTCTTCAGTGCTGAATATCTAAATGCATGGTATTTTAATCTTGAAATTTTCAGTGCAGTTTCAGAATTCTTTCCTCTGTTGTTGTTTTATTCAACAATAAGGAAGGCAACATTTTGATTTCTATTTATTTTCATTTCCAATAGCAGAGATAGGAAGCAAATGAGGTTTGCACCTCATTTGCAAACCTCACACTAGATTTCCTGCACCTTTGATCTTATTACAAAATAAAAGTTTCTGGATTGATTATGGAGTTGTCTCTCTTTTCTGATCCTTTCAAACTGCTTGGGCAAGCAACTGTTAAACACAAGGTAATGCCAGTGCTTAAAATGCATTTTGGATTGATACAGATGTGACTTATATAGACTCCAGTCTGAATAAACTCTCAAGAAATAGTTTTGCAGACAATTTATCTACATAAATTCACACATTTTCCAGTACAGTTGAATGATGGCACTTTTATTTTCTCTATTAAAGTTTGCTTTTATTTTCCTAAATAGGATTCTAATAAATGAAACAAAGAGCAAGAAATAAAGCTATTTACAAATAATTGGAAACAACAAAATCTCAAAAAAGCACTAGTTATTGCCTGGTCTGAGTTGATATTGTACTCTTTGAATCAGCTTAAAATATGTGTCAAAACATACAAGTAAAAATGATTATTTTCTCTAAGACATGTACAAATGTTTTCCTAAGGTATTTGATAAATAAATGTCAATACCTAATAACAATGTGTTCCTTATGCATGTACCCAAATAAAAGTGGATAAAAATTTTTGATTTTTGTTTTTGTTTTTAGATTTAAGACACTAACAGATTTAAGGGGTCTTAATTGAATGGAAGGGTTTTTTTTTTGTTTTTTATTTTATTTTGTCACAACAGTATACACAAACATCAACATAAAACAACAACACATCATATAAGCATATATATGAGCAAAAGTATGCAACAACTGTATTAATTTGATATAATGAAAGGAAACAATAGGATAGGAACGGTAGGCACTTTTGTGCTCTTATGCACCTCCCTTATAGTCCTCTTAGGAATGGGGTGAGGTCAATAGTAGACATTTTTTGGTTAAAGCTTTTGGGATTTTGAGAAGAAACCAGAGTGTCAGGTAGTGTGTTCCAAGCGTTAACAACTCTTCTACAAAAGTCATATTTTCTGCAATCAAGATTGAAGTGGTTAACATTAAGTTTAAATCTATTGTTTGCTCTTGTATTATTGCGTTTGAAGCTGAAGTAGTCTTTAACAGAAAGGACATTGCAATAGATGATTCTATGTGTTAAACACAGGTCTTGTCGGAGTCGGCGGAGTTCTATGTTTTCTAATCCCAGGATTTCAAGTCTGGTGGCATAAGGTATTTTGTTGTATTCAGAGGAGTGGAGAACTCTTCTTGTAAAATATTTCTGGACACGTTCAATTGTATTGATTTCTGAAATGTGGTATGGGTTCCAGACAGGCGAGCTATATTCAAAAATTGGTCTAGCAAATGTTTTGTAAGCTCTAGTTAGTAGTGTAGTGTTTCTGGAGAAGAAGCTACGTAAGATTAGGTTTACAACTCTTAATGCCTTTTTTGCGATGTAGTTGTAGTGGGCTTTGGCACTTACATCATTTGATATGAAAACTCCAAGGTCTTTAACAGGGTGGGGGGTCATCTGTAAGGTAATGTTCATCAAGCATGTACTTAGTGTTTGGGTTTTTTTTCCAATATGTAAGACTGAGCATTTGCTGGTTGAGATTTGGAGTTGCCAAGTTTTAGACCAATCGGATACAAAGTCAAGGTCTTTTTGAAGGGTAGTAGTATTGTTGGTGGTGTTGAATAATTTGACATCGTCAGCAAAGAGAACACAATAACTTGAGATAAGGTCATAGAGATCATTTATATGTAGTATGAAGAGTGTTGGTCCAAGAACGCTGCCTTGAGGAATGCCACTTTTGACAGGAACAGAATTTGATAGAGCATTGCCAATTTTGACCACTTGTTGTCTGTTTGACAGGAAAGCAGTTATCCAATTGTGAACAGGTCCTGAAATGCCGTAGGATTTTAGTTTTAGGAGAAGTTTATCATGTACTACTGAGTCGAAAGCTTTGCAGAAGTCTATGTAGATTGCATCTATTGCTTTGCCTTGATCAAGATTAGTAGTCCATATGTTTTTGCAGTGGAGAAGTTGTAAGTTACATGATAATTTTTTTCTGAAACCAAATTGTTTATTAGAGAGTAGGTTGTTTGTTTTGAGGTGGAGGGTAATGGATTGGTTGATGATAGATTCCATTACTTTGCAGGTGACACAGCAAAGAGAGATTGGTCTGTAATTTTCAACTAGGCTGGGATCTCCTTTTTTGAAGATAGGGATGACTGTGGCTAAAGACCAAAGTTTGGGAAGGGAACTAGTCATGAAAGCTGTATCAAAGATTATGCTTAGGGGTTCTGCTATATTACTGGAAAGTTTTTTTAAGAAGCATGCACATAGTCCATCAGGCCCAATAGATAAAGATGGTTTCAGGTTGCGAAGAGCTTTTTCAACATTATCTTCTGTGAAGTCTATATGTGTTAAGTCGTTGTACTCATTGTTGGTACGATTGGGGAATGTTGGATATGAGCCATCACTGTTAACAAAGACTGAGCCAAAGAATGTGTTTAAGAGGTTTGCTTTAACTGTTTCATCATTACATTCTTTGCCCTTAGATTCTTTTAGTGGTGGGATGGATCTTGATTCTTTAAGTTTATTGTTCACAAAATTATAAAAAGCACGAATTGAATTTGTGCGCAGAAGGTCTTCTTCTTGCTTGATGTGGTAAATGGTACATTTAGTTTTTATTTGGTTGCAAATATTTCTGTAGCGGTTTTTGAAGTTTGCTACATAGCCCTTTTTGTTTCTTCTCCAGAGGGTTTTTTTTTTTTTGGATTGAAGCTTTTTTATTGATATGGGTAATTTGCTTTTTTTTATTTTGGTGGTGATTTGTGATACATATAGTTTGATGATTCTATTGATTTCAAGTAGGAAAACTTTATAGTGGTCTTCTGCAGTGATACAGGTTGAGAACAGATTTTGCCAGTCAAGAGATGAGAGGTCATTGTTTATAAGGTCATAGTTGGCTTTTTTGAAATTGTAGTTAGGAGTACTATTACTATGATTATTTATGTTTTCTTGTTGTTCCTTTACAGAAACTACACAGATAGAAGATCCAAGAAAGCAGTGGCGACAAGAACAAGAAAAAATGTTAAAAGATTATCTTACTGTAGCTCAAGATGCGCTTAGCACTAAGAAAGAACTTTTCCATGTGAAAGAGCAGAGGCTGGCTCTTGCCTTGGGTGAATATGTACGGCTGAATGATGTTTACAAGGAAAAATCAAGCTCTTATACAAGTCGTATGTATCAAAGACATATGTATAATATGTGAAATATACTATCCCTCTCTTTTCATGTTTTTTAACTTGCATTTCTCGATTCAAAAGATCTGGGTGATCTTCAAGAAACAATTGTGGCCAGCCCTAGTTAAACTATCCCAGTCCTGGGAGCTGCAGCAACTGATTTGGGGAGGGTAAATCAGAGGGTTCTCATTTACTAACCAGTTCAGTTTTACAGAGAATTTGAACATTTCTTTATCTGCATCAAATACATACTGGTAGTCCTCCAATTACAACCACAATTGGGCCTGTAATATTAGTCGTTGAGCAAAATGGTCTTAAATGAGATGCTACATGACTGCTTTACTCAATGACTGTATTCCCTGCTTTTCTAGTTGCAATTGTTAAGTGGAGTGCCTGGGCCTCCCACCACATTCAGGAAGCCTTCTATCTCTTCCCATTGGTCTCTGCTCCATTGGGAAAAACAATCACAAGAATTATGGCATTCGTTAGTGTTTTCACCAGATTTGAGGCCCATTCCTCCAGCACACCAAAGGATTTCACATCCACAGTAAACCAAGGGCGGGGGGAATCTTTTGGTACACTTGAAGAATGGACCTCAAATCTGGCAAAACTGCAAACAAATGCCATCGTTCTGAAAGGCTCAGAATGCTGATGTTAGCTAGCATTTTTCCATCTGAAAGGACAGAAATCTGTTTATTGATTTATTATTTCTAAAATTTATTGGCTGCCCATCTTACCTCAAGGTAACTCTAGATAGCTTACAATCATAAAAGATAAAAATTATAAAAACTAAAAATATAAATAAGTTAGTACAAAAAAATCAAACACTGCAGCGCAATTAAAAGATGGGGAGGGTGGAAGCAGGATGGTGGAGAGGTGGGATCTGATGTTAATCAACCACATACACTGTGGTGCTCACCATTGGAGCTCCAGGAGTCAGGTCTTTAGGCTCTTACAGAAGGTTAGGAAAATGGGAGCTGAGATGTTCCAGAGGGCAGGTGCAATGACAGAGAAGGCCCTCCTCCTCCTATTTCAAGGGTTGCTTTATGGGAATAAAAGTAGGTGCATACACCACTAATAGCTCTTAGAGAAAATGAGTAAATAAAGGTAATAAACAAATAATGCTATCCACATGATAAAAGTGAAAATACTTTGAATAATTGCTCCTTACATTTTATAGTTTTCATTGTAATATAGTAACCAATCTTTTATTTTGCTTTTTATAACTGTGTTGAACTACTGTTTTGAATATTTTAGGGAATTGAAACATAAAATGATATCCCAAACGGTTCATTATTTTTTCCCCCTTATTCCCCTAATAAGTTTTCTCAAGCTCCTCTTCCAGCACAAAGTATGATCCTGATATTCTGAAAGCAGAAATCTCCACTACAAGATTAAGGGTAAGGATGCTTTGAAATCTCCCAATAACTCAACTAAATTGTCTACATATACAAGCCTATATTTTTGTGGACATTTGTAATGCTAATAATTTTAAAAGTAATACTTGCTTTAGAGCTTGTTCATGATCAACATATGGAGACAAGTATTAAACCAAAGATATCCACTTAAGGATTTATGTTCTGAAATGAACATTGTCTAATGTGCCCATTTGGAAATTTTTGTCCTTTTTATAGATTCTATTTCCCTCCTTTCCTCTGCCCACACATTGATGCCTGTCAGCAGTCCTCCCCTGATCTTATTTGTGCTCTTTTTCTCTTAAGCTATTTCCCTATGGCTATATTGATGATAAGTCCTCTTTTGAATAAGAATAGCTTCCTTAGACATACAGGCTTTGACAAGTTAACTTAGCAAGCGAATATGAATTTCACGGTAAATGATGTTATCCAAATAAAGATACCTCTTTTAATCCAGCATATCTCTCATACCAGATGCTTGTCATGAACATTAGGACAATAGAATTCCTTGGTGTTCAGCAAATGCTAACAATGGTTTATTTACATGAGGTCATGGTGCTGACTTTATTGAAACACAAGTTATGCCAGTGTTCAGAGCCGAACAGTGGTACACATATATGAAGAATTATTTTCAGACCAATTAATTATTTATGAATAGTTCATTTTCACAATATTAGTAAGCATTAGCATATCCACAGTGGTAATAGTCCTTTTTTCTGTAGAAATGAATTCTGAACACTAATAGGCAAATCTAGAGATAGCGTTCATGTCCAATCTATGTAGGTCTGCTGGAGAAAGCAATGACCTATAAAAGCATATCTTTTGACCTGCTCATCATGTTTATTAGAATTTAATAAGAACATTAGTTATATACATAGCTTTCTGGTTTGTAATTGCTGACTGCTAGCACCCTTGGTAAATGAATTTGAATGTCATTGAAAATAGCAATAAAAAACCAACAACGTTGGACTACTGTTTGACTAAATATTTAAATTTTTGAGATAACTAGTGTTTTAAGATACAATATGTTTAGTAGAATGTCTAAACCATAATGTACATATACAGTATGTGCGGCAGGATTCAAGTAGTTCCCTCACAATTTTAGTACATATAGCCAATCACCTGATACGTAGTTGTGGTTCTTATTGGGCCTCTTATTTTTTTTTCTCCATGTTGAAACAAAATAATTTTTCCCCCTATTTAAAGGATTTCCTCCTTTTTCCATTTAGAATCGATGGTTGCTGTCAGTCTTTTCTTGTGTAAAAAAAAATCTGCAGAGAGAAGAATAGTCCTGAAGATTTAGTTAAGAAGGTTTTATTTATTCATTTGTATGATTTATAAAGTTAATTGTCTCACAGCAGACAAAGATTAAAGCCACCATTACAGAATACAACCCTTCATTTCCTTTTTAAAACAACAACCCTCAAAACAACAACAACAACAAAACTGACATCACCAGGGGAGCTCACCTAACCTCTTGGCCCAAACATCTAGGGAAACAGGTCTTACAAAAGAAGTATTACAAAAGAAGAAGAGGATTGGGGCATCTATATCTTGGAAGGGAGGATGCTGCTCCACAGGGGAGGTATAGTCACAGAAAAGTAGTTAAAGCAGCGGTGTCCAACCTTGGCAACTTTAAGAGTTGTGGACTTCAATCCCAGAATTCTAGGATTTGAAGTCCACAAGTCTTAAAATTGCTAAGATTGGACACCCCTGAATTAAAGGGAACAGCTTTCCTGTCCTATGATGCTGTCTATAGCTGTGGATCATTTTAACATTATAAATTAGAGGATGTTGAATCAAGTCAGCAGGAACTTGAAAGAAAAACATTTTTTCCACAGAATATCATGTGATAAATTCGATTTCATGTGGTCTTACATGTATGGTGGTAATATTAAAAAAGCAGAAACAAGGACAATTCGAGATACCAGGTATTGTTTATTGTTCATGTTTAACGGTGCTAATTATTCTAAACTATTTTACACTATCTTAAAAGCAATGTCTTAAACTTCTTATTTTTACATACAAGGTTAAAAAACTGAAGCGGGAACTCTTGCAGATGAAGCAAGAATTATTATATAAGGAGCAAGGCTATGAAACATTGCAACAGTGAGTATATGAAAATAATTGAAATTGACTTAAATAATTCATCCCATAGGTTAGAACTAAATCAAATAGAATAATTATTTCTCTTGAAATAGGTGAGAAAAATCTACAACCAATTGCCTATAGAAAATCTAACCATCTTTAAAATGCCCTGTTATTAAGAAAGAAAAGCAGAAAGCTGTTTAAAACGTGTAAAAAGTGAAAGAATTGAATAGGTCCCTGTCTGCCACTTGTGTGATGGAGAAAAGCAAAAAAGCAGCAAAAAAAGACAAGAGAAGCAATATTGCAGGCTGGTTATTTGGCACCATGCGCCCTTTAAGTATAATTAGACCTTTACTGAATATTTAACTGTCATGGAAAAGGACAAGCTTCAGTGAGAAGGTTGAAACCGAGGAAAGATGGGGCTGAAATAAATCAGAAATTGGAGAAATCCCATGTTCTTTTTGCTCCACTGATCTTTGCATTCCCTAAGTGCCTGCTCACTGTACTTGTATTTGGCAAAGTTTAGACAAGCATAATACGAATATCTGTTTGAAGACTGCCCTGCCCAAAAGGAAAAGTCAATCATCTAAATTGGCTGGGTGGCAAATAAATAGCAGCTATATTAACTCTGATGGCATATTACAGAATACCCAGTGGTAAATAAATGTACTTAAAAGAAAGTTGAGCAGATTTCTTGCAAGTGTTCCTTTTTTATTTTTTTTAAATGGTTAAGAATTTAAATCTTCCTGTAATCCCTATTACTATACCAAATGATCTTAAAATATGAAATTAAACAGAATTAAAGTTTAAACAATTCACAACCGCAGACTTTTAAAATTTAAATAAACGTTGGAGATAATAAAAAATGCTCGTATTTTTTTGTTCCCAGTTTGCTTTTTCTTTTAAAGCATAAGTATACCTAAGGCTTTAGAATTTCTGCTTCTATTAAAATTAAACTTAGTCCAACACACTGGTTGTGTTACATTAATGTAAAATGAAATGTTGTTTGAAAACCAACTTGCTTGCAAGTAATTTCACTAGGAAACCAAAGCAAGTTTGAGAAACATTCAGCAGCGTACAACAAATAAACAATGAACATTTGTTATGAAAATTGTAGCTGTCAGTTTATGACTAGCACTAATTCTATTTATTGAAAGCAGGGAGTCAGAATACATTTTATATTGTAAAGACCCTTTATTCATTTCTGCCATATCTGTTATAAAAATAGTTGAAACTTAAAATGTAATACTTTGAAGCAATAGCAAGCAAAAACTGCAGTATGCTGGAAAAGCTCTGATTCATATCACTTGTTTTTATGTGCAGTTAATCCAGGTTGGATGATAATGCAGCAAAAATCAAACATGATTAGGAAGTAAATACTGTGCTGTCAATAGCATATTTAAATAGGATCCAGGTGTAGAGCATGCTTAACATAATGTTAAATTCTGGTTTAGTGTTACAAGCTTTGGACTAGTGGTTTCCCTTCTTTTCTCTAGTTTGGGGTAGGTAAATTAATCTCCATCATATATGTCGTTTAACTGATAATATTTTAATCTCCTATTTACACAACAACTAGACATCTCTGTTTCCCGCAATAGAGTGCAAAGGCTCTTTTCTTTAATGAAATTTAACACGTCAAATTATGTGGATAATTTTGCTCTAAGCTAATTCTTGAGTAATTATTTTTTTAATTGGAAGCCCATAATAAAGTCAAGAAAAGATTTTATTTCCAGTGCAAAAATCCTCTGTAAGAGTATATGTAAGCCCTTTCAAGTTTTAAACTGTTTGTGAATCTTCTCCTTGGAAAATATAACTTGGTAAAGTAAGAATGATAGATTATATTGGAAAAAAGAAAACCATGGCATTCCTTCTTATAGAAGGACTAGCAGATCCTGAGGGAAAAGTGAAAAGAGGGATCATCCTAAAATCACTACGTAGCCACAAATGAACTCTGTCCAACATCCTTTGACTGCTGTTGATTTACCCTCAGTCCTCAGCTAAACAGCCAATCTAGTCATAGTGGATCTTTTCACAAAAATGGCTCACTTCACCCCTTATAAAGGGTTGCTTACTGCCAAGGAAACGGCTCAGCTCTTTTTGAATCACATCTATCAATATAGAGGCATGGTCTCCGGAGTTGTCTCCACTAGAGGAAGTCAACTTGCTTCCAGATTTTGGAGGGCACTGGTCCCATTTTTGAATGTTCAGGTTATCTTGTCTTCAGCTTACCATTCTGGAATGAATGGCAAGGCAGATACCACCCTCCATGAAAGTGCATCCAGTTTTTCATTGATCTTTGTTGGTCAAAGATAAATCCCCTAGCACCTTACACTCCTGGCACCCACTCTCACTGTCTGTAATTGTGAAAGGAGAAAAGGAATACCAAGTATAAGAAATCCAGGATTCTAGGCAAAGGGGCAAAAGCACACAATATCTGATCCATTGGAAAAGGTACTCTGAATCTCAATGAACTGGGACAATAGCAGGTATGTCTATGCCACCTGACTTGATTCAGCAGTTTCATCATTTTTTGACCAAACTACTGTCTCCCTCACTTCACCATGTGAGGACTCTGTAGCTGAAAGGATTAACCAGTCCAGTGGTGGGATTCAAGTAATTTAACAACCGGTTCTCTGCCCTAATGATTTCTTCCAACAACCACTTTGCCAAACTGCTCAGAAAGTTAACAACCGGTTCTCTCAAACTGGTGCGAACTGGCTGAATCCCACCACTGAACCAGTATCAGTGGGCATATCCAGGGGGAAACAGAATGATGCCATGGAAGAAGGGGGAGACTATTTTTGAAGGGGAGGGTGGTGTAGGAAAAGGAGTGACAGAACCAGGGGTAGGGGTGAAAAGAGGAATCAGCCTAGAAACCCTATGTAGCCACAAACGAACTAAGTCTACCCTCCCCGCCCTCACTACCATTGACCCTTATCTAACTCTAACCAAGTGCTGACCATTAGTTGAGAAGATTCCTGTGCATGGGCTTTTAGCAATAAATCAGTTAAATTGAACCTTCACATGTGAACCTGATCTTTCACACCTGACATTCCTTTAGTGATGCTGTTTTCTTTTTATTATTTATTTTATTGAAGCACATACTTTTAATTGTTCCTATTGGATTGCTGTTTTTCTTGCTTAATTCTACTATTTAGTATAGTGATTGAAATTAATTTTTATCAGATCTGTTTTGGTTATGAATAGAGATATTTATTGTAAATTTTAAAAATCTTTTAAAATTCCAATTATTTTTTTAAACTGTGCCTCTGGGAGTTAATGTTATAGATGCAGATGAATACTTTAAAATAATTGATCAATAATATGTAAAACACCACATAATTCTTTTTGCTTTCATTCTTTGAGGAAAATACGTTACACTAGAGATACTAAAGTCTAATCTATGCAGTAATATCAGCATTTAATTTTGGGAGGAGATCTTAGTTCAAGTTACTCAGTATGACTTAGTATTTTGTGGGAAGCAGGCCAGGAAATGATAAGTTTAAAAAATCCTAGATTACTGTATGTGTAATAAATTGGTCTAACAAATCAAAAATAATATTACGGAGATTATAATCATTTCTAATTTCAGTAACCTCCATTTACCTATCTTACAATGTAGAATATATTTTAGGGAGATGTGGATGTAGGTGTATGTATGTATGTATGTACGTATGTATGTACATTTCTTCCTGTTAACCTGTAGTATTTGGATGAAAATGGAATCTGATTCAGATGTATGACAAAACTTTTTAGTCTATAGAAAAGTAAAAGTAGGAAAAAGAGATTGGATATTTACATTTGTTCATACTTTCTTGGTAAATTTTGACTTCATAATATTGTTTTAATTATAAAATATCAGGTAATTTAATCAAATGAACCCTAAGAAGACAAATCTATGAATAATGACAGACCTTTTCTTCCTTTAAGGGAAGAAAGTTAATACTGTAACTATATTGCAGCATAGGCATTTGACCAACTTAGGTAGATACACACTATGAACTTTATTAAACTTGTGCAATACTATGTTATTTCCTCAGAAGCAAAATTCACTTGGATTAAAAAGGTTTTTTCCTAGGGAGGTACATATAAGAATGTAGCTTTAATTTCTGGGTGATTTGAAGCTTTGTGCTGTCAGTTTGCCAAAGATCTCTATTCCCACCTATCTATTGTAGGGATAGAATTTGGAAAGATTAAAGTACTCTCTGATGCTCCTATATTTTGATTGAAAATAGTCGCTATTTATGGAAGGTAATATTATTAGAATTGCCTGTTTCTCTTTCCCTCGATCGGTTATTCGTCTAAATGCCAGGAATAAATTCTTTTTTTTAAAGAATTATTATCAATGTACTATTTTACAGAATTGACCAAAAAATGTCTGGAGGCCAGAATGGATATGAGTTAAGTGAAGCTAAAGCTGTTATGAATGAATTGAAGTCTATCCAAAAAGCTATAAGCTCTGGTGAAAAAGAAAAGCAAGATTTAATGAAGGTATTTTAATATCATTTTTGTTCAGCACTTGTTGTGGTGGTCTTTTGGGAATAAGGGTACATTAGGCCCTAACAGCCATCATAATAAGTAAGAGAGGTGGTTTCTAAGGTCTTATTAAATTTGTAGAAAAGAATAAAAGAGAGAGATTAAGTTACAGAACTGGATCTTGGAAACTGGATATGTGTATCTTAGTATCTCCCATATACGTTTGGTAGGGTGGGGGTATTTTGACTGCATTGTTTTATTGATTACAGAGTTATGAGCATATCTTTTGGCCTTGTAAAATGTTTGCTGATTGCCATTTTCATTTCCAGGCTTTGGAAACCATTGCAAGATAGCATTGAAATAGCTACCTAAAGTTTCCTTTAGTTAGGTCTTTTTAAATATCTTGTTTGAGAGACAAAGTGGAGAATGCATGCACCAAGTTGTCTTTCAAAATAGATATGGTAAATGTTGATGAACAATTATAAGATATTCCTTTCTAAATTATTCTCTCTCTTGCCTATGCATTTCTTGTGGTGGTGTTCTTTTGTAATAACAAAGCTGCAATGATGTGTTGTTGTTGTTCCCAGAGCCTTGCAAAGTTGAGAGAAAGATTCCTTCTTGGTCAAACTATTGCCCAATCAGAATCAGATTTGAGATGCAGCCTGGCACATTCCCAACAGTCTCTCTCTAAGCAAACTTTGGATGCAGGGTCTCAGACAGACATTTCTGGTGATGTATGTTTTTCCTATTATTTAAAGGTGGGGATTAAAAAAAACTATGGAACACTCTTGAAGAGATCTAAGTCAAATGTTAGTCGATATATCAAGAACATTCTAGAGAATGGCTCTCATGTTTCACTCTCAAAAGGCACTCCTTTCTTTGTGCTGCAGAAATTCTACTAAGTGATAGGGATGTGTCAGATTTTCTAGATGGGATATTTGGAATGCGGGTTATCTACAAATAGTATCTATGTCATTATCATTAATAAGCAGAACTGGAATAAAATTTTCTGGTTTGCAAATTTTTTTCTTGTGTTTTTTCAGATATGAATTTTATTCTAGAATATTATTGTAATCCAAGTTGGTTTTAATTTAGCAAAGTAGCTACAACAGTCATATTAAAAACTTCCAATTTTTTCTTATTCACATGAAACTAAACCTTTACTATACTATGGAATACATCATCATCTTCTATTATTTATTTTAAGAATTTCATTGGACATCTTTCCTCCCTTCCCCTGCCTTCTTTTCCCCTGCCTTCTGATATCCCCTGATATCCTGAATTTAGATTAACAATGTGAGATTCAGTCTAACCACATCTCCCTCTCCCCTCCAGATTTTGTTAGAGCTTATTGGTATCACTTTCCAAAAACATTTTAATTTAATCTGAAGTCATTTTTGAAGTCATCGAACACATTATGTCAAGTAGATCTTATCAAAAATGACATATATTCATTGAATATTGATGTATATAAATATAAGTGAACCTTATTTATTTTTTCTCCAAAAAGCAATGATCAAACCCTAAAGTCCAATTTTAAAAAGTCCAATTTAGTCACTTTAAAATATTTCTCAGTGACTGGGATGATTGCCATAGGTTTATATTCACAAATGTTTTCCAAACTTTGGTCTATTTCTTAAGGTGGAATCATAAAAGGCTCTGTGAATGATTGGATTTTCTTAGAAGCAGCCCATACTTAAATGTGGTTTTTAACAATTTCAGTCTCATTGAAGTCCTTCTTTGAGCTTCATCGATCTCTTAAGTTCTGAGTTCAAAGTGCTAAGCAACAACTTGGGATTAAATGGAGGTTCAAAGTTGGCCTTAATAGAACTGTACCTTCTTCTGTTAAAATATATCCTAAGGTTATTTAATAATAATAAACATATATTCTTTTAGAAAACGTTTGAATTAGCTGTTGAGCTGACAAAACAGCTATTAGTGTTTTGAAATGTGTTTCTATTTAATTTAGCTTATTTAGCTAAATAAATCAAATTATTTCATGTTTCCTTAATGATATATGCTGTGAGATGGTGATTCTTTCAACAGGTCAGTGTAAAGAACATGGCCAATTTAGCTGAAAAGGTCAGATTGAGTCTTCAGTATGAAGAAGCTAAAAGAAGGTAAAAAAAGAGTTTATTTCTTTGTTACAATATACATTTTGTATCTCAGTCTATAAAGCCATGTAGCCAATATAATGCTTGCAGTGACATCTACTGGATGCATCTCTTGAAAACATAGTTTAATATTCTTATCAGGATCATTTATTTGTGTATATTGGATCATTTATTTTTGTATATTGGACTATTAGTGAATACTCGGAGCTATTTTGTTTCCACTAACAAAAGAATTGTAAGCAAAAGAATGTGAACCAAATTAAACAGCAAATTCAGGGAAATAGGTTATTACTAGCAGTTTCCTCACTTGCAAAACAAACACTTTACACTTCAAAACTGCTTGTAGGTTTAGGTGATAATAGGAAAATTAGGATATATAAACTAGTGGCGTTAAGAACATAATCTTAATTGTAATGACATAAAATGTAACACAGCAATCTTAAATTCAATATTAGAACCAAGGTGCATAATACATACCGCATACTCAAAGGCAATGTTAGATCTGAATAAAGTGAGCTTTTCAACCTAAAAAGGAATCACAATTGTTTTCAGATAACATGGGAAATCCTTATTGATATCTATAGAAATTGCAGATGATGAAAAAATTACTACTTGAAATGTTAAAAAGCAACAAAAATGTTCCTAGAACTCATAATTGAATAGGTAGTCCTAGATCTTCAGTCATGCTTTCAGTGACTGTTTGAAGTTGCGGATAGCACTGGACAAATGTGGCTATACCTGGTCCTTGGAGTTCTGGCCATCCCAGCACCCCTGCAGTTATGTGATCACAATCTGGGCATCTGGCAATCAGTTCACACTTATAACCAATTGATAAACACATGATTGCTATTTGCAACCTTCACTGCCATCCTCCTGAGAAAGTTAATTGGGGAACTGGCAGGGAAGGTTGCAAATCACTAGGATAAATATCCCCTCCCACACATTCTGCTCTAGCCACTTCTGTGTTCATGCCATACCCTTCTGCGCTGTCCCTGATTCATACTGCTTCCTCATACACCCTTGCCAATCCACTCTTGCTCAGTCTCCCTGACTCACTTTTATAAATAACTCAAAGCAGTGAACATACATAATTCTCCTTCCTCCTTCTATTTTCCACACACAACAATCCTGTGAGGTGGGTTGGGCTGAGAGAGAGTGACCAGCCCAGAATCACTGAGTCAGCTTACAGTCTCCTAGGATTTAGGCCAGCACTTCAACCACAATACCAAACTGACTGTTTACTGTCGCCTTCTCTATTGATTCTGCTAGTCACAAACCAGTTGCAAAGACCCAAATGGTGATCATGTAAATGTGTAAATGCCTGTTAGTTGCAAGTGCCTGAATATCAATCATGTGACCGCATGGGTGTCACATGAGTTTTCAATTCAAAGATTGGTTGCAAAATTGGTTTTTCAGTGCTGTCATAACAGTCACTACACAAGGCGGTAGGTCTACATGTACAATAATGTAAATGATACAGCATAAATAATACTTTCAGTTCATCATCTTTTTTCTCATCACATTAATAAATTGAGAATATTGTTTCTAAAAGGCTTCAGGAAGCCTTCAACATCCTATTCAAAACATTTAAATGGTTCAAATATATGTAGAAACCTGCCATTAAAATAAAATTTGGAATTGACAAGCAGTGTCAGTCGAGAAGACTTGAAAACTTAATTCAGTGATCAAGTACAATATTAAAGGCAAGTCATCCTCTATAAGAAGCTAAGAAGCATGCTCTGGTAGCTGGAGAGATGATCAGTCAGTAACAATTACTGATAAGTAACATTTTAAAGAAGAAAAAAACTCTTTGAGACACCATCCCACCTTGCATGTCATTGAATACGGTAGTAGTCAGGGTTATTTCTAGCCAGGCTTGGCTAAATATGAACCATTGATAAAATGAAATAAACCTGATGCATTCCATCAGTATGGGCCTTTATTTAGTAAGCAAGAATGATTTTATTTCTTTCCATGTTAGTTATACATAGCTTTTAGAACTGCCGCTTAGCTATTTAAGAAATCAAAATAAGAAGGCTAAGCTGTAAATATTAATACTACATAGTAGACACCAACTTAAATGGCTTTAAAAGTGATTATATAATCAATGGATTATAAATGCCTTAATGGTTACATTAGACCTCCATATATTTCCTGTAATATCATAATCCATGAGTAAGAATACTGGTGTACTCATGACCTTTTGTTAAGTTTCACTGAGGGGGGGGCACTATGTAAATGGGATAGTGGATCAGATTTTTGGTTTAGTCTATGCCAACATTTTGTATTTTTATGCTGGAAAGAATTTGAAACATTATCTCTTTAGGAGAACATTCCATAAAATGAATGTCAGAGAAGGCTGACAGCTGCTATTTTCATGTGGTAGTAATTATAAAATGAAACCCTTTGTTCATTAAAAGTTTTCATTATCTTGCAATTAAAAACTTATCAATTGGTAAATCACTTTGTAATAAAACCAACCATCATGTGAATACTGCACTTCACTCGACTCTCAGGAACTTACCAAGGGTTCTTATTTTTCCTGTCCCTAATTGTTAACTAAGATAACCCTGAACAGATCAGATTATAGATCTAGTTTGGTGTAGTGGTTAAGGTGCTGGGAGTTCTAGTCTAGTTCTAATCCCACTTTAGACATGAAACCTCACTGGATGACTTAGGGCCAGACGCAGTCTCTCAACCAATCCACCTCATAGCATTGTTGTGTTGTTGTTTTTTATGTATAAAAATAATAAAGGTGATATAAAATCAAATAAATGATAAATGATATGAATTTGATTCATTCACTTCATGTGAAAAGAGCTGCACACTATCTTATCCTCTGGCCTTTAACTCCACCAAATGTCTATGGTACAGTGAAAAACTTGGTCAGAATTAAGGATGCTACATGATACGTTTATTTAAAATATTTTTATATATTGACTTGCTAGAAAAATGAGGTACGATGGCTCAGTGGCTTAATGAAACTGGATATGGTCTCCACTCTGGTGGTTCAAGTCTTAGCACTGCATGGTGAGGTCAGCTCCCATCAGCTCAGCTTCTGCCCACCTAGCAGTTCAAAAGCATGTTCTATGCAAATAGATAAATAGGTACCACTTTGGTGGAGAGACAACCCGATGCTTCATGCAGCAGTTAAAATCCTGCTGGCCCCGAACCTTCCAGGTTGCGACACCTGTTCACAAGGTGGAAGGAGAGGGCCTTGGATGTTGCTGCAGGAAAAGCCACTCATCTTTCTTTCTGGTGCAAAGCTAGCTCACCTCCTATGGTGCACCTTGGGAAGCACACAAGTGTGTACCTAACAGAGTTGTTAAACAGGCAGCTAAACTACTACTCTGCATTAGCATTGTAAAAATGCTAAATAAATAAATAAGCAGAAAAATAATTAGAAATGCTCTGCATGATTTCGGCTTGCGTTTGTTAAAGGTAAAGGTTCCCCTTGCACATATGTGCTAGTCGTTCCCAACTCTAGGGGGCGGTGCTCATCTCTGTTTCAAAGCCAAAGAGCCAGCGCTGTCCGAAGCGCTGTCAGTGGTCATGTGGCCGGCATGGCTAAACACCAAAGGCGCATGGAACGCTGTTACCTTCCCACCAAAGGTGGTCCCTATTTTTCTACTTGCATATTTTACATGCTTTCAAACTGCTAGGTTGGCAGAAGCTGGGACAAGTAAAAGGAGCTCACCCTGTTACGTGGAACTAGGGATTCGAACTGCTGAATTGCTGACCTTTCGATCGACAAGCTCAGCATCTTAGCCACTGAGCCACCACATCCCAATTATTTTATTATTATTTTATTATTATTATGCATTTGTTAGGCTTCATATAATATAGGTGCTACTGTATTATGGAGCTCCTGACAGTGGAGGAGGCAAGGAGATAAGAGACCTTCTCACTTTTCCTTTGTTTTTGTCCTATTGAAGTCCTTCTTTATCTGTTCTTTGTGTCTGTCTGTCTGTCTCTTTTAGAATGGCAAACTTAAAAATAGAACTTTCTAAGTTAAAAGGTGAAGCTTGGCCTGGGGCACTAGAAATTGAGAAGGAAAAATTGATGCTGATAAATGAAAAGGAAGAGCTTCTGAAAGAACTTCAATTTGTCACCTCATGTAAACGCACGCAAGATGAATTGAAGCATTTAGAAGCAGAAAGGAAGAGACTGGAAGAGGAACTATCTATGAAAAGCACACCTAGTGATGAACTTACAGAGAGGTATAGAAAAAAATCATTTCCCTCTATCATTTATTTATTCCTTCATCTTAACCTTTATACTTACTGGAGAGTCTGAGTTGTGCCCTAATGGGCCATTTTCTTTCAGTAGCTGTTCTATGTACATTTTAATTAAATTTAAAATTAGTCTAGTGGGCAGTAATACAGAAAGACCTTCACACTGTGACAGAATTCACAGAGTTCATATTACTTCAAGCTCTCTGTTGTTCTTCATTTGCGACCAGCATGAAAATAGCAAGTCCTGATGTTAAATAGCTGAAGGAAGTCAGCAGAGTGCAATATATCATTGGCAAGTTTTGGGATAATAGCTGAGACCTTATGAACTTCTTACTGCAAATATTATTCTCATTGCTTCTGCACTGGAGCCACTTATAGTTGATAGAGATGTTTTTCCACACACATGCAAAGGAGTTAACTAAATTCAGAAGGTATATACTAGGGCAGCTGGACTCTATTCATTTATATCAAGGTCCACACGGAGATTATTTAGCCTTCTAGAATAAAGTATATTTTTAAAAAGAAAATGGATTGGAAAACCATAGAATGTTAAGAATTGCAGATTGGGTTTATGTTAATTAAGAACATGTTTATAAAACCTTAAGTACTGCATATAAATGTTTAACTTTTGATAAATGGAGAGAAATGGAGAACTGTAGAAGTGTCACCTTTTATCTGCTGTGCCCTTTTTGCACACTGATCATGCTCTTACAGGATATGCCATGGGTTTTTGCATTCTGTCTGTAAATGCAGCCTATTTCCTTCTATTCTCTGCTAATGAAGAAAAGACAAGGAGAGGTTTGTATAGTTGCTGTGCACAAATAAGGTAGATATTTTAAACCTTGATTTAAACACATTTCTGGCTTGTTTGGATGCCATAAATGTAATCCTTGGCTTGGATGTTATATCAAGCTGTCTAGTTTGTTTACCCTCTTATGTAAAGAGAAGGTTAATAAGCAGCATGCAATTTGATCTTCTTGACTTGTTGGTATGTTAAGACATTGTCCTTGGCTTACTGTATTATCATGAGTTAAAGATGACCATGGTAATTATAATTAAAGTAAATACTTATAATTTAAAGTCATGAAATTTTAAAAACTGTGGTGAAATATACTAGTGTTGGCTTCCATGGCTGGTATCTGTTACCCTGTGTTTCCCTGAAAATAAGACCCGGGTTTATATCTTTTAAAGAATCCAAAATAAGCACTAGGGCTTATTTTGGGGGGTGTCTTATTTTTTTTCCATCTACAGGAAGTCCACTTCTGCTTGCTCGAGGCCCCAATGGAGCAGGCAAGCCGAGAGACGGTAGGACGGAGTGGGCGGGTGGCCATGGGAGGCTCATCTTTACATGGCAACACCAACAGCAGATGGAGGCAGAGGTACAGGGGGAAGGCATGCAATCCGGATGGGCCTCAGGCAAGCTGAGAGATAGTGGGATGGAGTGGGCGGCCGGCCATGGGTGGCTTATTTTCTCATCTCTTGGCTTGCCCATGGCCAGCGTGGAGTGTCGGGATCACCTGCCTTCCCCCCATGTGCCTCTGCCTCCATCTGGTGCCAGTGCCACCATATGAAGACAAATCTCCCACAGCCGGCCACCTGCTCTAGCCCACCTACTCTTGGCTTTCCTGTGGCATGGCCAGGTTGCCTGCCTTCCCCCCACCTCTGCCTTTGCCTGCTGCTCGGACAGATAATCAACTCACCTGCGCTGCACAGTCTGCAGCTGCTGCTGGACACCACCATCCCTCGCACCCTCGCCATCTCCAATGCTGCCACACCCATCCCCCCAGGCTGATGACGGTCTTCACTGGGGCTTTTTGGGGGGGTAGGGCTTATATTAGGCACATGCTTAAAATCAGGCATGAGCTTATTTTCGTGATTGGTCTTATTTTTGGGGAGACTTATTTTTTATCTTTCTGACATTTCACTGGCAACTGTGACTGGGATCTTCAGAGGCAAGGTGGTCTGCTAGCAAAACAGGTAAATCTGCTTCTGAATGTGGATCTATGGCAAATTAGACATTCCTGAAAGGGTGGGAATAGCATTGTGGTGGATAACAGTGGACAGGCAGTGAATTTCTTTTACCAGATAAGGAAAGAAAGTGAGATATCCCACTTGCACTCTGGACAGATGTTACAGGAACTGGTTTTTTGTGATGAACTCATGAATTGAGCAGCTGGGAGCTGAAGCATTTCAGTCAAGCTCACAGCTCTAATGCCTCTTTTATGGACACAAGGTTAGCAGAAGCCTCACTTTCTTAAACAGTTTCAGTTGTAATCAATTAATAGCTAACGAGCTTTTCTAAGCAGTAGGCTAAGAGAAATTCACTTGTTGAGTCAACATTTTTTCTGGATTAAAAGAAAAAGCCAGGTTTCAAAGATTTAAAAATGTTGGCAAAAGGCTCAACAAGGATTGGATGTAAGAAAGTTTAAAATGGAAAAAGAGGTTAGTAATTTTTGATTATTATAAAAAAAGGTTACTTTTTGATGAAAATGCTTTTGAACAAATTGGAATTAGATCAGAACTTTATGGAATTTTTTTTTTGTTTATTATTAAAAAGTACAAACAATTGATGGATTTTAGAAAACAGAAGATGAAGGTAATTTGAGCCAGAGGGGGATGCTAACTATAACCATGGAATGCCATTTGAGAGAAAAGTATTAAGAGCTGAGGAAGAAAACAAAGGAAACTTGCAAAAAAAGTGGGGGGGAGGAGATGATTGAGAGAGAACAGTGCACCACTCATTTTTGACTCAGTCTGAATCCTCTGCTTATTTCAGCTTTGCTTATCTTTCGGCTAATGAAATTCAAAGCAGTTTTTGCATGAACACTTTCATTAGTGGAGCAACTGGTTTCATGTGGTTTGTGCATAAATTGAAGCAACCATGCTTGGTCTGGATATGAATTGAAACAGTGGGTAACAGCTAGAAGAACCTAATGCTTTTGATGCCACTGATAATAAGGAAAGGAGTCCCGGGAAAGGGGAGGTTTAAAAATGCCTAATTTTAAATTATACTATGAAGCAGCTGCTCTCTCTGTAATAAGTGATTGGTTTAAATTAACGGAGGAAAGAATTTTGAATATAGAAGGTTATGATTTGCTATATGGATGGCATGCATATTTAATTTATGACAAAAAAGTGGATAAGGCCTTTAAAAATCATGTGTTAAGAACTGCTCTTCTGCGTGTTTGGAAAAAATACTCTTACAAACTAAATTATAAGGTTCCTATATGGGCAAGTCCTAGACATACAATAGAGAATATAAATATAGAACAGAATCAGGAAATGATTACATATAAAGATCTTTTGTATACTGAAAGAGGTAATTTGCAATTAAAATCTCTGCACGTACTAAAGAAGAAGGAAAAATTATACTTGGTTTCAATATGAGCAACTACGTGCTAGATGGAAGGAAGATCAGAAAATTGGTATAGAGCAGAACGAGGGAAATTTGGTAAAGCAAATTAGAAATCAGTCTCAGGAGCATATAAAGAGATTGTATAATGTGTTACTTGAAATAGATTCTGAAAGGGACTTGGTAAAGGACTGTATGATAAAGTGGGCACAAAATTTTCAGGAGCCAATATTATTGGAAATTTGGGGAAAAAATTGGGTTAAAAATGTTAAATTCATGCAGGCACAGAATCTGAGGGAAAATTTTTATAAAATGTTTTATAGATGGCACTTAGATCCTAAGAAATTATCGTGTACCCAGATATGCAAGCAAAATGTTGGAGATGTAATTGTGATGATGCTACATATTTTCATATTTGATGGACTTGTAAGGATATAAAGGCCTTTTGGATAAAAATTTGGTGGATTTTACAAAATGTTTTGAAAAAGAAGATAAAGTTCCTGCCGCAATTTTTTTTGTTGGGAATTATTACGGATTGTACAGTAATTGAGACTAAATTGATTTTAAATCTAATAACTGCAGCAAGATTACTAATAGGACAATATTGGAAGAAAAAAGAAGTACCTACAATAGAAGAATGGATATTGAAAGTTGCCAATTTGGCTGAGATGGCGAAGATATCAGCCTTTTTGAAAGACAATACGCAAGAAAGATACTTAAAGGAATGGAAAAAATGGATTGACTATATTCAACGTAGATATCAGACTAAGAGTTATCAGACTGTTTTTGAATGATTATGATGTATTATTTTTGATTGTTTTCGGGGGAAGTTAGGAATTGATGATTGTAGGGGTATAATTAAGTTGGGACGAAAATTTTTTAGCATATGTTTGTTTTATTTTTAACTATACCTTGTGCTCGTTCCAGGAAGTCGGGGGGGGGAGGGGGGTTGTGAAGGGGGGGGGAAGGGGGGAAAATTTTCTGTAAAACTTTTTGAATAAAAAAAAAAAAATAAGGAAAGGAGTGAAATATGAAATTGGGGAGGTTCCAACCATTCACGTTGCTTTCGTATAGCCCGGACCCTTTTCATCACATAGCCACAGATTGCAATGGTTGAAGGAAAGCAGAGGAAAAAAGACACAGGAAAAGAATCAGGAAGAAGATGGGTTGATGAAATGCATTCAAGGACACTGTATTAATAGCTCTGCTGTGAGGTAAAGGAGGGACAGAAAGGAAGGCACTGGGCTAGTGGAATATGCCACAGTGAGAATTTTTGAGACCATCAAGGAATAAATTGTATAAAATAATCAATATTAGTTCCATGTATCATACCTCCTATCTAACCTCCATGGGATTAGAATGCAGTACTGCAGGCTACTTTTGCTGACTGCTGATTATCAGCAGTTTGGTAGTTCGAATCTCACCAGGCTCAAGGTTGACTCAGCCTTCCATCCTTTGGAGGTCAGTAAAATGAGCACCCAGGTTGTTGGGGGCAATTTGCTGACTCTGTAAACAGCTTAGAGAGGGCTGTAAAGCACTGAAGCTGTATATAAGTCTAAGTATATAAAGTGTATATATATATATATATATATATATATATATATATATATATATATATATATATATATATATATATATAGGTCTTTGGTTATTCGGGTTTTCTCCCGCGTAAAATTGGAAGTGTCTTGGCGACGTTTCGACGAAGTCTCATTCGTCATCTTCAGGCTTCAGCTTCGTGCTTCTGGGAGCAATGTGCGATTGCAGCTGTTTCTTCCTTTTTAAACGGCACAGCCCTCCTCCCATATATAAAAGGCACCACAGACAGAATCAGCAAGATCCTCCACAAACATAACATCAAGACAGCATTCTGCACAAACCAAAAAATATCCACCATCCTAAGAAACCCCAAAGACAAAATTGAGTTAGAAAATCAAGGAGTATATGAAATCCCATGCACTGCCTGCCCCACCACATACATTGGACAAACCAACAGAAGAATAAGTGCACGCATTGAAGAACACAAGAACTCAGTCAAAAAAGAGGAACCAACTTCTTCCATGGTCCAACACCTTAAAGCCACAGGACACGATATTGACTTTAAAAAGACCAGAACTATCGCCAAAACTGAACACTTTAACAACAGAATAATCAGAGAAGCCATCGAGATAGAAAAATGCCCACACAGCATGAACAAACGAGATGATACCTCCCGCCTACCAGCCATTTGGAAACCCGCCCTTATTGACAAACGAGTCCTTAACACGAGGAATGACACCAGACCCACACTCACGAGGTCCACACAGGATGTCACCACCACACATCCACCCAGAAAGCAGACCCAAACCCACACTGATCAGGAAGCACGACCAAGGACCAGAAGCCAGACCGCAGCTGCAACATTAGCCATTTCAAACCCCTCCAATCCATACATGCAGCAGACTGATACCCACTACGAAGATGTAGCATAACCACGACCACGAAGCCAAACAGCAGCGGTGCAGCTCACCAGCTCAAATCCCCCTGCAACTCAGACTAATCTGAGCACAACCAAGCCCCCACCCAAACAGGACACACCCCCAGCCAATCAGAGCACAAAAAAACCCCCATCCAATCAGACCACAGCCAAGCTCCCACCCAATCAGTTCAAACCCCCACTAGCAGTTAAAAAGGAAGAAACAGCTGCAATCACACATTGCTCCCAGAAGCACGAAGCTGAAGCCTGAAGATGACGAATGAGACTTCGTCGAAACGTCGCCAAGACACTTCCAATTTTACGTGGGAGAAAACCCGAATAACCAAAGACCTACATACAAACACCCGCGAAAACCTCAGAAAACAAATATATATATATATATATATATATATATATATATATGTCTTTGGTTGTTCGGGTTTTCTCCCGTGTAAAATTGGAAGAGTCTTTACGCGGGAGAAAACCCGAATAATCAAAGACCTACATACAAATACCCGCGAAAACCTCAGAAAACAAATATATATATATATATATATGTCTTTGGTTATTCGGGTTTTCTCCCGCGTAAAATTGGAAGTGTCTTTACGCGGGAGAAAACCCGAATAACCAAAGACCTACATACAAACACCCGCGAAAACCTCAGAAAACAAATATATATATATATATATATATGTCTTTGGTTATTCGAGTTTTCTCCCGCGTAAAATTGGAAGTGTCTTGGCGACGTTTCGACGGAGTCTCATTCGTCATCTTCAGGCTTCAGCTTCATGCTTCTGGGAGCAATGTGTGATTGCAGCTGTTTCTTCCTTTTTAACTGCTAGTGGGGGTTTGAACTGATTGGGTGGGAGCTTGGCTGTGGTCTGATTGGATGGGGGTTTTTTTGTGCTCTGATTGGCTGGGGGTGTGTCCTGTTTGGGTGGGGGCTTGGTTGTGCTCAGATTAGTCTGAGTTGCAGGGGATTTGAGCTGGTGAGCTGCACCGCTGCTGTTTGGCTTCGTGGTCGTGCTACATCTTCATAGTGGGTGTCAGTCTGCTGCATGTATGGATTGGAGGGGTTTGAAATGGCTAATGTTGCAGCTGCGGTCTGGCTTCTGGTCCTTGGTCGGGCTTCCTGATCAGTGTGGGTTTGGGTCTGCTTTCTGGGTGGATGTGGTGGTGACATCCTGTGTGGACCTCGTGAGTGTGGGTCTGGTGTCATTCCTCGTGTTAAGGACTCGCTTGTCAATAAGGGCGGGTTTCCAAATGGCTGGTAGGCGGAGGTATCATCTCGCTTGTTCATGCTGTGTGGCATTTTTCATCTCGATGGCTTCTCTGATTATTCTGTTGTTAAAGTGTTCAGTTTTGGCGATAGTTCTGGTCTTTTAAAGTCAATATCGTGTCCTGTGGCTTTAAGGTGTTGGACCATGGAAGAAGTTGGTTCCTCTTTTTTGACTGAGTTCTTGTGTTCTTCAATGCGTGCACTTATTCTTCTGTTGGTTTGTCCAATGTATGTGGTGGGGCAGGCAGTGCATGGGATTTCATATACTCCTTGATTTTCTAACTCAATTTTGTCTTTGGGGTTTCTTAGGATGGTGGATATTTTTTGGTTTGTGCAGAATGCTGTCTTGATGTTATGTTTGTGGAGGATCTTGCTGATTCTGTCTGTGGTGCCTTTTATATATGGGAGGAGGGCTGTGCCGTTTTCTTGTTCTCTGTCTTGGATTTTAGTGGGGGGTTCTTTATGGATTAATTTGGTAATCTTATTTCTTTGGAATCCATTGGATGTTAGTATGTTAGTGAGAGTGTGTAGTTCAGTTTTTAGGTGTTTGTCAGCTAAGCATTTTGTTCTGGAGATGAGTGTCTTGGCTATGGAGTTGATCTGTGCTGGGTGGTGATGTGAGAGTGCGTGCAGATAGCGGTTTGTGTGTGTTTTCTTCTGGTAGATGGTGTGTCCTAGGGAGCCATTGGATTTCCTGTAGACTAAAACATCCAGGAAGGGAAGTTGGTTGTTAGCTTCTGTTTCCATGGTGAATTGTATTATGGGGTGTAGGCTGTTGAGGTGTATGAGGAAGTTGTCCAGTTTTTCTTTCCCGTGTGGCTAGATTATGAAGGTCTACATATCTGAGCCAGAGTTTGGGTTTGTGGTCAGATTTTTCTAGAGCTTGGGTTTCAAAGTGTTCCATGTAGAGGTTTGCAATGACAGGTGAGAGGGGTGATCCCATGGGTGCTCCTTCTGTTTGTTTGTATCTTTGTCCTTTATAGATGAAGAATGTGTTGGATAGGCAGTGATTGGTCAGATCTAGGATGTGCTTGGGGGGGTTATATTTGTTTTGGATGGCTGTTAAGGCTTCTTTGATTGGCACTTGGGTGAAGGGGGATATGATATCGAAGCTCACGAGTAGATCGCTGGGCTGTAAATTTTGTTTCTTTATGATCTGTATGAACTGGAATGAGTTTTTTACGTGTGAGGTGATGGATTCTGCATAGGGCTGTAGTTGTTTGGCGAGAAATTTGGCTAGGTTTTGTAGAGGTGAGCCTATGGAGCTGACTATGGGTCTAAGTGGGAATTCCTTCTTTGTTTATCTTGGGGAGACCATATAGCTTAGGGCATCTGGATGATTTCTCTCTGGGAATGATTTTTGCTGGATTTCTTCGCTGATGGGGGAGGCTTTTATTTTGGATTTGGTGGTTTTTTTCTAGGTAGGTGGTGGGATCTGTGTTTAGGGGTTTGTATGTGGAGTCTTGGAGTAGATTGGTTAATTTGGTTTGGTAGTCAGATATGTTCATAACCACCGTGGCATTGCCCTTGTCTACTGGTAGGATTATTATGCTGGTGTCTTCTTTCAGGTTAAGTACTGCTGTCTGTTCCTCTTTGGGTAAGTTGCTTTTGGGTGGCTTGCTGGTGCAGAGGATGTTGGTGATTTTGAGCCTGATTCTGTTAGCGTCATCAGGGTTGATTTTGGTCAGGCTGGTTTCAACTCCACATATAATGGTTTCAGTGGGGATGTGTTTGGGAGCGACTGCAAAGTTGAATCCTTTGGAAAGGACATCAGTTTCGGCTTTGGTGAGAATCCTATCTGAGATGTTATGCACTGTTTGTTTCCTGTGTAGCTGTTGGGGGGGAGGGGTTTGTTTCTGGCGTTCTTGTAGTCTTCGGAGTTTGTTGGTGTGTGTCTCTGTCTTGAGGGTGGTCTGTGTTTCAGCTCTCCAGACGGCGAGTTCTTTGGATTTGTCCCAAAGTGCGGGGTGGATCTTGTTGCTGAGTTTGAGGTGAAGTGCGAGGAGATCTTTGTTGATTCGATCTAGGAGGAATCTTTTTGTGTGAAGTTCATTTCTGATTAGGGCCAATTCTGTTCTTTTTAGGATGCGTTTGGTGGCTGCAGAGTTGGAGTGGAATTTCAATTGGAAGCATGTGGGGATTAAATTTTGATCTCGGCAGTTGTGTAGGAATGCGAGGTCACATAAAATGGAAGCTCTCTGGACTTCTAGTTTTTCATAGGTCCTGGTCAGATGGTGTATATATAGTATATATATATAAAAATAAATAAATATAAATAAATATAAAATATAAATATATGTATATAAAGTATATAAAGTATATATAAGTCTAAGTATATAAAGAAGGGGTGAAGTATATAAAGAAGGGATGATGTATATAAAGAAGGGCTTTGCCGACTCACCATGAAATATTTTTGGAATCTTCAGGGTTTTGTTTTGACTGAAACTAGGAACAACAAAAATTTTCAAAGCTTTTACTTTGTCCAACCTGCAGCTGATCCAGAAGAATTTCATAGAACCTCCAGATTGCAATTTGTTTCTTTAACTTTCAAAATAAGACACATCTTCTGCTTCGTACCATTCCATCTTCAGCTCTTAGCAGATTAGCCCTGACCAAATGGCTAATCTTTGGTGTAGTGATTAAGGCACCAGGCTAGAAATCATGAAACCATGAGTTGTAGTCTCACTTAAGATAAAGCCATCTGGGTGACTTTGTGCTAGTTACTTTCTCTCAGCCATGACAAAAAGGAAACGGCAAACTACTTCTGAAATATTTGGTTTAGATCTTTTTCTGCAGCAAAAAGATAACAGTCTGGTGTGTGTGTGTGTGTTTATGCATATGTAAAATCGTTACAAAAATGAACAAATCTTAAAGTTAGCAAGTTAAATATTTTAACAAAAGTGTCACAAATGATTTGTGGCAGGTAAGAATACCAAAGACTAAACAATTGAAGAGCCTCTTGAAAAAGGAACATATGTCTTCCCTAACTCTTATTTGCACATAATGCATATAGAACTTGATAACTTTAAATCTATTGACATGGATTTTTCACTCAATGACTAATAATTATATATAGTTCTTTTTTGGGGGTATAAGCAAATATTTGAGAAAAAGAACAATTGAAACTAAGTATTAGCTTAGCATTCTTATGCCTCTTCTCATATAGCCGATTCTGTGACAGTTGCTTTTGTGTTATTTCAGCCTTATTAAATTTGGCTTTCCAAGCATAGATGAAACATTACCCAGAGGAGAAAATAAACATGGGTGGGTGGGAGGGGCATTCATCTTTGCTTTTGTGGTTTTTTAATTGTTGCCCTTAAAATTGCGCTTAGAATATAATTTATGAATGTTCTTAAGAAAAATAATTTCATCTTACTTTCTTTCTCCCTCCTCTTTATAGCATACTTTTGTTTATTGAACAGATTTTTATAGCTCATACACAGTGACTCCTGCTGGCATAAAACAATAAAAAGCCACCCAAAAAAATATTTTATTTATTTATTTATTTATTTTGTCACATAGTATATATAAGCATAAGCATGAAATAACTATACAATATATAAGCATATATTATTATAATAATAATAATAATAATAATAATAATAATAATAATAATAATAATAATAATAATAATAATAATAATAATAATATTTTAATTTGTATACTGCCCTTCTCCCGAAGGACTCAGGGCGGTGAACAGGCAGATAAAATATAGATACACACAATAATTAAAAACATCCCTTAAAAAACTAATTTAAATGCCCAAAATGTTAAAAAACGTACTCCCCCGTAAAATCACAAAATTTTAAAAACCCATCCAATAAAAATAAAAATCAGGCTAGTCCAGCCATACGAAATAAATAAGTTTTAAGTTCGCGGCGAAAGGTCCTAAGGTCAGGTAATTGCCGAAGTCCGAGGGGAAGTTCGTTCCACAGGGTCAGAGCTCCCACAGAGAAGGCCCTCCTCCTGGGGGCCGCCAGTCGACACTGTTTGGCTGACGGCACCCTGAGGAGTCCCTCTCTGTGGGAGCGTACCGGACGATGGGAGATAGAAGCCGGCAGTAGACGGTCCCGTAGATAGCCCGGTCCTAAGCCATGGAGCGCTTTAAAGGTCGTAACCAATACCTTGAAGCGCACCCGGAAAACAACAGGTAGCCAGTGCAGTCTGCGCAGGATAGGTGTTATGTGGGAGCTCCGAGACGCTCCCTCAATAACCCGTGCAGCCGCGTTCTGAACTAGCTGAAGTCTCCGGGTGCTCTTCAAGGGGAGCCCCATGTAGAGAGCATTGCAGTAGTCCAGGCGAGAGGTAACGAGAGCATGAGTGACTGTGCATAAGGCATCCCGGTCCAGGAAGGGATGCAACTGGAGGATCAGGCGAACCTGATAAAATGCTCTCCTGGAGACGGTCACCAAATGGTCTTCAAAGGACAACCGACCATCCAGGAGCATGCCCAAGTTGTGTACCTTCTCCATCGGGGCCAATGATTCACCCCCGACAGACAGCCGCATCTGCAGCTGACTGTACCGAGGTGCCGGCATCCACAGCCACTCCGTCTTGGAGGGATTAAGTTTGAGCCTGTTCCTCCCCATCCAGACCCGTACGGCTTCCAGACACCGGGACAGCACTTCGACAGCTTCACTGGGGTGGCCCGGGGTGGAAAAGTACAGCTGGGTGTCATCAGCGTACAGTTGGTATCTCACCCCAAAGCCACTGATGATCTCACCCAGCGGCTTCATATAGATGTTGAACAGGAAGGGTGAGAGAATCGACCCCTGCGGCACCCCACACATGAGGCACCTTGGAGTCGATCTCTGCCCCCCTGTCAACACCGTCTGCGTCCGATCAGAGGTAGGAGGAGAACCACCAATAAACGGTGCCTCCCACTCCCAACCCCTCCAACCGGCGCAGCAGGATACCATGGTCGATGGTATCAAAAGCCGCTGAGAGGTCTAATAGGACCAGGGCAGAGGAGTAATCCCTATCCCTGGCCCTCCAGAGATCATCCACCAGTGCAACCAAAGCTGTCTCCGTACTGTATCCGGGCCGGAAGCCGGACTGGAACGGGTCTAGATAGACAGCTTCATCCAGGTACTGGGGTAGCTGACATGCCACCACACTCTCTACAACCTTCGCCGTGGCGAAGATTGAGACTGGCCGGTAGTTCCTAAAACAGCTGGGTCCAGGAAGGCTTCTTGAGGAGGGTCTCACCACCGCCTCTTTCAAGGCTGCGGGAAAGACCCCCTCCCGCAAAGAAGCATTTGTAATCCCCTGGAGCCAGCCTCGTGTCACCTCCTGAGTAGCCAGTACTAACCAGGAGGGGCACAGATCCAGTAAACATGTGGTGGCGTTCAGCCTACCCAGCAACCTGGCCATGTCCTCGGGAGTTACAGGATCAAAGTCATCCCAAACCACCTCAACAAGACGGGCCTCAGAACCCTCGCCTGGATCTACCCAATTTTGATCCAATCCGTCCCGAAGCTGAACGATTTTGTCGTATAGATAACCGTTAAACTCCTCGGCACGCCCTTGTAGGGGTCCTCCGCCCCTCCTGTTGAAGGAGCGAGCGGTCACCCAAACAGGGCGGCCGGGCGGTTATCTGCCGACGCAATGAGGGAGGAACGAGAACGCTTCGCAACCCTCATTGCCACTAGGTAGGTTCTACTATAGGACCTAACTAGTGTCCGGTCAGCCTCAGAGCGGCTGGATCTCCAGGCACTCTCTAGGCGTCTTCTCCGGCGCTTCATCTCCCTCAGCTCCTCGGAGAACCAAGGAGCTGGTTGAGACCGACGCCGGGTCAGAGGCCGCAAAGGCACGACACGGTCCAAAGCTCCAGCCGCGGCCCGTTCCCAGGCCGCAACTAGCTCTTCAGTCGAGTCGTGGGCCAGGTGCTCGGGAAACGGCCCAAGCTCCGTCAGGAACCTCTCCGGGTCCATCAGGCGCCTGGGACGGAATCAGCGCATTGGTTCCGTCTCCCTGCGGTGGTGGGTAGCGGTCAGAAAGTCTAGACGAAGGAGAAAATGATCTGACCATGACAAAGGTTCAACAACTAAATCATCCCATTAGACCACTGGCCAGAGATAAAAATCAGGTCTAGGGTACCTCCCCCGACGTGGGTAGGGCCGTCAATTAACTGAATCAGGTCCATGGCCGTCATGGAAGCCATGAACTCCTGAGCTGCCGAGGATGCTACGCCGGCTGATGGCAAATTGAAATCCCCCATGACCAACAGTCTGGGGGTTTCAACTGCCAACCCGGCCAGCAACTCCAACAGCTCAGGCAGGGCTGTAGTCACACAGCAAGGAGCCAGGTATGTGATCAACAAGCCCACCTGAGTTCTACGACCCCACTTCATGAAGAGGGATTCACACCCAGCTATCTGAGGCACAGTGGTTTCCCTCGGCTCAAGACTCTCCTTAATGATAACCGCCACCCCTCCACCCCTACCCTGGGCCCTCGGCTGATGGAATGCTCGGAAGCCTGGTGGGCACATCTCCACTAGGGGGACCCCCCCTTCGGTGCCCAGCCAGGTCTCCGTAATGCCCATAACGTCCGTGGTCCCTTCCTGAATAAGATCTGAAATCAGGGGGGCTTTATTAACCGCGGACCTGGCATTACATAACATCAGCCGGAGGCCCAGGTCCCAATTACCCTGGCCACTCGGGTCATGGGAAATTGTCCATATATAAGTATGAGTATGTAATAATTATATTAAATAGATATGACGAAAGGAAACAATAGGACAGGAATGGTAGGTCCGCTTGTGCTCTTATGCACGCCCCTTACAGACCTTTTAGGAATGGGGTGAGGTCAATAGTAGATAGTTTTTGGTTGAAGTTTTGGGGATTTTGGGAAGAGACCACAGAGTCAGGTAGTGTATTCCAAGCATTAACAACTCTGTTATAGGAGTCATATTTTCTGCAATCAAGTTTGGAGCGGTTAACATTAAGCTTAAATCTATTGTGTGCTCGTGTATTGTTGCAATTGAAGCTGAAGTAGTCTCCGACAGGAAGGACATTGTAATAGATGATTCTATGAGTTAAACTCAAGTCATGCGAAGGCGGCGTAGTTCTAAATTTTCTAACCCCAGGATTTCAAATCTGGTGGCATAAGGTATTTTGTTGTATACAGAGGAGTGGAGAACTCTTCTTGTAAAATATTTCTGGACACGTTCAATTGTATTGATGTCAGAAATGTGGTATGGGTTCCAAACAGTTGAGCTGTATTCAAGAATTGGTCTAGCAAATGTTTTATATGCTCTGGTTAGTAGTGTAGTGTTTTTGGAGAAGAAGCTACGCAAGATTAGGTTTACAACTCTTAATGCCTTTTTTGCGATGTAGTTGCAGTGGGCTTTGGCACTTACATCATTTGATATGAAAACTCCAAGGTCTTTAACAGGGTGGGAATCATCTGTAAGCAGTGGTGGGATTCAAGGAATTTAACAACCAATTCTCTACCTTAATGATTTCTTCCAACAACCAGTTTGCCAAACTGCTCAGAAAGTTAACAACCGGTTCTCCCGAAGTGGTGCAAACTGGCTGAATCCCACCACTGTCTGTAAGGTAATGTCCATCAAGCTTGTACTTAGTGTTTTGGTTCTTTTTTCCAATATGTAAGACTGAGCATTTGCTGGTTGAGATTTGGAGTTGCCAAATTTTATACCATTCAGATACAAAGTCAAGGTCTTCTTGAAGAGTAGCTGTATTGTTGGTGGTGTAAAATAGTTTGACATCATCAGCAAGAGAACACAATTGCTTGTAAAATGGTCACAGAGATCATTAATGTATAATATGAAGAGTGTTGGTCCAAGAACGCTGCCTTGGGGAATGCCACTTTTGACAGGAACAGGATTTGATAGAGCATTGCCAATTTGACCACTTGTTGTCTGTTTGACAGGAAAGCTGTTATCCAATTGTGGAGGGGTCCTGAGATGCCGTAGGATTTTAGTTTGAGGAGAAGTTTATCATGTACTATTGAGTCAAAAGCTTTACAGAAGTCTATGTAGATTGCATCTATTGTTTTGCACTGATCAAGATTTGTACTCCATATGTTTTTGCAGTGAAGAAGTTGTAAGTTACATGATAAATTTTTTCTGAAACCAAATTGTTTATTAGAGAGTAGGTTGTTTGTTTCTAGGTGGAGGGTAATGGATTGGTTGATGATAGATTCCATTACTTTGCAGGTGACACAGTATAGAGAGATAGGTCTGTAATTTTCAACTAGGCTGGGGTCTCCTTTTTTGAAGACAGGGATGACCGTGGCTAAAGACCAAAGTTTGGGAAGGGAACTGGTCGTGAAAGCTTTTTCAAAGATTATGCTTAGGGGGTTCTGCTATATTATTGGAAATTAAGAAGCATGCACATAGTCCATCAGGTCCAATAGATAGGGATGGTTTCAGTTTGCGAAGAGCTTTACCAACATTATCTTCTGTGAAATCTATATGTGTTAGGTCGTTGTACTCATTGTTGGTACGATTGGGGAGTGTCGGGTATAAGCCATTACTGTTAACAAAGACTGAGCCAAAGAATGTGTTGAAGAGGTTTGCTTTAACTGTTTCATCATTATATTTTTTGCCATTAGAATCTTTTAGTGGTGGGATGGATCTCGAGTCTTTAAGTTTGTTGTTCACAAAATTATAAAAAGGACGACTAGAATTTGTGCGCAGAAGGTCTTCTTCTTGCTTGGTGTGGTAATTGGTGCATTCAGTTTTTATTTGGTTGCATATATTTCTGTAGCGGTTTTTGAAGTTTGCTACATAGCCCTTTTTGTTTCTTCTCCAGAGGGATTTTTTTTTTTTGATTGAAGCTTTTTTATTGATATGGGTAATTTTTTTTTTCTGATTTTGTTGGTGGTTTGTGGTATGTAAAGATTAATGACTCTATTGACTTCAAGAAGGAAAACTTTATAGTGGTCTTCTGCAGTGATACAGGTTGAGAACAGATTTTGCCAGTCAAGAGATGAGGGGTTGTTGTTTATAAGGTCATAGTTGGCTTTTTTGAAATTGTAGTTTGTAATACCATTATTATGACGATTTATGTAAGGGCGTTTATTGAGACAAAGGTCTATCATGCTGTGGTCGCTGTTGGAGAAGGGTTCTTTTATTTGTAGTCCATAAATTGAGTTTGTGTTGTTGCAGAAAATGAGGTTCTTCAGGTTCTTTTCCTATTAACATTACATATAGTATATAATTTTCATTGCTCAAGTATATTAAAATCTGTGTTTTGATATCCAAGATATATTTTTTACTACATTCAGTTTTCCCCCCTTAATGATCAGGATTCGTGAATTAAATATTTGTTTTCTCTCAGTGTCAGTGCTACTTTGACTTCCTTGATTAAGTCTTTGATATTATTTAATATAAGGTAAAGAGTAGCTGATTGTTTTATACCTTCTCTACTTTTTCAAGAAGGAAATTATCAGAAAAATAGGGTAGGAATTTTCCAAAAAGGACATGTATGAAAGGACTTTCTTTCCAAATAGATGTTGATATAATTGAAGTCCTCCATCGCTACAATTCCATGTCTCTTTGAAGATCTGCTTATTTTTAAATGTAGCATCTTCATCTTCTCTTGATTGAATGAGCAACAATAGACCCTTATAATATCTTTTAATCTAAAAATTCTCTACAACTGTGGATATATCCTACCTTTCTACTTTTTCAGCCACTTTCAAACAAATTGTATCCTTCAAATCATATGCAATTCAGTATTGAATATTCCTTCATTTGGCAACTATTGTCAACCCAGCCTCTCAATTGTTGTAGACTGCTTTTTGTGATATATAGACAGTAGAATGGAAAGTTAAATTGTTAAATTTAAGTTCAAAATGAAATCTATTCTTGTTCAGAAGAGTGCTTCAGACCTCTGCAACACTGGCTTTTCTGAAATCCAGAAATACTACTAAAATATTTTTTATAATAAAATATGACTCCAAATTTTACTAATTATATTGTTTAGGTTAATCTCTGGTTTGTTCATTTGTGGCAGCAAAAGAGGAAGTCTGGAAATAAGATGAAAATAAGAGCTTCCAAACTCCTGTAGCTTTGCTGAAAGAAAATGGGAAAGAGTTACTAGTATTATTATCTGTTTACAAATATGTGAAGTCACAGCTGCCAGTTCTTAGCTGGTATTGGCATTCATACTCATTGAGTTCTTCCCAAGGACCTAGAATGTTGTAATAATGTATTGGCATAGTATATATGCAGATCCAAACAATATGGCCTTTTGCAATTTACAGAAGGACAATTTGTCAATGTGCATATTTTTTAAGTGCCATCCAAGAATTTTTGGTATTGGCACCCTGTGTGTCAATATGAGACCATCACAGCCAATTTAGGCCATATTCTTTCAATTTCAGTTTTCAGATCTTAATATTTTGTGATTCCCCCACCCGCCAATTCTTTGTTTTCCTTTCTACTAGCAATAACACTTAGACTTATATTCCATAGTGCTTTGCGGTTTATAACATCTGCATATTGCCTCCAACAATCTGGGTCATTTTACTGGCCATGGAAGGCTGAATCAACCTTAAGCTCATCAGAATCAAACTCCAGACAATGGGCAGTATTTTCCTGCAATACTGCATTCTAATCATTGTGCCACCATGGCTCATACTATCCCCTGGTATTGCCACATCAATTATCCATACTTTCTTCTTTTCAGTCACAGTTAGATCTGAGTATTATGAGTCAAAACTGAATTCAGAAATCCTACGATATTTCAACCTTCTCATTTTCAACTACTTTTCCAATTATATTATTACAGTTTTCACTACTGGTGCATGATGATCTTTACAGTTGTTCTAGTGAATCATTTTGGTGTATGTGTTATGTCATTGTTTATAATCAGTCTGAGTAATCTTTTTGCAAGAGCTGAATATATGGTCTACTATTTCTTCTGCTCCTTTGCACTACTTTTTCTTTGATTTTGATGGTTCTTCAGTTCTGGCCTTAATTACATCAGTTTGAATAGCTTTATTTTAAATCATTCTTTTTTTTCCTTTTTTCATGTCAAACAACTCATTCAATGTACAGTTATATACAATTAGTCGGGCTTGCCCAGTCACCACCACCCTTTTTAATACTCTTCCCTCTTCTACCTTCTTTTACTTTCCAGACCTTCCTCTCCTTCTCTTATCTACATCCTCTCCTCCCTCTACCCTACACCTTCCTTCTCCCTCTTCTACCCCTCTTCCTTCCTCTTCTCCTCTTTCCTACCTCCTACTCTCTCTTTTCTCCCTCTCCACCGTTCTAAAATGGTAACTGGGCAGACCCGACCCTACATTAATGATATTTATACATCTTCAATAATCCCTGTACATTAACCATCACTCCATCTCTAGCCTCAACCCCCCAATTCCCCTCCCCCTTACCCCCCACCCCCCACCCCGACTTCCCAGAACAAAATGCAGGGTATCAAAACTAACAATCATAATCTAAAATAATTCCTAAATTATAATCTCTAGTCTCTCCACACTTAATCACACTCTCAATTCCCCTCTCCTTCAGAAATATATCTAATACAAAATATTTCCTAAATTTACTCATATGCTATTCGATATTTTTTTATCTGATACTTATTTTGAATATAATCAATCCACATTTTCCATTCTAAAATATATTTTTCTTGTGTATAGTCTTTCAAGTAAGCAGAGATTTTTGCCATTTCTGCCAGATTTGATACTTTAAGTGTCCATTCTTCAATTGTAGGTAATTCTTAATCGTTCGTGATTTCTGTTTTTTCCTTATTAAATAGGCAAGCCATCTTCCTGGCTTATTGGCATTATTAAACGTATTATGTTTTACATATTGTAAATTAATTGCTACTTGATCTGCCATCAACATATTAAACATCTTAATATATTTATTGATTCTTTTATTTTACTATTTCCTGGGCTATTTATCAATAATTGTTCTTTCTTTTTAATTTCCTCTTCCAGTTCCTTTTTCTTTTTCTGCAATTTATTTTTGTATTTAATATTCATTTGTATAAGATTTCCTCTCATATAAGCCTTGCTGGCGTCCCAAATCATCTCTATAGATGTCTCTTTTTTCATATTCATAATAAAAAATTCTTTCATTTGCTTTTTACATTCATTTACATTTTGTTCATATTTAAACAAATTCTCATTCAACCTCCATGATCTCCTAGCCTCCTTTTCCCGATCAAATTCAATCCAAACCGGACTATGATCAGATAGAGTTCTTGAACAAATCTTAGTCTTCTTCACTCTAGAATACAAATCATTAGTAATCAAAATAAAATCAATCCTCGAAAATGATTGGTGCCTGTCAGAAAAGAAGGTAAAATCCCTCTCTTCTGTATTATGTTCTCTCCAAATATCTCTTAATTCCAAGTCCTCCATCATTTCAAAAAAAGCCTTTGGTAATTTCGGCTTGATATCTTCCTTAAACTTTTTGTCTTTTGAGTATCCAACACACCATTCCAATCACCCATTAATATATATGATTTATAATCCCAAAATACTATTCTTTTATGTAAAACTTGAAAAAAATTTCTTGTTGTTGATTCGGAGCATAAACTCCTATTAATAATGTCTTCTTTCCCTCCAACAAAAGTTCAATAGCAATGTATCTTCCTTGCTTATCCACCTCAATTAATTTTGCTGATATATCCTTCTTTATATATATAACTAAACCATTTTTTTTCCAAAGAGGAGGCAACAAAATGTACTCCCAGTTTTGAATTTATCAAATATTTCTGGTCTAAAGATCTAATATGTGTTTCTTGTAAACAGGTAATGTCATTTTTAAATTGTTTCAAATAGTGAAATACTTTCCTTCTCTTCTGCGGTGAATTCAAACCATTAACATTCCAAGATAATAGTTTAATTGCCATTATCGGCCAAAGGAAACTTTTGGAACACTAGCCGCAGATCACATTTTGCTTTAGGCCTTGCTCCTCCCACTGTTTCCGTTGTAGTAGTTGCCAGTTGTTGTTGTGCCTTCATCTCTTGTTCCTTGCGTTTAGCAGCAGCTCTTGTCAGCCTTTGTTCTTTTGAGTCTGAACCCGTTGTAGGTATTTCCAACACTTGTAATAAATCTTCTTCCATCACAATCTGTTCTTGTACCTGCTTCACTTCTCTTTCCTTCACTTCAATCTCCCTTCTTCTAGCTTCCAATGGAGGAAGACTTCCAACTTTTAATGCCTCAACATAAAATTCTCTTGCTTTTCCAACTGTATTGAGACGATATACTTTCCCTGCATAATATACTATTATACCAGTTGGAATATCCCATCTATATTCAATCTAACGTTTTTTAAGTTCATTCACCAGGAAGGCAAATTCCTTCCTAGCCCTTAACATTTTTGGTGGAATTTCCTTTAATATTAAAATATCTTGACCAACAACCTGAATCTTCTCCCCCTTATATGAGGCTTGCAAAATCTGATTTCTCACTGTTCTATTTGTAAAATAAATAACAACATCCCTTGCAACTTTTTTTGCCTTGCTATCCAAGAATTCACACGATATATTTTATCAATTTGATAAGCCACATCTGCTGGACGAGCTGCTAATATCTTAGCAAATACTTCAGAAAAAATTTCCCTTAAATTCTCTTCTTTATTCTCTTTCAAACCACGGATTCTTAGAGCAAATTCCATATTTCTATATTGTATCAAAACTATTTCATCATCTGTTTTTTCCATTTTACTTTGAAATTCAGCCATTTTATTTTCTAATTTTGAATTATGTTGCTTAATTTCTTCAACTTCCTCTTCTAATAAAATCACATTTGTTGCCAAACTTTGTACTGCAATTACAAATCCTTCCTTAACTTCTTTATTTCCCACTTGAATTTCTAATATCTGCTCTTTCATTTCAGACATCTCATCAGTTATTACTTTAAATTTTTCTTGCATAAAGTCTTTTAAGTTCTCTTGTACCGCCTCTAAGTTTAATGTTCTAGTCTCTGCTGTATGAGCTGGAGAAGCACCAGCTGATGAAATTCCAGAGCCCTTTATTACAGTAGACTTTAATTGTTTGGCTGCCATCTTCTATAAAATTATTTATTTATTTCCAACTTAATATTCACTTTAAATCTTCTTAACCTCTGAGAAACACAGTCTTTTAAAGCAATATTTAAAAATCTCCCCTAGATTCTATCAGCAGGCAGCAAAGAGTTAAAGAGTTAAAGTAGCAAATAACATGCAATTTACCAGCAGCAGACAGCAAACCCTAAAAGTATCACTTTCGCTTTCCACTCGTTAACTTGTTAACAATTCGCCTCCATTTTCTTGCTGTTTTCAAGCTTGTTACAAAGTAACGGGGAATTGGCTTGGCTACTTGCATAAAGTTCTCCCACTTTCGTTCTGTCCGGTATAATCCTTTATTGTCCAAAATAAATCTCGGTGTTTGGTCGTGGTGATTGGTTCCGCCAAAGCAGAAAAATCCTCGGATCTGGAGCACTTCGGGTTGCTGGAGGGAACTTAACCCTTCAAACCCCTTTTTTCTCAGGGGCTTTAGGGAAATTCTACCTCTGCCCTCAGCTCACCATCTCTTCTTCTCCCGAAGAGAGGGTTTTTCGAACTGCTGGACTGCAGATTTAAGCTGTCCTAGCGATTCCACATAATCCAGAGGTTGGTGATCGTAAATATCACCGCCATCACCTACGGTGCCAAACAGGAAGTCTGAATAGCTTACTCTTAAGCAGCTAAAATCCAGCCTTCAAGGTTTTTTTTTAATTGTTCCAGTTGAAAGCCATTGCCAGCTTTTATCTTTATCTACTTTCATCTCAGTCTCTTATAGAAATTGACCACGTAATGCTTTTCCTTGTCAGCTTTCTAAACATTATTTAGAGGTTCATGTTTCATTTCCTGCACATTCAATAAGTTCTAATTTTTAATTTACATCAATGCTTGTTGTTGATTGTCTTTGACATAATCAGTCTGTGCATGTTTTTCTTCTTTGACAGTTATTTGACTTGAAGTAAACTTCTGCTTCATTTCTGCGGGCGGGTATAATCTATCTATATAATTGCAGGGATGTAGTACATAGTGAATAGTCATGAATTTTCTTTTCTTTTTTTTTTCAGTCTAAATTGCCTGGTTCACTTTGTGTATCATATCACATGTATGACCCAGTCATTGATGGTTTTGATGGTATTTCCATCATTCAATTTTACCTTCAGCCCTTTGCTCAGTGTATTATAATTAACATCATCCATTACTATTTAATTATTACATAAATTCCATAAATTATTACGTAAATTATTTATCAAAAACAGAATTTCATGTACCAGATATTTCAGATAGGTGTATGTAGTATTATATGTAAATGATGCCGTGATTGTATCACTATTACATATAAGACATATAAGGACATTTCAATCCATGCTCTTCTTCTATAGGAAATACCAGTATCCACAACTGAGATGAACTACAAAAAAAAAACAACAACCCAAAGATCATGGTGTTTGCAAAAAGACTCCAAAGCCTAAAGTGGATTATTAATAGGCAAAGACTTGAGCAAGTTCCATATTTTAATTATTCAGCAATTATGTTCTCTTCAATTGGAAATTGGAAAGTTCGTTTCTTTATAGGCAGAAGGTTGAAAGTTTTTTCTCTTTTTTTCATTCAAGGCTGCCATTAAGCTTTTTATAGTCAGACATCTAGCATGATTCAGTGCAGCTGGATTAGGAAATAAGACACCTGTATTTGAGAATATTTTGGTCCAGGTTTTGAACAAAACAAAAGTATTTCAAGTGGGTGGTGTGTCTCAATATATCACTGCAATTACAGGCTGGCTTAATAATGCAATAATATATCATAATTTTTGTAGAAAACTGAATTTCTCAATGTTGTTATATTCGGGAGAGGGGGGAACAGGTTGGACAATATCCAAATGGGAGTTTTCTGTCTGTTTATGATAGATATAACTGAGATAGATAGATAGTGAAACAAAAAGTAAGAGATAGGAGTACAAGGACAGTACCTTATTGAGAATATCGTTCTCAAGAATTGGCTGTATCCAGCCCACGTCTTTAGAAATATTGCAAATTTATTTAGTAGCTCACCAGCTCGTTCAGGATAAATAATTTGTAATTATAAACAGGCTTAGAGAGATTTTGCCTAAAAGACAAGCATAATAGATGTCGGATACCTTCAAATGATTATTAGCTAATGGACTGCACAGTCCAACATTGACTAAATAGATCACCTATAACTTTCATTTGATCAGTTAATTTTTAGCAGACTGAGAATTATTATATCCTTACCCATTAACCAGGGCTAATATATTTCCAGAATCATTTCATGGTCAGAATCTGAGAAAGAGAACAAAATGAAAATATTTTGAAGGATTTTCAGACCCTCCAAAAGAATGAATGTGTATTGGACATTCACTAACACTAATCAATTAAATATATTAATGGTATAGTACAAATATACTTCTGTACCATAATCTTTCAGTTGCCCTGAAAATTTCCATTTGGCTTGTGACTTGGTTGAACTTAAATAAGTTGCCTTCAGCTTTTTGTCATTGTGCTTTTAAAACAAGGTTCTCTTTGCAATATATATGCATTTATATATTGACAAACTTTTTTATCTTCTAGGTTGAAATTAGAAGATAGAAAGAATAAATTGGTTAAAAAACTTGAAGAAACTAGTCATCTAACCACCCATTTACATTCCCAGCTTAAAAGGTGAGGTAACTTTGTTTATGCCAGATTTCTGGCAAATAATAATAACAGTTTGTCCAAAACTACTGTTGGCATACTGTATTTCTGAATTGTCTATTTTGATTTAAGTGGAATATGAACTTGGAAGCCTGTCTTACAAAAATGTCTTCTTACTAAAAGTTTGGTTATCTATTGTATAAATTCTGAACTACAAGTTTTTTGCCCAGCAAAGAATATATATGACTGATCAGTTGTAGCCCTTTCCCTATATTATTCAAGCTACATTAGTGGAAAATTGTGAAACAAATAGGTTGGCTGTTTCTTCTATGAGTAGCAATCAGTTTTGCACATGGAAACATTGTCAAAGAAAGGTCATAAAACAAGGCAAAATTCACTTCTCAATTATTTGATTAGCAACAGAAATTTTGGGCTCAATTGTGGTCATAAGTCGAGAACTACCTAAACCATTTAGGCAAAAATGAAATATATAAATCATGTATATAAGTAAATTGCATCTTACTTCAAATGCTCATTTTTTCAACACATCTGTGCACAGTTGCAAATGACAATCACTAAGGAATAGTTTATATTAATGTTCTTTTTATTGATTTCATAGTGCCGTCTTTCTTTAAGGGCAGCACTGCACTAATGTGATTCCATTTATTGAGAGAGCATTTACTGTGATTAATAACCAGTGAACAAAACAGTATTTCCTTAAACTCAGAAATGTCCCTGTTTAATGAAAATCCTTTTGTTTTCCTTTCTCTTCAGGTATTATGTATTATTTGTTCATATACTTGAATGGTCCTTGAATGGCTGGATGGACTGGACATTAACATTTGAACCACTATAAGTCCATGTATTTGCCATGTGCTAAATAAAGAAATATTCACATACTTTTACCCACCAACGGAGTAGAAAATACCAGAATGGGAAAAATAGGGTATCTCAAACAGTGATCTAAAACTATCTAAATTTAGATAGGAGTTGTGGATTGCTAAATACAAAACTACTTTCTTATTGTTCCAATTGTATTTTTTAATGTGTCCTCATGAAACTGTTACTGTATCAGCAATATTTTAAAGTGGTAGAGATTGTCACACAATTTTGTGCAGTATTACACAAAAATTAATATATTTAAAAATTAGGAGTTTTTTTTAAAAAAAGAATTATAATTAAAATAACTGCATTTTTATATGTTTTTTTTTAAATGCCATCTAAGGAAGTCATGTTGCTGCAATAGTTAATACTCTGTCATCTGGAATTTCTTTTGGTAGTATTCAGACATTGCGAAATGTGTTCCTTTTAAAAGAGATTATATTTGTCAATTTCATGACTAACATGGATTAAATTTTAAGTTTTACCTGTGATTTGAGATCATCTGAATATACTGCTGATAGAATAGAATGACAGCTCTTTGCTTCTTTGTTGCAGCCTCTCTGCCAGTACGTTATCTGTGTCTTCAGGGAGCAGTTTGGGATCCTTAGCATCTAGTCGAGGGTCCCTGAATACATCTAGTAGGGGGTCGCTGAATTCTCTTAACTCTACAGATCTCTACTACAACCAAGGTGATCAACCTGTAGATTTAGACTATCAATATAAATTGGATTTCATATTACAAGAGAAATGTGGTTATATTCCTTCTGGCCCTATTACTACCATTCATGAAAATGAAGTGGTCAGCTCCCATGAGAAAATGGGATATAGTGACTCTTCCAGTTCTTTGGCAGCAAGTCATGCACCCAAGATAACTGAACCTCCTAAATCTGTCACATCGTTCTCTTCAAGATCTTCCCTTTCATCATTATCTCCTCCTGAATCACCTTTGGTTTTAGAAGGTGGCTTTTCAGTCTCTCCTCAAGATTCTCCGTTACATCATTTCAACACAGACTTTGAGGACTGCGATTTACCCAGTGACTTTACAGGTATTACTACCTGTGAGAAACAAATATTGCTGGATTCTGAAACTAGAATGTCTTCTCAATCACTTAATGATAAATATCGCAATGAAAGTGTTTCACAGAGCATATCACATTCAAGAAATACAGGTAAATATGTTTTGCTATTCAAACTCAGCCAATTCTCCCTCTCTGGATTGAACTGAGTTTCTGAACCTTAGCAGCCAATATGTCCTCAAAAAAATTGTGCTTTTTTTTCTGATAAGATGATAGGTCACTGTCAACAAATAAAAACATTAGCTCAGCACATCACTTCTATATGAAACTTTAAGAAGTAAGACTAGATAAGAAAAATCCAGGGAGATTAAACTTGAGAAACTACTATAAAGTGGGTGGAATTCTAAAAATTTTGGTGAAATAGCAATAGCAAACAAGCAAACAAAAAAACCAGGCAGTAAATGTACTAGAAAGGATATCACAGCAAAAGGGAGATATGAAATAGTGGTGAATATCTGTAGCTTGGGTGTAGGATGAAAGTAAAGGCTCGGAGAATGAACCTTCACTCTCATAGGAAGATATACTAACAATAGAGGCACTGAGACAGAGACACTGGATAACTTTATAACAGGAAGATGTTCACAAAACCAGTGAGCTGCCATGGGCAGAATAGAATCCCTTGAGGGCCAGTGCTGTTGATAATATCTTCACTATTCTGTAGTTTCAAACAGCTCATTTAACAGCACAGGTAGGGAAGCTTGTGCCCCAAATCTATATAAAGATCTGATCTTAAGCTGCACATCATTTTCCCTACATTTTCTACAATCTGTTTCTATCTATTAATTACTGAAGTTAAAATAATCAGGTATCTATGTGGGTTTAATAGTCCTTCCCTGCTGCAGTGAAACTTCGAGAAAAAGATAAATTCTTCCAGTCTGGCAGCCTATTGAGGTATCTGCTGACCTATTTGCAAAAAGGAATTAAAAATAAGGAAGACATTTTAAAAGATAAATAACACTTTTATTATAGCTTGATTTTTCTTCATTACTGTTCACCTCATTAAATGAATAAAGTATGATGCTGAGAGATGAGAATATACTATCCATGGTTTCAAGGACTGGCCGAAGGCGGGGGGATGAATTGGCATGTTGCAGAGAAAGGTATCAGTGTATATTGAAAGCAGTCATTCAAAAAAAAGTGTGAATGTGACATAACCATTCTAGAAATCTTATAAATTCATTAGTATGGTAAGTATTGTTTAGTGGATTAACAAAATCAATATTTTAAATATAATTTAAATCTAGCTATTTTAATGACGTTAGTCTTAATTCTGCTGAAAAATACCCACTTGTAAAGCAATCACAGTGTTCTATGGAGTTCCAAATATTCCTTCATTTTCCAGAGTATTCGTTTTATCGCACAGTATGCATGCCTTTCAGCCTTCCAATTTTGTGACTGACCAAGGAGTTTCCATTTCTGTCTGCAATTTCTGCATTTCATTTCTCTCTTACTCTATTATTTACTTAGCCATAGTTATTTGTTTGTGTGAATTATTTGTATGCTGCTTCTTAAAGTAATTCTAGGCAGTCTACAACAATGTATTAAAAACATCCGTAAAATCCAAGTATTACAAATCTTTTTTAAAATCTTCAGAAATCTAATGTAGTTCAGATTTAATCCCCCCTTAATTCCTCAGGGTTGTATGCATTTCTTCCTCATATTAATATATCTAATGAAGCACCACAAGCTCTACAACAAACTTTATCACAATAAATAAATGCTGCAAGATTCTTTACTTTAACAGACAGTTCTTTGAGAACTGTAATGTAAGCTGGTGTACAAATAATCACACAAGGTGATGTCTCAAATTTGGGAGCAGCTGGCTATTCAGAACTTAAGTAAACTGCATGAATTTGTTGTGAGTGAATTTGGATTTGTTACTTGGCATCACAAGATCTTTAGTTTTATTTATTTTTGCAAGATCAAAACAATTTGTCCTTTAAATGTACCAAAAGGATATAGAAAGAAAGAGAAGATTGTTGTATCTTTGTATCTTAAAGGAAGTCATTGTTTCTCAAAGGAAGTCATTATCCCATTGCCCTATTTAAAATCAGGAAGGAGGGACAGCCAGAGGAGCTACTGCAGGGATGGAAATAGGAAACAGGAAGAAAACCAATAACAGCCATTTTCCCCACTGTAAAATGTGTCCAAAAATGAACATATTTTTAAGTATAAACCATTCTGGAGATGTCATGGTATAGAACTTTCTTAGAATGTACTTGTTATACTTGTGGTTGAGATTAAACTTTTAGCAGTAGCACTTAGACTTACATACTGCTTTACAGTGCTTCACAGCACTCTGTAAGTGGTTTACAGAGTCAGCATATTGCCCCCAACAATTTGGGTCCTCATTTTACCCACCTCTGAAGGATGGAAGGCTGAGTCAACCTTGAGCCTGGTAAGATTTGAACTGCCAGATTGCAGGCAGCTGGCAAATAGCAGAAGTATATAACATGATGAAATCCATGACAGAAATATTCTAAACAATGCTAGATTAGTTTTAATAGTGGTAAGTGATGCCCATGGCTGCCAGCAAGGACCATTTTCTTCTTGTACCAGCTGCTACTTCAGTAAGCTTTTTGATAGCTATGAATTATTCTTTTGCATATTTCACCTGTGTTGTTTACTAAGAACTTGATTTATCAGTATATTGATTTAAGCAGATCGAAGATGCATGTTCAAAATCTTTTTGCTCCTTTACCCCAAGTTTTTGAATAATGTATTGCCATATTTTGGTTAAATATTTCAACCAAATATATACCTTTTCACATGCAATTCTTTTAGTTAGAAATCGCTGTTATTTAGTTACATGTGTAGAAATAAAAACATTATATATAGTGGCGAAACTACATTTCATAGTGTCCTTCAATCAAATGGTGTTCCCAAAACAATAATAAGAATGAGTAATAACAACTGGGCCTCTGGTGGCTCAGACTGGTAAGACAGTCTGTTATTAACAGCAGCTGCTTGCAATTACTGCAGGTTCAAGTCCCACCAGGCCCAAGGTTGACTCAGCCTTCCATCCTTTATAAGGTAGGTAAAATGAGGACCCAGATTGTTGGGAGCAATAAGTTGACTTTGTATATAATATACAAATGGATGAAGACTATTGCTTGACATAGTGTAAGCCACCCTGAGTCTTCGGAGAAGGGCGGGATATAAATACAAAAAAAACCAACAATAATAATGAATGAGTAATAACATGTAACATACAGTATTGCTCAAAGTCTCTCTTGAGCGAAGCCTGACCTCTTGGTGGCTACATGAACATGCCATCCTATTTGCTTGGTAAAATACAGGATGTCTTTTTAATTTCCTAATGAAGTTTGCCACTCTGTGGTTTCCTGATGGTTCCCTTTAAGTACAGACGAGTTGGGACCCTTGTTTGCTTTCCCAAAATCAGCTGAGAGTGGCTAGTTACTGTCACTTGCTGTCTCAGTTAAATAATTAAAATATGTAAATTTAAAAGCATGGGGAAATAAGAAAGGACTGTTTGCCATAAAGACAGTATAATGGATGCCATGAGAGGCAATTCTAGAAACCCTGGTCCAGCAGCAACCTGCCTCAGTTCAAATGGCAATAATACCCAGAGCAGCAATGAACTCAAAGCCAAAAGAAGCAGATTGTAGGAACAGGTGTTCCCTCAAGTATTTCAACTCAAGCCATTGTACTTTGAAAGTAAGCACCAATATCTTTAACTCTGCTCTTTGTGGCTAGAATAAAAGATGGAACTCCACTGACTCCGACATGATCTGTGTTTAACACACAGAATCATCTATTGTAATATCCTTCCTGTAAAAGACTACTTCAGCTTCAATTGCAACAATACAAGAGCAAACAATAGATTTAAACTTAATGTCAACCGTTTCAAACTTGATTGCAGAAAATATGACTTTTGTAACAGAGTTGTTAACGCTTGGAACTCACTACCTGACTCTATAGTCTCTACTCAAAACCCCAAAATCTTCAACCAAAAACTGTCTACTATTGAACTCACCCCATTTCTAAGAGGACTATAAGGGGGGTGCATAAGAGCACAAAAGTGCCTACCGTTCCTGTCCTATTGTTTTCTTCATTATAGTATTATGCATACTTTTACTTATACTTTTACTTATATATACTTTTTCTCTCATGGTGAATTATTGTTTATGTTGATGATTGTATATACTGTTGTAACAAAATAAATAAAAAAGAAGTGCCATTGACATTGTTGCTTAATTATGTAGGTTGATGTTGGGAACTTTGGGATTAAAGTACATTGTTTAGCAAGCAAATATTTGTAGTGAAAGAGGCTGGTTTACACTTCTGACACTGTGTCACTTGCCAGCTTGTTCAAACTTGGCTCCCAGTATTGACAGTCTGCCATTTGCTCATTTCCCTGAGTAAAATGAAGGGACGGGGAAACTTTGCAATGCATACAATAATATTTCAGTGCTTAGCTTCAGCTTAACACACTTGGTGAATGTACTAGATATGAAATGGTACATTCTGTAGCTTATCACAAAGTTGCTAACAGTATAGAATCTGCAGATGGTTGAGGACAGATACTTTTGGGATAGAAGTTTTTTTCATTTAGCTTACAGGGAAAGGGATGAGGAAGATTGTAGATGTCTACTTTTTACAGCATGAGACTTTAATTGGCAAACTCTAACCTTCTCTAGTTCTCATTCAGCAATAATTCTCCAGTGTGATGGACCATTTCTACCATATACTATATATACATCAATTGGAACATAGTAGAGTTTCATTTTTGTTTCCCAAATCATAAATGTATATGATTAAAATATATATAATCTAATAATCCAAAAAGGATGTTATGATTGGTTTTACATCCTATCAAAACAAAGGAGAGAAAGAGTGATGATTTAAAGGGACCATGAATATGCCACTTTTGGTGTAGTGGTTAAAGCACCAGCCTAAAAACTGAGACCATGAATTCAAGTTCTGTCTAAGGTATGAGACCAGTTGAGTGACCTTGGGCCAGTCCTTCTCTTTCAGCCATAGGAAGTAGGCAGGAGGAAAACCCATGAAATCTTGCAAAGACAACTGCAGTCATCAGGAGTCAATACTGACATGAAGGGACAATAAATAATTATTCCCATCACCCTTGTTTTGCCGATTCTTCCCCTGATACACAAAATGTGGTCTCATTCTGAGGTTTGGAGTTATCCCACTTGTGAACATGCGTTCAAAAATATAAAACATACATTCACAAATATAAATGATTTGTCATTAATAACAATTATTAGATTAGTTAATTATCACATCAGTTGGCAGCAGCTATAGTGGTCAACTTTTAGGGTCAAGGGGCTTTGAGACCATGTTGACTCCTAGCAGCTGCCTGAATGAATCCCTGCTGTTTTCTTGACAATGGTTTTAGATTTGGTTTGCCATTGTCATCTTTCTAGGCTAAGAGGGAGGGACCCTCAAAGTCAGTCCGTCTGGTTTCCTGTGGGTGGGACTAGAACTCATGGTCTGTCAGCCTTTAACCTTGTACCTTAAGCTAAGCAGGGCCAGCTGTGGCCAATTCTTTAACATAGACCATCAGGAAATTTTACTATAGGTTAACCTAGATTGTAAAACAACAACAACAACACATGATTGTTCATGGAAATTCCAAAATGGGATGTTGCTTGTTTTTAGTTTGAGAGGGAGAAGAAAGTGAAATGTCAGAGAACAATTTGGAACATAGCAGTACAATTGCATGTATATTAATTCAGAATTACCCATTACATTTAGAGGACATGATTGCATAAATAGGTTTTACCTAATTCTTAAAACTACAAAGCCCCCATATTTCAGTCAATAGTAATGTTGATGATTATTAAAAATTACTTTGAGACTTTTATTTCTGTATTTATAATGTACATTACTCATTATACAAACTCTTAATTTCCTGAATTCGGTAAAAGTTCTTTAACTGTCATTGGAAAAAAATTATTCATTACACCATCTTCTCCAATTTAAAATTCCTGAACTTGCAAGGTTCTCACTTAATTACAGACCTACTGAGGGATTGAATATGCCAATTCAATGCAATGCAGTTACTTAAGTTCTGAATAGCCAGTTGCTCTCAAATTTGAGACATCGCTTTGTGTGATTATTTGTACACCAGGCATTATTACAGGCCTACAGATGGACTAAATGTGCCAATGCAGGTAAAGAGCACCAGGTTACAAAGGTTATTATAGTCCCTGTTTCATAATCAATCGAATGCAATGAAAAGCTTCGTAAAAGTTATCTAAATATTTGGATTATGTCCAGTTTCAAATTTATATCTTGTAATTCTACTGATTTTGATAGATCAGTAAAACCTAGTCTTTAGTTTTGCTCACATTGAAATCAATCAGTTCTAGACTTGGTTTGAACAGAGCTTTGATAATGCTGCGTATGCTTGTATTTTCTCTGCATCTTTATTTCAGGCAGAGGAAACTTTGTCTCCTGCACACAGCATTTTTTCTGTGCAAAGTATCTTTTGGAATAACAGATTTAGAACAACTGTAAAGTTCTTTCATAGATAGACTCTGTCATTGTCAAAGTCGATTCCAGACCGCTGTGCTTATTCCTGAGAGTAATCAATAAATCATGTCATCACCTTCACCTCTCTCAAAGTGGTGAAAGAAAAAGCACTTCATCATCAAGGAAAAAGCATCCCTACTGCTATAAATGAAAGGAAAAATGCAGCAATCAATCCTCTAATCTGAAGCCTTAAAATTTAAACATCTTAACAAGATGTAAAGTCATGACTCAGGAGGGGGGTGTAATGCATACCAATATATTTAGTTTTTTGATAGATAAAAGAACTCCATGCACTTGCAAGTTATTACATTACAATGTGCTGCTTGCATTGATTGTACTATGGTTTCTGCAGGAAAACTAGCAAGAATTGAAATTTGAAATCAGGAGAAAGAAACTTGAATTTTCTCTTAAATTTTGTGGTAGAGTCCTAGATTCTGTCACTGGTGAATCCAAAACAGAATTGGAATTTGTATCTTACAATATAGAAATTTCAGAAAGGATTTTTTTAAAAAAACACCTTAAAGTATTTAGAATCTAATCTGCTTGTTGTCAAAAGTCTTTAGTTTATTAAGACACTCTGGCATTCCGTTTGAGAGCACTCTCAAACTTTGTGCTTTGCAGTGTTTCTCCAATATGATTGAAATGGCAACAATGAAAATGAGAAAGATTTCTGAATAAAAGTGAACTTAACTTTGGTAGCCATTTTAAGCCATAACTGTTTAATTCTCAGAAGTTCTACAATTTTGTATAGATGTTCTGATGAAATCATATGTTCCTATTTCCTATTAAGCAGTAGTTTGGGACTTGCATTACAGTTTAAAACGTTTGTTGCTTGAGATAAAAATGCATGTTCTTATACTGTGTGTGCAAAAATCAAGAAATTTCAATAGTAGCTATGGAGCAAAATTGCAACTATATGTCTGCGTAGCAGGTTAACAGTTGGACGATGAGATAGAGTGCATAAAGATAGTTCTGTTGCCAAAAAATCCATTGAGCTCAGCACTGTTGGCTCTGAAAATAGTCCCTTACTCTGAAATTGCCAACTTATTCTACCTAATACTAGGACCTGTCTCAATTGACAAATTCTCCTCTTGCATTTTTGATTTTGAGAAGAGGAAAAATTGATGGGTGAATGATAGGGATCCTTACTTTTAAGAGTTACAGAAAAGTACCGTAATGTTTTGCTTCTTTCAGCCTTATAAAATGCACATAGTGGTAAAGAAACTTCATTCTAAATCTGAACAATTTGAATACTGTTTCAATACATGTAATTCTTGTGATGAAATTTAGTTACACTTTTGGAATCCAGAATCTTCTATGTCAGTTTGACCAGGAGTTGAGAATGCTTTTCTTATTCACAGCCTAAAATAAAGGTTCTTTCTTTTACCTAGGTATTGACTTTTCAAGAAGAACAAGAACTCATTTGCTTGATGAGAAAACAGGCTGTGTCTCTGCTGCTGTATCTGATGAGTCCATGGCTGGAGACAGTGGTGTATATGAAGCTTCTGTAAAACAGTAGGTTTTTAAGCCAGGAATATTCCTATTTGTCAGAAAACAAAATTAACAGTACATTCAAACATTTGGCTTTGTACCCTCCAGCAATTTTGGAACAAATCAAACAGATAGGGCAAGGGATAATTAAAAAAAAGATTCAGAGAAATTAACAATCAGGAGAATAAAAAATCAGTGGAACAGAATAAGCATTCTCCTATGCTTATGTCACCTTAAAATCTGTGTAAATATGTATTAATATCAACACTGGAAAACATTCTCCATAGACCTAATTTAAATTTTAAAACCGTACAATTGAAGAGTTCAAGAACTGATCAGTCCTCATTATGGAACATTCTAATATGTTTAGAAAATAATTAAGTATTCAGATAAATTTTTAACAAGACTTAATTATGCAGGCATTTAAAATGGAGAGTACAAGCTTTAATTTATTGAAGGACAATATCATTTAAATAAGGCACAATAATTTTATTTTATTTTATTTAAAAAAATTATTTGCCGCCCATCTCATATCCAACAACTCTGGGCGGTTTACAGCATAAAACATTAAAGAAAAAAGACATTAAAATTAAAAGTCATGGCACACAACAGATAAAATTCACAATTGCAAACTGTTAAAACCAGATGGGGAGATAGGATTAGATATTAATTAATCAACCACCTCCAGTATGAAGCTCCCCTATTGGGTCCCAAGCCACTTGAGGCTCTTTCAAAATTATAGGAGAGTGGGATGTTCTAAAGGGCAGGAGCCACAACAGAGAAGGCTCTCCTCTTGGAGCCCATCAGCTGAAATTCCTTGGCTGAAAGGATCTGCAGCGTGCCCCCTCTGCCAGCACAGGTGGTACGGGCCACTCCCATCAGGATGAGACAGTACCTCAAGTAAGGTTAACGAACACAGCAAAAGTAATTCATTAATTTAAGCAAAGAAAAAGAAAACAGAAAATTTGTTCCAATATTTACCTAAAAATTCCAATGTAATCTTATATCCCAGTGTAGTAATTTCAAATATATGAGATCGTGTCTGTACAAACTAATACATTTTATTGTCTTTTTTTCAAATTCCATTTGTTTGTAATCAAAGTATGTAAACTAGTTTCATTTTATATAGCCAAACAATATGCAGATCATGTAAATTATTGAAATCTTAAAGGATGGGACCTTCAAATAAATCGCTGTTAGTGAGATAATATTTACATTGTTTCCTAAATATCACACTTCAACAGCTTCAGTATTCATGAAGAAAACTCTCCACACAAATTTATTTCTATGTAATAAAAATAAAATATATTAACGTTCAAAAAAATAAAATGTTGACCAGCATTTACCAATTATGGGCTCAAATATGTTTGACCTCAATTCCCAGTTGGCAAAAGTATTTCTACCATTGCTATTGATCTATCTTAAACTCTGTTCCTAGACCCAATAGCAATGAAGAAGTCGCATGTAGTGAAAATGATACCACAATGCTGGAAACGGCTCAAGTACAAATAGGACTCCGGTGAGTCACTACATATATTAAGATATTAAGTTTCTAATGACCATGGTAAATATGTAATGTCTAATGCAGGTTTTTTCCCCTCATCTTAACAGATATGATACAAAGAGCTCAAGTTTTGTGATCGTTATAATGCAGTTACAAAATCTTCAGGCTCTTTCAATATCCCCTGGTAACAAAATGTAAGTAAAATGCTTTTTTGACAATGGTACTTTTTGAAGTCTAGGAATTCATTATTAAGCATTTACCTTTTCAGGAAATCAAAGTGCATTTATAACATGCAGGTTGCAGGGAGCATAGATATGTCAGCTTGAATCTTCTTCCATCTTTTAAGTGCTGCAAGTGTTGGCTGCTAGAATGTGCATCCAACCAACTACTTTCATCTGGATTATCAGTGCTTTCATGAGCCTATTAGACATCTGCTGGCTAATTGGAGCACAGGATATGATTCATTCTTAGCTACTGTAGGTCAGGAATATACCATTTTTATTTTATTCAGAAAATTAAAATATAAAATACAAATGAAAAATAATTAAACAGACAAAACAAAACTGGATTTTTAAAAATGTGGTTAAAAAGAAAACAAAAGACAAAAACATGTATTTCCCCCCTAGTTGAACACTGACAAATTTATTACAACAATAAAAGCTTCCCCCTATCCTTCCAAAATTTATAACCTTCTACATCTATTTGCAACCCAACTGACCTGCCATATATTACATATATGAAAGAAAAAATAGTTACTAGGTTAAACAGCAGTGAAGTTAAAGTTCAAAGTACTCTGTTAACAGTGCTTTCTGTTAACAGTCTGTTATTGTATTTACTCATACAAAGTCTGCACGGTTTCTTATTTACCACAAATAACCCAATTATTATCTCTGATCAATCCAGGATCAAATACCCTTATGTGGTTCTTAATAATGAAACCTTTCCTTAAGTTTTTAATTGGGAACTTTCCCAACAATTGCATTTCATTTCCAAAGTTCGTAAGTCTCTGTTATAAATATCTCTGCAACATCCATTGCTGAATAATTCTTCTTGACAGGAATGAAAAGGATGGAAATTTGCCACATTAACATGTTCTTTTCTTTTTATATTTCTCAAGTTTATCCACAATAGTTTTCTTGAAGTCTTCCTTTGCTTTTGTGGTTTATTCTGTAAAGCAAGGGTCCCCAACTCCCAGGCCACAGATCAGTATCAGTCCACGATCTATAAGGAACTGAGCCACACAGGTAGTGGCCAAGCAAGCAAAGCTTTATCTGAGCATGTGCAGGATCTAGGTTGCACGTGAAACCATCTCCTCCCTGCAATCTGTGGAAAAATGGTCTTTCACAAAATTGCTGTCTGGTGCCAGAAAAATCGGGGAACCACTGCTGTAAAGAATGACTGCATATTACTGAACCACATAAAAATGTATGCAGTTTCTGAATGGAAAAAAAACCCTGACCAATATAAGATTATGTTCTCCTTTTTCCTGAAAATCTCTTTCTTATTCTTCCTTTCTTTTCTCAAAAACTCTTTCTCTTCAGTCCAGAAACATACAGATAATCCGTGACATATGACTGATTGCTTAATGGCAAGGGTGAAATGTTCCCGGTTCGGACCAGATCGCCCGATCCGGTAGCAATGGTGGTGGTGGTTCGGAGAACTGGTACCTAAAATTCCTGCCCCGCTCCATTGCACAGCTGAGCTGCATGATCCAGGGGTGAAATGCTCACGGTTCAGACCGGATTGCCTGATCCAGTAGCGATGGTGGCGGATGGTTCAGAGAACTGGTAACAAAAATCCCTCCCTCCCCCCCACATGCCCAGCTGAGCCGTGTGATCATCAAAAGTTTTTCTTTTTTACTTTTAAAAGCATTTTTCCTTTGGCCAAAAAAATGCTTTTAAAAGTAAAAAAAAAAGCTGGGATCGTCAGAACCCTTTAAAAGCACTTTTTTACAACCTCTTGGGCCAAAGAGGTTATAGAAAAAATGCTTTTAAAAGGCTCCTCTGTCGATCCCAGCTGAGTTTCCTGATCATCAGAGGCTTTTAAAAGCATTTTTACAATCTCTTCAGCCGAAGAGGTTGTAGTTTTTTCCTGCTTTTAAAAGTAAAAAAAAACAGTTGGCCACGCCCACCCAGTCACATTACCACCCAAATTAGAGAAATTGAAGCTGGATATAATTTGCTTGCAAGAAGTACATATTAAAAAACAACATGAACAAGTATTAATACAACCAAAGTTAGGGAAAGTATTTACCTCACTACCACAATGTAAGAAAAGAGGAATAGCTTTATATATAAAAGAGACAATTAGGGCAACTTTAATATATTCAGATGAGAATGGTAGAATTTTGATGTTGAAAATAATAGATGATAATACAAAAATACTTTTCATAACGTTATATGCCCCTAATGAAAATCAAGAAGATTTCTATAGGAAATTATACATGAAGATTGTTGACTTGGACTATGAAAATATCTGTATCCTTGTCAACTTCAATGATGTAGTTGATGCTAAGTTGGACTATAAAACACAAAAAACAATGAGGCAAAAGAAAAACCCTTCCAAAATCTTTTTTAAAAATGCTAGAGGAAATGAATCTGAAAGATGTGTGGAGAGAAAGGAGTCAAGAGAATAGACAATATGCTTTTTATTCAAATAAACATTTGTCCTGGTCTAGAATAGATATGATATGAATGACAACAGAAATGACTTTTAATATAGAAAAATATTACATAGAAGCTAATACCTGGGCGGACCATAACCCCATGGCGGGTTATGGAAAGGCCAAAGGAAAAGTTCAGATAGACTTTAAATACTATGATTTTAAAAGATAAAGAGTTTGTACAAAAAATAGAGAAGGAATTGACCTTTTTATTTAAGGAAAATAAAAAGGAAGATACCTCAATCCAAAATTGTTGGGATACAATGAAAGTATATACAAGAGGCTTGATAATAGACTATGTAAGGAGAAGAAACCTTAAGAAAAGGCAAACCTTTAAAATACTGGAAAGTGACTATAAGAAACTGGAGCAAGATTTACAAAAATTTCCAGAGAGAAAAGATATTAAAATGAGAATGGATTTAATTAAACATAAAATGGCTTTAACTGAAAAAGAAGAACTAGCACAAAAAATCAAAGGGGCAAAACAGAATTATTTTGAAAATGCCAATAAGCCAGGTAGATGGTTAGCTTATAAACTGGAAAAAGAGAAAGAAAATCATAGAATACTACAGCTAGTGGATAATAAAAGCCAGACTCAATATATGAATGAAGAGAAGAAAAAAATTGTTCAAAATTTTTATAGGGAATTATACGAAAAAGAGGAAATTGATGAGGAGAATGTGAAACATTATTTACAAAAAGCAAATTTACCTCAGATTCCTAAAGACATGGAAATGATGCTGGAGGGGAATATAACAATGATGGAACTAAGGCAAGCGTTTAAAAAACAGAAAAGTGGAAAAGCATCTGGCCCAGATGGATTGCCAGCTGAATACTATGTGACTTTTCAAGAACAGTTGAGCCTTCCGCTACTAGACGTCATGAATGAAGTGATGCTAAAGAAAAAAATAACTGAGACCTGGAGAGAGGCTTACATTACACTTATCCTGAAAGAGGACACTGACTTAAAACAAATTAAAAATTATAGACCAATATCTCTGCTAAACTTGGATTACAAAATTTTTGCTTTAACATTGGCAGAAAGACTTAAACAATACTTCAATAAGTTTATCCATCTTGATCAAAATGGATTTCTGCCTAAAAGACATATTAAAAACAATATGAGAATAATATTGGATACTTTAGAATATTATGAGGCCCATCCCGAAAAACAGATGGCCTTGATCTTTTTGGATGCACAAAAAGCCTTTGACAATGTTCATTGGTGAATTGATTGAAGCGATTCAAATTAAAAAAGGGACAAGACAAGGTTGCCCACTGTCAGCACTGCTGTTTGTGCTGACATTGGAAGTATTAAAAAGAAGTGTTAGAAAGGAAAGAGAGATAAAAGGTATGAAAATTCAAAAGGAAGAATATAACCTTCAAGCTTTTGCTAATGATTTGGTTTTTATTATTGAGGATCTGTTAGAATCTATAATTTGTCTGATAGACAAAATAGGAGAATTTGGGAAAATTGCAGGCTTGAAAATTAATAAAGATAAAACGAAGATTTTGACAAAAAATATGTTAATGAAACAAAAAATTGAACTAGCAGAACACTCAGAGATGCAAATTACAAATAAAGTTAAATATTTGGGGATATATTTGATTGCAAGGTGTAGCACATTGAAAGAGAACAATTATAGTAGACTCAAACAGCAGATTGTGACAGATCTGGCAAAATGGAAACATTTGCAATTATCACTGCTTGGAAGAATATCAACAATTAAGATGAATATATTACCTAGAATTTTGTATTTGTTCCAGACAATTCCAATTAAATTGGGGAGAATATACTTTGAGGAATTGAATAAAATGATGTTGAAATATATTTGGCAAGGCCAAAAAGCGGGGATAAAATTAAAATTATTACAAGATGTGAGAACAAGAAGGGGCTTTGGGCTACCCAACTGGAAATTGTACTATCAAGCGGGAATTGTGGATTGAAGAATGGATAACTCTAAGAAACAGTAGAATATTGACTTTGGAAGGCCATGATTTGTTATTGGGATGGCATGCCTTTTTATGGTATGGGCAAGCTAAAACACAGGGATATTGTAGAAGACACCTTGTAAGAGAGACGTTGTTATCAAACTGGGAGAAGATAAAGAAAAGCCATTTCTTAAAAATTCCAATTTGGGTATCATCCACTGAAGCATTCTCATATCCAATAATATTTAGAAAGGAACAAATTGTTAGGTACAATGAATTTTTGAATGAAAAGGGTGAGTTAAAAACTAAACTAGAACTAGAAGCAGAAGGTATAAAAATGAATTGGTTTTCTTATTTGCAAATACATGCCAGATATGATAAAGATTCTAAAACAGAAGGCTTCTATAATAACATAACACATTTTGATAAGATTTTAATAGGTACAGATTATAACTTAATTAGGAAATTGTATGGATATTTATTAGAGGTCAAATTGGAGGAAGAACAAGTAAAAGAGACAATGATTGCCTGGGGGAAGAATTTTGGTTATGGGATAGATTTAGAGGCATGGCAGAAATTATGGATGTATAATTATAAAATGACAATGTCTACAGCATATAAGGAGAATTTGTACAAGATGTTTTACAGGTGGCATCTATCCCCAACAAGAATTGCCAGAATGTTTAAGGACAAATCCAAAAAATGTTAGCAGTGTCATCAGATACCTGGATCATATTACCATATTTATTTTATTTATTTATTTATTTATCAAACTTCTATACCGCCCTTCTCCCGAAGGACTCAGGGCGGTGTACAGCCTTCATTTAAAACAATTAATATACATATTAAAATAACAATTAAAAAACTTATTCAATAAAAGGCCAAATTAAAACCGTCGATTGACCATAAAAATACACAATAAAATTACCATTAAAAGTTTAAAATTTAAATTTAAAATTTAAAAAATCAGGCCAGTCCCGCTTGTATAAATAAATAAGTTTTCAGTTCCCGGCGGAAGGTCCGAAGGTCAGGCAATTGGCGTAAACCGGGGGGAAGTTCGTTCCAGAGAGTAGGTGCTCCCACAGAGAAGGACCTTCCCCTGGGGGCCGCCAGCCAACATTGCTTGGCGGACGGCACCCTGAGAAGACCCTCTCTGTGAGAGCGTACAGGTCGGTGGGAGGCATGTGGAAACAGCAGGCGGTCCCGTAAGTACCCGGGCCCTAAGCCATGGAGCGCTTTGAAGGTGGTAACCAAAACCTTGGTTTATATGGTGGACATGCGTTGAAGCAAAAAAATATTGGACTAAAATACACACATGGTTGGAGAAAATGATTAATAAACATATAGAATTTAAGACAGAAGTTTTTCTGTTGGGAATTATACCTGAAATATATAGTAGAGATTTAAAATATTTGATTGTGAATATTATTACAGCAGCAAGGATTGTGTTTGCTAAAAATTGGAAAAATGAGAAATTACTTTTGCAAGACAAAATTATTAGGAAGATGATGGAATGTGCAGAAATGAGCAAATTGACATTTGAAATTAGAGAACAAGAAGATAAGCAATATTATAAAATATGGGATTTATTTTATCAATGGTTAGAAGGAAAGATATGTTAGAAAAGAGTTTAAAAAGGTTGAGGTTAAGAGAAGTAATTTGAATTAAATTAATTTAGAATGGAATGAATAATGTTATTAGATAAAACACCATTGTTTAATTAAAAATTAATTGAGTAAGAGATTTGGACAATGTAAGACAGATGAATGAAAGAGATGTTTACTTTGAAATTGCACAAGAAGTTATGTAAACACCCCACCAACACATTGTAATTGGATCGATGAGATTTTTATGTTTGTTTGTTGTAAAAAAATAAAAATTTTTAATAAAAAGAACCAGCAGTAACAAATTTTATATTTCACCCCTGGCATGATCATCAGAGGGTTTTTTTTTTTAACTTTTAAAAGCATTTTTATTTGGCTGAAAAAATGCTTTTAAAAGTAAAAAAAAGCCTATGATGATCGTATGGCTCAGCTGGGTGCTAGCAAAAAAATGGGGGGGGAGTCCATTTTTCCTCCCAGCAGGCTTCCCTGAAGCCTGCTAGCCAAACCAAAAAATGGGGGGGGCGGGGAGTCCGTTTTTGAGAGAGAGAGAGAAAGAAAGGAGGAAGGGAGGCAGGGAAGGAAGGAAGGAGAAGAGGAAGGAAAGAGTACAAACCTGGCACTAGACGCAGCTTCAGAGGATAATCCAGGGCTGGAAGGGACTTGCAAGTCATCTAGTCCAACCCTGCTCCAGCAGGACATTGTTAATGAGTTTTTGTCTTTTGATCCCCCAGTCACATGGTTACATAGCCACGCCCATTCAGTCACATAATCCCCCACCAAACCATGCCCACCAAGCCACGCCCACAAAACCGGTAGGAAAAAAAATTAGATTTCACCCCTGCTTAATGGCTATTCACATTTAAGATAGCCACAGAAAAAGTACTTTTTTGCTGTAAAGCACCTTCCAGACATTATAAATGATTGCACTCTCCCCTCCCCGTGATCACATATTGGATGCTTGGCAAAGACCTGGAATCCTGCGATCACCTGACTATAATTTGCTTTCTTTTATTTCCACCATTTGAACAAATGGATTCACTTAAAGACCGCCATGTTCATTTGCCTGCTAGGGGAGGAAATATCATAAAAACACTTCTGGTCAATTGGGTGCTTCCACCTATGAGCGTAATGACATGATCAGATTTCCATTCCCAATTGCAGTCACAAGTTGAAGACTATCAGTTCCATTTCCTGATTTCCTCAAATCAGGGCCGGTGAATAGCGCAGGCTGGTAAAGCCTGTTATTAAGAACACAAAGCCTGCAATTACTGCAGGTTCAAGCCCGGCCCAAGGTTGACTCAGCCTTCCATCCTTTATAAGGTAGGTAAAATGAGGACCCAGATTGTTGGGGGGGCAATAAGTTGACTTTGTAAAAATATACAAATAGAATGAGACTATTGCCTTATACACTGTAAGCCGCCCTGAGTCTTCGGAGAAGGGCGGGGTATAAATGTAAACAAAAAATAATAATAATAATCTTGTCTGCTGTGATAAGGTTTTTAAGTTTTGTGGATTTGTGGATTTGTATTCCATGCCTCTCCACAGCAACTGTCAAAAGGCAGGTAGGAAGGTGTACTTGAATCTAGCTAAATTAAAACAGAGTCAAATGGGTAAAATACATCAGCTTTTTCATCTTTTATAATCATTAATTCCAACCGTGCCTTTTATAATTTTGTTAACAATAAACTTAAAGACTCAAGATCCATCCCACCACTGAAAAATTCTAACGGCAAAGAATGCAATGACAAAACAGTTAAAGCAAACCTCTTCAACATATTCTTTGGCTCAGTTTTTGTTAACAGCGATGGCACATATCCAACATTCCCAAATCCTACCAGCAATGAGTATGACGACTTAACACATATAGATTTCACAGAACATAATGTTGGAAAAGCTCTTCATAACTTGAAACCATTGCTATCTATTGGACCCGATGGACTATGTGCATACTTCTTAAAAAAACTTTCCACTAATATAGCAGAACCCCTAAGCATAATCTTTGATAAAGCTTTCACGACCAGTTCTCTTCCCAAACTTTGGTCACTAGCCACAGTCATCCCAATCTTCAAAAAAGGAGACCCTAGCTTAGTTGAAAATTACAGACCTATCTCTCTATACTGTGTCACCTGCAAAGTAATGGAATCTATCATCAACCAATCCATTACCCTCCACCTAGAAACAAACAACCTACTCTCTAATAAACAATTTGGTTTCAGAAAAAACCCTGTTAAAGACCTTGGAGTTTTCATATCAAATGATTTAAGTGCCAAAGCCCACTGCAACTACATAGCAAAAAAGGCTCTAAGAGTTGTAAACCTAATCTTGCATAGCTTCTTTTCCAAAAACACTACACTACTAACCAGAGCATATAAAACATTCGCTAGACCAATTCTAGAATACAGCTCGCCTGTCTGGAACCCTCACCACATTTCTGACATCAATACAATTGAAATGTCCAGAAATATTTTACAAGAAGAGTTCTTCAATCCTCTGAAAACAACAAAATACCTTATCCCACCAGACTTGAAATCCTAGGCTTAGAAAACTCCGTCGCCTTTGACAAGACCTAAGTTTAACTCATAGAATCATCTATTGTAATGTCCGTCCTGTTAAAGACTACTTCAGCTTTAATTGCAATAATACAAGAGCAACCAATAGATTTAAACTTAATGTTAACCGCTTTAATCTAGATTGCAGAAAATGTAACTTCTATAACAGAATCATCAGTGCTTGGAACACTTTACCTGACTCTGTGGTCTCTTCCCATAATCCCAAAAGCTTTAACCAAAAACTTTCTACTATTGACCTCACCCCATTCCTAAGAGGACCATAAGGGGCGTGCATAAGAGCACAAACGGGCCTACCGTTCCTGTCCTATTGTTTTTCTTTTTTCTTCTTATATATATATATATATGCTTATACCTCCTAATATTTCCTCATATATATGTTTATATACTATATAACATTTTTGTGTGATGCTTATATATATTGTTGTGACAAATAAATAAATAAATTAAGTCAGGAACATTTTGACTTTTTGGCTTTTAATAGACTCCAAGAAATACTCTTTAAATAAAATCCATTTAACAATGAGCAGAAAGTGAGCAACAGTACTTCTCCAGAAGGAGCTGTTCTTGAAGTGAACAAACTTTTGTGTTGGGTTTGAGATTTGTATGCTACCTGGAGACATTTTAAGCATTCATTGTCTGAATGTCTGAGTTGTATTTGCATTTCAAAGAAAACACAGTTTCATTTTCTCATTTGAAGAGCAAAACATGAAATTCTGCTTTTACTGGGAGCACTTATTTCAGTTTAGATGGTTTAATCTCTACAAATATTGATAAATTGTGAGAGCTACTATTTACACAGCAATATGATACTGGTCTGCTCCCCAACTTCATTTCACATTGGAAAATGTTGCATGAGCTTGAAAAAAAAATAGGAAAGCCACAGATCTTCATTGACATGTGTCTGATTTTGTTTTCACATTCCCTCTTTTGTTTTCAACAATACATGAAAAGTACTCCCATATTGCTAAATTGTAATGTGGAAATAAGTAGCCATATCATGATATGATGTTGACACAGCATACCTTTGTCATTTTGACAATAATTGGAAGTAAAACCGTACATTGTCTCTCATAAAATAGATATGAATCAAATTCAGTTACTCCAGACAGATAGCTAGCTGCCTAATCTCTATCTAAGAACATTCAACGAAGCTTATCAATTCCATGAGTAATCATACTAGAGATGTTTCTCTTACTTGTTACAAAGTTTTTCTGACATTAGTCAGAATGTGCCTTCATGTAATAATCAGTTCATTATTCTGAATCCTGCATCCTTTCAGTTATCTTTTCTCAAGTTCATTCCAACTCCCATGATGGAATTTACCTCCCACTTGGAAGTTTGAGAGATCAATCCTAGATAGCAGTACATTTTTCTCTCATAGGGCGCAACGAAAAAATACCTGCTGCAAACTGTATGGCATCATGAAGGGCATCCGGCCAGTAAACATTCAGCTCCATCCAGTCATTCTGACTCTACCCCAAATTAAAGGATTACAGGGTTGTAAAAAGGGAGTGAGTTTTTAAAAAAAAATATTTTTATTAAACATATCTTAAAAAACAAAAATAAATTTTTGACAATTTTTTCTTTTCAACAAGTTCGCGTCAGTAACAAATTTCTTACTTATAAATTTTTTCTCCCTTATTTTAATGTATCTTTTATACATATATTTCTAATATTAATTTATTTATTTACCTATATACATTTAAATAACCGTGTACACAATTTCATTTCTACAATTTTTGTTTTCTCCTATTTGTTACTGTATTTCTACTCTTATTTCAACCATTATTTAATCTTTCCTTGTCTTTTTTCTTTTTCCTCCAACCATTTATACCATTTCTCCCATACTAGGTAATATTCTGTTTCCTCTTTTTCTTGTATCTCCTTTGTAAGCTTATCCATTTCTGCACATTCCAAAACTTTTCTGATCAAATTGTCTTCGGTTGGTATATTGTTATTTTTCCAATTCTGTGCGTAAATTATTCTTGCTGCTGATTATATGAATAATTAAATATTGTATTTCTTTTTCATATGATCCCGGAAGAATTCCTAATAAAAATGTTTCTGTCCTCATCTCTATATGTTGTTTGCTTATCTCTTCTAGTTGTGATTTAATTTTGGTCCAACATTGTTTTGCTTTATGACAGGACCACCACATGTGGTAATACATTCCCTTTTGCTGTTTACATTTCCAGCACATTGGTGAGGCATTGGGGAACATCTTTGCCAGTCTAGCTGGTGGCAAGTGCCACCTATAGAATATTTTATACATGTTTTCTTTATAGGATACAGACATTGTCAGTTTATAATCTTGGTTCCATATTTTCTCCCATTTGTCCAATTCAATGTTGTATCAAGAATTTTTTACCCAAATTATCATATTTTCCTTTACTACCTCCCCTTCCAATTTGTATCTTAATAAATAATTATATATATTTTTTATCTATTTATCTTCTGTGCCTTGGATGATTTATCTAATTCATGTACTTCTCTTTGGAATCCGTATTGTATCAAATCTGTCTTATATCTAGATTTTATTTACGTGTAAAGCCACCAATCAATGTCTGTACCCTGTTCTTTTAATTCCTGACTTGTTTTCAGTTCCCCTTGACTATTTAGCAAATCTTTGTATCTTTTCATTTTGTCAATGTCCAATGCATTTGGGTAAAAGGAAGTGGGTTTTTTTATGCTTTGGAAATTGCATTTCCACTGATGCAGCCTAAAACTGTATTTGTGTTTTTTACATCTTTCGTTTTCAGTAAACTTTTTCAGAAGTTCTGTTACTATCCTATAAACTCTGCATTTAGTTTTTGCTTTCTAATTCCAATTAAAACATTTTTGTTTGTTTGTTTGTTTAGCCAATGATCAGCAACATTAAAAAAGGAAATAAAAGACAACAATTACAACCAGGATTGACAGGGAGAATTTGATGTAATTACTGTATATATCAGCAACTATAAAATAAATCAACTGTGGTATAGCTGAACATCCATATTACAATAATAACATACTTATTTACGTAACACTAATAAATCTAATCTAATAAAAGTATGCATTAAAATATATGTCCTTTAAAATTATTCAGAATTTGGCTACTGTGTGAGTGGAGTTTGGATTTGGGTCCTGGAGAAGATGGTGCGCATAGAAATTATCTGCTCTTCCAAGAAATCTCTCTAATAGAGGGAGTATGTACATTGATCTGATGTCCCTGTAGAGCTCACAGCACAATAAGACATGTGAGATGTCTTCAAATTTTCCATTGTCACATGTACACATTCATGTGCTATTGAGGTTTTATCATATCTGCCCTGCAGGAGTGCTGAGAGGAGAAAACATAAAGTTCCTTCATTTCCCTCAGGATGCAGTGACTTGTGCTTCCTGCAGAGATGTTCAAGTGACACAGAATACTGTTGTAGCAATTATTTGCAGTATTGTTTATCCTGAGCAGTACTGGCAGGAAAGGATCATTGTTAGTAGACTTGATAAGTCTTGGAAATTGTTCTGTCATGTTCCTAACCCTGGCATCTGACAGACAGAAGACTTTACAAGCCAATTGGTTGATTTGTCATACATTTATTTTAATTCCCTGTAGTGGTAAATCATTAAGTACTGTGACTCTTCTAGAGATTTACCCATAAACCCCCAGAGAATGTGCTTTCCTGCTGTTTTCAAAAAAGGAGGAAAGTTTGTTTTGAAAACTGATTCACAATGCACCTGTTATTGTGACAAAGCCAGTAGAGTTGCTACTCTCACACAAGCATTGCTCCTACCGCTGTTGACTATAGCAGCAATGCTCTCACCTGTCAATGACAGGAGCATTGTGGAAATGAGGCAGGAACTTTTCCTTCCCTTCTGATTTAGTGGGAGAATTTATTAGGGACTGAACTTCGAAACTCCCCAGCATGGTAAGTCTCCTGTTTGCTGGCTTAGTGAGCTCACCTCCTCAAATCAAGCTGCTTTATATTCATCTTACAGATTCTGCTTGTTCTGTAGGAAGCCACTTGTATCTGACAGGACCCACACCTTGCAATTGGCATTTGTTAATGTGAAATAAATAGAAACTCAAACTTAGTGTATCTATGAGGGAAGGAAGAAGCTTATATTTCCTGCCTATCATCATCTCCATCATTTTCTCATCCTTAAATGGGAAAAATATGTTTATGTCATTTCTAAATAAATATATTGCATAACATAATATGGAAAGACACCTTAAGGTGAATTTAAGTTATCTTTCTGTTATTTTTCTTCTTACCTTTAGATATTTTAGACTTGCACTTCTTTATCTTTCTGTTATTTTTCTTCTTACCTTTAGATATTTTAGACTTGCACTTCTTCCACCTTCAACTGACATCAGCTGTCTATTCCGTACGAAGTTCCATCTTGCTACTGAACCTCTTTTATTTAGTGAGATGTTCAGAACAGTTCTTTCCCAGGAAGCCTTGCAGAAAAAAACTTTAAGAGTAGATATCTGCTCTGTCAGTAAAAGTCACCAAGAAGAATGTCTAGTAAGTATCCTTGCTTAATATTTTGATTTATTTTGATCGTTTTCTTCCTTTTTGGAATCTATAAGAGTCTTTTTGAGTACTGTATTAACAATCTTTATGGATCTGAGCATAATCACCAGGGTGGTTTAAATGTGATTTCCCCCATTTGCACTTCATGTTTTATTTCCTATGCTATGTTTTGCACTGTTTCTAGGCCTGCACTGTGGGCTGGTCTAGAAACGACAGCTAATCTAATATATAGCAACTCAACTGCTGATTGGAATACTATAGATACATCACACCTATACCAAAACATCTATATTACCTGTCATTCTACTAATAAACAGATTCAAGATGATGAAATTAATATTGGTCCTAAAAAGGGAGCATGTTATCTTAGCATCCTCAAGTACTGTATGTAATATTCCTGGCACTTAAGGTTCTCGAGGCGAGGTCCTGCATTCTGTATCACACGCAGCATAAGTAAACCTTCTCAGCAGTCGTCTGCAGAGCATTACTCCAATAGAGCCATTTACTCCTTTAAAAATCCATTCTTCTTTTTAGGGGAGCTTTTCACCAATCATTTCATTTTTATTAATATTTTAGTCCTTTTAATAACTAGTGTTCTAGCACTGTTTTATAGCATTAACTCTTTCTGGTATTAATGCAAATGAGAAATGGTATACAAATATTTAAATAAATAGAAATAATTGAATTTACTTTCCTTGCCCCATTTACTTGAGAGGCTAAATGCTTGAATAGTTTTTCACACTCAAGATAATGAAGGAAGCACTTCTGATGCCACTGCAGAGAAAAACTGCAAGGCTTTGGTGGTTATAGGCTTCATTTAAATGAGGAAAGGAAGAAGATAAATATTTTCTTTATGGGTTTTATGATGATGCAATTTCCTAGGTTAATATTTACTGTGGTGAACCTTTTCAAAGAGCAGTCAGGACATACAATTTGGCCAATTGAATGTCTATAACTTCCATCTATCCATAACTGTTGCTTAATTTATTTGAAAGTGTTTAGCAGTGATTTTGGTCCATGGAAACTACGGTTACTCTTTTTGAAAAGTGTTCAGGAAATTTAACAATCCCATGTTTGGTATTTCCCATGCGAGGGCATTGAACCTAGGACCTCATTCATGCAAAATTTGTATCAGACTTCAGTGGCAAAGGTGCATCCAGCAAAAATTTTCCACTTGTTGTATATAACGTTATTATAGTTAGAAGCAGACTTTTCATTTTTCTTAATATTCTTCATGTTATTATTCCTACCTGTAGTTAATTGTAAAATGGAAGTGTACTGATTAATAATTTCAGACATTGACAGAATATAAATTGATGGTGCCCAAGGCATTTTTATACAATAAAGCTATCAAAGACTCTAGATATGAGCTTAAATTTTCTTTTCTTGAATATAAGGCCATTTTTTTCCTCATGAATAAGATGGACTGAGGCCAACTATATTTTGCCTCAGGCATTAACCTAGCTTTCTCCTGCATTGATCTATTGTACTATAGATCAGGTTTATAGTGTATAACTGTTTTCTTTTTGGATATGTGTTGTATATCTGATCTATAATTAATCAAATGATCTATTTTTTTTAAATATACCCCTTAAACTTCCATTTTAATGCAGATTGAGCAACAAGTAAGAACAAAAACAAAAATTTTACCAAATAAAATCACCAGATAAATATCAATATCATAATCTTTTCTGTTTTCACCTGCAACTCCTGACTACTCTCTTGGCACTTTAATGCTTTACATCCTTTTATCTTACAAGCCAAGGACTCTTGTGCCCTTAATCCCTCAAGATTTATCATGAACCAGAATTACTTTAACACTTGTGCCAACTGCTCCAAGTAAATCCCATTCATCTTCCCTCTTTCTTTATCTTTGTGATTTCCCCTTCACTTTCATTTTAAAACATGTTTCTGCAATTTCCCTCTTGAAAGATAGATGAATCCTATTCATCAGGCTTTTATAGAATGGCTATCTCACACATTGCATTATAACCATAATAAAAAGTGTATCACATGGAAAGTCTTCCTTGCTTAATACTTATAAAACTTAGTTGCATTGTTATTTGACTTCAGTTATAATATTAATTTTAAATGTTGTATTTGAATCCAAAAGATATAAATATATAAATGAAGTTTTTAATAATTCTAATATAAAAAGGCTTTGGAGAATAATTTTTGACTGCTGAAACACATAAAACATTTCAATGATATTTGTTTTTATATAAATTAAAATTCTGTAACAAATATACATTGTTTTGTAGGGTGGAATCCAGATAAGTCTGGGAGATGTGTCGTTTTCAAATGAGATAGCAACTTTGTGGTATAATTTGCTATCTTCTAAGCACACTGCTGGAAAAAGGAATGTGAAGCCAAAGAAATATTCAGTCTTTGTGGCAGCCAATCCATCACCTGGTTCCTTGGTAAGTTGATCGCTAGAAAAAACAGTGGCACCAGTTAAATAGTTGTGCTACATTATTATGTGTAGCCTCCAGTTGCTATATGTCTCATTATCATAAATAGAAGTATAATTAGGCTTCTGGTTGACTTTTTCTGCTTGCAGCAATGGCTAAACAAACAATGAACGTTATAAATGAATTGCTAAATCTTGATTATGAGGAAAGCAATAAGCCAGAGTTCCTTGTCAGAATGTATTGCTAAAAAACAGAAGCAAATGCAGTCAAGCTTATGTACAACTTCTTCATTGTAAGGAACAGGGTACTTATTTTAACATTCTAACATTATTTGTTGGAGTATAAGGGAATCACATGTAAAATGCATATTGCTACATTGAACTTTTTTTGTCAGTAGTTTGTTCACTTGTGTAATATAATAGTTAAGGAGTTTGAAAGGACTGCAAAGACTCAGGTTCAAGTCCATTGTCAGGCAACTCACTGACTAATTTTGGACCACTTTTTCTCTTTTAATCCAACCTATATCATAGTACATTGTTCATTGTACATTGAACACCTACAAGCAAATAAAGGTATAACCAGTAGTCAACATGAGTTCATCAAAAATAGATCATGCTAAACAAATCTTATTTCATTCTTCGACAAAGTGACTAAATGCTGTGGACATTGTATATTTAGATTTCAGGAAAACATTTGATAAAGTGGAACATAGCCTACTTCTTGGCAAGTTAGAAAAATGTGGTATACGTAGCACCATCACCAGATGTGTCTGTAACTGACTGACAAATCATACTCAATGTGTAGTCCTCAACAGAACTACATCTACATGGAGGGAAGTAAGCAGTGGGGTACTCCAAGCTTCCGTTTTTGGCCCAATACTCTTAAATATCTTCATAAATTATCCAGATGTGGGACTAGATGGGGAACTCATAAAAATCTGGAGTTGACACCAAGCTGGCAGTAATAGCCAACAGACCAGAAGACAAGTTCAAGATCAAATAGATCTTGACAGACCTGGACAAAGGGACCGATATAACAAAAAGAAATTCAGCATAGATAAAAGAAAAACTATCTGTATAGATAAAGATTAGCTGAAACTTGGCTTAGTACTAATAATTGTGAGAGGAATTGGACAATTACTTAAATATGAGCCAACAGTATTGTACAGCAGCCAAAAACGCAAATGCAATCCTACTCTCAATCCTTTCCAACTCTGGAAAAGTGCAGAGAAGAGCAACAAAAATAGTTAGGGGGCATATGAAGAATGACTACAAGAATTGGGTATGTTTAGTGTAATGAAAAGAAGGACTAGGGGAGACATGATAGCAATCTTCCAATATTTGAGTGGCTCCTACAAAGACAAGGAAGTGTCAAACTATTTTCCAAAGCAACAAAAGGCAAGGTGAGAAACAATGGATGAAAACTAAGGAGAAGCAACATAGAACTAAGGAGAAATTTCCTAACCGTGAGAACGATCAACCAATGGAACAACTAACCTTCAGAAATTGTGGGTGCTCCATCACTGGAGGCTTTCGAAAAGAGACTGGAAAATTATTTATCCGAAATGGTATAAGGTCTCCTACTCAAGCAGGGAGTTAGACTAGAAGACTTCCAAGTTCTCTTCCAACTCTATTATTCTATGTTCTGAGTTTCATTGTGGGGAAACATTGGAGGAAGGAATGCTATGTATGCCACTGTGAGTTCCTAGACGAAAGATGAAATATCAATCAATCAATCAAATAAATCAATAGATGAAGAATAGTGAAATATAACTGCTCTTCCTAAATGTTAACTTTCTGCTGGCAAGCAGCTGATTATTTTTTTCACAGAATGTACAGTAACATAAATGTTTATGGTCTACTCTATTTTCCCCATTTTAATTTCATTGTACTTGAGCGTTTATTCCAAACAACTAAATGTAGGTTAATGCAGTACTTCATTTACACCAGACTTCATATCAGTGAATATATTTTTCTGTTTCCTTTGAATGATAGGGAATGAAAACAAAATATTGTTTTAAAGAATGTACATGCAAAATCTAGGTCATATGAATCTCATAATATGGACAATTTCCAGTTTTAGACTGGAAAATCAATTGTAAAATCTAGATTAATGATTTGTAAATGCCAGAAACCAATATAACTTGTTGCTTTTGCTTACAATTTGTGAATTAGAACTTAGTCTTTAGTGATCTGCATGTCAGTATTTTTGTTGTCTATGCCATTTTTGAAAAGAATTTTATTTATTATATTTAAATATAAAGTTTTGTTATAGGGTATGATTTTCATAATATATGTAATGAATTCTAAGATGATGTCATGCAGCAATTCAAGTTTTAAATCAGTCTTGAGTGTTTCATGATGTAATCCTACTCTCTGTAGATCCTTGTGTGCTTGTTAAATTTAATCTGAAAAGTTTCAGCAGCCTTGTGATTTTTCTTGGCTCAGTCCATCTATACAATCATTACAGACCAGGTGTATTACTGGCATTACTTCTTACATATGTTAGTATAAGTAAAGCTGCTTTCCATGTCTTTGTTAGGATGCGGTCTCAGCATTGTTGGAAAGGACATCAGCTGAGCTGCAAGCTGTAGAACAAGAATTGGCAGAGAAAGAAGAGGAAGGGGAGGAGGAGGAGGAGGAGGAAGAGGAGGAAGCACAGAATACCCAGGGAACACAAAGTTCTGAGGAAGACTGGTAAGCTGAACTCTTTTTATTTTTTTTTATTTTTTTTTTATTTTTTTTTGTTTACATTTATACCCCGCCCTTCTCCGAAGACTCAGGGCGGCTTACAGTGTATAAGGCAATAGTCTCATTCTATTTGTATATTTTTACAAAGTCAACTTATTGCCCCCCCCAACAATCTGGGTCCTCATTTTACCTACCTTATAAAGGATGGAAGGCTGAGTCAACCTTGGGCTGGGCTTGAACCTGCAGTAATTGCAGGCTTTGTGTTCTTAATAACAGGCTTTACCAGCCTGCGCTATTCACCGGCCTTTTTTATTATTTATTGGTCATTCACAAAATAGCATTTAAAAATACGAAGCATAAAAAAGCAAAATACAGAAAATGTTGCTTGTCCTCCGCAGTAGGTAGATAAGAAAGATAGGAAGAAAATCTATTATTCCTTAGGCAATTTAGGGAGGAATATTTTTTCTGCTGTTTTGCTCAGTGACAGAAACACATCACAAATATTATAGGGAAAGCAACAAGGAAAATAATGAATAATATTAGTTTCTATTCAGCTTGGCGAATGGAGCCATGCTGTTGTCCAATCCAATGTTCGGGTTCTGTTTTCATATCTCAAAAGGATACGGCCTGGTGAATATGCATAATCATTCTCCTTAAATAGGAGCTAGCAAATAAGGAGAGCATGCATCTAGCTAACAAAATATAGACTATGTACAAAAGGTATGAACTGGGAATGTGTCCTGTCTATATTTTGCTTTTGTTATCATGAGCTTCCTCTATTTTTGATCAGAACAAAGATTCATATAGTATCTTACTTCTGATAAGTTTAAGGCGGGCATGAAGGCAGTAGACTTTTCTTGCCTCTTCTCTTTTAAGAAATGTCTATTGGTAGCATTTGTCTCTGAAAATGTGAATCAATTGTTTCTAAGCAGCCTTTTGTTAACCACAATTTGGAATGTGGATCTTTCATGAAACATATAATCCAATATGTGTCAATTTACTTGGATTAACAAGTTTTTATATAGAAACATCCTAGCTTTTTTCCCCCAAATTTACCATGTGGAGAATTAACTGTGTTAAAAAATACAGGTGCAGGGTGTATAAAAAATACAAACTTTTAGCTACTTTGGTCAAAATCAGTGGTGGGTTCCTACCGGTTCTGCCCACTTCTACTGAATAGGTAGTAGCTTTAGGGACTAGTTCTCCCAACCAGTTGTAAAGGCAGTCTGGCCACGCCCCTGAACTGGTTCTCCGGTCGCTGCTTGCTCACCCACCCAACATGATCATCAGACAGTAAGCTAACCAGAGCTGGGAAGTGGCTGGCTGGCAAAGAACCTTCTCAGCCACCTTGGCACAGGGCGCTGAAAAGTCCTTCAGCTGGTGAGAAGAAAGCTGCGCATGCGCAAAGATGGCAGCAGTGATTGGAGGTCTTTTTGGCGCCCTGTACCAGCGGCTGGGTAGAAAAGAAGCCTCTCGGCTTCCAAGTTCAGCAGCAGGCTTGGTCCTTTCACAGGGTCACTTTTCTCCGTGTCTGAGAAAAATCATAAGGCGCGGAGCAGCCTTTAAGGAGAAAGTCGGCATAGCCACCTAGATGAGGTAAAAAAAACCAAACCACTGAGGGAAGGAGCCCCCCCCCCCAAACCTGCTGGCATTGCAGCCGCACCCCCTCCCTGCAGCTTGGAGCTCCAAGTGGAAGAGATCCTCTGCTGTTGTGAAGAAGCAGCAGCTCCGGGTGCACCATGCCCACTTTGTTCTCTTTGAGAGCAACTTTGCAAAGCTGCTCTCAGAGAATGAAGCAGGCCTGATGCACCTGGAGCTGCCGCTTCTTCACAACAGCCAAGGATGGAAGAATTCACTCAGGAACGATGCCAGCGAGGAAGGTGGCCGAATCCTCTGCATAGCCCGAGGTCTCTGGGATGAGTAAACAAGTGTGGGGAGGCAAAGGAGACCGAACTCGGCCCCCCATGTGTTACACCCCCCCAGCCTTCGCCTGCACCTCCGTGCTGCCAGCATCTCCCTAAGCCGCCACTGTTGGAGCTGCACCTCCATGCCATTTTCGGGCACCCAACAGGGACTGGGGCAGCCCGGTAAGTTGGGTGCCCGAAAATGGCATGGAGGCTCCCTGCAGTTCCTCGGCTCGTCTGGGCTGCAGCTGAGTCCTCTGCCCTGAGCCAGTGAATGGAGGCAGCCAGATCTTTCCGGATTTGACTTGGAGGAAAGCGCAGCTCATGGCTGCTACATTTTGTTATGCTGCACTAGCGAAGGAGAAGAAACAGCCAGTGGATAGCACAGAGTTGCTCCAATCCACGTGTTCTCCAGGTCAGCGGCTGTTTCTCTCCTTTGTTACTCTTTATGGGAAAGTGTTTGGCGCAGCACAGCAAAATTTAACATCCATGAGCCGTGCTTTCCTCTAAGCGCTGTGGGCTGCAGAGGGAAACAGGAGCTTTTCTCTGCACAGAGTTTTCAGATGAGACTTAGAGGAAAGCACAGCTCATGGCTGTTAAATTTCGTTGTGCTGCACAAACGCTTTCCCATAAAGAGTAACGAAAGAGAAAAACAGCCACTGACCTACAGAACACGTGGATTGGAGCAGCTCTGTGCTCTACACTGGCTGTTTCTTCCCCTTCGCTAGTTCAGCACAGCGAAATGTAGCAGCCATGAGCTGCGCTTTCCTCCAAGTCAAATTTGGAAAGATCTGGCTGGGGAGGGGTGCCTCTGTCCGCCGGCTCAGGGCAGAGGACTCAGCTGCAGCCCAGATGAGCCGAGGAACTGTGGGGGCCTCTCATGTGTTGCACCCCCCTCCCTTCACCCAGACCTTCGCGCTGGCAGCATCTTCCGAAGCTGCCACTGTTGGAGTTGCAAAAGAGACGGGGGCAGCCCAGTAAGCTGGGCACCTGAAAATGCCACAGAAGCACGGGCGAAGGCTGGGAGTGGGGTGCAACATGCAGGAGGCTCCCCGCAGTTCCTTGGCTTGTCTGGGCTGCAGCTGAGTCTGCTGCTGAACCGGTGGAGGCTGCGCAGCAAGAGCAACGGAGGGAAAGTCAAGATGACCACTGCCACCCCACTGCGTCCTGCCCTGGATATGGGGCTGGAGTGTCCAAAAAAAGTGTCAAAAAGTCCCAAAAAATTTCGCCACTGTTTTGGTGGGCGTGGCTTGGTGGTGGGGGTCATGTGACTGAGTGTGAGAGTGACATGAAGTTGGCCACACTCACTCAGTCATCTCTCCCCCATCTAGCCACACCCACAGAACCGGTAGTAAAAAAAATTAGAACCCATCCCTGGTCAAAATGTATGTTTCAATGAATCCCTAAGTGAACAAAAGCTGACATGATCTCAACATGATATCATTCTTCAAATTTCAATGTATTCCTACCATTTGTATGCTGCATAGTCAGAGTAAGAAAAAAGGGTATGTGACAGGTGCAGACATTTCATTATAGTTGATTCAATTTTTGGACCTTCCTTTTACTATAAAGTTGTTTGAAAGGTGATTGACTTGTTGGGCTATAATTAGCTGGATGAGATATTTCCACAGATGAATGGATGCCCTGACTTTTTATCCACTCAGGATATTGTTGTTATTTTATCTATTTGCAATATCCATGGGCTCAACTAAGTGACTATGCAGAGGGTGCTATATCTATCTTCAGAAATAATCTTGAATATCAAATTTACATTTAATTTTATGATGTTCTAACACAGGGATCTCCAACCTTGACAACTTTAAGACTTGTGGACTTCAACTCCCAGAGTTCCTCGGCCAGCAAAGCTGACTTGAAGTCCACAAGTGTTAAAGTTGTCAAGGTTGGAGAGCCCTGTTCTAACACAGTAAATTTATAACAGATCTTTGTGCTTTTTCCAAAGAAGAGAATTCTGAAACAATAGGAATATTTCAGTAAAAGTTTATTTCTGGCCAAAATAAGTTGTTGATAATGTCACATTAATGAATATTAGGTTCCAAATATGCTGGTATTTTTTCCCCCCAAATACCTTAGTAAATTAAGGGTAGATTTCTTTTCACAGGGTAGGAATACTGGCAGAGGTATCCAGAGAAATGAATGAAGAAGAGAATAAAATCAAAGAGACTGAAGAAGCCAAATGCACAGATAGCAAGAGAATGAGCTTTAATTTGGAACACGCAGGTGGTACTGAACATGAGAAAGGCAGCAACCTCACAGAAGTGGATCTCAACAAAGAAACAATAGTATCCCCAATACTGGTGAGTATTTTAAATTACATTTCCTATATGGCCCAGAATGCCTTTTATAGCTGAGCCATAATATTTGTCATTGCAAACTTCTCCAGACGTTTTCAGTTAAATGTACAAACTTAGTATAGCATTTAATATATGTAGTGATTTTGAACTGGTACTTTACAGACTAGGAAATGTTTTTGTTGCATAGTACAAAAAAGAGAAGCAGCAAAGAAAAAAAGTCCTTAGAGCAGCCACAGAAAAATATTTAGCTTGCTAGTTAACATTTAATGCTTATTTGTTCGATAATTCATGTTTAATAATGGATGTTTTAAATATTTAATAAGTTATTTAATGTTTAAATTATACTAGCATACACACTTAATATTTTTATTTTTGCAACTGTTTTGAAGTTTTAATAACAAGGGCCAAGCTCTTAAAAACAGTGCTAGAAAGGGAGGGGGGTTATATATGTGATGGATGGATGAATCAGTTCATTTTCAGTCCATGAACTATAAATTTTGCATACGCTCATTTGTAAATCTGTTATGCCCTACTCCCTCTTTAAACTGAAATGCTTTAAAATAATCCATATAAAAATCTGTATTTAAATATTTACATTTGGCTATATTTTTCTCAAAAAAATATATTTTATATGTTTGCAATTTTTTTAAGCCTGGAATTTAAAACTGCAATACAACATTTAGAAAATTATGGAAATTGAAATTCACCAGAAAGTGTGAACCAATTTGTTTCTCTTCAAATGTACATTGTTCAGGCATTCTGTATGCTAGAAGCCTAAATACTGGTATTTAATCCAAGAACGTTAGAGGTAATCTTTGACTTGTGATCATTGGGACCAGAATTTCTGTTGCTAAGCAAGGCACTGGTTAAGTGAGTCGCGCCCGATTTTATGACCCTTTTTGCCACCGTTGTTAAGTGAATCATTGCAGTTAAGTAAATCGTGCAAGAGAATCTGGCTTCTCCCATTGACTTTGCTTGTCAGAAACTGGCTTGAATCACATGAAATTAGTTTAGTCGAGTTTTTTCTTTGGGAAAGGCTGTAGTCAAAAATCGAGTTCAAGTATTGATACATAGTCCTACGTTCAGTCCATGTGTAGCTAGTGAAGATTCTTCATGAAACCCTGGACAGTCATTGCCAGTTACTCTAGATGGAAACCACAAGGTCCCAGCCATTATGTCAATGACAAGAAATGTTGGAAATTGTAGTTCAACAGCAGGAAGACTACAGATGCCATACTATGATGTTGAACAAGACAGTTTTGTTGCTTTTTATGTTTTTATGTTTATTTGTTAATAGCTATTTTGCCAGTATAATTTCATCACTTCTGAATAAGATGATAAGATTCCTAAAAATGCAGTAATAATCATCATTTAAAACAAAGCCTAGTTTTAGTTTTAAATGGACAAGGGATGTGTTTGTTTAGAATGAATTCATTTTAAGAATCCTGAAAAGATTTTTTCTAATATATGGTGCTTTATCTAGTACGATGTGTCCAGATAAAAGAAAGATTTTTGTAGAGCACTAAATGCCTGTCTACTTTTTATTTCTTAAGAAATTAATGTATTTTGAACCTTGGTTTTTTGTTTTGAATTTAACTTATTAGTGTCCTAATGGCATAAATTGATATAACTTGGTGAGCAGGTTCTGGTTTTCAGTATTAGAAATGATGTATAATATATCCACAGGTTGATAGAGAAACAAATACAGAAGATAAGATTGAGTATGTAGCTATACAACCCAAGGACAAAGCCAGCCTGAAGTCTCAACAGCATCCTTTTGTCAGAAACAGCATGATAGTACGTTCACAGACGTTCTCTCCAGGCGAGCGGAACCAGTACATCTGTAGGGTAAGATAAAGAGTGTTCTCAATGAACTCTTACTAACTAAAGACTCATTTAATTTCTTTGGCAGTGGCTCATTGCTGGCAGTGGGCCACCTCTAGAGAACTTAGTGTCCATCTGTCAGCTGTGAGGCTATGAAAATTATTGCTTTCACCTATAAAATAATGTGTAACTTCTCAGCTATTTGGATGTTAGCATTTATCTCTTTGTATTAAGCTAGAATAAAATTGTCGTAATTAACATTCCTTTACTCTTCCTCTCTTCCACTTAGTGACATGCAAACACATGGTTTGAACAGGATGCTAAGGCATGAATTGTTTAACCATGATTTACTGAAGACAATCGCAATTGACTGTGTTTGCACCATATGCTACAGTTAGTGGAATATATGAACCCAGTCATTCTTTCTCAATAGTCATGTGTAGAATTGGCTTGCAGACACCAAAAATAATTTTTTCATGTTTTTTTTATTTTTTACTGTTGATACCAATTTCAGTGCAAATATTTATATTCATTTTGCTGTTTTATGACATGTCTAGCAGCATGTAATTTTTGAAATATGATTTGCCAAATGAAAATAGCACTTATTCTAAGAATACTTTCCCAAAGAAAGCAAGAAAGAAGGTTTAACAAATTAGAATCTATCTGCTTTTTGAATTTCATGACAAAAATGAAATACTTCAAATAAAGTTGCTGTGTGCTCTGTGCATGCGTAATCTGAAACAATATGTTCACACCACAGGGACAAAATATCAAAAACTGTGTGCTGCAGATGAGTCATCAAGTAATCTGCTTTTCAGTATTTTCAACATTTATTTGTCCTCCAATGCAAAAGACGGTTCTTCATTGTAGTCTCAGTGAATCATTCCTATTGGTATCTGGCCTTGCACAGTGCTCTTTTGAGAATTTTCTAAAGCTGAAAGAGACTTGTGTATTTGTCTTCCATTGTCCTTGCAGTTTATCTTTGACTGCAGTAGTAGTACCCCTCCAGGAGTTCTCTGACACTGTAACAGTGATTTTTTTCTCCTGATACACACATCTACTCAAAGGAAACCATGTGATCCAGACTCTCCTCCTCAGGCTGTTACAAAACAGAATGGAAAAAGTGATCATTTCCTGAAAGGGCTTCATAGTGGAATGAATTCTTCCATCCAAACTCCCTCCAGTACCAGGATGATCAATTAGTCTCAACCAAGATCTGTAAAAATCAAAAAATCAAATGTAAGAAGAAAAAGACAATCAAGGACAATCACTTTGTATGGTCCAGATTTTCAGTATCAGCCTCCTGCCTCCTTTTATTTGTGCTTTCATTTATTTAATAATGGGAATCCTTGTTAGATGAAACCTCTTTCTCCTCTCAGATCACTCACACATTTCATTCCATACTGGAAGCAATTTGGGATTTATCTGGTATGTGTTCATAGCAATCAGTCCAGTTGAAAAATAAAATTCCTAATGACAATACTCACTGCATATATCATCCCCTTGGGCCATGTCAATCCTAGATCATACCCTTCCAAGTAGGATGCCACATTGTTGCCATTAGTAACACAAAAAACAGTACTGTTAACAGCATCTGTCTCATTAAAAATCAAGAAGTGAATATTTTTTCTGTATATTAAGTTATTGGTGTTTGAACTGTGACTTTTTATCAGTATTGCATTAATTATCTCATGCAAAACTGTAGTCAAATCCAGCAGAATATGCAGTTATTTTTGCTAGTTTTAATACCAGTAGCTTTTTTATTTAGCTCTACCCACTCTGTTTCAATTACTGTCTATTCTATTTTGACAGCTGAATAGAAGCGATAGCGATAGCTCAACATTGGCCAAAAGAACTCTCTTTGTGAGAAATTCCACAGAACGGCAGAGCTTGAGAGTCAAAAGGGTAGGTGTTGTTTGACCATTTATTGCTCATTTCATAAAGGTTTATTTATAAAACATGGTTCTGCATGTTACACAGATTGGTGTGCATGCATGTACAATCTCTTATTGAAGATGTAGATCATTATCTTGCCTCTTCTCTTATTCCAAGGTTGTATTCTGGTAAACAAAAAAATAAAGATTTATTTATTTGAGAACAAGAAGTAGCAAAAAAAGTTTCTTGACATTGCATTTCTGCTTTTCTCAGAACTTTCAGAGTAAAACTGTAGGCATCTGAAGGATTTTTCCAGGATAGGAGTAAGGCTGCAATATAGGGGATGATCATAACTTATAGTTAGTTTGCCACAATATACTTTCCAGTTGTTTTTGTATGTGGAGTTGTCCAGTTGTTTCTGGCAATCCTTTTCATAAATTTGACAATGCCACCCAATTTGTCAAGAAAAATGTGGGACTTGGACACAAAAAACCTGCTACATGTTAGTTCAGATCTTTGTCCAAGTTCACTATTGTTTACCCTTTCTCCCCAGAGATATAGATTGGAATCTTTCCCAGCCTTACTTGGAGAGATTAAGGATTAAAGCTAAGCATGCAAAGCAAAGATTCTGCAACTGAATGGAAATCTTTCCTCCAAATTAGACATTTATCACAGCAGTCAAATTCTGTTTAGCTTAATTTAACTTTATATTTCAATTTTGAGGCCACCTGATTTCACCACAAGTCTGAACAATTTATAATTAAAAAGAACCATAAAGATAACTACATATATCAAAGAAATTGAGGTGGAGAGAAATGTACTTGGCCAGAATTTTAATTTTCACATTGTTCATCAGATACTTTTTTTCATCAGCTAACAAATTTATACTTGTAGCTATTCTTAGAATTGTGTTTTGTTCCAGGAACTGTGAATGTTATATCCTCTTACACATTTAATTAAAAAAGGGAGAGATTGTCTCAGATAGTGTCAGAGAACAGGCCTGTCATTTCCAGTTCTAGTGACATAGCAGACTGGAGAGCTGCTACTAAGATTAATAGATCCATCTCAAACAAGATATATTCTTTTATTTTTTTTTCAGACTGTAAAGCTAACATCCAGACAATTTACTTCCAAATATATCCCAAGAAAACTGATATGTCCTCAAACAATGTTTTATTGTTATAGATTTATGGTTAATTTCAATTACATGGAACCCTTCCTGATTAGTTAAAAGGCAGAACAAGCTAATCACTTTGAGCACCATTTGTGAAGGAAAGGTGGAATGCAAATTTAACAAAAAAATAAATACATCCCTTGGCTTTCTTTAACTGTGTAATGATGTATTTAGCACAAATTTACCCATAGGCTTGCTTTCTAAAATAAATTCAAGAGTTTCATAACTTTATAACAGAATTCTTTACAGTACATGACAATACATGAATTTCAGAGCAGCTAGCATTAAGAGAGAGAGAAGCAACCCTGAAAATCCAAATTTTTCCTTTTTACTTAACACTATATATGCATACACCAGAACCTTCCCTCAATCTTTAATAAATTGCTGCTAGAGTTGCACTGCTAAATTGCAGTGTTCCCACTAATATTTCCCCAAGCAAAAACCGTTCTAGGAGACTGGGTAGCAAACAGAATTAATAGCAAAAGTCCTTTGGCCATTGTTTCATTTACTCCAGCATTCTGTCATGGAATGGCCCATGGAAAGCTTACAAGCTTGGACTGCAGGGCTATAACTCTCTTTTCCTGATGTTGTCCAACCAAATGCAGTTAAGGCATGCTACTTAAGGATTGAGGGGGTAATAAAAAACTATCCCTATTCATGGTCGTTGATTGCATGATCCTCCGTGAACCTGTCTAATCCCTTTTAAGAAATCTTCCAACTTGACAATCTTCCATAACCGCTAGTGGTGAATTCCAGTACAACTATTATAAAATATTTTCCTCCTGTTGGTCCTGAATCTTCTCTATAACTTTATATAACTTTTTTTTCTCTCCCATAAATAGGCATAGCATTAGAGGTCTAACTTTGAGGGCGGGTAGAACTCAGAATCTCTCAGCTTTTGCCCTGCCATTTGCTATAGTAATGTATTTTACTTGCATGCATTAGCAAGATGTTCGCAATCTTTTTTAAAAAGTCAGCCTTCTTTAAAATCTCAGAGTTAGAAATATTACAAGCTCCTATTTCTCCTCCCCACCCCCGAGGAATACCCCTTATCATAGTTATACCAAAAATGTTTTGTTTTGATATTGAAATAAAGTTTAAAGATGTTGCAGAATATGTTTTTACTGTATTATCTCATTTATGTTGCCTAAGGAAAATTGTTTGACAGGTTCTTATCTTATAGGGGTTGAAAAATATTTCAGTTCTATAAAAACAACTGCAGACTAGCTGCCCCTTAGAGTTTAGTCTGCTGCAACTTCATTTGTACAAAAATAGTATCTTAGTGCCCATAGCAAATTTGTTATGTTTCACACGAGTATTGGCCTGTTCACATACAGTGCATGTATTATATTATATTCTTATTTTCTGGAATTCCTGACAACTATAGCCTACTTGCCAGTCCAACTTGCGAAGAGCAGTGCGAGAGCGCCTGGTGCGTACTTCTCTTGACTTGGAGCTGGATCTTCAGGCATCCCGGACCCGTCAGAGTCGCCTGAATGATGAACTACAGACACTTCGTGCTCTTAGACAGAAGTTAGAAGAGATGAAAGCAACAGGGCAGACGGACCTTCCTCCATGTATTTTGGAAGATGAAAGATTCCAAAAGCTTTTGAAGCAAGCCGAAAAAGAGGTATGAACATGAACTAACTAATAAAGAAGCAAGTATGATGTTTTAGTGTCTGAATGTGCAGTTTTAACCAAGTGTTCATATAAAATTGAAAAGCTGTATACTATCTCTATATTACTGGTATTATTTTTTTTCCCTGTTGCCAGGTACTGATTTGCATGAGTTTCAGTGGTTTTAAATGTTCAGAAGTCAGTGGCTTATTGTCTTAGAAGAGCGCAGGCATTTAAACAAATTGCTCAGAAAAATGGATACTGGTTTAATGTGGTAAAGCGGTTTTTTCCCCATCCCATGCAGCCTATAGTGGGTTTTTTACTGAGAACTTTCCTGTTTTTTCTAACACTTCAGAACTTATTAGTATATAGGAGTCCTAGTGGATAACCATTTAGATATGAGCCAGCAGTGTGCAGCAGCTGCTAAAAAAGCCAACGCAGTTCTGGGCTGCATAAACAGAGGGATAGAATCAAGATCACGTGAAGTGTTAGTGCCACTTTATAATGCCTTGGTAAGGCCACACTTGGAATATTGCATCCAGTTTTGGTTGCCACGATGTAAAAAAGATGTTGAGACACTAGAAAGAGTGCAGAGAAGAGCAACAAAGATGATTAGGGGACTGGAGGCTAAAACATATGAAGAACGGTTGCAGGAATTGGGTATGTTTAGTTTAATAAAAAGAAGGACTAGGGGAGACATGATAGCAGTGTTCCAATATCTCAGGGGTTGCCACAAAGAAGAGGGAGTCGGGCTGTTCTCCAAAGCACTTGAGGGTAGAACAAGAAGCAATGGGTGGAAACTGATCAAAGAAAGAAGCAACTTAGAACTAAGGAGAAATTTCCTGACAGTTAGAACAATTAATAAGTGGAACGACTTGCCTGCAGAAGTTGTGAATGCTCCAACACTGGAAATTTTTAAGAAAATGTTGGATAACCATCTGACTGAGATGGTGTAGGGTTTCCTGCCTGGGCAGGGGGTTGGACTAGAAGGCCTCCAAGGTCCCTTCCAACTCTGTTGTTATATTATATTATATTATATTATATTATATTATATTATATTATATTATATTATATTATATTATATTATATTATATTATATTATATTATATTATATTATATTATAGTTCAAATTATTGAGTGCAATAATTATGATGGTACTAAAAATTAATTTAGTAATTAAATGCATTTGAATATCAATAATCACAGAATTGCCTTAGGAGGATTAATTTTAGATGTTACAGGGTCTCAGGAGGTTTGTATATTTAACCAAGAGGATAGCTACTTTTTTTGGGGGGGAGTTATTTCCATTCTGTCTTTAAGAAACTGCTTCCTAGTTTTTAAAAACATTTAAGAATATGGCAGAGCTGGTTGTAAAACTATTGCCTTCTAAATATAGAAAGATCATGTTGCCTCAAATTTAGGAAAACAACATAATTAAAGCTGGGGTTTTTTATTAAACAACTTTCTATTTCTATAAATGACTAAATATAAATGACTAAATGAAGCTAAAACAATAAATACTTAAAACAATAGTCAATACTGATTATTTAAAATCTTAAAAACTATAAAAACAGAGCTAAAACTAAGAAATAATAGACAAAGGAATGTTAATAGTAATGGAACTACCTCACTAGTTCATCCATCTCCTTGGGGTCCCCAGGCCTGCTAGTTTAACTTGAGGGACTTTCAGAAGCATAAGGCCAATCTCACTTTAGAGATGAAGATCCCACAATATGGATACCACAGCAGAAATATTCCACTGCCAAGGGCCCACCAAATGTTGTTCCCTAGACAGTGGGGTATCATCAGCCCCATGATGGCCTGTTGCCTTATCCACACCTCATTTACTTTATGAGAACAGGATTTCTGGTTTTAAAATGACTGGACCAGATTGGAAATGAACACTCTTACAGTGCAAAATCTGTTTTAATATTTTCATGGTCCTGTACATCTCTGAATAGTTAAAAAGCATTCACGTAGTGCCATCTTCAGTTGTAATATGTTTACAGAAGCAAGCCTACCATGGAAATACTGTACATCATCCTATCCTGGCAAAATCTTGCTTAATAAGTGATTTGCCTTTCTAGCAGGAAAAGAAATATATACATTTTTGCTGATACAATTAAAGCGTGTTTGACATATAGACGATCCAGAACACAAGTTGTCCTCAATTTACAACTATAATTGGGGTCAGAATTTCCATTGCTATAGAAGGCAGTTGTTAAATGAATTGTGCCTGATTTGATGACCCTTTTTTGCCATGGTGCTTAAGGAAATCACTGCAGTTGTTAAGTGAATCAAGTAGTCATTAAGTGAAGCCATTTTCCTCCATTTACTATGCTTGTTGGAAGCCAGTAAAAAGGGCACAAATGGTGAGCATATGATCCTGAAATAGTGCAACTATCGTAAATACATGCTAGTTGCCAAGCACTCAAATTTTGATCACATAACTGTGAGTATTTTGCAGTGGTCAAAAGTGTGAGTTATAAGTCACGTTTTTCACAGCCATTGTAACTTTGAATGGTCACTAAACAAAGAGATGTTGAGGACTACCTGGACGCCTCTATATTCCATACTCAATATTTTTAAAAATATCTCCCCCCCACTCATATCCTCATCTCTTGAAACCTAGATTGGTTTTTGTTAGTTAGTTGAGCAAAAAATTTACCCTGTCCCATGCTAGACTGGCTTGTTTGGACAGAAAAAAATAATAATTTACTGACATGACTTCATCAATATGAGCTTATTCTTAAACTGCACTGATGATGCCCACAATCATCTTAGCTCAAAGGCCCAGTGAAATAAGGTTGTTTTCCTATGCTATAAAAAAAAACCAGGAAAGTGGAGCCTCATGATCTTATGGCAGAAGAAAATTCCATAAAATGGGGCCTGCTATAGAAAATTCCTGTTGTCTTACCCACAGTTCATTTATGTTATGAGAAGAGGAGTCTCTCTCTTTGTAAATGACCAGACCAGATTTGAAATGCACATGATAGCAGGGCAAGATCTGTTTTAAATATTTTCATGATTGTCTACTGCTTTGAATAGTTCAAAAGCATTCCTAGGGTGCCCTCTTCAGTTGCAATTTGTTTACAGAGGCAGCCTACTGCAGAAATACTGTACCTATTACAATGCCAAAGTCAGTAAACACTTTAAAGCCTTTTAATATACTAATATAAAAAGTTAAGGGAAGTATTAAAGCACTGGAGTACTCTATTAACACAAAAGGAGGGCATTTAACAAAACCAATCAACATCACAGGAAGCAGATAAAAATATAATTTAGACTGTGTATTATATACTTTTAATTGTCAGAAAGAAATTAAACCCTTGGCTAAAAACTGATTATAAAATTCCACTTGTATTTGTTTCTTAGTTCATCCAAAGGATAATTAGATAGTTTATTGGGTATGCAAAGCCACTTTGCCATACAAGTTTTTTTTGTGACCTGCTGTCTTTTTTAGATGCTGTTAATCCATCTACAGGTGCTAATAGGAAAGGTTGGCATGCTAATAGAGCTTCTATTTGGGACATCACTTTCTGGTGTACAAACATTTGCCCACGGATTACAGCGCATTAAAGAAACTGTCAAGAATTAGGTAGACCTTTCATTCATTCAACATCTTAATTAAATCAGACCAAAGTCATTTGAATTGCCGTGCCAAGATGCCTTTCCTTTTATTTGTGCCGAAGATGGTTTACAAGGTGCTTACTTCAGTCCTCTATAATATTATGAGTTATTAAATGTGGCTTGTAATTTTTTTTATTAGGCTGAACAGTCAAAGGAGAAAAAGAAACAGGGATTAAATGCAGAAAAATTGATGAGGAAAGCTTCAAAAGACGTGTGCCGATTACGAGAGCAAAGTCAGAAAGTGCCATTACAGGTGCAATCTTTCAGGTGAGGAGAATTTGTATCTCTATGTGCTTTGTAAAACTGTTCAGCAATTTCTACAATGAAATTTTCAGTTTCACTGTGCAGCATATAGTTCTAGAATTAGACAGCTCTGTGGTAAATTTCACCACAGTTTCAATCATTTACAAGATAAATTAATTCAAATGTTCTGAAGTAAATAATCAAAGATCCAAGATTTAGCTTTGCGGTCCCATGTCCTAAACCGACTCTTTGGATAAAAAACTAGTTTTTTTCAATAACAAGTAAAATATTCTTGTTTTATGTCTATTGTCTATTAAAAATAAATTCACCGTAATTTTCCTGAAATATTTATAGTGTGGGCAAAGGATTGTATCAGTCCTGGCATATGAATGTGATAAATTGAATGCATAGGTATTATATTCAGAGATAGCTTAAAGAAATATATCTACTATTTCTATCGGGAATAGATTAGAGAAAAAAGTTTGGTCGATCTTAGGACATTTCTGTCCAATTAACAAGAAATTATTTATACCAGAAATTGTTTACACTTGTTTTCAGCATCCTGACTGTCAATAGTCAGTTTTCCCCAAGTAATTCACCTGGCTAGAGACTGACGACCAGAATAAAGTTCTATCTGTCTGTCTTTCTCTGATGTAAAAGTGGTTACAGGTCAAATTAAAACCATGGCCATTTTGGTTATTGGAAAACTTCCCTGACCTCTTCCCTAAATGTTAGCCAATCTTCTTTGTAACCACTAGCTAAGGGAATTGTTACTGTACAGGATTAAGAGAGCCTATTCACAGTAAATGCTTTTACCTCCCTGACCCAGCCCCCAAGATGGCTGGAAAGAAATGTCCTAACAATGGATCTTCCATCTTGGAGACCACCTGCTGCTGAGGAGGCTGAAGTCAGACTAACGTAATTTGGCAGGAAAGTAGTATTTTCCATCAGAAAACAGAAAAAGATTGAAATGAACTTCTTATGTTAGATAAATGTCTTCAGAGGGTCAGTGACCTGCAGTTGGCCTACTGCAAGACTCTTCCTTTCCATCTGACCATGGGGCTCTGTGTGTCCCTGGCCATTTCTGCTTCGGCTACTGCAGAGAACAGAAGAGTTAGAGTGTTTTGTTTTGATTTTGTCTCAAGAAATACTGAACTTGTATAAGTTTCTTCTAGGATGTCACCAGTCCCATTGGTAAGCTCCAGCTGGAAAATTGTCCAGTGTCTGGTCATTTCCCCACTCAGAATTTGGTGTGGTGGTCCCCATGAAAACAAAAGATGGGATCAGGTCATTGCATCCTTGTGGATCATAGTGATTGTCTGCCTCCAGAATTACCAGGCAACTCCAAGATCTGGTCAAAATTGCTCCCTCCGTGATGGATCTAGTCTACAAAAATTCTTCTGCCCCATACAACCTTAAGGTTGCTACCTGCCTCTCCTTTTCCCAATTCCACTCCCTCTCAACCCCACCCTTCTTGGCTAATGAACCCATCTAACCACTGTCATTCCCCACCATAGATCCTAGTAACTATTCTCAATTGGTGTTGCTTCCAGTCGTGTAGTAATTAAAGCGGCTAGCCTCACCATCCATTTCTACATCTGCATTCCTCTCTTTCCATGTCCAAAAAGCCCAATTCCAAGTGGGGGACTGATCATGCCTGCCAACACTCCAAGTCTGCACACAGAAAAAAAGACCACTTCAGTGAACAGGAGCCTGGACCAGATCCCAGACAGCAAAATACCTGAGCTCTAGCAGGGCTCAGGACAGTGACTCAAGCTGTCTCTGTTCCAATTGACCCAGCTCTCTCTAGCCATATCTCAGGTTTCCACTCTGCACTGCTTCTTGCAGCAAAAGTGGAGCAAAGGTGACAAGGGACTTAGTGGCATTGCTGCACTGGATCTACTCTGTTATCATGCATAAAGATAGACCCTCTAGTCCAGGGTTGTCAAACTCCCGGCCTATGGGCTGGATGCATCACGTGCTGGTCACACCTACACCCAGTTTAGCAAAGGGCAAAAAAGTCCCGATACATCTCATCACGCCACCATGACAATGTGAGTTTGATACCCCTGCTCTAGACAAACCTTGCCATCCTTACCAGCTAGCACAAACAGAAATCTGGCGCCAGTTAAGGTAGACAAGAACCTCCTCCACCACTGTTACATTTCAAATGCTGCCCAAGTACTTAACACAATCCAATGTGGTGGGCAATGAAGCTGACTCTGCTGGATTGCATATCTCATTGCACTCTCCTCTATATTGACTTCCCTGGTTACTAAGTGCCTCCTGCCTCCATCTCTTCTGTTTCCTTGGAAGGCAATACACTTGTAATCTCATTTTTTTCATCTGTCCAATCCACAAAGCAGACTCCCAAAACAAATCCCAACTCTTGGTGTGTAAAATCAACATTTATGTTCTTATTCATCATGTTGCCTTCCTGGTTGTGTCTCCCATACCTTTCTAAACTAGTTAAGTGGCCTATCACAAAGCTAAATATTTTTAAAGAAATATCATTTGAGCACTGCCCACCTTGAACTCAGTTAAATTGTATTTCTAATCACTGTATGTTAAAAACCTAAGGATTTGTTATATAATACTTCGATGCAAATTGTCATTTGCTTCTTTATTTTTTTATCTTCTAGTATTGGAGTCCATTATAAATTAAACACATTTTTGTTTCCCTTATATTTATTTTTAAGGGAGAAGATGGCATACTTCACAAGAGCAAAAATAAGCATACCAGCTCTACCAGCTGATGATGTCTAACAATATTTTGCATCAAAGGTGTTGTTCATTTTTTAATTAAATGCTTTTATACTATTGTTCTACAATCTTTTAAAGACATATTTTTGAATTCAATTGTAGATATTGTTTATAAAATATATACATTATGCTCTAATGTAACATTTCAGATGTGCAAACTGTTCTCTTTGTCTTTTCTCTAGAAATATAAAGCAAAATATACATTGATATACCAATGAGACTAACTTTGTACAGTTTGTATATGTAAAAACAAAGGAAATCCTAGTATATATGAACTGCACTGCTGCTCTATATCATGCAATGTGTCCCATATGTTTCATTTCCCAGCTTACTTTTTTACCCACAAGGGCAGACTGTGAAAATGGCTATTGAGCCATCTAATAGGTTTTGAAAAAAAGAGTGGTGATAGTAGTAGTAGTAGTAGTAGTAGTAGTAGTAGTAGTAGTAGTAATAGTGTGTACATAGCTTTCAGAAAATGTGAGTCCTCTTCCATGCCAGCAGGTCTGTCTAGTGCAGTGATGGCAAACCTTTTCATCACTGAGTGCCGAAAAGGGAGAGCACACATGCACATATTGATTGCAACCCGGAAGAGGGACTGCCCAGGGCGCATGCGCGCGCCCAAAAATGAACTTTCCATTTCAGCTACTGAACTTCTGGTTTCAGCCAGCTACTCTTCTGGGTTTCTGGTGCACATGCGTATGCGACGATCAGCTGGCCAGCGCACATGCTCACGCAGGAAAATGGAAGACCACCTCTTCTCGTTTCCGGCACTGCAGCATGCAAAAAGGCCAGCTGATCGTCCCGCATGCATCTGCGCCATAAACCTGGAAGAGTTAACAGGCGATGCCGCAAGTGTCAGGCAACATAGCTCCACGTGGCACTTCAGGCACGTGTTCCATAGGTGCCATCATGGGTCTAGTGCATACAGGTTCTGTTTAGATTTCGGCTGTCTACATGGGAACTTTCAACTTTTTTTTGTTTGTTTGTTTGAATGAAGGAAGAGGCCTAGAATATTCAGGCCCTGAATTTGGGGCTGTATTTCAGATCTCACTGTATCTAAGAGCTTGGAGAGAATACAAGGGAAGTACGTATAACCCTCTATGTGTTGAAATTGATAATACCCAAATGGCAGCTGTTTAGAAAAATGGACTCAAATTCAATTTTAAACCTGAGAATTCAAAGGATGAAATATATGTAAATATATCTAGTAAGAGCTTATTAAAATAGTTACATTCATGGAGCCCAAACAGATCCATTTTCACCAGAACTGTTCTTAACAAATTTATTTCTCTAAGGCAGTGTTTCTCAACCTTGGCAACATTAAGCTGTGTGGAGTTCAACTCCCAGAATGCTGGGGAAATCTTGGAAATGAATCTGACATATCTTAAAATTGCCAAAGTTGAGAAACACTGATCTAAGCACCCATTGTATACTATTGTTATAGAGATTTCTTCTAAGAAACCTTGATAATGAGCACTTAAAATAATATTAGTTGGGTTAAGATTAAATAGACCATGTAAATTGGTTCCTAAATTAATTATGGCACAATAAGGATTAAACATGGTCAATAACCTTAGCTTGTTTAACCAGCAACAGGTTTAATACAAAGTGATTTTTAAAAATTGGTTATTCGCCAAAATCAGTTTCTGGCTACAAGTTTACAGTAGATACTAGGCAAAGTATTTGAAAAGGGTCTATGACAGTTTGCCACAGCCAACTTGAGGCCAACTTGCCATGACCAACTCACCACGGACAGCTCACCTTCGCCAACATGCTGCAGCCAACTCATTGTGGGACAAGAGTTACACTAATATCAAAGAAATTGTGGAAAAGAAAGGATGAAAAAGGATGGAAAGAATGAAGTGTGAATGGCAAAATTTTTTTTAAAAATATTTAATTTAAATAATTAAATTGAATTGTTAAATTGCCATAGAGCAAGTTGTCCTCTGGTGAGTTGGCTGTGGTGAATTGTCCCGCAGCGAGTTGGCCATGTAAATTGGCCATGCTGAGTTGACTGTGGTGAGTTGGCTGTGGCAAGATGTCCCATTCTGATTTGAAAAGGTGCTTCACAAGCACATGTGGGCGCATCTGAAATCCCACCCCACCCCGCTTTATTAAATTGCTGAGGAAACTACTGCACATCTACTAGGAGGCTCAAGTTGGAAGTAGTTGCTTTATCAATCATCCTTCTATGTAGAGGTACTTTTCTAGCTGACCTTCAGTTGTCGTGCATGTATACACACGTGCAGTGTCTGTGACCATGTTTAAAGTCTAGAAAATCTGTGCCAAAACTTTGGAAGGATCTCTTCAAGAACTTTTGCGTCATTCAGTCCATCAAAGCGTTTTGCATAGCCATAGTATAGGCACAGGTTTTCTTGGCATCCTCACTTCCCCTGGTAATTCTCATCTGATAACCAGGTACTGATTAGTTTTGATGTCATCCTCATGGAACACAGTGATTAATGCCTTGTTTCAGCGGTGATGTCACAGTTTTGTAGATCAGACCAAAGCAAGGCATCTAATTACTTAAGAAAGGATTGAAGAGCTAATAGTGATAAGTGTCTTTACTAAATTAAATCTGCATGCCATACTCCCCACTGACGAAAATAGAACTTCTCAGTTTATAAGATCAGGCTATTTAAACAATGTAGCTATTGCTTCCAAGTTATGGAACATAAGATAATGAGAGCATAAAAGTTATTTAGGCTGTTTTAAAGCCATTTGATGAAAGTGACACATAGTTCTGTATGTGATACATATTCACATATACACAAAAAAAGAACCAAGGAAACAAAAAGACTTCTACTAATTGTGTACTTGTTCATTTTGCAACATAATTGTATATTGACATGCTGTATTTTATTTTTCAAGGATATAATAGTATTGTTGAAAAAAATAGGAGAACATTTACAGTATGTTCATTGCCATCCTTAGAATTACAGAAGGAAATAAATTATTGTGTCTTAATTTATTTTTGTAAATCTCCCAAAGGGTCCTATTGTTATGCATAACTATATGTAATTATTCAGATCTTTTCAATATTACTTCTACTTGGAAGTAGGAAACTGCTTAATATTTCCTAGGTGTCCCTCTTTTTTTAAATCCATCTTTTAGAAGTGAACTAAACATGTACATGCCATTTACTCTGTAAAGGTCAATGTCTAAAAGCTGAAGTCGCAAAGTTATTTAATATAGAAATGAAGGCTGATAATTTCAGCTTCTCAGTTTGACATTACAGTATAATAATGTTTTAGAATGATATATAGAGTTGTATCTTGTGATTTATTTATTTTCAGTCTTATTTATGTACAGTACATCTTAATATAGTTCAGTTCTGTGCATTTAAATTTGCGGGTTAAAGAAAGCTACTGTGCAAATTGTTTTTGGGACACATGCAAATATATCTCCCTCTTTCTCTTCTGAAGGTATGCCACAATATTTAGAGAGAAACAAAAAGAATAATATATTGGCAAGACAAATTTTGTTGGGTGTTTATTAAAAGGATCTTCCATCCATCCCTTCTTTCACATGCTAAAATTGCAGCAACCTCAATTAATACTTAAGAAAACATTCTGAAGTCCTGGAAGTCTTACACAAAGTCTGTTTAGCATTTGAAACAATTTTGAAAACCGTGATCATAGACAAATACCAGTCAAGTCTCATACAACACTAATATCATTTTTATCATAAAAGTTACCTATCAGAGAATAGAACAAATGTAATCATATCTTGATTATCATTACTTCAGTACAATCCTGCACGTTATATTATAAGTATTATACAATATTGTTTAGCCAAATGAACAAAGTGTTAGCAAATCTTTTATTGGAGAAACTAAACTTCAATTTTTAAACAGTTATTTTATATTTAAGTATTAAATGCTCAGAACTGAACTCAATATTTAATCAGGTTGTATCACAAATGTCTTCTATCCTAATATTGTCTGTATATGTATACATCACCAGATTAACCTTTGTCTCTGCACTTTTCAATTGTTTCAATGATTTGGAAAAATACAGTTTTTTAACAGTAACTTTTGCATGCTTCTATTCTTTACCAATACCAGTTAAATCAAGTTTATGTGATTTGTGCAAATGTTCACATAAAACATTCACCAATAATGGTGGTCCATTAATCAGCATTATGGATGGGTGGTTTCTTGAGTAACAATGATTATGCAAGCTGTACTTGTGTAAGTGAGGTCCTACCAAACAATAATCCATGACGGTGAATGGTTTTTTTTCTGATTTTACACACTAAAATATAATATAAAACTGACTGGATCTGAAACTCTGAAATGCAGCAAGTCCATGCTCTGTTTTTATTATATATTACTAATACAGATTTTCATGGAAACTGAGGTCCATCCCTATTTTCAGAATGGTAAATAGACTTTGTAATACAGAGAAGTCATTTTTAAAAATACATTTTATGACACTGGAAATCTGAACACTTCCAATATTAACAGATATGTATATGATATATAAGGTAATAACATCTTAAATCTGTTTAAATGATACATTGAAATGTATCTATTTAACTAATAATACAAATCAAACTATATAAATGTAGATTATGCTAAAAAGAAATAGATGTAATTTTCATCCTAAATTTAATATACTTGGTAGATTTTTTTTTAGTTTAAAATGATTTAGCTACTGTCAAAAAGACTAACTCTTCTGTGCATTTCTACTATGGCCTAACAAAAAAAATATATGATCAATTCTGTGCAGAAAAGTAAAAATGCACTGGTAACCAATGAATGGTGTGTTCCCATATTCCCATCTGACAGTTATCTTTTGAGTAGTCTCCTATCAAATTTCAACAGTGGGCATACTTCAAAGCAATAGAGCACATCATTGCTTATACAACTAGCACTTTTCGTAGCTTTTACTCTTGATGTTCTGTCATCAGACAACTTTCCATTTGTGAAGAGTGTTAAAATTCTGTAAACCTTGACTTCTTTAGGCAAAGCTAAAAGAAAAAAAAAACGTTTTACATTATATCCTTTCTTCCCTTTTCACATTACCTATGTAGCTTTCCAGAGCACTTTCCTTCATTTCATAAAAAAATAAGGCAATTCTAGCCTTGTAAGCTACTTAATAGGTTTAACAATATTTTCTTATAAAATACCATTAACTTTTCCATTAAGCAATATAATCAGAAGTATGCAGGATTTAGCATTTGTGAATATACTGATAGAGTTTGAGTTGAGGAGCAGTGAAGAAATGTTATGTTATTACTATCTGTAAATAGGTACTGTAAATGTTCTCACATTTAGATTGTTTGTTCTTTCCAATGACATTTTAATAGAGAAAAATGACAAATCGTGATTTAAAAAGTATTAAACTTATAAGATCCATTCTACACTGAGAATACAGTTCAAATATTAATATTTTACTTCTATTTAGGAAACAACAGTCAATCCTTACTTGGATAGATTTAACTACATAATTGAATTCATATTCATTCAGAAGCAAATCCACAGAGTTCAATAATGTTTTTCTCCAGATAAGTACAAATATAATTAACCTAACACTCTTAAATTTGTAAATTCAATTATGTAACTTGGAGCTGCTTAATAAAAGACATTACACATTATAAATGGATGGCACAGAAGCAATCCAGTTTTTAAAAGATGTAAACAAAAAGAATGCTGTCATCACACAGTAAAATTAATACAGTCTGTCTCAGACTTTAGAAAGTATATTGGGATCATATATACCTAACACTCAAATATCAACACATAACACAGCAGAACTGATTCTTCACAATACCAGTATTTCACATCTAATTAAAATATTTTTTTAGCTACTCCCTTATATCTTAAAAATAGGTAGAGGGAACAACATACAAATAAGGGGGGAAAACCTTGGTGTTTTCCATGCTTTAAGATGAATCCTAGTCTGTAGATACAATTAGAATCTATTAACCAATATTGCTAACTGAAGGTTTATTTAAAGATTTTGCTGCACATTTGAATTTGTATCAGAAAGTTTAAATGAAAATAGTCTTTGAATTTTAAAACAGTAGAGAAACAAAAACAACTATTTCTGAAAATCAAATACCAAACTTAGCAGGGTATGATTGTGTAATATGAGGATTCATATTTTTATGACTTATTTGAGCTTTGGATATTTTTGTTTTTACAGTACATTTTAAGTTGAAGTAGACAGAAATATATGATGATGTTTTCTATAGTCATTTTAATCTACTCTTGTTGTGAAGCCAGCATTTTCAGCCTTGTAATAAGAAGGATAACACTACTCTTGAAATAAAAAGTTCAGGAAAAATATTAGAAACTCAAGTGTAATTAATCGAGTAAGGAACAAAGCGTCCTTTAATCTTAATTGGAATAGGTTCTGCACACTGTGTTTAAGTACATGAAAGGAAAAATAGGCTCTCCTGTGTCTCTCAGACTCTTAGACTTTGGGGTCTGTTGTTACTTTCCAAGTGTTGACAAGCATCTAGCACACCTGCCACTGTATAATGGACCGAGGACGACTGAGTATCAACAGAACAGACGCTGCAATTTAGCAATGAGCCTCCAAAAATGAGACAGAATCCAGCAAACCAGCCGATAAAAAGTGCTTCCCCAAAGTCCCACCTCGGAACGATGTCTGGAATAGTTTCATCCCAAAATTCCTGCACAGTGGTATGAGCAACCCAAGACACTGGGACTAAGGCTGCAGCTCCTGATATCCAGCAGAATATTCCTCCCAGCAACAATAACCGCTTCTTTAAATCCTGTTGTTGTTCTCCAATCTTTAAACAATCCAATCCAAAACTTGAGAGTAAGAGACCAGAAAGTCCTAATCCATTGGATATGAACATCAGAATCCTAGAAATTTGGAGCTCGGGGGGTAAAGCTAAAAAAGAATCAAATTCTTTGCACTGCATTCCCCCTTCTTCGTGGACCACACAAGCTTGCCAGAGTCCCATTGTCCAGATCTCCAATTCATTCAATTCTAAATTGAGATTTTTCCACTGAGGTAAGTAAGTAGTGAGGCAGGATAAGACCCATCCTAACAGGCAAAATAAAATCCCTGCTAACTGCATTATGGTTCGGTTCACTAAAGCCATTGTAAAGGATGCGATCGACTGGCTGGAAAATCTTTTGGCCCGGTTTTTTGGAACTTTGACTTTATATAGTGGCTGCAGCTCCGATGATGGTTGTGCTCTTTGCTCTCCTGAATATAAGCTTTAGCTATTAACCCTTTAAGAACTTTGAAACATGTTTTTGTTCTTCCTGAATATAAGGTTTCTTGCAAAGGACGAAGGACTCTGCTTAACCATGAGTTGGGTTTTGTGATAAGGATTTGATCTGTTACCTTTCAATTTGCTTGGTAAAATTATATCCCAATGCCTGATGATTGCAAGTCTGAGGATGAACAAAGAAAGCTCTATGACCCCTCACCTAAAAAAAACAACAGAAATCTTTGTGCTTCAATACGGATTAATTAGATTTTAAGTGGTGATAAAAAAAACAGGTCTGTCTGCAACAGGACTTCATTGTAATAGCTAAATTTGAGATTTCAGGGCTTCAAATCAAGGCCTTGTAGAGAAAGGCATCCTGTTTTTCTACCTTCTGTACTACTATACTTCCTTAGTTAAATGTATACATTAAGACTTATCTTTCATTCTCATCATTTTTCTGCAAAGAAAGCTTTGAGATATATTGATTTTCTGGCCTGTCTGAAGTTACTTTTAAATGGGCTTTCTTTACATCTGAGTATTTCAAGAACAAAAGGTTTGGTGTAGTGGTTAAGATGTCGACCTAGAAAGCAGCAAACTATGAGTTTCAGTCCCACCTTAGGCATGAAAAACCAGGGGTCTGACTTTGAGCCAATCACACACTCTCAACCCAACTCATATCACAGGTTATTGTTGTGGGAAGGAGTATTGGTACGTTTGCTGCTTTGAGTTGCATGTGAAATAATATGCAAGATAAAAATCTTTTTCAGAAATAGAAGTTTGACCTAACAACTGATGTCTAGCAGTATTCAAGAATCTACCATTGACAAGGATTATTCATTAACAGGTTTTTAATATAAATCTTAGAGATCGAGAGAGAGACATTTGTGACTGTTTGGTAATCCATTTCCTCAACAGTTATAACTAAGGTCTCATTCATTTATATTACTTTCACAAAAACACCTTAAACCTTTTTACTAGGAGTATAAAGAATGAGCTATGCAAATTAGGGCATGCATGTACAATTGATGTTCTTATTTTAGTAATGTGCTTACACTTGCTGCTAACACATAGGAAAAGCAGCCTCTTCACCATCAAGAATGTTAACCCAATACAGAGAATGTACTTTAGATTAAGAATTGTGTCTTTGCTTTATTTCATTCTGCAGTGGCAGCTAGCAAAAGTGGCTTAAATGGCTTTAATTCATTTCAAAAACATCCTTTAAGTTAAAGATAAGAGAGGAAGAATTTCACAATTTCTGCTTCTTCTTCATAATATTGGCAATGATAGCAAATTTTGTCCTGTTTTGTGCCCAGCCTTTCTTGCAGGGTTGTGGTAGATCTCACAGAAATAGTAGGTTTTTTTGTAGAGTTCATGGTATTGCCCTGCTATTGAGCAAAGGATTACGGTTGCATATGTAAATAGCGAGTGAAGCCAGGAATGTAGGCTTCACTCAGGTCCAGTTTAGCCGGACATCTGCATCCCCGCCGCTGATTGGTGGATTCAAATGGTGGGAAAAGTAAAGCAATGCCAGCGGCTGAATCGGTGGACAGCTCCCTTTAAAAGGAAGCACTGCCGGCTAAGTCTTTGCAGAAGTTACTGACTTGAAATAAAGAGCTGAAGTTATTTCCTGTTGTCCTGCCTCTTCATTGATTCCCACAACACAACACTGGCGATGAAGGTGAGATCTTGAGGAGGACAAAGGACTCGGAGCTGACCAGACGGAGCAACCACGTGGCATCTGCCATTATCAACAGCAGCTGAACCACTGCATCGATACCAAGGATGACCTCCTATGCTCCACCAGCTCTATTCAACCCGGCTAAGGAAACATAGAAGAAATACATGCTTCGATTCCATTGTTTCCTGGAAGCCAACGACTTGCTAGGACTGTCAGACAACAGGAAAAGGGTGCTTTTCCTGAGCTATTGTGGACACGAAAACCTTGACATGGCCGAAGCCATTTCGGAACCCACTGACTGCAGACTGTGTCGTGGCTGATGTTGCAAGAAGCACTCCAGGCTCACTACGCTCCCGTACCCTCTCCAATGGTATATAAGCACGAATTTTACCATTGGAATCAAGAAGAAGGTGAGACTATAAATCAATATGTTGCAGCAGTAAGGAAGACTGCGGCGTGCTGTGAATTCAGCAACATAGAGGAGGCTATGATGGATAGATTGGTTTTCGGACTCAGAGACCTACAATTGCAAAGACGATTGCTATCCAGGCTGAACCTCACATTCAAGATTGCTTTAGAAGAAGCACGAGCAGCAGAAGCCATGGACCAAATGGCAGCTGCAATCCAGAAGACAGGGAACACAAATGGGAAGCCGAAAACCACCAGCGTGAACCAGGAAAGCTGGGAAACTGAGGAATCTACCAATGAGGACAAGGACATCCATCGGCTGCGGTCCGAAAGGAGGACCCCTAGACCCGAGACAAGGGAGAGACCACCAATGTGTGCCGGCTGTGGAGAAAACTATCCCAGAGCAACTTGCAGATTCCAGGAGGTGATGTCGTGTCCCACTCCTCCGCTGACGGCCGGGTCAGGGAAATCCGAATCAGGCTTGCCTCTGCAGCTCTGCCCAAAGTCCTAGCAAAGTCCTCAGAGCAGGCAGGAGACCAGTAAGTGACTTCAGCAAGATAAGTTCGACTTTTGCCTGACTCAGAGACTGCCAGAAAGCAGATCCTGAGATCCTGAGCAGATGTGAGAGGAAAAGGCACATCGCCAGAGCGTGTCGTGCTCAGCCAGCCATGTACCAACCATGACAGACCATGTGGCAACTAAAAGCCCAGCCAGACCTGGAAGACGCAGTTTCAAAGAAACAGACGCTGGAAAGGATAGAACCAGGGATACCAAGAAAGCCATCAGACAACTATCAGCCATTCCAGCAGCAACAAAGCAAAGAAAATCCACTTTGAGGTACGCATCAAAGAGCACCCATGTAAGATGGAGGTGGACATGGGATCGTACCTGACCATCGTATCCTGGAAAATGATAAAGGAAGCAGTCCCCAGAGTAAGAAAGGCACAGCTAAAACCACAAAAAGTGGTTTTAAAGGACTATCAAGGGAACCAGATCCCAGTCCTCGGAAGCGGCTCCTTTCAAATTAATTTCAAAGAATTCTCCAGCCAGCTGCAGATGACCATTGTGGACAATGACCTACCGAGTCTGTTGGGGCTGGAGTGATTTGAGGCTCTGGGCCTGGGCATGATGGGCATCCACACAATCCAAGATTGGGGGTCTTAATGAGGACTTAATGAAGGCATTTGCAGATGTTTTCAATGGGACTTTTGGGCAAGTACATGAGGAAACCAATATCGTTTAACCTTGACCCCAGTGTAGCTCCAATTAGAATGAAGCCCAGGAGGGTCCTCTTTGCTCTCCAGCCCAAGATAGACATCCAATTAGATAAGCCAATTCCACAAGGGATCTTAGAGCCAGTAGACCACGCAAAATGGGAGACCCCGATACTCACCCCAATGAAACCGGATGGATCTGTCCACGTCTGCGCAGACTATAAGTGTACAATGAATAAGTGTACCCTGAATAAGGCTCTACAACAATACGCATACCCAGTCCCAGTGGTCCAACATCTGTTGCACTTACTTGGACAAGGAAAAATATTTGCAAAACTTAATTTGGCACAAGCATATCAGCAACTGCTGGTAGATGACACCACGGCAGAAGCTCAAACAATTGTGACTCACCACAGGGCATTCAAATGCCACAGATTGCAATTTGGGGTAAACGTGGCCTCCGGGCTATTTCAAAGTATAATGGAACGCCTATTACAGGGCATTCCGGGAGTAGTTCCATATTCAATAATGTCCTCATATCAGTGGGCAACAAAGAAGAATTACTAAAGAGGACGAGAAACATTGAGGTGATTCCAAGAAATGGGGTTGAAAGTGAATAGAATAAGAATAAGAATAAGAATAGAATAGAATAGACTAGACTAGACTAGACTAGACTAGACTAGACTAGAATAGAATAGAATAGAATAGAATAGAATAGAATAGATTTTTTTATTGGCCAAGTGTGATTGGACACACAAGGAATTTGTCTTGGTGCATATGCTCTCAGCGTACATAAAAGAAAAGATTATCAAGAATTCTAAGGTACAACACTTAATGATAGTCATAGGGTACAAATAAGCAATCAGGAAACAATCAATATCAATATAAATCGTAAGGATACAAGCAACAACAGAGAATAGAGAAAAATGTAAAATAGCCATGCCAAAGGTTGAATTCTTAGGATGTCTCATTGATGGTTCAGGGATCCACTCCACTCAAAGCAAAATTAAAGCTATTAAGGAAGCCCCCACACCGCAAAATCAGAGTTACAAGTGTTTCTTGGACTTTTAAATTTTTACAGTATTTTCTTGCTACAGAAGGCAATGGTTGCCGAACCATTGCATAGATTGTTAGATAAGAAAACCAATTGGAAGTGGGGATGGAAGGAAGCCACCACCTTCGCAAAGTAAAGAACTTATCTTCACAGAGTTTCCTTATTCAATATAATGAAACATTGCCCCTCACATTAATATGCGATACATCACCGTTTGGAATAGGAGCAGTGCTCAGCCATAAAATGCCGAATGGGACAGAAGCACCTATTGCATTCTATTCAAAAACACTGTCATCAGCGGAAAGGAATTACGGACAGTTAGATAAGGAAGTGTTGGCCATGGTAGCGGGGGTCAAGCATTTCCACAAATATTTGTATGGAAGGGACTTTGATTTGGTCACCAATCATAAACTGTTACTGGGAATTATTGTGGGGCCCGCCCAACACCAAATACATTATCCCCACGGACGATAAGGTGGACAATTTTCCTAGCGGCTTACAACTACAGATTAAGACACAGACCCGGCAAGGACATTGGACATGCAGATGCCCTCAGCCAATGCCCGCTCCTGGACTTAGTAGAAGACCCTGCACCAGTCGCACCCGTCTTTCTCATCAAGGACTTTGCAGCAAGCCCAGTTACAGCAATGGAAATAGCGGGTCAGTCGGCAAAGGACAAAGTCCTCTGAAAAGTTTTGAGCTGGGGGTGGAAGGGGTGGCCAGAGGAACCTTGGGGGGAGGAATTCAAACTGTTTGTAAATAGAAAATGGGAATTGTCAGCACAGAAGGGGTACCTATTGTGGGGAGACAGGGTGGTAATTCCACAAAAGCTAAGGGAACAGGTGTTAGAGACGCTTCATGGGGGTCATCCCAGGATAGTGCGAATGAAAGCTCTGGCTAGGAGTTATGTGTAGTGCCCCAACATGGATGGGGACATTACTGAGTGGGTGGCAATATGCATCCGCTGTCAGGAGTCTAGGCCAGTGCCACCCCAGGCACCCATAAGAGAGTGGGACAAACCGAGGGGATCATGGTTGAGATTGCATATAGATTTAATGGGACCAGTCCAAGGCCAAACATTCTTGATCATTGTAGATGCATACTCAAAATGGTTAGAGGTCAATTTGATGCCAAACATAATGGCCAAGATGTTGAGAAAGGTATTTTCCACCCACGGGTTACCTGATGTCCTGGTCTTAGACAATGGGGCACAATTTATCGCCAGACAATTCGAGATTTTTTTAGCAGGACAAGGCATACGGCATGCATTGGTTGTGCCATACAATCCAGCTAGTAATGGGCAGGCCGAACAAATGGTTAGAGCGACCAAAGAATCATTAGCGAGAATGGGCCCTGGTGATTGGCAAGCCAAAATAGACGAATTCCTGTTAATGCAACGTATAACCCCTAGTGCAACCATGAATAGGAGTCCATCTGAGTTACTCATGGGAAGAAAGCTAAGATCCCCGTTAGACAGACTGCACCCCAATTATAGCACAGACATCCCCATCGATTCTACCAGTAAGGTCAGGAACTTCCAGTTAGGGGATCTAGTATATGCTCACAATTATGTAGGGAACCCTGCCTGGTTAAAGGCAAAAATAATTAACATTACGGGTCCCAAGTCATACCAGGTAGAACTAGAGGATGGAAAAGTTTGGAGAAGGCACATAAATCAACTCCGGGGCTGAATAGGGAACTTGAGCCTAAGACAGTTCGAAAATAATCTAAATAATAAATCTAAATAATAAATAATAATAAAAATAATCAGCACCTAACTGAACGTGAAACAACCATAGGAATAGACAGTGTCCTGCCCCGAGCAGGATACAAAACAAACATAGATTGCGGCCTACACTACCCAGACACAGGGGACCTACTCTCAAGCCCAAGGGAAACCACACTCCCACCTTTAGAGCCAAGCATCCAGCAATGAGACTCTGGGGAAGTAAGCCAGGTTGGGTCTGCCACACCCACAGAAAGTTTCCAGGTGGTTCCATGCCAGGGAGCAGGAGCAGCAGCAGTCCTGACTACCCAGGCCACCGCCACTAACTTGAATGAACCGCGCAGGTCAGGCAGGAACCATCAACGCCCTGCCTACTTACGTGACTACGTGTTGTAGACCCCAATGATTGGGTAAGACTATTCCAGAGGGGAGGGGTGTTACATATGGAAATAGCGAGTGAAGCCAGGGATGTAGGCTTCACTCAGGTCTGAGTTTAGCCAGACATTTGCATGCCTGCCGCTGATTGCTGGATTCAAATGGTGGGAAAAGTAAAGCGTTGTCAGTGGCTGAATCAGTGGACAGCTCCCTTTAAAAGGGAGTGCTGTGGGCTAAGCCTTTGCAGAAGTTACTGACTTGAAATAAAGAGTTGAAGTTACTTCCTGTCGTCCTGCCTCTTCATTGATTCCCACAACACAACACTTACAACTAGGTTTCAGTATAATGTTTGCTTAGTGAAGTTTTAGAATTGCATTGTCTTTAAGGAAATTGAACCTTTGCAAGATAGAAATTCTGTTTGATCAAAATCAAACACATTCTCATCACTTCCAGGATAGATTACTGCAATCTACTTTATCTGGTGCTGCCCTTGAAGACTATTTGGAAACTGCAATTGGAGCAAAATATTGTGGGCTGCGTTTCTAGTGAATAAGAGCTACAACAGCTCTAAAACACCAGTAGGCTTTGGAGTACAACTCATAATGCTGGCTCTAGCTATAAGGCCCATCACAGCTTAGCTATCAAACACAGTCCAGTTTGTCTCCTGCAAATAGACATCTTATGCTCTCATCTTGTAGAGGGATGTTAAAGTCAATGCTTCTGCTCTGCAGTGCTGGAAGTACCTCTTTTCTGAGATTTAGTTAGTGCCCATGCTGATGTCCTTTGGAAAGGATGTAAAGACAATGTAATTCAAGAATTATTTGTTATGGTCACCGATCAGCCCCTACAGAGATATAGATTATTCTTAACTGATGCAATTGTTTTAACAGCTTTATTTTGTTCTTGTTTTTTATAACCTAATATATGAACCACTGGGAACCACACAGAGCTATAGAAATATTGTAAGTAAGTAAATAAATAAATCTATCTAACAGGATGCAAATGCAAACAAAAAATAACCTTTCACCAGTAATGCTGTAGGCTGCGTTGTGAACTTCTGAAATTCTGTACAAAATCCTGTAGTTTGTGGTAAGGAACTAGAGTCTCAGAAAAATCCGATGAACATATGAAATGCTTAAAGGTTAAAATTACACCTCTAATAATATTAGAAATGTTGGTTGTGCTTACATTAATTTTGGTATACATTTATTTGTTTTTCTCCTTATATCTAGACTAGCCATTAGAAGTTGTTATCCTAAAAAGATTTCATTATATAGAATATGACACAATTCTCTTTAAGGTGAGCCTAAGAATAATTAGCATTGTGATTGCTCTCTTGGAAATGCTGAGAACATAATACACTCCTGTAATGAGAGTTGACTGTGCGTTGCTGTGGTTAGCATGGAAGTCACATGAAGTCTTCTTCAAGTTGAGCTCAACCTTATTTATATGAAATCTTTGTTGCAGCTTGTTTTCTTCTTTGTTTGTTTTCTTCTTTGCTTCCAATCCTCAATTCTCTCCAATTTGTTGTTATTCTCTTTAAAATATTTAGAATGCACCTGAAGTCTCACTTTTAGATTCCCCACTCTAAATTACATGTTTTGCAACCATTTGGTTTATCTCCAGCAGCAGTAACCTGGGGTAGAGTTAAAAAGAGAGAGAGAGAGAGAGAGAGAGAGAAGATGATAGCCAAAACTGCACAAATCAAGTCCCATCCTTCTTTTATGTGTTGCTGCACATTACCCTGGTTCCCAGAATTACATGCCTAGGCATCTGTTCCTCCCATCATCCTCTCAGTGCCTGTAGCTGCACAAAAATCCTGGCATGTATTGAAGCTGATACCTAGTTTTAAATTTGTAATCAAAAACTGGAGCCCAGAAAATAGCTTGTAGCTGCTGTGTGCTCCCAAATAACCATGAGATCCTTCCTTCAAAATAAAACTGCCTTGTGTCTGATTCCTTATCTTTCTCCTCGCTCTAAATTTAAAGCTTCTATTCCACATGGTTTATTATCACTACCAACACTTGGGTCCTCAAGGAGTTCCTCCAAAACATCATGTTATTTCTTTAATGTTTCCACAGTTTTTCTTTTGAAAATGTTAATTGGCCTGCTTTTATTGTTTTTTTCTGACATTGTCAGTATTATCCAATTCACAAGTTCATATTCTAGGATTAAAAGAATATTCAGCCCTGCTTTGTTCTCTGAGATATCTGGAATGAAATCTGTTATACAATGATTACTCTGAGTAATCAAACGTTAATTTTCTCTAGCTAAAGTAGTTATATATTCATTTTGCAGAAATGCAGTGTACAATGGACAATATGCCCATCACATGTCTGGGAAAGGGCCTGGTATTCCACATTTATCATGCCACGTGAATAAATATGAACTGCATACATGTAACATGTGCTCATCTTTAGCGATATTGAATGCTAGTGATGATGTTGAATAACATTGCTGGTGATATGGCTGCTACTTCTGCTGGTGTGGCTACTGCTGTTATATGAAAAATTATTGATGAAATATTGCACAGATATTCAAAATAACTGTTCTATATATTTTATGTGGGTTAGTTATACTCAGTGGTGTGCTGCTAAATGTTCAAAAATCAGCTCTGCTAGCTCCATTGCTGCTGCCACACAGCATCACTGGATGAGGAAGAGCTGACTGGCACTCTAGATGTCAAGGCTCAGCTCTGCTCTCAGCAGATTAACAAAATGGCAGAAAATTAATTAACAGCACTCATGACCTGATGTAAGTTGCACACTACTAGTTATATTCATTGAATATTAAACAAATCCATTGAGGATACCTTCACCCCCAGAGGATATGTGGCATTGATATTGCAACAGATAAACCGTTGTCCCTGTTACTTTTTCAGTATAATCCAGCTCTTGTTTTTAAGATCTCTGAAAAAAGAAACAAGCTTTTTTTTTTTCTGTCAAGGGTGTATTTGGGAAGAGGCTGAGTCAAACTACCTTGAATGATCATTGCCCCCGGGTCTCACAGTCTTAAGTGTTAGATCCAATTAGTATAACTAAGTTGTAAGTGAATAATCAAATAAGTTTTCAGTGTTTATTGTCCGTAAGTCAACTAAACGGAATCTTTGAGGAACCTTCTCCAGATTGTCTTGATATCTTGATTATGAGGTTGAAGAAGCCCTGAGCCAGTGCTTTATTTTGTGAGACCACCACCTACTTTGACTTTTTCATTCAGAGGTATTTGGATTTTGAGTTGTTATGTAAGATGATGCTTGGTTTGTTGCATTTGATCTGTAGATATTTCATGCAGCCAAAGGAACACTTGAAGGCACCATCATGCATATGTAAGATCCCCCTTTCATACAGAAGCAGTATTTTCTGCTCTACTAGTAAAACACAAAGGTTAGTATAGTCAAAATCCCATTTGTAACGCACTGTTTACACATGATGAATAGTCCATTCGTTTGATGACAGCATACAACAATGTGAATGGAAATAATGAAGTTCATGGAGAAGGGCCAAAAATTTTTTCCAGGGGCAGAAAAAAAGGAGGACTTGAGATCTTTTGAAACTTGATGAAAGGAAGTCATGAGAGGATACGAGACAGGACTGACATTGTTAAGTACTTCATTGTAACTGGAAATATTTGAAAAACTCAAACCACCAAAACCAACTGAAATATTCGCTAAAAGGGGAAAAGACAGCTATATTCAGCGAGAGCAAGACAATACTTTTGATATGTCTGCCAAGGTCAATCAAAGAATGTTAGATTTAAAAGATAATGCCAAAAACAATCTGTTCAAGGTCCAACAGCAGCAGTCCTTCCATCCATCTATCCATCCATCAATCTCCCTTCAGGATGGTGAAATGAAAAAAAATCCAAGTGTGACTTTATTGAAGTGTCTTACAAAAATACAGCAAATTGAAACATACCAAAGATTATTTGAAAGACTAGCAACAGTATGTATTCAATAATTAATATTGTACCCTTGTGACTCTGTATAGCCTCGGGCATCAGAAATAGATCTTCCATTCAAAGAGACAGTGTGAAAGTCTTTTAACAGAAAAAGTAAAAGAATTTCTTTACCAGAAGAGAAAGAAAATGCTACGGTCTTAAAACTTTATATAAGTGGCACCACAGGACATTACAAGAACAAAAGTGTGACTTCCTAGAGCATCTTGATCTTCTGAGTGTAATGTTTTTACCAGGTCATTTTCTTGCCTTTGCCTCCTTCAGAGGAAGTAAGTGGAAAGCTACAATAGCAAAAAACTACAATCAATGCTTCTAAAATGTGTGTTTGAACAAGCTTGGTGTTAAAAGTACATTTTTGTTTCAAACCAGATAGATGGCCATCATTTCAGTTTTCTTCTGTTCAAAAATACACTGATATTAAATGATAATAACATAAAATTAACAAGGAATACCATAAAGATACTTTTTACAGGCATCCAAGAAATCTTTGGACTAGAGGTTTAGAAAATGATAGCTCCCACTACCGAATTGCTTATATTGTGAGATGAAAAAGGACTGAGGGAGCTTTAAATGAAAAAAAAAACTAATAATTTGAACTTTATATCCACATTTCAAATATTTTATTATTATAAATTGTTTTTAAAATGAGCAAGGATTATTTGTAGTTTTGTTTTTTTGTGAGCAAGCTAAATGTCTTTGCCATCTTAAAATGGAAAATAGAAGAAAATGTAGCACAAACCTAAAATAGACTTAACATAGACCCCCCCCCAGCCTGCATCAAATTCTGGCTATACTAATATATACGTGCAAGCTTAGCATCATCAGTCCATTCTCTGCAGCTGTTGGCCATCCCCAAACCATTGAGCTAGGCCATTAAATGCATTGCTTCAGACGTTAAAAAGTTATTCACCCATATTAAGAAGTCTTGTTTGCTTAAAGCTAGCTTTTGTTTTGATCATTGCAAAAATCTTTAGGCAACTCTTCTATGTGTAACTATTTAATGAATTCATAAGAGACAGTATAGAATCGTCCCAATTGGCCCTATGCCCTAATCATGTTTATTTTGCTGTCATTGTCAAAGAGGGAAACAATGTAAAGATCTGCTTAGGCAGAAGTCTTCCATGTACATAGGTTTCCTTATTAGCATTTTTCCTCATGTGGAATAATCCTATTTTAAGTCTGTACAAATATTCAAAATATTGAATGTGCTTCATGCTGAATACATGGTAATGCTCATGGTATATGATAGTGAGCGCATTGCCATTCTATAGGAACCAAGGATTTTCTCATAATGTAGAATCTTAAACTGTAAATACAGTGGCCATCATTCATAGGTTGAATGATTCCAGCAGATTCCATTCTGATATGGACAAGCAAAATTTATGGCATAAATGAACCAGAAGAGAATAACATATAGATTTGGTTAGGGCATAGAGTTAACTATATAATTTCTGGTAATGTTTTGTTAGAGGCTAAGAGTTTCAGAGTTACTACTGGATGTGATACCACAAATACTTCAATCTTTGCTTGGTTTCCCTCCTTACAAATATCTATAAATATGACCAGCCGCACTGAGGATTTCTGCCGAAAATTAAAGAGTGTTTTTCTGATGTGATTTGCAAATCACGCAGAGGCTTGGGAAGAAAGTAGAAGTGCCACAGTGCTGACTCAAAAAGAAAAATACAGGTAGTCCTTGTCTTACAACAGTTTGTTTAGTGACTGTTTGAAGTTACAACAGCACCGAAAGAAGTGACTTATTACCATTTTTCATACTTACTGTTGGATTGGGTAAAGGAGGAGACCCGAGACCAGACCAGTGACAACAGCTCTTTTATTTAGAGTGAGACTTCAGCAAAAAATACAGGCAGGATGCTCCTCTTTTATACACACCTGAAGTCAGGTGGCAACCAATAGGATTTGAATCTTTTCCCGCTGAAATTTCCCACCAATGGGAGCACACACAACACTCTTTCCCCCTCCCAGAATGCACTTTGCCTTTAACTTGCATAAATTAGCATACATAATCACACAAATAGTTAGGGTGTTCCCGGTGTCTACTTGACATGCACGGTTCAATTTTGGCGGGGAAAGCATGCTGGTCGGAGGTGTTTTCTGTTCCTCCCAGCTCTTCCATTGGGGGGGCCCTGAGTTTTGGATTATTGGCGGCTATTTCTTCAAACCCTTGTGGATTACTAGCTGATGGGTTGGTGGTGGACTCTATTGGCGGCTCAGAACAACCCTGGACACCAAAGTCTTCAGATAAGTCATCCAGATTTCTCGGGCTTGAGTTAGCTGTTGGAACAATTTGGTTGTAGTTAGGGCCTGGTTGTTTTTGGGCTGTTCTTTTACAGATTTGGTCAATATGCCTCCGTTCGATTCTCCCATTCCCCACGTTTACCCTATATGATCTGGTGCCGTTTTTTTCAATGATTTGGCCGGCTATCCATGCTGGCCCTTCAGAGTAATTTCTTGTGAAAACCAGCTCACCAATTTGGAATTCCCTGATCCCTTCCCCTCCCCCTTGGTACCCATCAGGGGAGTAATTAGGGTTGAGGCGGTCAAGGGTGCATCTCAGTTTGCGTCCCATTCAGCCGGGCTTGAGCCCGTGGCTGGACATGGTGTGCTGTGTTGGGCCGTTAGGAATGTATCAATTCGCTCCTGCCAGTCCCTGGGCCCAATCGTGCCAAAGCTTCCTTGGTGGCTTGCACAAATCTTTCAGCCAAACCATTCATGCTCGGTTTCTGTGGAGCTGAGAGGGCATGGCGGATACCCAATTCAGCCAAATAACTTTCGAATTGTAATGCAGTAAATTGGGGACCATTGTCAGAGACCAGGGTGTCCGGAAGCCCATGGGTGGCAAAAAGCTTCCGGAGCACTCTGATGACTGCTTCGGTTGTCGTCGATTTCATTATGAAAACCTCTAACCATTTTGAGTAAGCATCTACAACTATCAGGAAGTATTTCCCATGAAATGGGCCGGCAAAATCAATGTGGATACGGGACCAAGGGTTCCTGGGTCGTTCCCATTCTCTTATGGAACCGGGGGGGGGGCGGTTCTGGATTCTTGGCAAGGGGTGCACTTGGCAACCCATTGTTTGATGTCCTTATCTAGTTGGGGCCATCACACGTAACTTCTGGTGAGACCTTTCATGCGGACTATCCCAGGATGGCTTTCATGCAACATTTCTAAGACCCTAGTCCGTAGTGCCGTTGGCACGACCACCCTATCTCCCCACAACAAACACCCCCCTTGTGTGGCAAGTTAATTTTGTTTGTTACTAAAGTCCTTGAATTCCTCTGACAGTTCGCCTTTTGGCCACCCCCTTTGGAAACAATCCATGACAGTTTTAATAATGATGTCGCGCCACGAAGCCTAAGACTGCAGAAGTCAAGGGCCCCATAGAGTCAATAAGCAGTGCCGGTCTTCCCAGGGTCGGGAGCAGGTATCTGCTCAGAGCATCAGCATGGGTTACATCCTTGCCAGGGCGGTGGACCAACGTATAGTTATATGCTGCCAAAAACAGCCCATCTTGTTAGTCTGGGTGATAATGCAATGGGCATGGGACGGTCCCCCGCCAACAGTCCTAGCAGCAGACGATGGTCAGTAATGAGTTCTAAATGTCTCCCAAAAAGATATTCATGGAACTTCTTCACTCCTGCTACCGCGGCTAGGGCTTGTCTAGTTGACTGTAGTTCCGCTCGGGGCTAGACAGGGTCCTGGAAAAATATGCGATGGGTCCCTCGGAGCCATTTGGCAGCCGATGACTTAAAACGGCACCCACTCCAAAAGGAGATGCGTCACAAACAAGTATCAGGGCAGAGTCTGGTTGTATTGTATTAAGAGACTGTCTTCAGTTAGGAGTTTCTTAACTTCTGAAAATGCCGTTGCTTCCTTCTTGTCCCAAACCCACGGCTGCTTGTTTGCTAATAACCTATGAAGGAGTTCAGCTACTGTAGCTTTTTGTTTGAGGAAGACGGAGTAGAAATTGAGGAGGCCCAGGAAAGCTTGTAGCTCGGTTTTGTCCCTAGGGGTCAGTGCTTCCTTGATTGCTTTAACCTTGGATTCAGTGGGGTGGATGCCTGCCTGGTCTATTCTGTAGCCCAGGAATTCGACAGATTGTACCCCAATTTGGCATTTGTCCTTTTTTAGTTTTAGTCCTGCGTTTCGGAAAATGGTCAGGACTTCTTGTAGGTGAGATGTTAATTGTTGATAATGGTCAGCCGATATTAGGACATCATCAAAATAGGGCACTACCCCAGGGATTCCTTGCAACAGTCTCTCCCTTAGGTTTTGCAATAGCCCCGGTGCCATGCTGACTCCGAATTGTAACCGGGTGCATTTGAATGCCCCCCTGTGGGTCACTGTTGTTTGTGCTTCTGCTGTGGTATTGTCAATGGGTAGTTGCTGGTACGCCTGGGCCAGGTCAAGTTTTGCAAAAAAAAAAATTCCTGGACCCAGAGAATGTAGTAAATGTTGCACGACTGGCACCGGGTAGGTGCTCTTCTGCAGTGCCTTGTTTAGGGTTGCCTTGTAGTCCACGCAGATGCGGATAGACCCATCTGATTTTATGAGGGTCACTATGGGAGTTTCCCAATGAGCATGGTCGATGGGAACAAGTATCCCCTGCTGGACTAATTTGTCCAGTTCCTTGTCTATTTTAGGTTTAAGGGCAAAGGAAATCCTCCTTGCTTTAAGTCTAACTGGTGCTATCCCAGGGTCTAGGTTGAAAGTAATAGGGGTCCCCACATACTTGCCCAGAGTCCTGGTGAAAACGTCTTGTAACTCGCGAAGTAGGTCATCCTTCCGGTATCTGCAGTTTGTCTGAATCTCCAAAACCCCATAGAGGACGATTCCTAGGGGTCAGATCCAGTCCCAACCCATGAGGCTTGGGAGATCACCCCGGACGATGGTGACTGGTAGCTTCTCTCTGTATTGACCGTAAATGATGTTTACGGTGGCAATGCCTTCTACGGGGACCCTGTTCCCTTGGAAATCATGAACTTGCAGCCTCTGCGCTTGTGGATGGTTTTTCTTGATGTGTGGTAGCGATTTTCAGACTGTGTTCCATGACATTATGGTGATGGGTGATCCTGTGTCAACCTCCATCTTGATCTGCTGTCCATCCACGCTGACCTCCGTGAATGTTTTGTCTCTGGGCTTTGCATGGGCACTTCCGATAGTGACTTGACTTGAATTTGCGCTCTTTTTGTGGCAGCCATTTTGTTCGCACGTACGCAGTGGTTGCTGGCCATTTGGCTTCTTCTCTACTCGATCTCTATGACAGGAAAGTTGAATTGACAGCATGGCCCGGCAAACATGGGCCAGATGGCCTTTCTTCCTGCAGCGGCAAGTAGCATTACGGAAACGGCAGTTGTTCCTGTGGTGTTCGCCCCCGCAGCTGGCACACATTAACCTGAAGTTTCTGGGGAGGTGCTCTGTTTGGAATACCTCTGCTTCCTCAATCTCATCATCCCCGGCCTCCGATAAACTTACTTCTGGTAATTCGCTTTGAACTGTCCTGTTGTTCTGTCCCCCACCAACCACAACCAAGAAGACACGCGAGCTGACTATAACTGCCAGAAATCTATTCCTACGACAGATATCTGTTCTGGCAACAAACCTGCGATTGTCTGCCAAGTTCTCTTATCTCCTCAGAAGCCAGCGTAACTGCAGTTCATTGCTGGAGCAACCAAGAGTTCAGAAATAAACAGAAATCCAGAAGCCAAATTCTTAGTCTCGAAATATTGCAGCCAAAGTTTCCAAGAGTCAATTTTTGTCCGTCACAAGAAGCTATAGAGCAGCTCCTCCCGCTTTTATACCCTGTGGGGTGTGGCTCTGTGACTCAGCACTCTCTAGGCCTGCCCCACCCCTTCTTTTGTTGTTCCCGCCTCTCCTTTCTGCGATGCCTGGGATTTAACCAGGACTGATTATCAGCAGCTGTGTCTTGAGGTGTTGCCTGGGAGGGGGAAGGTGCGGGAGAAAGAGGGCTGTCATCTCCTCCACCTGGCCTGCCTCTGGAATCTGGAGCGGAGCCAGAGAGGAAGGTCCTGCAGAGGGAAGCCCTGTCGGCTCTTCCCGCTCACTCTCTGAGTCACTCTCTGCCAAGAGGCCAGGCTCAGGAGCCGAAGACACAACACCCGTGGTGGATCGGGGCAGTCGTCGGGGCTCTGCTTACACCAGGCTGCTGCATGTTCGCGGCGGCTTTGTTGGACAGCTCATATCCCTTAGCTTCCTCGATTGCGACCTGCCATGTGAGGTCGTGTTTCAAAAGTAGTTGCTGCCGCAGGGTGATGTCTCTGATTCTGCACAGGGATTGTTCTAGTAGGGCATCATCTAGGAATCCCCTGTAATCGCCCAGGAATGCCGCTTGTCTGAGAGCGGCGACGAAGTCATTTATAGACTCCCCTTCTAGCTGGAATCATTGCCAAAATTCATATTGTTGGGCAAATTTTGATGAAGTTGGTGCATCATGGGAGCATAGGATGTCCTTCAGGGTCGACCAGTTGACCGCCTGGACCGGGGATGGAGCCGTTAGGGCCACCGTTACTCAGAAAACTGTCCACAGTTATGGAGGAACAGCACTCTTTTTCAGTTGTCCGGTAGCCCATGGTTGTCGTTTGCTTTGAGGAAACAGTTGAACCTTGTCATGAACAGCTCCCATGATTCTTCCGCCAGATTGAATGGCTTCAGATTGTTTGCGGCTTTTGACATTTCAGAACCTTTCCTTTGTTCTGGTGGCTGGTCTATTCGGAAGGGTCTTGGGTCGTCCTATCCCACCTTCGTCGCCAATGTTGAATTGGGTAAAGGAGGAGACCCTAGACCAGACCAGTGACAACAGCTCTTTTATTTAGAGTGAGACTTCAGCAAAAATACAGGCAGGATGCTCCTCTTTTATACACACCTGAAGCCAGGTGGCAACCAATAGGATTTGAATCTTTTCCTGCTGAAATTTCCCACCAATGGGAGCATACACAACACTTACAATTGTTGTAGCATTCCCATGATCACGTGATCAAAATTCAAATGCTTGGCAATGGACTCATATTTTGACTGTTGCCATGGCCAGGGTCACGTGATTGCCTTTTGTGATCTTCTGATAAACAAAGTCAACAAGGAAGCCACATTCACTTAACAACCATGCTACCAACTGAACAACTGCAGTGATTCACTTAACTATGGGAAGGAAGCAACAGAAATGTTGGCCTCAGTTGTGGTCATAAGTTGAGGACTACCTGTAAAAGCACTGTGGTGTCTGTGAATGCCATGGCAGCCTGAATAGAATTTTTTAAAGCATAGAGATAAAAGATGAATGATTCAGCTTGAAATATCTCTGACTATAGTGAAAGAAACAAACAGCTTATATGAAGAACTGCTTAGATTTTTTAAATCTCCGGCCTTTGTGCTCTTCAAATACAACATAAGTTTTTAAGGATAAGCCACTCAACTATTTTTTCCCTTGTTCAAAAGAGACAACTCGGAATCCGTCTTCTTTAACCACTTAAAATATATCACAACTATCAGATTTCAGTGTTGGTTAACACAGAACAAGTCCACTTGATTTATCTCAGTTTTGTGAATGGTTTAAAAACATTCCCACATTCTAAATTGTTTTTAGCAAGCTTTGCATTCTTTCACATGAACATTAATGTTTTCATGAATTTGTGGTAATAAGAAGCCTTTCATTTCTTCAGAATATATACAAAATAGATTAGAATGTTTATTCAAAACCAACTGACAGAAAGTACCAACCCTTAGCATTTATTTGCATTTATAAAAGGATATAAAGTATTTCATTTTATTTTTCTCTTATCTGAAGTACATAGTATTACATTTGCATTTCAAAAAGTGCATCTTGCCCAGATTAATTCAGGCAATACATCAAAAGAACAAGAAAAAGAATGGCTGAACTGAACAAACCTAGAGTTAGAATCAAGTTTTGTAGAGAAGTGATTGGCTGTTATATGATACAATATATCACATTCTTACCATACCTATTGGTGCAAATGAATTTGCGCTGAGATAACAGATATAGCAAGATTATCTGTGCTTCCAATTAACTAAGTTTGTATAGGTAGGCTTTACAGACAGCATCTCTGGGGGAAAAATTGCTAAAATATAGCAGAAAATTCAGTTATTTTTCTTGATAATCAGATTTAACACCAAATCTAGTAATTTGGTGTTGAGATAAAAATACAACCTATTTCAATCAAACAGAGTCACAGCTTGTATAGCCCTTAAGCATTGGCAGTACTGTATTTTCTTTGCCAGCCAGCTAGCTTGCTACACCTGGAAGCAAAGGCCTGGCAAAGTCCATCTTATCAATCAAGATGCTCTAATAGAATGAGGCATTGGTAGTGGCACAAGAGCATTCAGTAGCTGTGACTTATATGCATGTTTACTTTAGGACTGGATAAGGCACATGAAAATATCTTATCCTCTTTCCCCACATTATAGCAAGAGTATAAATAATGGGAATGTAATTGGAACCTCAGGATGAAGGCTTCGTGTCTCTCCTTGCCCTCCCAAGTCTGCTGGGTTTTCACTCTCTGAAAATCTTCACTGTTTTTAGAAAGCAGCTTTCTCAGCAGAGGAGAAAGAAGATTCTGTGATTTGAGCAATCTTTTATTTATTGTCTGCTTGACCTTTCCAATATGAGACACCCTCTAAATTATTTATAAAGTCAATAATATGATATAATTTTAAAAGAGTAAACAAATACCTCCAGTAAGGTGATAAACAGCCAAACGAGTGGATATTAATTGCTCTTAAACATTAGAGCAGTGCTGTCTGGTTGTTGGATGACTAAAGGCGTTGCTGAATGAATATGCCCAAAGCAACCTTCCTATTCCAATATAGCTGGAGGGTGCCAGATTGCGGAAAGAAAGGCTTTAGGAAGAAGAGAACGCAACATAGAAAAAAAAATCCATTACTCTCCAAGAATCAATTGAGTAACTTCCAAAGGTGAGTACAACTGGTTAAACCATTCAGAAGAGGGTGTTCTTCCTGCTACAAGATGATTTGTTTTGGGGACGTGGGAAGAGAAATCTTCACCTTCCATTTATTCAGAAATGTGGAATCTCTTAGAGAGTATTAAATATTTTTCCCAGGTTTCTTGCCTGGAGTTGCCTTTTAAGAGATAAACTACCAACAAGCTCCCTTACAACCTATTAGTTGTTTATGTTTAGCATTTAATTCAGTAGTCTCCCAGGTACCTGGCAATTCCAGATTGCTACCTTCAACAACTGCAGGGCAATGTTAACTATTTAACACTACCAACAATATAGCTACCCTTCAAAAAGACCTTGGGTCAGAATGGTCTAAAACCTGGCAACTCCAAATCTCAACCAGTAAATGCTCTTTCTTACACATTGGAAAAAAGAATCTAAACACTAAATACAAACTCGACGGACATTATCTTAAAGATGACCCCCCCGTCAAAGACCTTGGAGTCTTCATATCCAATGATCTAAGTGCCAAAGCCCACTGCAACTACATCGCAAAAAAGGCATTAAAGTTGTACACCTAATCTTACATACCTTCTTCTCCAGAAACACTACAATACTAACCAACGCTTACAAAACATTTGCTAGACCAATTCCTGAATACAGCTCGCCTGTCTGGAACCCATACCACATTTCAGACATCAATACAATTGAACGTGTCCAGAAATATTTTACAAGAAGAGTTCTCCACTCCTCTGAATACAACAAAATACCTTATGCCACCAGACTTGAAATCTTGGGTTTAGAAAACTTAGAACTCCGCCGCCTTCGACAGGACCTATGTTTAACTCATAGAATCATCTATTGCAATGTCCTTCCTGTTGAAGATTACTTCAGCTTCAATCACAACAATACAAGAGCAAACAATAGATTTAAACTTAATGTTAACCGCTTCAATCTTGATTGCAGAAAATATGACTTCAGTAACAGAGTTATTAATACTTGGAACCCACTATCTGACTCTGTGGTCTCTACTCAAAATCCCCAAACCTTTAACCAAAAACTGTCTACTATTGACCTCACCCCATTCCTAAGAGGTCTATAAGGGGCGTGCATAAGAGCACAATGCCTACCGTTTCTATCCTACTGTTTCCTTTCATTATATCCAATTTATATAGTTATTACATGCTTATATAAATGCTTATATGTTATATAGTTGCTTCATGCTTATGCTTATGTATGCTGTTATGACAAATAAAAAAATAAAAAAATGTGATCTTGGCAAAAACTATATTTGCTTTAAGTCACCCAAAGGCACTAAAGGAGCACTCCTGCATTATCCAAAACCACTTTTTCTCATTCAGCTATGAAGTACTACATAGTGCTAATATATTAGATATATTAATATCCTGCAAATCCAGTAAACTTACTATGTTTTTATGCCTTTGAGTCACTGTTAACTCCTGGTAAATGCCTGGCAAAACTTTACTGGCAAGACTTCAGAAGTGGTTTGCCATTGATTGTTCCCAGGACTGACAAAGACAAACTGGCCCAAGGCCACTCAGCTGGCTTTGTGTCTCCCTTTTTCTATCCTGATGCCTTACCCCTACACTAAACTGGCTTGAGTTTACTATAAGCAGAAGTCAATCTGGATTTCACCTATTATTTTTATTTATGTTGTAATTATGGTATATCAGTTTGAAAGACATAGTGGGCCTGTTCTTGCCTCATTGGGAGATTGGTTTATGTAGAAAGTTGTGTATTGTATTCCCACTATACAGTAGATCAAGGGTATGAAACTGGTGGCCTGCGGGCTGGATGTGTCACATGCAGGACACACCCACCCCAACTCCCCAAAGGGAAAAAATATTGTGAAACATCACATGACGGCAACATGACGGTGTGAGTTTGACACCCATGGCGCAGATGATTAACCAACAGAAATTGCATGGAATAATTCATAGTTTATTAGTTCATTTCCTGAATGCATCCTGAAAGTTAGGTTAGATTTGGCTTAACTAATCTTGATTTACTTCAATACAACCGTACAAAAGGATAATTGTATCCACATAGATTTGGCATGACTTTTCCTGGATTAAGTGAAATGCAGAGAAATTACATGCCCCAATTTGGGGTGATCTGATGGCTGTCACTGTCTTTCAAAATGAAATGGCCTACTGGTTGTCAGTTTAAGATTTGTGGAAGGAGTCTGAGTTTTCTAAAATGTTGATACTATTCGCATTCTTCACTCCACTTCACTGCAACTCCTTTTTAGAAATAGGTTTCCTTTTCTTTCCTACCCAAACTCTCATCATATGACTCCACAGCTGCTGCTACGAAAGGAGCAATATTAAGTCATTAGAAAGCACAGCTGGGCATTACACTGGGGCCATTTATATGAAAAGAGGATCTTGCTTTAATTAATCTCCTGCTGTTGTACCTGCCAGATCTGAAGTCAAGTGCCAGTGGGTGGATGGGTCACTGGGAAATTTATGCTTTCAGGTGCAGAATAAGAAGCCTCTTATTTCATTATTATCCTACCAGAGCTGTGAGGAATCACTCCTGTTATATTAAAAAGTCATTTCTTACAGAAAAGAAACATTGGCGATGAATGGGATTTGAAAACTGTACACAATTACCTTTTGTAATCTGTGTTCCAGTAGAGCGATTGGTTCAATGGCATGAATTGAGACCACCCCTGTTTCTAGAGTTAATGTTAAGGAAAAAAAATGGGAAAAAAGTAGTGTCAAAAAAACCTACTTCCCTGACACGTTTGATGAAAATAAGGCCTCTTGTTCTCACAAATTTCCCCTTGTTTATTGGGGGTGGGAGGAACACTATCCCATTAGCAATTTCTGCAACATGTCATTTGACTTTTAAATGCTTTATAAAATATTTGCCTTTAAAAAGAGTAAAGGAAGGTCTAAAGCCAGTTTATGAACATATTGACAGTAAGCAGAAAAGATGCTGGTGCTAAGCTGAGGTAATGGAGAACTTTAAAATTGACTACAAGGATTATCCGTCCATGATATATCTGACAAACATGGCAAGTTTAGTTTCCAGGCGTTACATTTCTCACACATCATATCCTCAAATTTTCAGTTTCTGAGTATAGAAAAAGCTACAATTTTCAAGAAAGACAGTACATTTAGCAAACTTATAGGAAATGAAGAATCTAGGAATTGAAACAAACCAAATTTAGTTACACAAATAGAATATTCCTTTCTGGAATGGTTATTATATTTACTTCTTTTCTTACTTTAGAGACACACCACATGTTTTATTAATTTATGCAAAGCTGTTTCTGCTTCATATCTAATAATTTAACTGGGTTACCTTGGAAGAGTTCATTGACATCTGAACTGTGATGACTTTTCAGTTAAGAAAGTCTTTGATCTTTTTTTTACCTTTATATATTATGATTTAGTTACACACAATGGTTAAGTTGTAATGAATGAGGAGATTCAAATTTTAACTTTTTATAGGGATCATATGTTTGGAAAACTACCACACAACTGTTTAATATTTAATTAATCTTTCTTTAAGTTATGGTTAGTCACACAGCTGAAAAAGATCTCTGCTAAATATGTGTTAATTAGTGAGGACATTTTTTGTTAATACGATTCTCTCCGAATATGTTACATGCCACATTTTTCAATTAATATGGCACATTCAAGGACAAATTGTCTTAAGGTATTTGGAAAGAGGCATCCACAAGAGGTCAAAAAACACCAAGATGGCACAGATGCAACTGTACAATCAAAGCTCTGCACATAAAAAAGAGATGGGCTTCAGTCATATATAACTGTAGGTACAGATCTATGCAGTTCCTCTCCTGATATTCCAGAAGTCTTTTTAAAAATTGCCTTCTTTCTTTGGCCTTGGGATATGGTGCTAGATGGTTTGTTTGTTTGTTTGTTTTTTGTTATATGGGATAAGGCTGTCTGAACACTTGATTTTCTCTTTATTATTTTTATGGGTTTCAACTGTGGGCCACTTAGAATCATTCTGGAATCAGACGGTTGGATGATGCTGATGCTGATAGTGATGATGATACCATCTTGACTGATTTGACCTGTCCTACAAACCTACCTGTCCTGCCTCTGGGGCAGCAAATTAGGGAAGGCTGCGATAATCAATACAATGTTATTTGGATCAATGATCTGACTTACAAGTTCCAATGCTATGGAATTGGAAATAAAATTCCTATATTTTGATCAATCCAATCAATCCTATTAAAAATGCTATTAAAAAATCATATAGGACAGGGGTGTCAAACTCATATTGTCACGGCAGCATCCCTGGGAATGGGCATGGCCATCACGTGACACATCCAGCCCGCAGGCTGGGAGCTTGACAGCCCTGATATACGACATTAACTTAAATCACCTTTAAAGAAGGAGGGTTAAAAATGTGATACATGTATTATTGAATATAATATACCTCAAATAAGAAAAAGCAAAATTATCTTGTTGTTCTTATTGTTCTATAATGAATGCTACAAAAAATTACAACTTATTTTTTTTATGTCGCTCTAAAGGCAAACATGAAATGCTGTTATCTTTGCTTTATATTCTTGAATGCTATCATAGTGTGACTGTTATGTTCAAAACAATGATATTTTTAAAGCATTCTGGGTTCTTCAAAATTATACTGTTTTGCTTTTTGGAGCCCTATAGTATCTATCTACACCTTGCTTTAGCAAAGAATTATTTTTCATGACTGCTAATTTGGGTGGAAAATATTTAATTAACTTTTGTTTGAAAATGTCTGCATTGCAAGAAAACTTATCAAAGGAAAGAAAGCACTTCCTTGAAATTGAATGAACTGGAACGCATGATAATGCACATGCTTAGAGATAACCCGTAGGGGGGAAAGGAACCCATTTTATAAACACAACCTTGTTATTGTTGTAATAGAATTTAAAGTGAAATAAAAGTGCTAGGCATCAACTTGTATAAATTCCAAAGCCTGTGATTGAAAAAGTAAACTGATACATACTGCCTATCTATAGGAAACGTAATCTCTTCCTTTTCGGAATAACAGCCCTCATTAGTTGCATTCACAAGAGAGCAGCTTTCTTCTGAATGGGGAGGAAGAATGTCCCGCTTGCTTAAGATTGCAGGATGAATGGGGTTTTTTTGCAAGATGGTCACTTCTTACAGGGTTGGCTTTCCACTGGCACATGCTCTGTAAAGGTACAGACCAGATCTTCTTCTTGGTGCTTGAAAAATAAATATCAAAAGTTTTCAGAGGATTGCTCCAAGTGCTCTAAAGATAAAAAAAAAGATGAGTCATAAATAAATTCAGTCTAGTTTTTCTTGTTAACTGATAAAAGGCTTAATAGGAGTTGCAGTCTAGTCCAAAAATAGCAATAACAACTCCTCTTTTCCTAAGATGGCAAAAACTATTGTTTCGACAGAAAAATACTATCTGCAAATAAATAGGTGCAAATAAATAGGTTTGTTAGTTTATACACAGGACTTATAGAAGACTTATTGGTCTTCTGTCTCCTCAAAATGGTAAATCTCTAATAGGAGGCAAGGCAGACATATCGTGTCCAGTAAGAACCCTAACCCTAACCCTAATACTTCAAGGATACAACAGCATACATTCCTGAAGTAAATTTACTTCCTTGAAGCAACATTTTCTTCTCCATCCGTATAATCGCACTGGGGCAGGAATATAATAAAAATAGCTTATATTTGCAAACTTCTGTTTATGATCAACAGATAAACAGAAATTCATCTCACACAAGTATCAGGCTAGTGTTGTGGTCTGCCAGCAGCCTGTGGAGTTGGTGGTGGACTCAGACAGTGATGAGGCTGAAGAAGAACATGGGCCAGTCCTAGAGGCTGGGGAAGGCCTGGATGAGGGCTCTGCGTTGGAAGCAGAGATGGGACCAGGGCCATCTGGGAGTGATGTGCGGACTCTGGAGCCTCCAGAGGCTGACAGTAGTGAGGCAGAGGAACAGGAGGAGGCTGTTCCTAATGCATGCATGAGAAGAGCTGCCAGAAGGCAAGAGCAGCTAAAGCAAAGAAGACGACTCGGGAGTAGGGCCAAGAGATGATTGGCCCCTCCCATAAGGCTTAAAAGACCAGCAATGGTGTTTGGGCTCTTTGCCGGAAAACAATGTTGATAGACTTACTCCTTGTCTTGCTGCATTTATTTCTTGTCTTCTGCTTTTGAACTTTTGCCAAAAAAAGTCTTTGGCAGTTTGCCTAATTAGACCAAGGTTGGTGATAAGACTGAAGACTTGTGTTATGAAGAATTTGTTTTAATTTAGTTTGGACTACACTGAGAATGAGTTAATTCTCAGCTGTTCTAATAAAGTCTGTTTGTTTTTGAACTGAGTGGATCTACTACTACCGACTTGGGCCTGGGTCACAACAGCTTCATCTGGAAAGCATCCTAGAAGGGATTGAAACTGCATAGATGTAATGTCATAATAGATCTTGTACCAGCATAATAGCACAATGCTTCATACATCACAGATAAGGGCAGTGAAAAAATAAGATATGGCAGAAATAATGAAATAAGAATTTCAATTGTCCCAACCTAAGCTACAGAACTGGATTGGCCTTCAATTGATGTCGTTTTGGTGATGGTCCATCTATAGTCACATAGCTGCATGCTCAGGGTTATTGTAATCATCCAGAAAGCTGGATTTTATTTAAAAAAACATTAATGGTACATGTTATGATGCCACTACTGCATTTTTTGTTGATTATTAATTATTGTCTGTTATGGGGCACGATTCTTTTTTTTAGTAGTAGTGCAACAGGACTGAAACGAGCAGTCAAGTAGCAGACTTACTACTCCTTACTTTTATTATTAGGTTGAAATCCTACTTATCCTAACAGAGAGTCATAAGAACAGAGGAAAAACCTTAACAAAGCCTTGTAGCTGAGAAATAAGTGAGATAATATTCATGGTAAGAAAATAGAATGTCATCTCTTATGGAGATGCAGGAGGACATAAACTTAAACAACCAACATGAGCATTACAAATATGATACTGCATGTGGCTAAAAATATAATGTCATGGTTGAAAGATTGTGGGAAGTCTATGACAGGTTTATTCACTAACAAGATCCTTCAAGACAAAATAGTGTCTGTATCATCTAAATCTCACTAATGCAGTTCATACCTGGTTGGAATTCCAGAACAGTCAGTCAGACTGGATTGATGGAAATCCTAATATATGAAATGGTAGCCATGCCAAAAGTTAATTAATGAGGTCGCTGCCCAGCAACCTTTCCTTTTCATATTGTTCATAAGCTCTGGACATTTATGCAGTTTCCAGGTTTACATAAAAATTAATTCACTGAAATGTGCCTACTTAATTCTAACAATTGAATGGAAGAAAATAAATCTCATGGCATTTTAGGATTATACTAAGGAGGTCTAAAGCATTGGTACTACAGTATCATGGTTTGTAATAATAATTTCCATTATTTTTGTTCAAGTTTTGAAATATCTTTGCTGTAAATGTATCAGATAATCAATTCTATTATTTTTAACTGTATCTCTTTTGACTCTATGTAAAAGGAGCATTATGTAAGGTATGTATATTCCCAAAGATTACATGCAGAATAATTGAACTGAATCACAAAACAGCATTTTCTGACTGAATGCAAACTATATTTGCCCTTAATTTCAGCATTATAGTGATTACAATTTATAAGTCTACAATTGTATTTGAAGATGGCTCTAGGTACTTTTTACACAGAGCAGGAGACCTACAATAAGGCATAAAACCTCTTCAATTAGAACATTTTCTTGAAAGTCTGATTTTTGCTTTCACAGAAAATAAGCAGGCGTGGGATAAAATCCCTCTTTCTTCTGACTTTATTAAACTGAGATTTGAGGTTGACAACTATAAATTAACTAGCCCTGATGACTTCTATACAAAAAGTAAATGAATTTAATTTATAAGTTTACTTACTTATAATCAAGTGACCATAATTAACAAAGAAAAGAGTTGCCATTGTATTTTATTAATAATGAAAATGTAGTGGTCTTAAGATTTTTTGACATGTTTCAATTTGTGTTATTATAGATTTTAATTATTTAATTAGGATTATGAGAGCTTTTAAAAAAACTAGTTCCATTATCAGCAGTCTGCTTATATATCCTCTGATATATGAAGCATCTCCGAAAAACTGAGAAATATTTTGCTCTAGTTCCAGGTCATCCTCATCTTTTTTGAGTCCTGCACCCCTCCAATTTTTTTCTCTTTAGAATACCTGTGGTGCAGGACAGACTTACTGGCTACTTCTTACATTTGTCAGAGACATCAGATACTTAGAACAACACTATAATGCTGAGATATAATTACTATGTCCTAATTTTAAATGTGTTTGTTGTCTTCCACATAAAGAATGCTAAAAGTGAAGAAAGGCAGAAGTAGAAGATCAAGACCACTTCACCAAGGAGGCCACTCTTAATGATCTGGGCGTAAAGGAGTTTAGCAGTTGGAACATCTATATCCCAACAACCCCGCTCTTCTCACCTAATCAATCTACTCTATAGGGTCCTCCTAACCTGCTTGCCCAGACTGAAGAAGCTACTTAGATAAGCACCAAAACATTTCAAATCAACAAGAAAAGTCCAGTTACTATGACTCAATGTCCAGTCAGCTATATATAGCTCAACTAAAAAACTTCTACAGGAGGTCCCATCAGCTTAGAAATAGGATTATTCCTTAGCTGATTTTGGGCACTTCTACACAATCACTGGGACCATTCCAAAGTAGCTATTACTCCAAAGTAGCTCAAAGCGAAACTTTTTTTATAGCTTCAAAATTCCAAGACTGTGCAGCACTTAAGAGCTATTCAGCATTCGCCTCTTATTGCAATGAACAGCACTAAAAAAAAGTACAATCCAAGTGATATTCTGCCTTCTGAGCTACTGCTGATACTTCCTCTCACCCCTCATTATACAACAAAAAAGAAAATACATTTCTAGCTTCTCCCTCCTCGTTTCTATGTATGTTTTTTTGAGTTGCTTGGAAAAAAATATCCTTCAGTAATTACAATGAGGAAAACTTGCAAATCTGAGTTTCTTCTGCATTTAAAAGTCTCTTGCAAGCTATAAAGAGGAAACAAGAGCATCCTTGAAACTTTCTTAGCAGCCGCTATGGGAACTTAAGAGGAGAAGAGGGGGAAATATATTTTAAACAATAGGCCCAGATAGACACTATGAACAAGAGGCTGGAACTCAGTTACCAGAATGCGAGCTAACTGGGGATGTCTAAACAAAGAGCAACATAGCTCTCCCAAACTCTTGCTTTCTGGATATGCTGAAAATCAATAAAGCTGGAATCCAATATATCTGAAAAATATTGGATTGGACAAAGTTGATCTAGCCCTCTAAAGGAAAACATGCATCAATCAAGTGGGGAAATCGATCTGTATCCATTATTTTCCTTTTTGTAAGGAATGCTTTAGGCAGCCAATAGAGAATAGTGGCTTAAGAGCAATATTTCATGCCAGTCCTAACCTTTAATTTATAAATTACAAAAAAAATAAATCTTCGTACCAGACTAAAAGTGATCATCGGTATATTATCATCATCGCACAAGATACGGAAAATACATGTCTAGACTTCTGATTAACTTTTATATATAGATATAAAAATAATCAGGTCTGATGAATGCTAGTGGAGATACTATAAATATTTTGATTCGGAGTTAGTGTTTCCTCATTACATGTTATGAATGTGTGTGCAGACACATGTTTAACTATATAAAAATGCAAGAGAAGAAAATGCCTTAGAGCTGATGTTACTCTAGATGTCAGTTCTCAGATGCAATTTGTACCATTTTATTGAGAAATATCTAGTTTCTTGAATGTATTGAATAAGCAGGATCATTTACAGCATTCTGCAAACTACTAGGCACGCAACAGCAATTGTGAATTAATAAATCATACACACACACATGGAGAACCTTCTGTGGCAAAACATAATTCTTACAATTCTATTTCTCTTGATACTACAGCAGTATTATTCAAGTATATCTGTTCTATCCTTTCTTAGACAAATGCACAAAAATCAAACCTACTCTGGAATCAGGCTACTGTTCAAGTTGGCAACAATTAATTATTCACAGGCCTTCCAGGGCTTCCCTATATCACTGTTTTCTAAACAGTGTCCCATTTCTGTATCAATGATGACTATTTTTCCTAGGTTGTGCTGCTTTATGTTTATCTATATTAAATCTTATTTCATTTACTTCCATCCATCTCACTCAACTTTTGTCCTTAGCAACCATTCTTAAGACTAAAGAAAATGTTACATGGAACTATGTTGCTTTTGGGATATATTACTGGGAGGAAAGCTAACAATTGATCAGACTGTTTTGCTTTAAAAAAAAAAACTCTCAGAAGGTCAATTCTGTTCCACCTGAATTTGCCACTGACTGTAATGATCACACACAAATATCTTTCCATCTCCCTCACATGGTTTCCTGGAGCCTGTCCATTATCATAATGTAAAATGTACTTTATTCTCTGAAAATTGTTAGAGGATGAAAATTAAATATACCGTATATACTCGAATATAAGCCGATCCGAGTATAAGCCGAGGTCCCCAATTTTACCCCAAAAACTGGGGTAAACTGGGGACTCGAGTATAAGCCGAGGGTGGGAAATGAGGCACCTACCGGTTGGGGAAACCCTCCCTCCCTCAGCTGAGAAGGCTGGCGGCTCCCCCGCCCCGCCCTCTCACTGCACCGGCAGGGCTTCCCCGCGCCGTCCGGTAAAATGTGAAAAAAAGAAAAAAAAAAACTCGAGTATAAGCCGTATATACTCGAGTATAAGCCGAGGGGCTTAAAAAAAAACAAAACTCGAGTATAAGCCGTATAGACCCGAGTATAAGCCGAGGGGATGTTTTTCAGCACAAAAAACGTGCTGAAAAACTCGGCTTATACTCGAGTATATACGGTATATAATTTGTATTTCAAATTGCCAACTACTAGCAGTTCTTGGATCAGTTTTATTTTTTATAACAACAAAGATTAAATACCTTTTGTTGCAGTACCCAGCATAGTTAATTTAGTTCATTCTGCCCAGAAAAGCAGTTTTCTCCCCTTGGTTTCCCCCCATGATAGATGATAGAGAGAGAGAGATACAGTGGTGGGATTCAGCCAGTTTGCACCCCTTCCGGAGAAACGGTTGTTAACTTTCTGAGCAGCTTGGCAAACTGCTTGTTTGAAGAAATCATTAGGGCAGAGAACCGGTTGTTAAATTACTTGAATCCCACCACTAGATAGATAGATAGATAGATAGATAGATAGATAGATAGATAGATAGATAGATAGATAGATCTAAGATAGATAGATAGATCTAAGATAGATCTAATAGATAGATAGATAGATAGATAGATAGATAGATAGATAGATAGATAGATAGATAGATAGATATCAAAGCTTTGCTTGAAATTCAGTATTGGCAGTAAGCAATGAGGAAAATGGAACATAAAAATCCAGAATTAGTTTGAGTAAAGGTATTTTGACCCCTGTATTTTTTTCTCCTCTAACTCAGTGGAGTCATATCATTGTTTGGCCTATTAATATCTGAGGCTCTCTGCCTAGCAACTCCAACCAGTGCTGCCTTACACCTACTTAGTTGCAAGAGACAGAAGAAACATAAGGATGAGCTGCCATCAAGACAGAGGTCAGATAAAAAAAATCAGAGTCTGAGCTGGAATTGTAATCTGAGTAACCGTCTCATATTCAACCTTTTCTAATTCTCACAGTGATAAAGTGGAGGGGGAAAGCACACTGAGACTTAAACGATTATTTTATTATAACCTAATAATAACAGTAGTGTTAGACTGGATTATTGGTTTCCTAATCTGGTTACTTCAAAGGGCTGACATCATTACTGCAAATCCCAGACAATACAAATCTGATCAAATAGTTTATTAAATGAGGTATGCAAAATACTTCAAATTCAAAACTTTTCCAAAGTGAAACATCTGTTCTGATCTCTTCAGAAATGTTTTGAACCTGTTTCAATCTTACCTGATTTGCTCTGGTATTAAAAACATTTTAATTCAAAATATTTTTTGTATATTTCCAGTTATTATTATTTTTAAATCAGTAGACATGTGGACAGAGGGAAAGCTTTGCCATGATTCTTTGGGTTAGGAAGATGTTCAGTTCTCAAGAATGTAGCAGTCGTGTGAGCCATTTTGTTTCAAACTATTATTATTATTATTATTATTATTATTATTATTATTATTATTATTATTATTATTATTATTATTATTTGGCAAAAAGATTAACAGGTAGTGATGAACGTTGCCTGGAAGACATTTCAAGGTGCACAATGTTAACATACATTACTCTTAAATGCTTAAAAATGAATCTAGCTATTTTAATATTAAAATTCTTTTCCCCCAGTAACCTTCCACATCTTAGGGTGGACTGTTGGATTAAACTGGGAAAACCCAGGTAAAAGTCCTGGGTTTTCCCAGTTTAATCCAACACTTAAACACAACACCACAGTGACTGTTACAATCATATGCAGCTCCATTTTCTTAGCCTAGTCAATTGTTCTCAAAGCAATAGACCAACTGAACAAACCAATTAAGGCACTGATTAATGTATTGTTCATGAATAGACACATACTTCTAGCTGCTAAAAGCCAGTTCAAGCAAAAAGATATTACAGTATTTTCAAGATGTAGCAAAGCTTTAAGGAATGGAGATGTTAGGGTGCCCAAACCTTGTGGAATTGCCACCAAAATATGAATATATGTAGCAACCTTTGCAATGCGGATATGACAGCACAGATGATTCAGTCAAAGAGCATGACTGACTCTGAATGCAGGTAAAGATAGTCCTTAATTTACAACCATAATTGGAACTAGAATTTCCATCGCTAAGCGATGCAATCCTGAAGTGAGTCATCCTGTGATTGTGCCTGATTTTAATGAGTTTTGCCATGGTCATTAAGCAAATCCGGAATCCCCGTTGACTTTACTTGTCAGAAGCTAGCTGAGAAGGTAGCAAATGGTGATAAAATGACTCTGGGATGTTGCAACCATCATACATATCAATTGTCAAGAACCTGAACCATGATCATGTAACTGTGATGGTCATAAATGATGTAGCAACTGGCCGTAAATCTCTTTTTCAGTGCTGTTATAAGCAAATGGTCGCTAAACAAATGGTCATAAGTCAAGGACTACCTGTAGATCTCATTTATTGACTGCCTTGTTTAGAGACCATTTGAAGTTATGACAGGGATGAAAAAGTAATTTATGTCCATTCTCACATTTACAACTTTTTATGTCTGTAGAGCAAGGGAAAGCTGAAGTAACATCATAAGCAGAGTCATTGTTTGCGACCGCTTCACAATGACTTAGTTGCTGATCCAAATTGTGGTAGCTAAACCAGGGCTGCCTGTAAGATCCGTTTCTTATTTATTCTGGAAGCACAGAAGATTCTGGAGAACTAGTTTTCATGCTGCTAGAATAAAGACTCAAACCTGTGTGATCTTGTAAGTACCTTCAGTTTTTACAGTACTTTAAATTACTCACTGAAATGTTTGGTTCCAAAAAGGAAATTGTCTGTTAGAGATAAGGTCCAAAATGCAGTATTTTCACATTTTTCAAGATGGCTTTGTTCATAGGATGTCTGACAATTTGTATGTCTGGGTGTATCTTTTTATTTAGGGTTCCTTTTCTCAGCCTGCACTGACATGAAATTAATGAAATACAATATCAGGATTTTTTTAAAAGGAAAAAAATATATTTAACCACCCCCTCCATATATTCAATCCAGAGCATTGTAGTCAGGAAGAGCAGAGTGAGAGTGGATCATTGATGAAAGAAATAGCTTCAAGTGTCAGACTGCTAAGATTCAACATAATATGTTGAATCAAGACGTATGAATCACAGCCTGTCACGTGCTGCAGCTTTTACAAAGAAAAAAAGAGGCATCTGTCAAGTTGTCAGAAGTAGTTAAAAAAAGACATTATTGATTCTGATATGACTCTCCAATTCAATTTTCAACATGCCAAACAACCAGTTCCTACTCCATAGATAAACTGTGTTGTTATTATTATTATTATTATTATTTATTTAATTTTTATACCGCCCTTCTCCCGAAGGACTCAGGGCGGTGTACAGGCAAGATAAAACCAACATTACAATATACAGGTTAAAATACCATTTAAAAAACTTATTTAGATTAGCCTGAAAATTAAAATTTACCGTAAACTAAAAAACCCGTTTAAAAATTAATAAAATTTCACATTAAAAAATCCAATTTAAGCCAGCCCCGCGCGGATAAAGAGATGTGTCTTCAGTTCGCGACGGAATGTCCGAAGGTCAGGTATTTGGCGTAAACCCGGGGGAAGCTCATTCCAGAGTGTGGGAGCTCCCACAGAGAAGGCCCTTCCCCTGGGGGCCGCCAGCTGGCATTGTTTGGCGGACAGCACCCTGAGAAGTCCCTCTCTATGGGAGCGTACGGGTCGGTGGGAGGCGTGTGGTAACAGCAGGCGGTCCCGTAAGTACCCGGGTCCTAAGCCATGGAGCGCTTTAAAGGTCGTAACCAACACCTTAAAGTGCACTCGGAAGGCCACAGGCAGCCAGTGCAGTCTGCGCAGGAGCGGTGTTACATGGGAGCTACATGTAGCTCCCTCTATCACCCGCGCAGCTGCATTCTGGACTAACTGAAGCCGAGTGCACTTCAAGGGGAGCCCCATGTAGAGAGCATTACAGTAATCCAAGCGAGAGGTAACGAGCGCATGAGTGACTGTGCATAAGGCATCCCGATCAAGGAAGGGGCGCAACTGCCGAACCAGGCGAACCTGGTGGAAGGCCCTCCTGGAGACGGCCGTCAAATGATCTTCAAACGACAGCCGATCATCCAGGAGGACACCTAAGTTGCGCACCCTATCCTTTGGGGCCAATGTTCCCTTTTACTCAGCTGTAACTATGTCTCTTTAAAATTTGTGATAAGTAAAAGTAGTGCAAACAACATACTTTCTCCTTTCAACCTCCTTTTCAATAGTCAGCAGTTCATGCTTACATATTTTTTCCTGGCAGAAACAGTGGAAAATAATTAGCTGAAGATATAATCTCGAAGGTTTGTTGAAAATAGATGAAAAAATATCAAGCTTCATTTTCTTTGTTTTTCAGTTGTTACTTTAATAATCACCCCTCCTGTTGCTTGTTCTAACAAACACAAGGAAGAAAATGAATGGAACAAAAGATACCAGAATCTCAATATCAGTATACTATTAATGTTCACTTTTTTCTTAAAATACTGCAGGTGTCAAAAGTTTGATCCAGCCTTGCTTCAGTATATTATGTTGCATAGCTGTCTATTGACTTGCCATGAGCTAATTTTGTTTTATAAAATCTCTCTCATCCTCCTAACAGTCAAAATTATTGAAAGAGGAACAGGAAAAAGCATTGCTGTTGTCTGTTCATCTATTTAACATAGTTTTCTAAAGATTTGGTGAAAATATTTATTAATCAAATAAAATTGATTAATTATTGATTGAAATATATTTTGGTAATCTGCCTTGAAAAGTCTCGAGTAACTTTAAAATGTTCAGAAACAGTGTATTCATATTTAAGTCAGTAAAATAAAACTCCTTTCCTTTTTGATTCACATATGTGAATGAGATATGTGAAAAATTCACAAATGTGAATTTTTAGTAGTGTTTCCCTCCTCCCCACATCCTACCCCACCCGAATTCAAGCATAGCCCTTCCTAATTGGAAGTTTATCACCCAAGCAAGGCTTTTAAGCAAACCTTGTAATGACCTCCCTGGACTGCTGCGGATAAGTAGGAATGTCACCTTCTATCAAATTAAAAGGCAAGAGATTAAAATGAAGATGTGTGAAAAATTGGTGCAAGCAATCAGAGAAAAATCTCACCTATTTTGGGGCAACTTGGTTGTCAACGCAAACCAATTTCAGGAGGCAAATTATAATCCCACCAGCAAAATGGGTCAAACATTTTAGTAATTTTAGTGCTGCCTCAAGCAAGACAGGTCCCCTGAAACTAGCTAAATTGTTTCCTGGTTGATCCCCAGTTTCACTCTGGGAAAGCTCCAAATCTATAACCTGACTGAGAAATAATAACACTTCTATAGGAGGTTTGATTCCTGTCAAATTTATAAAAATAAGTATACTGATTTTTTGTTCCCTAAGGATTTTATAAAAAATAGGTGATATAAACCCCAGATTTATAAAAGTTGGGCTTCCAGGATGGAGAAAACAATTCACAGCATAGCTTTGATAGAGACTATCTCCTCCCTAGCACCCTTAATATACTGAAGATTTTACAATCAATATAGATCAGTTCAGTCGAAATCATGGCAAGTTCATGCTCTTTATAAGATAATGATTACAGTAATAAAATATAGTAAGGAAGAGATTGAATCCCCAATAGTTTCAATTCTCTTAGTTTACTTGACTCCTATTTTAAACTCCTCAGCACAAAGGGAGCTGAGTTATAAAACTAAGCACTTTATTTAGGATTAGTTTTCTTTCTTTATGCTAGTAACATGATAGCTCCTAGCTTCATCTATTTCAGGATAGAGTGTGGGGAGGAGTATCCCTGGATAATCTGTTTCACTATTTCACCAATATGTAAAGTGTCCTTTGCATTCCATGTACTTCCCCATCCAACTTTTTAGGAAGATTGCAGAATAGCAGTGTATGAGGAAGTGGATGTATCTGGATCAGCCTAAAAGAGCCAGTAAGTGTCTCTCTGAGCCAGTGGTGCTATTCAGCCAGTTCTATCCAGTTCGGGAAAACTGGAAGCAGCGGTTGCAGGAGGCTCCATCTACCCGACATCATCATTATGTCCTGTTTTTGACGCTCTATGCATGTGCAGAAGGTTCTGCGCATGCACGGAGGTGACGTGTGCTCCAATTTGCAAACCGGTAGCGAAGGTAAGTGAATGCCACCCCTGCTCTAAGGCCGTATGAAGAGATGGTTTGTATACCCCTTGCAGCTGTCATTGGATGCAGTTAGCTTAAAGAGAGAAAAGCCTTCTGTAATGTATGTTTATCTCATTCATGGGTTGAGATGAGATAAAAATAGTACCATATGGACAAATCCTATTGATTGCAAGTGGGGAAAAGATCCTCTCTCTGTGTGTGTATGTTTCTATGCAGCCCAGGTAACTCTGGGACCATAAAGCCACACCACAAACTTAATAGTAACATGCATTTTCCAATCAGTATCTCCATAGTTGGTTTCTATAAGAGGGCAAAGGTCTCAGATGTTGAAAGGATGATCTTATTATTCATTCCAAAAAAAAGTTAATGTAATGCTGACATTCTACTGCTCTACTATTGACTTAAGTCACAAGTATCCATATTAATGCAGTTTGTACCCCATACTAAGTCTGTGGATGGTTCTGAGAAGCAAACTGTTCAAGATAATTAACTAGATCAAGCCACAATTAAAGCTATGAGAGTTTTAGATTGGTTCTGCGCATGCGCAAGATGGCGCAGCGCTGAAGATTCGGCTTCGGCGTTTGTGAGGCCCTCCGAGGATGGCAACGCCTGAGCCGCCTGCCTAGCTTCCTGCTGCCCCCGGCCTAGATTACCATCTGTCCGGCAGCCGTGGGAGAGGTCTTCGGACATTTTCGTGCCCATGGCTGCTGAGAACGGGGCCGGGTAAGCAGGCGGTGGATTCCGGCGGTCATGTTTTTTCGGGCCCGGTGGTGGGGCGATGAATCGGCGTTTTTTCAGCCGGTTTTTTTTCGGCCGATTTTTTCAGTCGGTACTTTCAGCTTGCTCTTCGGGATCTGGTCTGCTTCCTGCTAGTCTGCTTCCTGGCTTTTACATCTTTTGGCTTCCTGGCTGTGCTGTGTCGTCCAGGTCCGGGTCCTCTTGCTGTGATCTGGACGATAGTGATAGCGGAGATGTTCCATCTGTCTCCTTGCCACGTTGTCCATGGCCTTCCCTGCTGCCAGACCGCGATCTTGGAACCCTTCATATCCTCCAGCCTCTCGGAGAGGTTCAGCCCGCTGGACAGGCTTGGCCTCTTGGAAGGAGAGATTTGGAGAGACCTGGCCTCCGGAATGGTTAGGATGTACTAGGGGGTGATGGAGTTGGAGGGACCCCTGGATAGTACTTTCTGACCATGCTTGGAGGTGGTTTGTTGGAGGACTGCGGGGGAGGCGATGGAGGTATTCTGGATTTGTCCCCTTGTAGCCCCCCTGACGGTTTAACATCAGCTACGCCTCTTCTCGGCCTTTTTGGGATTCTTTGGCCGCTGTTGGTCCTATTGGGACTTTTAGGAATAGGTAGTAGATTCGCCTGGGGGACGGAGGTCGACATTGCTTATGACCGGAGCACCCCCACTTCTTACTCCAGGATGTTTGGATTAGGCACCTGACAGTTTACCATCTGGACTGTCCTTTGTTTTCCATTCTATGCCTGTCCTCATCCGGGACTACCATCATTTTGGACTACCATCATTTGTCATCATTCTATGCCTGCCCGTATTCAGGACTACCATTATTCTGGACTACCATCATTTTGTCATCATTCTTGCCATTCGGAGATTTAACGCCGATTTTATCTTCAGTTGCTATGCGCTACTCCTCTTGTGAACTCTTGCACCTGCGAGGTGCCCCCGCCTCACAGGAATGGCCTTCCACATTACCGAGGGCCGGTCTCTATGACGGGTTTTGGGACCCACAGAGGTGGCATGCGAAAAAAAAGAACCTGTGAGGTTTTTTAGATAGGGAATTTTTAAGGGGTGGGAGGGTAAGGTCGGGTAATGGGGGTAACCCGTCAGGTGGGGGGCTAGTCCCTGCGCGTGCTCACGGCGGTTCTTTATTAGGTTCGGAGGTCAGGGGGGAGGACTATGTTCCTATTGATGAGGGTGGTTGTATTGAGACAGTAAGTGGGAGGGGCAGGTGTGGTGGAGGTGGGGGGTCATATCGATTTTCGGGAGCGCGTGCTCGATGTTTGAAAGTGATCACGCGCTCCGACCCCTCAGACCTCTCCTGTTCCCCGGATGGTCAGGATCCTCAGAGCTTGGACCTTCGGTTGATGTTGTGCAATGCACGGTCCGTGGTGAACAAAGCCCCCCTTATTTGTGATCTTATTCAGGGGGGCTCCGCAGACCTTATGGGCATTATGGAGACCTGGTTGGGCTCAGAAGGGGGGTGCCCCTTGGAGAAATGTGCCCACCGGGTTTCCGGGCATTCCATCAACTGAGGGCCCAAGGTAGGGGTGGGGGGGTGGCGGTTGTGATAAAGGAGAGTCTAGAGCTGAGGGAGACCACTGTTCCTTAGATTGCCGGTTGTGAATCCCTCTTTGTGAAGTGGGGCCATAGGTGTCAGTTGGGCTTGTTAGTCACGTACCTGGCTCCTTGCTGCGTGACCACAGCCCTGCCCGAGCTGTTGGAGGTGCTTGCTGGGGTGGCAGTTGAGACCCCTAGACTTATGGTCATGGGGGACTTTAACCTGCCATCTACCGGCATGTCATCGACGTCGGCTTGGGAGTTCATGGCCTCCATGACGGCCTTGGACCTGATGCAAGTAGTGGATGGCCCTACGCACATCGGGGGAGGCACACTGGATTTGATTTTCATCTCTGGACAGTGGATGAGTGATCTGGTTTTGGGAGATGTAGTCATTGAGCCGTTTTCATGGTCAGATCACTCTCTTCTCTGCCTGGACTTTCAGACCGCCACTCACCACCACAGGGAGACGGGACCAATACGGTGGTTCCGTCCCAGGTGCCTGATGCACCCAGAGAGGTTCCTGACGGAGCTTGGGCCATTCCCTGAGGATCTTGCCCACGATACGGCTGAAGAACTAGTCGCGGCTTGGGAACTGGCCGCGGCTGGGGCTCTTGACCGTGTCATGCCTTTGCGGCCTCTGACCCGGCGTAGGTCTCAACCAGCTCCTTGGTTCTCTGAGGAGCTGAGGGAGATGAAACGCCAGAGAAGACGCCTAGAGAGTGCCTGGAGATCCAGCCGTTCAGAAGCTGATCAGACACTAGTTAGGTCCTTTAGTAGGACCTACCTAGTGGCACTGAGGGAAGCGAGGCGTTTTTACGTCTCCTCCCTCATTGCGTCGGCAGATAACTGCCCGGCCGCCCTGTTTCGGGTGACCCGCTCCCTTCTTCAACAGGGGATGCGGGATGACCCGTTGCAGGGACGTGCCAAGGAGTTTAGTGGTTATCTATACGATAAAATCGCTCAGCTTTGGGATGGTTTGGATCAAAGTTGGGTGGATCCAGGTGAGATGTCGGAGACACGTCTTGTTGAGACAGTTTGGGATGGATTTGATCCTGTGGCTCCCGAGGACATGGACAGGTTACTGGGGAGGTTGAATGCCACCACATGTTTACTGGACCCGTGCCCTTCCTGGTTGGTGCTGGCCACACAGGAAGTGACACGAGGCTGGCTCCGGGGGATTATAAATGCTTCATTGTTGGAGGGGGTCGTCCCTGCCGCCTTGAAAGAGGCGGTAGTGAGACCCCTCCTCAAGAAGCCTTCCCTGGACCCGGCTGTTTTAGGTAATTATCGTCCGGTCTCCAACCTTCGCTTTGTGGCGAAGGTTGTAGAGAGTGTGGTGGCATGTCAGCTTCCCCGGTACCTGGATGAAACTGTCTATCTAGACCCGTTCCAGTCCGGCTTTCGACCCGGATATAGCACGGAGACGGCTTTGGTCGTGTTGGTTGATGATCTCTGGAGGGCCCGGGATAGGGGTTATTCCTCTGCCCTGGTCCTATTAGACCTCTCAGCAGCTTTTGATACCATCGACCATGGTATCCTGCTACACCGATTGGAGGAATTGGGAGTGGGAGGCACCATTTATCGGTGGTTCTCCTCCTATCTCTCCGATCGGTCGCAGATGGTGTTGGCAGGGGAGCAGAGATTGGCCCCGAGGCACCTCACTTGTGGGGTGCCACAAGGGTCGATTCTCTCGCCCCTCCTGTTCAACATCTATATGAAGCCGCTGGGTGAGATCATCAGTGGCTTTGGGGTGAGGTACCATCTGTACGCTGATGATACTCAGCTATACTTTTCCACCCCGGGCCACCCCAATGAAGCTGTCGAAGTGCTGTCCCGGTGTTTGGAAGCCGTACGGGTCTGGATGGGGAGAAACAGGCTTAAGCTCAATCCCTCCAAGACGGAGTGGCTGTGGATGCCGGCACCCCGGTACAGTCAGCTGCAACCGCAGCTGACTGTTGTAGGCGAGTTATTGGCCCCGATGGAAAGGGTGCGCAACTTGGGCGTTCTCCTGGATGGACGGCTGTCTTTTGAAGATCATTTGATGGCCGTCTCCAGGAGAGCTTTTTACCAGGTTCGCCTGATCCGCCAGTTGCGCCCCTTCCTAGACCGGGATGCCTTATGCACGGTCACTCATGCGCTTGTGACATCTCGCTTGGATTATTGCAACGCTCTCTACATGGGGCTCCCCTTGAAGGGCATCTGGAGGCTGCAGTTGGTTCAGAATGCAGCTGCGCAGGTGATAGAGGGAGCCCCTCGTGGCTCCCATGTTACACCTATCCTGCGCAGACTGCACTGGCTGCCTGTGGCCTTCCGGGTGCGCTTCAAAGTTTTGGTAACCATCTTCAAAGCGCTCCATGGCTTAGGGCCGGGCTACTTACGGGACCGTCTACTGCCACCGATTGCCTCCCACCGACCCGTACGCTCTCACAGAGAGGGACTCCTTAGGGTGCCGTCCGCCAGGCAGTGCCGACTGGCGACACCCAGAGGAAGGGCTTTCTCTGTGGGGGCTCCCACCCTCTGGAACGAGCTTCCCCCAGAGTTGTGCCAACTTCCCAACCTCCGAACCTTCCGCCGCGAGCTTAAGACACATCTATTTATTTGCGCAGGGCTAGCCTAGGGTTTTTAGTTTTAAATTTAGTTTTAATGGGGTTTTATACTATTTTAGTGATATTTTAATTTCGGCCTAATTAATAAGTTTTTTAATTGTTGTTTTTATTTGTATTATTCTTATGTTTTTATTTGGCTGTACGCCGCCCTGAGTCCTTCGGGAGATAGGGCGGTATAAAAATTCGAATAAATAAATAAATAAATAATAAATAAATAAATAGATCTCTCAGGCTCTTTTCTCACACTCAAAATATTTGTGTTTTTCTTATGTATATTCAATGCATTTCTTCCCCCTTTTTTAATGCCTTTCTTCTTTCTATCTTTGCTCCTCTATTTTCCATTTGGAGTAGCAAGAGTTTGGAGAGCATCACATAGCAGGACTAAGGGAAATCCACACTACTGTACTGATCATATCTGTAACAAGATTCAGCCTGAGAGACTGCTTCAGTGTCACTCATTTGGAAAAGGAGGTAGAACCTCACTGGGAATTGTTGAATAATGTAATTATGGTCAAGAAAGCTAAATAACTAGATAACTAGAAGAGTAAGGAAAGAAACAACACTGTGTAACAGACACAGGATTCGATGACAGTGGCTCTTCTAAAACAATAGAACAGCATTATCAAAGCATTAAGCTTCTGATTTCTTCTGTAGTTTCAGCTTCATGCTGCTTCAGCAGTAATTTGCAGTACTGAATGTTTCCATAATTTAGTCATAGGCCATGTCTTACTGAGAAGGAAAAAAAGGAACCAAAAAACAAAACAAAACCCAGTTCCTGTGAGAAATTAAATGCAAAACAGAATTATTTCAATCACTGACAGGATCCCAATGTACACAGTAGATAATTGTGGCTTTGATTGTAAAACAGAATTACACATGGTATGTATCAATTATAGTTAGGCTTTAAAATAAATAAAAAAGCAGAGCTCCTTGAAATATCAAAAAGTGTTGCTCAAAAATGCAAGCTTGTTTCCTTAAAATACCACTGTGTTTGCTTTGAAAGATGAGAAAAGTCCTAAGTGATGAATTTTAAAGCTAGCAACTATTTTTAAATATTTACCAAGATTTAATTACTGACATTTTTGTCTGTGATATTGATATCATCTTATTCCCAAAGCAATAGTATGATGATTTGCAGCAAAGTGTTAACAATTTATTAATGCTTTATATTTTACATGAATCTCAGTTGGTGCAATACTGTTTTAGAACAAAACTATTTGCTATGCTTATTCTAGTCTATGATAGCCTAAAGTACGTTAAAGGGAAGTATGGTTTGTTTGGTGTTTTCTTAGAGCAGGGCTGTCAAACTCCCGGCCCATGGGCCGGATGCATCACACACTGGCCACACCCACGTTTGGTTTAGCGAATGGGGAAAAAGTCCTGATACATCACGTGACACTGCCATGACGATGTGAGTTTACACACCCCTGTCTTAGAGTATTTATCCCACTAGTATGATTAATGTAATCTATGGATTTGACCTAATTCAAAACAGGATTAAAAATAACCAGGCTTATTACAAGGTGTGAACCAGACTATGAAACTATGGCGAAAATGGCACATAATCATATGATACCCACACATTCTCATGCAAACATTCTTAGATCATCCTCCAATTCTACACACACTCCCTATCTGAAATGGCAAAGCTATTACTGTGCAGAAATCCAAATTTTGAAGACTGGATCTCATTTACAAATGAACTTTTCTAAGTGATTTTCACAGCCCATGCAGCTATAAGTCAGGACTTGCCAACTTTGATTTTGAGGTTATAAGCATTAATTTCTTGTTGGTGAACCAGAAAGATGTTTCTGTTTGAAAAATAGTTGTTGTTGTTTTTGCTTCTCTCACTATTGTAGTAAATCTCTCATCTTACTGTAGTATCAAACTCTAGGCAGTATCCTGTGACTTCTATTCATAGAAAGAACTTTCCCACTTTCAGTTACTCTAAAAAGGAAAGACTCAAACCTCTTTCCAAAATTTGCTCTAGTGTTAGATAATTTTCTAGAAAAATAACATGGAACATCCATGGGCCAGATACTAGAATAAAGAGGAAAAATTGCACAATTTTGGAAAAGCAGCTTTCACGTGCTCCCCTTTTTTAAAATTGCAGCACATTGCAACAAAATCCTTGCTTCAAACAAATCTTCCCTCATATGAATTGAATTTGCTAAAATGTGCCTTTCAGTACATTAACCATTTCCCTTGGGAAAAAAAGGATTATTTTTAAAACATGCTGAGAATCAATAAAGGAAAGGAAATAGTTGTTATTTATTTTTTATTTGTAGTGTTAGTTTACAATGGAAGTGGAGGTAGAAGTGTTGTTCTTGTTGTAAGAATAATGTCAGCCTCCACTCCAATCTTCACATAGTTTTGAATGATTATATCAGTAGATAGAATGTAAAATGTTTATTTCTGTATTATAAACTGTTAAGGAGATGAGATGTATCATACCTCCGTCCAGGGTGAGGGAAAGGAGCCTATTATGAGTGTCGGCTGACATAACAGGGAGGAGGGATGATTAACTACTGAGTGTTATCAGCGCGCGCTTTTCTAACCGACACTTCATTCCTAAGTTGACTGACATCCAGAGACCTGTGGAAGAAGATTACCACGAGGGGCCGTGAAGGAGTTGGCATTGGACCAGACCAGCCTGACCTCCTGGAGGAGGAGGGACAATTGGGGGGATATGATATGTTAGCCATATTTTGTCTCAGTTCCAGCTTTGCTTGGCTGCTATCAAGACTGTAAAAGTAAAAGTACTTGTTTTCATTCCAAATGAAGTCAAGGTGAATTCTTTCCTATTTATAGTCGGAGGTAGCCTGACATTAAGCTGGAACTCTCATCATGTCTACCAACCAGGATTGCAATCGCAATACCGAGGGGGGAGAAAACCCAAATGTGATGGAAGGCCTGCTGCCGGCTGAGCTGGGGGAGGCGTCCGGAGGAATTTCTGCTGACACTTTCGACCCTGAGCTGGAAGATTGCAGAGCTCGGTGGGCAGAGCAACTAAAACTGGAAGAGGAAGGGTGGAAACCAAGCACCGAAAAGCTTCCCTCTGGAGTAACTAAAAGGAAAAAGAAAAAAGGAAAAGAAAAACTTTCGGAAACAGAACAAGAGATAAGGGACAAGCTCCAGTTGGAGGAAGCCTTACGTCTGTTCCGTGAAGTGAAAGTGAGGCAAGCAGCTCGCCAAAGGTATGAATCCCCTATTCGGTCCTCCAGGTGGGAGGGAGAAGAGGAGGAAGAGAATACAAAGGGGCCAGCTAAGGGTGATTTCCAGGGTGGTGAGATTTCTGAAGAGCCAGGGCTGGAAACCCTCTCCCCAGAGGAGGCTGAATTGGATGAGGGCCGGGCGCCACCTGCTGACCAAGCAAGGCCGCGCAGGGGAAGGAAAAAGCCAAAAATTCCCCCCATATCAGAGAAATTTGATGGAAATGCGAAGGAGTTGGGACTGTTCCTGGCGAAAGTGAATGACCACATGATAGACTGGGGGGAAGATTATTGGTCACAGGCAGCACAAGTGAGAGCTGTGACTCATAATTTGACCGGAAGAGCAGCTGCGTGGTATGTGTCGTTACATACAAACCACTCCCCCTTACTGCAAAACTACGAGCATTTTATGACTGCACTGAGGAGGAGGTTTGAGGACCCCCTGGCAGAGCAAAAGGCCAAAGGTCGGATGAAAACCATCAGGCAAGGGAGGAGGCCGGTGGCTGATTATAACCAGGAGTTCAGTGATTTAGTTCCCTTGATGAGAGGGTGGTCGGAGGTGACCCTTGTAGACATTTTCAAAGATGGTCTGAATGGAGATCTCTATGAACTGTGTCGAGCACGAGCCTCTCCAACTACGCTGTATGGCTGGTACACCCTGGCAGCAGAGATGGAAATCGAGTTAGTGAAGGACCGCGGCAGAAGACAGCACATTGGAGGCCATCCTTGGCCGTTTACCAGAAGGAACTTATAGGGACGCCCCTAGATTGGAGGGAGGAAGACCACGTTCGTCTGCGTGCTACAGATGTGGAAAAGAAGGCCACCGAGCAGCCGACTGTAGGGTTAAGTTGATGCCAAGCGCGACGTCTGGTGGTGAAAAGGAACCAGTGAAGCCAGCGGCTAAGGCGTAAACCAGCAAAAGTGGGGAGGCGTTGCCAAGAAGGCACGCCCATCAAGGAGGATGGCGGCGTCGACCGATACTGATGACAGCAAAACCACGTCAGAGTCCGATGAAGACCTTCTGGTGAGTTGGGCACGGGGCCCTTGGACATTCCAGTTAATCTACATGTACCCTCTTCGGGTAATAAGGGGAACTGCTAGCACTACTCGATTCTGGATGCACTAGATGTATGGTCAGTCCCGAACTAGTAGAAAAAATGGAACTAAGGTTGAGAACCTTAAGTAGGCCCATAGCGTTTGCCCAGTTAGATGGCTCTGTGGCAGGGGGAGGGCCCGCCCATTTCGTAACGGAACCCATAGAAATGATAATAGGAGACCACCGCGAAATTCTGAACTTCATAGTAGCCCCAGGAATGGACCAACCCCTGTTGTTAGGCTTGTCATGGTTGGAAATGGAACCCCATATTAACTGGAGAACGGAGTCCTCGTTTCCGTTCCAAAACCTTAAAAGGGGAAAAGGGGAAACCCAAGAAGGGACCTACCGTGACCTTGCACCAGGATAAGTTAGGGGCAATGATTGAACGGATAGACGGGGAAGAGAGAATACCCAAGGAATACTGGGACTTGCGAGAAGTCTTTAGTGAGAAAGCATCAGACGTACTTCCTCCCCATAGGCCTATTGACTGTGCCATAGACATCCTTCCGGGGGTAAAGCTTCCAAAGCCAAAAGCTTATCCCATGACCCAAAAGGAATTGGGAGAGCTACATAAATTCATAGACAAAAACCTAGAACAGGGCTTTATCCAACCGGCTAGGCCTCGTGTGGCGGCGCCAGTGATGTTCCGGGAAAAGAAAGATGGCTCCTTTCGTCTTATAGTTGACTATAGGAACCTAAACGCAGTGTCTTGAAAACATATATCCCATGCCACTCATGAAAGATATGTTAGCACATTTAGCGAAGGAAAATTCTTCACCAAACTGGACCTCGAGAAGCCTACTACAGAGTTCGTATAAAGAGGGGATGAATGGAAAACCGCTTTCAACTGTCCACTAGGATGTTTCCAGTTTAGTACTGCCATTTGGACTGCAGGGGGCGCCCGCAGTTTTTATGCAACTAATAAATGAAATACTCCATCAGCATTTGTTCAAAGGAGTTCTTGTCTACCTTGACGACATTCTTATCTATACAGAAACAATGGAAGAACATATTAAACTAGTAAGAGCTGTACTCAAAAAGTTATTATCTGCAGAACTATATTGCAAGCTATCCAAATGTGATTTCCATCAAACCAAAATAGACTACTTAGGGTATCGATTTCGCTGATGGGTTAGAAATGGATCCAGAAAAAGTGAAAGCTGTCTTGGAATGGGCCCCCCCACGCACACGCAAGCAACTCCAAAGTTTTTTGGGATTCGCAAATTTCTATCGTCAATTCATCCCCTCCTTTGCTCAAATTGCTTTACCAATCACTAACCTCTTGAAAACTAAAGGAGACACGAAACCCAAACCATCATTACCTCTCGAATGGACAATGGAATGTCAGGCAGCATTTGAAAAATTGAAACGACTCTTTGCCGAACCTATTTTAAAGCACCCTGACATGGATGTTCCTTTTGTAATACAAGCTGATGCAAGTGATGTAGCAGTCGGAGCCGTCTGCTCCAAAACAATGCTGATGGTAATTTACAACCCTGTGCTTTCACTTCGAAAATTGACTGAAACTGAAAGGCGATGGGCTATTTGGGAAAAGGAAGCATTTGCAGTTCATTGGGCTCTACGGACATGGAGACAATTCTTAGAAGGTTCAAATCATCCTTTTGAAGTTTGGACTGATCACAAAAATCTAGAAGCTCTAAAGACTCCTAGAAAACTTTCACCTAAACAAGCCTGCTGGGCTCAATATTTTAACCGCTTTAATTTTACTTTACATTATATTCCTGGGGAAAAACTTTAGCAGATGCTCTCTCACGTTTACCCCAATACAATTGCACTCGCTCCGAGGTGGTTCAACCAATACTTCCCGTACAACAGTTGGTGGCCCCAGCAATAACTAGAAGCCACTCCAAAGCTGACCCCTCACTCCCAGATGAACTAACCAAGTCGTTTAAAGAAGCTTTAAACACCGATGACTGGTACTTAACCCATTCCCATGAATGCACACTCCGTGATGGACTAGCTTGGATTGGAACAAAACTATATGTTCCTCTATCACTCAGAGAAACCATCCTACAACGATGCCATGATGCCAAAATGGCAGGGCATTTTGGATTTGTGAAAACTTTGCATCTTCTTAAAAGACAGTTTTGGTGGCCAAGTCTTAAAAAAGACATTCAAGCATATGTAGCAAGTTGCCCTATTTGTGCATCATCCAAAAGGCCTCCAGGAAAACCTCCTGGACTACTTCAAACTGTAGCCAGGCCAGGAACCCCATGGAAAGAAATATCCATGGATTTCATAGTGGAATTACCTGAAAGTTCAGGCAATACTGTTATATGGGTTGTGACTGACCTTTTCTCCAAACAAGTCCATTTTATTCCATGTTCAAAAATACCCTCCTCAAAGACTCTAGCAAAGTTGTTTGTACAACACATTTATAGACTCCACGGAGTTCCTGATCGCATCATTTCAGATCGAGGAGTTCAATTCACTTCTCAATTTTGGAGAGAATTTTACGACTCATTGGCTCCGCCCAAGGATTAAGCTCCTCCCATCATCCTCAAACTAATGGAAGCTGTGAACGTTCGAACTCTGTACTAGAACAATATCTGCGATGTTATGTTAACTACCAGCAAGACAATTGGGCTGATCTCTTACCGTTTGCTGAAGTTGCCTACAACAACTCAATTCATAGTAGCACGGGATTTACTCCTTTTAAAATGGCTTCAGGTCAAGATTTTGTTCCTATCTCGAACTCCCAAAGGAAGAAACTACTGTTTCCTCTTTGTCAGAATGGATAGATCAAATACAAAGCACATGGAAAATGACTGCAAAGCGATCGACGACGCTCACCGTGCGCATAAAAACAAGCAGATAAAAAGGTCCCTGAGAACAATATCAAGTGGGCGATAAGGTTTATCTTTCCACCAAATATCTTCAAACCACTCAGAAATCTAAGAAACTTGGACCCAAATATGTGGGACCTTTCCCATAGTAAAATCATCAACCCCATGACGGTACAACTAGATTTACCAAAAACACTTAGAAGAATCCACCCGTTTTCCATGTCAGTTTGCTGAAACCTGAACACACGTCTACTTTCCGTCCTAACCATACACCCCTCCTATACCAATTCTCATAGAGGAGAACAACACTTTGAAATAAAAGAAATTTTAGATTCAAGAAAACATAGAAATAAAATTCAATATCTTATTTCCTGGAAACATTTCCCGTTATCCCAAGCTGAATGGGTGAACAAAGAAGATGTTCGTGCATCGGAAAAGATTGCACAATTCTATAAAAAATATCCTGACAAACCCTAACTTCTCTTTTTTCTTTCTAGGACTGACGTCCTTGTTGCAGGAGGGCCGAATGTCAGCCTCCACTCCAATCTTCACATAGTTTTGAATGATTATATCAGTAGATAGAATGTAAAATGTTTATTTCTGTATTATAAACTGTTAAGGAGATGAGATGTATCATACCTCCGTCCAGGGTGAGGGAAAGGAGCCTATTATGAGTGTCGGCTGACATAACAGGGGGGAGGGATGATTAACTACTGAGTGTTATCAGCGCGCGCTTTTCTAACCGACACTTCATTCCTAAGTTGACTGACATCCAGAGACCTGTGGAAGAAGATTACCACGAGGGGCCGTGAAGGAGTTGGCATTGGACCAGACCAGCCTGACCTCCTGGAGGAGGAGGGACAATTGGGGGGATATGATATGTTAGCCATATTTTGTCTCAGTTCCAGCTTTGCTTGGCTGCTATCAAGACTGTAAAAGTAAAAGTACTTGTTTTCATTCCAAATGAAGTCAAGGTGAATTCTTTCCTATTTATAGTCGGAGGTAGCCTGACAAATGGTAATAAATTTTCTTCATGCTTCCATGAGAAGGCATTTGAAAGTATTCTTGAAAACAGCAAAGCCAAGGACATGGATCCCTTAATAGCACTTAGACTTTTTTATACCGCTTCGCAGTGCTGTACAGCCCTAAGCGGTTTATAGAATCAGCATATTGTCTCCAACAATCTGGATCCTTATTTTACCGACCTTGGAAGGATAGAAGACTGAGTAAACCTTGAGACTGGTGATATTCAAACTGCCAAATTGCAGGCAGCCAGCAGTTTGCAGAATTAGACTTAGAATTTAAACTTAGAATAACTTTATTGTCACTTTGAACGTACACTAATCGACATACATTAAAATGAAATTTCGTTATATACAGCTCTCACAGGGTCTCCACCTCTAATAACACTACATAAACATGACACGGAGAAACAACACAGTTTAGTTTGGATGTATATATGTACATGGCGAGAGAAGCAAATCTGGCGAGTTTTCCAGACAGATGGCATAGGAAACAAAGCTGTTACAGAATCTTGTAGTCCTTCTAGAGATATTTCAAAACTTCCTCCCAGAGCGGAGCAACAGAAACAGACCATGAAGTGCGTGTGTGGGCTCTAACAATGCTTTGAGCTCTAAGCACATAGCGCTTATAAGCAGTATCCTGGAAGTGAGGAAGATTCCTATAATCTTCTCAGCTGTCCTCACCAGTAGTGGGTTTCAATTTCGTTCGCTACCGATTTGCTGCATGCACATGCACAACCCTTCTGCACATGGGCAGAGACGTCCAGGTGGGTGAGTGGAGCCTCCCGCTGCCGCTGCTACCGGTTCACCCAATCCGGGGCAAACTGGTACCAACCCACCACTGGTCCTCACAACTCTCTGAATGGACTTTCTCTCTGAGGCACTGCAGCCACCAAACCAAGCAGTGATGCAGTTTGTTAAAATGCTCTCAATTGTGGCCAGGATAGAAGGAGAAAGTTGTGCTCTCCTCACCCAATGCAGATGCATACGCTGGTTTGCACGTTTCACTAAGGATGAGACCAGCTCACATTGTTAATTATCTGCACTCCAGATACTTAATACTGTTGACCAATTCTACAGCTGCATCCTTGATACTGAGTAGAGTATGATCATGCCGGCTCTTTCTAAAATCTTCAATGATCTCTGTTTTATTAGCATTTAGAACCAGGTTACTTTTATTGCACCAGTCCACCACAGCCTTCACCTCTTTCCTATAAGCATTGTTGTCCCGATAAGACCCACCACTGCCGTGTCTGTAATTAGCCTATAATACTGCATTGTAACCACTGTGCCACCATGGCTCTTCTCCATCACAGCTCTTAATGTCCCAAATTTGCCCACTAGTGAAACTGGCCTATATTTTTACAGGGTTTTAAGGGCGGCGGTGTTTGTGTACAGTTGATTTTTCTCCCTAATCAATTCCTTTTGGAGTGGGATGTTTTTCTCCCATCAGGTAAGTCATGCCAAGTGCTGGGCCTCTGCTACTTGTATTGAAAAAGCTCAGTCAATTAATAGATCAGGGGCTTAGAAGCATAGGGGAAATAAGGCACCTCTGATAATCTGGGGGAAATAGTAGTGTTAGCAATTTGTGTCATTTTCTGAACTTTAGGTATTTTCTCAGTCTTGGTGAAGGGTTGCCTGGATTACAATGGCAAAGCTAAGGAAAAAACTTTGCATGCCTTCTCCTACAGTGGCACAGAGGAAGAATTCCTTGCTGCTTCAGCAGGAAAAGAAATAACTCATTATGTTGCTGTTATTTTATACAGCATCCCATTACAAATATAATATGTATTTTAGAATGAATGCTACTGTTTTGGAAGATGTAAGATCTTACAAAGTAGCCTACAATGATTAAACCATATTACACATATGCTATAAAATGTTAAATATGAATCCAGCCTGAACTAATTCTCATATAGTATGTATACATTGATATACTGGAAACCACAATTCATACTCCTATTCTTCAGACAGCAGGGGGCAGCCCCAGCTGACCTTTCTGGGACTGAAAGCTAAATAGAGTCTTCCTGGTTAATAGGTGAATGGGAGACTGTCAGGGGATACCAGCCTGTAGGGAACACGGGGAAGACCTAAGAGCCTCTCAGAAAAAGACAATAGCAAGCCATGCTATCCTGATGCCAGGAAAATTGCATGGATACATCCATTAAGTCACCAGGAATCAAGTTGATTGATGATGATGTCAATATTTATTATTACAAATCTAGCAGAAGTACACTTCAGATGTATTTTCCTGGTAGTTGAGCAGCACCGTAAATGAAGTGTAACCCCTGAATTCACCTTCAACAGTGTTATGTATATATGTGATCCAGTTTCCTTCAGTGCCATCCAGTGGAATAAATGTATATCACAGTTGTACAAGATTAAGATATAAAATGAGCAACAAAATAAGTTATCTTCAGAATGGAAAAAAAGCAGAAATGATCAGGATGCTAGATGTAATAATACCGAAATACAATTATTTACTGTAGCTATGTCCTCACGTTAAGGGATTGGCAATCAAACTTTGCAAATCATGTATACAGATGTCTGTAAAATATATATAATTCACAGAATTCATATTATAAGCTTGCCAAAGTGGTGTTTTAAAAATGATTAAATATCAATGGCAATTCATTTTCCTGAAATTAAATAGTTGGCTTAATTTTACTCTACTATCCTCAAAAAGAATAAGAGAAAGTTTTATGTTACCTTGAGCTAGCTTCAAATCCTAATGAATAAATGACACTTGTTGGCAAATGCCAAGAAAGAAAAGTAAGAATGTAGAATTAGGGAACTTAACAACTGGGTTCATGCCCTCTACAAGCCATGGCTTAATTATCTACTGTATTAAATAAATATTATTGGCTGGATTCAAACAACATATTCAGGAATAACCCATACTTAGGTCTACTAAGATTTACTAAGTATGAGCTAAATAAATCACCTTGAGGCTTAGTGCATTACCTATCCCATTTCCCAAAGCTCTGAATACATACAGTCAGATGATACAATTCCATTAAAATGCATCCTGAGTCGATACAACACCCACTCTTTTCCCAGTACATCTAAATACTAGATGTCTGGCACAGACATCTAGTATTTAGCATTACATATGATTATTAGGATATGAGAGGAAATGTAGAAGAGGTTTCCCTGTAAATAGAAATATTATTAATAACTGTTATAATTTTTATTATGGTCACACAGCATTACAAATAAAAAGCATTGAAAAAAGAAAGAAAGAGAGAAGATTTACAATTAGTGATGGGTTGTCAGTGGGCAGTCAAAGTCTGCGTAATTCTACTACTAAATTTAACAAAATTTAGCCACATTCAAAGAAATTAAATCGCACTGAACTGATAACAGCAATTGTACATTAAAAAGACTAGTATTTTATCAGGTGAGATCTTATGAAGTGGGTCCATGAGTCCTTATAGAAGGTACAGTATACTGGGGTGTGAGTTGTAGTTTCGATAGCCCCTTTTTCACAGGGGCACAATCTCAGCTCAATTGAATTTTTTTTGGGGGGCAAAAAAAACAAAATGCACAGGTACATGTGGTACCTTGCTCATTAGTAGTAACTGTGAGAGGGATCTGGGAGTCCTAGTGGACAACCATTTAGATATGAGCCAGCAGTGTGCAGCAGCTGCCAAAAAAGCCAACACAGTTCTGGGCTGCATAAACAGAGGGATAGAATCAAGATCACGTGAAGTGTTAATACCACTTTATAATGCCTTGGTAAGGCCACACTTGGAATACTGCATTCAGTTTTGGTCGCAACGATGTAAAAAAGATACTGAGACTCTAGAAAGAGTGCAGAGAAGAGCAACAAAGATGATTAGAGGACTGGAGGCTAAAACATATGAAGAATGGTTGCAGGAACTGGGTATCTCTAGTTTAATAAAAAGAAGGATTAGGGGAGACATGATAGCAGTATTCCAATATCTCAGGGGCTGCCACAAAGAAGAGGGAGTCAAGCTATACTCCAAAGCACCTGAAGGAGGACAAGAAGCAATGGGTGGAAACTAATCAAGGAGAGAAGCAACTTAGAACTAAGGAGAAATTTCCTGACAGTTAGAACAATCTATCAGTGGAATAACTTGCCTCCAGAAGTTGTGAATGCTCCAACACTGGAAATTTTTAAGAAAATATTGGATAACTATTTGTCTGAAATGGTGTAGGGTTTCCTGCCTGGGCAGGGGGTTGGGCTAGAAGACCTCCAAGGTCCCATCCAACTCTGTTATTATGTTATGTTATGATACTGATATAAAACATGTAAACACTTCCGTTTATATGAGTGATACGAACTGATTTTTAAAGGAAAGAAAAAAAATATCAGAATTCTTAAGACAAGCCCTATGCAAAACAATTCACATATTGGATTGTTAGTAATATACTGAAAATATGGTCACTCTTCTACAAAGCTGCAATGCCTAGTGCATAGCTATACTATGAAGAATTGCACATCACCAACCACTTCTGATTATTTAAACACAAAAATGTCTTCCTAAACTCTAAGATGAATGGCGCAACTGCTTACACTTGTTTATCTGCATGATTCTAACTGGCAGGGTTGATAGCCCATATCTAATTTTAATTGCCACATCTTTTGAAGCTGCATTGTACACAGAAGATAGGAGAATTTAAGACAAGCTTTTAGAGCATTAACTCCCCCTCCCCCATTCAACTGCTCCTACAACCAACACAAGCTATATCATTGCAGCTTGTTTTTCTGATACAAAACAGTTCCATGGAATGGAAAAAATCTATTTCTCCTTTAGTTAGCTAAAAACAAACAGCTGCATCTATTTACATTTCCAGAAAGCAGAAAGGACCATGATTAGAGAACATTGTTTATTTATTCATTTATTGCATGTGAGCAAGCAAGCATCCAATTTCCAATATTCTATGGGACTAAAAAGAATTTGTATCATAGATCTTTCTCTATTCATGATCCCTTAATTTTGAAAAATTAAAGTGGTATTCTTGTATTTTTTGATTGCTTGATTAGTATGATTTTTCAGATGCAGCACATGGTATATATAATTACTTACATATTATAAGCCAAATACTCTATAAACATTGTTCCATAGTACTGGTTTGCTTCAGTAATGGGTTCCACTTACCTTCGCTACCGGTTCAGAATTGTGAGTGTGCACGTGTGGCGCTTCTGTGCATGTGTAGAACCTTCTGCGCATGCGCAGAGTGTCCGTAATGGTGTCTGGATGGGTGGGCGGAGCCTCCCATTGCTGCCACTACCGATTTGCCTGAACCGGAGTGAACCAGTAGAAACCCACCATTGGTTTGCTTGCCAGGAAAAAGATACCATTACAAGCAGGCAAAGACTGTAAAGGAGTAAGAGCTGTATTTGAAATCCTGGAAGTGATCTCTGGAAGTCATGGGACTCAAAGGAGATGTTGGGAAGTTACTGGGGAAAAGCAAAACTCAAGATGAAAGGTAAAGAGTGGAAATGAAATGCTCCCTACCCGGAGTGAGAGTTTGGGAGATCCACCCCAGCATGATTTTGGTGGTGAGATTGTGATCTGGAAGATCTTTGTTCTGGAGGGACAAGTGAAAGGAAAGATGCCATTTCTAGGTATAAAGTGGTACAGTTGGAGATGTGAGGTGGTTGCTGAGTGACTTTGTCAACAGCAGCCCCAAGAAGAATGGATGTTTTTTATTGAATGGTGTTGTGTTGAGTGAATGAGGAAGCAGGAGACAGGTCATCAGCAACAACAGCTCTTTAATGTATGGTGTGAACCCAGCAACTGGAACAGTGGAGCACACCTCCTTATATACCATTCAGGCTGAGGCACCAGCCAATCATCAACGTGCATTTTCCTTCCAAAAGATCCCTCCACAATTCAAATACATAACACCCCTCCCTTCCCAGAAAACACTTGGTCAGAAATTTACAACTATTTACATATGTAGTCACACAGGTAACCAGGGCGTTCCCTATGTCTGGTGGACCTGCGCAACTCAGTTCTAGGTGGGGCATCAAGCTGGTCGGAGGGACTTTCTGTTCCTCCCAGCTCTGCTAATGGGCCTTTCTGGATTGGATTATTTGCTGATTTTTCTTCAAGGATTTCTGGTTGGTCGAGAGGGTGACTCTGGACACCGAAGTCCTCAGATAAGTCCTCTGGCCACTTCAGGCTTGAGTTAGCTGTTGGAGGAAACGACGGGTAGTCAGGGACTGATTTTTTGGGTTGTTGTTGTTCCGAATTGGTTTCTAAACAGCTTCATATTTGATCCACATGTCGTCTCCAGACCCTCCCGTCACCCATATCTACTAAGTATGATTTTGGGCCAGTGACTTTGATAATTGTTTCTGCTAACCACAAGGGCCCTTCAGCATAATTCCTGGCAAACACTGGGGTGCCTACCAGAATTTCCCTTATTTTGTTCCCCTTTTCCTGGTACCATCAGGGGAGTAATTCGGGTTGAACCTATTTAACAGGCAATGGAGCCTTCAGGCCATTAGTAATTCTGCCGGGCTGTGTCCAGTGGCAGTACAGGGTGTCCCGTGCTGGACAGTCAGGAATGTGCCAATCCTGGCTTGCCAATCCCCTGGGCCCAAACAGGACAGTGCCTCCTTGGCACTCCTAACAAAACATTCTGCCAATCCATTAGTGGCTGGGTGGAATGGTGCCAAGAGGGTATGGTGGATGCCCAGCTCAACGAGGTAGCCTTCAAATTGAGTGGCTGTAAACTGGGGACCATTGTCTGAGACTAGGGTATCTGGCAACCCATGTGTAGCAAATATACCTTCGGAGGGACTTTCTGTTCCTCCCAGCTTTTCTAATGGGCCTTTCTGGATTGGATTATTTGCTGATTTTTCATCAAGGATTTCTGGTTGGTCGAGAGGGCGACGCTGGACACCGAAATCCTCAGATAAATCCTCCAACCACTTCAGGCTTGAGTTAACTGTTCGAGGAAACGGGTAGTCGGACTAGGTTTTTTGGTGGTGGTTGTTCCGAATTGGTTTCTAATCGGTTTCGTATTTGATCCACATGTCGTCTCCATATCCTCCAGTTGCCCGTATCTACTAAATATGATTTTGGGCCAGTGACTTCTATAATTGTTCCTGCTAACCAGAGGGGGCCCTTGTGTAATTCCTGGCAAACACTGGGGAACCTACCAGAAATTCCCTTGTTTTGTTTCCCCTTTCCTGGTACCATCAGGGGAGTAATTCGGGTTGAACCTATTTAACAGGCAATGGAGCCTTCAGGCCATTAGTAATTCTGCCGGGCTGTGTCCAGTGACAGTACAGGGTGTCCCGTGCTGGACAGTCAGGAATGTGCTTGCCAATCCCCTGGGCCCAAACAGGACAGTGCCTCCTTGGCACTCCTAACAAAACATTCTGCCAATCCATTAGTGGCTGGGTGGAATGGTGCCAAGAGGGTATGGTGGATGCCCAGCTCAACGAGGTAGCCTTCAAATTGAGTGGCTGCAAACTGGGGACCATTGTCTGAGACTAGGGTATCTGGCAACCCATGTGTAGCAAATACACCTTCGGAGGACTTGGATTACTGCTTCTGCGGTAGTGCCATCTACAGGCAGTTGCTGATATGCCTGCGCCAAGTCCAATTTAGTTAATGTTTTTCCGGGCCCCAGTGAGTGCAGAAAGTGCTAAACTATTGGGACTGGGTAGGCACTCTTTTGCAAGGCTTTGTTAAGAGTCGCCTTGTAGTCAGCGCAGATGCGGATGGATCCATCTGGCTTTACTGGAGTCACTATGGGAGTCTCCCACTTTGCGTGGTCAACTGGTATTAGAATGCCTTGTTTAACTAGCTTGTCCAGCTCTTGGTCTATTTTAGGTTTAAGGGCAAATGGTACCCTTCTGGCCTTCAGTCGTATTGGGGCAACTGCTGGGTCTAAATTAAAAGAGATAGGGGTCCCCACATACTTGCCCAGGCTGTCCTTGAACACATCCTGGAACTCCTGGAGCAGCTCCTCTTTTATGTCGCCTCCAATGGTGTGGACTCCAGAGACTCCCATTCCCAGAGCCCGGAACCAGTTGGGGAGGTGTCCCTTGACAATGGTGACTTATAGGTTCTTCGCATGCTGAGCCCAAAAACAGGCTGTGGTGGGGCACCATACACACCCGTGCTCCCTCCACCCCTGCGCATATGCATGTTACCCCCGTGCATGCACACACGTGCCCCTGCTTATCTCAAAAATCAGCTGGCCGGCAAGAGGCGCACGCACACATGCGCAGTGGAGCTGAGCTGGGCAACCAGTTGTGTGCCCGCAGAGAGGGCTCTGCGTACCAGCTGTGGCATGTATGCCATAGGTTCACCATCACGGCTATAGAACATTCAGAGGTTGCAAATGATTTAGAATATGATGACCCAGATAGTTATGAGTTTGCCCAGGCTTATCTTGTGACCCGTTTAATAGGGAAGCTGCACTAGCTGCTGATTAACTTCAAGGTATAATTTAAGCCCTATGTAGCTCAGAATCTGACTATCCCCAAGTGCACTTGCTCCAAGTGGAATGCTACCTGGTGAGATCAGAAAGATAATTAAGGTAATTATCCTTAAATAATTAAAGCAAGATTATCAACATAAATCCAAACACTGAGTTTTCTGAGTGACAGCCCTCCTTCTCTGTAATAGAATTTCCCTGAATTTAAGGATCACCCTATCACTACAATGTTTCTGTTGAAGATCTGGCTCTGTCAGGGAATGGTTGACATAAATTGGAAAGTTGACTTAGGAGCAGGTTCAACAGACTACTGGAACTGAGGCAATTTATTGTTTGAATTATTTTAACCCTATTACTGAATGTAGAAACATAAATTGCTCAGAATCTTGTGAAGGGACTGGCATAAAAGCCTTAGATAATTTTTTTAAACTGTCAGAAATGCTTAAATTATAAATATGAGTATCTTTGAAATAAAGCCACTGTATTGTAGTTTGAATGGGAAAGTTGGAAAAGTGTATTTAGAACAACTGCATTTCCTGCCGAGTGTGTTATTAATATTAAAGGATCTCCATCAGCTATCTTCCCAGCCTCTACTTGAATATATTCTGAGATAACTATTTTCATAGTTTCCCCTCCCTAATCATCCTTGTTATCTTTTGCTGCTCCTGTTTAAGAATCTCAAAATCTTTCTTAAAGTTGCCTGCAATTTTAGGTTCTCTTCGCTCAAGTCTGCAAAGAAAGGAAAACATTCTTGGATTGTTCCAGTAAAGTCCCATTCCTACCACCAAGAAGACGCGGGATCAAAAGACACTTTAAGAAAACCTTTTAATCCAGGGGTCTCCAACTTTGGCAACTTTTAAGACTTGTGGACTTAAGTCGGGGGGGGGCAGAGGTCGACCCCGCGGCGCCTCACTTGTGGGGTGCCGCAGGGGTCGATTCTCTCGCCCCTTCTGTTCAACATCTACATGAAGCCGCTGGGTGAGATCATCAGTGGCTTCGGTGTGAGGTACCAGCTGTACGCTGATGACACCCAGCTGTACTTCTCCACACCGGGCCACCCCAATGAAGCTATCGAAGTGCTGTCCCGGTGTCTGGAAGCCGTACGGGTCTGGATGGGGAGAAACAGGCTCAAGCTCAATCCCTCCAAGACGGAGTGGCTGTGGATGCCGGCATCCCGGTACAGTCAGCTGAGTCCACGGCTGACTGTTGGGAGCGAGTCATTGGCCCCGATGGAGAGGGTGCGCAACTTGGGCGTCCCCCGGGATGAACGGCTGTCTTTTGAAGACCACCTGACGGCCGTCCCCAGGAGAGCTTTCCACCAGGTTCGCCTGGTGCGCCAGCTGCGCCCCTTTCTAGACCGGGATGCCCTCGTGACGTCTCGTCTGGATTACTGCAATGCTCTCTACATGGGGCTCCCTTGAGGGGCATCCGGAGGCTTCAGTTAGTCCAGAATGCAGCTGCGCTGGTGATAGAGGAGCCCTCGTGGCTCCCACGTGACACCTATCCTGCGAGGCTGCACTGGCTACCTGTGGCCTTCCGGGTGCGCTTCAAGGTGTTGGTGAACGTCTTCAAAGTGCTCCATGGCATAGGGCCGGGCTATCTACGGGACCGCCTGCTGCTACCAAATACCTCTCACCGACCCTTGCGCTCTCACAGAGAGGGACTCCTCAGGGTGCCGTCGGTAGCGACAGTGTCGTCTGGCGGCGCCCAGGAAGGGCCTTCTCTGTGGGGCTCCGCCCTCTGGAACGAACTCCCCCCAGGACTCCGTCAACTTCCGGACCTCCGAACCTTTCGTCGCGAGCTTAAAACTCACCTATTCATCTGCGCTGGACTGGGTTAGTTTTTAAACTTATGGGTTTTTAATGGGTTTTTATTCTAAATTTTAACCGTGGCCAATTTAATAAGTTTTTTAATTATATTCTAATCGTATTTATATTGTATTATTTTGTATTTTTTATCAGGCTGTGAACCGCCCTGAGTCCTTCGGGAGAAGGCCGGTATAAAAATTTAAATAATAAATAAATAAATAAATAAATAACTTCCAGAATTCCTCAGCCAGCGAAGCTTAAAGTTGCTACGGTTGGAGACCCCTGTTTTAATCAACAGACTTTCAGCAAAAGGCATTGAAGGGGAACCCAAACGACTTGTAGGCCCAGAGACTTTGATCATCTACTGTACACTCCCGCCTTACAGGTCAACAGAGCCCATAGCCAATCCGGAGAGGAAGCCGCCAAAAAGCAACCGCCTACTACCCTCCGTCCCTCGGAAAGAACATCGAGTCGGGAGGAACGATGGGAAGGAAGGGCAGAAAGTTTCATAAACAGGAAGCGGCGGGTCGCGCGGAAATAAAGTCATAAATAGATAGCCGGAACTTGGCTATGATAATACGGCAGCTTCTGATTTGATCACCTCCGGGGGGGGGGATGTTGAGTGGTCTTCGCGCTACCTCCGGTTTAAACGGGAAGTCAGTTCCTTCGCGTCGCGGTAACGTAGGCCGGAAGTAAATACTCCTGCGTTGGAGAGCCAGCTGTACGCTGATGACACCCAGCTGTACTTCTCCACACCGGGCCACCCCAATGAAGCTATCGAAGTGCTGTCCCGGTGTCTGGAAGCCGTACGGGTCTGGATGGGGAGAAACAGGCTCAAGCTCAATCCCTCCAAGACGGAGTGGCTGTGGATGCCGGCATCCCGGTACAGTCAGCTGAGTCCACGGCTGACTGTTGGGAGCGAGTCATTGGCCCCGATGGAGAGGGTGCGCAACTTGGGCGTTCTCCTGGATGAACGGCTGTCTTTTGAAGACCACCTGACGGCCGTCTCCAGGAGAGCTTTCCACCAGGTTCGCCTGGTGCGCCAGCTGCGCCCCTTTCTAGACCGGGATGCCTTATGCACACTCACGCCCTTGTGACGTCTCGTCTGGATTACTGCAATGCTCTCTACATGGGGCTCCCCTTGAGGGGCATCCGGAGGCTTCAGTTAGTCCAGAATGCAGCTGCGCGGGTGATAGAGGGAGCCCCTCGTGGCTCCCACGTGACACCTATCCTGCGCAGGCTGCACTGGCTACCTGTGGCCTTCCGGGTGCGCTTCAAGGTGTTGGTGAACGTCTTCAAAGTGCTCCATGGCATAGGGCCGGGCTATCTACGGGACCGCCTGCTGCTACCAAATACCTCTCACCGACCCGTGCGCTCTCACAGAGAGGGACTCCTCAGGGTGCCGTCGGCGCGCCAGTGTCGTCTGGCGACGCCCAGGGGAAGGGCCTTCTCTGTGGGGCTCCGCCTCTGGAACGAACTCCCCAGGACTCCGTCAACTTCCGGACCTCCGAACCTTTCGTCATGAGCTTAAAACTCACCTATTCATCTGCGCTGGACTGGGTTAGTTTTAAACTTATGGGTTTTAATGGGTTTTATTCTAAATTTTAATGGCCAATTTAATAAGTTTTTTAATTATATTCTAATCGTATTTATATTGTATTATTTTGTATTTTTTATCAGGCTGTGAACCGCCCTGAGTCCTTCGGGAGAAGGCCGGTATAAAAATTTAAATAATAAATAAATAAATAAATAAATAACTTCCAGAATTCCTCAGCCAGCGAAGCTTAAAGTTGCCACGGTTGGAGACCCCTGTTTTAATCAACAGACTTTCAGCAAAAGGCATTGAAGGGGAACCCAAACGACTTGTAGGCCCAGAGACTTTGATCATCTACTGTACACTCCCGCCTTACAGGTCAACAGAGCCCATAGCCAATCCGGAGAGGAAGCCGCCAAAAAGCAACCGCCTACTACCCTCCGTCCCTCGGAAAGAACATCGAGTCGGGAGGAACGATGGGAAGGAAGGGCAGAAAGTTTCATAAACAGGAAGCGGCGGGTCGCGCGGAAATAAAGTCATAAATAGATAGCCGGAACTTGGCTATGATAATACGGCAGCTTCTGATTTGATCACCTCCGGGGGGGGGGATGTTGAGTGGTCTTCGCGCTACCTCCGGTTTAAACGGGAAGTCAGTTCCTTCGCGTCGCGGTAACGTAGGCCGGAAGTAAATACTCCTGCGTTGGAGAGCGAGCTGCAAGCTGCCGGTTGTTAAGCGCCACTTCCCAGCGGCCCATGGCCGAAGGGGAGGCCGCCCCGGTAGCGGGGCCCGCCGCGGCGTCTAGTCAAGGGAACGAGAAAGCGGGAGAAGCGAGCGATGCCGGCGCGGACTGGGTAGAAAAGCTGCGCGACGAGTGTGAGCCCGAGCAGCACTGGCAGTACCGGCGGGAGTTCTTGATTCGCAATGCGGAGGGTCTGTCCGTGAGCGGGAAGGACGACGCCGACCGCGCGGAGCTCCGTCGCCTGGTCTCTTTCTCCAGGGTGTGGGCCAACCACGTCTTCCTGGGTTGTCGGTACGTTGGTGGCGGTAATATTTTTGGTGAAGAATTTCACCAAACTTAATGGGCTTTCAAGAAACGGTGTATTTTAGTATAGTAAAAGTAGCGGGGGAAGAAGATTGATGGATGTTTTTAGGGTTTTAAAAAATGTTTTTAATCCCATCTTCAGTATTTTTATAAATAACTCAAGGTGGTATACATACCAAATACTCCTCCCTCCCTCCTGTTTTCTCCGCAATAAGCTATAAGGCTTGGCTGGAGAGAGAGAGAGAGAATGGCCCAAGGTCACCCAGCCAGCTTTCACGGGTAAAGCAGGACTAGAGCTCACAGTCTCCTCATTTCTAGCCTGGTGTCTTAACCAATAGAACTGGCTCTCTGTTTTAAATGTAGTTCTGTCTTTTCTAGCCCCATACAAATGCTTCCAGGGCTATCTTTCTTTGCAGAGATAATGTTACCATATGAGATTTGCTCTTGGGGTGGGTGGGATTGGAAGACTGCTTTGAAATCTCCCACATTTTGAAAATTTGCAAGATGGTCATTTTTTATTCTGCTTTTTCTTACAAAAGTCACAGTGGCAAATGTGGAAATTCTAAGTGCAAAATCTAATTATTGCAGCTGCTACTATGATAAAGCACAATGTCTTTATTTGGTATAACTGACCTCTGCAGAATATAATGATTATGTAATTCTTGGGTAATCTTCTCAGATAAATTTCCTGTTTACTATTTTTCTTCTATGCCCAGATTTAGAGGATTGAAGGAAAAATATTGCTGTAATACTTATGGGGCACTTACAATTAAACTATCCCCACTGACTAGGATTGCATTTTTCTTTTCACTTAATGCTTGGTTCTTGCTTTTCAGTCTGTTGGTGTTACTTTTGATAAGTCATCCTAAATGTTTTCTGTTCACATAATAGAAATCTTTACTACAGCACAACCTTTGAATCAACATTCAATGAGTAGAAATCCTTGTAATAGCTTGTCTGATACCTCCACTGTACTCTCGCGGAATAGCCTAATACGGGTAGTCCTTGACTTCCAACAGTTCATTTAGTTGTTCAAAGTTACAATGGCATTGTAAAATGTGACTTATGACCTTTTTTCACAGTTACAACCTTTGCAGCATCCCCACGATCATGTGATCAAAATTCAGATGCTGGCAACTGACTCATATTTATGACTGTTGCTGTGTCCTGAGGTCATGTGATCACCTTTTGCAACCTGACAAGCAAAATCAATGGGGAAGCCATATTCATTAACAACTGGGTTATTAACTTATCAGCTGCAGGGATTCACTTAACTATGGCAAGAAAGGTCATAAAATGGGGCAAATGTTGGAAATGTTGGGCTCAATTGTGGATGTAAATTGAGGGCTACCTTTATGTTTTATTAGCCTAAGTACTTAGACTTGATATTTGTTTTTAAAAAATCAAGGCTTTGAACTTTTATTTATTGTGCTTTATAGTAAATTTAACAATTGTACATCATCTTGAAATTCTAAACACAACGATGTTTTAAATAGCTTAACTAAATAGTTTAACATGCACCAACCCAATGCTTGTGCTTTAGAAGCCATTGATGCTCTAAATGTCATGAATATAGAATCAATTTTCCTCAAAGTGCTAATTTCTATCTTTTCCTGCTTAGATATTCTCCGCAAGTGATGGAAAAGGTGATGGACATGGCTGTAGGCATTACAGTGACCAATGCTCCAACCCACACTCTGAGAGATGAACTGGTTGCCAAGGTGAAACGAGGCATATCCAGTAGCAATGGTTAGCAGATCATAGCTGGCAAATACACATAGGAATATATTTAACCAAATACATGTTAGCTTATTTGTTAAAATTGTTAATACTTCAGAAATTATTTAATTTAATTACTGCTCTGATCATTCTTAAAACTTATAAAGTTTGTAAGATGATATTTTTAAGCTGATCGTGTTAACTAGCATTAAATAGTTACAATTCATAGTTCAGTTTGCCTTTTTATCGCCCCCCAAAACCCCCAAAATGAAAAAGCTTCAGCTTTTTTGATCCAAATTATAAATTTATGGGAGAGGTTATTTATATTTTGTATTAAATATAAAATGTTTGCAAAATTTAATTCATTAGAGTTATGGTTAAGGTAAAAGTAAGTACTCTTTGGCTCTATTTCTCTTGGTAGTGTTTTGTGGAAATAAGGATACTTGTATTTACTCAGAATTACATACATAATCTGTTTATGCTTTCCAGAAGGTCCTTGCAAGAAGCAGGCTGTTGGTGCTGACAAGCCGTTTGAAGTTAATAATGAAAAGTCCACAAAGGCAGAGCTGAAGATGGAAACAAATAAGGACTCTCTAAAGAACTTAGAAAAAGATATATCACAAACGCCAGAGAAGACTCAGTCTTTGCCTTCAGCAGCTTCAGCCTTGACCCAGAAGGTAGAGTCTACAACAGCTTCAACCGTATCTCAGAAGACAAAACCTGATTCAGCTTCAAAATTGACTCCCAATGTAGCACCTACAGCAGCATCAACTGTGACCCAGAAGATTGCTCCTGCAGCACCTTTAACTGGAGGAAAAATAGAAAGCAAAGCTGCTAATTATGAATCTACACCAGCTAATAAGCACAAATCTGAAAATGTCTCACAAGCTGAAAAGAAAGTTGGCTTGGAAAGTACTACAGTAGGAGCTTCAAAAAGTACTTCACATACAAGTGTAGCCCCAATTAAAGTGCCCTGCAAATTGTTGACACATGAAGATGCAAAAGAAAGGCAGCCATTTTTCAATAGACTCTACAAAGCTGTTGCTTGGAAGTTAGTTGCTGCTGGAGGATTTAGTCCAAGTGTCAACCATGTAGAACTCTTAAACTCATCCATTCAGTCTGTAAAGGCAACATTAGATGTTGAATTTGTTCCACTGAAAGAGCTTGCAGATTTACCTCAAAATAAAAGCTCTCAGGAAAGTATAGTTTGTGAACTAAGATGCAAATCTGTGTATTTGGGTACTGGCTGCGGGAAAAGTAAGGAAAATGCCAAAGCAGTTGCTTCAAGGGAAGCACTGAAACTATTTCTCAAGAAGAAAGTTATTGTGAAATTATGTAAAAGAAAATACAAAGGAAGAGAAATTGAAGATTTGGTGCTTCTTGATGAAGAATCCAAACCATTAAATTTACCTCCTGCTCTACGAAATCCTCAAGAAATACTGCATAACAGTGAATCTGTTACGGCCTATACTAGCAAATGATGTTTTATCACAATTAACTGAGTTACCTTTGTACAGTAAAGGAAAGTCCCAGATATTTTTTATTTCTTGGTTCTGTTTGCAGAATAAATACTATTATTGTTCTTTCACTCAGTAGTAAATGTAAATAATTCTTTAAAGATGTAAAGTGTGCAGAGATATGCCTTAAAATTTAGCACACTAGTGTGCTGTTTTATTTGCTAAATAGTCTATTGAACTCTTCTATTTTTTAACTAATCAAGGTACAGTTTGCTGGTCAATGCAGTCTTATTTTGTAACTCCTACAATTTGGTAACAGTAATGCTCATTTTTGAACCCTGATCCTTTATAAACCGTTAATAAAATACTCAAACAACAACCATTGTACCTAGATGGTAAAATGTTATTTTAAAATGGAAATACTTAATCACCTGCTTCATGTGTTGGTCATACTGTTCACATGCCTGTTTAAAAAGCAGATTATTGATTTGGATTGTTTTAATTAAGTAGTGGTATTTAAATTTTAATTCAAAGAAGTATATGCTGGTCCTTTTTTAATATCAAAGTTACAAATTGTCATTAAATCTTCAATTTTCTTATTTTACTAAAGTTCCTCAAAGCGAATTTAATATCCAAATTTGTGAAAAATCTCACATTCACTTTTTCAAATAAATATAGCTTTCTATACTAAGCAAATTTTTATGTGTAACAATTTAGGGGGAAATTCTAGCATTTTATGTAATGTACTGTTTTGAGTGAGCACTTTTAATGATCTCAACCCTTTTTATAACTTTGATATTTGCTTTTAAAAACTTAAATCTTGTGCTGTAAATTAACAAATTCAACAAATATGAGGTGCTAGTTTTATTAAAACATCTGCATTGCGTTCTAATCTTATATAAGTGTATTTTCAAATATATTTTCTAAGATTTAACGTAAAACTTGTTGCACTAATTTACTGTGCAAGAGTGAAAACTCTGCAGTGCTGTTTTTGCTCATAGTTATACATGTCTGGCAGTGCTTTTTTTCTAAAGCAGAGCTATATAGTGTGTTTTCTGCAATGTTGGCTTACACTAGGGTCATTACATTTCAAGCATATCTCTGTAAATTAAAATCAAATACCACTTTCATTGTGCAACAGCTATTGAAAAACAAAGCAATGTTACTGACCCAGGCTGTGATTCAATAATTCACAAGCATTTATTAGAGCTTATTATTTGTCTCCTGATCCAGTTAGAAGCTGTTGATATAATTTGATATGTTAGTTAGCACTAAGAATTGGTTTTAGGAATGTATTTTTGCAATGGTTGGGGATCCTCTGTATGACCTGTGCTACCATTCTTTTAATTCAGTTTAAAGTTTAAAGCTTTAAATATTAAAATTATGAATTGAATTATGGCTTCTCTGAGTTTTAGTCATTGATTTGGTGATTTTCAGAGATTTGATTTAAGTGAATATCTTTTGACAAAAACAAATAAGACTTCCATCAGTAGTTTCCCCTAACATTGAGATTTTTCTTAAAGTAATCTAAGGAATAAGTTAGCCATTAGAGATTTGAACATCCGGGCCAGGATATAAATGTTGACAAAAATAGTGTATTATCATTTCATGTTTTAAATGAAACAGGAATAGAAATTACAGCAAAGTATTGCTTGAACTGCTAATATAATGCAGTTCATCTGACCTCTAGAAACCAATTAGCTTGTATGCCCTGTGCCCCTGGAAACTTTTCCAGAGAATTTGGGTATGTAATAATAATAATAAATAATAATATTTTAATTTGTATACCGCCCTTCTCCCGAAGGACTCAGGGCGGTGAACAGGCAGATAAAATATACATACATACAATAATTAAAAACATCCCTTAAAAAACTAATTTAAATGCCCAAAATATTAAAAAACGTACTTCCCCATAAAATCACAGAATTTTAAAAACCCATCCAATAAAAATAAGAATCAGGCTAGTCCAGCCATACGGAATAAATGTGTGTCAGAAGCAGTAAAAATGAAAGGAAGATGGGAGCTACTAGCGAAAGAAAGGACTGGAATAGTCTTTTCTATTAAGATTTAATGTTAAGATTCCATTTTGGCAATTTCTTGCTGTCAGTAACCCTTTTGGACATCCACGTTCAGAAGGATTTTTGATCCTATGGAAAGGTTTAGAGAAGGATAAGAAACCCTTCAATGAACTTTGTTTAACTTCATAATCCAAAGCAGTATTTTAATAGTCTTTTCAAATCAAATTAAAATGAGTATTGTATAGGAATACTAGAAAAGAGATCATTTTGATTTTTTAAAAGCTGCATCCAGTGTAAATTACCTTAAAGGAATTTTCTATTGTTTGGCTCCTGTTCAGATTTAAACAAATGTTTAAGAAATTTTAATATTTATGGGCTCATAAGCCCATAAATTTGCTATTTGCTCTGGATTAGTGATATTTTGTGATATTTTTTCTGCTAAAAGACTTATATATTAATCTTGACTTGTGTTTGACTAAGAGTCAGGGAAGCCCAGTGCTTCACCAGTCCCAATCTCTCTGTTCAAGCTAACACATTTAATGATGTAGACAAACATTGGTGAATGGTATGCTGTAAATATTGCCTTTAGTGCCTGAATGAAGTGCTTATGTAGGTGTATTACCCTGAAATCAGATATATATATAACATTGAATAGTAGATAAAAAGAAAAATAGTGCCTTCAGTGAAGAGCACTTCAGATTGTACTTATGTTTTGCTACAAATGTATACTTTTGTTCCCATTGTTACATTTGTTTTTATGAAAATAGGTTGTTAATGAATGCAAGGAATAGTCATGGAACTGGTAATTTTTAATGAAATATTTCCTTGTGTTAAAAGGTTTTGTGACAGGTATGCTAGTAGACTAGAAAACACTATATTTTAAGACCCCCTAATACCTGGCTCCATATATTGAATTAAACTGTAACATGATTTGCTTCATTTTGGCTTTATGTGTTGTGCAAATTGAGTAACTGTGGTTTGTAAACAAGGATGGACATGTATGGATCAGGGCAATTTGAGTTTCTTCAATGGCACAAACCATGGCTTAATACAATATATAGTTTATTTCCACTTTTTATGTTCTTATCTTAACAGAAACTTGTGTCTCAATATACATGCAAAAGTATACCATTAACAGATGATGCAGTGAAGATACTTATATTATGGTAATACTGTATCCATATAGGATTTATGATATAGATCCATGAAATGAGAATTGCTGATCTACTACACTCCTCCCTTTGCCTATTGTTGCAAAGAACTAGGCCCCAGAAATTTTAGTGGGTTATATCTTGGCCGCTCTGTAAGATTGTCTCTGGAATAGAGGCAGTCTTCTAGTGGTTTACAGGCCTAACATCTACCATGGGATAAGGAACTCTTTTAAGTAATGAGATCAGATGAAATTGAGAACCATTTGTTCTCAAAAAAGTTGGATATAGTTTTCTTGCTTTGCATTGCTTAATTTTTAAATTGAGAAGATCCTCCAGTAATGTTTTATGAGCTAGATATTCTTTCCAAAACTGCTGCATACGTAGAACTTGGTGATGCTCAGCTCAGGAAAAACTCAAAGGAGCAGCATGGGCCTCTGCATTTTATTTTTTTTGTCTTTCAGGTTGAAGCTTGTGTGTTGGTGTTTTTAAAAAAATGTATTGCAAGAAGCAGTGTTGAAATTATAATGACAGGAACGTATTGGTATTTATCATATATGATCTGAAAACACAAATAAGGAGAGATGAAATTTTAAATTTAAACGTGTAATTCAATTCCCTTTACTAAAAGTTATATTAAAGTTGAATTTAAATGAATATCAACATGATTTAAAAAATATATCTATTTTCGCTGTCTACTCTATTCCATTATGTCTAAGGAGTCACTGTAGCTTGTAGCTGTCATTACCTCTGAGAGAGCCATGACCTTAGTAATTTCCATTGAGTCCAGAAAAATTCCCTGTTTTTTTACAATATGCTAAAGGTAGGTGGCAGCACTTTACACACCTCAGCCAATATTAGAAATGCTAAGCCTGGTTGGAAGTGGTGTTTTTTTAAAAAAAATCATTTTCTTGCCATTTTTTTAAAAAAATAGAAAAATATACAAAAGCATAGCCATCCACTATAGTAATTATTATAATAGCAAAAAAGAAAATAAAACATCCTAAACCAATATCATTTAAATATACAATGTTTATATCCATATCAATGTATGGTATCTAATTAGGTTTGAGAATGTCTATTCTTCTAAATGGTTATGAAATAACATCTTTTTCAGTTAGTAAAAAATGTCTTAAAATTAGATAAGTTACACATTACTTGAATCTATTCTCTGATATATCCAAATCAGTCCCTCAATATTTATATATATCTAAATATATATCTATATATATATAATATTAAAATCCACACTTTGCTCACATAAGAACAAAGCCAAAGCCTAAAGATGATGAGTGAGAATTTTGGAATAGAATATTACTCCCAAAAGAAACCAAACCAGACATGACAAAACAATATGAATTAATGTATCTCAAATGTTTTATGTCACTTACAGAAGAAAATCTACAATCCATCTTTTGCATACATTCTTTAAGGAAACATCCAAACTTAACATTTTTTTAAAACTTGCATTCACTGATGTTCCATTATCAGGTATTTCAACCACTTATTTCATAATTATAAATATTAGAAATTTTGAGTTTAAGTATGTTGGATAATGTGGTGATGCTGCAATGGTCGTAAATGTGAAAAGTTGTATAGATCACTTTTTTCTGTGCCATTGTAACTTGGAACTGCCACTAAATTAATCTTGAGGACTACCTGTAGATATTTCAATTATATTGGGTTTTCTGGTTCTAAGGCTATAATAAAGATTATCATACCTTTTCAGTGAAGTCTATAATGATTTGATACTCAATTAAATTGACATTCCACATAAATATAGATAAAATAAGTGCCTACTTTTAGTTTGAAAGTCTAGTAAATTAAAACCTTTATGAAGATAAAATGTGACAGTCTATCTTACCATCTGAATAAAATCCCTGTTTCTAATTAAAATATGTATGACCAAGGAGAAATGCTTTTTTTTCATTAATCTTACCCTACTAACTCCTCCTGAGATGAGGCTGGCCCCAACCCTGTTGGGCTTCAGGAAGGCCCTCAAAACAAGGTTTTGTCATCTAGCTTTGGGGACCCCATGAAAAAGTGGATACCGTCAGGTAATTATATGGCATTTAATGCCATTTAATGCCATATAATTTAATGCACCCTATTCGTGTTTTCCTGCTATTTTTTTAATTCTTGTTTTCATTTATTTTAAATTGTTTTAACATCATTTACTTCTCACATTTACTCTCCTTTTCTAGCCACAAACCTTCAAACAACCCTTCTACTTCGTTAATTACTCAGAAATTACATTCTTCAACCAATCCCAAACCCGCCTGCACGTCATTGTTTGACTCAAGCAATGGGGAGGAGACATGAATATTTGCATAATATATGCAGGCAAATGAAAGATGAGAATCTGAGGTTTTCTGATAAGAATTGTTCTTCTATGTCCTTCCTCACTCCCTAACAAAAAGACCGTGATTTAAGAAATAGCCTGTATTTCGAGAAATCAAATAAGCGGAAAATATATTCTACTTTCGTTGTTTTCGTTTTGCTCACTATAACGTACAAGATAAAGGATCTAACAGAGTTTTATAATGCTGAAAACTGCAATATAATCGCATCGGCGTTCTGAAGACCTGCTCTCTAGGCTACTTGCTGAGGACTTGTTCCTCTTGGGCTTCCTCGCCGCCTAGGGGAAAGTCCCCGGACCCCGGGCAGAGAGTGCCGTGTGCTTTCACGCGCGCTATACCTTCTCGCAAACTCACGCTTCTTCCGCCAAGAAGCCCCCAGGGCCGAGCGGGTGAGTGCGGGAGGGGCTCTCGTCAGCTCCATAGTTACGCAGGTAGTGCGCATGTGCTCCTTTCCCAAGGAGGCGGTCGCACCAACAAAACGGGGCTCATTCTTAGGACGCTTCTTTTTTTTCTTCCTTGGCCGCTGCCTCTACGGAGCCTTAACTGCGACTTCTGCATCGCAACCACGTAGGTCTTATAAACCAGTGATTTTTTTTATCGGTCCCGGAAAATATAGAAAGAATCATTGTAGAATCGTTGCAGTTGTATTTTTCTACGATTAGTCAACGCAAGGGTTTTGTCCTTGTTTTAGGGGCTTTTGACAAGGCTGTTGCATGTGTACATAAAATCTTGTAACTTTATATTCCTTGTCAGCGCATTTGGGAGATGTTTCTCCGACTGTATAAAACAAATCTGTAAGCAGGTTGACCTATGTCTGTGTCTATGGCACGCCTTCCTCCAGAGTCCCAGGGAGTCTGGCAGGCTTCTGAATATTGCTCTAGAAATACTGTTTACTGTGTAACATGGAATTCCTGTTTTTTCGGCTACCTTCCCCAGTCAGGCAAGAGAAAACCATGGCTAAATGTAACAATGCACGAAGGTAGCTCGCGACCAAACTGCTTACTGTTCCTGGGAAGCTGATTAAGAGAAAAACCCAGTCTAAATCCACAGAAAAACTGGCAGTTCGCTAGTTTTCTCTTCCCGAACTCTTAAGAGCAGCATCACTTGACCTCGTTGCTCTTTTTTCGACTTAATTTAGTGGCGCCACCTAACTAGAGCCGGGATCTGTGAGGGGCGCGGGACGAGAGGGGGAAGAGGAGGCCTAATTCTTGCCATCACGGAGGAGTTTGAGGTTCTTTCTGGTGTGGATGAGGCGACTTAATGCTCGTTTGTTCACTCTCGCTCATTTCAGACGTTACCGCAGAGCCCGTGTTAAAGCTGGGACTCAATGCGGCTGGGATGTCGTGAAAACCCTGCCTGGAAATTACATTTGCTTTTTTTGAATTTGGTTACCCGCGACTCTTGCCCTGCCTGCTCCTGTTAACATGCCCGACTATAAAAAGAGGATGGGTGAAAAAGAGCAGTGGGCGGCACGTGCTTCGTCCCTATGGCTTTATTACCGCTCATCTCCCCGAGCGAAGAGTGGGAGCGGCCTAGGGCGGGGAGATAGCACGTTTCCTTGGGACCCGGCAGAGTCTAATTCTGACTCGGTCTCTTTAAATGAAATCCCGCCTTTCCCTCCCGCCCCGTTTGTCTTCTGACGTCCCACCATACTGGACCAATGGCATAGGTCGTAAGGGGAAGGCGGGAGAATGTGAACCGGCCGCACCTTATAAGGACATGGCCTTGCGCATGCGTACTCTGCGGATCGAAGGGGGTGCGAGGAAGGAAAAAGAGGCGGGGAGTTCCAAGTGAGGCAGGAGAGCATTTCTCTTAGCCCCCCCCGCCCCTTCGGCCGATTAAAGACGCAGCCACCTGAGAGTCTCCCTCACAGCCCCCTTTCCCCCCTTCCTGCCCTGGAGCGATCCGAGCGGGTTGAACGAAGAGGGAAGGGGGTGTCACGTCCGGTAACGATGTTGGGGTCGCCGGGGCAACAGCCCGGGGGGGCGGGGTCTGGGGCGACGGCCGGGGCGGCTGCCGGTTCTGCTGCCCCTGCCGCCGGCGGGGCCGGGGGCATCGCGAGCTTCCCGTGCGGAGGGGCGTCTGAGAAGCTGTTGGCGCGCTACGTGCAAGACTACCTGGAGTGCGTCGAGTCGTTGCCGCTGGACATGCAGAGGTTGGCCTCGCTTCTGCGCGAGATGGACACGCGCTGCCGTGGTGAGCAAGGGGGGGGCGCGAGCCGAGCGCGATTGTGGGGGGGGGCGGCGGCGGAGCGGGGGTTGCGCCGATGACGGGCGCTGGCAACTGATTATGGAGACTGCTCTCCCCTCAGCTCAGTCAGAGCGCTCTTCCTCCTGAAGAGGAGGGGCGATCCCCTTCCCCTCCCCTCCTCCCGACTCTGGGTTGGGGGCAGAAAAAAATGGCCACCCTTCTTTTGCCCTCACCTCACCCTATTAGGGAGGCAGGCGCTTGGGAAGAAGCCGGCCCGAAGAGGCTCCGTTTAGGCCCCGAGGGAACGCGAGGTGGGTGGCGGCCGGGGCCGGTCCGGCTTCTGGCGCTGACGGTCGCCTTGGTTTGCCGCGCTCACGCGGGCCCCTGTCACAGTCCCGCGAGTAAGGCGGAGACGAAGAGGCATGTTGCCTTGTTTGGGATGATGCTCCGGATGTGACAAATACGTGAAAACGGATCGTTCGGTAAGATCTTCCCTCCGTAGGCGGTTATGTTTCAGAGATGGGGATACATGCAATGCTGTTTCAGCAGGTGTGTGTGTGTGAGTAAGGTGAGTCTTTTCTTTCTTTCTTTTTGGATAATCATTTGCGTGACAATCTTGAGAGAACATAAGTTTCCCAAGTCACTTGCTGCTAGGTAGTTTTTTACTTGCTTCAGAGTAGTACAACTGTATCCACTCCTTTAGACCTGGGGTCTCCAGCCTTGACAACTTTAAGCCTGGCGGACTTCAACTCCCAGAATTCTTTTCTGGCTGCGGAATTCTGGGAGTTGAAGTTTGCCAGGCTTAAAGTTGCCAAAATTGGAGACCCCTGCTTTAGACCACTATAGAATACAAGAAAGATAATGTTACTTAAATAACTTTCCTTAAAAGGAAAGGATTCAAATATAATGTCCAATTGTATAAGTAGACCCAGGTACACATGTTTTTATTATGAATTATAGTATATATGTTCTTCATTAGTATATCAATAGTGACAGAGAAGCTAGTACAATTTTTTTTGTCTTTTGGGAAAGAAGGGGACTCCTCCACATTTAAACTCATTGATTATGGGACATTTGGCACAGATAACTGGAAGTGCAGGTTAGTCAAGGGAAAGGAAGGTGTTGGAATTTTTTTGAGAATTACTTTGGGAGAGAAGCACACAACAGACCAATTTATGAAAGTGTCTTACTGTGTTTAGCAGCATTTACTCTAGAAGAATATTGAGGATTGTCACTATAAACTTTTTTGTAGATAGTTGGATATAATTTTACCATGGTTTTGAATTGGCGCTAGTCTACGCTCAGCCTACAGGGTTGCTGTTGTGGAAAATTGAAGGTGTGGTGCCATGCATTGCACATCATCTTCAGATCCTAAGAAAAAGATAGATATAAATCAAATAAAAAGCATTTTTTGTTTTCCTTAATGTATTAAATAGTATTTTACTTTTATGACCAGGAATAAGGCAATTTTGGCATATAACTACCCTGCCAAAGCTTTTGTTCCTGTTTTCCTTCTAAAAGATGCTGCAATTCATTCCCTAATGAAACTTTATATTGGAGATAATAGATAAATTGTTCAAATGTTATTTAGATTAGGTTCTACTTTGCTAGCATTTAGATTAGAACATCAAATACATTTAATAAACGTATATGGGGTTTGTTCTTTTGTTTCTTTAAAAAGAAATAAATAGAATTTCAAAATACAAAATTGCAGGAAAAAACATGTAAAAGCTATAAAAACAAACAAAGAAGAACAAAGTGGTGATATACATCACCTATTAATCAAATGTCAAACAGATTTCTAAATATATATTGGGAAAAATATGATTGACTAACATCAAAAAATGTCATAAAATCTCTGCCACAAAGAACTTACTTGGTTTTTATTAGTTGGAAAAATTGCCTTTTCAAAAATGAGTAAGTCACATATCTCTCAAATCTTTAATATCAAGGATAACTATAATGTCTCAAAATAATTCTCTTAGAAAGAGCTCAAGCCCATAATAATCATTATTTCCCCCCAAAATAATCTAATTCCAAAATTTCAGGACATACTTTAATATCTTTAATTTTAAAAAATCCCAGTAATTCATAGGATCAAATTGTATGAGTGAAGTGTTTTATATTGCCAGCAGAGGAAATCTGATATGCATCCTTTCAAATATGTTCTTTAGGGTGTCCAGTAAACTCAAAATAGGATCTTTTAATGAATACATTTAATGGACTGAAACAATTTTAAATGAAATGTTTTTAAGATCTGCAACCATTAACATTCCAGCATGGAATGTTTATATTCTTTCATTTTGGTTTTGGTGCTATATGTTAAAAAAAATGCACTATCTTTATGATTTTTTTTAATCTTGAAGGAAAATTCCCAATTTTATTTTGTAAAATTGTAATCTCAAATATGCAGTCTATGGACAGCATGTGGCCCCTTGAGTAATTTTCTGCAACGCAAAACATTAAGCCTTGGGAAGCATAGTCTCGCATCTGATGAGGGGTGTCCCAAAAGAATGTGGCATGACTCCTTGCCCATATTCAGTTGAGTTAACAAGTGAAAGAAGAGGAAAGTAGACTGAGTAATAAAGGAGCATACTGGTTCATTGGCTCAAAAGCAATTTAAAGTGCCTCACTGCTCCATAGCAGGACATCAGCTGCCAGAAGTAGAATAGCAGTTTGCTGATCTTGTCAGGCACTATGGAGCTAGCCCTGGCTTATTACTATAATTTACATTTTATACGTAATATTCATAAAATAGAAAACAATGATTTAGGGACTTTGAACTTATGATACTCTTGTGATGCTTTTCAACAGAAGCTTTGAAAGAAATTGATGAGGTGTATGAAAAATACAAAGCAGAAGATGATCCTGCACATAAAAAGCGTTTGCAGCAGTATCTTCAGCGGGCTTTGATCAACAGTCAAGAACTTGGAGATGAAAAAATCCAAATAGTTACTCAGATGCTTGAATTAGTGGAGAACAGAGCCCGGCAGATAGAATCCCACTCTCAGTGCTTTCAAGATCTGTCTGATACTGAAAAACCTATTGAAAAGTCAAAACAGGATCCATGTCAACCAGAAAGATCTTCACGAAGACCCCGTCGACAACGTACTAGTGAAAGCCGTGATATATGCCATATAGCCAATGGAATTGATGAGTATGATGACCAGCCACCTAAAGAAAAAAGATCCAAATCTGCTAAAAAGAAAAAACGCTCTAAAGCTAAACAAGAAAGGGAAGCTTCACCAGTAGAATTTGCAGTTGACCCTAATGAACCAACTTACTGTCTCTGTGACCAAGTATCTTATGGAGAAATGATAGGGTGTGACAATGATCTGTGTCCCATTGAGTGGTTTCATTTTTCATGTGTCGGACTCACTTATAAACCAAAGGGAAAATGGTATTGCCCAAAGTGCAGAGGAGACAATGAGAAGACTATGGATAAATGTACAGACAAATCCAAAAAGGATAGAAGATCAAGGTAGTAAATGCTCTAGTGCACAGACAGCTGTGTGGTTTCTATAAAACTATTTAATAAGCAGATTAGTATTTTAGAATAATGCATAAAACTATGCAATAATTTTTAAGATGTACAATACTATTGGAATGTTCACAGATGTTAATACTTTTTTCTGCTTTTGAATATTCTGCACTAAATAACCAAAATTTCCAAACAGGGTCACATGGGAGTAGCACAGAAGGAATTTAGGAATTCCAGATTCCTCACTTTTTTTAATTGTGGAATTATGGTGATGTATGAAGAGGAAAGATTGGAAAGATAATCATGTTAAAACTGATTTGTAACAATTGTGATTGTAAATTTAGTTGAATATAGCACATTTTGCTGAGAACATATTAGTTCTATGATGCTTTTAGTCTTCAGAATTCTAAAGATAATATTGGAATCTATTGCCAAACTTTAAATTTTAAGCCTTTGAAAATATAAAGCCAGTTTTTCTTCGTGTCTTCCATGTGATCTATCTATATGTCATTAACTTATTTTATATTAATTTTGTGGTGAATTTAGAAGTCTGTTTAAAGAAAGTATATTAAACAAATACTGGAAGAGTTGCAATCAGCATTAATTACAGTCCTAAATTGAACTATTCATTCTTCTCACTATGCTCTTCAGTTTCTTCAGTCCTTTTGTGATATCTTGTTTATAATTCCCTGGATATTAAAAAAAAGTATGTAATCATGTCGCAAAATTTAGATATTCAAAAAATATATAAATACTGTAAGATCAGTTTGTGAAGTAAGCTTGACTGGCCTTATATTTTATCTTATTTTGCTTTACAGGCTTTAAGGGCTGAGCAAAGAGCATTCATAGGAAAAAGTTGCTATTCTCTAGAAGAGTAGTCCTATAGGCATAGAGAGAACATACATCTGAAATATAGCAACTTTTAATGAAATATTTTACATTAAGAATTATGGCAGGTCTTTGAAACAATTAATAACTAAAAGTATCCCCAAACTAAATATTTCTTTAATGGAACAGTTTTGAAATTGATGATATACAGCTGTAGTCATTTGCCTAACTTAATGCCATAGATTTCCCCAGATACTAATTTTATTTTTCTCTACAAGATTAGAGTACTTCATTTTATTTATTAGACATTACAGACTCCATGTAAGTAAACCTATTCTAAAGTAAAAAGATAAGCAGGCCAACAAAAAGTTCCAGTATTGCATTCTTGTTCCTATGGTATGAAATAACATTTGGCCATTTATATTTTGAGCAAGGTTTGAAAAAAAAGCTTGGATACTACAAAAATTTCAAATTAATTTAAATATTCAAAAATGGTTATTTTGAAAGCATGGCAGCACGGCTGCATCATGTGGACTAAAGATATTCAGCCATTTAACTAGAAATTGTTATACTACGTAAGGACTGGATTATTTCATATGGCTGTTATATCCATGCTGAATCTGAAATTATGTCTCATGAATTAACTGTAACCACTAAACTGACCACAAGGTATGTCATGGTCAAATGGCATTGCCTTCTATAAATATCATGTCTTACCTTGTTAGGGGGACTCTAATTGCACATTCATAATATAGCTATGTTTTAATTTGAATATTCCCCCCCCCCAGTTCTGCAATGGGCAGTTAAAAGGATATTCTCACGTACTATATGCTTCTGTAGTTGCTACTTCTTACTTTTCTAGATGATCCAAGGAAAGAAATCACACAGTAATTTTATGATTGTGTGTAAAATTTGGAAGAATGTTAACTTTAATTGACTAATATGTGCACTACAACATCATTACCATAAAACAGACTACTTACATATTCATATCTGTTTGTGGACACAATACTTCTGTACCCAGAGAATGATGTGCATTAACTTCTGAGAAGAACAGCCACAATACCTGTGACTCCACTTTTGAGAAAAACTGATTCTTAGTCAACTACATAAGTAAAATTATAATGCTTCCTATTTTGAGAAACTGTATTATTGCTATGAAGTTCTGTTTTGATTTTTTAAAAAATATAATGTTGCTTGATATAATATGACAATCTCCTTGGTTCAAAATTTATAAGCATAAGCACATGGAAATTAGAAATGTGCCACCAAAATGTATCAGCTACTTGGATCTAATATTTTGCATGCTATGATTTATGAATAAAAAATACTGGTTGTAAAATTGTATCTGAATTTTCCCCCAGTTTTTTCTATCATGCATTCATAGGCTGGAATCCAAAGAACTTCTGTATACAGAAGGTACCACATTTTTCAGATTGTAAGATGCACTTTTTTGTCTCCCAAAAAGGACCGAAAATGTCTGTGTGTCTTATAGACCGAATATTGCTGAAGGACCCACCTAACCACCAGCCTTTTTTTTTTTTTGGCCTCCGCACGCCCTGTTTTCGGGCCTTTTTTCAAGGCTTTTTTTGGCCTGTTGTTGAGGCTTTGGGGGGCCATTTTTGAGGCCTTTTGGAAAAAAAGGCCCCCCCAAAAGCCTCAAACAGGCCAAAAAAAGGCCCCAAAATGGGCTGCAAAAAGCCTTGAGAACAGCCCCCCAAAAGCCTTGAAAACAGGACAGAAAAGGCCCTGAAAATGGGCCAAAAAAGCCCCGGAAACAGGCCGATAAAAGACTGGAAAAGGGCCAAAAAAGGCAGGCCAAAAACTTTTTTTTGTTATTTCCTCTTCTAAATTTAGGTGCGTCTTATAGTCAGGTCTGTCTTATAGTCCAAAAAATACGGTATCTTTCTAATTTGTATAAACAGATTGTTAGGATTTTTTTAAATACGTTCTCTTTGGCATATAAAATACAGTTAAGCATACTGTAGGATGTGTCTAGTTTGGAATCGGATTGAAAAGTAAAATTCTAGATAGGATATGACATGGTAATATGGAATGCATGTATTCTGTGTCTTGAACACAGAACAACATCTTGAACAATAATAATACATTGTTAAAATGCGAGTGAAACTAGCATTTTGTATGAGTATTGTTTTTCTAGTACCCTTAATTGTTAGTACGTTAAATGCACACTCATTTCAGGTTCCATAAATCTTATTGACAGCCTGCAACAGTCTTATACATCAGAATGAAAAGAGTTCTAATGTGAAGTATTATTTCCTTCTAATCCTCCAAATTTAACCGTGTAGCTTATAAAAAGTTAAAGGTAAGAATAGTCAGAAATTGCAGTTTATACAGCATATATTCTGTTGCATCACACAATATAATACCTAAAATATATCTGCATGTTTCAATATAACAAAAAAGAATATGAGCAATATTTAATATGATTAAAAGAAGTTGCCTCACAAAATGGGCTAATAGTAATAGTATAATCATTAACTTGTTTTATAGTTGATATCAAAAATAACTGGCACCTTTTCCTCTTGCAGAGAGAATACATGTCTATGTTTCCCTACAAAGCCAGTGTTTAGTCTCTGCTTGCTGCTGGCCAAAACTTGACACCCTTGTTTTAGTAATTACAAGAATCCGTTAAATCATACATCAAAGTGTCCGTTGTTTGAACTGTCGTGGTGAATGGCATTTACTTTTGTCAGTTTCAACTTACTTCATGGCAAATAGAGATTCTTGGGAAAAATTAAGGAGTAGCATGTATTCTGTAGTAGTTTTGGATGCATCTTTGTTTTCTAAGAGTTGCCTGAATCATTTCATATGATGAATCATTATATACATGTACTAAAACAACAATATAATGTTGTGAGATGTTAAGAATTTTCTTAGCATGGCTATTTCCAATTGAAAAAATAATATTGAAAAGAGCCATGGTAGCTGGGGTGTCAAACTCAAGGCCCATGAGCTGGATCCAGCAGGGGTGTCAAACTCAAGGCCTGTAAGCCGGATCCAGCCTGCGGAGTGCTTAGATCTGGCCTGTGGTGCCGCCCTGGAAACAGTGAGGGACTGGCTGGTGATGCCCCTGCCAGCAAAAATGGAGCTTGGGAGGGCTGCATGCAGGTCCTCCCGAGCTCCATTTTTGCTGGCAGAGGGTTGCAGGAGGCCATCACAGCCGAAAATGGAGCTCAGCCTGTTTTCTCCGGCAGAGTGCTTGGGCCATCACAGGCATCCGTGTTGTTGAACTGGCCATGCCCATTCCGCCCCTCCCCCACCCCGAGTCAAACACATGTGGCCCTCAATGCAGCCCTCAATGAAATTGAGTTTGACACCCCTGGGTTGGAGTACAGTACTGCAGGCTACTTCTGCTGACTGCTGGCTGACTGCAATTTGGCAGTTCAAATGAGGACCCAGATTGTTGGGGGCAATAAGTTGACTTTGTATGTAATATACAAATGGATGAAGACTATTGCTTGACATAGTGTAAGCCGCCCTGAGTCTTCGGAGAAGGGCAGGATATAAATGCAAATCTCACCAGGTTCAAGGTTGACTCGGCCTTCCATCCTTCGGAGGTCAATAAAATGAGGGCCCAGATTGTTGGGGAAAATATGCTGACTCTGTGAACCACTTAGCACTGTGAACTGGTCTGCTATTGCTATATATATATAATGTTCTCTAAATATAACTTCATAATTAAATTGTTACTCATCCTGTTTCTATGCTTTGGCTAAAATTAAAATGTCTCAAAAACTGGAAGATTAAAATAAGCAGACTTCTCCAACAAATCCTAGAGAAACCCATCACCACAAAAAACCAAAAATCCAGGTATCTAAATTATGGAATATATCCTTAATGTATGGAGATTTCTCATTCTCCCTTCTCTGCAGAATGGTAATGAGTTCAGTAATTCTTATGTTTATGACTTGTCAAAGTGGTCCTTGCATTCCTTTCAGTGAAGAGCTGCTTCTGTCATGGGATTTTCCTTTAGTTTCCTGACTCCTTTTTTACATGGGGAGTAGAGACTGAAAGGTTCTTATCTTGCATAATTTTTTACAATACTGTATGGGGCTAAGGGAAAGGCAAAGCTGGTGGCAGCAAAGTTTCATTTTCTTCAGTTGCTTTTCTACATTATCAGTTGTATCTTTCTCCTCCTTAGACTTGCAGATAATTATTGGGGAGAAGGGAGAATTAATTTACAGGTAGGAGAATTAGTATTTATTGTCTTTTTATGTCATGCGCAAATTGCTTATTGTCTTCTTTTAGATATTATGTGCAGTTGCTTTTTAAACTATGTCAAGTTTCATTTTTTTATGCTTGATTTTATTTTGTTCAAATTCTCTTTTAAATATTTTCATGTTCTTCTTCACTGCTTGATGAGTCTTCTCCAAAAAAATCTTTTCCTATTGAATTTTCAGCAGTGTTTATGCTCATCATTTTTAAAGTGGTAAGAGTAGAGCTGTTGCTCAACCCTAAAAGAACTGTCTTTTTGTCACAGGCAACAGTCATGCAAGAGATTTTGCTATCAAATGTAAAGATGGATATAACTGTGCCATTCTCCAAATCCCAGAAACTGACCTCACCTAAAGTGGGAGAGACAAATGCATGTTACTACATTTAGTTTGGCTTGGAAACGTCCTTCATCTTAATAACAACTCTCTTGTGTTGGTTAATCCATAGCAGTAAGATTAAAAAATATTTGGTATAATTTATTGGTGGTAAATAGAATAGAATATAACATTCTGAAATTAATAATGGAATAAGACATTTTTGGTTATTTTTTGGTACTGCTATAGTTACGTCTGCCACTTTTATTCTTCAGAAATATTCTGGTTATTAAGAATTGTGACTAATTTATACATAGACACATAAGTATCAAAAAGTATTTTTTAAATCTGTTTTATATTCGATTTGCTAACATTTTTACTGACGCTTATGCTTCTTTGTTACGCAAATATAATGTTATGCAAAGTTCTTGTGGAATTTGTTTGGCTTGGCTTAAACTTTGCTAAACTATAGCACTGTATAGCCATTGTATAGCCAAAATGAATGGATATTAAATTGTGTAATGTCTGGATTGCATCTGAATACTGAGGTGATGTATCACTCTGATTCAAAGAGGAAGAGGATAATTCAGAACACATGGGAAAGTTTATGTCACACAATTTGCAATTACCTTTCCTAGGCTTACACAGTTTTAATTTTTTTTCAGGAAAAAATCCGTTGAATTAAAGAGTTGCTGACACATGCAGCACCCTGTATACTGAATCATCTTTTCTTTCTTTAACCACTGTAGACATAGTACTAAACAGTATTTTATTGATTAGAATTTATTAATAAATGTATTTTAACAGCAAGCTGAGCCATAAAGTCTGTTCTGTTAACAATGGTAATCTAAGACAAAATTTTAGAAAAAAAACAGTACCCAAGATTGAGGATAGGGGCATACAACTTGCAGTCTATAAACTGCATGCATCTCTGTGGTGCCAGAATTTTCAGCATTGAATGAATAACATGTTTTATGCAGGCTTTCCAAACCCTCTCTACATCCCGTTTTTTGCCTCCCAAACCCCCCATGCATCCCATTTTTGCCCTCCCCAGCCCCCAGGAGCACTCTGCAGGCCTCCCAAACCCTCCGTGCATCCATTTTTGCGAAAAATGGGGCTGTATTTGGACGTGCGGGGCAGGGTTTCTGGAGGCCAAAAATGGCTGTATTCGGTGCATAACATGCACCAACATTTCCACTCTCTTTTGGGGTGGGGAGAAGTGCATCTCTGGTAGATATAAATAACAGGTTATAATATTAAAAATAAAAAGAACATAGGTCTTGGAACACATTTTTTTAACCTACAAAAGAAATTATGAACAAACCTGCAAGTAGAATTGCCTTTGTTCCATCTAATATGTGCAATTTGCTATTCACAGTCATATCAAGACCTTCATAACCTTGCATTAATTTGTGTTTATGCTTAAATGGATCCCAAATTTTAATCCTATAAACCACAAAAAATGTATCAGTTTGGACATTATTTAGAATTCATAATATTATAGATATAATTAACAAACTTAGCATTTAGTTCAACCTTACCTACTATTTTGTATTCGGAATCAGAAAATAGCATATTGTAATCTGAGAAACAACTTGTTTAATAATTATTTTGTATATAGCATCATATTTTGTTAGATATTAACCCATCTTTTCATTCTTCCAAGGTTGGTAAAAAGAGGATCCAGATTGTTGGGTGCCAAATGATGATTCTGGAAACCACTTGAGAGTGCAGTAAAGCACTATGAAGTGGTATATAAATCTAAGTGCTTTTGCTATCATTAACTTTGGCAAAACTTCGAATCACTCCACTGTCTGAATTGATTTATACCAGACTATTTAGATAACTTCTGTTTTTTGTAAAAGCAGTACATCTTAATTATATAGTTGGATTCATTTTGCATATTTACATAAAAATATCTAGTGCCTGTTATATTATTTTTGGTGGTATGCTAAGTTTAATAATTAATAGCTTTTAACATTTATGGAAGTTTGAAGAGGTCTGTGATACATCAACTTCTTTTACATTAGTGGATAGGGAAGTTGCATTTGGAATATATAACTTCTCAAAGCTACCTCAAGTTGTTTCTGATTATTATGAATAAATGCCTATGTATCTAAATGCAAAAATATCTCACTAGATATTAACTGATTACTAAGAAGCTTTAAGCTGTGGTATTTGCAGACTGTAACCAGGCATCTTCCAAATGGGTTCAAGGAATAGTTGCATTTATCTTTTCAATCTTTGGCATTTTCTGTATGTAATAAAAATATCCAACTTTCTCTTGAATTGTTATAAAATATTGTATAATTTTAATATTCCACATAAATGTCTACAGTTACAGGTAGTCCTTGACTTAAAATTATTCATTTAGTGATCATTCAACATTACAACACTGAAAAAAGTGACTTATAACATTTCACACTTAAAATTGTTGCAGCATGTGATCCTCTTTTATGACCTGACAAGTAAAGTTGATGGGAAAGTCAGATTCATTTAACAATTGTGTTGCTAATAACAACTTTGCTAATAACAACTTTGCTAATAACAAAGATTGTAAAATAGGGCAAAACTCACTTAAAAATTGGCAACAGAAATTTTGGAGTCAATTGTCTTAAGCTGAAGACTATATATATATATATATATACAGGTAGTTCTTGACTTACAACAGTTCATTTAGTGACTGTTTGAAGTTACAGTGGCACTGAAAAAAGTGACATGACCATTTTTCACACATATGACCATTGCAGCATCCCCATAGACATGTGATTTACATTCAGAAGCTTGACAACTGACTCATATTTAAGATGGTTGTAGTATCCTGGAGTCATTTTATCCCTTTTTGTGACCTTTAGGAACTGCAGTGATTCACTTCACAAATGTGTCAAGGTCGTAAAATGGGGCAAAACTCATTTAATAAATTTCTCCCTTAACAATATAAATTTTGTGACTGTAAGTTGAGGACTACCGATATTCTCATCTTGCTTCAGTATCTTTGTGGTATGCAACCAAGCAATTTATTGGGCACACACAATTCTTTCTAGTAATAACTATAAACTTTAGTTATTTACTTACAGATTATCCACCATCACTCCGAAAATGATCCTACTGCCATCTGCAGTAATGGCTGTACAGCAGACATTAGGCTCATTTTTTAATCTTTTTCTAACCTATATTTTTATAATGGAGAAAAATAAATTGAGTAAATTGGTTATGGGTAACTTTACATGCAAACTATAGATATATAGGTTTGCAGGTATATAACTGCAGGAAATGTTTTCCTGTTCATCCTTGTTCTTTCAGAACTTGGCTGTATTGTGGAAAGGCAAGGAATGAAGGAATAATGGCTGAAGTAAAATGCCCAAATGTCAAGAGCCACACTTCAAAACTGGGCAGGGCCAGGACCCTCTTAAGAAGGAGGTTTGAGATTTTTAGGGAATAAAAGATATCTGTCATCTGCAACATTAAGACTATGCTACCTATTTTATCCCTTCCATGTGCCTCAAAATGCAAAATAAAGACTTATTTAGCTCCTGTTCTTGAACATATAAAAAAGATGTTTTTGGACATTCTTGCAAAAAAGATGTATTGTAGTAGATCTGGGTAATTTGGATTATAGAAGGAATAGTTTGATGATAGAATAACCCAAAACAAACATTCCAAAATTAGGAATAATCTTAAACTAACAAATGGAAATGTGAAAGGGAGTGATAAGATAAATCATGTTAGTTCACAAATTATTTGCAGAGAGCTTAGATTGTTTATCATTGTTTGATTTGGAAACCACACTACAACAAAATTTTGTTTTTGCCCAAGTATTGCAGAAATTATACCTTTCCTGTGATTAAATTCCATAGTGTTACATAGCTGATTTTTTCCTCCTCATTGTAATTGGAAAGCACTAGATAATGCCCAGTATATGTTAATGTAGCATTATATAAAAAAAGCATTGATTCATTGCTCTCAAGTGTATGGCGATAGGACATGGTTTCCAAACTGAATACTGACAGATGATGTGCATAATAGGAACACACAGCTATCTGTGAAAAGAGAAAGACAGTTATTTTAAAAACAAACATATTTAACAACTGGCAAAAATAAATTAAGCAACATGGTTCCCCTCTGCAAAGATTTTGGCCTTATTAGAGGGAAAAGACAAGAAGTAGGGAGCAATTATTTTTCACAGTGTAATAGGACATGTTGGATTACTTTGTTTATGAAATAAATTATAGAAGCACTAAACTTCGACAATATACAATACTGTGCAAAAGTACTAGGCAGTTGTGCAAAAATGCTGTAAATTAAGAATTCTTTTAGAAATGGAGATGTTAATAGTTTTTTTTTATTATTTCCCAAAATGGAAAGTAAATGAACAGAAGAGAACGCCAAATCAAATCAATATTTGGTGTGACCACCCTTTGCCTACAAAACAGCATAAATTGTTCTAGGTACATTTGCACACAGTTTTTGAAAAAACTTAGCAAGATTTCAAGATTGTTCTAAATATCTATGGAAAACTAACCAGCTTCTGTGGATTTAGGCTGCCTCAAATCTTTATGTCTCTTCATGTTATCCTAGACAGGCTAAATGTTGAGATCAGGGATCTGTGAGGGCCAAACCATCACTTCTTTATGTTGAAGATAGTCCTTAATGACATTGGCTATATGTTTGGGGCCATTGTCCTGTTGCAGAATAAATTTCCGGCCAAACACACGCCTCTCTGATGCTATGGCATGACAGATAAGTATCTGCCTGAATTTCTCAGGATTGAGGGCACTATTGATCCTGACCAATTCTCCAACTCCATTTGCAGAAATGCAGCCCCAAGTGCAAGGAAGCGCCACCATGCTTCACTGTTGCCAGCAGACACTCATTATTGTATCACCCTCCAGCCCTTTGGTGAACAAACTGCTTCCTGCTATAACCAGATATTTCAAATTCTGACTCAAGTCCAGATCACTGCCATTTTTCTGCACCCCAGGCCCTAAGACGAAGTACTCAATTTATACTTGTTTCCACATCGGAGGTATGGCATTTTGACTGCAATTCTTCCATGAAGACCACTTCTGGCCAGATCTCTCTGAACAGTAGATGGGAATACCTGGGTCCCACTGGTTTCTGCCAGTTCTGTGCTGATGGCACTGCTGGACATCTTCATATGTTGAAGGGAAATAAGCACGATGTATCTTTTCATCTGCTACATTAAGTTTCCTTGGCTGACCGCTGTCTACAGTCTTAAACGTTGCCCATTTCTTAGTGCTTCTTCAAAAGAGCTTGAACAGCACATCCTGAAACCCCAGTCTGCTTTGAAAGCTTTGCCTGGGAGATGCAGTATAACTGCCTTTTGTCTTGTTCTTGTGTTGTGGTGTATGATCTGTGACATGAAAATCTTCCTCAAACTCACCTAATCAGGTAGCAGAGTTTGGCTATTCCCTACCCAGTTTTGAGCCTCCTACACAGCTGTTTCTGTTTCAGTTAATGACTTTCACCCTACATATGAAATCGATTATCATTAGCACCTGCTTGGTATAATTGGTTAATTGTACACCTAACTAATCCTACAGAATCCCTGACTTTGTGCAAGTGTAAGAATTGATGCTGTTTTAAAGGCAAAGTATGATCATACCAAATATTGACTTGACTTGGATTTTTCTTTTGTTCATTTACTTTCCATTTTGTTAATTGATAAAAATAAACTATTAACACTTTTATTAGTAAAAGCATTCTTAATTTGCAATATTTTTGTACAATTGCCTAACACTTCTGCACAGTACTCTATTCACACAGGGTTCCTTTATAAATCAGCAAAACTTATATGAAAATACATTTTATTTATTTTTTTAGATTTAGTAAATTTATATAGCTACGACAATGAGTGGGATATTATATTGTTCCATTTTAAAACAAACTAAATTAAACTCCAAAAAATTACTGCATATGCTCTGTTGGGCTGCACAGAAATGCCAGAAGTTGCAATTGGTGCAAAATGTAGCAGTTAAGACTTATACTAAAGGATCTTTAAATACTAAGCATACAGGTAGCCCATGTTGAGCAACTGCCTTGTTTGCGGTAATTGGGACTGGAATTTTCATCACTAAGCGATGCAGTCATAAAGCATGACGTTATGTGACCATCGCTTAGCAACAGCAATCCCAGCAGTCCCCATTGCCATCAAATGTGAACCTCACATGACCATGATGTATGAAGAAGCATTTACTTATGCCCTTGAAACAATCATAGGCAAGCAGCCCAGTGGTCAAGCTACAGGCAAGCAAGTTGGGACTATGGAGTACAAGCAGGCAGGAGCCATGGATGGGTACTAGGAATAACAGGTAGGCGCATTCTATTGTGTACAGGCAAGTGGCCAAATGCTCTGGAGTATGACATTCTCATGTCTCATGGGTGCTCTTCAAGAGAAAATTTGCAGTCTTGGGGACTTGCAACCTCCTGCCGACTATCCCATTGACTTTGCTTATGCCAGCAGGAAAGCTTACAAATGGTAATCATGTGACTGCAGAATGCTGCAACTGTCATAATTTCATGCCTGTTGCCAAGCTTCCAAATAATGATCATGTGACCATGACTGGGAATGCTGCAATGGCTACAACTTTGAAGACTGGACATACTTCCCCCATTTAGCACCGCTGTAACTTCAAAGGTCATTGTACACATGGACTACCTGTATTCTAAAAACACATTTGGGTCCCACTTCACTTGCATTTAGAAAATGTGCAATGGTTCATTTCTGTTCTGTTAATAATTTTATTATTTTATATTTTTAATTCTTATTTTTTAATGTTACTTGCCATGTTTGCTTGTTCAAGCATAAAGGCAAAGTACAAATTTTTATATATATAGTTTTATATATATATATATATATATATATATATATATATATATATATATATATATATATATATATATATATATATATATATTTGTTTTCTGAGGTTTTCACGGGTGTTTGTATATAGGTCTTTGGTTGTTCGGGTTTTCTCCTGTGTAAAATTGGAAGTGTCTTGGCGACGTTTCGACGAAGTCTCATTCGTCATCTTCAGGCTTCAGCTTCGTGCTTCTGGGAGCAATGTGTGATCGCAGCTGTTTCTTCCTTTTAACTGCTAGTGGGCGTTTGAACTGATTGGGTGCGAGCTTGGCTGTGCTCTGATTGGATGCGGGTTTTTCTGTGCTCTGATTGGCTGGGGCTGTGTCCTGTGTTGGGGGGGGCTTGGTTGTCCTCAGTCTAGCCTGTGCTGCAGGGGGGTTTGAGCTGGTGAGCTGCATAGCTGTTGTTTGGCTTTGTGGTCGTGCTACATCTTCATAGTGGGTGTCAGTCTGCTGCATGAATGGATTGGAGGGCTTTGAAATGGCTAATGTTGCAGCTGCGGTCCGGCTTCTGGTCCTTGGTCGTGCTTCATGATCAGTGTGGGTTTGGGTCTGCTTTCTGGGTGGATGCGGTGGTGACATCCTGTGTGGACCTTGTGAGTGTGGGTCTGGTGTCATTCCTCGTGTTAGGGACTCGTTTGTCAATAAGGCGGGTTTCCAAATGGCTGGTAGGCGGAGGTGTCATCTCGTTTGTTCATGCTGTGTGGGCGTTTTCTATCTCAATGGCTTCTCTGATTATTCTGTTGTTAAAGTGTTCAGTTTTGGCGATAGTTCTGGTCTTTTAAAGTCAATATCATGTCCTGTGACTTTAAAGTGTTGGACCAGGAAGAAGTTGGTTCCTCTTTTTGAATGAGTTCTTGTGTTCTTCAATGCGTGCACTTATTCTTCTGTTGGTTTGTCCAATGTATGTGGTGGGGCAGGCGGTGCATGGGATTTCATATACTCCTTGATTTTCTAACTCAATTTTGTCTTTGGGGTTTCTTAGGATGGTGGATATTTTTCTGTTTGTGCAGAATGCGGTCTTGATGTTGTGTTTGTGGAGGATCTTGCTGATTCTGTCTGTGGTGCCTTTTATATATGGGAGGAGGGCTGTGCCGTTTTCTTGTTCTCTGTCTTGGATTTTAGTGGGGGGTTCTTTTTGGATTAGCTTGGTAATCTTATTTCTTTGGAATCCATTGGATGTTAGTACGTTAGTGAGAGTGTCTAGTTCGGGTTTTAGGTGTTGTTCATCAGCTAAGCATTTTGTTCTGGAGATGAGTGTCTTGGCTACGGAGTTGATCTGTGCTGGGTGGTGGTGTGAGAGTGCGTGCAGATAGCGGTTTGTGTGTGTTTTCTTCTGGTAAGATACCAGCATAATAATCTTACCAGCAGACAAGGGCAACGCCACGGTGGTTATGAACACATCTGACTACCAAACCAAATTAACCAACCTACTCCAAGACCCTGCATACAAGCCCCTAAACACAGACCCCACCACCTACCTAGAAAAAACCACTAGATCCAAAATAAAAGCCTCCCCCATCAGCGAAGAAATCCAACAAAGAATCATTCCCAGAGAGAAATCATCCAGATGCCCTAAGCTCTATGGCCTCCCCAAGATACACAAAGAAGGAACCCCACTCAGACCCATAGTCAGCTCCATAGGCTCACCTCTACAAAACCTAGCCAAATTTCTCGCCAAACAACTACAGCCCTATGCAGAATCCATCACCTCACACGTAAAAACTCATTCCAGTTCATAGAGATCATAAAGAAACAAAACTTACAGCCCAGCGACCTACTTGTGAGCTTTGATGTCATATCCCTCTTCACCCAAGTGCCAATCAAAGAAGCCTTGACAGCTATCCAAAACAAATATAACCCCCCCAAGCACATCCTAGATCTGACCAACCACTGCCTATCCAACACATACTTCATCTATAATGGACAAAAATACAAACAAATAGAAGGAGCACCCATGGGATCACCCCTCTCACCTGTCATTGCCAATCTCTACATGGAACACTTTGAAACCCAAGCTCTAGGAAAATCTGATCACAAACCCAAACTCTGGCTCAGATATGTAGACGACACCTTCATAATCTGGCCACACGGGAAAGAAAAACTTGAAAACTTCCTCACACACCTCAATAGCCTACACCCCAAAATACAGTTCACCATGGAAACAGAAGTTAATAACCAACTTCCCTTCCTGGATGTCTTAGTCTACAGGAAACCCAATGGCTCCCTAGGACACACCATCTACCAGAAGAAAACACACACAAACCGCTATCTGCACGCACTCTCACACCACCACCCAGCACAGATCAACTCCGTAGCCAAGACACTCATCTCCAGAACAAAATGCTTAGCTGATGAACAACACCTAAAACCCGAACTAGACACTCTCACTAACGTACTAACATCCAATGGATTCCAAAGAAATAAGATTACCAAGCTAATCCAAAAAGAACCCCCCACTAAAATCCAAGACAGAGAACAAGAAAACGGCACAGCCCTCCTCCCATATATAAAAGGCACCACAGACAGAATCAGCAAGATCCTCCACAAACACAACATCAAGACAGCATTCTGCACAAACAGAAAAATATCCACCATCCTAAGAAACCCCAAAGACAAAATTGAGTTAGAAAATCAAGGAGTATATGAAATCCCATGCACCGCCTGCCCCACCACATACATTGGACAAACCAACAGAAGAATAAGTGCACGCATTGAAGAACACAAGAACTCATTCAAAAAAGAGGAACCAACTTCTTCCCTGGTCCAACACTTTAAAGTCACAGGACATGATATTGACTTTAAAAAGACCAGAACTATCGCCAAAACTGAACACTTTAACAACAGAATAATCAGAGAAGCCATTGAGATAGAAAAACGCCCACACAGCATGAACAAACGAGATGACACCTCCGCCTACCAGCCATTTGGAAACCGGCCTTATTGACAAACGAGTCCCTAACACGAGGAATGACACCAGACCCACACTCACAAGGTCCACACAGGATGTCACCACCGCACATCCACCCAGAAAGCAGACCCAAACCCACACTGATCATGAAGCACGACCAAGGACCAGAAGCCAGACCGCAGCTGCAACATTAGCCATTTCAAACCCTCCAATCCATTCATGCAGCAGACTGACACCCACTATGAAGATGTAGCACGACCACAAAGCCAAACAACAGCTATGCAGCTCACCAGCTCAAATCCCCTGCAGCACAGACTAGACTGAGCACAACCAAGCCCCCACCAACACAGGACACACCCCAGCCAATCAGAGCACAGAAAACCCCATCCAATCAGAGCACAGCCAAGCTCCCACCCAATCAGTTCAAACCCCACTAGCAGTTAAAAGGAAGAAACAGCTGCGATCACACATTGCTCCCAGAAGCACGAAGCTGAAGCCTGAAGATGACGAATGAGACTTCGAAACGTCGCCAAGACACTTCCAATTTTACACGGAGAAAACCCGAACAACCAAAGACCTATATATATATATATATATATATATATATATATATATATATATATATATATATATATATATATATATATATATATATATATATTTCCAATTTTACGCGGGAGAAAACCCGAACAACCAAAGACCTACATACAAACACCCGTGAAAACCTCAGAAAACAAATATATATATATATATATGTATGTATGTATGTATGTATGTATGTATGTATATATAAAATAAATGGCACCTTGGTATGATGTGCAAGACATCATGCTGTCATCTGTGCCACACACAAAAGGAAGATACCAGCATCGAAAAGTCTGCATTAGTTAACTTTTGAAAAGTTACAGTGTCAAATGAGTTATATCTTAACATATTTATAGAACAAAAGAATACATGTAGGATATTAAGCATGTTAACATTTAAATAAATATGTATAAATGGTGATTTGGTAAGTACAACTCACCTTCTCATCTCCACTTAGGAGGAACTGATCAATAGTATTGTTCTTTTCTTTAGCTAGTTTTTGTAATGTCTCCACCTCCAGTTTTAATGCCTTTTCTTTTTTCTTTTTCTTTCCAGTATTGGTTTCATTTCGCTTTTCCCAGGGATGCCATAATGCTAAGAGAAAGGCATATGTAAAAAAAAAAACCTATGGTATTACACATGAAATACAAGTAATTTTTGTGATTTTTAATAATGGTGTTAAAGGATCTTAACGGTTATTTTGCCTCAGCAGAGTCAAACATTAAGCAATCTTGGGCTTTGGTTGGTATTTGGAGACTTCTAGGAAAAAGTAAGATTGTAGGTTAGACTGAGAAAATTTTTTAAAATCTAAAAAGCACAATAGCAAGATATAAATAGCAATAACACTTAGACTTATATTCTATTTCAGAGTGTTTTTACAGCATTTTCTAAGCTGTGGAAGGCACAATGTTGCCTTCCATAAATGGATGATTAGGCCAGGATCCATAGTGCTATTTTCAGCTTTCTCCATGAACTGTATCTACTGCTGATAGTTATTTTAAAAGTTTCCTCAGTTTTTGAAATCTATCTGCTATTGAATTTGTGTGAGAGAGAGTGTCTGTTTTTATTATATATGAAAATGGAAGAAGGTTACTACTAAATACCATTTAGTCTTCCAAATATGATTCTTTGGCGTAACTTTTTTTACAAGCAGGGCAATTACTACAGCAATTTGAAACCCTTCTGTCATACTGTTTTTTTGAAACTGGTGAAAGAACACTCAGAAAGTAATTGCTCCTTTGTTGCACACCTGGATCTAAATCAGAAATAGACCTAGCATTATCTCAATAAATTTATGAGGGCTTGATTTGGATTTGAGTTTGGTTGGTAAAACCAATTATCCCCATTTTTGATGGAGTGGTAATAAGGCTATAACTCAGGGGGGTCAACTCACATCGTCACAGCGTTGTGGCATGCCTCGACCTAATTGTTTAACAGTGTATGTCCAGGATATGAGGGGTCTGTAGATATTTTCTTAGCCCTCCTGACCCATGCAATATACAGGTCCTCAGTGGAAGGCAGGCTGGTTGCAATTGTTCTTTCTGTAGTCCTAACTATCCACTGAAGTCTGTATCTGTCCTGTTTGGTTGCTGTACTAAACCAGATAATTAAGGTAAAGGTTCCCCTTGCACATACATGCTAGTCGTTGCCGACTCTAGGGGCCGGTGCTCATCTCCGTTTCAAAGCCGAAGAGCCAGCGCTGTCTGAAGACATCTCCATGGTCATGTGGCCGGCATGACTCAACGCCAAAGGCGCACGGAACATTGTTACCTTCCCACCAAGGTGGTCCCTATTTTTTCTACTTGCATTTTTAGGTGCTTTCGAAACTGCTAGGTTGGCAGAAGCTGGGACAAGTAATGGGAGCTCACCCCATTACATGGCAGCACTAGGGATTCGAACCACTGAGCTGCCGACCTTTCGATTGACAAGCTCAACGTCCAAAGTAACAGCGTTCTGTGCGCCTTTGGCGTTGAGTCATGGCGGCCACATGACCACAGAGACATCTTCGGACAGCGCTGGCTCTTCAGCTTTAAAACGGAGATGAGCACCGCCCCCTAGAGTCGGCAACGACTAGCATGTATGTGTGAGGGGAACCTTTACCTTTAAACCAGATAATTATAGAAGTACAAATGATAGAGTCAGTAATTCCCCTGTAGAACAGTATCAGCAGCTCCTGGGGCAGTCTGAATTTTTTGAGTTAACACAGGAAGAACATTCTTTGTAATGATGGTTAATGTTAGGTGTTCATTTCAAATCCGGTAAGATTATAATCATAATGGTTTTATATTTTAAATTAAGAATTGAGAATAATAAAATTACCAAACAAGTCTTGTAAAAATTGCATAATGGCTTATTATATTAATTTTATGACCCAAATTCATAAACTTATAATTTTACTTGTATTTTGTTATTTTATAGCTTTTTCATTTTAGACAATTTTTGTGCTGTATAGGATGCATTTCGCCCCCCCCCCCAAATATTTGTTTTGCTGGTCAGTAAACAAATTGACTAATTTCCTTAGCCATTGGGGGGAATGGAGTGGGAGTAAATACCTAAACATGAATTATTCTCTGGGGACAACTGAATTAAGGCAAAATTCAAGCAACAGTTCTGAAAGTAGCCAGTAATTTTAAAATATCTAATAAATTAGATTCTTTGAAGATTGATGGATAGTTCAATTAAATTAGATATTTCAGAACTAATTTATTTTACTTTTTCTCTGCTCTCTGCCTACCTGTAATATTACTTCAAATGCTTGCAATGTTCTCAAGAAACTATCAGTTTAAAATAAAATTATACTTATTCTGCATTTTAGCAGTATTTGTAAATTATTGTCAAATGGATCACACAGACCAAGAACAAGCTGATGTTGTGGAAAGTTTCTGTATGACTTCAAAATATAAGTTATTTTAAATAAATTGTTAACTATGTATTAAAAATTAAAAAGTTCTATAAAGCATGTCTACACAACATGTAGCTTGTTAAGCAATGTTGTGCCAAGCAATGTTAAGTGGCATACCAGCAGTTTTTAAAAAGTGATAAATTCACCAGTGCCCCAAAAGATGCACTGTCAAGCATCTCAAAGCCTCAGTGCCACCCCAGCTCTAGTACTCACTCAGCTAGCTACCAAACACCTGCTGTAAAATGTTAAAGGTAAAGCATTGAATTTAGATCAGAAACACCAAGGTTCAAATCTCCAGCTGAATCATAGAGTTTAGCAAGTCATTCTGTTTCAACAAAACTGAAACAGTTATTATTATTATTCAGAGGATAAAATGGAACAATTGTGCGCTCTTGTGAGCTTTCAAACAGAATGCAGGCCACAATGCAAAGACAAAAATAATAAATCTGACATCATGGGTTCTCTGTGGTTTCTCCAATTTACCAAGGAATGGTTTTGTTTCAATTGTTACTGATTACTGCATAGAATTTGCTTTGACAATTTAGCCTTTAAGTAGAATTAAATATTTGAAACCTGTTTTTTCTTTACACAAAACTCCTTTAGGTCTCTTCATGTTTTCTTTGAATGAGGAATGGGTAGTAGATTGAGTAGATTGCAAGACAAAATTTTCTTTGTATTCTGGTCTTAATCGATCCTTAATAAGTCCTGTCTCCAAGTTCCAAGTAACAAAATGGTCTCTGAAAATACAATAGGAATCAGACAAAACAACCAAAAATGTACTATTTTTTATTAGAAATTCTATTGACATACAGTAAACTTTTAATTTGTAATAAAGCATAGGAGATAAATTTAATCTAAAATGTATGTTGAATAGTAAAAGAATGCTTGAGTTTACAAATTTCTGCTAAATATATCTGCTAAAATTAATCCAAATGTTATCACAAGAATGCCACTTCATGTTGATTTTTTAAATTTCCAGTCTCAAAACAGATTTGAGGTTTCTGATTTTGCGATGTTATACTGACTCGACTGATTTTACAATTCAAAAAAGTACAATTTTCTTTTCAATTGTACAACAAAAAAGTACAATTTGCTAAAAAGGTTAATTGGTTAAGGTTTGAAACCTAAAACTATTCTAAACTGGTGATAGTGATAGATGGTTAAATAATGCAATTTCTTTCCACATTAAGCAGTTTCTCGCCAGATCATAAGCACAACTGCAATTTCACTTAGTGACTGCTTTGCTTAATGACTCAGTTGCCGGTCCCAGTTGGGGTCACCAAATAAGGACTACCTGTAATACAAATATGTGCTTTTTCAATAGCTGCAAAATGTTACCTGTTCTCAGAAAGACCAAGTAGAAGGCCTCCTTCTAGCAACTTGTATTCATTATTTGGACAAGGAATTATGTAAAGCCCACTCTGCTTCTTGATGTACTTCTTTTTCAGGAGATCATAAACAAACAGTGTCTGGAATTACATAAAAAATTATTTCTGCTTGGTGTAGAGAAAGACCTGCCAAGTTGTAATACATGCATATCTAGGAACCCTAAATGTTCCTGGTTTTCTCATTCTAGGTGGTCTTAGGCCCCTCCCTGACAATACCTCAACAATTAGACAATCCCACACACACACACACACACACATATATATATATAATTAATTCCTTCAAAGATATTTAAACCCTTTAATATTTTTATTTCTTGACAGTTTGGATAAGGTTTTCTTCATTCACTACAAAATCATTTTCTTCTCAGACTCCACGTTTTCTCAATAAATTCACCATTCATGAAATCAGCTGAAAAGCAAAGGATCAGTATTTATAGAGAAAAAAATGTGTTCGGTACCTGGAAAATTGATCTTGGAGGATCTGCAAAGGAAGCTATTCCCTTGCCTGTAAGTATATAAAGTTTCATGTCTCTCGCCAGTACAATGTCTGTGTTCTCTACCAGCCCTCTTTCCACCCGCACCGCATTGTGTTTACATTTGGATTTTACAATATTCCATACTGCTATGACTCCCGGACTTGTGTTTCGGCACACAGCATACCTTTGGAAAGATAGATATAAATAACCTTGTTATTACTATATTGCAATAATGTCAAAACATTATTTCTCTGTTGTTAAAAAAATGGCAAGAAAAAAGTTTCTTGTAATTTGCCATATATTTGCTATTCCTTACCATTATATTTTACTGCAGTAAAATAAAAAAAGCATGATTTTTATGTGGAAATAGGATAGTTGGTTGTTTTGAGCTATGGAATTAGGATTAAGAATTGCAGTATATACTGCTGAGTGATCAGCTGTATGCCCACCATCTTCCTTTATCATGAGCTGTGCACTGCATTTATGTCCCAACTTTCCTCCAAGAGTTCAAGTGTTTACATGGGGAATTCCTCTCATTTTGGCCCCACAACTAAAGATCTGTATGATGGTGGATGGCAAGGAAGGCAGTTATGAATTCAAAACCACTCATCTGATGAACAGCAAATCAAGCCCCTGCCCCAAAAAAACCTTCCAATGTATCTTTGTTACTGAAATCAAGATGATGTAGATTAAAGTTACGTTATTTGAGAAAAACTGGTGCTCTATTCAGGTAAACTGAACGTTAAAATAAAAAGATATTTCTATATGTAAGTTGTTGCTTCAGTACAGTAAACTCTAAGGTGTATGTTCTACAAAAAGAATGATATGGCAGAAGGTTAATTTGGTTCAGATTTATTCTATTTTTTTGTGACAACTGCCAGGAATGTAATCAGAAGTATGAGCAACTAATCCTGAAATACAATGCCTCGCCTGTAAGGCCATACTTATCTTCAATTCTGATATGCAAAGGCATTTTGTCAAATGCTTCCAATGTTTTTAATTCTGTGCGTATCTATTTCACAGATTCCTATTAAGAGCCTTGAGCTGTTATTCCAGGCTTGTTTAGCACAGCATAAAATAAAATTACCATAATTAAATATAAAACTACTTAGTCCTCCAGTAATAAGGGTTATGTTGAAATAAGTTGGATGACCAATAAATTTTATAAATAAATAAGGCAATTAATATAAATCCATAACTATTGAATAAATGAGGCAATGAGTATAAATGCATAAATATTGTGGAGGTCCAATTTCTAATTTTTTTCTCAGCCCTACAGAAACTTTTGTAGCCTTTAGTTTTTCCACAATCTTGCTTTTCTTATAAATACAGGCAAAATAGAAATGTTATGTTGGGAACAGGCTGTTTCAATCTTCTCTCCTGCCTTTAGAATTGGTGAAAAATATATTCCAGGTCTCAAAGTGGTACCATAATTTATTTCTAACATAAACTTCCCTTCTATTCTGCCTATTTTGATTACCTGGGATAGTTTTTCATTGTCACAATATCCTGAATACCATTTGTTTTCTTTGTGTTGCTTGCAGTGACGGTCAAAGACTGGTCATTGATCTTGGAAGCCAAGTTCCAGGATCGAAGGTAATTATCTCCATCACAGAATGCTAAACAATATCGAAGGTCAGAGCATATACCTACAGATACATGAATTGTGATAATTAGAAAAGATCAGTTTGGCCATTGTTCAATAAATCTCAACATTCATTAATGCTTGTGTTATCATTTAAAAATATCAATTAAAGCTGGAGTTGGTATTTTTTGAAGGAGTGCTAGACTTGGATTTTAAACTAGCACTAGTAATCTCTGGAGAAAGCCAGTTCTGATATTCTTGAAGTCTATTTAGATTCTGAAAAATGATCAAGTTTTGTCAGCTGTGAGCATTACAGTTGTTTCATTCCTTATGTTCATAATAGCTTTAGGCTGGCCATACTTTTTTTTACTGACTTGTAGATTTTTTTGTAGCTCTCCATCCATGCTAGTCAATATGTGAAAACAAATGCAGGATTGAATGGGAAGAAGCAGGCATCCCTATATTTTGATATTCTTGTTTACTTACTGAATGGGGAAAGCCTCTTACTTCTGGGTTATTATAACACACTTTTCCCACAAAAATGTTTGAAATTCATAGAAAAAAATACTTACCATCAACAAGTACTGAAGGAAATTTAGCCAAGTGTTTGTGGTCTTCAGACTCCAAGTTCCATGATACTATCTCAGTAATACCAGTATTTGGAATAGGGCTGAATGCCACAAGATGAGATCCCAAACGATTTACAGCAAAAGTGTGAATATAATCATTGCAGCATCCCTTCAGACTATGAGCATAAGCAAAAGTATGGACATTGTAGAGCTCTATAAGAACAATTTCTTGCTTTCGTATGAAAGGGCACCTATAACAAGATCATTAGATGAGATGTACTAATAGATACTCCTGAGTAGGTCTAAAATAAGTTATAGAATAAAATAATACCGTAAACAAGGAAAAATATGAGTACCTAGCTTTATTATGAAAAATATACAAATGTGTTTAAAACTAGTTCCATTACATAAAATCTGAATCTGGTATGGTTCTGGCATGATGTAATGGCTGAATCTACAAATTGTGATGGGCACAATTTGTTTAGTTCTGGTTTATTAAATAAGCCATAATTGACTCTATTCACAAAACATGTCAAAACCAACCAAATCATATTATTTCTTAGTCCAGTGTGTGAATTTTCAAATGCCCCGTATGTCAAATAAACGTCCCTTTAATTTGTTTTTATCCTGTTCCTAGCCCACGAGTGACGTAGCTTTATATTGTCTTAACTGAACCAATGCTAAAGGGTATTTTTATTATTCTGACAGTGTTCAATGGCAGCCACAAGGTTTATAAATTTTGTTAGGCTTTGTAACCTAGGAGGGAGGCTAGGGGGCTTCAGTGCCCTGAAACAGATAACAGAGTCTGGGTCAAGATTTATTTATTTTTTATTTATTTATTTTTCAAATTTATATACCGCCCTATCTCCCTAAGGACTCAGGGCGGTTCACAGGCAGTTAAAATACATATAAATACAAATTAAAAAACAACAATTAAAAAACTTATTCTATTGCCTAATTTAAAAACAATATAAATAATAAAAAACCCCTTAAAACCAATAACTTTAAAATCTAATCCAGTCCCGCGCAGATGAATAAGTGCGTTTTAAGCTCGCGACGAAAGGTTCGGAGGTCCGGAAGTTGACGAAGTCCTGGGGGGAGTTCGTTCCAGAGGGTGGGAGCCCCACAGAAGGCCCTTCCCCTGGGTGTCGCCAGACGGCACTGCCTAGCTGACGGCACCCTGAGGAGTCCCTCTCTGTGGGAGCGCACGGGTCGGTGAGAGGTATTTGGAAGCAGTAGGCGGTCCCGTAAATAGCCCGGCCCTATGCCATCTTAATGATCTTAATGGGGACCACAGATCTGAAGCTGATATAGTTTTCTACTGACTGAGGGATGTGGGAAAGTGACAAAGTGACAAAAAAAAAAAAGAGCCAGCTAGGAGAGAGTAAAAGAATAATTTGGTAGTACTACCTGAAGATCACAAGAAAATAATCTTTAGTGATAGCCACCCCCTCAGCTGCAGCCATTGGTTCCTGGCTTTTCAGTTTAGCAACTACTTCTCCCTTTTTGCCACTGAAAACCATTGCTTCGCTTGCACTTCTGCAAAAAAAAAAAGAGAGAGAGAAGATAAAATACAGATGGAAACCATTGCATTGCAAAATCAATTATTTAAAAAAGGCTTTTTATTCACAGATTTATGTGTGGCTCATTAAGAATGTAAATTTGAGTACTATATTTTTAATCTTTATTTTCAGAGCCATCAATAAAAAAAGATACTGAACAAGATCTAAACCAATGAGCCAGGCCACTTTGGCCCTTTTCAGCAATTCCTTCATCCCATATGCCTCCTTATTTGAAGTCTCACAAGTCATAAAACCAAGCAAGTCACTGATATGCCCCACAAAAGTATTTGCCACTTCATATATCTCTTGTTCATAGCTATATTTCTTTGATTGTCTGAAAAGTTCATTTGGCTTGAATGAGCCAAATGAACTCAAGGTTCTAGTACATACCATATCATTTCTGATAAGGCTATACAATTCTGCCTCCCTAAACAACAATCTTTTATTATTTAACTGAAATTCCTGCAAAGGAGAGTATTCTATATACTGTAACTCAGGATTCAGCACTCAGTCCTGATATTTACTTGTTTGTATCCCACTTTTATTATTGCAGGAAGAAATAGAGAGAATCTTATATTATAAAGTAGTGCCTGAACAATTGTCAGGCTAAATTTGTCATAACTATAGGGCTTTTCTTCATGGAATTTACTACATTCTGCAAACCAAGAATTCCTGAACCAATAGCTTATTTTTATGTAGAGAATTTTAATCATTTATTGGCTGAAGTTAAGTTACACTAACCTATACGCACACAGAACATAATCTTTTACTGAGTTCTTTGATACTAGTAGAGAATGAGTCTTGTGCATAGGAGCTTCTTCAGAAAAAAGGTAGACTTCATGGAGCAGTTGGCATGAATGAACAAGATCAAAAACCTGAAACATTTGGGGATGAAAATAAATAGTCAACCAGCTGCCAGCTGTTTCATATCAACTTAAAGCCCCATATTTTCCCTCTTCTTTTTAAAACCTGCATTGTAGAATATAACAGGGAAAATAAAAAGGAAACATTTAGTTATACAGGAAAGCCTTATTATCTATTCTAGGGTCTCATTGTCTTCAGTTGGAAAATATAGACCAGCTCTTCTAACCAGGGGTAAAGGTATCATGTATTTATAGAGTTTTTAAATGCATTTTATACATCTGCAGACTTTTACAGATATGTAAGATATATTTTGCATTGCATTTCTTGTACTGTGAGAGCCAGTTTGGTGTGGTAGTTTTAGGCATTAGGCTAGAATCTGAGAGACCTGAATTCTAGTCCTGCCTTGGCACAAAGCCAGTTGGGTGACTTTCTTTCGGCTCTAAGAAGGAGACAATGGAAAACCAGTTCTGAAAAACCTTGTAAAAAAATTGTAAGGACTTGTCCAGACAGTCTCCAAGAACCAGAGCCAATTGAACAGGAAAAATATATATATTTACAGTAGTCTTATCCCAGTAGCTTGGTCGGAATGGAACCTTGCTAATAAGCAGGGCCACCTATATAAGAACCTTTTTAATTAAGCATGATTTTTTAAAAATATTGTTTCCAGAATCTCTAGCAAACAATTTATCTAAATCTGATTATTTACATACACAAAAAAGGAATACTTAATTTCTATTGCAATTAGTTGATTTTATTTTCTTTATACAACATATGCAGATAAAGCTGGTTGCCTACTGGGATATTTCTCCAATGTTCCTGGGAAACTATCAAAATATCTTGACATGGGAAGAGCTTTTTGCATATTTAATGTGTTTGCACAACTCTCTTAGCTAAATTATAAATTTTGGCTCCTTCCTCTGAGAAGCAATGCTAACAAAATCATCCGTTTGTGATTTCTTTACAATTATGCATATTGACTGAGCAAAGGGCAAATAATATTTCCAGCTAGAGCTAACAAGAGCATATAGACTTTTGAGTTTCTAAACAACTAACTCACCTGAATTTTGTGGATCCCGCTAAAAAAAGCCAGCAGAAGTTGTCCATTCATTGAAGATGTTAGTATTGGTGTATCCAAAAACTCACCAGAACTGTACACCACTTTTTGCAAGGAAAGATCCCAAATTTTAATAGTGGTCTTGTCAGACACAGCAACCAGCCTGTTGTTCAGACATACTGTGATAGCACTAATATTTTTCCCAATTTCATGTAGAGTGAAGACCGCTTTGCCAAGAGTCAAATCCCACATTTTCAAAATACCATCCCTGGAAACTGTTGCAGCTACGAGCTGTTTCTGGGTTTCTGCTATTGCTGTAATTCTGTCCAAATGACCTACAGATTCATGGCAGCACAATTTTAGAATTTTCTCACAGGTAGATTAATTTCAATAAAATCAGCCTATTGACCTTTCTTTGCAGAGAAATTAATAGCTTTTTAAGCCACATTATTACAGCTGGTGTGATGAATACTTTGAGAATTATGCATGCCATATATTTAATCAATAATTTCTATTCTATCTTTAGATATCTTAACATCTTGACATGAGAGGAGCTTTTTCATATTTAATGTGTTTGCACAACTCTCAACCAAATTTGGCTTGTCCCTCTGAGCAGTGATGCTAACAAAATCAAATTCTGATCATTAAGATTAGTTTTACTTTTCCTGGAATGGTGGTAAATTTGAACAGAATGGAAAAGTGAAAATTAATACTTTTATTGTGAAGGACTACTAAGCTATTTCTTCAGATATTTCTGCTCATTAATATCAAACATTATAGAATATCAAAAATAGAAATATTTAATGAGAAATATTTTTAGATCTGTGAATAAATGCATTTACCTGACCTACAGAAAGTTATTTTCTGAAGGATACTGTTATGATAAATGTTTCAGTTGGCCATGATAAATAATGTCAGGTATTGGTACCCATTGAATATATCATTCCTCAACAAAATGTATAAAGTCTCTGGGTAATCAATTCACCATCTCCTACATCAATCTTTCCCAAAGTATAGCCAAATATAGGAAAAAAGGCTATGATTATAGGGATAAAACTTTTTTTCAGCCTCCAAGATTAGAACTTCCTGAAATTATAAATTCTGGTTTGGGTTTCTTTTTCCTCTCCCTACCCACTCCCCTGCAAACAAGAGATGCTCCAGCCCCTCTCCAGATCACCAAGTCAAAGAGAAATTTGGCTTGGTTGATCTATGCAATTTCCTTTCCAAGATTTTTTTTAAAAAGTGGAAGACAACAAAGATCTGAACACAAAAATATTGCAACTATCAGCAGCAAACAACTCTCAATTCTTATTTCTGTTTTGATGCCAGATGGATTAGAGCATCAAAGATTGCAACCAATTGATTTATATTTAGAACTGCTCTGCTCAAACCCCAAGAGCAATAAAACTGATTAAAATCAATTAGTGGAAAGAAGCAATTAGTAACTCCACAGTAAATCCTTAAACAGCTCTGAGAATAAAGTCTGCTCTTGTCTTATAAAAATATAATACTGTATTGGTACTTCCTTTATAACTAGAGGAAAGATTTTTTTTTTCACAACTGAAATCCTATTACTGATTGTACTGCATTGTTTAATGCAATGCAAGAATTGATTCATATCCTTACAAAGAATAGTGAGAGTTGTTTCCTAGTGTCTGGTTGTCATAAAATTTTAATTGTGGGCTGTTACTACATAGTAGTACCTGGTGTTATCAGAGAGTGCAGCATTGGGAAACATTGTATTATCAAGTATTGTAAAAGTATGAAATCAATAACATGTCAAAGGTTGAATAGCATCAATGCTAATAAATGATACACTCCAAAAATGAATTAAAGATTTATCTTTCTCTTGGGTACACACTTTTTGTGATAACAGTGATTATGTTTGTAAGTAAAAGATGGTTAGTTATTTTGCTTCTCAGCCAACTATTTGCTTTCAGTACCAGCAAGTTAAAGTTTAAAAGAAAAGAAATTTGTAATTATAATAAGCAACCATCTCATTAAATTGGCAGATTGTTCAGGACACCTACATAATAGCAAAGTTGATTTCTCTAAATTAAATTGCAGGTCACATACATTTATATAGTATTGGCCATATCTTATGGAAATCAGCCTATGTAAAATTCTTCATGAATTAGGAATTAAATAATTTCTGAAAAGATAATATTGTCACCTTTCAAAAGATCACAGAGAAGTCCACCAGGAGCTATAAGGCAAGAGGTTGAAGGTATAAGAACAGGAATAGAAGATTTCTGACACTGGGATAAAAGAACTGGCAGGTAAAGGTATTTTTTTGGATCACCTGAATCAACATGGGAAAATATGTATTAATAATAATACTGTAATATACATCTTATATAGGAAACATTACATGATACATTACTGTTTCCAATTCTTAAAAATTAACTTTTTCAGATATAAAACCTCTGTACTTTTTCTATCAGAAAGAGAGATAACTTTCAAAATGTCATTATTAATCATTTACCTTCTATAATTAAAAACCTCCAGATTGAATTTTGTAGCAATTAGAGGTAAGAATTCTCCCAATTAATACAAGCTTGGCTTAGACATCGTTAGAAACATTTCTCTCATTAGAATAACTAATGACTAATTTCCCAATAAATTCAAATGAACTATTTTCCCCCCAAAGGAGTAGCTATCAATCGAGCTCACAATGCTAAAGAGAAATGGGTCTTCCATAGAAGAGATCCGCTTTGGGACTCCAATAAACATCCCAATCATCCCAATCAATAAATCAGGAATTCTTTTAAACTAAAGCTAAAGAACTGAATTGCTTTGAATCCTTGCTATCCTTTGGAAATGACTAAACAGTTCTTTTCAAACTCCCTAAATGGCTCTACTCTGCCTATCCTGTTGTTTGTTATATATTTAAACTATAAATGTTTTCTAATGTAAACCTAGGTTTAGGTCTTGCTTATTTGGTGAATCATCCTATTAAATTTCCCTTGTGCACTCTTATTTGGATGTTTGCCTGCAGCTTGTTTTATGGGATTAATTCTCCAGGTATACATGAATAGTATAGTTTAGTTCTGCCTTTGCTGTTTACATCCCAGTAGTGACATTTACAGATTAAAAACCAAAACACTGCAAAGAAATGTAGAATCAGAATTTTTCTATAAAAATCAGAGGCTCATAATTTGCTCTACCTGGTGCTACTGGTATATCAGCTGCAACAATCTGATGAAGACGGCCTATCAGCTGTGAAGCCATCTGGCATGGATCTTTTATTAAAACCCTCTTGGACAATTTAAGAGTCTCACTTAATAAGGCTAAGTCAGGTATAGTCCTGTTGGGGGAGCCAGAGAAAAAAATGGTCAGCATGCATAGTTTTGATTTCTTTGCCTCCATAGCAAATGTCTTACTCATTGCGTGACAAAATGATGAGTAGAATATAAACACAAAATAGTTGAGCAACAAATAATTAGAGTGTTAAAATACTCTTATTAAAGGTAGGAAACATGAGATTTAGTGAGTTGTTGAACTATTTTTTCCCTTCATTATTAGCCAGCAGGTACACTGATCAAGGCTTAGGGGAGTTCAAAAACAGCCAATTAGAGTTCTTTGAGAAGATGGCATACAGATCTGATAAAATAAATAATGTCTACAAGTTCTCCAGCCAGGCTTTATCTGAATGTTATTTTGATGTATAGTGAATCTCTAAAACATATTTCAATGTAGACTATTTCAGACTTTCTGTAGTTGATACTCTCTGGAAACGCCTAGTTCTAATGGGATTACAAATCCTCGCCAGCTCACGATGATGTAGTAAGTGGGGAACAATGAGCTACTTCATTATATTAGGTTAATGCAGAATTCTATTTAATTTTGTGAACTGACCTGTCAGCATTAATAGCTGCTCCTAGATCTTCTTCAATACTGACAATTGACGAGGCCCAGGATTTGTACAAAAGAAATTCATAATTAAAGAGACATTCTTTAATCAGAACAGCAATATTTTTTGATCTGATGAGATGATATGGAGCCCCAAAGATTTTACGGACATTGAAGTTGTAGCTAGTCTTGGATCCTTTTTTCAGAGTCCAGGCCAGAGGCCGAAATATTGATGGCTCATTGCACTTCCTGAACTCCTGTGAGCTTCGACCCAGGTAATAGTCAGCAAAGATAGCATGTAGTGATATTTGGGAATCTTGTGATTTCAGGTATCTTTGCATGCACACATGCTTTAAAGATGTATGAGTCCAAGTAAAAACATATGTGTTATCAGTTCTTTGCTCTCTCAAATCATCTCCAAGATCATCTAAAAATTTCAGCCATAACACTAGTGGAAATGCTGACACTGAGCTTTTTTGGAATTTATTTATTTCTTGAATGACTACACAATCCATTGACATGAGGTTGAGCAATTCTTCCTGAGTGATGCCATTTCTTGAAAGTGTCAGATAAGCTGCCATCCTTTGTATAATTTGTTCTCCATGAGATCTTTCCATTCTGCTCAGCCTCCAAGAATACATGTCAGGTATACTTTGAGGGAGATACACCTCTGTGTCTGGGCTGAAAGATGTCCATAAACAGGATTCCTTATAAGCACAGTATAAGTAAAGTGGCAATGGACAGGCTTTGCATGCTTCCATTAAATAATTGAACTGATATTGAGAAAGTCTTCGATGATCCTTTTCGAGCCAGCAGGTGATAATTTCATTGATTTCTTCAAATGTTAAAGGAGGTATTTGAAAAAAATGTTCTTTCAAGGTGATTTTCTAAATAAATTAAAGATACGTCAGTTTTTGCTCTGTTATTAACAATCACTTTTGCTAATCAAATGCAAGACAATCTAATCTTCCAAAATGTAAACTTTCCTTTTCAATAATTCAATGAATCTAAGTTCTGAAAATGTGCCTTATTTTGCCCTGACAATAGGGTGAATGGTGGACAATTTTTTTTTAATTTGCATTTATATCCCGCCCTTCTCCGAAGACTCAGGGCGGCTTACACTATGTCAAGCAATAGTCTTCATCCATTTGTATATTATATACAAAGTCAACGTATTGCCCCCAACAATCTGGGTCCTCATAATTCTGTGAATATCCTTTGCTGACAAAATTTATGACTGTATTATGAGGCAGCAGTCCCCAACCTTTGCGCTTGACAGCACAGCTGGAGGTAGGAGAGGGAAACCAGGCTGCGTGAGTGGTGGGTCGGTACGCATGCAGCTCAATTTGTGCATGTGGTGGACTGGCAGGCATGCATACGTGCCAGCCCACCACTCGCATAGCCTGGTTCCGAATAGGCCCCAGCATGGTAGTGGGCACCTTTGAAGCAAAAGCAACTGGCAACATAATAATTTTGATTCCTTATAACAGTGGGCCAGGGGTTGGGAACCCCTGTTATAAGGAATCAAAATTACTATGATGCCAGATGCTTTTGCGTCACTGATGCCTGACATTATTAAGCTTTCTTGGAATTCCAACTATTTGAGAAAATATGAAGTGAAAAACAATTCATTCAGGAACTTCATTTTACCTCCAGTTTTCTTATGCATGAAATATCTGATTCTGAGCAAGTAGAAACAATAAAATGTACATTCTTTGGTAATTCAGGTGGTATCCAAGAAAGGTCAGCACCATAGTCCTCTGATAATTCATCTATACTATCCAGGCAGATTAGGAGTGGCTTGTCTTGTGTAGCAAATTCCAGCAGAGAGGAAAATTCTTCTACCAGTCCCTCAAAATCCTTTTTTGAGAAACACAAAATATGATTAGATAATGAGTTTTGTGCTGTAGGTCAGGTTATGGTGGCTATTAGTGGGGCTCTGCATGCTTTAAAAATTACTCAGATGAGATATTTTAGAACACATGAGGGCTTTTTCCCCCCAAAAGGCAACTGGGCTTTCTTGGTTTTTTCTTTGAAAGCTTTCATTTTTTATCCAAGAAACTTCTTCAATTGCCCTTCAAGTCTGAAGCTTCTTGGATGAGAACTGAAACATTTTGAAAGAAAAATTGTAAAATTTTAGGGGATAAGACTGTCTTAAGAATGTTGATAGTACTATATGTTTTGAGAATTATCTATATTAGGCCTTTTAGGAAAACAATACTATTTTGTCTAAATAAACAGCAGAGTCAGGCCTGGTAAAGATGTGGATAGGAGTGGGAGACCATCAGAAAACCCTATGGCTGCAGGTAGTAAATTTCAAAACAAAAGTTGTAGAAGTTGTTGATGGAAATGCCTTTTCCCTATTTTTACCCCCCCCCCAAAAAAAAAACCAAAAAAAAGCTGCATAGCTTTTCTGGGTTTTGTTCTACTCAAGGTATCCATCTGCCTTAGAACTCACAGGGAACACTGATCCCATCTTGGTCCCAAGGTTTGTGATCTGCTGCCTACCGTTTTATATGAAAAAAGGATGAAGGCATAATAAAAATTGGTGCTTGATCAAAACAAGGAGGAAATAAATAATACCTCAGATAAAGTATCAGAAACATTATAAATGTCAGCTATTTGGTAGCAAAGACTCAGAAGCAGCTGTCGGACATTTCTGCTTTCTCCAGTTATACCAATAAATCGAAGCACAACTCTGAGATTCCTGCATCAAAAAGGAAGAAACAAACAAATAAACTCTCCCATTGGAAAAGGCTCTTTAAACTGCTACCTGTAAAGCCTTTTTGGTTTGGGTCAGATTACTTGAAAGACTGCCTATCTGTAATATGGTCCCTGTTCCACAAAATAAGGTGAAATAGGGGGATTCTGGGCAACATAATGTTATTGCTTCAAACTATTTTTCTAAGGGGAGCTCTTGGAAAGAGTCTGAATGAATTCACTCAGATTTTTTTTTAATTAAAAAAAAGACCAAAAACATCTTAGTTTTTATTGCTTGAATCATCTTTTATTTCAGAATCTGCTAAAAATAATGTTTTATGCTGCATTGTGATCCCTGGTACATTTTAAGAACTATATTTTATATGTTTAGTAGTGTTTCTTCGAGATCCTATGCTGATGGTGGCCTTTCCCAATTCAATAAATAGAATAGTTATACTATATATGGGATTTTTTTTAAATAACTACTTTTTAAAAAACTGTGATTATTGAACTGAATTGAGCATAAAATATGCAAATTATTACAAACAATATTTATTTTCATTTTTCAATATAAAGTTATTTTATATAATTCAGAGGACTTTGGGATCCAAATCAAGCTAATTCATAAGAAGCAAGCGTGCCAGATAGCAATAAGTGAGATCTCTTAAGAATTTGTCCAAATTCTCTGTTGACTTTTTTTGAAGATTAATTTTCAAGCTACCTATATTTCTAAGGACTTACAATTCTTAACATCCCTGCCAGAAAGGAGTACAAATAATTATTCTTACCCAGAAATCCAGTTTGAAGCCAAAGAAGCTACTTCTGCAATGATCCCACTTTTTCCAGATCCTGCTACACCACAAACAACAGTTACTTTTCTGTTTAAAGATGTAACCTGATTCTTCAGCTTGATCAAGAAGATTTGTCTTCCTTTTATACTTTTAATCCTATTTGCAGTGGAAAAGCATATTTTTGTAATGTCATAGCATAGGTGAAAGTTGCAATTTTTAATCAACTTAAGCATAACGGTTTATCCCAGACTTCTAACAGATTTTTTTCCTGAACTAAAATTGGAGTCCTCTGTCCCAGTAACATTCAGAAGTCTGCTTTTAGACTGTTTATAAGAGTACTAATACCTTGTTTTGCACTTGAACAGGAAAGTGTTAATGGAGCCAGAATAATTGCAAATATATTTTATAGCAGTTGCAAAATTGGTAACCTGCAGGGTCCTCCTTTCTTAGGAGAAGCTTTGGTAAAAAGCCCCAGGAAGTGCTAAGAAATGCTTAGAGAAAACTACCCCTTCGCATTGCAGCCCCAAGGAGGGACCAGCCGAGTGGAATGGAAAGCAGCATGCAGTTTGGAGAAGACACTGTAATTTTGGGCTAATATAGATTCTTGCTAAACCAAACCTAAATATTGCAAAGCACCAATAAACCTTTAGTGGCCGGCTAGCATTGGAAACCAGTCATCCAATCTCTGTACCCCTGGGACATGCTCCAATTAGAAATAGTGTAAGCAAAATTTGTTACTTGTTTAGTGTTTTTTAAGTCTGCATAATTAAAAAAACAAACTAAAGGCAATATCTATGTTAGAATGGTTGATATGGGACTGGGCATATCAGTCACATATCATCATGTATGCAATAATTGCATAATGTAACAAATACTCCACTCTCTGCTCCTCTTCTGCCTTTTAACTTAAAATCCTCAAGGTTTTTCAAATGGGTTGTGTTGGCACAACATAAGGAACCATAAATGAATTAACCACATTTGATAATACCGTCTGTGTTCATTGTGTAATATACACCAGAAAACTTGTCTGAGTCAAACTAAAACAGAGTCCACTTAAATATGATCCACACTAATAAAGTTGTTGTGACCTAGGCTACATACTGATTAGCACTTCTTGTGACTGAAAGCTGTAATTTTCAATCCCACTCATGCAGCTCCCAGTCTGTGCTGAAGCAATTAAATGTTTAACAATTCAGGTGGAAGGGCTATTTGCAAATTAAAGTAAATACTCAAAGAATTATTTGCCCTGCACTGCTTAAAGTCAGTTTAGTGCATGCTACCAGAAAGAGAATAGACAGCCAGTCTAATAGTAGAATAAAATGACTAACTAACACAACACACTTTTTACCTGTCTGATTTTACAGATCCTTACAAAAAAATTCCCCAGACTATACTAATGTTGTTTCATTATTGTATTGTGATATAACATTAAAAGTATGCAACATAGTATTTTTTTATAAGGGGAATGGCCTGAACGCTGTTCATCTAAAGGTTTGAATCTAGCTTGCTTCAAAAACTCACAATACAAGAAGCTAATAAAGATGTATTTATATATTACAGTACCACCTATATTAGTGAACCCTTAAAACTCATATTCCCTTTAATAAAAAGTATTTCTGATAATCAATAAAACCCTATAAAACTTACAAGGCCTGATAATGCTGAATGTGTTCCAGAATCTCTTCATCATTAAGAATGTTAAATTCTTGTTTTCTTTTAGTACATAGTCTTTCTGGCATTCCTTCTGAACTGATGATTCTGGTCAAATGAAAATATAGAAAAATAATTTGTATGTTATAGTGTTCATGAAAGCATGAAATTATACTCACAAAGGCATGTTGAAGAAAGTGTCCAAACTTGCTTTGTTTTGCTTTAAGGGATCCCCAATTCCACTTGAATTCAGATATATTCTAGATCATTTTGGATTAGTCTGACTGAGTACTGGATATAAGGTTTGGTTCTTTGTGCAGTATTTATTTGAAATTACCATTTTCACAAAGGTGAAAAATGGTTTAATATAGGTAAAGAGACACATATATAGCACAGACCTCAAAATATTCAATTAACAATAGCAACCACATTTTTTCCAAAAAGATATTACTTTTTAGCATCACAGTTTACTGAATGTTATTGTTACTTTCAGTGCATCATCATTTATCTTTTCATATCTTATGGGTTGAATCCAAACGTATAAACTTAGAACAGACTACAGAAATCAAGTTGGTCAGGATTTTCCATTAATTAGAAGTGATCTATAAATATAGGCAATGGAATTTAATTTGTAATTTGTCTTAGGAAGTGAATCTGAGCATGGAGAGGCAACAACAATGTATTTTGTTCTATTTCTAGGACTAAGTATAAAAAACCATTTGACTGAACCTAGTTTTAGGAATAAGTTATGAATTCAGTGTCCACAGTTCTTTTCAAAAAGCAGATATGAAGCTCACCTGTTGAAATGATTAACAACAATTTTCTGAAAGTCATTGCAAAGGCATTCTAGGTAGTAGGCATGGGACCTGTTCCTGTTGGGATTGATGCCCCCTTTTCCCCAGCTAACATTCTTCTTGTAAATATTTGTATGACGAAGCTGTAAAGGCAAAACTATTAACTTTTATATGAAGGAAAGTGTTTGCAAGTAGATTAACACAAAAAAAGATCCAAAGCTTCTTACACTATTTGACTGAAAAGCAGACACAGTAAATAATGGTGAATAAACACTAAACAAATAAAGTGATAAATTTAATTCTTCAGTTTTCCATTAACATTATGGTCTGTAGCTGATTAGGAAATCAAGATTTTCAGGATATTCAATACATTTTTTCAAACAGCTGCATCGCCTAGCCACAGACCTCAACAACCTTTACAATACTATAATAAGATGCATTACAACTCTCAGATTCCATAATATATCAATGATGGATCTTTAAATATTTCCATCTGAAAATTAGGGTACTTTTAAATTTACCCTTACTTGTACGGAACATGACAACATATGCCCATTTGACAATCCTACCCCAGAATGAATGCTCTTCACAAAGTTTTGATGTTCCTCATTAATAGTTTTGTTCACTTCTAGTTTTAGTGGGTGGATGTCAATATATTTAGATGCCTGGGGATCTGACAGATGGCATTGTAGGTCAGTTATATTTCTTTTGAAGCAGTGACAGTGATCCTCACGTGTTCCTTGGACTTGGAATCCTTGATTCACTTCCTGCTGCAGAGCTTGAAAAACATAGAGAAATCAATTTAATATAATAACTCTCTCCTTGAACAACTATAACAAAATACCATATGGATTGTAGTTTAGATAGCCTCCTCACTTGTTCTAAGCAGCATGGCTGCATCTTCTTGACCAAGAACAATTGTAGCATATTCCTGAAGTATCTTATGCAGTTTCTGGAAAGATTCCAGCCATTTGCTTTTAGCTTGCTGTCTGCGACTTGGATCTTTACTGAAGATATCTCTGTGCACTGTGCTGGGCAGACAACATAAAATGTACGAAGTATGAGAAACCACTTTCAAATTAATAAGACATTCTTCTCACCTTAATATAATATACACTCACTCCAGTGATAAATGAAAGCAACTACTGGACAATTTTCTTTAAAATGTGTTATGGACAAAAGAAATATGGGGGCCATATAGGGCAATTGTGTTATTCTAGATCTGGGATTGCCTCCCAAAGCAATACATGCTTGCTTGCTTGCTTGCTTTTACCTTGAACACCCAAAGTGGGATATAGAGGGAAAGAAGCTAGTATAAATAAAAAAATATAAAAGAAAGTTCATTTTGAATATCATAATGATACCATTAGCTTTGAAAATCCATTAGATGGACCTCTGAACCATAAGAAACTTTAGAAGAGTCTTTACAAATCTTAATGTTTTGTTAATTTCATAACAGGAGGGAATATTCTTCAAACAGTTAGGCTCTATGGCACTTGGAGTTTCAAAATGTTACAGTAACATCTTACATTGTACCTGCAAAACATTAGTACAGATCTTTTAATGTGGACATCAGTTACTAGCCTACCTGTTGCATTTTGCATCAGTCGCAACTTTCATACACCTTTCAGTTATCATCACGTAAAATAAATAAAAACAGGTGTAACAAGTATGGGTAATTATTGCACAAACTGACCAACAAGAAATGGCTGCAAATGGCATAAATGTTTAAAAGTACTTTCTATCCAAGCTGCTACTTAAGAATTTGATGATACCTGAAGTTCATCAAGGAGCACTCCCAAACTGCAGATCTGTTCTTTCAAGGGAATGTAACTCCATCCAGAACAGGATATACTACAATCCACGAGTCAAATTTCCTACTGAAAAAAAGCTGCATCTACTATCATGTCAGAATTTGATTTTAACATGCTTTCCACCCAGCACATTGCTGATCTTAAGCCAATGTTTAAAAGCACACTTGCTTTCTTGGAGTTAAATGGTGATGATAATTTGAGCTGGTTATCATCAGCATACTGAAAATCCCACTGCAAAACTGTGCTTTACCTCCTCCTGTAGTTTCATGTTATGTCAGATCACATAGAGCACAAAAGTGTTTGAAACTGTTTGAAACCATTCACGGGCAGCCTGTCTCTGAAATAATAATCCCTGAGCACCATCTTCTGGTGACAGTGAGAATCAGACACTAAAAAATCATACTCCCAAAACCAGTCAGAAAATCTATAGAGATACTATGGTTATAGGGACAGAAAAGCTCAAAAAATTTCTCATTCCTATCCGATATTTAGTTTGGTCATGCAGCAAAATGACCAAAACTTTTCTACAGAGCTGAAAAATTGACTAAATTAGGCAGAAAACTAGTCTCCTCCAGATACATCTGAACATTGGGAGGTCACTAATTTCTTACTTTTATCAGAAATAGAATAGATATCTTAATAATAATAATAACAACAGAGTTGGAAGGGACCTTGGAGGCCTTCTAGTCCAACCCCCTGCCAAGGCAGGAAACCCTACACCATCTCAGACAGATGGCTAGCCAACATTTTCTTAAAAATTTCCAGTGTTGGAGCATTCACAACTTCTGCAGGCAAGTCTTATTAATTGTTCTGTCAGGAAATTTCTCCTTAGTTCTAAGTTGCTTCTTTCCTTGATTAGTTTCCACCCATTGCTTCTTGTTCTACCCTCAGGTGCTTTGGAGAACAGCCCGTTTCCCTCTTCTTTGTGGCAATCCCTGAGATATTGGAACACTGCTATCATGTCTCCCCTAGTCCTTCTTTTTATTAAACTAGACATACCCAGTTCCTGCAACAGTTCTTCATATGTTTTAGCCTCCAGTCCTCTAATCATCTTTGTTGCTCTTCTCTGCACTCTTTCTAGAGTCTCAGCATCTTTTTTACATCGCGGCGACCAAAACTGAATGCAGTATTTATTTATTTTATTTATTTTATTAGATTTTTATACCGCCCTTCTCCCGAAGGACTCAGGGCGGGTACAGCCAAAAGATAAAAAACCCACTATATATACAATTAAAACAATTACAATTAAAAGTATTCCAAGTGTGGCCTTACCAAGGCATTATAAAGTTGCACTAACACTTCACGTGATCTTGATTCTATCTCTCTGTTTATGCAGCCCAGAACTGTGTTGGCTTTTTTAGCAGCTGCTGCACACCGCTGGCTCATATCTAAATAGTTGTCCACTAGGACTCCAAGATCCCTCTCACAGTTACTACTATTGACCAAGGTACCACATATAGGGTACCTGTGTATTTTGTTTTTTTTGGCCTAAATGTAGAACCTTACTTTTTTCACTGTTGAATTTCATTTTGTTAGATAGCGCCCAATGTTCAAGTCTGTCAAGATCCTTCTGTAACTTGAGCCTATCTTCTGGAGTGTTGGCTATTCCTGCCAGCTTGATGTCATCTGCAAATTTGATGAGTTTGATCTATCCCCTTGTCCAAGTCATTGATGAAGATGTTGAAGAGTACTGGGCCTAAACAGGGCCTTGGGGTACTCCAATGCATACTTCCCTCCATGTGGATGTAGTTCCATTGAGGACTACACGTTGAGTGCGGTTGGTCAGCCAGTTGTGAATCCATCTGGTGGTGGTGCTGTCTAACCCACATTTTTCTACTTTATCTAGTAGTAGGTTATGGTCTACTTTATCAAATGCTTTACTGAATCTTTTGGAGAAAGATGGGGGAACTCTTACTTGAATCTACACCCACAGGCTTGAGTTCTCCTACTTTAAACTTTAATCTTCTAGAAACAAATAGAGTCAATGCAAATTTAATTTACCAGTCATGCAAATATTCCAGATGCACTGAATCAAGTGAGATTATTCATGAAGGCATAAGAAAAATAGCAAGTTTAGTTTTAATAAAGCCCAAATTAAGAAAGACTGTAAATATTTCAAGCTGTAAATATTTCAAGATAGAATAACAGAGTTGTAATAATACATTTCTAAGTGATAACATATAGTTTAGCATGTTATGGAATTGAAATTACAGGGTGAGCTGCTTTGCTAGCTTCAGCTAGCTGCCTCACTGTCATATGTACTTGATGTTCTTGCCTTGATGCAGCTTGCTTCAGTAAGTCAAGGTCTAAACAGAACAACATGAAACAAATACATGAAACATCTTTTCAAAGTAACACACAGCCTTACTGTAGGGAAGTGTCATGCCCTGCAGTATCTCACAGTGTTACTGGGCTGAAATTCTGTTCCCCTTTAATTGCTGATTAGAAATTATCATAAAATAAATCTTGTAGGCAGTCCACAAGATACCATAGCCAGTGGAATCAAACCAGTCTATGAGAGGCATACTCCTCTCCTTGAGGTTCCTGCAAAATTAATTTATTAGAGTAACCAATGCCATCAGCCAATTAAAAAATCAAAACCCAACCTACCAAATAGGTTGAAGCTTGTAAACTGCAGGGATGCAGTTTTCATCCAACTTGTACCATTGATTCAAAAGCTGAAGTTCTTTCTCGTATTCAGCTACAGTCTTTTGGGTGAGTAGAGAAGTATTAAGCAGATCCAATTCATTTGAATTAATCACTTCATGTTCTTTCTGGCTGCTTATCTCAGCTTCAAACTCTTCCATTGCATCAGGATCCTGAAAATCCTGAACAATTTCACCTTGACTTTCATTTCTCTCTACTTTGATTTCATCTTTCAAATCAGCAGGTGGTATGTACTTTGATGTTTTGATATTCAGCTTCCTACGTATCACCGTGGCTTTAATTAACTCAAAAATTTCCTTGCCTATTATTTCTGGAAGAGAGAGATCATCATACTTCTGGCCAATAAAAACCTGAAATGCAGCATGGAAAATAATTTTAAAATGATTCTTAGCAAACAAATTATTATTTTCTCTGAAGCTGATGGCATTCCAATATATTTAATATATTGTGGCAATTGGAAATTAAGCAATCCAATGAAGCAAATGTTACGAAGATGATGTAATTAATTTTGGTACATAGGTGAATTCTGCTTTTTCTTTCATCTAGTAGATTTGTAACAGAGATAGGTTCTTAAGAGCAAAACTTTTCATTGGTTGGATTCATATGTGGCTGGTTTCAACTATGGAATATTGAAAACGAGTCATAGGGCTAGATTAACAGAATAACAGAGTTGGAAAGGACCTTGGAGGTCTTCTAGTCCAACCTCCTGCTGAAGTAGGAAACCCCATACCGTTTCAGACAAATGGTTGTGCAATTTCTTCTTAAAAACCTCCAGTATTGGAGACAAGTCATTCCACTGATTAATTGTTTTACTTGTCAGGAAATTTCTCTGTAGTTTTAGGTTCTCTCCTTGATTAGCCATAAATAGTGACCTACAACAGGATTCTCAATCTTTTCTTTATCATGGACCCTCTTTAAATACATTTTGTGGCCACAGACTGTGGCCACGGACCCCCAAGACTTTACTCAAGATTTCAATCATAACATTTCTTCGTGGGCCCCCTGTGGCAACATCACAGTCCTCCACGGGTCCACAGATCACATGCTGAGAACCACTGGATTACAAAATACAGTTATGTATTGGATTCACATGTCACACTAAGTCCAAACCAAACATTAGGGCCTAGTTTGAAGTGAAAATTCAGCCAGTGGTTGCTTATTTAACAAACCATGGTCATTTCTTACCATGATGAGTGAACTCAGCACTAATGAGAGCAAACAAACTTCACTAAAACATATAAGACTGCACAATAAAAAACGTCAGATGAGTAATGTATTGCAAGTTCTATTCCACTTACGATAAAGGTTTGGAATCCCAATTTCTGGCATTTCTTTAATATCCTTGTATGTAGAGAAGCCATTTGATGATCATTAGTAATACCATCTTTTACTCCCCACCTTAGATCAAATACATGGAAGTCATAACCTCTCTTTTTACAGTAGTTGTATAGCCATGGGAAGGATTTCTCCATTAATGCATTTCGTTCTACTTCTGAATCTAATTAAAATAACAAAGCAAAATTGCTAAACAGTGTTATCTTGATTTAAAGCAATCCTATGAAACATCTAAAACTTTAAAAAAAAGAATTGGCAGAGTTGCATTTATATTCAGTATCTCCAGTCTAACTGTAATACAAGTGGTCCTCGACTTATGATCACAATTAATCCCAAAATTTCCATTACTAAGCAACACAATTTTTAAGTGTATTTTGTTCCATTTTATGACCTTTCTTGCCTGTTAGGTTAATGCAATTGTTAAGTTAGTAACACAGTTGTTAAATGAATCTGGCCTCCCCATTGACTTTGCTAGTCAAAAGGTTGCAAAGGGCGATTATGTGACCTGGGACACTGCAACAGCCATGAATACATGCCAGCTGTCAAGCATCTGAATATTGATCAGTATGCTGCAATGCTCAGTAAGTGTGAAAAATAGTCATAAATCACTTTCGTGCCATTTTAACTTTGGTCACAAGAATACTTGTATAAAAAAGAATGCCCACTGAATTAGAAAGGGAATCTCTATTAATTACTTTAGTTTATTTGAATACATACACAAACCCATACATACACACACACTATCCAGCTACTAACAACATCCAAACATATTTAGCTTACTGTTCTTATATTGTGCTGTCAGACTATGAAACTTTTCATTTATTAAAAAAAATGTACTAAATGAACAAAAATATAGAATTACAGATATATTCATCTTTTAGATGATACAAGAATGCCATTACTTGGCTTCCTAATTGTTTGAATAATAATTTTACAAACTATTTAAACCTCAGGGAATATTTTTACTTGTTTAGATTAGATTTTGGTGTTCTATAAAAATTTAAATTCCCAAGTCATCTGGAAGTACCTTGATAACCTCCGCAGATATAGATCATAAACTTTTGCTTTCTGGTTAAGCAGGGCAAATGGATTCGTCCTCTCACTACATCCCTGCTTGGTTTTGTGTCTGCTAGACTCTTCTGACAACAGATTATATCATTCGTGGCATTCAGGGTTTCCATTAGAAAAATGCTATGGGATTTAGTTTCTTCTGGCTGGGGTTTCAGATGAGAGGTAGTCAAAAAAGAGTAACCCTTGTGAACAGCCTTTTCTGCTTCATTCTCTTCTGATCCATTTATGTCTGAGAACTGCAGAGAGCCTGAAAGTGTGCTTCTGGATAAATATATTATTCTTCTGTTGAATTTCTTTTCCTGGATTGTGTCTTTTTCTTCCAAATGAAGAAAGTCACCACTTGTTTGTCTTTGGGGGAGCTCTCTGTACTTTTGCATTGATTTTTGTGTTTTTGTCTTGTATTTGGAATTTTCAGTGAGTTCAGAGATTTTGTCTCTAACCAGAGGCTCCTCTGAACAAATATTGACAGCTGGATGGTAACTTTTGACCTGACCTGTACCATCTCCTTCCTGCTAAAGAGAAAGAAGAGTTTTGTAATTAGGTACATAAATTATAAATACTTTATCTACAACAAGCATACATTTTTTGTAATGAGGACTGTTAAGTTTGGGTATTGACGAGGCAGGAGACCAGGTTAGTGACAACAGCTCTTTAATATAGTGTGACCCAGCAAAACTCTGGAGAAAAACCTCTCCTTATATACACTTCAGCCAGAGGCTGCATCCAATCAGAAGCGAGATACTTCCCGCCTAAAACTCCCGCCAAAACTTACAGTAATACATTACACTCCTTCCCTCCCAGAAGGCACTTTGCCAATATTTACATATTACTTCTCTACGTAGTCCCGCAGGTACGTGGGGCGTCTCCTGACTCTCCCGGACCTGCGCAATTCACTTTCTGGAGTTGAGTCGAGCTTGCGGAGGGACTTTTCGTTCCTCTGAGCTCCTCCTCCCGCCATCCGCCCTGGATTATTCGCCGGCTCGGACCTGCTGTCCTCTAGAGGGACCGGAGGGTGTCGCTGGACTTCGCCTGACTCAGATAAGTCTCTGTTTGGTTCTACGCTTTCTGTTTGTTCTCGGCTCCAGTCAGCTGTGGGGTTAATTAAATCATAGTCAGGGCTGGTCTCGCCTAATTCTGCCTTATCGCTCAATCTGTTTCTTAATTGATCTATGTGGCGCCTCCAAACTCTGCCATCGTCTATTTCCACTAGATAAGATTTGGGGCCCGTTTGTCTATGACTATCCCCTCTTCCAGTTGGGCCGTCGCTGTAATTATGTGCCCACACTGAGTCTCCTATGTTTAATTCTCGGATTCTATCTGGTTTTGTTTTGAACCCGTCCTGTCGTAGTTCGGTGTAGCCGGTCTAGTGGGCACCGTAGCTTCCGCCCATTAATAGCTCGGCTGGGCTGCGGCGGTGGCCACACAGGGGGTCCTGTGTTGGACGGTTAGGAATGCGTCGATTTGTGCCTGCCAATCGCCGGGGCCGCTTCGTGATAGCGCTTCTTTCGCACTCCGAACAAAACGTTCAGCAAGGCCGTTCGACGCAGGGTGGAACGGCGCTGAGAGGGCATGTCGGATGCCCTCTTCAGCCAGGTACCCTTCAAATAATGCTGCGGTGAACTGTGGGCCGGTATCGGACAGAAGGGTGTCCGGTAGCCCGTGCGTGGCGAAAAGGTGTTTTAGTGCTGAAATGACAGCTCCCGCGGTTGTGGATTTCATTAGGATGATCTCCAGCCATTTGGAGAATGCATCCACCACAATTAGAAATGTTTGGCCGTGGAAGGGGCCGGCAAAATCAATGTGTATGCGGGACCAAGGGCCTTGGGGTTTCTCCCACTCCAACACTGGGGCCGTAGGTGGTAGTGGTCTGGATTCCTGACATACCTGGCATCGGCCAACCCTGTCACCGATTTCCCTGTCCATTAGGGGCCACCAAACATAGCTCCTGGCTAGCCCCTTCATCCTTACAATTCCTGGGTGACCCTCATGCAGTAGTTCCAGGACTTTTTTTCTCAGCTTCTCTGGAACTACCACCCTATCCCCCCAGAGCAGGCACCCCCCTTGCACAGACAATTCCCCTCTTTTCTTTGCAAACTCTCTAAAACGGTCGCCCGGCGCAGCGGGCCATCCCCTTTGAACCCAACCGATTACAGTTCTTAAAACAATGTCCCGGTAGGAGGCCCGAGCCACTTCCTGCGATGTGACTGGGCCAGAGTCCCAAGAGTCAATTAGTAGAACGGGGGTGCCCGGAGTAGGGTCCTCGATTTCCCCGGGCAATGGGCATCTGCTCAATGCGTCCGCATGCCCCAGCTCTTTTCCAGGTCGATGCTGCAGTTTGTAAGAGTAGGCGGCCAAAAAGATAGTCCATCTGGTCAGCCGGGGTGATAGTGCCACTGGCGTTGGGCGGTCGCCAGCCAGTAATCCCAATAGCGGTCTGTGGTCAGTGATAATTTCAAAGTCTCTCCCAAAAACGTATTCGTGAAATTTTTTCACCCCTGACACTATTGCGAGAGCCTCCCTATCTAGCTGGCTGTAATTCCTCTCAGCCGGGGACATCGTTCGTGAATAGAACGCTATAGGGGCTTCAGTGCCGTTTGGGAGTCTGTGGCTAAGTACAGCTCCTACTCCATAGGGGACGATCACAAACCCATACTAACGGCAGTCTGTTGTTGTATTGTATTAACAGGCTATCGCTTGATAGCAAACTTTTTACTGCCTCAAATGCCCTATTCTCTGACTTCCCCCACGACCAAGCAGTGTTTTTTCCAAGCAATTTATGCAGCGGTTCAGCAACGGTTGCCTTGTCTTTTAAAAACACGGCGTAAAGTTTACCAGACCCAGGAAAGCCTGGAGTTCTGTCTTGTTTTTGGGTGCTGGGGCTCTCTTTATCGCCTTGACTTTGCTCTCAGTGGGGTGAATCCCTTTTTGTCTATTCTATAGCCCAAAATTCAACAGATTCGACCCCTATCTGACACTTGCTTGCTTTGACTTTTAATCCTGCCGACCTAAAATGGCCAAAACTTTCCTTAACCGCTTCCCCAGTTCTCTTAAATCTTCCCTGATACCAACACATCATCGAAATAGGGTACGACTCCGGTAACCCTTGTAGGAGCCGCTCCATCAAATTTTGGAATAGCCCGGGGCCACACTCACCCGAACTGTAACCGGGTGCACTTAAAGGCACCCGGTGCGTTACAATGGTCTGGGCTTCAGCTGTGCTAGCATCTACGGGTAGCTGTTGGTACGCTTGTGCCAAGTCTAATTTGGCGAAAACTTGTCCGTGCCTAGTGAGTGCAATAAGTGTTGCACTACTGGAACTGGGTAGGCGCTCTTTTGCAATGCTTTGTTCAAGGTAGCCTTGTAATCAGCGCAAATTCTTATGGACCCGTCTGGTTTTATAGGGTGACGATTGGCGTCTCCCATTTGGCATGGTCAACTGGCACTAGTATCCCTGGCTGACTAATTTATCTAACTCTTTGTCGATTTTAGGTTTGAGTGCAAAGGAACCCTCCTTGCCTTTAACCTAATGGGAGCTATTTGGGGTCTAAATTGAAGGAGATAGGGGTCCCCTTGTACTTGCCTAAACGGTCCTCGAATCGTCTGCGAATTCCTCCATTAGGGCGTTTGCAGGTTGCATCCGCTCCGGTGGACGCCAGTCACCCCATTCCCAACGCCCGGAACCAGTCTAGCCCCAGCAAGCTTGGCAAGGTTCCCTCGACTAACGTGATGGGCAGGGTCTTTTCGTATGTCCGTACTTGACCTCGACGGTCGTTGTCCCTCGAACAGGGATGCGGTTGCCCTGGTAATCCTGCACCCGGGCCGTTGTTTCTGTAGCTTGCGCTGCGATGTCGGCAAGGCTTTCACAAAAGTGTCCCAGGACATGATTGTGATAGCTGATCCTGTGTCTACTTCCAGTCGGCACGGTACGCCTTCAATTGTCGGGTTTGTGAAGATCTTTTCTTGATGCGGGTAGCTGCGTGGTCTATGGTAACAGTCATTCGGTTTGACTTGCGCTCTTTCTTTCCTGGCCAATCGCGGTCGCCTCGCCGATCTCGCGCTCTGATTGGCTGGTTTGAAATTTCGGCGGGAATGTGGGGTTTGCATCTCTGACTCAGAGCCGCTCTGATTGGCCGATTTGAATTTTCGGCGGAAGGTTGGGGTGCTCGGCAGACTTGAGCCAGGTGCCCTTCCTTTCACACCGCCGCAAATGGCGTCCCTGAACTTACATCTTTGGCGCTGATGTCGCCCCGCAACTTCCGCATTCCTCCGGGTCTTCCTTGTCGATTTTCCGTGTAGTGGACTTCTTCCTCCTCTTCGCTGGTTGACTCACGATAGGTTTCTTCGTGGTGGACTGTGCTCGGCTTTGCGCCCGCCATCGGCGTGAGTCGCTTTGTAAGGTGTCTGCTGCATGGTTGGACATCTCATGGGCTCTGGCTTCGTCCAGAGCGTTTGCCAATGTCAGGTTGCTCTTGGCTAGCAACCGTCTCCTCAAACGGATGTCTCTGACCCCCCGTATAAGTTGTTCCAGCAGCTCTTCGTCCAGATCGCGGTACTCGCAATGCTTGGGGGCTTGTCTCAGGGCTGCCATGTAGTCGCTGATAGACTCGCCTTCTTGTTGCCTGCGCTCCCCAAACTCGTACCGTCGAACGTACTTGGACGGGGCTGGTGCGAAGTGATTCTTCAGGAGGGTCTGAAGGGTCTGCCACGAAACGGAGTGTAGCGGTGTTGGCTCCGCTAGGGCTTCTGCGACGGCGATGACTGCGGACCCACAGTGGCTTATGAAGTAAGCCCGTTTGCGGTTGTCGGAGACTCCCTGTAGCTCGTTTGCCTCCAGGAAACTTTCGAAACGGGTCATATATATTCCCCATGTCTCCTGGGCAGGGTCAAACGGAGTGGGTGGCGTGTAGCCGGTCATCGCTGCATTCGCTATCACCTTGCTGGGTTTGATTCTCGTAGTGAGTTCAGCTCTGTTCTGGTGCTCTGCCTCAAGATCCCACCCTCGTCGCCAATGTTAAGTTTGGGTATTGACGAGGCAGGAGACCAGGTTAGTGACAACAGCTCTTTAATATAGTGTGACCCAGCAAAACTCTGGAGAAAAACCTCTCCTTATATACACTTCAGCCAGAGGCTGCATCCAATCAGAAGCGAGATACTTCCCGCCTAAAACTCCCGCCAAAACTTACAGTAATACATTACAAGGACAGTACCCCAAGTATCTCTTTCCTTCAGTGGAGGTAGGACATTAAAGGTTTAGAAAGAATAAGACAGACTTATATTTGCAATTAGTATAAATTTGAACAAAAGTTATCCTTACGTGAAAATTTATTCAAGATTGTTGTTATTTTTGACTTTTTAGACAAAACAATTTCTATGCTTTTAAATCCCACTTCGGTTTTATTTTATTTTTTCCAGTGTTTGGGATAACAAATAGAGCTATCTAGCAAAAGAAAATCCATCCAATTTTCTTACTGACAGACAACTCTATGACCTATTGGGTCATCCTTTGAGAGAAAGGTAGTACAGTCTGATCTCACCAGGATGAATATTAAATTTTAGGCTGACCATTTTTTTGCACAACTGATTATCTAAGAAGAGTATATATCATAAATAGAAAAATAATTTTAGAAAATCAAATTGAACGAGTCAATATTATCTTAATTAAAGAGATACATGGAACGATCATGGGTGGACCAAAAAGCATTGAGAGTGAGAGTGACTTCTGACTTCCTGCCAGCTTCCCCAACTTTCTTTGTGAGAAGCTGCCAAGGACCATTGGAAATCACCATCATGTGACTGTGGGGAAACTGCAATAGCCACAGCTTTGTGAATAAAACTAGAAATTTCAGTTCGACAGGAGTAATGGACTTTTTAAACAAAACAAATTCTTTAATTTAGCAGGTTTTAAGTACCTTGATTCAAAAGTTGTTGCAGTATAATACACCATTTGGGCTAATTTGAGAGTACAGAGAAACAGATAAACCCAATCAGAGTTTTACTAATATATAGATGTGCTCTTATAACAAAGGAATTGATTCCACTCCTTTGAAACTGGAGTTGGAGTTTGTGATCAAATATTTTGAAAAATACCAATTCAACAGAAACAGATTCCATTAACAACATGGTCCGCAAATTTATAAAATTTTTAATCTTCCATTTGAACAAATTATTTTAAAATGATGCTGATTGAAGAGTGGGAGAATATACAGTTAAGCCATAAATTTATCAATTTACCTGTCTATTACTTAATGACACAACACTTCCCAAAACTATATTAGAGAAGTGGGATTTATGGAATGGTTTCTCTTACCTTCATAATGAATGTCTCTGTATTATAAAGGTGTCTTTTATTGCTTAAAGGGCGATTCAGTCTTTTAGCAAAACGAAAATACATTTGATGCTGGAAGGAACCAAGACAGACATTAGAAAAATACTTGCTTTCCAGGTTTTTCCAAATATTTAAAGGTAAAAAATAATCACCTACTTTTAAGTGCTTCTTCACTTTCATGTCTATTTCTTCAGTTATGTTTACATATGGAATATTCCAGTGGCATCTTTGTTTCTAGAGGCAATTTAATATCTTTAATATTTTTAAAAGGGCATTATTAATCTGTTTGTTAACTATCTTCTTAAAAATACTATTTTACTTGGATGTATTACCAACTAATAACAAGGGCATAGCGATAACTCTGTGATTACTGAAAAGGGGTTATCAGTTATTTTGCTCCTTCATTAAAAGACTCATTTCTTTTCATTTTTTTTAGAATATAGTTTTCTCGTTGAAAGTCTTATTACAGCAAAGGGACATATTGGGGCCACAGGTCGTACTACTTCCTTTCTTTCTACTAACAGTGATCACAACTTAATCCAAGGATCCAGGTGGTCTATACCGGATGTTTTGAAACACAATTCACATCAATCCCATCCATCCTATGTAATGCTCAAGAATTATGAGAGTGGTGATCCAAAGTTGCCCATGTCTGATAAACAGCAGCATATTTTGTTTCATTCTTTGATTAGAAGACACTGCTTTCCAAGGTGAATAAATAACACATTTTCAAAAGCCATTCCTTAACATCTGTAACATAACTTTTCTAGTTTCTCAGTATAATTCTTTCAGGCACCTTCCATATAGCCATCACTCCTCATAACAATCAGATGCCAAAGCATTGGTATATAAATCAACATCCCATTAACATCTTTAACACTTAGAGAAATCCCCATAAACCTCACTATATACATTACAGTTCCATTCCAAAGAGATACCAAATGATATATGATCATAATTCATGAATCAATGAACTCTCAAGATTTTTTTCACCTCCAACAAAGAAAGCCCAATATCCGTTCTTTGTACATTCTTGAGAAAGAAATTGAGTTCAACTGTTAAGGATTTTGCAAATAAAACTCCCCCGCCAATCATAAAATCAGCAGATGCACAATATTTTACTGCTATGCTCCACATATATTTCTATAGCATAGAAATATATTGCTATATTTCATAGCAAGAATAATTGATTCTATTTTTAAAAGAAGTGTGTTAATATTTCTTATTTAACTATTTTTATCACTTTTATGCATCTGCCTTGGACTATTCTTAAACTATTCATTAAGATGATGTGTATTCTCCTATTTCTTTATTAAGAAAGTCAGATGGTAACTCACCCCAGTCCATTTTGAGCACATATCTTTGTATACATGTTTTTGAGACTTTGAAATATGTGGTGATAAAAACATTTCATGGAGCATATCACTAGTGCATTTTTGGAGATTCAAGTTGCTGGAAGGCTAAAAATAAAGACAAATATGTTGAATGTACAATTATTGTTCTCTCAGTTCCCAAACGTGCACATTAGATAAGTACTGTACTTGTGGAGATGAAAACAGTCATTATCTGAAGGTAACTGCAAAGGATTAGAGATCTCAGCTGGCTGTTGTCAAAGCTGAAAGCTAATCAGCTATATAATTGGTGCTCAATGTGGCTGACGGTGCAGATATAATGTATTCTTATATTATATTTTTATTATGCAGCTCCTTTGTTATAAGGTAGTCCTCAACGTACAACAATTAAGCCCAAAATTTCTGTTGTTAAGTGAATTATGACCTTTCTTGCCACATTTGTTAAGCAAATCACTACAATTGTTAAGTCAGCAACATGATTGTTAAGTGAATCCTGCTTGCCACTTTGACTTTGCTTGTCAGAATGTCGCAAAAGGGGATCACATGACCCTGGGACATTGCGACTGTCATAAATGTGAGTCAGTTGCCAAGTGTCTGAATGTTGATCAGGTGACCATGGGGATGCTGTAACGTAAGTGTGAAAAACAGTCACAAGTCACTTTTCTCAGTGCCGTTGTACTGACTTTGAATGGTCACTAAATGAATGACTGTAAATTGAGGACTCCCTGTATATGAATACTGCCAATTTTCTTGATTAACTAAATCATTGTGATATTGCAAATTGGTATAATTTAATTACCTCAGATTTTGAATACCCTGGAAACTAAACTGCATACTGTATACACGTCATTTTGTATCTCAGTTCTGTGATTGGAACTGAGGAACAAAGGAACTTTGTTCCTTTGGTGGAGGCTTCAAAAAAGCTCAAAGCCATGCTGGGCTCCCACTAATAAGAATAAAAAAGCGGGGGGGAAAACCTGTTCTGCTTTTTGCTTGCCCTATTTATGTCCATAGGTGCAAAATGAACCTTGTTGACATAGTTTTCCCACCTCTCCTGGAAACCTGTGGATTTTCTTATAACATACAGACAGTCCTCAAGTTACAACCATTAGTTTAACTACCATTCAAAGTTGCAATGGCACTGAAAAAGTGACTTACAATCAGTCCTCCCACTTATGAACTTTGCAGTATACCCATAGTCATGTGATCCAAATTCATGCACTTGGCAACCGGCATGTATTTATGATGGTTACAGTCATAAATACAGTCATGTGATCACCAATTGTGACCTATGCAACCGGCTTCTGACAACCAAAACCAATGGAAGAAGCCAGATTTACTTAAGGATCATGTGATTCACTTAACAACTGCAGTTATTCACTTAACAATCATGGTAAAAAGGTCATAAAATTGGGTATGGTTTATTTAACCTTGCTTAGCAATAGAAATTCTGGTCTCAAGTTTGGTCATAAATCAAGAAGCAACTATATATAGACTGCTTTTTGATCTGCCCCTTATTTGTTTCTACTTTTTGCAATTTCAGTGGCAAAGAGGGAAGACAAACATCACGGGAAACTTTCCTAACCTGCAAGCAGAAATCTAAAATAGCCTCTAGGAGACCTTCCCATTGACTACAGGAATACAGGTATAATGCATTGTTCTAAAGCAATTGCTTCTCAGCCTTAACAACTTTAAGATGAATGGACTTCAATTCACTGGTTGGGAAATTCTGTTAATTAGAGTCCACATATAATTGCCAAGATGGAGAAATTTTGTTTTAAAGAAAATTATATACAATATGAAGGAAATATGTGTACAAAATTAATATATTTGGAAAAATAAGAATTTTAGTATACTATATATAGGAGTTTTTGAAATCGAACTTACATTGAAACAGCAAGAATTTATTGCCAAATAAAAAGCATCAACAATTGTGCTGGTTCATTTTTAGAGGAACTAACCAATAATGTTTGAAAAGAATTTAGGCTTTGAAGATGATCAGAATTCCTCAGGCAAGACAGTACATTGGGGAGAGTTAATAAAATAGGCTGAAGTTTAAATCATATATTGAAGTTTAAAGCCAGGCTGAGATGGAGTTGTATCTCAACTTATATATCTTATTATCTCAACTCTTGTGTATTGTTGGTATCATATTTTACCTAATTTTCATTAGGGACCCAGGAAATTACTGCTTCCCAAGCTTTGTGGATACTGATATCCCACTCTGTAATCTATCTCTTGCCATGGTCAATACAGTACACTCTGATATCTTGATTTGGAAAGATGTGTTCTGACCTAGGCTTCCTGATACAATAAAAGCACACAATGAATCCCAAAAACCCTCTTTTTATTTCCACGGCAGTGAATTCTGCTCAGAGTCTGTTCATTCCCAATCTGTTCATTCACAGAGGAGTCCCAAATAATTGTAAAGAGTCTGACAGAAATCTGCCAGCAGTTTTTCCGGATAATGGTGATAAACACCCACCTTTATCTCCCTTGACATGCTGCCAAGATCTAATTAGCAATTAACTTTGCAAAGCCACACAGAACACAGAGTCAACACAGAGCTGCAGTCTTGAAACCAGCCAGCACGAACAACAGTTGCTTCCTGCAAGCTCATGTGCCTTTGCTCTTCCTTTATGTCTTATGGGAGGGGCCAATCATCTCCAAGCCCTACTCTTGAGTCGTCCCTTTTGTTTTAACTGTTCTTGCCTTCTGGCAGCTCTGCGCATGCGTGCACTGGGAACATGCTCCCGTTCCTCTGCCTCGCTGATGTCTGACTCTGGAGGCTCCGGAGTCTGCATATAACTCCCAGATCGCCCTGGCCTCATCTCGGCCTCCGATGCAGAGTCCTCGTCCGAGCCTTCCCCAGACTCCAGGACTGGCCCATGTTCCTCCCCAGCCTCCTCACTATCCGACTCTGCTGCCAGCTCCGCAGGCCGCCAGCGGACCACAACAAGATACATTAAAAAACTTCACAGACTTTACTTGTTATTGTGCAAGATCTATACAATCTTCTAAATATGGTTTATATGCCCTTATTCTGGTTCTGTTAGATCCAATAGCTCATTCAGGTAATTCAGATGAAGTGTAGAACTCACCTTGTGAGCAACAGGGAGCAGCGTTGATCAGTACATCACATTAGAGTATTAGCAAAGTACCAATTATGGGTAAGAACATGTGCCTCTTTGCACTACAGAGGCCTCCTAGGGATATTAAGATCTTGGCAATAGAGATGTCTGGCTGTATCTGCAAGTGATTGGCTCTTTGTTGACATCATAGCCAGATTTATGGAGGGGAGGGGCTGCTCACTGCAGCTTGCCTGGTGAATTTTGCTCTTTTTGTATTGTCAGATACCATATTTTATTCCTAATTATAACCTAGCCCTCATTCAACCAGTTCCTCTTCTGGCTGAGATTCAGCAAAAACTTCCAGATGATGATTCAAATTTGGTTCCTGTTCAAGAAAAAACACTAGATATCTATTTCTGATTTCAATTCATGTTCAATTTGATTTTTAGGATGTACATTTAGGCCTTGCTCCCTAAGCCTATTTTGGGGTAAACCTCACTGAATAATAATGAATGCATTATTATTGAAATATACATACATTTGTCACATTTTCCATTGGTTGCTTATGAATTGGAGGTAAAGCAACAATTTCTTTATCATCCTGTAGAAAAGATCATAAAAGCTTACTGGCCTCCAGTACAGTACTACAACGATCTATTTATTTGAATATGGAAAACATAATGTTCATTGCTGAAAAGTAGGTACATATTTGTATGTCATCTGTCCTTCATTTCTATAGTTAGTATAATTACTAGCAAGCACTATTATTTTTCAAATGTTTTTTAAATATTTTTTATTTATCTCAAAGGTAAAATATTAAAAAAACTACAAGAAGAAAAAAAGACAAAGATTAGGTTTTTTTTACAGCTAAATAGACATGGAGTCAATTTGATTGATATACAATAGACTTCTATATTTGAGATTTTTTTTTAAAAAAAGTGATGTAAAATAGTAATATACTATGCATTGTAATTATAGATCTTAAACTTTATAATTATTTGCAGACCCACTGTGCAAGTGGGGGGGAATCTATTAGGTTTACTTGAGAATATTTTTCAACATTCAGCCAGGACTGAATAAAGCATTCCTTGATTTATGAAAATGCTTAATGTTGGCTTTATACATGCTTAATGATGGCTTTATACATGTTGAGCTCAGTTTTTATTTTATTTTTGTGTGTTTGTAAAATGTTTTCCTTAATGGTACATTTTTCCTTGCTCTTTGCTGTTGTCATATTCTACATTTGTGTTTCAAAACTACATATATATATATCTTAGCATTTGTATTAAAAAGTATGAAGAAAAATAAGAGTAACTCTTGTAATTTTATTGTGAAGCTCTAGGGACCCCCATTTACGGTAGTATCAATGTTCTACTAAACCACATTACATATATCTGAAATCATTATTACATTTGTTTCATTGTTACTTCTACTGGTTTGAAATAATTATATGGAACATTAACATAAATAGAAAAAAGTTAAAATTATTTTTTCATCTTTAAAAATGTACTTACTGAATGTAAAGACTTCTGAAGCAAATTTTGTTTTCTGTATGTTGGCAACATGGCCGAATGAGCTAATTTAAGGTTATATTTTATTGTTTCTTTGGTTTTTCCAGATAATTTTTCTTTTTCCAGACCTTAGAATCAGTTACCTATAATATAAACATATATCTAAATATTTCCTTCCAAGATCATTTAAATAAGTAGCTGGTAATCAAAGGCAGATCACAAGGATTACCTTTACTGTCATATAACTACATTTCCTATCAGCAGGTCTCTATACTTCATTTTTTTCCAAATTTCTTCTTAAGTATCATTTTTATAAAATACCCCAAAAACAGCAGTCTTAGGAATATGCCCTCTTCTATTTATCCTTCTGCTCTTGGTTTATGGAAATGGGTGTTTCCCAGGCAGCATAGACTCATAGCAACATACAGTGGCATAACTTGTTTGAGTTGCAATTGAGGTTTCAGTCTTTTGAAGATCTATTGACATTAGCCCAAGCTCAAATATGAAAGAAACTAGAAGCAGAATCACAAATCAAATCTTGTTTGTGAACATTATTCAGGAACTTAGGATCATGGCTTTAGCATATCAGTATGATTTTTTGCCTTAATGAGTAGAATGTGTACCAGGTTGTAATCTCCCTTTAAAACTTAAATTCACATATTAGCATAAAACTTGATGAGAAAAGAAAAATAAATCTTTTCTTGTCTGAAATCAGTTAGGTGGCTGTTTAAGTAAAATGGTTACTGTAGGTAAAATATTTATTGGATTGAATAATACACTTAATCCATTTAGAGACTCAAAATGGCTCTAAGTACTTAAAGAGATTAAGTTCACAGATAAACCTTTTACTGATTTTAATAATTTAATATATAATAGTGATAATAGTTAATAATAACTTGTTTTAATAGAGTTCTTTGTTGCTTTAAGGCTTAAGGAAATAATTTTACTTTTACAGGTTTTAAACTGTACTGATCATAATACACACTTTAAAAACAGTTTACAGTATGAGTACACAGATACCTACCTTTTAAATATTCTCTTTGTACGCAGAAGATCTGGTTTGCATGTTAAACATCAGCAGAGAGATAGGGTATTCCAATTGTTTTCCCCCCATAACTTGTCCATTCAAATAAATTGTCAAGGTAACTAGATTTCTGTTCCATAGAAACAAGCAACAAGGGACTGATTGAATAAAAGGACAATATTTTTTAAAGCTTCGCAATTGTGGACTCTCGAGAGATGAAAAAAAGTTCCTTCTTCCTTCAGAAAAATATATTGATTCATCAGAGGTGCAAATATATTAATTTTTCTACGATTAATTCATTTCATATAAATCACATTTTTATACAAATAATCTGCCAAAATTTGTGTAGCTCTTCTTTGCCAAATTGACATAAACAAAATTGTAAATAATTAGTTTCCCCACTAAATTAAACTTTTGTGGAACCACGGATACATTAGCTTTTCCCTAAAAAAAAAACCTTATGTCATAAATATTTAGTAGTTTAAAACTGTACAAAAAGCTGTTTCTGAAATACCTTAACTCCCTATGGAAAAATACCAAACCTGAAATTCTTTGCCTTGATGTTTCGTAGGCCTGATGTTAGCACAGCATCTGTGTTCCTACAAAGAGTGGTATGTTTGCATTTCCTTGCACACATCATCCCTCTTTCCTGCCACTTTGTTTGTCTTGCTTCAAACACAGGCTAACTTAGGTCTCTCTTGGAACCAGGTCATCCTTGCGTTATGTTCCCTCACTTGCTGTATTTCATATTGGGCCATATTTTTGCTGTTTTTCTATTTTTCCATTACTATTTTCTAACACCCAATGTCTGGAACAAGCTCTCCTACATTTAAAATCTTCCTTTCTTGCTTTAAAACCTTTATTTTTAAATAAATATAGTAGCTATAGTAGTATATTGTTTTGTGTGAATTCTTACACACTTCCCTCTGTTCTTCCTTCACCAAGAAATCTTTCAATTTTACTTCTTTCAGACTTTTTAGACATGTTCACTTATTAGTATATCAATAATCTTTTTGATATTGAGATGTTTTCAAAGTAATTACCATATTTTATTTGGTAGCAATATTTAACATGGTTTAGATACATAATTCTGCCAAATCAAACTTACGTATTTCAATTCCATTTATTTTAACAAAAACTGAACATTTCATTTAGACTATTTTTAATACACATGCCCAATGTCTGTAGAAAGAGCCCAAACATAAATAAAAACACAACAAACATAAATAGAAATTTATTTAATCCCTCCCAACAATTAAAAAAATTGTATTGAGGCATCTTATTCTTTACACTACTAACTTAATAAAAGAGAAGCCTCAAATACAAGATATCTGATCCATCGAAGTATCGTCTTAGCTATTACTCTGGCTGAAAACTAATGACAATATCTATTTTTCCAAGTAAGAAATTGAAACTGAAATGAAGTGGGGCAGCACCTGAAGCCAGTATCCTATTATTTTTTGCAAAAACAAATGTAATTACAAGAAATGGCATTTTCAATAGCAATGCCAGTAATTATTTTATCATATCATTGTTTGAAATTCTTCATATAGTGTAATCCTACACAGAAATAAATTCAATTGTTTATAATGGAGTTTATTTCATAGGGAGAATGTAAGACCTCTAGATGTTACTAATTCCCAACAGCCAAGAACAGCGTGTCCAGTGATAAGGAAAACTGGCTGTGGAAGTTCAGCAATGGGCAGAAAAATGGGTCAGTATTTCTGTCTTATGAGTTCAAATAATTTCTTCTTTCCTATCTGTAGGCTCCACTTTTGTAACTGTTTACTTTCTTCATATATTAGCAGTTATGCCAAAGGAATATTATTTCTCTTTTTACTGACAGGTATTATCTAGAGAACACCAGATATACATTTTTTGATTAAATGGGGAGTCATTCTTTGGTATGGGCTAATTGCCATGGAATGAACACACCAGTGTTGGAACATCAATAGTATGCAATGTAGTAGTAGCAAAATTGTCATGAAAATAGAAATCACTGTTGCTACATATTGTTTTTTTGTAACTAATGGCCTTGTTTTGTTTTATATTTCACACTGAAGAATATATATAATGAATAGGTTATGCACAAAAGGGATGCCCATTTGAATTGGGCTATACATTCTTTTTTTAAATGTTATTTAAGCTGGTGCACATTTTTCATAACATCAGCTACAATAAAAAAATTTCAGCCTTTCAATGAAGGCTGAATGCTTTGAATAGTATCTGAAATGATACTGAAGTAAATATATAAGAATCAACCATGGGATTCAAATACAAATATAAAGATTAATAGGTCTAGAATTTTTAGAGCATTTAAAGTGTTCTAACGTTAGCTATGTAGATTTCATTTACCACCAAAGATTTTTATGATTTAGTACAATGAATAACAATATATGTTAAAATTACATATTGTTACAGTAAGTGTCATGACAAAGTACATCAACACTGCCTTTGACATATTTCCTCTAAAGGAAAACATGTGATCGGACGAAAATCATAAAGCCAGAAAAATGTTGCTCTTGATGGGTACATTTTAACACATTTAAACATGTGTGGAACTGTTTTTTTATAAAACTTGTGAAAAAAAATCAATGTTATTACAATGTGGATTCAGCTAAGGTTTTCCTATATCAAAGTCCTCCTATTCATCATCCTTGGAGCCCGTTTTGCTCAGCTGTAAAAAAGACAAAAATATTTTTATCATTTTTCTGTGAAAATAAAGAGCAATTAAAATCAATGTGATAATTTTATTATAGACCATTGAAGTTTGTAAAATATATTTTTTCTTTACAGACTGGGTCTTCATACTTGAAGTTAAAAAAAGATTTGTTGTTACTTTGAGTTTTCATGTATTTAGCTATATGTAAAATGAATAGAAAAGAGCCAAAATAATAACAGAAGGATATATTAGATAAATATTGGGGGGAAAGTATAATATGCTTTGTAGGCGCAGTTCTGTATCTATAAATGCACTCTTAGGTGCATTTATACTGAGAACACAAAACGGTTGCTATTTTCATAATAGCATTACTCTAATGAGTTATACCTACATGGTATAAGTTCGCAAAATTGTAATATACAAGTTACAGTGTCAACAATGTCAGCTATTCCTAGTGAACACCTTTATGTCCTGGATCAGCAACTGAATTGGAGTAATACATTGTGATATAGCTAAGGAACAGATATATCATCCTTTTAGTTGAAAAATAGTGTAACCAGTTTTTATATAATTATTAGATTAAATTACAATACTTTTCGGAGTATAAGATGCACTCCCCCCCCCCCCAAAAAAAAGTGTGTGGAAATATTTGTGTGTCTTATACAGAGAATGTTGCCCAAGCCCTGCCCACCTGCCAGCCCTCACCCTTCGGCCTCTAAAAAGGTAAAGGAAAAGGTTCCCCTCGCACATACGTGCTAGTCGTTGCCGACTCTAGGGGGCGGTGCTCATCTCCGTTTCAAAGCCGAAGAGCCAGCGCTGTCCGAAGACATCTCCGTGGTCATGTGGCCGGCATGACTCAACGCCAAAGGTGCATGGAACAGTTTCCCATCAAAGGTGGTCCCTATTTTTTCTACTTGCATTTTTACATGCTTTCGAAACTGCTAGGTTGGCAGAAGCTGGGACTAGTAACGGGAGCTCACCCCGTTACACGGCAGCACTAGGAATTCGAACCGTCGAACTGCCGACCTTTCAGTCAACAAGCTCAGCTGTCTTAGCCCCTGAGCCACTGTGTCCCCCTTCGGCCTCTGCCGACCAAGAATTTACCTCCTTGCAGCAAACAGTGTGGTCAGCTTCAGCAAAGCCTGATTTAGCACAAGAAGCTGATTGGTGGTTGGATCGGCCTCCTGAAATACCGCCTATCAGCTGTTGCAGGCTGCCGCTGCTTGCTCCAAGGAAGCAGAGGCAGATTTTTTTTTCTTGTTTTCTTCTCCAAATGCTAGGTGTGTCTTATACTTCAGAGCTTCTTGTAGCCGAAAAATATGGTACTTATTTCTTTCATTTGTACTAAACACCATACATTCATAAAACGTTATTAACTTTTTTAAAAAATACTCTTAAAATGCAAACAATAAGCTTATCTGTAAATGGGCTGTAAATATGGATTTTCTGCCAAAATGGGCATAACTGGCTATACCTGATATGGCTTCAGTTGAAGGACTTAAAGAGACTAGGAGACGTGATAAACTAGACTATGCATGTTGGATTCCTAACAGATAGTCTTCATTTAAAAATGGTAATTGGGAGCAACAACTCCATTGTTAAGTGTCATATAGCATAATGTCACGTGACTACTTTGATTTAAATGGCAATTGTACCAGTTTCAGTAGAAATCATTAGGCAAATCCTGTACGGTTTATTTATTTATTATTTATTATTTAAATTTATATACCGCCCTATCTCCCGAAGGACTCAGGGCGGTTTACAGGCATTTAAAAATAGATAAATACAGTCTAAAAACAATTAAAAAACTTATTCTAAAAGCCTAAATTAAAAATATGAAAATAAAACCCAATTTAAAACCCGTAAATTAAAATCTAGCTCAGTCCTGCGCAATTAAATAAGTATGTTTTAAGCTCGCGGCGGAAGGTCCGAAGGTCCGGAAGCTGACGAAGTCCTGGGGGTAGTTCGTTCCAGAGGTGGGAGCCCCACAGAAGGCCCTTCCTGGGCGCCGCCAGACGACATTGCCTCGCTGGCGGCACCCTGAGGAGTCCCTCTCTGTGAGAGCGCACGGGTCGGTGAGAGGTATTCGGTAGCAGTAGGCGGTCCCGTAGATAACCCGGCCCTATGCCATGGGGCGCTTTAAAGGTGGTCACCAAAACCTTGAAGCGCACCCGGAAGGCCACAGGTAGCCAGTGCAGTCTGCGCTGGTTGGGTGTTATCACGGGAGCCACGAGGGCTCCTCTATCACCCACGCAGCCGCATTCTGGACTAACTGTAGCCTCCGGATGCCCCTCAAGGGAGCCCCATGTAGAGAGCATTGCAGTAATCCAGGCGAGGCGTCACGAGTGCGTGGTGACCGTGCATAGGGCATCCCGGTCCAGAAAGGCGCAACTGGCGCACCAGGCGAACCTGGTAGAACGCTCTCCTGGAGGCGGCCGTCAAATGATCTTCTAGAGACAGCCGTTCATCAGGAGGGCGCCTAAGTTGCGCACCCTCTCCATCGGGGCCAATGACTCGCCACCGATGGTCAGCCGCGGATTTAGCTGACTGTGCGGGATGCGGCATCCACAGCCACTCTGTCTTGGAGGATTGAGCTTGAGCCTGTTTCTCCCCATCCAGACCCGTCGGCCTCCAGACACCGGGACAGCACTTCGATAGCCGTTGGGGTGGTCCGGTGTGGAAAAGTACAGCTGGGTGTCATCCGCATACAGCTGGTACCTCACGCCGAAACCACTGATGATCTCACCCAGCGGCTTCATGTAGATGTTGAACAGAAGGCGAGAGGATCGACCCTGCGGCACCCCACAAGTGAGGCGCCTCGGGGCCGACCTCTGCCCCTGTCAACACCGACTGCGACGGTCGGAGAGATAGGAGGAGAACCACCGATAAGCGGTGCCTCCCACTCCCAATCCCTCCAACCGCGCAGCAGGATACCATGGTCGATGGTATCGAAAGCCGCTGAGAGGTCTAATAGGACCAGGGCAGAGGAACAACCCTATCCCTGGCCCTCCAGAGATCATCCACCAACGCGACCAAAGCCGTCTCCGTGCTGTAACCGGGCGAAACCGGACTGGAACGGGTCTAGATAGACAGTTTCATCCAGGTGTAAGGAAACTGATATGCCACCATACTCTCTACAACCTTCGCCGCAGCGAAGGTTGGAGACCGGACGATAATTACCTAAAACAGCCGGGTCCAGGAAGGCTTCTTGAGGAGGGCCTCACCACCGCCTCTTTCAAGGCGGCGGAAGACACCCTCCACCAAAGAAGCGATCGTAATCGCCTGGAGCCAGCCTCGTGTCACCTCCTGAGTGGCCAGCACCAGCCAGGAGGGGCACGGGTCCAGTAAACACGTGGTGGCATTCAACCTACCCAACAACCTGTCCATGTCCTCGGGAGCCACAGGGTCAAACTCATCCCAGACAATGTCACCAAGACCACCCTCGGGCGCCTCGCCTGAGTCACCGCAATTTTGGTCCAACCCGTCCCGAAGCTGAACGATTTTATCGTATAGATAACCGTTAAACTCCTCAGCACGTCCCTGCAGCGGGTCATCCCGCTCCCCCTGATGAAGGAGGGAACGAGTCACCCGAAACAGGGCGGCTGGGCGGTTATCTGCCGACGCAATGAGGGAGGAGGCGTAGCAGGTTGCAGTGTCCCGCAGTCACATGATCCCCATTTGCGATCTCCTGTCAGCTTCCCTGCTGATTTTGCTTGTTGAAATTGAACAATGAGGTTTACAAATGGCAAACATAATCATGGGATGTTGTGACTGCTTTAATTGCAAGCTAGTTGCCAACTACCCAAATTGCAATTACATGGTCATGATCATGGGAAGGTTGCAATAGTCATAATTATAAAGAACAGTTGTTAAGCCCCCTCATTCAGCGCTATTGTAACTTTGAAAGGTTTTTGAAAGAGAGGTTGCTGAACAATGGTATCTGTATGGAACTTTTAAAACCCTAATGCATGCAAACATGTTTTTTAAAAATACTTAAGATATTCTTCGGCATACTCTTTTCAATGAATTCCAAAGGTAACATGGATACTTGGAACTAACCCCTTCCTACTTTTTTAAATTAGTCTTTGAAATATGAAGGATACTATGTGACTTCCTTGGGACAACTAAATACGTTGGGCCCCTTTTTGTGCTTTTTTGAGAGTTGGAGAATTTGCTGAAAATCTGGCTTTGCTCTCAATTTTTTTAGCTGATTTGAACCAGTAACTGATACAAATGGGGAAGAAAAATTGTGGCTGCCTATTTTGCATTCAACTGCCCTTATACTACAATTATCTGGTTTTAACAACCCATATGTAAAAATCATAAAACTGTTACAATATTTTAATTTCATTATTGTATACTTTAAGAGATTTGCCTCAGATTTAGTCGAAAACAGTTGTAGCACTCTTCTACAGAATGATATAAATCAAGGGTCTCCAACCTTGGCAACTTTAAGACTTGTGGACTTCAACCCCCAGAATTCCTCAGCCAGCTTTGTTTTGCTTTGCTGGCTGAGGAATTCTGGGAGTTGAAGTCCACAAGTCTTAAAGTTGCCAAGGTTGGAGACTCCTGATATAAATTGTTAGTGCTTAATTAAATATCTACATTTTTTTTCTTTAGGATGGAGTACAAAATTTCTGAAACACTGATCAAGACAAAAAAAACCATACAGGTATCAATGCTTAGAAAAATATGGTTCAAAATGGCTCAAGAAGATTGAAATACTTACATGCTTTATAAAAACACGAGGAAAATCCCATTATCATTCATATCCAAAATGGTTAAAAAAAGAAAAAAGAAAAAAATATTAGATACTGCTAAAATCTCCCCCAAAGTTAACATTTCAATATTGTTAATTTTCAACACTCCTACCTTGATTACGTCAACCCAATTCCATCCTCGAGGAAGTTCTCCTTTGTGATCTAGTCAAAATAAAAATTCTGTATGTATTTTTGCAATTTGAATTCAAGCATCTGTTTTAAAATTAAGGTATTAATTTACATCAAAGTTTGTGGTTAAGCTTAAAATAGCAAACTCTGGCTTATCACAAACTTTTATGAATAACTGGGCAATGCTTGGCAGTGATGAGGAAGGGAACTTATGGCCTTCCAGATGTTTCTGAATTTTAACTGTCAATATCCCTGACTATTGGTCATGCTGACAAAAGTTTAGCATAAATCACAATACAGGAAAAAGCCTGTATTTGCTATATTCTATATAGAAAACATATATCCTATGCCATACTTTTTTAATTAAAAGAAAGTAAGTTAAGCTGTATTAGGAGTAAGTTATACAAACCAGTTTTGTCAGCTAACTTCCGCTTTTGCGTTTTGGACAATTGTTCCTTTTTCTCCTTTTTCTTAGTTGGTGGTGCTGCATCAGAATGTCCAGTTGAGATGCAGTTATTTAATGCTGTCTAAAGAAATGAAATGTATTATTTATTAAGAATTCTCTGTAGTTTATTACTTCTACACTTGATATTTGCATTAAATGGGATGAAAACTGATTACATCTGTGCTTAAATATTTCTATTGTCAATACAAAATTTTTTGTGATATAATACGTAATAACTTTAACCACTGCTTTTGGGATACTAGATTAATATAGGAATTGAGTTCAATCTCATAGTAGCAATTCAATATCAAGAAACTGATAGATTGCATAGAAAATCATTTTCATGTGTTGAGATAGGTCAATATTTGGAAATATAAACTTACCACAGTATTAACTGGTTGATTTTCCATGAAAATCTCTTTATTATCTTTAGCATATTCAAATATTGTGTATGTCATTGAGGTTCCCAGGTTAACTTCAACTTCTTCCATTAATTTATCCAATATATTTTGTTTTATGGCTGAAGATCTAGGGCAGATGACAAAGAAGAGATAAAAAGTTTAATTCTAGAAAGACTGTTTCTTGAACGTCTTAAGAACTGGACCACTTACATGGCATTGTTGAAGAATGCATCCATTGATATGACTGGAGCAGTTTGTGGGTATGTTTCTGGCCATGATATTTCTATAAGAAAGGCTTTGGGGTCTCCACTTTCACCTATCTAAAAACACATATAAGTCATGTCTATGACTTAGTACAAAAATACTGAAATAAATATTTCATTTTTACATTCAATGTCAATTTTAGAAGGAATTTTCAAGTAGTGTTATATGAGCATTACAAATACAAATATGACTTCATCAGAATCCATAGAACAGCTTACCACAGGAAATGTGGCAGAATATCAATTTAATAAATTATGATTATATAAATGATCAGCAGAACCTTTCTACTATGTTATACTCCCTTTTCATAAACTATGAATCAGTATCTTTTATGTCTAGATATATTAAGAAAATGAGTACACCCAATCTGAAAAACTTAGTGTAAAATGTGGTATATAGTCTTGAGCTCTTGCTGTTTATATAACTAATATGCCTTGGTGTTGTAGCTAAGCTACAAACTGTCTTAAATATATATACAAGAAGTCATTGCTGAACAACCACTCATTCAAACTTACTATGGCACTGAACAAATGGTATTTACATAACTGATCTTTGTACTTCGCAGCATCCCTGAGGTCATGTGATCACAATCCAGGAGCTCAAGTCACAATTATGTTATATTATTCCACAATCACGATTGCTATTGTACCTTTTTTACCAACTTCCTACAAGCAAAGTCAAACTAGCAAGAGGTTGCAAAAAGCAATCACATGGCATTGCACTTAATATTGGTGAATCTATTTACTCACAACTGGAAGTGCTGAAATTTTCACCAGTAAATGCTGTGCTCATAAGGTTTCATGCTTTATGACCATGTTGCTTAGCAATGGAAACTCCAGTCCCTATCACTATTGTTTAGTGAGGACTACTTTGATAAAGACAGAATCTAAAGCTTAAGAGATTAATATTGGCTGATTTGAATTAATACAATTTCTAAAAACTCACCCTATATTGAAATGAAATGGGACTAAGTTCCCTAAAACATTCATCACCTTCATAAATAGAACGTAATGCTTCTAACTCCATCTGAAAAAAAAAAGCACAAGCAAATACTTTATATTTTTATGTTTAATTTTAATCTTAAACTGTTTGGGGAGGTCTATAAACCACGCAGCCAGGCTGAGTGGAATAGTATATATGCTTAGTAAAATATTTAAAATAAATAAACAATATGTGATTGAATATAATCCTAAATCACATTTTAGTAGTTTACAAAAATATTTAAAAACTTCTTCAAAGAACTCTATAATCCTAGGAAGCTAACCATGCTATGTATGCTATATATAAAATTAAAGGGCCATGATAAGCCAATACATATTTTCAACGGTGGATGTCATCAGCCATAAAGTATAACCAGTAGCATTGGTTTCAAAAAGGCTGAAAAGAACCAGAAATTGCTTTTTGTGATGCATGAAAATATATCTACAAAAACATAGTGTATGGAGCTGTAGAAAACTCTTATTAATTTCCTAAAGAAAAAATATCTTAGCTACATTCACGCATCACAAATGCACCCTGTGGGTTTTATGGAGCCATCCTTAGTACAACCATGGAGTAGAAAGCGTCCATTAAGACCAGTGGGTTTTTTTTTCATACCTGGCAACTTTTAAGACTTCAAATCCCATGTTTCTCTAGCCCAGGGGTCTCCAACCTTGGTCTCTTTAAGACTTGTGGACTTCAACTCCCAGAGTCCCTCATCCAGCAAAGCTGGCTGAGGAACTCTGGGAGTTGAAGTCCACAAGTCTTAAAGGGACCAAGGTTGGAGACCCCTGCTCTAGCCAGCATGTTAAAGTTGCCAAGTTTGAAAAATATTGTTTAAATTATCCAATCCGAAATTCTACTGAAGGAAGCCAAACCAGGGGTTTCGTGCAACGGGTGGTGCTGAGGAGGACCCTGTCGAAACGTTGCGGTTACCCCGTCGTCAAAGCTTCCCGCGTGGCACTAGCGCTTATTTGCAACACAGGCAAACACTCCACAGGTGGAGCGTTCTTCCCGCTTATTGCTGATCCGCTACACCAGGGGTCTCCACCCTTGGCAACTTTAAGCCTGGAGGACTTCAACTCCCAGAATTCCCCAACCAGCAAAGCTGGCTGGGGCATTCTGGGAGTTGAAGTCCTCCAGGCTTAAAGTTGCCGAAGTTGGAAACCCCAGCGCTACACAGCACATCCCTCCCTCCCGGAGCAGCAACCACAATGAGACCCAGGGAGGGGCGGCTCTTTCCTAGCCACGCCCCTCCTGAGGGCGGTCTTCACGTAGCCCAGGGCGCTTTTACTCCTTCCATCCCCGGACCCTGCCAGTCTGTTCCACGCCTTCGTCTCCCTCACCTCCTGGTCCTCGTTCGCCGTCATGGCGCGACACCGGGAAAGGAGCTCCCCCCGCCTCCTCCTCCCCTGGCCTCCTTTCGCTCTCTCTCCCTTTCCGCGGTCTCCTAGGAAAAAAAAAATCCACAGAATTATCAGTCCGAGAGGGAATCCCGCACGCCAGATCAATACAGAAGATGGTCCTCGGTGCGCAGGCGCCAAAAAATGACAAGGCGGAAAGGGAGTCAGGCGCTACCTCTTTAGCGGTGATTGGACAGTGTGATCCTCCTCGCTCCATTTCCCCCAGCTGACTATTGGCCGCTTCTTTTCACCGTATCTTCTGATTTGCACATTCTTTACCCTAGACTGGAGCAAAGCTCGGTCGGTTCCGCCTCTTCGTTTCTTCTTCTTTTCATTTGCCGCTTCGCGGCACTTTAGCTCTGCCCATCTCCTTGTGCGTTCCAATAGTTGGTGCCAGGCGCTCAGGAGCCGCAGTGCTTATTGGTCATTTATGGCTATCAATCTTAATTCCCCTTCTAGGTGTTTCCTCACACAGGCCTCGGGTTTCTGTTCCAAGTGTTCTCCCCTCGTTCCTCTGCACCCGCTTGTCGTATGGATCGTGTCACCGAAGGCTGACGGCGGGGTGCTCCTTCCATACCCGGGGAGGTCGTAGTGCAGGTGCGAGGCAGCTGAACTGAGAAGGGGATCGCAACGGAACTTGCAGCGTGAGCAGATCCTCTTAGGCAAAGGCGCCAGGGGCGGCGGCGAAATAGATTCAAATTGTACACAAGACCTTCTGTCATTGTTTTTCGGGAAGCATTTCGGTTTCATAGGGGTGCCTCTCTTAACGCGGAACGTGAAATGGAGACTTGAAGATTTTAATAAAAGGGGTATACGTTCAGACTTAGTTATACTTATTAAAATAAATGGCACTTTAATCGGAGATGACGGAAGACCTATTAAGTGCATTGGACTGGTTTTGAGCATGATTGTTAGCAAGCGTTATTTAATTTCCTAAATTTCTTCCTGAGGAATAGAATAATAAACTATTTCCTGGAATTGCAAAATATGATAAGTCCTCAACGGTAATTTGCGAATCACAGTGTTGGCCTTCACGCAATAGAAAAGCAAAAGAATATTCTTACTTTATATGATGTGTAAACCCCCTCTCAGTGTGTTTTAGCCTGTATTGAATAGCCTACAGCCTGCATGGCTGCCATTACTATGCAATAAATGAATGCAAAACAATGTATTAATGTAAAATGAAACCAAAGAAATCAAAGAATAGAAATATGGTTTGGTGATAAAGCTGAAAATAGGCTGCCTTTTTCTGCCTTAGAAGGTTTATTGATTTTATTTTATGGCATGGTTTCCCAAATCTTGAAAAAATACTGAGAAATAAGTGTATTATGGAGATTATAAATGTAGCCATATTTGATGTGAATAAGTAGGACTCATTAGTAAATTTATTTGAATGTCTTTAAAGTTCACAGATAACATCAGGAAGACCTATAAACTAAGCTGTGGCCTAAGATTGAATTTTTTTCTATGGTTCAATTTAGCTTTGGGCAAAACCATTTTAAGGCACAGAATATTGCAGTGGAATGTCTAATAGAATCTAGAATTATTCAGTTTCATACTCTCAAACTTTATACCTTGCTGTACAGAAACACCTGAATTTATGTCTGCTTGTCACAAGTTTAGAGAATAACAATTTTAAATATTCTACATATTACAATATTTATAAATAAAACTATTTTGAATATTTTTCTGCTTAAAAGTTTCAGAGTATATTTGGAACCGTCAATATGAGCCCTTCACAGTGGGATTTTCCAGTGGAACTATGTTGCCGACCAATGGCCTTTGTTACACTCACTGGTTTGGATGTTGTATATAATGCTGTTCATCGAGCTGTCTGGGATGCATTTTGTGCAAATAGGAGAGCAGACAGAGTACCAATTTCTTTTAAAGTACTTCCCGGTGATCATGAGTATCCCAAATGCAGAGTAAAGGTATTACCTTAAATCTTACAGTAAGAGTTAAATCATATTTTAATGTAAGTTTATTTTACTGAGATTCGAGTGTTTAAATTCTGTTTTTGAGTATTAATCCTTTTCCAGGTTTATTTTGGAATTAACTGGTAAAGTAATTCTTTCAAAAGCAAAGGTAGAACTATAGTTAAAGTGTAGTTATAGTAAAGTACACTTTAAATAGGCTAGAAATTTTCTCTGATTATGACCTAAACAAACATACTGTTGATGTGCAGCTATATTAAATCAAGCTGAAGAAATAATGCAACATAATTTTAAACAGTCTTCATTAGGAATAAGCTATACATATGCACGTTATGATTTAAATGATAAGCAGAGAAGAAAAATAGAGAGAGCTAGCTCTTAGTGTAAACTGGAAGACTATAGGTTCTCGTCCTGCCTTAAGCATGAAGCCACTCATTGTATCTTAGTTCTAAGAAGAAAGCAATGTCCAATGACTTCTGAAATTTTGCCCAGAAAAATATAAAGATTAGTCCAGGCAATCACCAGGTGACTTGGGACCAAAAAAATGCCACCTGTCTGCAAATAGTGATGATACTATTTTTCAACTTTTCAGAGATTGTCATATGAATGGTACATTCCAAAGGGTATCCTGAAAACAGGTTGGATGAACAAGCATCTGAATTTGGTTCCTGCGCTTGTTGTGGTATTTTATGAGCTAGACTGGGATGAGCCACAGTGGAAAGAAAAACAATCAGAGTGTGCTACTAAAGTTGAAATTGTCAGGTATTATTTTATGTATTCTATAAAATATGTTTTAAATAACACGGAAGAGGGAAAGAATATATAATTCACATTTTTTCTTCTGGTTTTAGCATAGAAGCTGTTATCTATCTGAATGCTTCTTTAAAAGCTTTACAATGTTTATGGTACCTGTCAAGTAAAAAGTCTTACACTGCCGTTCCTTTTTAGAATCTAAGTGGCAAATAAAACACCAATGTTTGAGTCTTGTGAAGTTTTAAAATCTGTATATTTGTTATTACCCATCTGAAAGAACAAATAAATTTTACTTTGTTAAGTCTTTATAATCTTTGTTAGCTTGATGTCTTATTTTTTTCAGGCAGAGTTTGCAGGGCCGAAACACAAAAGTTGCTGTAGTTTTAATTCAGAAGAAAACTCCCTTACCTCCAGGTAAAATACAATTTAACTAGAGTTGTGTGGCTGAAACATGGTAATCAAAGAATTGTGAAATGTAATTCTTGTTTAATGACCAGAAATATGAGCAGTGAAAACAATTGGAAATAGTTTAGGTTGGAATTCAGTATTCATCTTCCACTTATAAATTTTTTGTCAATAAAAGCAGGACATTTTTCCCCTCTGGTTGTCAATAAACCCAGAAGGATTGTCCTGGATGATTGGATATCCTTGGAAACAGATTTATAAAAGTTTGCCTCATTGCATTTTTGACAATGCAGTTCTGTTAAGGGAAGAGAAGACTTGATGCATTAAAATAAACAGGAACTTTTTCTTTATAATACAACTACAGTTTGTAACTGACAATTTTGCAGTACAATTTTACTTGTTAGGAAAAATACTTAAACCAAGAAAAGATATAGATACAAGATACATTTAGGAAATCTTTTAATAAAGGCTTTGGTTAAGATGAGAGTCTGCAATATAGAAATTCATGGAGAAAAGATTTTCTCTTCCTCCTTTTGAAAATGCATAATTCATATAAATTAACTTGAAAGAACTGTCCATCAAGCTAATTGCTCAATTGTTTTACAGCAATTGTTAACATTGGAAATTTGGATCAATCTGGACATAATTATTTGCTATAGTCTGAAATCCATCAGCCTATAAAATGGATCAGCCTTTCCTATGAAATGAATCAGTTAATTATTTCAGCTTTTGCCTAATGAATAAAAGAGTTAACAGCTGGAAAGTAAACAAGCAAGCTCAAAGAGCACCAAGGACCCCTCATTTCAACCCTGAGCTACAGATACTCGCCTTTATTGATTACAGCTGTGTGCAGAGGAGCAGTAAATCTGATTCTTTCTAGTGGGGTGGTTGCAGTCTGAGAGTGGGAGGAGAGATCAAGCCTTGGGCATCCAGTGTGGATTGCCACAGGGCTGATCCCTCCCTGATCTTACTAAATATCTCAGATGATAAGGCATCATCAGTACTGATAGCACTTGGCTATACAACTCCAGACTGAATGGGAGATACAGTGGAAGTCTTGATCTTGTGTTTGGAAATTATTATGCCTTTGAAAGGGGAGGAATAAATTAAAATATCAAACAGCTGGCTATTATTCTAAAAGCCAACTGATTACAAGACAATTCCAGCTTTACTTGTGACTAGGCTTGTGATCTCCCAAAGTAACATGGGTCATAATTTGGTGGTCTTTCAGGCTAACAATTTATGCCAGATGAAGAGGTGCAATGTGTACCCAAAGGACTTTTGCTCAGCTTGGGCTTGTATTCCAATTAAGATCATTCCTGGAGTGGGAGACAATAGTAATAGTTACTCATACCTTTACTCCTCATAGCTGGATTATTGTAATTTCCTTTACACAGGACCACCTAGAAATGACAGCTAGTGCAACATGCAGTGGTCTGCATATGAATGGCACTGTTTTGATATTTCTATATAATGTCTGTGTTGTGGGAGCTGCATTCATTACTAGTTTCTGTTTTCTGGGTGCAGTTCAACATGTTGCATTGTTGAGGACTTGGATATCTATAAAACTGCTTGCTTTGAGTAGAATTTGCCTCTCAGAGGTATACAAAGAGAGAACATTTGTTAAAAGATATTTGTTCTCTGCTGAAGGTCATATCTTGTGCAGTTAGATACCCTGCATCCTATTTATTAACATTTATATGTTTTGTAGATTAGTTAAATTGGCCCAATTGAAGAGGCATAATCTCTTTATTATTACCTGTAACAAATGTTTGAGACAAACCACATCAATATTCCTTGACTGGTGATGATGATATTGTTTAATCATGTTGATTATCAATGATTATGTGTACTGTTTTCTTCACATTTTTTGATCTTGTATGGCTGCTTTCAGTTGTTTCATTGTTTCCTAGATACATCGTAATAAAGTTTGTGAATATTTGGATTAAGATCATTCAAATCATTTTTAATGTGCTTGTCTGTATTTGCTCTAGGAGAAGATGTTATTGCTTCAGAAAGAGCAGCAGCTTTATGTAATGCTTGTGACCTTTCTGGAAAGTCCCTATTTGTTTTGCCACACACTGATCATCTTGTAGGTTACATTATAAGGTAAGCAGATAATGCAAAATACAGGCTTTTCTGTATTAATTCTTTCCTTTTTTTTTGCCAATATATATATATATATATATTTTACAAACATAATAAAAAAAATAATTGTGAACAAATTATTGGTCAGGTACATCTTTAAACATATCAAGTTTCACCTAAGTTATAGTCTAATACAATGTATTTTCCTTCTTCTTCTTTAAATTATTTATTTGCACACAATCTGATTATAGAAATAAATCAAATTCAACCCATTCAGGAAAATATTTAAATGAAGTCTAGTCCCCGTGCTTGATTCCCTTCAACATCATTAATAAATTCTATTTACGTTTTAAAATTTCACCACTCTCAGCTTTATATCTACATTATTAATCAGAGGTCATCCTATCTAAAATCTCTTTCTTAAAACTGCCCAGAGATCACATAGACAATTTCATTCTTCCCTTTGTCTTTCTCTGCCTCTCAATCAATAAAATATATTTAAAGTTTTCCATCTAATCCATTTTAATATCAAACAAAAAATTTAACATTTGCAAAGGTAGTCACTAATTATTTCCCCCAGTTATTCCCCCAAAGTATTAACTGTTTCCTTAGAAGTTTTATCAAATCCTTTCATTACCTTACTTATTTGTAAAAACAAAAAAAGAGAATCTTTTCCTCAGTATAATAACACTCATTTCCCTCTTATCCCAATTTATTCTAGTATTTTTCCCTCCATTTCCTAAAACCTCAATTATTTTTTATCATAGTTGTAACTCATATTTTAATATAGATATTAACATTTTCTAAAATAAATTTCTTAACATAACTCTAAAAGCAGCCATTAGTTCCTTTCAAAAAAATGTCGTGCGTCTACATCAGCAGCGCCTTCTCTGTGGGAATAGTCCACTATTCCATTCTTACTTTCTTTGCCTCTGAGTTCTTCTTAAGTAAGAAATTCTCCACTTAAATCAATAATCCAAAGACACACCATCTAGAAATCTCTTTTAAAACTGTTGTGTGGTCCCAACGACATCAATCCTCATGGGAATAGTCACAAGAAAGCTATTTGACTCTTGCTATTTTCCTCTGCCTCCAATTATAAAGGCAGCCATAAGTTCTTTTCAAAAAAATGTCGTGTGCCCACACCCACAGAACTTTCTCCATGGGGAATAGTCTGCTATTCCATTCTTGCATACTTTCTTTGTCTCTGGGTTCTTGTTTAAATAGGGAATTCAATTTCTATAGTTCAAAGGCACGCCATCTAAAACTCTCTTCTAAAGCTGTTGTGTAGTCCCAGCAACACCAATCCTCTAGCTGTCTTCCTCTGCCGTTAGATGTCTCCTTTTGAAACAGTTACTGTGCACAAATAATAAGTAGCCGTTTTGGTGACAAGGTTCCTTTGTTCTCAAATGCTTTTGTATGTGGAGGTCAATTTTCCAAGATTTCCCCTTAATTGTATTTATTTATCTTCCAGATTCTTATGTCCTATTGATATCTTTAATGTTCCATAAATTTAAGACAGAGGGATTTGAGATATTCGCATAAAAAACAGTTCAATAGCTTCTTTTACTTTTTTCTCCTATTTCTATTAGTTTCCAATATAATCCATAAAGACTTCCAAGAATCTCCAAACCATTGTTTAGTTGGAAAAAATTTATTTTCCTTTTCTTTATTTAAATGGGGCTCTGCTTCCATTCCAAGCCCTATCTTCTCTCTTTCACTTTCCGAATGTGTATTCTCCAAATTGACTTTCACTTTCAGTTGTTATTCAATTAGCCGCCAATCTACAAGTTCTCCCCAAGGCTTGTGCCTATTTTAAATTCTTATTTTTTCTTCGTGAGATCATCACTCACCCGACTTCAACAATTTGTTCCTTGATATTTCTTCCTCCTGCCCACTCTTATAGCCGCCGCGGCTTTGGTGCAGCTGCCATGATGGACTATGGCACTGCATTCCTCCCTGCTGGGTCAGGGGAAAAGATCTGAAGCTATGGGGAGTTTGCCATCTCCCCGTTCGCTCCGGCGGCTCCCCCACTCTTCGCTGCCCCTTCGAGGCAGCTATGGTCCAATCCAAAGTTCTGACGGACCCCCTGGGTGGGGGGATATCGGCGCAAACCCCGGAGACATTGGGGTTTGCAACCGTCTCGCCTGTGCGCTGGCCACCTGGCTTTTCTGTATTAATTCTTCAGAGGCAGAAAGGGTTAGGGTTAGAGAAAGACAGGTGAGATTATTTCCATTAAATAAATAGTAACTGTTTAAGGGTGGTTAATATAGTTCATTCTTTTACAATCGTTTAAATAGTTAGAAGGAGTGTAGTGTAAAATATAAATATAACTTAAATGCTTTCAGGGAAATATTATCCGTCTGTATAGGACTTTCCCTAACTGTAATTTTATGTATATTCTGAAATATGTCTCTTGTTTTTGTTTCTAAAAAAAATTGATTTTCTTTCATAGATTAGAAAATGCTTTCTATGAACATGCTCAGACCTATTACTACACAGAAATACGAAGAGTAAAATCTCATAAAGAGTGTTTGAACAAAACAACACATCAGGTATTATTAAAATTACTGATAAAGTAACCTACTACTGAAGCATTAGAAGTATGATCTTAAAGAATATAAATATATAACATTATTAAAAGGTAATATTAGTATAAAAGTTACTTATAGAATGTTTTCTTTATTCCGGTTTCAGTAGGTAAACCTCAATTAAAATAAAGTTTATTCACCAAGGCTTTCTTGTGATGTTTCAATGCTGTCGTTTATTAATTCCTGTTAACAAGTGATACTATTACTGTTATTTTATTAGAAAATTAATGTTTCATTATATTGAAAAATGGAAGAAATGACTTGTGTTTGCATATGTATATCTCTTTGTCTATCAGAAAAAGATAAAGAAGAAATGAAAAGCAGTTTGGGAAAATTATTTATATCCTGCTGTTTTACTAAAATTGCCTAGAGATTGTAAAACATAATGATAAAATATCTGAATGCAAATTTTAGAAGTGCTATAAAAGCAAATTACAAAGTGCAATCTAGCAGCAAAAATAAAACTTACGCTATACGCTAGTGAACAAAATTAATTGAAATCCACTGAAAATGTGTCAGGCTTACTATTTACCTGAGTATGAAGAGATATTGATCCACATTTAATGTTGCCTACATTAGAAAGTTTATAGTTAAAATTAACATAGTTTAAAATGTTGCCAATTGTTTATGTTGCAGCTTTTGTTTGTTAGACACCAGTTCAAAATAGCATTCTTCAGTGAGTTGAAGCAAGACACATTAAATGCTCTAAAGTAAGTATTTTTATTCAAATATTGAAATAGTAAGTGAAGGTCTCTGTTCATCAAAGACAGGGAATCAGTGGTAGAAGAGTGGAAAGATTTTGTATGTGATAGTTGTTAAATTACCCCCTGCTATTTTCCAGGATTAAGTACATACTGCATGTTGTTCTTCTCATATAACTTCACTCAAAAATAGTAACTGCCTTATGGTATAGTATCAACAATATTGATTCATTTCAACATGATGAGCACGTCTTAGCCACCCAACTGGATTAATTTCTTAAATAAATCAAAAGACAGTGGGATTCATCCTAGAGAAAATGTACCTAAGAGTTAACACCAATTTGATGGCAATAATTAAATGGTGGAAGTACTTGAAAGATGTGAAGAAGTGCTTTTTTGGAAAAATTGTTAACTGTGGAAAGGGTTAGAGTTAGAGTTAAGGTTACCATGTTTGTCATTTAAACTTTGGGATTTTGGGATTGTTTAACGGAATTTTGTATTCCAAATGAATATTATTTTATGTTTAGAAACTACAAAACTGCCTTTAATCTTGTACATGAATTGAGAGCTCATGAAACAAACATGCTGGAAATCAAGACTATGGCAGGATTTATAAATTACAAGGTAAAAACTATGTATTATTTTTACTTGTACTATTAGGCTAAAGGTAGAATAATACCGATCTATACATGTATTAAAATTTTGTAGTTGATGATATCTAGAAACATATTTGACAAGAACATTTTTATCCTTCTTAATGTTGGAATGTGGTAATAGGCAATGTATTGCTGACCACGTCAGTAATTCTCAGAAAATCAGTCAGTTGAGTGACAGGAAGGTGCCAGTGTAATTTCTAACTAAGGACACTACACACTAGTTGTTACAATCCTGATCTTTCTAGCTTATAAAGCAATTGGATGGCAAATGTGTACACATCAGAGAGAGTATCTCAAAAGTGCTTTTTCAAACATCAACTGGACTTCGTTTTTTCCTTAAGGAAGACATTTTGCTTCTTATTCTAGACGCTTCTTCAGTTCTGACTGAATGGGGGGTGGGAGATGGAAGGATTCATTTGCTGTTTTCTGATCTTTAGCACTCTCTCTGAAAGCAGTTGAGGTCACTTGGAGGTTTATCTATGCCCTGAGGGTCATCTAAATCAGAGTGCAAATGGGTCTGGAATCTTCTTGGAACTGCTGAAAGGACTGTGTTGTAAATAGGAGATATTCCTCCCCGTCTGTTGAGAGAGCATAGATGGCCTCTTTTATTCATCTTTCAAACAAGTGATTCTCTTTGTCCAGAATGTGGACTTTTACCTAGATGACTGAGAATCTTCATAGACATCAGAGAGGGTAGTTCAGGAGCTTGAAGATAAAGAATGACCAGTCAAGGTTCCCAAGATCCACATGTGGGATACAAATTGTCCACTTTGAGTGACTGCAATATGTACTTCTTCAAATTCACTGCCAGTGGAACTTTTAAAGGGAGAATTCTAAATGTTGCTACTTTAAGAAAAAGTTGATTATCAAATTGTTGATATAATCAGTTGATGTGGAAACTGCAAAGATTCGGCCATAAGGTCTAGGCTTCTGCAGCGTTTTTAAATTCAAAATCACAAAGATGGTTCAGAGCATGTGGAGAACTCTTTGGAGTACCTGTGTCTTCCATGAATTGTGTGGGAGCCCGCATATGTTCTAAATTACCTTTTTGCCTTCAAATCTGAAGTCTTAATAGATAGCTTTATTAGGAAATCATAATTCATCCCATTTTACTAAAAAAATTGATTTATCATGGTTTTTGTTTACATTAAGTTATCTTTTTGATCATGCAATAGAGTTCCTTAAGTAGTGATTTGAGGGCAATGTGCACCTTAAGATAATCTGTTGAATAGATTGAAGCCGAGTGAGGAAAGAGTAAGGGCAGAAAGGCAAGGCAAAAGCCATGTTTCTGCTAAATACATGACCTTTTTTCATATACTTTATCAAAGGGGTGGACAATCTGATGCCTCCACCAGATTACAACTTCACCATTTGCTTTGGTTCAGGTTCAGAGCATTCTGGAAGACATTTGATGCCTGTTCTGTTCTTCCTAGCAATAGAAGAAGGGCCTTTAAGATGAAAAGCTTTGTAGACAGACCTTACTTAAACTGGCTTAGATAAGAGAAATCTGAGACTAACCCTTCTAGGGAGACCAGACTTTTCAGCATTGTTCATGGCATATTTGGGATTAAACATCTAGATTATTTGGGAATGAATAAAATCCATTCTTTTATTCCTTAACTATTAGCCTTTTCAGTTTGATCATTTTCATAACCCAAACACACTTAAAAAATGAAGGTATTTAAGGGTTGGATATAGAAAGATTCATATAAAAACATAAAAGTGGTATGGCTTTTTGCTACATAAATATACAATTTCATTACACGGAATTTTGAGTTTCTAACCTTCATAAAGTGTTCTGATTTCTCATTTTTTTAGATCTGTCGCCTGTGTTTTCAGCATAATACACCACTGGATGCAATTGAACAGTTTAGGAAACATATAGATCTATGCAAGAAAAAAATAGGAAGTGCAGAGTTGACTTTTGAGCATGCTGCCTGGATGTCAAAACAGTATGTTTTTGAAGTATTTTTAGTATTATGCTTAGCTAATTAATTACTAAGGTAGTTCAAACTGAAAAATGTTCCTTTTTGCCTACATAAGTATCAATTGAAGACTGACTCAGAATTAAGCTTGAAATAATGAAATAATGTCTTATTTGCTGACTTTATATCCTAATTTTTCTCTGAACCCAAAGTATGTGGGGGTGAGGGAAGATGTCTCCTATAATTTTATTCTCACAGTGACAGTCTGTGAGATGACAGCCAGTTTGGTTTAGGAGGAGGAAGGTGTGTTGCATATGTTCAGTTCCTTGAGTTATGTACATATATATACACATACATATACATATGTACATATGTACACATACACATACACACATACATACATACATACATACATATATACATATACACACACACACACACACAAACTTGGCTGAGAAAAACACCTAGTGAACCTTGTGAATCTTAGTGCAATTAGCAATCACCATGATAAAAACTTATTAATACTGACTAATAAGTTTCCTTTTTAAAATTGTCATTAATAGCTGATTACTGCAACCTTGCAATTTGTTTAAGGAAGCAATGGAAAGAAATGTGTAAAAGAATTTCTTATTTTTACATTTTGTGACACATAACACATTGTTTTGGTTTTTTAAATATAATTATGAAAGCTGGAAAATTTAGGGTGCTTCTTTAAATTTAGATTCTTAGCACCTTACATCTTCACGAATTGCCTCTTGCAACTACTTTTATTTTCAGTTCAACTTTTGGTAAAATATTAAAATCTATGTTTGTGGTTTCTTAACAGATTTCAGGCTTTTGGAGATCTATTTGATGAAGCTATTAAGCTAGGGTTGACAGCTATTCAAACGCAAAACCCAGGTTTCTATTATCAGCAGGCAGCATATTATGCACAAGAACGGAAGCAATTGGCAAACGTTCTCTGCGATCATGAGGTGAGTCATAGATTATTTTACAGCTCATGAAAGTCTGTGGTAAGATCATATATTTTTCTGTATCATGGTTTTTAGTAAGCCTTTGTTTACTTTCTGGCAAACTAGTATTCTGGCAAATTGACATACCAAAGAATTATAGTATTTTGTATTTGTGTGCAACAGTTTTCTTTAAGTCATTGAAATGTACTCTATTACAGTATTGTGTAAAGAACTGATATATGTTCATTCCTTTGTGTACAAGGCATTCATATAAGCACTTTTATTTATGGCTATGCAGCTTATTTAAATATCAAATTTAGTCATGGTTTATCTGCACATCACACTAATTAGATAAGGTCCTAAAATAATGCTGGGCATACATTAAGTAACCTGAATGAATTTCAGATAAAGCATACCTTACAGATTTATATCAAATGACTCTCCTTCCCAAGTTGACACTAATAACTAATGTGTATGTGCTAAAGAATCATCTATCCTACTTGAGTTGTAAGCATGTTACATATTCAATATAAATCTTGAATGTGGAACCTGAAATTTTGAAGTTTTATAGTAAATGCAAACTAAATGTTGGATACTCTAAATTCAGTGTTTTTAATGTCCCAATCCACTGTTTTACTAAATGAAAGATTTGAGCTACAGACCTGTTTGCAAATTTTAATTATAAGCCATGCTACATGAAATGATAGAATGACTATACGGTAATATGTATTTTTACTGTAAGTTTGCTAAGAAAAAGGAATTTAATATAGCTGTTCAGATTGCCAGGCAAAACATATACTTTTCTCCTTATCGTGGTTCCTATGTTCAAATATTTATTATCAATATCATTGATATTTAGTTAGCTGAAGAGTGTATACTTGGATTTAGTGTAATATCTTACGATTCAGTTGATATTTTTGCATTCTATATGAGATACTATGTTGGTGCAGGCTTGTTCTTCTATGAACTCATTTTAAGAGTTCTTCTTCCTTGACTTTTTATTTCATTATTGCTTTGATTACACATTAAAAATTAAATGTAAAGAAAAAATTTGCTGAATTTACAGTCTTCTGTGATATATCCAAATCCGGATCCATTGGAAACACCAACTGGAATGCTTGACTTCTATGGACAACGGCCATGGAGGCAGGGAATATTAAGTAAATATATTTTTATTTCTTAATTAAAAAACAAATAACTTAATAAACATTTATCCTAGAAAGTCTGAAGAGAAATTTGTAGCTCTTATAAACTGATTAGAGATGGTAACAGAATTCTGAGCTTCCTTGTTCAGCTCAACACATGTTCGTGTTCTTTTGAATGAATGAATTGGTTTTGTAGGGCTGGGCATGAAACCCAGCGTGCATGATGAATGTGTAAGGAACCCCTATGTATTTCCTAAATATTTAACAACTTACTGCAACAATAATATATGACTTAGCTGATGTTTTCCAGTAGTCACTTTTTAAAAACAGTTTCCCTGAAGTACTTTTAAGCACTGCTTCGTCGGTAGACATAATTTAGCATTGTTTAAAGTTTGAATTAATATTTTACAGTCAGATGAAATAACTTACTGGAGGTTATGAGCGTGCTTCATGGCAAATTTCAAGTTTCACTACATCAGGGATGGACAATTTAAACTCTAGGACCATTGATGACTGCTTCTGGTCCCTCTGTGATTGAGATGCCTAAAAAATAACTAGCTTGGTTTTGCAGTTTTGAAATGGGCAACATCTGGAAAATGTGTGGTGTAGGCCCTAAAATAGGCATAACAGCTAAAACATTGTTTTTTCCAAAATCCAGGAAATACTGTAAAATTTTGGATCCATTCATATATTGCCCTACCCACTTTGCATTATTAATACTCTTTACACTGATGTTAGTGAAGAAAATAGATCTGCATATTGAAATGAATTAGAGTCCTAAAACTATTGGTTTACTTTATTGCATATGCAGAGATTTGGAGAGATTACAGTTTCAGCGTCTGGTCTTAAATGTTACTCATAAGAGAATGTAAAGATTTTAAAATTTGAAATAAATGCCCTATGGCAAATATGTGACACAAGACGTGCATTCCTATTTGCAATCTGGAAAGTAGCATAAATCAAGTGAACATTTGCCTATTAGAAATGCCTCCATAAATTATCTGTTGCTAAGAAACAGTTATGAGGATTTGGGGTGAGGTGTTATTAATATTGTTTTTTTGCAGGAGCTCTTTGAATGTACTCCATATACATTTAATTCCTTCAGGGATTCTTTTAGATCAGTCTTATCAAAAGAACTAAGAATATGGTAGAATTCCAAACATTCTTTCTCCTAAGTTACAGAAGTGTTTGGAATCTATGTACTCCTGGCTTGGAACTAAGCATGTGCCTTACAGTTGCAATAATAATGTACCCTTCTTGGAGCAAAACTCATTAAAATGGATTTTTCATTGTCTTACGCAGGTTTTGATCTTAATGATCCTGAAAAGGAGAAAGTGGGAATCTTGGCACTGCAACTGAAAGAGAAGAAAGTTCTCCATTCTGTAAGTTAGATTTCTGTTTATAGTTTCTAGTTTTTGTAAGTCCAAATATAACTGCAAGAATTTTTTATTTATTAGGAGCTAATAATCACCTTGTTGAGTAATGCAGTTACGCAATTCAAGAGATACAAGTGTCCGAGAATGAAAAGTCACTTGAGTAAGTTTCTTTTTCAAACACATCTTTAAAAGATGTTTAAATGAGTTTTAAGTATTGGGAATAATCTCATTTTCTTTTCAGTGGTTCAGATGGGTGAAGAATATTATTATGCTAAAGATTACACCAAAGCTTTGAAGTAAGTGTGACTTTATAAATGTAGTATGACATAGTTTTGAATACTTTAATATACCTAGAAACTATGAGAATTAGATTTTTCTGTCTCATCAATATGATGAAATATATAATTTGTGATCCAAATTATTAAAAAAAATACAAGCTCTCATGGCATATTTAATGTAGATCTGATCCTCAATATTTGTTTTTTTCTAAAGCAGGATCAGTTATAGGATAACTGTTTTGCAGCTTTCCCTTTTCAGGTTTCATGGATGTACCGACCTTAATTCTAACACCACCAGATTGTTGTCCAATTTATAAAGTGGTAGACCCACCATATACATTTGCTAAATGTATATGTTAAACTAACTCTGATCACCATCAGGTCATCGGGTAGATGTAGTTATTTCTTTATTACACAAATCTATACACTGCCGCAGACTGTGAGATTATGGGAACATTTGAATTTTCTATTGTTTTGTTGAAAACTATTTGGAATACAAAGATTCCAAATAATTTACAACAAAATAATATAAACCTCTAAAATTTCCTCATTTCCCACAGTCCATAAAATCAAATATCGTAACAATTAGCTCAGAGAAAACAAACCTTTTTTTAAAAAAAACCTTAAATGATATAACCAATATTATTCATAGGCTTGCTGACACAAGAGCCTTTTAAAAGTTCAGGCCACAAAAATGTTCATAATGGTGGGTCCACCACTACAAAGGATTGTCTTTTAATGTCACATGGGATGGGAACCCTAAACATTCCCACTCCCAAAAATCAACTCACAGGTTGGGCCAATTCTAGTTGAAGGAAATCTCTGAACTACATAGGGCTTTATAAGCTACCACTTTGAAATTGATCCCAAAATTCCTTGATAATTGACCAAATTCCTTGGTGACTGATGCAGGGATTGAAGCGAGATTAACTGCAATTTTGAAGCACCTTTAAAGGAAACCCTATATAGAGATGCTGCAGTAGTCTAATAGTGGTGACATCCTGGACTGAGAGGCAATCACTGGCCAAGATCCTCCAGCTTTTCTGCCTAAGGCGCAACTAGAACTCACAGTCTCCTGGTTTTTAGCCCGGTGCCTTAATTACTAGTTCAGGCTGGCTCTTCACTTTATAGAAAGTATTACATATATTAAGTTATTTAAATATTCTGTCTTCTAGGCTCCTTGATTATGTTTTGTGTGATTACCGTAGTGAAGGATGGTGGACTCTCCTGACTTCTATACTGTCCACTGCTCTTAAATGTTCCTATCTTATGGCCCAAATAAAAGATTATATTACATACTCATTAGAGCTGCTAGGCAGAGGTAAGCAAGGCATTTTAATTCTGTTTTCAATCTGAGAGTTTTTAACAGCAAGTGTGGGCAAGTTGACAGGCATTTGGAATTATGTGTGAACAGTTATGCTAAAAGATATTATTTTATGGTAAAGGATATATGAGCCCAGAAAAATGTGAATAAGAAGCAATAAGGCATACTTTCTCTTTATGCTTTTATTATTTGAACTTCCAATAAATGTATTGTAAATTTTTGTTGTCCAGGCATAAAGGTGTCCTCTGTAATAAAAATCAAACCATTCTGTGTTTCATGTTTTTCCATGAGGGACACCATTTATTCTTTGAATGCTGTCCAATTATTAGAATCCTGAAAGGAAATATGGTAAACTTAAAATGCTTAAAAATGTTCAGATATAGGGAAGATCAGCAACCATGTGAGCTCAAATTACATTATAACATTTTCATCTAACGATTAATTATGACTTCTGAATTCACCCAAATGTAGTTACTGTTTGTATTTTTATCTACTATATGATTTTGTGATTTGTTCACCTAATCATTGCTCAGTTTTCTACAACGTATAAATAACATATTGGATATAATTCCTCTTCCAAACGTTTAGAGGACTATTTTAAAGATAACATTGATGTTATTTTTTCATTTTAATATGTGTTTTATTGAAGCATCTACTTTGAAAGAAGAACAGAAATCTCGAATAGAAAAGAATCTGATCAAAGTTCTTATGGTCAGTAGAAAGAAGCAAATTTCTGTGAAATAATATGCAGTTTACCAGCTCTATGCATAGATTTGATCAGTTTAAATAATCTTGTTTTGAATTTAGAATGAGAATCCAGATCCTGAATCTGACTGTGATGCTGCTTCTGTAAAAACAGCACAGAAATTGTGGGCTGATAGAGTATCCCTGGCAGGCAACAATATCTTTACAATAGAAGTACAAGATTTTGTTCCTTTTGGTATGTATTAAAACTTTTATAACAAAAAAGTAGCACCTGTGTGAACCAGTGGTATAAAGGTAGAAGGAAAAACAGCAGGATATATTTTAAATCCATATTTCCTTTTCTTATGAAATGTAGTCCATATTAGATGTATTGTAAATTTTTGCTGTCCATAAGAACTCGAAGAATAGTATAGTTATTTTTAAACACCTGAAAGGCACTAATATATTGTAGAGGAATGCTTTATTAAAAGTCAAATATTTCTTATTGTTGATTTACTGTATATTTATATACAATGAAAACAATTCCAAGCAGTTTACATTATAAAAACATGAAATATGATGCATAACTTATCATCCAAATAAAATATAATTTCTGCTACAAGGCGGTAGGTGTACTGGTAGCCATTCATTACCAAAGGCCCTCTCAGGCACCTCTAACAGTTTTTTTAAATTGCATCCTAGTTTGCTCTGTAAAGATTTCTATTCCAAAGCATATATATATATTTATAAGGAATTCCTTTGATATGGGTCATTGATTTAGAAACAAAATTACATCTAAATTTTCATATTTGCTTTTAATTTCCTGCTAAATTACAGTGCGAATAATCTTACCATTGCATGTAAAATTATTCCACATGATTAGTGATCCTTTTATGCAGCAATATGTTCAAATTAAAATCTTCTGTACCTCTGAAATATAATATTCTTCAATATTCTGGACAGCAGACTAGTTATGCAGGTGCACATCTGCATACAAAAATGCAGATGAGGGAATAGAAATAGTTGTAGTAACAAGCTTAGTATGAGAAAAAATATTTATGTTTGGAAAGTGCTTTAGCAGAGTGTCTGCTAGGTTCAAAATCACCTCTCTGCTTATGTTTGAACGTCAGAGTTCTGTCAACCTTCATCCAATACAGGTAGTCTTTGATTTACAATCATTCATTTAGTGATCTTTCAAACTTACAAAGGCACTGAAAAAACAATCTTTCGACCAGTTTTCACACTTAAAACCTTTGCAACATTCCCATGGTCACATGATCAAAATTGTGGCAGATGGCATGGATTTATGACAATTACACTGTCCCAGGGTCATGTGATCATCATTTGCAATCTTCTCAGCTGACTTTCAACAAGCAAAGTCGATGGGGGAAGCCAGATTTGCTTAATGACCGCATGATTCACTTAACTGTAGCAATTTTCTTAACAATTGTGGCAGAAAAGTTCGTAAAATGGGGTGCAATCTCTTAATAACAGCTTTGCTGACCAAAATAAATTTGGGGCTCATTTGTGGTTGTAAGTTGAGAACTACCAGTACAAGATAGAAAATAAGCCCAAATTGTTAAATATTGTTGCTAAATATAAAATATTTCATTGTGTTTGGTAACATACTTGTCCTCTGATTTTGTTTGTTTTGTTTCAAAATCTAGTGCAATGTAAAGCTAAATTTCTTGCTCCAAGTTTTCATGTTGACGTACCAATTCAGTTTGATGTATATTTGAAAGCTGACTGTCTGCATCCTCTCCAATTTTCTAAATTGTGTGTCAATTTCAGTAATCAGGTAAAGTTTTTAAAAATATTGTTTTTATGATTCATATATGCCTAATGGGATGAGGTAGTTGTCACAGTATGTACCATGTTTCCCCTAAAATAAGACCCACCCTGAAAAAAAGCCCTATCATGTTTTTGAACGCATCTGCTCAAATTAAATCCTATCCCCCAAATTAGCCCAAATCAAGACCCTGCCCACCCTGCGGGGTGGGGTGAGGTGCACAGATAAAAATTAAGCTAGGGTGGGAATGGGGGGGGTGGAGCTGCCCTACTTTTCAGTCCTCGCACATCCTGATGCCTGCCTCCCATCTGATGCCTGCCTTCTTCTGTGGCCCATTTTTTTGCAGCCGCTTGCCACTGCTCACACGCGTTGCCCCTGGCCTCAGTTTTGCCATCAGAGGCCTTCTGGAAAGCCCTCTGCAGCTGAGGGCTTTCTGGAAGGCATTTGTAGCCGAGAAAAGAGGTCCGGATCGATCCTGAGGTCTGCTATTGGCTGCAGAGGGCTTTCCAGAAGGCCTCTGAAGGTGAAACGGATTCCAGACGCGCCATGCACATCAATGCGGAGCCCGTTTCTCAGCTTCAGAGGGCTTTCCAGAAGGCTCCGACGGTGAAATGGAAGCTGGGGGTGACGGGTGCGAGCGGTGGCAAGGGCCACAGAAGTGGGCTGGCAGTGGGCTCCTTGCTGGGCGGGGCTGTTGGTGCTGCTGCCCGGAGGTGAGTGAATAATTAGACCCCCTGAAAAGAAGTCCTAGCTCTTTTTTCAGGGGTCAAAAGATAAGACCCAGTCTTATTTTCGGGGAAACACGGTAAATGTTACTGTTTACATGATCCAGTCAGTTTCAATTGAGACAAATCTCCAATAATTTATTTTTCTGTTTAGCAGATTGGAACTATTTTGACAATACATTTTTTAAAAGAATGCAATATATTTACAGTATCTCATTTAAAATCAAAAGCTTCCTCAGCATTCTTTAAAATTCTCAGATCAAACAGAGCAGACTTTATTGAAAATCTCATTTGTTTATTTATTGACTTCTAAGGCCACCCAATTGGGATGCGGTGGCTCAGGGGCTAGGACGTTGAGCTTGTCAATCGAAAGGTCGGCAGCTCAGCGGTTCAAATCCCTAGTGCTACCGTGTAACGGGGTGAGCTACCGTTACTTGTCCCAGCTTCTGCCAACCTAGCAGTTTCGAAAGCACGTAAAAATGCAAGTAGAAAAAATAGGGACCACCTTTGGTGGGAAGGTAACAGCATTCCGTGCGCCTTTGGTGTTAAGTCATGCCAGCCACATGACCACGGAGACGTCTTTGGACAGCGCTGGCTCTTCGGCTTTGAAACAGAGATGAGCACCGCCCCCTAGAGTCGGCAACGACTAGCACGTATGTGGTGAGGGGAACCTTTACCTTTACTTTACCTTAAGGCCACCCAACACAACCAGTGTGACTTTGGGTGGCATTCAACATAAAAACATAAAGAAAAAGAAAAACCTTACATAACAATAAATAGAATATATAAATGTCACATATAAAATGGCAGTTAAGCACATAACCAAGCAATGAGATGGGGATTCCCACTCAACTGGTCCCTAAAGCATGGCGGAAGAGCCAGGTCTTAATGGCGTTCTTAAAGGCAAGAAGAGTTGGATCCTGGCATACTGTATATTAGATGTGTATTATGAATGGGTTCCTTGGAAAGAAATAATCTGCAGCACTTATAGAAATCTAATTGAGAGTTCTTTGAGAGAAGTTCTTCCTAAATAATTCTGCATGTATATCCAAGCCAAATTGGACAAATCTAAACATACTGTAAATGTTTACATTTAATTGCTTCAAAAGGCATGCCCTTAAATTTCTTTAAAAACATTAATGGTATATAAATAAATGTTTGAAAGACTGTATAGACACAGTATATTTCTTAGTTCTAAACAGTATAGCAGATTATCATAATAATTCAGGTAAATCTTACTTATTTTTTGCATTGTCTACTTCTGCCTTTTTTTCTCTTACCATAGGAATATAATCAGTATTGTGTAGTGGAAGAAAACTATCCAAAATGTGACATCCTGGAACCATCTGCACAGGGAACATTGTGTCTTATCCCTGGTAAGACAAAAAAGTTCACTTTCAAATTTGTGGCAAAAACAGAAGACGTGGGGAAAAAAATTGAGGTATGTTCTACAGGGTGTTATAAAAATATTAATGGTGGTGTTGATTGTCATTCAGGAATGTGTGAATAGTAATCAGCTAATAGAGTAGGGTGCCTTTTCTGTGAAAAAGAGGGTAAGAACTGGAGCCAGGGCCACCACACCAGTATATAGTTCAGGACAACTTTAGGGTGTTGCAATAGAAAAAGGAATTGTGGAGTTTAATCTTTGGAAAAGTTATAATTAATATCATCATATATTAGAATGCTATAACCTTTCGATATTCCTAAATCCAATTTATTCATTTGTATGTTATTAAGTTTTTTCATGTTTCTTATTTACTTGTTTTAAACTATTTAATAAAATATTTTAAAAATCTAAATAAAAACAGGAAGAGTCCAACTGAAATAGCTGTTGAATATACATGTAATAGTGGCATATTTTAAGAATGTGCACAAAGTATAGTAAAAAGAGCATAAAATAGACAAATGCTTCTTGTAAAAGGACAATCCGAGCTCAGAGGTTTCAGCGAATTGATATATTTTGGTAGGATTCTGCTAGAAACAAATAAGTAGTGGCTAGGACTCATTTATAAATGCATACAGATCATACTAAAAGCAGTAATTTACTCTGTATTATAACACTTTAAATGAACTGAAGGATGGGAAACCCAAATTTAATCTTTTTTCTTTTCAGATTACCTCAGTGGACTTAATTCTGGGTAGTGAAAATGGCAGGTGTGTGGTCTTGAACTGGCATGGAGGAGGGGGTGATGCTGCTGCTTCTCGAGAAGCAGTGCTGGCAGCCCGTTCCTTCAAAAGACGACCCAAACTTCTAGATAATGAGGTTCATTGGAATAGCCTTACAATTCAGGCAAGCACTATGTAAGTATGAATGGGTTCCTTGGAAAGAAATAATTCTATGAATGTTTGAGGTTTGAGAATAGACTAAAACAAGTAGTTGCTTTTACTATTCCACCTTTCAAGAAAAAGTTCATCAGAAATTGCAAGGCAATAAAAAAAATGAAATTGTGAGGCAATATCGGAGACTGAAAATATTCCACTGTATAAGAGGATTATGACTTTTTAAGTTAGGATTCCCAGGTTCTGTGACAACAGTTTGCTAATATGTTCTGTAGAGCTTTCACATTCTTAATTATGTTGTTCAAGATAATTTATTATCTGTATTACAAGAAACTCTGGAATGCTTCTATACAATGAAAGGCATTTAGAAATGTTTTCAATACAACTTGTCCTCAACTTATCATAATTGGCACCAGAATTTCTGTTGCTAAATGATATGGTCTTTAAGCGAGTCATCACATGACCGGATCTGATTTTACAACCATTTTTACCATAATAGTTAAGAGATGATTTTACCTAAATTAAAGCATTTTGTGGCCCTTCAAATACCTTCTAATGGCTACAGGACTACCTTCTATGCTTGTTTGTACACTCTAAAGAACATACAAAGGTAAAGGTTCCCCTCGCACATACATGCTAGTCGTTGCTGATTCTAGGGGACGGTGCTCATCACTGTTTCAAAGCCAAAGAGCCAGCGCTGTCCGAAGACGTCTCCGTGGTCATGTGGCCGGCATGACTCAACGCCAAAGGCGCACGGAACGCTGTTACCTTCCCACCAAAGGTGGTCCCTATTTTTTCTGCTTGCATTTTTAAGTGCTTTCGAAACTGCTAGGTTGGCAGAAGCTGGGACAAGTAACGGGAGCTCACCCCATTACACAACAGCACTAGGGATTCGAACCGCTGAGCTGCCGACTTTTTCGATCGACAAGCTCAACATCCTAGCCCCTGAGCCACTGCGTCCCTACAAAGAACATACTAGAAGAGTGTAAAAACAGGAAGAGTTTGAAAAGTACACACAATAGTTTGAACTTACTTGCTATACCTAGAGAATTGCTGTTACTACACATGCAGAGGCTTGTAGAACAACAGCTCAACTAAGGAAGATTAAGCTAAGCAAGAAAATGACTTGTTTCTTGTTTTTATTCAAGGATCATTTCTAGAGTGCCTAACATTTCTGTCCAGCTTAGTCATGAACCTCCTGCCCTAATGAATGAAATGTATTGTTTGACTGTGACAATCGAGTCACATGAGAAGACAATTGCCAAAGATGTAAAGCTCACAGCAGGCTTAAAACCAGGTATTCATTATGTAACATCATATTACTGGCTCAGTCAGAATCCTCAACGAACTTCTCATTGTGGAGATGTTTAAACCACTCCCTTCTCTTCTATTAATAGGGCAAGTCAATAATTCAACAATTAGATAGTAGAAGACAAATGAAAAGGCTATTTAATAGTTATATTTCATGAAGTGATATGTGTCAGCGTGTGGAAGCCTTCGGCCTAATATGGAAGGTTTTCTGGAACGCTGACAATGTGCATATTATTTAGATATGCTAACGTAAATGTTTGATGGCTTTGAAATATAAAATTCATTTATATAAAATGGTATACTTTTACTTTACCAGAATCTTCCTCAACATAGTGCTTATTTATATTTTGCACTACTATAGTTTTGCCCAATTGGCACATTCTGCCACTTCTTAGGGTATTAGTTGGGAGAGCAGGTTTTAGAACATTGCAGCATTTAACTGTATAGATTATATTATATCTTGACTTGCCTGTACTTTAATTGGCAAAGCAAAGCCAGGAAAAAGTCAGAATGCAGAGTTGTCACTAAGTGACAGTTATGAACTTTAGTTCTAGAAATAATTTTCTTCATTAATAGTTTTGATGTTTCTAGAGTTGCCTTGATATGGCCATGCTGGGTTGAAAATTAGAGAACTTGCTCCAAACATAATGGTAATTGTCTGAAATCTCGCAAAATATGTTATTTAAAATAGGTTAAAGCTTTGTTTTGTGTAAAAGGTACACATAAATATGCATCTGAAATTCTTAAAACTCGCATGCATTTTATTTGTTTACTGGCCATAATTCATATTAAAATATATTACATTCATATTAAATTTAAAATCTGCATTATCTTGATAAATGCATCAATCTTTCTCTAAATAAATATTTACAAGCAAGGGACATACAAATACATATAAAGGTATACATATGTTCTTTTCATATATTCATACACATTGTTTTATCCTAGGCCAAGATGCAAATTTGACTCAAAAAACACATGTAACTCTGAATGGAACAGAAATGTGTGATGATTCCTATCCTGCCTTGCTTCCTGATATCCCTCTGGGAGACTTGCAGCCGGGTGAAAAGGTAATGTGCTATGTTATCAGTATGACATATTTAACACTATTTTGGAAACAGTAACCCCAGTATAAAATCTGTTTAGTCTTAGAATTCTTATAAAATGAACAGGATTAATTCTGTATATTGTTCTTAGGATGAAGATCTGTCAATAAGCAAGCTATTAAAATAGAAATTGATTTCAGAATGTTAGCTTCAAAGATTTATTCAAATGGCAAATAATATTCTTCCCCTTTCTCATAGTACCATTAGAAGCAAATTAGAAAAAAAAGGTTGGATTAACTTGCACCCAGAACCCAGAGATTTTTTTTAAAATTATGTGAATTTTAAATAGAGCAGTATTTTAAAGTCTTTGACCATTTATTTTATAACTAGTCTGTCTGTTTGTTTGTTTTACAGTTGGAAAAAGTTATATATATTCATTGTGGAACAGTTGGTAGCAGGATGTTTCTTGTGTATGTTTCTTACTTGGTGAATGCAGTCATTGAAGGAAAAGAAATTCTTTGCAGGTGTCACAGGGTATGTTAAATGTGGTTCAAGACCGCCAGCTTGCAGTTGATTTGAGTATCATGTACCGTATTTTTGGGAGTATAAGACACACCTTTTCCCCCGCTAAAAGGGGGTGAAAATTCGGGTGTGTCTTATACACTGAATGTAGCCCCGCCCACCCACTGGCCCCCACCCTTTGGCCTCTGCCTCCCAGCAATTTACCTCTTTTTTTTTTTTTTTTAATTTGCATTTATATCCCGCCCTTCTCCGGAGACTCAGGGCGGCTAACACTATGTTAGCAATAGTCTTCATTCTATTTGTATATTTATATACAAAGTCAACTTATTGCCCCCAATAATCTGGGTCCTCATTTTACCTACCTTATAAAGGATGGAAGGCTGAGTCAACCTGGGGCCTGGTGGGACTTGAACCTGCAGTAATTGCAGGCAGCTGCACAGCCTAATTAGCACAAGTTGATCGGCCTCCCGACTCTCAGCTGTTTTAGGCTGCAGGGATTGCCATTGCCTATTGCTGTGCAGGCCTCTGCTGCAAGGTCATAAATTGCTGGGAGCAGGTTTTTTTTTTCTTGTGCTAATCAAGCTATGAGTAAAGCAGGCTGTTTGCTGTAATGAGGCAACATTGCTGGGAGGCAGAGGCAGATTTCTTTTTCTTGTTTTCCTCACCAAAGAAGTAGGTGCGTCTTATAGTCTGGAGCGTCTTATACTCCGAAAAATACAGTAAACATTGCAGGAAATTAAGATTTCAATAATATTGAATTGGTATTTTAATGTTCATTTCCCTATTCATTCATTCATTCGCTCACAAACACACACTTCTATTAAATGTCTTTGTGTGACCTCTGGGGCTTTTATAAATGTTTCTAATTAAATAAATAAGATATGATTGAAAGCATATAATATTTATAATATATTTACATGTTTATGTGTTTTTGGGGGATGTACTCAGCATTAGTTGGACCCATTAAACGTTTTGAAACCTAATTGTGCTTTGCTTTGGGGAAGGGGCACACTGGACATTACTGCTACTTCTGCAGTCTTTTTATGGGGAGGGTAATAACAGAATTAAAGGAATTTTTAAAACATTTTTATCAGATGACAATCTGTCAAAAAAAGAAAATAATTTTGTTTCTTTTTTTTTAATGCAGGATGAGACTGTTACTATAGAGACAGTATTCCCTTTTGATGTAGCTGTTAAATTTGTCTCAACTAAGGTATGTAGAGAAATACTGAACTAAAACATAGCCTCATATACAACATGAACAGTAGAATAACACTGTTTCTCCTCTTAATAGTTTGAGCATTTAGATAAAGTCTTCACCGACGTACCATTTTTACTGATGACAGATATCCTCAGTGCTTCACCCTGGGCCCTTACTATTGTAACCAGCCAGTTGCAGCTTGCTTCTTCAGTGGTTCCAGTGGACCAGTTAGAGTCCTGTGTGGAAAATGGTGAGACACAACTGTTTATTTTTAGATAATCTGCTTCTGGGATAGCAAAAATTACTGACTGTTGGAAAAGTACATCTGGTGAAATTACCACTTTTCTTTAATTTCATCCTTTAAGTTACATAAATCTTGTATGAGGTACATTTTAAATGGAGGTTAAGCTTACAGTCACTATTTTGTTTTTTGCTGGAATTCTAAGAATCTTTATCTACAACCTGGTATAAAGTATATCAAAGATAAAAATTCTGGCCCAGAATTTAAGTACAAAAATTTGAACTTCCAGATCAGTGTTACTATCACGTTGTGTAAGGCAAGGTTGGGGAACATTTTAACAGTCTTTGAAAGTCTACAAGATTTTCTTTGTGTGCACAATTTTTTTCTTTGGTAGCATAATTTAGGTGAATTGCTTCTTCGATTTAACAATTAACCCTTCTTGATACTGAGAAATATCAGAAACATACTAAGTTCAAATAATTAACTAACCTTGCCATGGGTGGTTCTTTTGATTATGAGTGTTTGACAGTAAGCTGGATGATAGTTTGTTACAAAAGTTTCAAAATGTATCCAGTGGGCCTCTTTTCTCCACTCTCCTTTGGCCCTGTAGCTTGTTTGAGTTGGCTAAATAGAGTTAGCTTCACCTTCCCTGTTATCACTGCCCAACTTAGCAAGTAACCAGATCCTTGACTTCAGTTTATTCATTTCCTTTCCTCATAGATTAAAGCTAGACTTAGTCCCTGCCTCCCTCTTCAGAATTATTTGTCCATTCTTGATACCACCTTAATTTGGATGCCATGGAGTCTTTTGCTTCACATCTGACTCCCTTCATGCTGTGAGGGAGATCTGCTGTCAAACTCCAAGATGAGCTCTAAGCAGAACTGGTGCTGGGTGTCAAGCAAAGCTCCAGGCAGGATTTTAAGGAGATTTGTGGCTTTTGGCTCTAGCAGCTGGATGTCTGCAGTTTAGTACTAAATTGCTCAGACATCTTTTTCTGCTTTTCTTTCTTCCTTTTCCCAGTCACCCTCGCACACTTTTTCTTAGTTTTGCCTTTTTATGCTGAGGGCTAAGGTGGGGCAAAGTGAGCTAACCTGGCTAGCTATAGATCAGGGGTGTCAAACTCAAGGCCCAGGGGCCGGATGCCACCCACGGGGTCCTTATTCTGGCCTGTGGGGCCACCCTAAAAACAACGAAAGACTGGGCCGCAGTACTTTTGCCAGCAAAAACGGAGTTCGGGAGGCCCTCCCAAGGTCCATTTTCAGTGGCAGAGGGTTGCAGGAGGCTGTCACAGCTGAAAATGGAGCTCGGGAGTGCTGTGGGCGGTCCTCAAGCCACCACAGGCGCCCCCAACACGAATGATGTCAAGCTGGCCATGCCTAGCCTGGCCACTCCCACTCCAGCCCTTCCGAGGTCAAACACAATCCTGATAACAGCCCTCAATGAAATCGAGTTTGACACCCCTGCTATAGATGTAGTCCTGTCCTTGACCAGTCCAAAGTAGGTTAGGTTTCATGGCAGAATCCCTTGACCAGATTTGTACTCTATTCCTTTTTGGCAGGGAGATACTAGCTGAATTAGTTGCCTTTTTTTCCACTATATCTTGGGAAATGAGGAGCTGTTTCTCCTTGACAGCAGCCATGCCAATCAAGCAGTTTTAATACTGCCTTTTTAAAGAGCAGAGTGGCACATTCAGCCACATTTTCTTCTACAACATATTTGCTTGGAAGTTATGCTCTTTCTCAGCTAATTAAATATCTTATCATCTTTATTAATGAATGGATGTGCTATAATTTAATGTTCTTCTCACCTCCTCTATCAGAGACAGCTTAGATTCAATTAGATGAACTGGAAAGCATTAGTAACCTGTGAAGTGACGAAATGACTGCATCATTTGATTCTTTCTATGTAGAGGTCCCTCCTTTTTTCCAAAAGAGAAAAACAAAAACAAAATGGACTTGTGCTTCTGTCTGCATGTTTTTATTCTCATTCTTCTTGCTATATTTGCTTTGTGTGTACATAGTCTATTCATGCATTATTTATTATAGATTATCAGATTTACCTAACGTTTATTATTTTTTTCAACTTTTTAGACTTAACCTGACTTTTCTTTTAGTTGTTTTACAGACAGGTGAAAGTGCTAGTGAATGCTTTTGCCTTCGTTGTCCACCAGTTACAACTGGTCAAGGTGGAGTTGCTACTGGAAGTTATGTAATCTCCTGGAAGAGGTAGCTGCTACTTATTTACTTTTTCAAGTATTCCGATATATTGTTCTCCTAGTGAATTAACATTCTATTTTAAAGGCATTATTACAATTTAAACATTCCTGTATGCCATTTAGGCAAAATAGAGAAAACATCTGGGCACCTGGCGTGTTTTTTAGCCAAGATTATTATTGTTTAAGAAAAAAAAGGAACAAGCATTTCAGGTTAAATATTTGCTTCCATTTCCTCCAAAATCTTAACCTAAAAAATATTCAAGTATGTTCAAGGTAGTAAATATCTCTATCTCCAGTTATTCAAAGCATACTATTAAGCACACCAGGGTATTTGTTCCTTCTTTTAAATTAGCCTGAGATTTCCACCTCCCTTGCCAAGCTCCCACTCTAACTTAACTTTATAAACTGGAATGCTACAAAACAAAGAACCAGTACTGTTTTTATCTCTAATAATGCCTGTGGGCTCTAACTAAAATTTATAAGCTTTGTTAGAAAATAAAAACAGATAGGTGGTTGCAGTAAATTCTTTCTTGGCACCTGGTTATGCTCCAAATAATACCCATTTTGTGAATGAGTAAACCTCTGTGCAGCCACTTTGCAAAAGCAGCCACTGTGTGCTTTCAAAGTGTACCAAGCACTTGCAAAAGATGAGGGCTTTCTTTAACGACATTAGAAATAAAGTAAAAACAGTTTCCATAATAGTAATGCTGAAGAGTAGAGTTGACACCAAATGTTGCTCAAAGCAGAATTTTGACTGATTTCCACAAGTTCATCTTTATAGTCTCTTGATATATTGATGCCTGAAGGCCACTGATATGCACAGCATGGATTGGGCTGATTTGTTGGCTTTTTCTGATTTTCTAGCTCTCCTATGAAACTTTCTGTGCCAGACATATGATTGCAGAGCCATGTGACCATGAATCTTTCTGTCTCAGTATGAATTGACCTGGCTTTCTTCAATATCCCAGATACTTTGTTCTATGGATTCTGCAATGGCTAGAGAACTTTGCAGTCTGAAATATTTTGAACCAGACTTAATTTGTATTCTGTGAAAATACCTCATAAGGCTGGTGATAAATGGGCCTGAAGAATCCCAGAAAATATGCAGATAATTTTCTATTAAGAGTTTCATTCACAAAACAAAACCTTCTTTAAGGTTTCTGTTCTGTATTTCACCCATATTTAACTATATGCCTTTTCTGTACATTTTACTAAGTTCAAATCAAGAACCGGTGCCTTTAGCCTATCAAGAAACCACCTGTTGGAGAAACTGATAAATGAGAGAACCACATTTGTTTTTGTTCCAGTATTCTTTGTGCGTTCATATTTCATCAATTCTCCATTTCTCTGATTACTAGAAATAAATTTGTAGAATTCAGTTGTTTGACTGGTTATGTCTTTTTGTGTTACATCCTTACATTTCAAATTTTGATTTCTTATAATTTTCCTATTTTAAATTGTTTATTTGCAAATATTTTTGTAGTGATTAACATAAGTAAAAATAAATTTAATATTTTTTAAAGGAGCTCAGCTGTGGAGAACATACCTGTAGTTAATACTTTGATCACACTGCCGCATGTGATCACTGAAACTATCCCACTCCATGTTAATGCAGGTAATATTAATGAGTTACTGATACATGACAATTCTCATAGGTTGACACAGAACTTTTGAAAAGTTTATTATAGTTAGGGTAAAGTATCTGAGAGAAAATCAAGAAAACTTGGAAACAAATCTTTTCTCAGGATCATCATATAATTTTTGTTTAAGGCTTTGAATTCTCAAAATCTCATTTTTTAAAATATAAGAAAAGAGAAACAATTAGCAGAAAGTAGCACATTCTCCCTATTTACCTTTGCCTTCCTCAAACTAGTAGCTACAGTATACCCAACCAGAGCATTTACTGGGCATCATTAGAAAAAGACTGTTTTGCAATTTATTCATTGAATTCCTCTTACAGTCTGTACTTATCACTATGGTGAGATTACCCATTGAAGAAGTTTTTAATTTTGTACTTTAGCTTCTGTCCTTCAGAGAGTAAAAGTTTAGTTTATTGGATTGGTCTAATATGTGACCCAAAATCTGCAGCTAGTTTTAATAATACAAACAGAAAGCTCTATCTCCAAAGATAAAGTTGCCTTTGTTGGCTTTTTTGACATACAGGTTCATATTTTGAAGTTATGCTCATATTTTAAGTATCGCTACAGTTCCTGTAATATGGGAAAGGCTTAAAGTATTTGTGGTTTGATAGGTTGTGAATTAAATCCAGCAGGCGACAGTTTTCCATTGATTTGCTACTGCCTTTTCAGTATACAAAAAGAAAACATTCCATTGGCTAGCTCAGTACCATTGTTTTAATCACTTTCTCATAATGATGATTGACACATGATTAACAGTGGAATTTTCCTCAGAGCACTTTTCAGTGCTGAGTGTTTGAAAAGAGAATTATGTTTTTCTCAGTCTCTCTTCTAAGTCATAACGTTTAAAACTTGTAATCTTTTAGTCTACGAGTAATAATATTCATATGTTCTTGTGGAGTTAAAACAGAAATAAGAAATCTTGTTTATTGAAACTCATGGAAATTACTGTTGTGCTTTCTTTCCAAGATTTGCCATCATTTGGTCGAGTCAGAGAATCCTTACCAGTAAAATTTCATCTGCAGAATAAGACTAATTTAGTGCAAGATGTAGAAGTAACAGTGGAACCTAGTGATGCCTTCATGTTTTCTGGTCTTAAGCAGGTATGGATCATGATGCATCTAGATTTTTTAATCTTCTTTTAATTCTGTTAATGAACTATAAGTTACCTAAGAGAAATTATGCAGCTAACATGTTGCGTTACAGAAGAAACTTGCATTCTGCTTGCCCTGTTAAATGTAGGGTAGGAAATGAAGTTTTAAATGTAACTTGAATGCAGTAAAAATGACTTCCACTGAATCAATACTATTTCTGAGTCAAAGTACTCAAAAGATAAAATGATATTGAACATGCATCTGATTGATATTACAAAGATTAGTAAAAAGGTTGAGAACTTTAAATTGGAAAAAGTTTCGTAAAGTTAAAAAAACCTTTTTATCAGTTAGTCTGATAAAATTAATTAAGGAACTTACTGTGTAATTAAGGAACTTACTGTGGGATGTACTTTTAGATAAGACTCAGAATCCTTCCTGGCACTGAACAAGAAATGTTATACAACTTCTATCCTCTTATGGCTGGATATCAGCAGCTGCCATCTCTCAGCATCAATCTGCTACGATTTCCACAGTTTACTAACCAACTGCTTAGGAAATTTATACCAACACACATCTTTGTCAAGGTAATAAATAGTGATAGCAAAGCGACAGTATTTAGCGTTCTTTCAACATGGTTTGTTCATAACGATAGTAAGTTATTTGAAAATGATTTTTAGTGGAATGCTACAATGGATTTCTGAAATAAGTGCAACTTCTACTGAAAATAATAATATATAAGAATGGAATCTATAACTTAACTAGCAATTACTCAGACTTTCTTCAATTGTATTTTTTATTTAACGCTTCTAGGCAAGCATTATAATAAACTAGCTATTGTGTAAATAAACTTTTTCACTCAAGCTTTTGCCTAAATTCACTGGTCTAAACACTGGAGGAAAATGTCATTCCATGTTCTGTTTTGAAAAATGATTAGTTGAAGCAGATTTTCAATTTAGAATAAATCTAATTGGATTATGAATGTCATATATGCAACTAATAGGAATTGGAAAGAATGTAATGTCACATTGCAGCAGTAATGGTACTAAGAACTGTGCATGTTATAATTATTTAGCTACCAAGACATTAGTGAAGGGGACTTTTTTCTCCCTCCTCCCCATTTTGTGTAGTAGGGATTATCAAAATAAGTAGGAAGAAACCTGTCCAGGCAGAGTAAATGAATCTTTGAAAAAAATGTGATGTGCTTTTTGTGAATTACATTGTAAAACCCAACTTAATCCACCCTTTATGGTGACAGGGCTTTGTAGGCTACTTGATCACAGTACAACCAGAAAGGATGGAAATTTCTCAAGAATTCTGACAGTTAGAATGCCTCTTAAATCAGTCATTTACATTTGCTGCTAGGTAGGGATGTAAGCCGCCATTTTACAGAGAAAGAAGCTTATGAGTATATTCCTAAACTGCAGTATCTTCTACGTTGTACAATCTGTTTTTCCTAAATTTAAAAAAAATTCAGATGCTTAAAATCTAGACATTTGGTGCTTAAAATCTTCCTTGTGCTGTACAGTATTGTAATTTTTCTGATTACAAAGTAAATGTTTTCTGCTGTAATAGTTGTTAGTTTCCGAAAATGGTAGATATAGATTAACTAGAACAAAACAACTTGCCATTTTCTATGTGTTTCTTTCAGTAGATGATAATTTCATAACTGTCATCTTAGTCTAATTAAGAATTATTCAGTGTTACCAATCTTAATAGGGTTTGCTTGCATTACAGTACTTTCAATGGAACAAGGGATCACTGCTGAATCTTTAAGTGTCATACTGCAGTATTGATCCTAAAATAATGTGAAATTAATATGTTATAGATATTGTGTAATTCTGTAGAGCCCTATGTAACTGTGGGAAAACATATATATGAAATAATGCCCTCTTTATTTCTCTGAAGCCACAGGGCCGTCAATTGGACGATGCATCTATTGCTGCTGCGTAAGTGAAGATTCATGCACAAGGGAAACAGTTTTGCACAGAATTTATGGTAGCTTTTTCCCCCAAACTTTTGCTTCTCTTCATCTACAAATAAAATTGCTTTATATTTAGATTGGAAAAAATGTGGAATGAACTGAGTATCTTGTGGACTGATTGTAATAATTAAATATATAAAAAAATACTGTGCTATTATTTAAAACAAGGTTTTCTTTATCATTGACTTTCCTGAAATTAAGTAAATGGAATATTTTGACAACATGGTTGAAATTACTAAAAAAAAAAAGTTGGCTAAAAAAACAAAAATCGGTCAATTTTGTTGTAGTTACTGATTTCACTAGTATCATAAATACTTTAGCATTGACATTTTTATGCTTACAGAACCTAATTTTATATAATATATTATGAATATCAAATATATTCATATATTTGAAATAAATAACAGTATTTATACACTTTCTTCCTTCTTAGTAGACTCTGGCTTTTCATATGATGAGTTGCTGTGTTAAATCATCAGCATGGTCATTTTCTACATTTGAGAGACCAATTAATACTTGTTGGCTCTGTGTGAAACTGCTTTTGACACATTTTCTCTTCCATAGTTAGGAAGAGGCAGTGATACTATTTAGTATAAAGAAATTACTCTGTAAAATACTGAAAAGTTTATGGTACTTTAGAAAACATAATAAAGCTTGCCATAGGAAGAAACAAACTATATATATCCATTGAATATTGTTACAAAGCCACTTGTATATAAGAAATGCTAATCATCCTTGTGGAACTGTTCCATAAAGCCATTGCCATTGCAGATTTTTTGGAGTAGGCTGAAGTTGTCAATATTTTTTAAAATAATTTACAGCAAGTGTACCATAGAATGTTTCAAAAAAGTGAACAACCCTGGGCTGCTAAATATGAATTGCAGATTATTTTATGGAAAAAGTTTGTATGCTACAGGAATATCCAACAGCATTCAGTCTTAAAGCTTTTGCCTAATCAGTACTCATTCCTTTATCAGCTTTTTCAAAATGCAAATATCAGAAGTGGAATTTATTCTATCAATGTTGATATAAGACGGTGTTCTTAATATTCATATTAAATCATGTAAATACCTGTTTTGTGAATGATTTTCTATTGTTTAATAAATTAATTTAAGCTTTAGTTTCTGGCCTCATGACATTTCTCCTTTTCCAAAGTAATATAGTATATCTGTATATATTGTATGAACTGGGATATTTCATAGTTCAGAATAATGAACTTTCTGTGCCATCTTAAATAAATTGATGGTACTTTGGTTCTTTTTCCTTTTTTGTAATATGCAGGTAAGAAATACAGTAAATTCCAGGTCTATGAAGAACTGCTAGGATATTAAATAGAAAACATTTTGATATCCAAAATGCTATCTAAATATTAAGAGTAAGATCCTAAAAATTTAGTTACCACTAAACAATTACAATTGAGGTCATCGGATGATGTTCTAGAATTGCATAAATAAGTAAATATCTACCAATATTAACATACAATGATATAATTCATACAAGCAATCATTCTTATGCTAAAAAATATCTTGGATTTTTTTGTGGAGTTTGGTGGACTGCATTAAAAAATGCATGTGGACAAAAAGATGGAAATGGTCCATCTTTAATTTTTAATTTTTAAATATGTTTAAATTAATATTTAAATAGCCAAACGAATACCATACAAGATATTTCCTTCTACAAGTAATCAACCAATTGCTTTTAAAAGGTTCAAAAGAAGGGCATCAAAAGCCATCTTAGAGAAAATAGCTGCACTCCACTGTTGAGGCCCTTAATACCCAGAAGTCCCTTTGAAAACTCTTCTAATCCTCTCTGAGAAAAATCATCTTTTTGTTCAAGCCTTGGGCATTATCCATTATTGAAATACAAGCTTCTTACCTTGCCTATGTTTTGCCTCCCTTTTCTTGTCATTTAAAAAAAAAAAAGTAAGGTCAAAAGGTCTGTTCGTAATATTTGCTCTGTTCTATACTAGGACATCAGTGGCATGTCAGATTAACATTAAAGAAGAAAACAAAAATATTGAAGAATTTAGTACAAAGGAAGAGTAAAAAAAAACCTGAAAATGAACAAGAATAAGCAATGATATTTGAAGTTAAAAATGTGTCATTAATTTTCAAACAGTTGATGAGGTTTTATTAGGCATAATAGAACGGTGATCTTCAGAAATTTTATTAGGTATGAGCAAACTTGTGATACTTTGTTTAAAAATATATGCCTACAGTTTTTAAAAGAAAATTGAGAAAGTGAATTAAGATCCACTTGGTTTTTCCATTTTATTTGTGTTGTGTCACTTTTTTTACTATCTACTCAGAGCGATGGCAGGATGTTATAGGATGTGTTGAGACCTGAGGCACTGGTACAATCGAGCTGTCTATCTTCAGTGAAAGGCTATCATCTAAACAGAAATGCAATTAGGGTACTTGGCTGTAGCCTTCTTTTGCATTCCATTTTTAAAAAAACTTTATTTTAAATATAACATTCTTCTGAAATGCTGCTTTTTAAATTTTATTTACATTTTTAGTTTATGCTAAGTATTTCAAAATTATTTTCCTAACTTATTTGAAAAATATTTTTGTAATATCTGCGTCATCTATACTTAATTTACATCTAAAGTACATCTATATTTTTAAATGTAATTGGGGTCTGCAAAGGGTTATTTTCCCAAAAAGATTTTTTTTGTTTCTCAAGTCTTAAAAGTTCTCATTAGATCTCTATACTATAACATAATACCTGATTCTTAATGTTTTACAGTATTCAGACAAATCATAACCTCCACACCACTTAACCTAAGGTAAGATAGGCAATTTAATGCTCTCCAGTTGACCTGAATTACAGTTCCTTGCTCTTGGTCATATTGGCTGGTCTAATGCAAGTTGAAAATATGTGACCAATCACAAGGTTGTCTACTCCATTCTATATATATTAGGAACATTAATTGTACAGCATTAGAAAACCATAGGTTTCTCATTCCTGATTGTATTCTTCAATTCCAAATTCCTTTAAGCATATGTCTAGAAATAGATGACATGTAAGACATGTAAGCATTCATTGCTCTGTTCTCACCTACTCTTACTTTTTCCACTTAATTTGCAAAAGATTAAATCTTACTTTTTTACCCAGCAAGAATACGGTTAGCACAAGCCTCATAGATTAGAGAAACATTAAGTATTTTTAATCTCTTCATTTTAAATTTGCATCTATTTTAATTACTATTGTAAGAATGAAGAAATTGTATAGAAAGATTTTGTCAGTATTTGCTTTTTTGTTTTGTTTGGAAGAGATGAGTAACATATATGTGTGGGTGAGACATTTTGGCTGATGTTATAATGGTAATGTTTCTGCATTCTGGGGAGCCACCCAGTATATTAAAAACTCACATTGGAATAGCTTCAGTCAAGGCTCAAGCTTGATGCCAACTAATTATCCTTGTAATGTACAAATGAGCAATCTAAGGTTCATATGAGTCAACAATAATCTAAATCAGTGTTTCTAAAACTTTTTACACTTAGGACATCTTCCCACTTTTTAACAATTACGGAGCATTTTAAGAGCTTTCGGTTTTATTTTTAAATATTTACCATATTAAAAATTAAACTCACATTTGTACAATATTTTTTGAATGATGTCAAATTAACAATACTAAACCCATTAGATACTAACATGGTTAGAAAATGATAATTTTTAACAAATAAAACATAATGAAAGAGTGAAATTATTTTAAATTTTTGGAAATACCTTCAGTATCGCAAATATTTTGATTCTGTGGACTCCTGAGTCTCAGGGGACCCCCCAGGGGTTTCTTGCATCCCATTTAAGAAACACTGATCTAAATGAATGAAAATTTAGAAATGAAGAAAATGAAGGCAGAACAGAAAGAAATGGATGGAACTAATGAAGGAGAGAACCAATCTAGAAATGAGAAATTTCCTAACAGAACAAAATGAAGTAATAACGAATATCACTTGATTTAACAATAAATCTTGCTGAGTGTGATGATAGTCATTCTCTTGTGAGATGGGTGGCAATATAAATACAATAAGTGGCATGATTTAGTGTTAGCTAACAAAGATTTGAAATTAGGTAGTATCCTCAAAGTATGCCAACTTGTCCTCAGGGGTAAGAAATACTGTCCTCGGCAAAAAAAATTCTTGGATTTTTTTACCTTTAAAAATTACAATTACCATTCAATGCTTATTCAAATGTTCTTGCCAACTAATTTCTTCAATTAATTTAGTCTAGTTTCAACAAAAAATATAAAAATGTAGGCATTGTATTATGATCCTTGCAAAACTAAAATCTTGATAAGTAAAATAATATTTTCAAATGCAAAAAGAAAAAGAGGAAAAGCTGAAAGTGAAGGGCTTAAGTTTAATTCCAACCAGTGCTGATGTAATAAAGAATAGTAGCTGCAGTTTGGAGACCTCAATAGCTTAAACGAATTACGAACAGATGGGAAAGATGAGAAAATACAAAGATGAGATACCAACACCAGCAGGATCCCTTGACGTGAAGGGTGGGGCATGGATAGATTTAAAGAGTCCATGAACCTGGATGGGAAAAACATTACAACTTTATTTTCACCAATATCCAACTAAAATGTAACATTATTTAATAATTTCATTTTCTTACTCAAGCTAACAAGATCACTGAAACATCTTTTTAAAAGTAATTTTGACTGGCCTATCTTTTGAAGACAATCACTACTTCACTTAACCACAAACACTGGACCCATCAAAATATCGGAGGAAAGAGATCATGTAATTCGGGAATTGTTGACTGTTAACACGAGTTGAATATACATACAAGAGAATGATTGCTGCAGAAAAATAAGAATGATTCTCCATTGGGTTTCTTCAGTTTTTTTTCTCTGAAAATATAGCATTTTTTCAATCTTCAGCATATTACTATCATACTGTTGCCTGCATCCCACCAACTAGGACAGGGGTCTCCAACCTTAGCAAGTTTAAGCCCGGAGGACTTCAACTCCCAGAATTCCCCAGCCAGCAAAGCTTGGAGTCCTCCAGGCTTAAAGACCTTGGAGTCTTCCAGGCTTAAAGTTGCCAAGGTTGGAGACCCCTGAACTAGGAGGTGTACTCAATGTACTCACCCACACTGAGAACACATAGAGGAAACAAAAAGGACCAAGTCATAAGGGAAACAATAGAGTTAAAGATGGCAAGAATAATAAACAGACTTTTTATCATTGGCTAATGGGTAATAAATAATGTTAAGACAATTCCTATTTCAGTTCTTCAACAAAACAGATAGTTCTCACTTAACAACCCATTGCTAAGTGATGTGTTTATTAAGTGAAAAGCATGACTGTCATACTTTCCTCAATTCTGGTTCAGTCATTATGCATGTCATATGACTGCAGCTTGTAAATTATTGCTAGGTGTGCTGTGTAAGGGTCAGGTTTGAAGCTGGAAATTGATCGAAACTTTGTCAGGAATACATTGAATAAACTCCAAACCCAGACAAATTGCATCCGACTACATGCTATTTAGAATTGCAAAGCCTAGGTGGCATACAAATGTGAGTAAACAAGAGTCTCTGAGAAATTCTGGGACTTGAAGAATGCCAGATTATTGGAACAGATCAAATGTCTGTTACTTCCAAAGGAGGAGGAAAAAGCATCCAGGCAGTGGTGAAATCCAATTTTTTTAATTACCGGTTCAGTTCTGTGGGTGTGGTCGTGGTGGGGCTTGGTGGGCGTGGCAGGGGAAGGATAATGCAAAATCCCCATTCCCTCCCCACTTGGGGGCCAGCAAGAGGTGGCATTTGCCAGTTCTCTGAACTACTCAAAATTTCCGCTACCGGTTCTCTAGAACCTGTCAGAACCTGCTGGATTTCACCCCTGCATCCAAGATACTACAGACCAATCACTTATGTAGATACTAGGAATAGTAAATCATAAAAAGATCTTAGGAAAGTAAAGCTAAAGGTTTCCCTGTCAGTCATGTCAAACTATGGTAGAGTGCTCATCTGTTTCTTGGCTGAGGGAGCCAGCGGTATCTGAAGACAATTTCCATGGTCATGTGCCCAGCAAAGCTATAAACCTATATATAGGTTTTTGGGAAGGCTTCACGCCACTACATGTTTACTGGACCCGTGTCCTTCCTGGCTGGTACTGGCCACTCAGGAAGTGACACGAGGCTGGCTCCAGGGGATTATCAACGCTTCTTTGTTGGAAGGGGTTTTCCCTGCCGCCTTGAAAGAGGCGGTGGTGAGACCCCTCCTCAAGAAGCCCTCCTTGGACCCAGCTATTTTGGGTAATTACCGTCCAGTCTCCAACCTTCGCTTCGTTGCGAAGGTTGTAGAGAGTGCTGTGGCGCGACAGCTACCCCAATTCCTGGATGAAGCCGTCTATCTAGACCCGTTCCAGTCCGGCTTCCGACCCGGATACAGCACGGAGACAGCTTTGGTCGCATTGGTGGATGATCTCTGGAGGGCCAGGGACAGGGGTTATTCCTCTGCCCTGGTCCTATTAGACCTCTCAGCGGCTTTTGATACCATCAACCATGGTATCTTGCTGCGCCGGTTGGGGGGATTGGGAGTGGGAGGCACCATGTATCGGTGGTTCTCCTCCTATCTCTCCGACCAGTCACAGACGGTGTTGACAGGGGGGCAGAGGTCGACCGCGAGGTGCCTCACTTGTGGGGTGCCGCAGGGGTCGATCCTCTCGCCCCTTCTGTTCAACATCTATATGAAGCCGTTGGGTGAGATCATCAGTGGCTTCGGGGTGAGATACCAGCAGTACGCTGATGACACTCAGCTGTACTTTTCCACCCCGGGCCACCCCAATGAAGTTGTTGAAGTGCTGTCCCGGTGTTTGGAAGCTGTACGGGTCTGGATGGGGAGAAACAGGCTCAAGCTTAATCCCTCCAAGACGGAGTGGCTGTGGATGCCGGCATCCCGATTCAGTCAGCTGCAGCCGCAGCTGACTGTTGGAGGCGAGTTATTGGCCCCAAAGGATAGGGTGCGCGACTTAGGTGTCCTCCTGGATGAACGGCTGTCGTTTGAAGATCATTTGACGGCCGTCTCCAGGAGGGCCTTCCACCAGGTTCGCCTGGTTCGGCAGTTGCGCCCCTTCCTTGATCGGGATGCCTTATGCACAGTCACTCACGCGCTCATTACCTCTCGCTTGGATTATTGTAATGCTCTCTACATGGGGCTCCCCCTGATGTGCACTCGGAGGCTTCAGTTAGTCCAGAATGCAGCTGCGCGGGTGATAGAGGGAGCTACGCGTAGCTCCCACGTAACACCGCTCCTGCGCAGACTGCACTGGCTACCTGTGGCTTTCCGAGTGCACTTTAAGGTTTTGGTTATGACCTTTAAAGCGCTCCATGGCTTAGGGCCTGGGTACTTACGGGACCGCCTGCTGTTACCGCATGCCTCCCACCGACCCGTACGCTCTCACAGAGAGGGACTTCTCAGGGTGCCGTCCACCAAGCAATGTCGGCTGGCGGCCCCCAGGGGAAGGTCCTTCTCTGTGGGGGCTCCCACACTCTGGAACGAGCTTCCCCCGGGCTTACGCCAAATACCTGACCTTCGGACCTTCCGCCGCGAGCTGAAGACACATCTTTTTACTCGCGCGGGGCTGGCTTAAATTTTATAAATTTTATAAATTTTAATTTTATCGATTTTAAATTTCTTACTACTAATTTTAAATGGGGTTTTAGTTTTTTATATATTTTAAAGTTTCTAGGCTAATTATAATAAGTTTTTTAACTTGTATTTTAACTTGTATATTGTATTGTTGGTTTTTACTTTTGCCTGTACACCGCCCTGAGTCCTTCGGGAGAAGGGCGGTATAAAAATCAAATAAATAATAATAATAATAATAATAATAATAATAATAATAATAATAATAATAATAATAATAATAATAATATGCCAAAGGTATTATCTTCCCACTGAAGTGGTACCTATTAATCTACCTGCATTTGCATGTTTTCAAACTGCTAGGTGGGCATAAGTCTTAGGAAAACAGTGTTTAATTTCCAGAAATCAGAATGGATTTGTAAAGTTAGACTCAGATTTACTCTTATGTTTTGATAACTTCCATAGTTGATTTTGGGAATGCAGTTGGTATGTTGGCTTTACCAAAGCATTTGACAAAGTAAGCTAGTTTAGTGTTGGCTAGACAGCATGAAATTAAGTAGCTACATAGCTTGAACATTATGCTAGAGAAGTAAAGTGTTTGGAAGAATAAATCCTGATTTCTCCATATTAATGACATCGATGAAACAATTGAAAAGGAATGCTTATTGGATTTGCAGATAAAACAAAAGGAATTGAGGTACCTAATAACATAAAGAAACAAAATACAAAATAAGTTTTGATAGGCTAAAGCAGAGATGTCAAACTCGCGGCCTGCAGGCCGGATGCGTCACGTGCTGGCCATCCCCACCCCCATTTTAGTGAAAGGGAAAAGAATCAAGATACGTCATGTGACGACAACATGATGATGCGAAATTGACACCCGTGGGCTAGAAAAATGGGCTAAAATATGAAAGGCAAATGTTAACATAAGAAAAAAAAATGCACTGGTATAGCATAGGGCAGAGATGTCAAACTGGCAGCCCACAGGCCAGATGTGTTATGTGCAGGCCACGCCCACCCCACTTCCAATGAAGGGTCACAAAATGTCACGAATGTCAAGTAACAGCAACGTGACGCCACAAGTATGACATCTGTGGCATAGGCAATACCTGATTTGGAAATGCTGTTTGTAAATAAGTTGGAATAATTAATTGCAAACTATTTGTAATCACCAAAGTATTTAGGCTCTTTTTCATATATATCACTGCCCTATATCACGTTCCCCATATTATATTCCTATTTTGATTTTTCAAACCCAGATATAGGACTTTGTGGCTTACTTTTTTCTAGTCAAATTCCCCTTGCTGGTTGTACCAACATGTCAAGATGTTTCCTAACTCACGTATCTAAGTTCTCTGCAATGTGAAAAATTACATCTTCTAACCTCTCACCGAGGTCATTTATGTGTTGAATAGCATGGAGCCAACAATGGAACTTGGTGATAGAAGTGACGTTTTCTCAGCTTATCCTAGAACCATTGTTGCAAGACAAAGAATAATGGATTTAGGTTACAGAAAGGTACATTCTAACTGAATGTAAGGGGGAAAAAGTTTTCACAGTTAAAGGGTAAGAATCAATTACTCAGAAAGATGCTGGAGCCCACTTGTTTGGTTATGCTCAGGTGGAGGATAGAACCAAATGCTTTAATTTGGAGTTCTACAAAGCAGTGTTGCACCTGATGGTCTAAATCAGGGGTCTTCAACCTTGGCAACTTTAAGCCTGGTGGACTTCAACTCCCAGAATCCCCCATTCTGGGAGTTGAGGTCCACCAGGCTTAAAGTTGCCAAGGTTGAAGACCCCTGGTCTAAATGACATTTTCCAGTCTGACTTCTAAGAATTAACTTAATGGGGGTCTAAATTTTCTTTGTGCTAGAACCTTGATAACGCTAACAGGAAGCGGACATTATATTTATACCTTGCTTTTAATGAAGTGGAAAGGATCGAGTTACTTTTCACGTCAGGGTCTTTTAAACAATGGCTCCTGAGCAGCATTTTAAATTAGGCTCCGATGTTTGTTAAACTAGCTCGCTTAATTCCGGGAGAAAAGTTGGCCGTACCGCCAAACTCTTTAAGGAAGGAGCGCGTCACGTTCCAAGGCAGCAAAGAAACCCGCGGAAGGCGAGTAACGCGCCGGACCGGCCAGGCATGTTCCGAGGGCCGCCGAAGAGGAGGAGGCGGCGGCGGAGAGGCGGAGTTGCCGAGCGCCCACCGGCCTGGAGGCGGGCGGGCGCCACACGTGTGGCTGGGAGAAGGCGGGCCGTGCGGGGAGGCGCTCTACCTGCGGCCGGCCCGGCGGGAGAGGTTTCTGGCTGAGTTGGAAGTCGCCCCCGACCGGCTGGGGCGGCCTCTGTCCCGCGCTCATGGCCGTCCCAAGTTGGCGGCGGCTACTCGCCGTTACTGAGGCGCTGAGCGGCTCTCCTTAAATCGCCTCCGAGGCCGACAATGCCGCGCAGGCTGGAGAAATTTTTGCAAATTGCCCCGCATTCCTTGGCTATCGTGCTGAGCCCCGGCGGCGGGGATGAAGCCGCGCCGCCCGAACAAGCCGCAGCCCGAGCGCACCGAGGCGGCGACGCCGGCGGGGAAGCGGGGCAGGGAAGCCGAGCGGAAGGCGAGCCCGCGGCGGACAGCGAGCTGGGGCGGCACCGCATCGGCTACGAGATCTTCGCCGACTTCAAGCAGGGCAACATGCAGCACTTCTGGAACAAGAAGGTGACGGCGGCCGTGGCCGAGACCTTCTTCCTAGGCTGGATCGACGAGCAGGTGCTGCTGATCCAGGGCAAGGAGGAGCACCTGGAGGTGCTGCGCGAAGGTTGGATGCGCAGGGCTCTCAAGCCCCCCGCCGGCTTCCAGATCAAGTGCCTGGGTAAGAGCGCACCGAGCCGGAGGCGGCGCCGGGACAAGCCAGGGCAGGATAGGGGGAACAGCTGCGTCCCCGTGGAGAGGCGGGGGCCGGCGCCACGCGCTTCCCTGCGCCTGGGGCGCTAACGTTTCCCGCTGCTGTTGGAGGGCAACCGTCGCGCTCCTTCCCGGCCGGTGGGAGGGACGCGCTCTGGCTCGGCCTGGTGAGCAAAGCCCGAACCGGGTTTCCTCCTCCTCCTCGTAACGCTTCTCACCTTTGCGCTGACTGCCCTGCTCTTCCGTGGCTCTCTGTGGACGGGGAGGCTTTTGGCGGATGCGGTATTGTACGTGCGCACTTCGTGGTCTAAAGCAGGGGTCTCCAACCTTGGCAATTTTAAGCCTGGAGGACTTCAACTCCCAGAATGCCCCAGCCACCTTTGCCGGCTTTAAAAATTCTGGGAGTTGAAGTCCGCCAGGCTTAAAGTTGCCAAGGTTGGAGACCCCTGAGGGAACTCTGACAGTTGCAATTTTTAACCTTTTAGCCATCACACTAGTCCGAACTCTCTCTCCCACTTTTGTCTCCCCCTTCCAGCTTCAGCAGAAAGTGTAACTTAAGGGAGGTTTCGGCAGGTCTTGTAGCCCCTTCGCTTATCGAGCTTGTCTTTAACTAACTCTTTAATTGAATGGTTGGCAAATTACAAGCGCGCGCACGCATTTTTGCTGCCTGTTTCCATCCCCCCCGCAGCAGTGTCTAAGGCGAAAGCTGACTTTTTAGTGGGACAATCTGGTGTAGGAAAACTGCACCCTGAGCTTATTTTTGCAAAGGTAGATATGAACTGGCTCCTGAGGGCCATCCGGATTGGGAAATTTCACTGGGTTTTTTTTTCTTGTAATGAGATAACACTTACTTCTTTGCAAAACCCTATTTATAAAAGGGTTAATTTGTATACGTGGTTTCATGAGTGGTTTTCTCAGGTTGCTCCGGAAAATGTTACATTTTTGCTGCTAGTAAAAAGAAAGGATTTTATGTGGCTCAATTTTTTTTAGCATGGTGTGTGCATTATGGTATAAATTCAGGAGCCGTAGGCAAGATTAAGACAGTGGGAAAACATCTTGAAAAAAGGCATTAGCAAACTGGATTATTGCCAAGAAAAGTGAAATGTGTCCATGTAATTCTGGAGTTCAGCTCAGATAATAGACTTTATCTTTTCTTTCTTGTCTAACTTGCTAGCTTGGTTCTGTGAGTGAAACAGAATAAATGGCCGAAAATTCTGATTTAAAAAATTAGCAGTCACTGGGCATTTTTGCATTGAATAGGTTTGAGGTTAGAGTCTGATATAAATTATTTTGACTTCCAGAAGTGCTGACTTCTGAGTAAATTTTTTTAGGATTGTATTGTGAATAGAACAAAGGCTATAATTCTCTTCCCCCACACAGTCCCTTTATTAAGTAATTTGGCATGAAGATGACTGAACAGATTTGGTTTTGGCTGTGCTTACAACTTTTATTGTTATGCCTAACAGCATATTGGTATTTGAATTTCCCTAATTAGACAAAGTAGTGATATTGAATTAATAATAAAGGTCTTCATTCACTTCTTTGGGATGTAGAGTCAACAGTCCAAGTTAATACATTTTTTGTTATTTACTGATCAGTAGGAGACACTACAGCTAATCCTCACTTAAGAACCCTAATTGGACCTGACAACTGCCTCTAAGCAAAGTGGCATCTAAGTAGGAAATAACTTGATAGCAGCTGTGCTTTCTGTCTGAAAAGACACAAGGCTAATCAGTTTCACACCTTTGGTTTTTGTTTGCCTCCTAACCACTTCACCTCTCTTGGAATGCTTGAGATCTTTTTTGTTATCTTGTACACATTGAAAGCAATGCCATCGGTCCAAAAGTCCTACACAAGCAACTAACTCTCTTGAAATCTCGAGAAAAAGCAAATGATTTCCATAGGCAAACTCTCCTTTGCCTGATCTTTTTTCACTACCACCATTCCATTGCTTTCAATGTGCTGAAGAGCAAACACCTGTTGTGACCCAGACTCAAGTAGGTAGCAACAAACTCGGTCCGTGATAAAATAAACTTTATTCAAACAGCTGGGAATTACCTCATTCCCAGCATCATTCAACTCAAAATAAAGGCCTCTCAAACATAAATTCTTCGGTTATCACAAACCTGAGTCCAATTAGGCAAACTGCCAAAAGCCCTTCCTGATAAATGTCCAGAAGTTACTAAAACACAGAGCAGAGGACACAGCTACAACGTTGTTTTCTGGCAAGCTGAAACACCGGTGCTGGTCTGTTGGGACTGGCCTTATGGGAGGGGCTAATCATCTCTTGGCCCTACTCCCATGTTGTCCTCTCTGCTTGAGCTGCTCTTGCCTTTTGGCAGCTCTTCTCATGTGTGCATTAGGAACAGGCTCCTCCAGTTCCTCTTCCTCACTATTATCAGTCTCTGGAAGCTCTGGAGTCCGCACCTCTCTTCCCGATGGCCCTAGCCTCACCTCAGCCTCATTGCTGTCCAACTCTGTTGCCAGCACCGTAGGCTGCTGACAGACCACAGCTTAGTCTCTTGCAATCTCTTCCTCTCCAGTCTCTCTGCTCTGTAGGATGGGAAAAAGAGAAGAACCATAGAGGATAAGGAGTACCGACTGTATTAATGACCATTTGACTGAAGAAAGCTTTGAAGGTTGTAAATAGGCCGTAAAGTTATTTTTTTCAGCCCTGCATAACTTTGAACGGTTGGTAAAGCCTTTTACTGGAGACTCCCTGGAGAGTTTTCTTGGCAAAATTTCAAAAGTAGCTTACTCTTGCCTTTTCCTATGGCTGGGAAAGAGTCATTGGGCCAGCTGGCTTTCCTGGCTTCTAGATGTGGTGGCTTAACCACTACATCAGATGGTTTTCACACAATGTCTGGAACAAAACAATGACCCTCCTCCATGTAGTGCCTCCTACACTTGGCCAATAAAAAATTCTATTCTATTCTATTCTATTCTATTCTATTCTATTCTATTCTATTCTATTCTATTCTATTCTATTCTATTCTAATGGTCAGTAGCTAATACATTTGAAATTACATAAATCCACCCCTCCCCTTAAGGGAAAGCAATCTTGAGGCCTCTAATAGGAGGCCCATAATAATAAAATTACAAAACACTTCCTGATGTGAGAGCAAATAGAAAAAAAGGAAAGAGTATCTGCAATACTTTCTCAAACATACTTTTAAAAATCTATTATACTTTCCCCAGCATTGCCATTGTGATCCGTATTTATCAAGACATTTCTCCCAATAGTCTGTTACTAGTTTGTCATTTTTATTAACATAATGGCCCTATTTGATGGGGACCAAAATTATATGTGCTATATCTAGATTGTGCTCTTATCTTGTTCTAATTCAAGTTGTTGGCATTTGTGCCTGTAGAAGCTCTGTAGAAGTGTTGTATGTGTTGAGTATAAATAATATATTGACTTTTGACTTTGCCTCCACAAAGGCATGGTATCTACTTTATAAGTAGGAAACTTTATAGTAAGTGTTTTTAGCAATTCTTTAATCTTCATCACTAAATATAGGAACATGACTTATTCTGTCTTCCTTTATGGCTGAGGTACATACACAAATATGTGGTGGTGGTGATGATGTTTGTTTGTTTATTTATTTATTTCATCAAGCAGGTATTGGATAACAGATATAAGTAAAGACATAATTATGAATACATGCGATGGATACAAATAAAAGAGAACATTAGGACAGGGACAGTAGACACGCTGGTGCTCTTATGCACGCCCCTTACAGACCTCTTCGGAATGGGGTGAGGTCAGCAGTAGACAGTCTTTGGTTAAAGTTCTGGGGGTTTGGGGAAGAAACCATAGAGTCAGGTAGTACATTCTAGGCATCCACCACTCTGTTGCTGAAATCATATTCTCTCCACATCTTCCAGTCTTGCACTATTTGAGTTTTTCTATACTTTGGCTGGTGTCAGCTTTGATGGTAAACACAAGGTACGCCTCCTTTAAGTTGTTTTTTCTGGCTGTTGGATTTACATATCTGATTGACCTTCTGCCACCTGCATTTATAAAAAGGATTGTTCACATAATGACTTTTCTAATATGGAAGTCAGACAATAAGAAATCTATACAGAATCTAACATGCACAGACAGAACAAATTCTTTTGTATCAAGTCATATAACGTAGAATTGTCTTCTCTGAATGGTTGAGGCTCTTTGGAAGCTCAGCTCCATCATATAAATTGAATTTGAGCCTTTTAATGGGTTACATAGGAATCATATTCCATGTCTCTGAGATATTCTGATTCCCTTTAGTCTTGTCACAAATTCATCTCGTAGTTCTTTATTAGTAAAGCATCCTATTTCCTTCAGTACTTGGCATATTTCTTTTAGACTTGCAAGAAGAGTCATGTTAAATATCTGATATAAAATGCTAACAGAGTAATCATTCTATTTCTTCAATTTTTTTTTTGGAAGGTGCTGTCTTTTATTACTTTGGTTCTCCTAGTTAATTTTTTCGTATGCTTTGAGATACATTTTGCTTGAAAGTCTCTTTAAGTTTATTTTGTCATGAAAACAAAATACAAAATTTGTAAACTATATATTTTAAAATATTTTTATTTATTTATTTATTTATTTATTAATCATATTCATATCCCGCCCTTCTCCCGAAGGACTCAGGGCGGTTAACAGCCAATTTAAAAACACATTATTATACAAGTTAAAAACAGGATAAAATTAATATAACTTAGTATATGGCCAAATTTTCCTAAAAACTAAACAATAACAATCTAAAACCCCATTAAAACAGCATTTTTAGGCTAGCCCTGCTCGATGGAATAAAAGAGTCTTCAGCTCGCGGCGGAAGGTCCGGAGGTCGCGGAGTTGGCGAAGCCCCGGAGGCAACTCATTCCAGAGGGCAGGAGCCCCCACAGAGAAGGCCCTCCCCCTGGGAACCGCCACTCGACATTGTCTAACCGATGGTACCCCGAGGAGGCCCTCCCTGTGAGAGCGCACAGGTCGATGGGAGGCTGTTGGTGGCAGTTGGCAGTCCCATAAATAACCCAGTCCTAAGCCATGGAGCGCTTTAAAGATGGTAACCAACACCTTGAATTGCACCCGAAAGACCACCAGAAGCCAGTGCAGGCCGCACAGGAGAGATGTCACATGGGAGCCATGAGCCAACCTCTGTCCCGAGCCCTCCAGAGATCATCAAACAACGCAACCAAGGCCGTCTCCGTGCTGTAACCGGGCCGGAAGCCAGAAGCCGGACTGGAACAGGTCTAGATAGATGGTTTCATCCAGGTACTGGGGAAACTGTTGTGCGACCACACTCTCAACAACTTTCGCCACAAAACAAAGGTTGGAGACAGGACGGTAATTTGCTAAAATGGCTGGGTCCAGGGAAGGCTTCTTGAGGAGGGGCCTCACCACCGCCTCTTTCAGGGCGGCAGGGAAGACACCCTCCATCAAAGAAGCATTAACGATTCCCTGAAGCCAGCCGCGTGTAACCTCCCGGGTGGCCAGTACCAGCCAGGAGGGACACGGGTCCAATAAACATGTGGTCGCATTCAGCCTCCCCAGTAACCTGTCCATGTCCTCAGGAGCCACAGTATCGAACTCATCCCAGATGGAAAAACCAAGACCAGCCTCCGCCATCCCACCCGACCCTACCCAATCTACGTCCAGACCTTCCCGAATCTGAGCGATTTTATCTTGCAAATACTGTACAAACTCCTCAGCTCGCCCTTGTAAGGGGTCTTCCAACTTCTACAAAATACTATTTGTAATGTAGATTGAGGTAAAAAAAATCTACGTCACTTTAAGATTTTGTAGAAGTTGAACAGAAGATCCCATTACTGGCCAATCCAGCTGGGACTGCTGAAAGTTGGGGACAGGCACATATTCTCTTGCATAGAAAATATGCATTGGCCCAAAGTGGTATTTTTAAAAAATGGATGGAAGAATAAGGATTAACTGTTAGAAAGATAATTACTGAGAAATATTTTGCCAAGTTATACTTCTACATAGTTTTAACTTTTTAATTTTTAAAAAATTCTACATTATCTGTAAAGTATCTTCACAATTATTTTGTTCAAATGGAACATTGACCCATGAGCTCCAAGCCATCATTTCCTCCTTGAAGCCTCCCTTTTCTCCCTTGTAGAAAACAGTTTGCTATTATATCTTACTTCAAAAGAAGAATTGAACCTCATAATCAGATTTACATTTTAGACTTGAGGGCAAGTAGAAACCATAGCATGCCAGTTTAGCTGAATTAGTAAAATTACAAAAGAACAAAGAGCATAATGACAGGATATGGCAAAGCGTGCCCATGTTTGAAGCTTGGATTACTGAATTATGGCCAGATATTACATCAGAACCCAAGACAATATAAGACATGACGCATTTTCAGCATCTTGTACTGAAAATCCATGTTACTTTAAGATATAATACATTTAAGTTATATAGTAATAGCTTATATAAAATAAACATAATTGTCAATCAGAAAAGCAATACCAGCAATACAGAATACATAGAAGTACAATAATCAAGTTGAAGTATTAGAACCTTAAGCAAAAAATGTTTCTGCACAGTAATTAGTGAGTCAATCATGTTTCTCTGAGTGAAAGATTTAAGTAATTGTACAGTCCCCAAAGGGGAAATCTTTCTGCAGTTGAGAATGATCTTTGCTTCTAATCTTGGAATCATCATGCTTTTTGAAATTTGTAGCAGAGAAGTAAAAATGTGTGTGCATGTGTATATACATAATTGTATTTAATTGTATATATAGGAAAATATTACACTGGCTAATTTCTATCTGGAAAGCTACATTATAAATGGTCAGTAAGCTGAGACTGGTCAATAATTCTAAATAGCAAGATTTTTAGAGCAAAACAAGGAAGGTTTACAGAAAATCTGGGAATGAAGCTTTAATATTCCTTGTCTCAATGAGTACGATTTAGGTTTTCTCTGTCTGTCCCTCTCTCTTCATGCTTGCTTTTTATGCCAAAAGACTATATTCTAGTAAACCTCTTTTAGTACCTTGTAATTATCTGAACTCTTAAAGTGTTAGGAACTTGGAGAGCAGGTCTACAGGTCAGAGTTGTCTGGAGATGGAGCAGTGTACATTTTGTGGGCATAGGTATCCATAATTCAAGAATATTGAGAGTCCATGGTGGCCATACCTGCAAATACAATCGAGATATGAGAAAGATGCGAAAACATGGGGCTTCTATAAAGAACCAACAACACTTGATGAGATATTATTAGGGACAGATGAAAAACTGATAAGAAAAACTATATAATTGCCTACTAAGCTTTAAAATGGAAGGTGAACAAGTAAAAGAAACAATGATAGTATGGGCAAAAAACTTTGGCTTATACTATAGAACTAGATAAATGGCAAAAACTTTGGGATAGAAATTATAAACTGACAATGGCTAATGCATATAAGGAAAATCTTTATAAAATGTTTTATAGATGGCATTTGCCACCAGCAAGGTTAGCAAAAATGTTTAACAACATGTCAGCCAAATGTTGGAAATGTAATCAGACTCCAGTACTTATTATCATATGTGATGGACATGTATGAAAGCAAGAAAATATTCGAGGAAAATACACACATGGCTGGAAAAGATGATTAAGAAGCATATAGATTTAAAGCCAGAAATATTTTGTTAGGTATAATATCAGAAAGCTATGATACAGAAACTATATACTTAATGCTACGTATATTAACAGCAGGGAGAATTGTATTTGCACAATATTGGAAAAATGAGAACACCCCACCAGATGAAAACATAATTTGGAAAATATTGAACTGTGCAGAGATGGATAGACTGACATTGAAAATAAAAGATAAAGGAGATACAGAGTACTTATTCAACGTAGAATAGGTTTTAACAATGGTTATGGATAAGAGGTAGAAATTAGATGAAGAAAGATTATTGTTATATGTAAGTAAAATATGAATGTTTATAATTATAAGTATGCTTGTACAGTATGATTATAAATAACCTAATATAATTATAAATATAGTTGTAATTATTATATGTATTATCATTATTACTATAAGTATATCTGTTGTTGTTTTTTGTAAAACGAAAGGCCCGGACAATACACTGTCTTCAAAATATTTAAATATTTATATAAATAAATAAATATTTATTTATATATATAAATAAAAAACTTAACTTAAAAAAAAAAGTATGTTGAGAGTGGCATGCAAAAAGAAGCAGTGACAGGAAAATAAAGAAAAGGTGTTTGATGGGCCATATTCAACCCCGGATTGATGTTTTGATGTATCTCAAATCTACCACATGCAGTTGACCAGGTTGGAGCACTTAACCAGGAACATATCATGGGATGACATAAGAAATAACAAGTGATTTCTTCTCCTTTATTGGAAAACTTAACTCCCCACAGATGCTTTTAGTGGGTCACTGAATCAAGTGCCCAATTGTAAACATTTCTATAATGCATAGAGTTGATGCAAAGAAATAGTCTTACTGGAAAATATCAATATTAAAGCATAGGATGGTATGAAAAGCTGGAAAAGTTAACAAATTCTATGGTAAATGACCGCTATATTCAGAAGCCAGTTTCCTCAATTAGAAGATTATTTTCTTTCCCAAACAATCCATTTTCAAGAGACGTATGTTCAATAATTGAACTCAATGGCTCCCAAAATAGTTCAGCAGAGCGAGCTTGGCTGGAATATTGTCCATTGTTCATAAGCCACCAAGCGTGAGAGGAGAGGAACTATTAAAAAGCTCTCTGAGCTCAAGCTGAGTGTGCATATTTTTCACTTCCTGCACTCTCCTCTTCTTCAAATTAAATTAACTTTCCACTAATCTTGTCTCTTGTGAATGGTCTTTGTGATACTTTTCTAGTCACAAGATGGTTATTGTAGAAATGTCCATTAGATATAACACATTAAAAATAATTACAAAATGGTTACTGTCATGTTCTAATAGTTTCTTGAACCACAGAATCTTACTTTCACTGAGAGAGTAAGAATAGATCTTGATAAGGTATTTATCTTTTGCATCTATCTTAGCATTGCTAAGAAAAACTGATGATTCTATCAGTTATTTTTATACTGTCAGACTTGGAAGTCTATAGGATGTTTAATATCCTCAAACATCAATTTCTTAAGGGATCTGTTTTATGGTATAAATCTTAATTATTCTCAAATCGTATGCTAAAATATTTTTTGATCTGAAAAAAATTGTAATTTGAGCCATAGAGAGTCATTGGGACTCAGATGACATACAAGTTTAAAAATTATGATTTTTTCCAATTAGCCAGAGATTAAGACTAGATGTGGCATTTTTATCCACCTGGCGAGTCTTTTTTAAGGATCTGGAATAGGTAGATGTTGATGTTGGCTGGTACTAAAGTACAGGTAGTCCTCAACTGATGACCCCAATGGAGCCTAAAATTTCTGTTGTTGAGTTTTGCCCCATTTTACGACTTTTTTTCCATAGTTGCTAAGTGAATCACTGTGGTTGATAAGTTAGTAACCTGGTTGTTAAATGAATCTGGCTTCTCCATTTACTATGCTTGTCAGAAGATTGCAAAAGGTGATCACATGACCTTGGGACACAGCAGCATCATAACTATAAATAGATAGAAATTAGCCAAGCATCTGAAGTTTGATCAGATTTAAAAAGTAGACATAAGTCACTTTTTTCAGTGGCATTGTAAGTTTGAATGGTCCCTAAATAAACTGTTGTAAGTCAAGGACTATCTGTATTGCAGGATGTAAGCTGATCCGAGTAAAGCTTCCTTTTGCAATTGACTGATTGCAATGGTATTCAAGGGGTGTTCCAGTTTTTATTATATACACAACATATGAGGTCACAGATGCCAGTTCTTTAGCTGGTGTTGGTTTTCATATGTATCGAGTTCTAACGAATCTGCATAATACTGTGTATGTGCAGATGCAAACAATGTGGCCATTTTAATTGACAGATGGGAATTTTATCAATGCACAGATTTTTTAAGTGTTTTCCAAGATTTTTTGGTATGGTATCCAGTGCCAATAACCACTGGGACCACCATAGTCAGTTTGTGTCATAATCTTTCAACTTCGATTTTCACATCTTGGTACTTTGCTATCTTTGCCAATTCTTTATATTGCCACATCAATTTAATTTATCAATAAAAAAGTCATCTTTTATACCTCTGCTTTTGCTTTTATTTCCTTTCTGGTCTACTGGAAGGAATTTCTTCTAAATAATCTTGGATGTCCTCCATTATGCTTGTAAGTAATTGAAATACTGTAGTCAACTATGGTATCCACATATAGTTTCCTGGTGTAGTCCTTTTGGTGGGTCAGGGTAAGTTTTGCAAGTTATTAATAGTTGCTGATGTCTCCTTTATGTAATACTTTGTTAAACTGTTCAGCTATAATTGGATGTAAACTAGCCAGATATTTGAACCCAAAGCCACACAATTGATGATTTCTAGGAAATGTTCAGTTTTTAATACTTTTTCACTCCATTTTTAACTATTTCTGTTGTTATTATTAATTCCATTTGATTTTTACTAAATTCATCTTCAAATTGATTTTCCATTTTCAGAACTTCTGTTCTTATTTATAGTTTGGTAGAATGGCCTCTGAGCTGATTGAAATATCTGTTTTTGCTTACATTCAATGATTTGTACTACATAATGTTCAGCTATTTATGTTATTTGTTGACATTCACATCTCAGAACAGATTACAAACCACCCACTATTTTTCTACTATCATTTGCAGATCTTTTCCTTGTCAGGCAATTTTTTTAGTATATTGATTTACACATCCATATTCATTGTATAACACCTTCTGGTGTTTGCTACAAATCATACAGGTTTCTAGCCAGCAACATGATATCATCTGCATACAAAAGTGTATGTACCTTCCTGTCCCCAATCAACACAACCCTGATGTCAGCACAGGCATGCTTTCATTTATGGATAACTATATGAACTATGGAAATGTCATACAATCTTACCTTAGTCCTGCTCAGTGTAGAGTTTCTCATTAAGTTTTCTATTTATTATCATGTGCTTTCTTCTTGCATTTAGCAACCAATTTTCAACTACCAATTTGACCCAATGGGGGAATTCTACTCCGGAGGTAGCTGTTAAATTGAAAGCAGACTCTACTTCTCTCCCCCACTCCCAAGTCTCTGCTACTCACCTGGAGTAGCCCCATGGCAAGATAGGCAGCAAGTAAATATAATAATACTAATAATAACTACACATTCATACAAAACATTACATAATTCAAAAGTATTCATTTTACTGTATGCTTCCCTTAAATCTTTACAGTTACCTTTTCCTTTTCTGTAAACATTATGCAATATGTTTCTGTCATCATCTAATAGTATGTCCCAGATCCAGAAACTCTTATCATCCTCAAATCTTTCACTGATTCTCTTCATCTTTCATCATAAGTCAGGAGATCAATCATGCTTTTAGTCTCATATTCAACACTTCGCTGTGTGTATAGTACATATAAATATCCTGTATTTAAACCATGTACATAAAAGAAACATACATTTTTGAAGTCACTCATATCCCAGTGATCATTCTCATTTATTATGGTGTGTCCTTTATCCCTATTTGTTCATCCCTTAATTATTTTTTTAAAAATTTTGGATTATATTTATTCAGAATGTTGTAATTCCCTCCCCTCGTCCCCAAAAACATCTTTTCTGGAATGTGACATACAACTGTCACTAAGTTAGAGATTTCCACTTTCATCTACCCACAATAACCTAAATGACACCAGTTCATACTTTTTGGTGTATAATTTAATCCATGCATTTTACTAGTCTCTGCCCCTCCAGCAGAAGCACCAGTCCAACACTGAGTTAATGATTTTCACAATTGTTTTCTTCTAAATGGATCACCAGTCTTCAATCTTTTTTTCCAATAGCAATTCCACCCCCCACCCCCCAAGAATGGCTTACTTACAGAGTCAGATGCCCCTTAACTTCCCATCACCCCAGTATTTCTCTTAGACTCCTTCTAATGTGGGTTTTGCCAATAATTTTGAAATATGTTTTAGCCTTTCTATTGTACTGGACCAGATTGCAGATTTTAAAACCGTAATTGAGGAGACAAGAATAATTCCTATAGTAAAATCTAAAATCAAATGGAATGTTCAAAACACTTCTGTCTGCATTTTCAACCATTTTTTTGAAATTAAGCAATTCTGTTCCAGATAGAATTTTGAGCAAAATGTTTGGAACATGTGTGGTTTGGTTGCCACAAATCATTTGAAACCTACAGTTCTTTGCATAGAATAGAATATTCAGCACATGACAACAGATCAATTATCTCTGTTACGTTCTTCCTCTTTCTATTACAAATAGTTCTGGATTATTGACCACAATTGGGACCAGAAATCCAATTTTAAGTCATTGTAGTCATAAATCAAGGCTCCCATGTGACCAGACCTATTTTTTTATTTTACATTTTTCACAACAGTTGTTAAGTGAATGACACAATCATTAAGCGAACCCATTCTTCTGAGTGTTTTTTTTTCAGAAACCATCACAAATCATAGTCATGTGACTGCAGAATAGTGCAACCAATTATAAAGATGAGCTAGTTGCCAAGAGTCATTTTGCCCAAATACTGAAAGTGATATTAAGCACAATAAAACAGGCCATAAATATGAATTTCAGATTTTAGAAATCCATAGTGTAAGCTCCTGAATCAGACTTAATAAACTGTCCACCTTCTATTGGTATCCAAAATGGAATGTACATGAATGGATGCAGATAAGTCTCTGCTTAAATGCAGTTGATATATTTCAGCTAAAGTTACAAAGGTTTAAGTATTTTTAATTTTTTTCTCTAGGGCACAAAAATGTTCCTTTCTGCATCAAATATATCCCTAAATTTGCATACCATATGAAATTCCCTGTTTTTGCAGAAAGCTTTTCATTTTTAACTTTGTGTGTCTGTCTGTATTTGTGTTGTGTGTGTGCATATATTTGTATGCATATGCTGCAAGGTGAAGGAAGAACAAACTTTCCAACACAGCATTTCTTTAAGTTGCTTTTAATTTTAGGCCTTGGACTGTATAATAATTATGTTAGGTGTATTTTATTTGTCAGAAGTTTTTAAAATTTCTTATTTTGTATAATCGTTCATCAGATTGTAGTTCATGATAGTGAGCTCAGTTTTTATTGATGCAAAATAGATTCAGACCATGAGCATCATAAGGATCAGAATTTGAACACAATTTTGTAAGAATTTAAACTTATCATTAGGAAAAGAATTCAGCCATAATTTGATTCCTATCCAATGACTTATTCTTGCCACTTTTTATGGCAACTATTGATATAGTAGCACATGAATACTTCCCTTGTAATCATACTTGTTTGTGAATAATTTATTTTATGAATATTAATCAGAAACCCTTCATAGATATACAAAATTTTGCTAATACTTGCATATTCTTGAATTAAATCAGGCCTTTTCTCATGAAAAACAACCACAGCAAGTATAACTATCATTTATCTAGTGTTCCTTTTGCCTAAGAAAGGTTGATATTAGATGACTCATGCATAGTCTAAATCTCTTCAGTCTAGTATTAACTAGCCAGAAGACTGGTATCAGATGACAAGATTCTTAGAGTAATACAGTAACTGCTTAAAGCAAATTTATCTTGTACATTGAATAGACCAATTTGGACAACTTAATCCTTGATGTTATTAACATTGCTTTAGTTGAGAGATCCTTGATTTCAGTGCTTTCAACGATTGAGAAATTTGAAAATGAATAGAGGACTCTACAATTGCTTTAAGAACAGAGTATAAACCCAGCTGTACAGTTATTGTACTTGCATTTATAATTGTATCTCTCTCACAGACCCTACTGGTTATTACTCTGTTCCATGTTGATATTCTACATTTCATGCAAATATATTAGAAGCTTGTTGATAATCAATGTATCTTATATTTCAGGGAATGTAATGTGATAGTTGAGAAATTAATCTGGGGAAAACGGGTTGCAAAAATTTACCAATCTTGAAAACATTAAGTATAGTTGAACCTGATTAATATTTGAAAGGGGAGCAATCAGGAAGTCATTGCTGTACACTAGACTGGGAAGTCAAGAAAACAACTTTGAAGATGGCAATAACAATCCATTTCTATTTGTTGCAGAAAATAAGTCCTCCTTTGTCAGCAGGAGTTGAGCTGAACTTCAAGATTTTACCTGATAATAATAAATTATGAAGGCTCCAAAATGTTCTCCAACTAGAAGAATTAAAGTAGTGAATATGAATCAGTCTAAGCAAGTCTTGAAGTTGTGCTCGTTAGACCAAAAAAATTCATTTCATATTTGTGTTGCTAAGATCTCAGCTAGTAGTCGTTAATGGATTGTGATATTACAATAGTTTGGGTAAGGAAAATGCCACCTTAATGTGCAACTACTGTCAAAAGGCAAGTTCCACATTGAGAATTATAAAGAAAGGAGTATCAAATGAGTTGCCAATATGTATAATGTAACCACACACAGATTCCTATGTAGTATTGCAAGCTTATACAAAATCATAGACTTGAAAAAAGTGCAGAGATTAAATAAAAATGAGGTTGGAACAATTCCATCTGACACAAGCACAGTTAGTGGTTTCTTTAGTTTAGCATAAAGGTAAGGAAGTATATATACAGAGATACATAAATGTTAGCTTTACCAAGTAGACCAGAGAGGAAACACCACCAGATCAGCTAATTCTATTTGATAAGTTACATTAACAAATTCTTACAAGTCTGGAAAGTATGTTTCTTCTCCCATCCCCTTGAGAAATTAATCTGGGGAAAACGGGTTGCAAAAATTTACCAATCTTGAAAACATTAAGTATAGTTGAACCTGATTAATATTTGAAAGGCGAGCAATCAGGAAGTCATTGCTGTACACTAGGCTGGGATGTCAAGAAAACAACTTTGAAGATGGCAATAACAATCCATTTCTATTTGTTGCAGAAAACAAGTCCTCCTTTGTCAGCAGGAGTTGAGCTGAACTTCAAGATTTTACCTGATAATAATAAATTATGAAGGCTCCAAAATGTTCTCCAACTAGAAGAATTAAAGTAGTGAATATGAATCAGTCTAAGCAAGTCTTGAAGTTGTGCTCGTTAGACCAAAAATTCATTTCATATTTGTGTTGTGTGTGTGCATATATTTGTATGCATATGCTGCAAGGTGAAGGAAGAACAAACTTTCCAACACAGCATTTCTTTAAGTTGCTTTTAATTTTAGGCCTTGGACTGTATAATAATTATGTTAGGTGTATTTTATTTGTCAGAAGTTTTTAAAATTTCTTATTTTGTATAATTGTTCATCAGATTGTAGTTCATGATAGTGAGCTCAGTTTTTATTGATGCAAAATAGATTCAGACCATGAGCATCATAAGGATCAGAATTTGAACACAATTTTGTAAGAATTTAAACTTATCATTAGGAAAAGAATTCAGCCATAATTTGATTCCTATCCAATGACTTATTCTTGCCACTTTTTATGGCAACTATTGATATAGTAGCACATGAATACTTCCCTTGTAATCATACTTGTTTGTGAATAATTTATTTTATGAATATTAATCAGAAACCTTTCATAGATATACAAAATTTTGCTAATACTTGCATATTCTTGAATTAAATCAGGCCTTTTCTCATGAAAAACAACCACAGCAAGTATAACTATCATTTATCTAGTGTTCCTTTTGCCTAAGAAAGGTTGATATTAGATGACTCATGCATAGTCTAAATCTCTTCAGTCTAGTATTAACTAGCCAGAAGACTGGTATCAGATGACAAGATTCTTAGAGTAATACAGTAACTGCTTAAAGCAAATTTATCTTGTACATTGAATAGACCAATTTGGACAACTTAATCCTTGATGTTATTAACATTGCTTTAGTTGAGAGATCCTTGATTTCAGTGCTTTCAACGATTGAGAAATTTGAAAATGAATAGGGGACTCTACAATTGCTTTAAGAACAGAGTATAAACCCAGCTGTACAGTTATTGTACTTGCATTTATAATTGTATCTCTCTCACAGACCCTACTGGTTATTACTCTGTTCCATGTTGATATTCTACATTTCATGCAAATATATTAGAAGCTTGTTGATAATCAATGTATCTTATATTTCAGGGAATGTAATGTGATAGTTGAGAAATTAATCTGGGGAAAACGGGTTGCAAAAATTTACCAATCTTGAAAACATTAAGTATAGTTGAACCTGATTAATATTTGAAAGGGGAGCAATCAGGAAGTCATTGCTGTACACTAGGCTGGGAAGTCAAGAAAACAACTTTGAAGATGGCAATAACAATCCATTTCTATTTGTTGCAGAAAACAAGTCCTCCTTTGTCAGCAGGAGTTGAGCTGAACTTCAAGATTTTACCTGATAATAATAAATTATGAAGGCTCCAAAATGTTCTCCAACTAGAAGAATTAAAGTAGTGAATATGAATCAGTCTAAGCAAGTCTTGAAGTTGTGCTCGTTAGACCAAAAAAATTCATTTCATATTTGTGTTGCTAAGATCTCAGCTAGTAGTCGTTAATGGATTGTGATATTACAATAGTTTGGGTAAGGAAAATGCCACCTTAATGTGCAACTACTGTCAAAAGGCAAGTTCCACATTGAGAATTATAAAGAAAGGAGTATCAAATGAGTTGCCAATATGTATAATGTAACCACACACAGATTCCTATGTAGTATTGCAAGCTTATACAAAATCATAGACTTGAAAAAAGTGCAGAGATTAAATAAAAATGAGGTTGGAACAATTCCATCTGACACAAGCACAGTTAGTGGTTTCTTTAGTTTAGCATAAAGGTAAGGAAGTATATATACAGAGATACATAAATGTTAGCTTTACCAAGTAGACCAGAGAGGAAACACCACCAGATCAGCTAATTCTATTTGATAAGTTACATTAACAAATTCTTACAAGTCTGGAAAGTATGTTTCTTCTCCCATCCCCTTGAGAAATTAATCTGGGGAAAACGGGTTGCAAAAATTTACCAATCTTGAAAACATTAAGTATAGTTGAACCTGATTAATATTTGAAAGGGGAGCAATCAGGAAGTCATTGCTGTACACTAGGCTGGGAAGTCAAGAAAACAACTTTGAAGATGGCAATAACAATCCATTTCTATTTGTTGCAGAAAACAAGTCCTCCTTTGTCAGCAGGAGTTGAGCTGAACTTCAAGATTTTACCTGATAATAATAAATTATGAAGGCTCCAAAATGTTCTCCAACTAGAAGAATTAAAGTAGTGAATATGAATCAGTCTAAGCAAGTCTTGAAGTTGTGCTCGTTAGACCAAAAAAATTCATTTCATATTTGTGTTGCTAAGATCTCAGCTAGTAGTCGTTAATGGATTGTGATATTACAATAGTTTGGGTAAGGAAAATGCCACCTTAATGTGCAACTACTGTCAAAAGGCAAGTTCCACATTGAGAATTATAAAGAAAGGAGTATCAAATGAGTTGCCAATATGTATAATGTAACCACACACAGATTCCTATGTAGTATTGCAAGCTTATACAAAATCATAGACTTGAAAAAAGTGCAGAGATTAAATAAAAATGAGGTTGGAACAATTCCATCTGACACAAGCACAGTTAGTGGTTTCTTTAGTTTAGCATAAAGGTAAGGAAGTATATATACAGAGATACATAAATGTTAGCTTTACCAAATAGACCAGAGAGGAAACACCACCAGATCAGCTAATTCTATTTGATAAGTTTCATTAACAAATTCTTACAAGTCTGGAAAGTATGTTTCTTCTCCCATCCCCTTGAGAAATTAGGAAAGATCTTTACGAGCCTCTTGCCTGCTTACTCTCCAGTTTGGACTATGTTGTCTCAATTAAAAAGAATATTTGTAGCTCAAGGTTGAACTGTGGAGTCCTTAGTGCTCTCTGAGCTTGGTTGTACAGATGTTTCATTATCTGGCTATCGGGTATAATTTTATCTGTAATATTATGTGGAGATGATCTTCAGAGACTGAAGGTCTAGAGTTGCTGCCTAGGGAACGGTCAGGTAAGAGACAGCATAATGGAGTCCTTGATGCTTTCCGAGTTTGATTGTTTTAGTGCAGACATTTCATTACCCATCTAGGTAGTATCTTCAGTGCTAAAAGGGGTTTGCTATCTGTTTATATGTAGTAGCTTGCAACTGGGCCAAATCTCCCAGGTCATTCCCACATACCATTGCAATAAATTATATCTGATGCAGAAAAAAAGGTGATTGTTTTAGTGCAGACATTTCATTACCCATCTAGGTAGTATCTTCAGTGCTAAAAGGGTTTGCTATCTGTTTATATGTAGTAGCTTGCAACTGGGCCAAACCTCCCAGGTCATTCCCACATACCATTGCAATAAATTATATCTGATGCAGAAAAAAGGTTCTCCTGTCGTCATTGTTGCTAGGCAGAGGTTTCCCGACCGCGAGCTTCGCCGCGAGAGCCACCCCAAAGGCCAGAAGAAAAGGTCATTCCATCGGAGTAATGGAGCGAAGGCTCCTTCCTCTCCCGCCTTACCCATGCTGTGCGAGCCCGGCTGGGCTGCAACCCCGCCGCCGCCGCTCCTTCCTCAGCCTCCCGGGGCTCGCGCTCTAGCAGCCGCCAAGCTCAGGCCGGACTCGGCAGCTCCCCATCAGCACTCGCACGGCGCGATTCGGGCAGGAGGAGTCGGGCTCGCTCTGTGGCGGTGGCGCCTCCGCCGCCGCTGCCGCCACCGCCACGGAGCGAGCCCGACCTCCTGCCCGAATCGCGCCGTGCAGTGCTGATGGGGAGCTGCCGAGTCCGCCTGAGCTTGGCGGCTGCAGAGCGAGCCCCGGGAGGCTGAGGAAGGAGCGGCGGCGGCGGGGTTGCAGCCCAGCCGGGCTCGCACAGCATGGGTAAGGCAGCTCCCCATCAGCACTCGCACGGCGCGATTCGGGCAGGAGGAGTCGGGCTCGCTCTGTGGCGGGGGCGCCGCCGCCGCCGCCGCCACCACCGCCACGGAGCCAGCCCGACTCCTCCTGCCCGAATCGCGCCGGCGAAAGTGCTGATGGGGAGCTGCCGAGTCCGCCTGAGCTTGGCGGCTGCAGAGCGAGCCCCGGGAGGCTGAGGAAGGAGCGGCGGCGGCGGGGTTGCAGCCCAGCCGGGCTCGCACAGCATGGGTAAGGCGGGAGAGGAAGGAGCCGCTCCATTACTCGATGGAATGACCTTTCTTCTGGCCTTTGGGTGGTTTCCGCGGCGCGCAGAGCGCAGCGCCATCCCGCCCGCGACCCTCAAACTCGCGTTCCGCTTTCTGGTAAATTGAGACGCCCGGTGAACAAACAATGCAGCAACTCAGAGCAAGCGGCGATTGGCCAAGCTCAACCAGTAGAAAAAAGGTTCTCCCGTGTCGTCATTGTTGCTAGGCAGATGTTCAGGCGCAACGGGAGAGAGAAGAGGGGGAAACCTCCTCCCTCAGCCGAGAAGGACTGCACCGCCAGGGCTTCCCGCGCCAATGCATAGCCTGGCGGGAGTTACTGCAGCTCACCTGCCCCGCCCCAACTGGTGGTGTTGGGGCAGCAGCTGCCGCTTAGCAAAAGGTCGCCGCCCAAAACTCCTCGCCTTCTCCTGGGAAGGGCTGGATGGCTAGCCGGGAAGGGTTGAATAAGCAAGCCAACCTCCTCCTCCCTCCCTCCTCTCCCCATAGCGAAGGCGTTTTCCCGTTGGAAGAGAGAGAGAGAGAGAAAGGAGGGCCGTTCCTCCTTCTTTCATTCTTTCTTCTCCTCCGTGCTTCAGAAGCTGGGCGTGTGTGCGCGCCTAGTCCCTTCTGTTCCGTGGCGCTGGAAGAGAGAGAGAGAGAGAAAGGAGGGGCCGTTCCTCCCCTTCTTTCATTCTTTCTTCTCCCTCCGTGCTTCACCGTGCTGGGCGACCTGGAGCAGCTGCTCTTCAGCCAGATGCTCGGTGAGTCAGCCCGTCCCTTCCTTCCCGTGGGGTCTGCCTTGCTGGTGAAGGTTATTGGGGCTTTTGAGCAAGGGAGGAGGAACGCGAGCACCGCCTTCGGCTGGCATTCCGGGATTTCCCTTTGTTTAGAGCTGGGAATCCTCCTTCCCCTTTGCACTCCTCCTCCTCTCCCTCCCTCTCTCTCTCTCTCTCTCTCACACACACACACACACACACAGACTTCTAAAGTCGATTGGCACAATGCTAAGCAAACACAGCAGTGGGTCAAGGGTGAAGGGCTAGGAACCTGGCAGGTGAAAGGTTGAGCGACATGAAGGCAAAGACCACAATTGTTTTAAGAAAGAAGCTTTAGCAGGAGGGGGATGGGAGGGTGTTTTAAGTTTTGGCAAACAGCCAGGCCAACTGTATTGGAGAAGGTCACACAACTGGCCTTAACATTTTAGCTGCTGTCTTTTCCTCACACTTGGGTTTAATGATATTAGAGATCCTTATTGCCCTGCCAAAAAAAAAAAAGAGCCACCCCAACGTCTATGAAAATTAACCTTCTCTGCCAAGAGACACTGTGCAGGGTATTTTCACTATTGGTGTGCATACAGGCTTAGATTTGTGCTGGGTTCTTAGTGCTTAGAGCACTGACCTTCAGAGGCACCCTGGTCCCTTGGAAGCTAAAGGAGGACTCATTTTCATGCTTGCAGTTGTATTGTCAATTTCTGTGAGACAATGTTGTTGAAGTAACTCACTCACTCATTCATTCATTCATTCATTCCTTGTGTGTCCAATCACACTTAGCCAATAAAAATTCTATTCTATTCTATTCTATTCATTCATTCATTCATTTTATTTTGTCAAATACATATTAAATAATTATATAAATATAAGCATGAATTGAATACATAAAAGGAATACAACTAAAGGGAACATTAGGACAGGGACGGTAGGCACGCTGGTGCTCTTATGCACGCCTTACAGACCTCTTAGGAATGGGGTGAGGTCAATACTAGATAGTCTTTGGTTAAGGCTTTGGGGATTTTGGGAAGAGACCAGAGTCAGGTAGCACATTCAGGCATTAACAACTCTGTTACTGAAGTCACATTTTCTGCAATCTAGATTGGAGAGGTTCACTTTTAAGTTTGAATCTATTGTGTTCTCGTGTATTGTTGTGGTTGAAGCTGAAGTAGTCATTGATAGGAAGTACATTGTAGCAGATAATTTTATGAGCTATGCTCAGGTCATACCAAAGGCGGCGTAGTTCTAAATTTTCTAAAGCTGGGAATCCTCCTTCCCCCTTTTGCACTTTTATTGTTTTTCGTTCAAATAAATATTCATGTTATTTTACTTGGCTCTATCTTTATTTTTTACATTGACCAGTAGCTGCCTCATTTCCCACCCTCGGCTTATACTCGAGTCAATAGTTTTTCCCAGTTTTTGTGGTAAAATTAGGTGCCTCGGCTTATATTCGGATCGGCTTATACTCGAGTATATACGGTAAATAAATAAATGTTAGAATAATATACCAGATAGATTTTTGTCAGCTCAAATTATTTATTCTTAAAATAAGACATACAGGTAACTGTTTACTTTTCATGTTGAGGAACTTTTAAAGCTTCAGAGTAAAGTTAATCAGCAATCTAATTCATTTGCCCCTTATCACAATCCAGTAAAGTCCTACACAAATGTAGTATGTGGTTTTGTTTTGAATGTGTAGCTCTGAATTGTGTTTGGCAAATGATTAACAAGAAAGAACTTTTTTTAAAAAAATGCTTTTGATCTAAAGTACTAGGCGCATTCATGCATTCTTTCTCTTCTGGGAGTCTTCAAACGTCTCTAAAATGAGCATAATTATGGAAAGGTAATATGATGAACTGGATGGAAAAGACATTACAAGGGACTGTGAAATTTTCCCATGTCTGGAAGCTTTTTTTTATTATAATTTGAAAAATGAAAACTGGAATATGATGTCTGAGGTCAAGTTAGTTATCAAGAAGTGAAAACTTTTATTTTTTATGAAACAAACTTCAAGCTTACCAAAAGCAATTTATTTACATTAGGGAGCAATAGCAACTGTACACTAGGAATTAAAAGAAATTGATGCTTAGAGTTGAGAGTAAAAGACCCTTCAGGTACTTGGATAATATCCAGGAAGATTGTGGCACTGATGAAGCTTAGATGTCTAGATATAATAAGAAAGACATTGGCACCAGTCATGATACATAAAGCTTGTGGAAACATTTATTAATCAATTTGCTTCAAGGTTTATCAAGATAAGAATGGGAAGATGTAGTTACGTTCATATTGCTTTTATTTATTATCCTGCAAATATATAGATTGGAAAAAAATACATTCTGTATTTCTTCTGTGTCATATCTGCTGGAAGTTGGGATTGAGTTGACATGTCAGTACTTATCAATAAATACATGTCAGTACTTATATATTGTAATTGTAGCCTAGGGTAGACTTCCCCAACTTGTTGTCTTTTACATAAGCTAGAAATCAGTTCCCAACTAGTTGGGATTTATGGTAGTTTGTTCAAGATGTTTGAGGAACAACTGGCTAGAAGAGAGATCTAGGGTATAATCATGCAGATACTAAGAAACAGATACGGACCTCAAAAAACAAATTTGTATATGTATTTGGGTATAGAAAATTGTGGTCTCTGTGCTTTATATTGTCATTAAACTAAATAAGTAATAAAAATAATGTTCAATATCTGAACAGCTATGAGAACAATTATAGTAGTGTGTGTATTTAAAATAACGTGCCTCATTAAAAATACTTCTGCTACTCAAAAAAAGTAGTCTGTTGTTGCGTTTATCTTCAGGAAATAGTAAGGAATAATAAATAGTAGGAAAAAGGTTACCTAAGTGGTCCTCTTTATTCACGGATACTCTGCTTACCTCAACAACACGTTGCCCAACCTTTTTTCCTCTTCCTCCTAATCTTTTAATTGGAGCGCAGATAAAGATTGCTCAGAACTTTGGAATAATCCTCACTCATCACTGATGGTCGAAGGCTGGGAAGAAAATGCCTGCCAGAATATAGTGGTCAACTTGCTTTATGTAAGTGAAAATCTGGAGTTTACTTTCTTCTCCCAGTTGAGACAACTGTGACTGCTATCTACAGTTTGGCTAAGGCATATAAACATAGGTCATTAATGTGTATGCCAAAATAAATCACATTTACCACATTTCAAATTCAGCTTGTAAGATTATGGCGTATATAACCAGAGCTCTGGTATGAGCAAATTCTGCTTTTGTCAGATTTTTGCTAATTGCCAGAGCTGGTAAAATAGTTTTGGGGGGAAAATCCTTGAGGATATCTGATTTTCTGCATCTTAAGTACTTTTGCTACGAGCTTAACCCTTAAGGCATTTTTATTTGTAACTATTATAATTCCTCCCTTTCCCCCTTTTTTTAGAAATAAAAAAAAATCTAGGAACATAGAAAAAATGCTAACAGTTTCAGTCTGAGATTGGTTTAGCTGAATGGTCCCTAGGCTGTCATAGTACAGATCAACTATAAGCTGTGTTTTTAATCCTTAATTATATTTCAAGTACGTTTTTGCTGCCTTGATTCAGCTATTCTTTTGCCCTTGCCTGCTCCTTCAGAATTCTTGGGTGTTCTTTTCCTGTAAGCCATGTTTTGCAACTTCTCACTTATCTTTTATAGCTGGCAGCATGATTGACTGCAAAGTATCCCTATTAATTTCAGTCATGTTAATACTTGGCTGGTATCTGTGGCATCCAACAGCATTTTGCCATCACTTTTCTTGTTTGATAAAACTTCTGTGCAGAGCGACCCTTTCTTCTGGAATTGTGAATTTTTAGAATTTGGGGTTCTTGCAGATTTAAAACATAGAAGTTGATAAATTTATGGAGTTTTTAGTGTATGGATATGGAGAGTGGGAAGGGAGAGCTATCTGGCCCCAATTAGTAAAGGTATTGTACCTTTAAATTTACCTGATTTCATCTTTGTTGCTTTTCTGCAAACTTGTGAAGACTGACAGTCTTTTTGGAGAGTTTCCCTCTTATTTGAGTTATTGTTACCAGTTCTTTTTCAATTTATGCAGTGTTGCTATTTTCAATTTTTATAATATTTATTATTATTTTATAATACATTATATATCTGTGTGTGTGTGTGTGTGTGTGTGTGTGTGTTTGTGTGTAGGTCTTTGGTTATTCGGGTTTTCTCCCATGTAAAATTGGAAGTGTCTTGGCGATGTTTCGACGAAGTCTCATGCGTCATCTTCAGCTTCGTGCTTCTGGGAGCAATGTGTGATCGCAGCTGTTTCTTCCTTCTAACTGCTAGTGGGGGTTTGAACTGATTAGGTGGGAGCTTGGCTGTGCTCTGATTGGATAAGGGTTTTTTTGTGCTCTGATTGGCTGGGGGTGTGTCCTGTTTGGGTGGGAGCTTGGTTGTGCTCAGATTAGTCTGAGTTGCAGGGGGATTAGAGCTGGTGAGCTGCATTGCTGTTGTTTGGTTTTGTGGTCGTGCTACATCTTCATAGTGGGTGTCAGTCTGCTGCATGTATGGATTGGAGGGCTTTGAAATGGCTAATGTTGCAGCTGCGGTCTGGCTTCTAGTCCTTGGTTGTGCTTCATGATCCGTGTGGGTTTGGGTCTGCTTTCTGGGTGGATGTGTGGTGGTGATATCCTGTGTGGACCTCGTGAGTGTGGGTCTGGTATCATTCCTCGTGTTAGGGACTCATTTGTCAATAAGGGCGGGTTTCCAAATGGCTGGTAGGCGGGAGGTATCATCTTGTTTGTTCATGCTGTGTGGGTATTTTTCTATCTCGATGGCTTCTCTGATTATTCTGTTGTTAAAGTGTTCAGTTTTGGCAATAGATCTGGTCTTTTTAAAGTCAATATCATGTCCTGTGGCTTTAAGGTGTTGGACCAGGGAAGAAGTTGGTTCCTCTTTTTTGACTGAGTTCTTGTGTTCTTCAATGCGTGCACTTATTCTTCTGTTGGTTTGTCCGATGTATGTGGTGGGGCAGGCGGTGCATGGGATTTCATATACTCCTTGACGTTGTCAAGACACTTCCAATTTTACGCGGGAGAAAACCCGAATAACCAAAGTCCTACATACAAACACCCACGAAAACCTCAGAAAACAAATATATGTAGGTCTTTGGTTGTTCGGGTTTTCTCCCATGTAAAATTGGAAGTGTCTTAGCGACGTTTCGACGAAGTCTCATTCGTCATCTTCAGGCTTCAGCTTCGTGCTTCTTGGAGCAATGTGTGATCGCAGCTGTTTCTTCCTTTTAACTGCTAGCGGGGGTTTGAACTGATTGGGTGGGAGCTTGGCTGTGCTCTGATTGGATAAGGGTTTTTTTGTGCTCTGATTGGCTGGGGGTGTGTCCTGTTTGGGTGGGGGCTTGGTTGTGCTCAGATTAGTCTGAGTTGCAGGGGGATTTGAACTGGTGAGCTGCATTGCTGTTGTTTGGCATCGTGTTCATGCTACATCTTCATAGTGGGTGTCAGTCTGCTGGAGGGGTTTGAAGTGGCTAATGATGCAGCTGCGGTCTGGCTTCTATTCCTTGGTCATGCTTCATCATCTGTGTTTGTGTCTGCTTTTTGGTTGGATGCGTGTTGGTGACACCCTGTGTGGACCTCGTGAGTGTGGGTCTGGTGTCATTCCTCGTGTTAGGGACTCATTTGTCAATGAGGACAGGTTTCCAGATGGCTGGTAGGCGGGAGTATCACCTCATTTGTTCATGCTGTGTGGGTATTTTTCTATCTCGATGGCTTCTCTGATTATTCTGTTGTTAAAGTGTTCAGTTTTGGCGATAGTTCTGGTCTTTTTAAAGTCGATATCATGTCCTGTGACTTTAAGGTGTTGGACCAGGGAAGAAGTTGGTTCCTCTTTTTTGACTGAGTTCTTGTGTTCTTCAATGCGTGCACTTATTCTTCTGTTGGTTTGTCCGATGTATGTGATGGGGCAGGCGGTGCATGGGATTTCATATACTCCTTGACGTTGTCAAGACACTTCCAATTTTACGCGGGAGAAAACCCGAATAACCAAAGACCTACATACAAACACCCACGAAAACCTCAGAAAACAAATATATGTAGGTCTTTGGTTGTTCGGGTTTTCTCCCATGTAAAATTGGAAGTGTCTTGGCGACGTTTCGACGAAGTCTCATTCGTCATCTTCAGGCTTCAGCTTCGTGCTTCTGGGAGCAATGTTGCACGAAGGCTTCAGGCTTCATCACGAAGCTGAAGCCTGAAGATGACGAATGAGACTTCATCGAAACGTCGCCAAGACACTTCCAATTTTACACGGGAGAAAACCCAAACAACCAAAGACCTACATACAAACACCCATGAAAACCTCAGAAAACAAATATGTATGTATGGTATGTATGTATGTATGTATATCGGTTTGCTTTCTATTGTATTTCTTTATATGAACCATTGAGTCATTTTTTACTGGGGCAGCGTGTAAATATGTGAAATAAATAATTAGACAAATAAACTGATGGACTGCTTTGAATTTACAGTAGGTATTGTACAATCCTCTTTATGTGTTTTTATTCCTTTGCTGCTGGTTCCTTTTTTTCAGAAGTCTCAGTGGCTTTTTTTCTTCCTGACAACCCAATCTAGTCTGATGCTCTTCAGACTAGGCCCAACACTACTTGGCTTCCAAGCTCAGGTATGCTTGACCAGATGCTAACTCTACCTAAAATTCTCAGGAGTTCAGTTCCTGTGAGAGGATATTAGCAAAATATGTAACCCTAATCTTACATTGCATATCTTCATGTTTTAGTACTTTTAAAGCTTGCACTTAATGTTTTATTTATTTCTATTATACACTGATAAAATGGAATATTAACAAATAATCCTGAGGAATTGCTTGAAGGATACACACAGCCTTCAAATATCTCTCACTATGTAGATCTTGAAGTGCTAAAATCAAATTTTGGTGGTAATCAATACATCCTTTGAATAGTTAAGGCATATTTACTTTGCATTACTATATAAATATCAGCCTAGCCCTTACAAGTATAAGTATAAGCTGCTGGGCTTTAGTGTACAGTAAGTTGATTTGGTTGAATGGTTATGTGTTTATTTCAGTGAGTATGTTTGTAGAGTCAAATGTACGTATTCAATTGAATGGGCGTGGGAACCACATAATGTCTGTTTAAAAACATACTTTATAGGAGGTTTCATGTGGGTGGGTCCAAGCAATGGTAGTAAATTCATGTTTGTTCGCATGAGCAATGGTACCTACGGAACAATCTTTGTCTCATTAAATCAGCTATCCCATTGATTGCAGGGAAGTATATTGCAGACCCTGCCTTGCTTGGGATGCACAGAGGAGCACACATAATGGTGAAATCTAAATTTTTTTACTACCAGTTCTGTGGGCATGGCTTGGTAGGCATGGCAGGGGAAGGATACTGCAAAATCTCCATTCCCACCCCACTCCAGGGGAAGTATATTGCAAAATATAGGGCCTCTGGTGGCTCAGCAGACCAAGTCTGTCTGTTATTAACACAGCTGCTTGCAATTACTGCAAGTTCAAGTCCCACCAGGCCCAAGGTTGACTCAGCCTTCCATCCTTTATAAGGTAGGTAAAATGAGGACCCAGATTGTTGGGGGGGCAATAAGTTGACTTTGTATATAATATACAAATGGATGAAGACTATTGCTTAACACAGTGTAAGTCGCCCTGAGTCTTCGGAGAAGGGCGGGATATAAATTCAAATAAAAATAATAAAAAATAATAAAAAAAATCTCCATTCCCACCTCACTCTGGGGCCAGTCAGAGGTGATGTTTCCTGGTTCTCTGAACTATTTAAAATTTCCGCTACCGGTTCTCCAGAACCTGTCAGAACCTGCTGAATTTCACCCCTGAGCACACAGCCACAGAGCTGGTTAGTGCCCTGAAGCTTTCCCCCTGCCTTTTAATTACTTTTAATTACTTTTAATAAATCTTGTTTCTTTTAAACTTTTATACTGTTAAAATGCTTTTAATATTTTACTATACCCTGCCCGATGATCATCATCATCAAATGGTTATTAAAGAAAAGCTACTTGTATTGGTGACCTTCAATGGTTGATTCGAGGGCCAGAAGAGAACTTCTGCAGTTGCTGTGTTACCTAACAGCCTCCTGGGGCAGGTTGATAAAGGTAGTATTGGGCATGAATTTGGAGATGTCAGGACCACAGCAATTGTTCATGGAAATCAAAAGATATTTTCGCTTCTAGTCTTCTAGCATGTTTGGACTTGAGCTGGATAAGGCCTGGTTAGTATTTGATTGCCAGTCCTCTGAGGATTAACAAGCTCGTGGAAGAAGCTTGGAAGTTGAGAAAACACCCCATTGTAGGCAAATAACGTCTTTTTCATTGCTCAGAAAAATACATGAAAAATCCAATCATCAAGAATCAATCTGACTTGGCAGAGATTTTACTCTTTTGTCACAAAAATGAAATACAATGTTATGCTGTGCTGAAAGCCTCAGCTTGTCTTTTCTTCTTTTTTCTGACCACAATAAATTTTCTGAAAATGTATAATCATAGATAAAGCAACTGAAATAAATTAGATCAGGATACTTAAAAATTGTTCTTGTATTGAAAAAAAAAGTAAAAAGTACAATCTTCTACTGTAGTAAAATAACGTTTACCCTGCTGGTGATTTGAATTCATTAATTTGGCTACGCACAAACCCCAGATGTGTGGCTATGTTTCACGTACTGCAGATGCAACCAAAAAGAGCATGTGTGCCTTTGATAAGCTACTCAAAAGTCATACAGGTAGTTCTCACTTAGCATCTGCCTTGTAGAATGACACTCTGGCCATGACACTGATGAAAAAGTGACACTATGGCCAGTGCCTGGGTTTTCTCAGCAGCTTACTTGCTCTCTCTGTCTCAGTCACACCTTTGCCATTACCATGGCTGAGGATGCATTGTCCTAGGCCTGCCTGATCTGTTTATTTTTCTTCCCCCTCTCACAGAATGGAAGATTGCCTAAACAAGCTATCTCTTACTGAACTCCTTTTCTCTGCAGGTAGCATGTCTCAGAAAGTGCTAAACACAAGTTAACAAGCTGAACTCTGTGAACGTAATTAGTTGATTAAAATTCTCCTAGCTAGCTTGCATGGGTGCCTGACGCTGACAAGACCCTAAGCAGTTACGCACAGAAGGCCTTGTTTGCCTCTGAAGTAGCTTAGGGGTGAGAGCTTGCTAGCACATTCCTTTTGATGTGTATTCCCCATTGTGTGACTGCTTATTCTCTTGTAATCTCTTCTTTTTCTTCAAGAATATGAATACAAACATTAATTCTTACTAATTATCCCAGTGTTGGGGTAAGCATTCCAAAGAGTAGTAAGTGGGGGGGAAAGGCAATAAGCTTTCCCCTTTTACTCATCTTCTTCATGAATCAAGTTCTGGAAATTCATGGTCTGGTGCTTTTTCACTTAACAGTGACTTAATGACCACATTGCTGGTGCCAATTGCAGTTGCTAAATGAGGTTACATGGATTTCACACCAAAATATATCATTAAAAAGAGAAGCCAAACCGTATGAGTTATGTTTTAGTTCCAAATTATTCATATCGAGGGGATTGAAAAGTTGAGAAATGGAAAATTTTATGACCAAAGAAATCATGTTCATGGTTTTAAAATATCACTGATATATAAAAATCAAACATGAATTTTTCCAAAGATAATTTAAATAAATTTAAAATAAAGATTTCATCTTTCTACTTTCAGATTAATCACAAACCTATCTAGAATGAGTATTTGACTGTCATCAGAAATTGGTGACAGTATTGATTTATGTGTAATATTTTATTGTAATATTACTGTTAGTCTATTTTCTTTATTTGATTTTGCTTTTTCTGTTAATAATGACACAATCTTTCCTAAAAATGTGCTGTTGAGAGGGGGTCTAGGACAAGTGGCACTGGACATATTGCCACACTCACTTCTCCATGGCCTCTCACCCCAGCCAGCCCCCCATCAGCATTTATACTCGGCTGGACCTCCCCTGGCATTCCTCCCCCAGCAGTGGTCCACCAATGCTCCTGCCCCAGCCTTTTCTCCTGGACAATTCACTGCATGGGACATTCAAATGCGCTTCCTGGTGGGTCAGTGTGGCTGGAAATGGCCTTGGGTACTGGGTTGGGAGGCAGGAGGCCCTGTGGTCACTGGGCAGGGCAATCAGCTGGGTGACACCTCTAGCCAAGCACCTTTTAAAATGGCAAAGAGGGGTGGGAAGCAGGACGGCTCCCTCCTACCCAGCCCTACTGTCCGGGGCTCCTTTGCTTTTTGTGGGACAGCGAGAGGAGGGCCCAATTTTAAACTGTTAATTTTTCAGAACATCCCATTTGGTGATACAAATAAACACCTACCTTTTTCTTTTTTACCTTTTCTCACAGGTTTCAATAAGCACAATTACATTTCTGTTATGGCTATTCGTTAGACTACTTACAGAAATACATGTATTCTTCAAAATATCACAAAACAAAATCCATGAATATGATGAAAATACAACACAGCAATACATATACTTTTATGGAAAATAAAATATGATTTGTATTTAACAGTGATATTTATTTACACAGCATTTCATGGAATAGTCAAGCACTATTTTAGTTATTTAGAAAAGAAACAGAAAAAGGCAGAAGAAAAAAACAATTACGTTTAGAGGGTATTTACTTCCAGGAAAAAGAATGTAAGATTGTGATATTGGTCACCCAATATTGTACCAGTAATGTTTATATAACTTTCTGGCAAACTAGCAAAACAGAAAAGTCTTTTTTATATATTGCCTTTGGTTCTGTAGACAATTATAAGCTAAGACGATAACCGGTTGAAATAGTGGGAATTTGCAAAGACAAGCAAGATGAGAATTAAGCTGAAGATGCCCAGACTTTTAATTTTGCTGCTGTGGTAGACTTGAATACAAATAAAGAATGGGCAATCTATGATCTGCAGATGGCTTGTGGTTGGGGATGATGGTGTTATAGTCAAGCAATATTTGGAGAGCCACAGATTTTTATCTCAGAAAGCAACTTTGCCCAATCTGTTATCTCCAGTGGGTACTGTTTATAAACTGCACTGGTCAAACTTTCATTCTGAAGGATGTAAATGTTTAAGAATAAAAATGTTTGTTGGATTAGAAATAATGAGGAACTAAGTAGTTGGAGAAAGTAGCCACAGATACTTTGATCAAAAGTGCTTTGGACATGCAATAATGATAGTGCTCTAATGAGCTTTTTATTACTTGTTAACCTTTTGATAAACTTAAAATGTTTTATGATTCTTTACTTCACATCCACATTCATTAAAAATATTTATTTTCTCCCGGCTACAAAATGGCTAAAATAAATTCTTACAGGCTATGTCCTGCTTCTAAAGCTCCATCCTAGATCACGTACTGTGTGCAGTTGGAATGTGGTGACTCACTTACTGGCTACTTAATTAAGGTTACTGATGAAAAAGAGAGAGAAAATTCATGAGCAATAGCTTTGCCAGTCTAGATGGGGTCTGCAGATACTGTTTTCCTGGCTGAAAAGATATTTGAATTTCAGTCTTACTATGGTTGCATGTCTGCCTCAACTTCTGGGAAGTTCATAATAACTCTTAGAGAACTTTCTCTTTAACATACAGTTTGTGTGATATTGTTTCTATGTTTTGCAGATTTTTTTTAATGGAAATACCGAGTATTAGCCAAAAGTTCAGCAGACAGGAATACATTGTTAATGTATTGAAACATTGTACTTGGAGTGTCTGATAGAAAAGACAAAGAAAAAGACCTGGTTAAAAAATGGTAAATGGTAAAATGAAATCTCCCAATTATAATTGCTTTGTGTAACTTGTGTTACATGCCAATGATGATTTTAGGAGAATCCCAAAATATGTATCTTTTCTTCATGCTACATTATTATAAAATCTCAGAAATCCCAAATTTGGGAACTGCCTGCCCAGAAGCTCTTCATTTCTTGGGATTCAATTTCAATTAATTGTGTTGCATCCAGGCACTGGTTACAAGCTTAGATGTTATGGATAGGTAGAGATAAATGTCAATTACATACCCTGTTTTCCCCAAAATAAGACATCCCCTGATAATAAGCCCAATCGGGCTTTTGAGCGCATGGCAATAAGGCCAAGTGCTTATTTCAGGGTTCAAAAAAATTTAAGACAGGATCTTATTTCCAGGGAAACACAGTAGATGTGTTATCAAGTTCCAGCTCTCAGGGGATCATTTACTTTCAGTTTTTCATATAGATTCAGAACAAACCCTGGCATTATGGCTTCTCCGGCATAATGGCCAGAGTGTGGAGGCACAATTCTACAATCTGAAATTGTCCCTGCAAGTAGAAGTTATCTAGTGCTGCCAAATCACTGTGATGGTCCAGAATAAATGATATGGTTAATAGTATCAAAAACTACAGAAGAATTAGCCTACAGAAGATCAGTAGGATTATATTCCTTCTATAGGGCTGTAAGCATCTTGCTATAATCCTCATGCCCAATAGATTGAGAGTAATATCATAGAAACTGGGGCAGATGGAATGGATACCTCAGTAAATATCAAAAACAATTTGGATGAATACAAACCATCTTGTCTTCAGTTTCATTAATCTAATAGGTTTTTGAGGGTCTCAGGACTAGTTTTCTAGGAACCGTAATGAATGAAAAATAGTTATTCAAATAGACACACATTGACTCAAATTGACATTCAAACCAATTTGAATTTTAAAAAATATTCTGTATGAAATAGAAACTAGAGTAATGAATATTTTTTCAAAATATTCACCTGTATGTTGTTACTACAACTGCACCTTTAGCTCCTCCAAATACCAAAGCTGAAATTTATAGTTTTTGCATCTTTTAAAAATAATTGTAAAGCTTTTATCTTTGGTGAACAAATTCAAGGCCAGCTCTGTTGTTTGCTGTTTTCATTGCTGTACTTGGTGAACTGCCAAACATATCAGTGAGGTTTGCACAAGGAAACTTAAATCTTCATCTCATCATTTCCATAATTGATTCTAGCAGTCAGGTTTTGGTTACTGACCACAAAATGCCAATAGGTCTTTATGCCAGATGTTTTTAATGGGATGAGCAATTGCTTGGAAAGCCTGTGCCCACCCCAAGTGGAATACCCTGATCTGAAATAAAATTTGGTGAGTTTATGTAAGATATTTTAAAATAAGACTTTTTCATTCAAGTCAGTATAACTAATCAGTTAAAGCACAATACTATAAATTACTTTGGATTACATTATGCACTCCAGATCAGAGATTTATGCACAAAAATGGGGAAAAACATGAAGAAAAAGTTACTTTGAAGTAGGAAACCAGAAGAAAGTGAACTTTTTGTAGTCAAATTAACATTTTGTCCTTGAGCCTCTTAAAATCTTTAAAAGGCATCTGGCCTAGCTCAGTGAAAGTTCTTCAAAAAAAAGTTTGGCACTTGATGTGATTCTTCTATTTGGTGCAGAAAACATAATAACTGTAATTTTAACTTAACCAGGAAAGCTACTTATTGTGTCAAAGTCAAGGCAATAAAGTTAATGGAGGCATGAGGATACTCTGTATGTTGTAAAGATAGGAAAACTTCACTTATTCTCATTGCTTCTATCCATGCTGCTGAAAGAGAAATGCAGCTATAACCCTCTTCAGACATGGGGAGAAATGAAACATGGTGACCAAAAAACTGGTCCAGATCCTGTCTGATCTTTTAGCAGTGTTTCTGTCAAGGGCAAGTAGGAATGTGTTACAAGCTTCCTTCATTGAATGGGAGCAGCAGTCCAGAATATGGTCTGTTGTTCTCCAGAGCCTATTTTGATATGAGTTACATTTGTTCATATATGGCATGAATTAGAAGCCACTTTATGTTCATGGTTTAAAAGGTGGGTGTAAATTTGAGGGGAAAAATCTGCACAAAATCTGAAGCATGGCAAACAGGTCTATCCTCTTTCAAGTAATACAAAAGTCTCAGAAGAAGAGTCTTTTAAAGAATAAAGTTAGAAGTTGATGTTGGTGAAGTATATAGAGTAAGCCAGGCTTGTGGGTGGGGATGGGTGTTGGTTGAAGAATAAATCAAAATGGCTCCTTCCATCAAGCCTTAGGGAAGAATGGCTGTATATCCCAGCTTGGATTAAAATATTTTTGTCCTGTTGCTGTATAAGCAAAACAAAATGAAATATTTTTGTCTTTTGAAGGGTAGTTTCTCATTCTAATCTGATACGAAACACCACAGAAAACTAGATTAAACATTATGTATTGATCTGGCACAAGTAAATGGATTACAGAACCTGGGGCTAGCCAGCTATTAACACTCCTTCTGTTAATTCTGAAGGAGGATAGATGGTGGAACAAAGTTAAATGTTTGTGCAATCTATTTTTCCATAGGGATCTGGACAATGTTGCTATGGTAGTTTAGATAGGCTGCAACTTAATTTCTCCATAGTCCAGCTTCATGGGGCCAGAGCACTTATAGTACTACTGTCCATTTCTTTTTCAGAGAAAAACTCTCCTTGCACGCTCAGTGCTATTTAAAAACAAAAAACCGAATGATTAGCGATTAAATCTCCTACTGATCTCTAGTCACAGAAAGAAAATCAGGATAACCTCTTTGAAGTTGTCAAACTGCTAAGTTGATGGTAAAACCATTCTGCACTAATCAAAACCTTTAACTTGAGCATCTGTGCTCATTGATGAAAAGTGTGCTATTATAAAACTCCAGATATGAATGGTAAGAAAAAGCACTGGGCCTGAAACCTACAGACAACAATTTATAATATTTATGCTGTAACTAAACTCATGAAATACATTCCAGTATAAGGAGGAGGAGCTTCTTCCTGCGTAGGCACAAAAGGTGATGATTTTTAAGGTCTTGAACAGAGACTTCACCCTTTGAGACTTTTATTCTCCCTGCCTAATAGGTAATGTGACACCCTTTCACTTTTGCTGACTTTTTAACCTAGTGCACCAGCAAAAATTAATCTGTAACTTTCCTAATAGAAAGGCATCTCTGTTTGTCTTCACCTCTTAACATTCCAGAAGCATGTATGATTTGCCGGGTGTGACCAGATCTGAATGTAAAAAGCCAGACCTTCATTGGACTTGGAATTCGTCCATCCTGTTTTAGTTCTACCATGTACTCTTCTTTTTGTAGCTTTCTTGATAGTCAATAGAAATCCCAACCATGAGATTTGCTTTTTTAAAAAAAAGTTAGATAAAAGTTTCTCAGCCTTTGCAACGTTACGATGTATGGGGACTTCAACTTCCAGAATTCCCCAGGCAGCAAGAGAAACACTGGATTTGATCAAGCACTAATATGACCATGGTATATTAAAAATCCAACTATAATCTCAAAGTTGAGATGATATGGGGCATGTAGGATTCTCTTTTTTTCAACTGCATTATCTTTTGGCTTCAATCAAAGTGGACTCATCCAGCCTCCACTGACTAAGACAGCTCCAAGTGTGGTAGACTAGATTTCCCAGTGTTTTAGCCTTCATGAGTCTGGTTGGGAATCATGGAAACTACACATCTGGCACATCTGGAACATTCTGGTTTGAGAAAGGATGGGCAAAGATTAGCACTGCTAGTGTAGAGAAAAAGGCTTTGTTGCCACGCGGTCTCCTACCACTGAGATTTCTCAAGAACTTGCCTACAACAAAGGTCAAGGAAAGGTAACAGTCTACATGCTCTCTTTTGTGTTTACTTATGAAGTTGTGATATTTATCCATTTACCTCTTTCATTTTCTATCTCACTTGATTCATCATGGTATTTTTTCCCCCTGCTTTCATTTGCTGTGTGTATTAGAGAAGGATCTGTGATTTATGGCAAGCAAGCCACTGTAAGATCTAGGGTTATGTAAAATATAATTTGTCAGAGTTGCTAAAATTTTCTTTCTTGGTTGGCAGTTAAAAAAAAAACAAAAAATATAGGGAAGACAGCGGTATTCATTAAAATTTGATTAGGAGAAAGTCTTTCTGTGATCAAGTTCATCAGGAAGTCAGTAGAACGAAATGAAAAATGAATTAGTGGCTCCGAAGTGCTGCATTAGCTTTTTTCCAAGCTTTAAACATGAAAAAGACCAAACTCAGAAAGGAGTATTTATGTATATATGCAAATTTGGGCCACATTATAAGAGAAGAATATAGCTTCTGTAATTACTCAAAGGCTAGATGGCCTTTTGTTCAACTTTCATAGGTTTTAGACAAAGTATCTGTAAAGCTCGAGTCGCATTAAATTTGGTCTCCAACTCTGTGCTTTTCTTCCTTTAAACCAGGAGTGTCAAAATAAAGGCCCGGAGGCCAGATCCGTCCTGCGGGGTATTTAGATCTGGAAACCCTGGAAACAGTGAAGGACTGGCCCACGGTGGCTCTGCCAGCGAAAACAGCTCGGAAGGTCCAGAGGGTTGCAGGAGGCTGTTGCAGCCGAAAACAGAGCTTGGGAGCCCGTTTTCTCCAGCAGAGCACTCAAGCCACCATAGGTACCCCCGATACGAGTAACATCAAGCTGGCCACATCCCCCCTGGCCACATCCTCCCTGGCCCACTGAGGTCAAAGGCAACCCTGATGCAGCCCTCAATGAAATTGAGTTTGACACCCCTGCTCTAAACCATTGTACAGTTTGCACTGAGTCTCTTTGGTCTACAGTTGGTAAGCTAATAAATCAAATAAATGGACAAGGCATTATTTGGCTTGATGCCTGCCCATTTCTTGGCAGACAAGAAGTTACATATTAGCTTTATTTGAATAACTTCCTATATTTAGATCAGTTTTGAATTGTATGTCTAAAATTACTTAAAGCATAAAATGTGTTTAGTAGATTTATAAGGCTGCCCAGTGTCAAACAATGTGATTTTGCATGGCGTATAACAAAATTCAAAAGCCAGGTCTTAATGACTTCGCTAAAAGTGAGCAGAATTGGGGCCTGTCATATATATGGGGGGGCGGGAATCATTCCTGTCACAGTTCTTAAGATCCCTAAGGTGGCAAAATTTAAAAGAGGAAATCTGGAATATGCTTTCTAAGGGGAGGATGGGCAGATACCATTAAAAGGATTCCTAGCCACAACACGTAAGGCAGTTTTTTATGGACTCATAGGGCTGGAAGGGACCTTGGAGGTCTTGTAGTCCAACCTCTTGTCCAAGCTTTATATCATCCTGCGCAGATGATTGTCCAATCTTTTCTCCATTGTGTCGAGGAAGATCATCCAGGCACGGGTAATACTCTGCTTCACTACTTGGAGACCGAGTCAATTTTTTCTTTGGCCACGCCTCCTCTGCCCGGGTCCTCCCCAGTTCGACTCGGTCTTCCAACGAGTGAGACTGAGAAAAATGAGGCTCAGCTACTTCATCATCTTAATGGATATATTTTACCGAGCGAGACTCAATGATCGCAGGAAGCGATATTGGAGGTACCGGTCGCTGTTACTCCTCTCTACCGTCTTAAGATTGGCCGAAGTCCCGGCCGATCCCGCGCTTAGCGGAGGGGGTTTGCCCCTTAACGGGCGACCCCTGGCATACTTTGCGAAGGCAAAGTGGGATTCAGTCCCTGCCGGTATCATCCGAGCATACTGAGAGCGGCAAGCGCGCGAGCGCACTAAAGAGCCGCGGCAGGACTGCTTTGAACGAGCCAGTCTGCCTGAATTACAGAGGAGAGCGGCTGAGGAGATTGGCGCCATTATTGCCGCTGCAGAGAGTTCCTTGAGAGTCAGAATGCCCATTTCTTCTGACTGAAGCGGCATCAGCGATCGACTCTTTGCAGCCACGATGGGGTACCTCCCTTTTCTATGAGCAAGGGAGAGTTCAGCGCCTTTTCAGCAGAGGCAGGAATGCCCTATTCGAGCTACTCTGCCTAAGTCCGCCACCTCAGGGCGTCGACGCTCGGCGATCTAACGCCCATGGCAGGAGCGCTCTGTTCGAGCCGGTCTGCCTATTTCCTCCATCTCACTGGCGTCAACACTCAGCGAATAGCGGCCTCGGCTGGAGTGTTCTCTTAAACCAGTTTACCAACTATACAGGTAAAGGGGCGGCCGGTACGTATTGCAAAAGCGACTGGATAGTTCGTTTAGGAGGGCTATGAATTTCGAGTGTTACTGGAAGTTACTGCGTTAACACCCCATTGCAGCCTTAATCGCTGAGCTCCCCTTCGACTAGCGGGACGAATGTTTTTTTCTTTGGTGTCACAAAAATTGAAGAGCCGAGGCTGAAAGGCCCCTTTAAGTGAATCCCTAAGCATTTCCAAGGCTGACATTCCCACTCCAACAGCGGCGGCAGGAGAGCTTTTAGAGCCGGTCTGCCTATACAACTGGGGATGGACCCACAGCGCCCAACGCCATTTCGGCATCGGCAGTAGCTCCTTGAGCCAGTCTGCCTCTCTTCGGGCGGCTCTTTCCGCAGAGCTAGACCGCCGTGGAGCTTATGGGGCTAATCTTATTTTTAGACATCGCTGTTTCAGCGTTGCAGGGGAGCTTCTTTCAGTCAGGTATGGCAGAAGCCACTTGGCCGGATTTAACCCAAATTGCCCGCCAAGACAGGAAAATGGCGGGAATTTTGCCGCCCTTTCCTTAACGGTTTCGTAGGCGGTGCCTCCTCAGATCTGGGGCTAGTCCTATACGTCATTCGACGATTATTTTAGCTCATTTTCAACTGTCTTTGGTCCTTTGAGATTTTAGCGACTATTCTATACCCGCTTATTAAATTTAACTCTATCAGCAAGACAGCGATCGCTAATAATAGCAAATTTAATTCTTTTAGCTATCTTATTGATATCCCAACTTCCGGTGGGCTTTCTGCACGGCATAATTAGAGTCCTAAGTATTTTTATTTTATTATTATATGTTTCTGTCTCCAGCCAAGTTGGGGTTGACCTCGAGCACTGATTGCCGGGGAATACAAGGCACATTTGTATAGAATTCAATAAAATAATAGTTATACGACTTAATAATAATAATTATATTTAAATGAACTTTAATATAATAACTTTAAATAACTTTAATATAATATAACATAATGCATATTAATAATAATAGAGTATAATATAATAAATAGCATAGAATTGGATTAATTAAAATAGAATAGAATTTTATTGGCCAAGTGTGTTTGGACACACAAGGAATTTGTCTTGGTGCATATGCTCTCAGTTAGAATAGATTAGAATAAGATATAAGATATAAGATAAGATAGGAGAAGATAAGATCATATAGGGGTCCTGACATGATGATCAGGGATAGTTTTAAGAACCTCTCCCATCCATGGGGTTCCGTTTTTCCTTATTGGACAGTGTACTTTAGAATTAGGATTTATTTGATTTCCATACCGCCCTTCTCCCAAGGGACTCAGGGCAGTTAACAGTATACTAAATTACCTGGACACATGGACTTCGTGCATCTGAAATTAGGCAGCAGACTATCATTAATTACGGGGATATTATTCCCTGCAGTTGCGAAGCAGTTATCGGGTATCTCATCAGTACTCCGACTTCTATTGGAAGTTTTGCAATAGAGGACTTGCAACTTGTGCACACCTGCCTAGGCAAAGGAGAGACTCCTTCAGAGTAACTCGATGCCTGGCCTTAGCGGCCTTATGATATTATACCCTCACTTAATATGGTTTGGCTCAATAGATCAGATTCTAGTTCCCACTTACTGGAAGGTTTCGCATCTGCTTCACTATTTAGCTCATAGACTGGACAGGAGCTGGTTACTCGGACGGAACAACTGTTTGGTGGTTGGATATCTAGGACAGGTTCCCTGTCTGGACTAGGGGTTTGACTAGAGACCTCCTGGGTCCATTTACTGTTAAGAGCAAAGAGGATAAGGACCATGTGACTGCTGGAGTCAGTCATTGTGTCATACAGGCCTAGTCTCTAAGGGGCCTACTTCCTCTGGCCTGGACACTAAACCAGCCTTCTGGCAGATATACAAGAGTCTTTTCACTAGCCGCATGTGGGAGCCGTTGGCCTTTGCACAAACCTTTAATTACATTTTAGTTTTTGTAGTAGCAGACCACACCAGTGGTGTCTTCAGTCAGTCCGGCATGACAACAGAGGATGCAACGATAGATGTGCTCAACTGTGATTACACTCAAGGGCAGGTAAGGCCATGATCCTCTGGACCGCAGGGTTCATTCAACCACTCGCTCTGTCACGCACAGGTGGGCTAGTTGTACATGCCCCTTGGTCTTATTGTTTGGCTCCAAGACAGAGGTTCTGCTCCTGGTACGTCCCTTCCATTCCCTGGTCAGATCCATCTTCGACAGGTGATGTATCCATATGATGGGGAGTTCCCGACCTACTGGTCTTTGTTGTCACGGTAGGGCTGCATTGACCCGATGATTTAAACCATCATTCTATAAGGGCTTGTCTGGCATCGATACTACTTGCATTCGGTCCCTTTCCATTGGGTATCCGGGAAGGACCATTACGCTCCAATAGTCCCACCTCCGGCTCTCGCCGGAAAGCGGGGGTAAGTGGTAGTGGGCCTGGCAGTCCTTGATAGGAGGAATTCTCCATCTTGGAGAGGAATGTACTTGACATCCTGGCGTTATCCTTCATGGCTGCAAGGATTAATTGCCTGGCGAGCCTGTCCTTCCTATTAGCAGGCCAATGTTGAAATCGATCTGTTCCCTACCATGATAGATTTGTCGGCTCCAAGGGGTCTCAGTTCTTCAATTACCACTAGGCTCTAGGGTTTCTGTGGCACTCGGAAAATGCTTGCACCACTTGCCTGTTGGGGAAGGTGGTTCCAGTAGGGTGGAATTTTTTATGGCACACTTAGTCACCCTCTTCAGGGCTTCTAAGTTCCAGAGGTAGGAGTTTGCCTCTACTCTATCCAGTTTGGTTTAGGGGTCCCTGTGTCCGTCTCCAAATGGGTCCCGGCAGGCTATTGGCATCCTGGCAGCTCTCAGGTTGCCCACGGCGTCGGGGACTAGGTCATCCACCCTACCCCTCCACTTTCATATGGGCAGGACAGGGACATTATTGGTTTATAACCTGGAAACTGCTGATTTCTTCCTTGTCAGCATCAATCCCTTCCTCTGTTGCTCCCAGTGACTTCACTTCATAGGTTCTTGAAACAGTACAAATGAGATTCTTCAATTGTGAACAATCCACGCTCCGTTCCTTTACCTTCCCTTCCCAGTGGCTATGGGAGTAGCATAGCTTTGATTCCAGAGTCAAGTCAGAACATAACCTTAAAACTGACTTAGTTTTCACTGTTATTAGAATCATCCAACAATATATACTAGCTCAAGTAGTTTGTTCTGGTTTGGGATACTAGTAGCCAATGTAACTGCCTGGGGTGTACTTACTGCGGTTACGTGGTACTTTCCTTCCTAGGCTTGACAGAGGTCTTGGTTCCCATTCCCTTAGGGAACTCTAGTGGCCCATCTTCAGGGGTACGATGATATTCCCATTTCAGCCAACTGCTTGGGTTAGCAGTCATTCTATTTACTCCCTAGGACCAGGACCATGCCTTCCAAGGTTGGCTCTTGACTTAATTGGCCAGTTAGACATCACCATCACAGGTGGCCATCCCATGTCCCTACATGACCAGAGGGCTTGTTACTCTGCAGAGTCCTTGAACCTGAGAACTTCCTCAGTTTCAGGAGGGTCTCTTCTTTCTCTATTGTTCCATTCTCTAGGTGGTGGCCAGATCCTGGTATCCTTGCAGGTCAGCCTTCCTTTGGCCCGATACCATCCTGGTCTAGTTGGGCTCCACCGTTCTGACACATGAGGAAACATACCTAACCTTTGTGGTTACCAGCAAGAACATCTTATTTATTTATTTATTTATTTATTTATTTATTTATTTATTTATTTATTTATTTATTTATTTATTTATTTATTTATCTATCTATCTAAATTTATTTATCTAAATTATATTAAGATAACCAGTTTAACCTTAGATGCCCCAAGGCATGTCACAACTTCCTGGGGCTACGCAGGGAGAGGCAGTCATAGTGACGCATCATAAGATTCTACTCCTGTCAATTGACTGTTAGGGCCCCTATCCATCGCCAGGAGCCACGGGAGGTTTTATCCATCCATGGTGTGGGCTTCTTCTACCACCTGTACATCATCTGGACCCGGGGAGGCGCAGTTCCCTTCGGGGTTTTTTCAAACATTCCTCCCTTACAGGGCCGTCTGGTCAATAGGTAACAAGGGTTCCCGAACGGTCCCATGGGGTTTTCAGATTTGGCCTTGCAGGCCCATGGTTTCCTTCTAGCTTCGGCATGTTTTCCTGCGTTGGAAAGGGACACGGTTCGTTCTTGGCACGGTGGAAGGATTCGCCTTCCATTCAGTGTTTTCTCACCATACAGTCTTCAGGTAATTTTACACACACACCTCATTCTGGAGAACGGTTACAGCACCGATTGACTGTTGATTCCGGCATGGCCTACGGATGACCAGTTCCTCATTTCGGGGGGCCTAACCAGTGTCTCCCGGTTGGAATGAGTCCAATGGGGTCGCTTCCAGCTTTCAAGGTCCAGTCTGCAATCCCCGCCAGTAATTAAGTAGGTCAGACATCGTGTCCTTTCATTTCTTCCAGGGTTTTTTTCTCCTTGGAGGGCACGGTCTTCCTTTCTGTTTTTCAGGCCCGCTGTGGTATCACGGTACGTCTCTCGACAGCAACCGGGCTACATGGAGTAGGCAACCTCCGGATCATTTCAGCTTCTGCCGATATTCAGCAGTTAGGTACACATGGATTTGTCAAGGAGGTTCGTTCCTCCGTTTGTTTTCCATTCACCTGTGTCGACATTGTCTAGGGGACTCTTCCTGTAGCATCACTCGATGCTCCGTCATGCAGGTTGGGGAATCGTTGGGATTTCTCACTTGGAAGGGTCAGCTTGGGGCAGGGGGTTCCCAAGTAATCTCACGCTGGGTGAGCAATGGGACCAGACTTCTGCCCTCCCATATGACTAGCCAGCTTTGGTACGTCCCGTGCCTGGATGATCTTCCCCGACACAATGGAGAAGGGGCATTGGTCCTACCTGATACGCTCCTTCTCAGGGTTCGGGGAAGATCATCCAGCCCCACCCTATTGACCGTCTGGTCCATTGTTTGGGAGGGGCTTATGTTTTCGCAGGATTCCCTTTTTTTCTGAGCCTCATCATTGCCACGCCCTCATCAAACTGGGGAGGACCCAGGCAGAGGAGGCGTGGCCAAAGAAAAAAATTGACTCGGTCTCCAAGTAGTGAAGTAGAGTATTACCTGTATCTGGATGATCTTCCCCGAACCCTGAGAAGGAGCGTATCAGGTAGGACCAACGCCCCTTTTAAAAAAATCTACAGCAATGAAACACTCACAATTTCAGGAGACGAGCTGTTCCATTGATTAATCATTCTTACTGTCATGAGAACGACATTCCTCCTTATTTTCTAGTTGGCTTTCCCATTGATGTGTTTCCACTCATTGCTTCTTGTCCTACCTTCAGGTGCTATGGAGAGCAAATTGACCTGTTTTCCCTGTGTCAGCCCTTCAAATATTAAAAGATGGTTAATGGGTCTCCCATAAACCTTCTTTATTAGGCTAAACATACCTAGTTCTCTTAGCCGTTCATCATATAATTTAACATCCAGACTCCTTATCATCTTTGTTGCTCTTCTCTGCACTCTTTTTAGGGTCTTGCCATTTATTTATTTTAATTTTTGTATTGTGGTGACCAGAACTGGATGCAGTATTCCAAGTGTAGGGCAATATAGTGGTACTATTACTTCCTGTGATCTTGATACTATCCTTATGTTGATGCAGTCTTGGACTACAATGGCTTTTTTGGCAGCTGAAGCACACTGCTGACTCATACTTAAGTGGTGGTCCACTAGGACACTTAAAACCCTTTCACTGGCACTATTGTTGAACCAGGTACTGCCTATTCTGTACCTATACGTTTGGTTTTTCCTGTCTAAGTAAAGGACCTTTTCTCACCACTGAACTGTATCTTGTTGGATAGGGCCCAAAGCTCAAGTCTGTCAAGATTCTTCTGAATCTTGAGTCTATCTTCTGAAGTGTTAGTAATACCTCCAGCTTACTGTCTTTTTCAAATTTGATGAGCACCCCTTCAGTCCCCTCATCTAGGTCACTTAAGAAGATATTGAAGACACTGACCCCAAGACAGTGTCCCACTGCCTGCTTCCCTCCACGTAGATGTTCTCTTACCTATTCCTTGCCTGTTTTGACCTGCGTTTGTGTTACTTTTAGCATAGTGCTGCTTTTGATACATTGGACTATTTTTTTTCCTTTTGCATAAAGACAGATTCAGAAAGAAAATTAAGCAGTTCTGCTTTCTCCCTGTTGCTTGACATCATCTTGCCATCTTCTCCCGTTAATGAACCAACCATGACTTTGATTTTTCTTCTTCTTTCTTGCATATTGAACAATTCATTGTTGTTACTTTTGGCATTCGTTGCAAGTCTTAGTTCATTCTGAGCCTAGCCTTCCATTCTTGCAGATTCAGGTTATTTGCTAGTATACTGTTCTAGTTATATGATCTTCTTTCCATTTTTTATGGAAATATGTCATTTTTGTTTCTCAGTTTTTCAGAGTTCTTTGTGTAACCATGCTGGTTTCATTTGGACTTTTTTTTTATTTTCCTCTCCTCTTGTTCGTACCTTTATTATTTTGCTTTTCAGAGTTTCAAAGCATTCTGAACTGCTTTTCCCTCTAGGACTTCCATCCATGGAATCTCAGTTTGCTGAAGTCAGCTCTCCTAAATTTGAAAACACTAGTCTGACTGTTCAGTTACCTGTGCCTGTGTTATAGTGAATTCTAGTATGACACGGTCATTCCCCACCAAAATTCCTACAACTTTTACTTCCTCAACTATTTCATCCCTGTTAGCAAGAATTAAGTCCAGAATAGCTGACCCTCTAGTTCCCTTTTCTTTTGAATGACAAAGGTGTAAGCAAGGCACATCAGGAACCTGTTTGATGTCCTACTCCTGGGGAGTTTGTTACAGGGACCAGTTTAAAAGTAGAAGCCCACAAATGTCTGTGTTGTATGTATATCCAGCCAGGAAGTAAAACAGTCTTGGCAGCATAAATTTTTGTGTTCCTGAGGAAAGGGTGTAACTTCTCTTAACTGAAAGGAAAAGGTGTAAAATTGATAATTCCTGTAAGAGGAAATAACACGTCAAGTTTTAGTGGCAAACATTGACCTGTTTGGGAATTGGTCTTTCAACTGCTATAGACCTATGATATAAGGTCAATTTTGTAAAGAGCCTTTCTTTTTAATTTGAACCAAAGAGTTTAAATGTAAGTGATTTAGAGCAAGGGTCCCCAACCTGCGTCCATGGACCAGCACCAGTTCGCGGCATGCCAGAAACCAGGCCGCACAAACAAGCGAAGCTCCATCTGCAGGATACAGGCAGCACACAAAACTACGCCTCTTCTGGTCCACAGAAAAACCTCTCTCCACGGAACCGGTCCCTGGTGCCCAAAAAGTTGGGGGGTGCTGATTTAGAGGGAGTTATTCTGAAATATTGAAGTAACGTTTTGCACAAAGGCAAAATGGCAATAACCCTGAAGAATAATAAGGTTGTTAATGACATTCCTTAGCTTTCTAGCTGTCTTCTCTATCAAATAATTTTCAAATATGTTAAATTTGCAATTCAGAGAATAAGAGCAGAAATTTCCCACACCCAAGATTATTCTACCTTTCACAGGGATATCTGCAGGGCAGGGAGGTGGAACTTTAATCACATCATAATATTGTTATATTGACTTTTTTTGACAATATTGTGTAGATGTTCTTAACATCTTGCAACTTTTTTTGCAGTTCAACTTCTTGCAGCCTTGGAGTCTTTTTCTTGGGGAAGAAACAGTGAGAATGAATAGCCCATCCTTTCAGTGAAAATTGCTTTTGCAAATTACAGTTTGCGCTTCTGTAATAAACACTACCTTTCTTGGGTATTTTAAAATGCCTCACCTATGACTCATCTTCACCTTGATCTTTTTTGTCTCCCACTGGTTGGCGCCTAACAATTTAAATGATTAGGTCAATGTGCAAATCCTCAATTTTAAGGAAGGGCTTAATACTAAACAATACATTTTTGCTTTATAAATGGCTTGCTTAGAATGCTTGGTTTGATCTTGTTGTAACTGTGCCATTGAACTACTTAAAATATTTTTTTCTTTGCCACTATTTTGAATGGTAATTGGAAAGTAAAGAATTGCATCTCATGTTTTGTCAAGGGTTTGTTAGGTATATGTTTGTTATATGAACGTATGTCTCCTCTGCTCTTCTTGTTTCTTTGGCTTAAACTTGTGGACTGATATAAAAGTGAATTTCCTAGATATTACAAAAGATGATACTGCCTTAAATTCAGCTCAAGATAAAAAAAAATCAAATGTGCTAATGCATTCTCAGAACTCATTATATCCTGGCCTAATATCCAGTTGTGCCCGTTGTTTTGAATAGGGCTTGGAAAATTTCAGTGTGATCTTATCTAGACCATCAATTCACTTTTGTACAATCTTGTACAGTCTGGTAGATGGGATAATTTTAAACCCTCCTGACAGACATTCCCCAGTAAAAGGTCATTCTGATTAACTGCAACTAATCAGGTAAATTTCGTGAGCATGCCTTCCCCCATCTGGGGATTTCTTAGCACTTTTATCTAGAACTTCTCCCTTTAATCCAGCTACAGGAAAACTAGAATTTGAAAGCATCTTGGACCTCCCCACAACCCAAAACCTAGAAGTTCAGAATTAAAGCAACTTCTGTCAATCCAGAAATAACAGAGGTAGCTGGACAGCTGTGCATTTTTTCCTTCCAAAGCCAATTCTGTAGTTATAAAGAGATTGGGATTAGTGCAGTCAGTCTAATTGGACTGGTTACTCATTATGTCCTTGAATAAGCTGTTGGGCTTTAACACATGTTCATTGCAGAGAAGAGAGAGAGGGAGGGGGAGAGAGACACAGAGAGATATCACCTTAGTCTCTTGCTAGGATATTCACAGAGAAGATTTCCTTTTTGCTTCTTCTTCCATTTTAACTTTTCAGCAGGTGTCCTCAATTTAATTGAGGATGAGTGAAAGCCTGTCTCTTTGGGAAGGCTGATTTTTGGTTAGTGCAATCATAGTTCTCTGTCTATACTGTCCTGGATTTAGCCAGCACCCTTAATAGAATAAATAAAGCTGCAATTTAATTTTCATCAGTTATGCCTTTGCACTATTGTGATGCCACCCACCATTCACAAGGATTAGTATACAACGCTTTTTACAATCTCAGCTAGAAGCACGCTGATTTTAGCACAGATGAAGTAGAAAAGATCTTCCAAACCCTCCATAACTTTCATGGAGGAAGGACTGGAAACCCGGAAGTTTGTTCCCTTCCTCTTCCACACTTCTCAGCTGCTGCCCATGCATAGTCTTCCCTCTTTTTCTTCAACCACAATGTCCCTGCATGACGCATCTCCCCTTCTCTTCTTCTTTTCTACCTTCAGCCACTTCAGAACACTTTTGCCCAAATCACACACAGCTGAGGCCACATGGTCTGTTCCCAAATGGAATACATATTTTGGCCAACTATCCCAAGGTAGTTGCATGTTTAGAAATGTAGTAGATAATGCTGATGGCTAATTTGCAAATATATTAGGCTTTCAAGTTGCCTGTAACCTTTCAGTCAGATTGTCTACACAGCAACAAAGCTCATTTTGATCAATGTTTTGTAGTGTGTGTGGGGCTTCCCTATCCTCAAGTCAGAAAGGGAATAGATATAATACAAGCTATTCCCAAGAAACAAAAGACATTTGTTGTAATAGATGCCTCATATTGATTTCGCCTGGGGAGAGAAGGATAAAACCTCTACCTAATGATCAAATAGGTAATTTTTACATATATTGGCTATATTTCAAGTTTCCTTTAGGCCACAAATTATTGATGAAGGCTTGTGCCTGCCATAAAATGTTTTTAGAACTTGTTGCTGAAGTTACCTTCTTGCTGAATGTCAGTATAATTTTTTCAGCTAATAATTTTTATTTAGCATCAGGTGGTGAACTACCTTTTTATTTCATTGTATAACACATGTTTGATTTCAATAGTTTCCTTAGAAATCAGTTCTAGAAACAGGAAATACCAGCAGTTTTTTTAAAAACGGGAAATGAACTTCATTATTGAATGGGAATTTACAACTTCCTAATAGTTGCACGTGTGTGAATCTGTCTATTCACAGTCCTCTGACTATAGCTGGAATGCCAAAATGAATTTATTTTGTTTGTACTTGAAAGCCATTAACAGGCAAATGTTACTATATAGATAGTAAATTAATCACCAGCAGTATTCTGTTCATCCGTTCTTTCTAGCTCAACATCCAAGGCTATTTGGAATATTTTCCTTCTTTTGTTTCACTGCTATATATTGTCCACTGATGTAGTATAAGGCTTCCTCTAGGATTTTTCCATAATACACGGTATCCATCATAAGCATTTAATAACTATGGCTGAGCTAGTGAATCTATGGCCCTCCAAATGTTGCTGAAGTATAAGTTCAAGCAGCTCAGCTTGTAATTCAGCAGTAGTTCAGATTTACTAAGTGACCAGACAGAAAATGAAGCAAACATTTAGGAGTGCAGTTTGAGGAAAGGGTATTGAGAAAAATTATTTGTTGCGGATGGGGAGAAATTGCTGCAGATTGCCCGTTCTGTGTAATTGGAGCACACAGAAACAGAGGCAGCTTCAGGGGACATATAAAGAACCCAATGTGCGAAGTAAGTTGAACAATATTGGGGGAAATCAAAGGGAGATACTTCTTTTACCCTTCTGTTCATTTGATGTGGAAGATGTATGCAGTTCTTTTCCTTCCTGAAGACAAGAACAACCACATGTGTAATATAGGCCAATATAGATGAGAAGATACTAGGTCTAGGACATAAGGTGACCCTGTCCACCTTATCAGGATAAACTAACAAATTCTCCGTTTTGGGCACAGAAGTGCTTGCAGAGGAACAAGAGTATGGGGAAGGCTTCTTGAAATTAGAAGAAAGCCAGATGGACAGAGATATGGAAAAACATGACCAAAGGATCAAACCTATCAAGAAGTGCTTTGATTTATTTTTATTTATATTTATTTATTTATTTTGTCACACAGTAGATATAAGCGTAGGCATGAAATAACTATATAATATAATATAGAATAGAATAGAATAGAATAGAATAGAATAGAATATATAAGCATATATATAAGTATGAGTATGTAATAACTATATTAATTGGATATAACAAAAGAAAACAATAGGACAGGAACGGTAGGCATTCTTGTGCTCTTATGCACGCCCCTTGCAGACCTCTTAGGAATGGGGTGAGGTCAATAGTAGACAGTTTCTTTGAACTTATTAGCCACCAACAGGTTTAGAAAACTTGGCAAACTTCAGAATAACAATCAGACGTTCCCAGGGATATTTCTGATCCCTTGGATGAAAAATAGCTACCATGAACCTCAGGGACTTGAGGAGAACAGACTTTGCAAAGGGAAGTATTTCTGCCTCTGTCCTAATTTTCACTTCCTCTGTTTCTTTGAATAATTTAATAGTTACTTTCCCATCCTGGATATAAGCCTAAAGGGTTATGCAAATATATCTGCAAGTTAAACTGAGATGTCATTTAGTCCATAAACCAGATGTCTGACGAAATTTCAATGACTTTTAAAAGTAAATACTGCATACAAAAACTATTTTATAGAAAATAGTATTTTGCAAGAGTTAAATGTTTAAAAACAGATCTACGGAAATATTTATATATGACACAGAAGAAGGTGTTTCTGAGAATAATTTGCACTAATACTTGTTATATATAGCATGTTCATGACTATAGAAAATTATGGGTCTAATTATGTGCAACAAAATTGCCACATCTCTTTCAACCACTAGAGGTCAGCATAAACAAAGAAATAGCAATTTATAAAATATAAGTAAATCTTTAGCTTATCTAAACTTGATTCTAACACTGCTTTTATTGTTTTATTTTATTTTACTTCATTTTACCTTGTTCTTGTTATTTTGATTTAGTGAACTTTATGATATATTACATTGTTATGACCTGGGGTTGTAACAAGAGACATTTATTTA